>NC_142074.1:2500-1207500 GCF_059756535.1 Pantherophis guttatus
ACCCTAACCCTAACCCTAACCCTAACCCTAACCCTAACCCTAACCCGAACCCGAACCCGAACCCGAACCCGAACCCGAACCCGAACCCGAACCCGAACCCGAACCCGAACCCGAACCCGAACCCTAACCCTAACCCTAACCCGAACCCGAACCCGAACCCGAACCCGAACCCGAACCCGAACCCGAACCCGAACCCGAACCCGAACCCGAACCCGAACCCGAACCCGAACCCTAACCCGAACCCGAACCCTAACCCCCTAACCCCCTAACCCCCTAACCCCCTAACCCCCTAACCCCCTAACCCCCTAACCCCCTAATCCTAATTTTGGGAGTTTGAAGTCCACAAACCTTAAAACTGCCATGTTTGAAAACCACTGTTTTAATCGTACATTATTCTTCAACATTATTCTTTCACTGCATTAGTATAGTCCTTACCTCAGGTAGTCTTCGACTTACTACAACATTTTGTTTCTGAGTTAAGTGAGTTTTGCCCCGTTTTATTACCTGTCCTGCCGACTTCCAGTTGGCACCGCAGGCTCCGTGGATGGTCTTTTAAGACTGCCAGTCCTGCGTCTCTGTAAAAGCCGCCTTGACAGTGCAAACTGGCTGTCTGGCGGTTCAAAAACTCTCCTTCGGGAAAAGAAGGAGAGGAGAGCCGGTGGGCGAGAGTAGAGCTCCCTGAAAGCCCTCTGAAACATTTCCAGAGGCTTGGAGGGTAAGAGCTCCCCAGTCAGCCCGCCAAGAAGCTCTGGAGCCAGGACGACTCTGCAAAGACAGAGTGAGAAGCCGCAATCCGATCCTGCTTTTAAAAGTGAGTTTGACTGATTACAAGCGCAGGCAGAGCGGAAAACAGGAGATCAAGCCTTAAAAGTACAGAGCTTAACTCCGAAGTTACTTTGTTGCAATCTGAATCTTATTGAGCTGGAGGCTGAAGATGGCGTCTTTGTTATGGTTTTGAAAGTGAAAGCCAGAAATGAAAGTGTTTGAAAACTTTGCGCTGGGAGAGTGAATTAGCTGCTTATTAACTGCTGGGAATTGAGAGCTTGTGGAGGGAAAGGAAAAAAAACTATTCTGCCTGGCAAATTAGAGACTATAAATTATAAATTATAAACATCTCCAAAGACTTTGTGGCTTTTAAAGATCTCCTTAAAAGAGGAGGGGGAAAAAATGGCTTCTAGACAAGTGAAACCAGGAGTTGCTAAAGGAGGGGGAGGTTCTCCAGTTGTGTCAGTGGTGACACAGAAAGCACAACTTCCGCCTGATTCGCAGAGCCAGACTCAAAGTCAAGATGCAGCACTTACTGATTTTAAAGAATTTATGAAAGAAGCCATGAATAATCAAGCAACAGCAATGAGAGAAGCTATGAATAAACAAGCCACAGCAATGAATAATTTAACACTACTTGTGGAAGGGAAATTTAAGAAAATTGAGGAGGATATAAGTTCGATCAAGGAAGCGGTTGCAGAGGAACACGATAAAATAAGAGATGATATTGTTTAAAAATTTGGTGGGTGATGCAGAATATTTTGAAAAGAAGGTTGCAATTTACTCCTCAATTGTTCTTACTGGGTATAACTACGGACTGTACAGTAGTAGAGATTAAATTGATTTTGAATCTAATATCAGCAGCTAGGCTGTTGGTAGCGCAATATTGGAAGAAGGACTCTTTGCCTACTATTGAAGAGTGGATACTGAAAGTAACGAACCTAGCAGAAATGGTGAAAATCTCAGCGTACTTGAAGGACTATACACAAGAAAGATATGTCGATACATATCCTACCCCAACCTCCCCCCCCCCCGGACTTCCCAGAGCAAATACAGGATATAGTATTTAACAAACATAAAAAAAACATAAGCTAACTATAGATTTATCTCCCTTTTACACTTTAACTCCCCTTGTTTATATCTATTTCTATATAAATAGTTATATCTGTGAATATAACTATTTAAACCAATTATTGCTTGAAAGTAATCAATCCAACTTCGTTCTTGTCGGTTCTTCAATAATAAGCAAGTCTTCTTTCTTCCAGCATTGCTCAATCAGAGCCCAATTACAATTAACCATCACATCTCCAACCCCTACATATATTAACACATTAACAAAATATTTTAACCAATCTCAAATATTAATCAAATATTGTAAAAACCTTATTTTTACTTTTTACCCCATAAACTTATATTGATTCTTCCTGGAAACATTCCTTACTTAATAGTTTTACATAAACTTATTCATCTTATTCTCTACAAATCCACTGCGTATAATCAAATAACATCTTCACTATTTGATATCTATAAAAAATATTGTAAAAACCTTCCCTCAACCCTTGCACCACTTATATTTTCCTTATAGCCCACAAGTTTATATTTATTCTTCAACAAAACATTCTTTAATATAGTATTAGTGTAACTTAAAACAAAATATAAAAGTTTAAGTAATATCCTTCTTCTAACCCATAAACTTATATTAATTGATCTGCACTGTCCATAACTTTTACATCCCCAATTTATATAAATTTTTCAACAAAGCATTCCTTGAAATATAACTTTAGTGTTAATATACTTCAGGACAAAAGTGAAAATTTGGTCAGTAGCCCATAACAATTCAAACATAACATTACTTAACATAACTTTTCAAAACAGATCATATCCCTAAATACAGGTATAGTCATTCATTTTCACTACTTCATCACTTCATCACTTTCAAAAAAGCCAGCCATTTTTTTTTTCATCCACCTTGAACAATGCTGGGTGTTAACAGCTTTATCGAGAGTTAACTTTCACTTTCACACCCTATTAAGCACAAGCGCCATTTTCTTCACTCCTTTAAGCAGCTTCAAAAAGTATCAATTTAAGCGTGGAATTAAGGGTTTGTTACTTGCAATTGTCTGCTCTTCTGTCTTCACTCTGTCTGCTTAGATAATCAACTTAGATCTCAGTAAAGATTGCAGAAGTGGTCGCAACGTTTTTTCTGCTTAAAGCAGAAGCGCCCTGGATCTCGGAGTTTCATCAGACTTCCTGGGGAGCTCTCACCCTCCAAGCCCCCAAAACTATTTCAGGGGCTTTCGGGGAGCTCTACCTCCATCCGATTGCTCTCCTTTCCCTCTTCTCCCGGGGGAAAGATTTTCCAGCCACCAGACGCTGTCAGGCAGCTTTACAAGATCACAGGGCTGGCGCTCCGAGAGAGAGCGTCCAGCAACGTCGGCGGTGCCATCGGAAGTCGTAAGTCATTTTTTTTAATGCTGTTGTAACTTTGAACAGTCATGAAACGAAAAGTTGTAAGTCAGGGACTACCCATAATAGGTATTCAAGGATTCGATGTCTTGGTTATTTATTTGCCAGATATATTCAACTTTGTAAATATTTTTCCCCTTAGAAGCTCTTTACCTATTAATTTGGGGTACAGAGAAATCCAATGAATTCCTGATCATTGCAGAATACTTTGGGGTTTACTGATTGCTGTTCAGCACTATTGTGGACTGCTGGCTCCCAAAATGAGTTCCGTGTATCTAAGAAAGCCCTTCATCTCTGCTGCAGAGAGAAACTCTTTCAAAAACACTGAACTTCCACAGTTGATGTTCTCATTAAGGATGCTTCTAATCTCAAAAGGTGTTCTAGGTCTGCTATAGAAGAGACATACCGGTAAATATTTAGATATTTTAATTGTAACGGATTTTAGTTGGGATGTTTTAAATCTGGGCCAAAATTTGTTTAATTCCTTTAATAATTTTAAATTTTGTATTGGATGTTTTTTATTCTTGGCTGTTCACCGCCCTGAGTCCAGCAGGAGAAGGGCGGTATAAAAATTTAATAAAATAAATAAATAATAAAATAAAATAAAATAATAATAATAATAAATCACTGCATGCAGAAGATCATAATGTTACTGTGTTTCACTCTGAAATTAGATCTGGGTCCAAGATGCCTTTAGCTGTGGAATGCACTGCAGATCTGATCCGCTGTAAACTCCTAGATGCCTCTGGAATTCTGAAATCCCATGAACTGATCCTGACCTATGGCCTGGCACTGGTGAGGTAAGGGTTGTGAGAAAGAGGGAACAAGCTTCTTACAGAAGCTGCTGTGTAAGATTTATTGGAGAGTCTAGGAAAGAGATAGTTGCATTTTTACAGAAAGATTTTTTTCTACCTCTAATGAAAGCAGCTTCTGAATTCTGAAAGTTTTTCTTTAAAGATACTTTCTTCAAAACTTTGAGCAAAGAACATATTGAAAAACAACAGGAATCTATGTGGGTTCTTCAAACCCGGTCTTTTTTCTGCTAGTAAATGTTCACAATGAACTTACATTTGTAGAATACATTCTATAAATGTATTCATTGTCAATGTCTTCTGCAAGTAACCAGATGTTTACTTTACTCTTCTTCAGATACCAAATGTTCTCTTTACTAATAGCCTTGTCCTAATCTGAAATGGCAACAAACTCTTTTCTAAAGCTGTCTTTAGTTCTGTAAAACAAAGATCTTATCACAAAGATTAGATGGAGCAGTGGGCAGTTTAAGAGATTCCAGCAAACTATTGAACATATACTTAGCTGCAATGAAACTATTTTCTAGTCTGAGCTGCTTATAGTTATGCTTTCTTGAATTACCATATTTTTCAGAGTATAAGACGCACCTTTTTCCCCCAAAAAAGAGGGTGAAAATCTGGGTGCGTCCCACCCAGCTTCTCAAACAGAGGTTTCAGAGGCTGAAAAAAACATCAGAAACGAAGCTTCAGAAAAGAAGCCCCCAAACAGAGCTTCAGAGGCTTTTTTTCTGAAGTTCTGTTTCAGAAGTTTCAGAGGCAGGAAAAAAAGCAAGGCACAGAGCTCACAACCAAGGAACCTGTTGCTAAAATTCATCTCTGGGGACAACTGATTGGGGGTATTCTGGGAGGCTGATCCATCTGCCAATCAGCTTTTTTCTTATTTTCCTCCCCAAAAACTAAGGTGTGTCTTATACTCCGAAAAATACGGTAATAGATGTTAAGTAGTTATTTCATGTGCATTGTTAAGTCATTTAACTGAAAACATACAAGTTTTGTTTCATGAGCATTATTGCTTCAGGTGGTAGCTGAATTGTTATTCTGCATTGTTCTGAATATTATATTGCTTGTCTCTGGGCTCACAAAATTGTTTTAAAACATACATGAAAAAGAAAACTCAAAGATGACAAGAACCGAATGAAAAAGAAACAAACACACACTGTCTACTATAAGGGGCTTCATTCTTGCCAAAGCCCTGGATAAAGAGTCAGATCTTCAAGCCTTTTCAAAACACCAAAGAATGGAACCATCATTTTCCCATTGGAGGGAAAAGCTCATTCTAAAGGGCAGACATGCTTCTGGGGTCCCCAAGAATTGACATTGTTTAATTGAAGAAACCTGGAGCACGCCAGCACTGCCAATTCAAATTGGCAAGGCAGATACTATGGGAGACAGGCAGTCCCTCAAATAACCAGCTCCTCTGCCATGGATCATAATGAACAATTAATTTTAAGATAATAATAATAATAATAATAATAATAATAATAATAATAATAATAATAATAATAATAATAATAATTTTATTTCTATACCGCCCTTCTCCCGAAGGACTCAGGGCGGTGTACAGCCAATTTAAAAACACAAGACACAACAATAATTAAAAATTAAAATAATTAAATAGATTTGGCCGATTTAAAACCCCAAAAATTTAAAATACCCCAATTTAAAATTATTAAGTTGATAGCCCGGCCTGGCGGAACAACAGGGTCTTCAATGCGCAACGAAACACCCGGAGGTCGGAGATCTTGCGTATTTCCGGGGGCAGTTCATTCCACAGGGCTGGGGCTCCCACAGAGAAGGCCCTCCCCCTGGGTGTCGCCAGCCGACATAACTTGGCTGATGGCACCCTGAGGAGACCCTCTCTGTGGGAGCGGACTGGTCGGTGGGAGGCTATTGGTGGCAGAAGACGGTCTCGAAGGTACCCGGGTCCTATGCCATGGAGCGCTTTAAAGGTGGTAACCAACACCTTGAATCGCACCCGGAAGACCACTGGGAGCCAGTGCAGCTCGCGCAGGAGGGGTGTCACGCGGGCACAACGAGTTGCGCCCATAACCACCCGCGCGGCCGCATTCTGGACCAGTTGGAGCCTCCGAGTGCTCTTCAAGGGGAGCCCCATGTAGAGAGCATTACAATAGTCCAGCCGGGAGGTGACAAGGGCATGAGTGACCGTGCGCAAGGCGTCCCGGTCCAGAAAGGGCTGCAACTGGCGGATCAGGCGAACCTGATAAAAGGCCCCCCTGGCCACGGCCGTCATATGCTCTTCTAAAGACAGCCGTGCGTCCAGGAGGACACCCAGATTGCGAGCCCTCTCTGGGGGGGGCAAAGATTCACCCCCAATAGTCAGCGATGGCACCTGCTGACTATATCGGGACGCCGGCAGCCACAGCCACTCGGTCTTGGACGGGTTGAGTCTGAGCCTGTTCCTCCCCATCCAGACCCGCACGGCCTCCAGGCAGCGAGACATCACATCAAGGGCATCGTTGGGGTGGTCTGGGGTGGAGATGTACAGCTGAGTGTCATCAGCGTACAGATGACACTTCACCCCAAAACCACGGATGATCTCACCCACTGGCTTCACATAAATGTTGAACAGAAGGGGCGAGAGGACCGACCCTTGTGGCATTCCCCATGCGAGATGCCTCGAGGTCGACCTCTGCCCCCCTGCCAACACGAACTGCGAGCGGTCGGAGAGGAAGGAGGAGAACCACTGCAGAACGGTGCCCCCTATTCCTAACCCTCTTAACCGCCGCAGCATGATACCATGGTCGATGGTATCAAAAGCCGTTGAGAGATCTAATAGGACTAGGACAGAGGAGCAACCCCTGTCCCGAGCCCTCCAGAGATCATCCACCAACGCGACCAATGCCGTTTCTGTGCTGTGCCCCTGCCTGAAGCCCGACTGGCACGGGTCTAGATAGATAGCTTCATCCAGGTGCCCGGGCAGTTGTCGTGCCACCACACTCTCAACAACCTTCGCCACAAAACGAAGGTTGGAGACCGGACGGTAGTTAGCTAATTCAGCCGGGTCCAGGGAAGGCTTCTTGAGGAGGGGCCTCACCACCGCCTCTTTCAAGGTGGCGGGAAAGGCACCCTCACTCAGAGAAGCAGTTATAATCCCCTGGAGCCAGCCTCGTGCAACCTCCCGGGAGGCCAGTACCAACCAGGAGGGACACAGGTCCAATAAACATGTGGCGGCACTAATCCTACCCAGAACCCTGTCCACATCCTCGGGAGCCACAGGATCAAACTCCTCCCAGATAATATTCTCAAGGCCTGCCCCTGTCTCCTCCCCTGGACTCATCCAATCGGAGTCCAAGCCATCCCGAATCCGAGCGACTTTATCATGCAGGAATTGCACAAAATCCTCAGCGCGGCCAAGATAGTGGCTGAAGGCTGGGAGGATTCTTATTTCTGGGTTTGATTCGGGTTCAAATGATATTCTCAAACACAAGTTGTATCTGAAATCATTCAATACTTCTATCACCCACAGGTTTGTGAATCTCATCACCGAGCGGAAGCAGAAAATGGTTACCGTTCCACTGAGACATCTAGCAAAAGAGGTATAAGAGGTTTGAGTTTATTAAGCTCTGGGAGCTGTGAAATAATTGCATTGCTTCCATTTCTGATTTTAATAATCGTTTGGTTCTTGCTCTAAGCTGAACATCCCAATCTGGATTGTGGATCTCCGTCATGACCTAACCCACGGCACCCTTCCCCAGCTGGTGACTTGCCGAAAAGGTAAGAGGATTTTTTTTTTTATTCTGATGAAGTTAACTTGGTGGTGCAGTGTTTAGAATGCAGTTATTGCAGACTAACTCTGCCCACTGCCAAGAGTTTGATCCTAACTGGCTCAAGATTGACTCAGACTTCCATCCTTCTGAGGTTGGTAAAATGAGGGCCCAATTTATTGAGGGCAATATGCTGATATTGTACACTGCTCAGAGAGTACTGTAAAGCACTATGGAGCTGTATATAAGTCTAAATGCTATTGCTAGTACTATGCAATTAGTAATTGCAAACAGCTAAGCTCAAAGAGCACCACTGTTCAACCTGGAGCTGCATATAGGTAGTCCTTGACTTACGACCACAGTTGAGCCCAAAATTTCCATTGATGAACAAGACAGTTGCTAATTGAGCTTTGCCCCAATTTACAGCCTTTCTTGCCACATTTGTTAAGTAATTATTATCAGGGGATTTCTTATTTTGGGGGAAACAGGGTAGTAACATGATTGTTATATGAGTCTGGCTTCCCCATTGACTTCACAAGACCCTGGGACACTGTAACCATCATAAATATGAGTTAGTTGCCAAGTGTCAAAATTTTGATCACGTGACTATGGGGCTACTGCAATGGTTGTAAGTATGAAAGTATGTATGAAAAACAGTCAAATCACTTTTTTCAGTGCCATTGTAACTTCAAATAGTCAAAAAATGAATGACTGTAAGTCAACCAGTCTGCTCTGAACATTCTTTTTGTATTTTGAGCCTGACACTTCCAAAAATAATTAAAACAGTACTTCCTGCTCTTAAAACAGGCTGTTCCAGCTCTGAAGCAGCTGCAACTATTTCAACACGTTCACTCCTTTCCTCTTAGAATATTCACTTAAAAACAATAAATGCAGAAACAAAGGCAATGTTCCCTTGCTTCGCCATGAAAGCCAGCTCTCTCTCAGTCCAACCCATCTCACAGAGTTATTGTAAGGAAAATAGGAGGAGGAAGGTGTGTTGGATGTTCACCACCTTGAGTTATGGAAGGAAGAAAGAAGGAAGGCCAAAAGACCCAGCTAAAGGCAGTTGATTCCTAGAATAGCTTCCTGAGTAACAGCTACCTGAGTAAACAAGCATGTAATCAATACATTTTTTAAAAAAAGATGAGGGGCAGGTCAGCTCCAAGTTCCTGTATACCTCGGGTGTCAAACTTGCGTTGTCATGATGGCGTCACATGACGTATCAGCAAAGTACCCCTTTGCTAAACCAGGTGTGGGCATGGTCAGTGTGTGATGCATCTGGCCCGCGGGGCGGCGAGTTTGACAGACCTGTTGTATACATTTGTTATTTGATGTGATCCTTAGTGCTTCCTCCAGGTGGTGATGTTGCACTGCAGGGAGCAAATACTACTGTCCCCAGAGGATACATAACTTTCAATCTGCTCTGTAAGTGGTTACTTGTTTGGAAAAGGTTTTAAGCATATAGCATGAGCAAGGGAATAGAAATGTCTCACTCTTCAGGGTGGAAGGAAAATGCAGAATGCTTCTTTCTGCTCCAGATAAGATTTCTCCTCTAGAAGAGTGGAATTGTACCTTTCAGCATGTCTCTGGAGGAAGGGATCTGGAGAAAGCTGTTCCAGATCGTTTGCAGAAATCCAAGTTTTTTTTTTCTTACATTTCCAAAAATGGGGTCTTTGCAAACACTGTTTATTTATCTGATTATTTTTATCCTGCCTTTATTATTTTATAAGTTACACAGAGCAGCAAACATACATAATACTTTTTTTTTTTTTTAATTTGATTTATATGCCGCCCTTCTCCGGAGACTCAGGGCGGCTTACAGTGCGTTAAGCAATAGCCTTCATACTTTTGTATATTTATACAAAGTCAGCTTATTGCCCCCACAAACTGGGTCCTCATTTAACCTACCTTAGAAAGGATGGAAGGCTGAGTCAACCTTGAGCCTTGGAGAGATTCGAACCAGCAGTAAATTGCAGGCAGCTGTGTTAATAACAGGGTGCTTTAAACCACTGTAGTACCAAGGCTCGTGTTTCTTCTTTTTCCCTTTTTTCCCCCCACAACAGCAGCCTTGTGAGGTGAGCTAGGCTGAGAGATTGACTGTCCCAGTCACCCAGCCAGCTTTAATACCTAAGAAAGGACTAGAATTCAGTCTCCTGGTTTCTAGGCTAGCACCTTCACCGCTACACCAAACTGGCTCTCTTTTCTTTTTTTTCTTTTCTTTTCTTTTCTTTTTTCTTCTCTTCTCTTCTCTTCTCTTCTCTTCTCTTTTCTGCCAGGTTTAATGCTTAGATCAGGGAGCTGAGGAAATTGTAGTAGATAAGGGAATAGTAAATAACCGTGAATGCTCTGTGGTTTTACTAATGGCTGTGTGAGGTTTTATGAGTGGATGCAGTAATTTTGTTCTGATGGTAGAAGTGAAGGTTAAGTCAGTGTTTCTACTTTGGCAAAAAGTCTATGGATATTCTCAGTCATCCAGGTCATGGTTGTCCCAAAAGTGGCTCTGGTGGCTCAGCAGACTAAAGCACTGTTATTAACATCCACTTACATCTGCTGCCTGCAATTACTGCAGGTTCGAATCTCACCAAGGCTCAAGGTTGACTCAGCCTTCCATCCTTTCTAAGGTAGGTAAAATGAGGACCCAGATTATGGGGGCAATAAGATGACTTTGTATAAATATACAAAAGTATGAAGGCTATTGCTTAATGCATTGTAAGCCGCCCTGAGTCTCCGGAGAAGGGCGGCATATAAATCAATTTTTTTTTAAAAAGGTGCTTTTTCAGGAGGCAACTGGACTTCCTTGTTTTTTCTTTAAAGACATTTTGCTTCTCATCCAAGAAGCTTCTTCAGCTCTGACAGGATAGTGGGGGATGGAAGGATTTATATTCCTTGCAGACAGCTGGTCATTTACATTCTTTTACAGAGTTGTTGAGGCCACTTGGAGGTTTGTCTGTGTCCTTAGGGTCACCTGAATAGAGCAAACGGTGCGAAGCCTTCTTGGCTGCCAGATGTTTTCTGCCCTGTGTCCTTTCACTGTTGAAGACAGGTGCAGGCTGTTGGGGATGAGTCTATGTTGTTTGCATCTCAAACTGAAGTGCAAATGGTTCCTTCTTGGCTCTCTAAAATAATGCAAACAACCAGCTGTCTGCAAGGAATATAAATCCTTCCATTCCCCACCATCCAGTCAGTCAGACCTGAAGAAGCTTCTTGGATAAGAATCAAAATGTCTCCAAGAAAAAAGGAAGTCCAGTTGCCTCCTGAAAAAGCACCTTTATTTATTTATTTATTGGTTCGATTTATATGCCGCCCTTCTCCGAAGATTCAGGGCGGCTTACAATGCGTTAAGCAATAGCCTTCATACTTTTGTATATACCTGCTTAGTAGGGCTTTCCGCTTAGGCCCCCCCTAAGCGGTGTTCTTTTTTATACAAAGTCAGCTTATTGCCCCAACAATCCGGGTCCTCATTTTACCTACCTCGGAAGAATGGAAGACTGAGTCAACCTTGAGCCTGGTGAGATTTGAACTCGCAATAATTGCAGGCAGCTGGCAGCTAAGTGCTACTTAACAGCACTTTAGTCCGCTGCACCACCAAGGCTCTCTTGGCAACTTGCATGGAATTCTGGGAGTTGAAATCCACATGATGAAGCTTCTTGGATGAGAAGCGAAATGTCTTCTTCCTCAAGGAAAAAAAAGTCCAGTTGCCTTTTGAAAAAGCATCTTTGGGATAACTATTATCTTGTCTATTTTTAATAGTGCTATCCTTTCTTCTCTGCAGGTTGTGATACCGTGCTGGACTGGCTGAGGCGCTCATATTGGAGCTGCCAACTGGGCAATAATTTAGTTGAAGAAGGTGAGGAGGAAACTGAAGAATCATCAGAAGCGGATGGTGAAGATGAGATGGTCAGCAGTCAAGAAGATCCGGAGAAGACACCAAATGAGCAGAAACACCAGGAACTCTGTGGTAGGTGTATTCAGATCTGTTGTTTCTTCTTCTGCACTTAATGTTTTTCTAAAGGATTTTTTTTTTCAATTTCTTTCCCCTAGGAAAAGTCAGAGATGTTTTAAAAATCAACAACTTGAGGTAAGCTCTGTAGATTCCTAATCAGACTAGCAATTTTTGTTTCCATTGAAAATTCTTCAAATGATTAAAGTATAAGTGGAAAAAATGAAGTATGAATTCAAGGTGTTTTGCTTTGATTAAAATGTTATAGTTGGGACTTTCTGATGCAAAGACAAAGTAAAGTCTCCTGATTCACTACTTGCAGCCGGTTGCTTAGCAACCATTCAAAGTTCCAACCTACCTGAAAAAGAGGACTTACGATCTGGATTCAAAGATCTTACTGTCACACAGACACAGTCACATGACCACACTTTGAGTGCTCCGCAACACAGCTGCCTATACCAGGGGTATCAAACTGGCGGCCCACAGGTTGGATGTGTCACGTGCAGGTCATGCTCCGTAAAGGGAAAAAAAGGTTGTGAGACATCGCAATATGTCACGTGACTCGATCTAGTTTGACACCCATGGCCTATACAGTCATTTGCAATGTCCCATATTTTTTATAGTGGTTTTGCTAAAAACCAGCACTTCCAATTTTGGGCAAAACTACATCTGCGGCAAACAATAGGCACTTAACAACCATAGAATTTGCAGGAAAAGGGTAAAATCAGATTGTCATGTGTCCATCATGACATATAAGTGTAATGGCAGGCTCTACAATGGTTGTATGTCGTGGATTTCCCAATACTTTTTCCAATCTTCCAATGTTTCCTGGGATTGGAATAAGTGAGTTCAGAGAATGTCCCAAAGGTGTTTTTTTCAGGAAGCAACTGGACTTTCTTGTCTTTTTTTTGAAGACATTTCATTTCTCATCTAAGAGAAGTGGGGAAGCAATCCTGTGAGAGCTGAAAAAGCTTCTTGGCTGAGAAGCAAAACATCTTCAAAGAAAAAATAAGAAAGTTCAGTTGCCTCCTGAGAAAAGCATCTTTGGGACAACCATGACCTGGATAACTGAGAATCTCTACAGAAGTTCAGAGAATGATTTTTTTTTTGTTCAGGAAGCTACAGTTAGAATATCTGTGGAGATTCTCAGTCATCCAGGTCATGGTTGAACAACTACATTTCAAGAGTTCGTACTTTCTTAAGTTGGAAGGAGAGGCGATCCTTACACCGAAAATGGCCGAAGGGTGGGGGCCAGTGGGTGGGCGGGGCTACATTCGGCGTATAAGACGCACCCAGATTTTCACCCCCTTTTGGGGGGTAAAAAGGTGTGTCTTATACACCAAAAAATACGGTATTTCTTTGATAGCATTGAGGCCATCAAAAAGGCATACGATTACCTCCATGTTAATGCTATAGGACGGAAAACTGTGCCATCCTGTGGCCAAGGCCAGTATTACAAAGAAATATACCTTTCTAATGGGATTTTAAAGTTATTATCCTGCATCTTAATTATTAATGCCTCATTAATATTAAGATGGCAACGGGAGGCCCGTTTGCTGCAACACAGGAACGGGAAAAGAAATCCTGCTTCAAAAGCCTTAAACCGAGTTAATAAGGTCTATTAATATTAATAATGAGGGTTTAATAATAAAGAACAATAACCTTAAAATGCCTTTTAAAAAGTTTATTTCTTTTATACCTGTTTTGACCACAGGATGACACTGTTTTCTATCTATCCTTTAGCTTTAGCATTGAGACCGTCATAGACCTTTTTACCTCGGTGTAAGGCTTTTGAAACAGTAATATTCTTTCTTCTGTACCTGTTGTGTGGCTCCCGGGCCTTCCGTTGCACTATTAATATTAATAAGGCTTTTAATAATAAAGATATGGAATAATAATCTTTAAATGCCATTAAAAAGGGTTGTGTTTTTTTTTCATTTTGTGGCTGCTCTACCTGCTCGGACCACAGGAGGGCACTGTTTTCTGTCACTTAGCAATACCATTGAAGCTATCAAGATCTTACTTTATCGTGGTAGGAGGAAGTAGGGGAAAACTAAGAAGAATGGACAGGAAGTCAGCCATGATGGAAAGCTCCTTTTCGAAGGCACTGGGGGACGGTCACGGTGAACGGACAGGAAGTTAGCCGTGCTAAGGTCGCTGCGCAAGGAAGTTGGAGGGATGATTCAGATGGATGGACTTTATCGTGGTAATAGGAAGTAGGGGAAAAGTAAGAAGAATAGACCGGAAGTCGGCCACCACAGGAAGGTTCTTTCCGAAGGCAATGGGGGTAGGTGGGGGGAGGGTTGCGGTGAAGGAGAGGAAGTCCGTCATGCCGGGAAGGTTTCTCGGAGATGACTGGAGAGCAGGGGTGGGCAATTGTGGCCCTTTTACAACCTGTGGCCTTCAACTCCCAGAATTCCTGAGACAGCTTCGGTGTCCCCTGCTGCCCACCCCTGCTGGAGAGGAAGAAGCCAGCGGCTGTTCGAAGGCGGCCAACGGAAGCCGCTCTTCCCTTTCAGAGGAGCATAGAGTGGCGGTGCTTTTGCTGCCGCTCTGCACTGTGGGGCTTCGCTTCTCTATTGTCAGTACGTTGCCCGCTATGTTTTGTTTTTTTCCTAAGCAATAAAACATAATTGTACCAAAAAGCATGTTTATCTTTTTTTTTCAGCCCTTGGAACACTGCCTCACTACACAAAGCTCTCCTTCCCTCTTTCTCTCCCCCTTGGCTACTTGCTGCCGCTGGACCTCTTAGCTGAGTCCTTCCTGATAAGGGGGGAGGAGAAAGTGGCTCCCAGGAGACCCAACAAAAACATGCAGGTTTATGTATTTTCAAAAGCGATTTATTAGCAGAAGAAAAAAAAATCTCAATTTCAGCATTCTTCCTAACGTGACAACCTCCCCCACCCCCCAGGGGAAGCTGAACTGCTACTCTTTCTCAATACAGGTACTCCAACTTAATGACCATTCAAAGTTACAACCGCACTGAAAAAAGGGACTTAGGACCAATTTTCACAACACTTGCAGCATCCTTGTGGGTCACGTAATAAAAATTTGGATGCTTGCCAACTGGCTAAAACGTCTTTATCTGGTGGAGGGTACCCGATAATCTCTCTGCCTTTTAGAAAATACCTAAACCCCATGACTTCCTATTACTTCTCCTTTCAAACCTATCCATGGCTCTCGTGGAATGAGTTAGCTGTTCTTGGAAGAGATGGCAGAATGGTTTTCTCTTTTATGTTCCAGGGTTTCTAAAACGGCTATAGAAACTGAACCTTCTTTATTTCTTCTTGGGGAGCGCATTTGCTGACATCCTTGTACGTGGATCTGACTTGTCACTTTCCTGCAAAAGCCAACCTCCCATCTCAGAATGGATGCTAGAAGAGCCTAAATGCTGAAAACAAAAAAATCTTTCATTCTTAAACACATGGTGGCAAAAGAAGAAGCAAATGTTGATTCTAATCGTTACCCCGGCATTTTTTTTCTTCAGGACAGTGGCTTTCCAGAGCTGCTTCCGTCCAGTCCTCTTATAACATGCATTTCTGCTGCACTCCCTATAAACCCGATTGAGTGGCCTAGAAGGCTGCAGAATCTGAACCAAAACTGCCTTCGATATTTTACCTGACAAAAACTGTTCTCTGTTGCTGCTTTTGCTGAAGGAAGGCAATTCTGCCTCTACCCCAAGCCAAGTCCCTGAGTTTCATGCTTTTTTTTTCTTGTGAACCAAATGAGTAAACCAAAAAATTGAAATGGCACATTTCTATCAAGCTATGACAATGGTGCATTTGAGATACTACAATTCATTCCACAACTTTCTCTTTCAAGATACTATGCTGTGATGTGGTATGGTATGGCTTGGCATGGCATCATGTTATCTGCTTTGTCTTATAAGACACACAACGTAAATCATCTGGAAGAACAAAACAAACAAAGAATGCCTAAAATGAAGGATAAAGAATGCCTCTTTATGCCTAGAGGGCCCTTTTCCTTAAGACTTTGAATTGTCAGTGAAACTACATTTTCTTGGCAATTGGTCATCTACAGCACTTCTGGCTCCCATGGAGGTCAAAAGTGATCCTGGTGTAGACTTGCACACAACCAGGTCAGGCTCCTTTTGCACATGCACACACACACCCAGGTCGGGCTCCATTCGCACTTGCAAACACCCTGCTCAGATTTCATCACACATGCGTACAAACTCAGGTCAGGCTCCATTTGCATGTACGCACATCCATGTCAAATTCCATTCGCACATGCGCACAGCCAGGTCTGGCTCCATTCGCATGTGTGCACATCCATGTCATTCGCATGTGCACACATCCAGGTCAGACTCCATTCGCACATGCACACACAAACCCAGATCAGGCTCCGTTTGCTCTTGTAGACAGCCAGGTCAGGCTTCATTCACACATTTGTACAAACCCAGGTCAGACTCCTTTTACACTTGCACACATCCAGGTCAGGCTCCATTCACACGTGTGCATACCCAGAGCATGCTCCATTTGCACGTGCGCACTCCCAGGTCAGGCTCCATTCGTACGAGTGTACACACCCAGGTCAGGCTCCTTTTGCACTTGCACAAATCCAGGTCAGGGTACATTCGCACGTGCACATTCACCCAGGTAATACTTTCCAAACCATTTTTCTTTTCATATGAGGCTGTCCTTTATGTGTCTCTTAAAATTCTACCCAACGAAGCCACCTCTTCTTCAAACAAGGGAAAACACTTGCCAGGGATCCCTTTTTATCCCTTCGGATAGGTCCATGTCAGTTCCAGATCCAAGAATGACACCTGGTGATTCTTCCAAGCTGAGTTCTCTTCTTTTAACCCTATAGACAAACTCTTCCCAGACTGAGGACCTCACTATCTGCATCTCTGGGAACTATTAAGGAGGAGCAATCTTCACCCTCTTTCTCAGTCTGAAGAAAGTAAAAAGGCCAGCCTGAAATCAACTCTGAAAAGATTTGGAAACTGCTGCTCCATATTTTGTTTCTAGTTGGTGATAGTTTTGGCAATACTAATACATTCTCATTCTTGTTATTAATTTATTTAAGATAGATAAGTTCTGGCCCAATTCATATAATTATAAATCAGCAAGTAATTACTGGCATGAATGAGTACCAAATCATGTATCAAAGCAGCACTGATAAAACTCATACATCTCTCCAAATACCAAGCTTTACAATGCACCCACTCATTAGTCAACTGATGCTTCCAGAGAAGGAGTCGTTGAGACAACTTAGGAGAATTTGACTCAAGTAAATTCTCTGGAGCACGTGTGAAGGCAGGAATACAAAAGGCACAGTCAACTGAGTCTTTCTATGCCCACTGACCAGTAGTGGGTTGCCCTCGGTTCGCACCGGTTCTATAGAACCGGTAGTAAAACCGGCGGGAGGCTCCGCCCACTGACCTGACATCACCAAAACGCTTCTGCGCATGCGCAGAAGCGCGCGTCCCCGCTTTGCTCGCTCGCATGTCCCCACCGGTGGTAAAGGTAAGTAGAACCCATCCCTGCCACTGACCAATTGTTGCATTCAGAACTTTTTCATATGATTTCAGATGACTGCAAAAGAAGTTGTATAGTCATCTGAAGCATGCCATCCATTTGACTACCCGAGTCGTTTTTCGCTTGCACATGGACTACTCTGTGCACGCAGGTTCAAAGGGGTCTGAAGATACTGAGGATGAGGCGCAAGGTTAGTGTTTTCCAACCTTAGGCACTTGAGGATGTGTGGACTTCCAGCTCCTTGGCTGGGAGTTGAAGTCCAAACATTTTTAAGTGCCCAGAGTTGGGAAACAGTGCATGAGATGTATACATAAAGTCTCTGGGTTTACTATTTGGGGGGATCAGAGTTCAGAATTTCTTTGTAGGGATTATTTTCTTGTCCCCCCCCCCTCCCAAAGTTGTTTTAAACTTAATTTGTTTCAATCACTTTTATTGGCAAAGCAACAAATATTAGCATTTTCTTATTAAAAAAAAAAACAAGAATGAATGAATTTCTACCCATCTACACAGATAAGACTTCAATAAAGATCTTGGATCTTTCCCCAAAATAAGTTGGCAACCTGAACTCAGCACCAGAAACAGGGATGAATGCCTAAGAATATCATTCTCAGACCCTGCAGAGTCTGCATGCTGTTTTCATTTTCCTTTCATTCTGATCTTTAAAAGATTTGGTTCTGTTACAATTGTGAAGGCCTTTGCCAAGTTCTTTTTCCAAAATGAATGGATCAGAAGCCTTAACCATCTTCGGATCTTTGGTTCAACCTGAGCATTGGGCTAAGGTCCAGGACTCCTTTAGTTGGGATGGTGTCCTTTAGTTCTTGAAATCCAGATGGAAATCAGGTTCTCATCCAACAACTGTATAATGAAGATGTGAACCAGTCCATAATGGTGCCATCTCGACATTAATAAACTGTCTAATTAAAATTCTTCGTTTATTCTCATTGTCACCCTCCCCATGTCTACAATTGTTTTTCCCACTTTCCGCAATGCCAGTAATCCTAGGAGTTGCAATCCCAACTCAGGTGGAGAGTTCCTAGTTTAGGAAGCAAACATGATCCCCAAACCCCAATTCTTCCACTTCTGTCAGTTATAAGCCAGATCAGTTTTATCATCACTGGCCTTTTAGGTGGAAAGTCCTATTTTGGTTGAGTTAAATAGGAGTTTGTTTGAAAGAAGCACTGCTGAGGAATGAAAGGAGTTCAAAGCAAGGAAATTCCACCATTCATGGTTGAAACCTGTTTCAAAGGAATGCTTGCTGCCCTGCCCTCTTGAAAAACCTTCTCTGTGCCTGTTACTTCTCCCCAACCAGGTGTTACGTTCAACAGGCAGAAACTGTCATTGGCTAATCTCACGGAATGGTGACTTGCCTCAAGAATGAAGGAATGCAGGAGATCTAGGTCTCAGATTGTACTGATGCAAGATGCTGGTAACTGTTGACCAGAGGATTTTTGACTGAGTATCCAGTCTGGGTTTATTTACTTATTTATTTATCAAATTTATTGACTGCCCATAACTCTGGGGAGATTTAACTGAGGTTCTGTCCTGTCCTT
Source organism: Pantherophis guttatus (assembly GCF_059756535.1). Lineage (NCBI taxonomy): Eukaryota > Metazoa > Chordata > Lepidosauria > Squamata > Colubridae > Pantherophis > Pantherophis guttatus. The sequence goes on from NC_142074.1 coordinate 21,260, forward strand.
CAGTGAATAAGGGTACAAGGATCTGGGAATTCATTTGAGACTTGGGATACCTGAAACCTTAAAATGTAGAGTGGATATAATAGGCAGAAGGACTTACTAGTAAAATTTCTTATTGAATTTTCAGAAAATGATTGCTGAATCCTATTTTGGGCCATTTTCACTACTGCCTGGCTTAAAAACTCCCAAGACCTCTTCCATTCTTTTCTAAAGATCATTCTTTTGACTACGCATCAGTTTGAAGCTTTCGTCCAATATAGACCGCTTGTTGCGTCTCAACTTCTTTTGTCTCTTGAGATGAACGATCACACCAAGAAGAACACTTGCAGTGATGAAGAGCACCACCCCAGCGACAGCAAGAGTAATAATTGCTGCTTCTACATGCCCGTGGTCTAGCCTTGAGCCAAACAAAATGATGTCATGGGAAATTTTTTCTTCAGAAGCTTCCACATGGTCTTCTTCAGAAGGACCCCCAGTTACCTCCTCAGATGTTTCTGCTAGAAGTCAAACAAATTATGGAAAAGTCAAACTGTGGACCAAGAGGAATTCAATAACTTAAGCCATTGAAAACTGAAGAACAACAGCGATAATTGGGTAATAGCTGACTCAAGTAAATCAAAAACTCCCTATGGTTGGAAAACTAAATGAGGAACATGGCTAAACTGGAAATCCTGTGGAATCGTTTAGAATTTGGGATTGAACCAAGCTGACTGAACAGAATCTCTTCCAGTTGTGTCATTCTTGAGCTTAAGCCTGGATTCATACATTACACTAATCCCTGGTTTTCCTGAAATTGGCAAGCCAAAGCTAAGGCCTGAACCAGCTTGTTTGTATAGGATTCAAGTCCAGCATGGTTGAGAATGATGTTTAACGGCACTTCAGCCAAAGCGCCATAGCTACGTCCCAGCAGTTTCATCTAAACCACAGCCTGAAATGGGTAAGATGCAAACTTGCTAGCATAAGCAATGATAAATAAGGATTCACCAGTTAATATTCAGAAGAGAATTGCCAGAAGATAGAGGAAAATTGCTGGAGGGTGTGCAAAGTTGGAATCCTGATTTGTAAGAGATTAGCAATATTTCAGGATGATTCCAGAGGGTGACTATTTGGGACCATAGGACAAGAACAATGGAAGAGAGAAAAGATTTCAAACTTGGAATATCTCTATCAATCATGATATCTGAAAGAGATAAACAGAATAACAGAGTTGGAAGGTCTTCTAGTCCAACCTCCTGCTTAGGCAGGAAACCCTACACCACTTCAGATAAATGTTTATCCAGTATCTTCTTAAAAATTTCCAGTGTTGGAGCATTCACAATTTCTGGAGGCAAGTAGTTTCACTGATTAATTGTTCTAACTGTCAGGAAATTTCTCCTTAGTTCTAAGTTGCTTCTCTCCTTGATTAGTTTCCATCCATTGCTTCTTGTCCTGCCTTCAGATGCTTTGGAGAATAGCTTGACTCCCTCTTCTTTGTGGCAGCCCCTGAGATATTGGAACACTGCTATCATGTTACCCCTAGTCCTTCTTTTTATTAAAGGTATCTGAAAATAAACATGATAACACAGTACCTGTAATTTTGAATACATGGTATCTGCAATGTTCTGCATCTGAAAAGAAATAAATTGCAGAATCAGGACTGTTTTGTGAGGCCCAAAGGGAGACTGAGGACACCCAAAGCAGCACAAGAGATCCATGCATGGAATCCAGCTTTTACAAAAAGAAGTCAATCCAGGTCTTCTTTTTCCTTAGCATCGTGATGTTCAGCACTGTTTCAGGCAAACAGACATTAGTGTCCATCCCCAGAACTCCTTTGTGCTACTGGATTAGCGACCAAGTTTGAAGTTTTGAATGGCTTCTGACTGAATCGAATACTGGAATGGATCTGGACTGGACTTAGATAAGAGAGGTCCAGACTCTGATTCCCAATTATCTCATTCTTCTCTGTTCACAGTTCACCGCTAAGCGAGCACATCTGCTACAGCATTAGCTTTTCTGCTCTTTCCAGCTGCTGTTCCCTACTGATCCATCGCTTATCCTGAAGCTTTCTAAGTTCTGGAATTTCATCCTTGGTTTCCAAGGGGGTTGGATGTGCCTTGGAGCCACTGAATGGTTTTGATGGGCACCGCTCCCCAAACAGATTGAGCCCCACTTGCACCACAAGCTTTCTTCTTACCTTGGCGGGGTAGGATTGTGAAAAGCGTCTCCATGCCAGCATGGATATGGTCAGCCACGTGGCAGTGAAGAAGCCAGGTGCCAGGATTGCCAACCTGCATCTCCACCATCTCAAAGGTCCCAGGGAAGAGATCCACCACATCAGCCCGGTAACTCTTGCCATTCTGACACACAAAATGGAAGGACAATAAGTGAAAATCTAGAATGGGTGATAGCCAGAGGTAATGTTTAGCCACTACCAATTCCATGGCCAGAGAGTTAGGCGTTTTATAAGTTTTCTCAACTTAATTGGCTTGGAGAGGCCTGGGGAGAGGAAAGAAGCCAACCTGCCAACTTGGGACACGCAAACTAACTGCAAGACAGGAGCCTCCAGACTCTTTCCCTAGATTTGTTCTTTAAGGGTGGGGGGAGCCTCTGCATCAGTTTGGGGAGTCTCACCCGGTAGATGAATGTCTCTGCATGGAAGTGAACGGTGTGCACGTCAATCTCCTGGCCCATTCCCAGCAGATACCAGTTCACCCAGTCTCCTTCACACATCTCCAGCCCTGGTAAGTTTGCATATACTTTACCATTGATTGCTAAGGAAAGAAGAGATCTCTGCTTAATAATGGCAGGACTTTTGTCTCATGAAGAACCACTCACCCTTCCAAAGTGAGCCTTTGCATTGTCTCCTCAGGAAACAATACTGTAATCAGGAAACTATCAAGTTCCCTACTTGGATCAGGAGGCTCTCCTCATGGTCACTCATGCCCTTGTCACCTCATGGTTAGATTATTGCAACGCGCTCTACATGGGGCTACCCTTGAAAAGTGTTCAGAGACTACAGTTGGTCCAGAACGCAGCCACGCGAGCTGTCATGGGTGCACCTAGGTACACCCACATCACACCAATTCTCCGCGAGCTGCATTGGCTCCCTATTGGTCTCCGGTCACAATTCAAGGTGTTGGTTATTACCTTTAAAGCCCTACATGGCTCAGGGCCAGGCTATCTTCGAGACCGCCTTCTACCACATAACTCCCAACGTCCGGTAAGATCCCACAGAGTTGGTCTCCTCCGGATCCCGTCAGCTAAACAATGCCGGCTGGCAGGCCCGCAGGGGAGGGCCTTCTCTGTGGCTGCCCTGACTCTCTGGAACCAGTTACCTCCTGAGGTCCGGACCATCCCCACTCTATTGGCCTTCCAAAAAGCGGTGAAGACCAGCTTTTCCGGCAGAACTGGGGCATTGATCTCGCTCTTGCAATCCGGCGAGATCCGGCCATGAATGTTGTGAATGAGTTTTAATGTTTTTAATGTTTTTAATTTTTAAATGTTTTTTATAATGATTTTAAATGCATTGTGAGCCGCCCTGAGTCTTCGGAGAGGGGTGGCATACAAATTGAATTAATAAATAAATAATAAATAAGCGGAAAAACCACACACCTCCAGAGAACAAACCCCACACTCACTTCTACTGATGAGGTTACCTACTAGGGCAGTGATGGCGAACCTTTTCAGCACCAAATGCTGAAAAGAGAGCACTTTGCGCTTGTCAGGGCCACGACCAGGAAGAGAAGCTGCCCAAGGGGCATGGGTGCGCTGGATAAGGTACTTCCGGTTTCTGGCAGTGCTGCACGCACAAAGGCCAGCTGATCGTCGTGTGTGCATGCGCACCAGAAACCCGGAAGAGGAACGGGCGACGCCGTGCATACCAGGAGATATGGCTCCGCGTGCCATAGGTTTCCTCATCACAGTACTAAGCTCAGAGAGCAACAAGGACTCCACAGTCCAACCCTGAATTACAGATATCTTCTTCTATTAAAAATGATTTTTTTATGACAAAACCTCTATCTAATGAGCTCTTCCTAAGGAAATTAAAGTTGTACTGTATGCATATTGGTATTCCAGAAATCTGCCACCACTCTCAAGCGCAATGGGCATGTGGAACAATCAAATTGTTTTTAGAAGGGTCTTGTTTTTCAGAAAGAGAGGCAATTTTCTTTTTGCAATGTGCAAAGACATCATTGGTGCTAACACAAAAAGCATAAGAGATCTACAAACCATGCATTTTGTTGCTTTCCATAAATTCTTCGTCCTGCTGGTGGGAACGGTTCCATTCCCCTTGGATATAAATCTTCACATTCTCCTCAAGGTACCAAGACTGATTTTCATCAAAAACCAAAAAGAGGAGGGCAAATTCCTTGCTCACGCCTTTCCTTCTCCCGTTAGAATCCAGGGTCCCTTTACGACAAACTTTCAGGGGGCCAACGAGGCCACTGTACAAATCCTGCCAGAAAAGGAGGTAGCAAAAACTCTTCGCATATATTTGCTAGAACTCTTCACACTTTTCATTAACACACCAGTGCAGAGCACATTCAGCTGCATCAGGGAAGGCCTTAAACTGTTTAAATAGGTGTGACACACCAGAACAAAGGAAGACTAAAATTCAGTCCAATTCTATTCAGCTTGTTTTGCCTCAGCCAATGCTAAAGTGGCCCTCAACTGACCAGCAGTTACAACGGACTTTTCCAGCCTAACTATTTATAACCTGGATTTGAAGTTCTGACGACTGCCCACCTTCTGTGGGCCTGGGGGGTCCCATTGTGGATGCTTGGCAAGTGGCCTTCATTTATAGCCTTTTGTAGCATCACATGACCACGATTTACGTTTTTGCCAGAACCCAGCATTTACTTTGGTTTCCAGCAGAAAGCGCCCATTAATGACAATGGTTTAGTTTAATGACCACAGTATTAATGACTATAGTGTTTACAAAGACATTTGCTTAACGACCAAATTGGGTGTGGTCACATAGTGACCCGCTTAACAACTGGCATGATTTGTGACTAATTCAGGGCTCAATGATGGCAACAATAGGACCTAATGTGATGTAACAGGGGCTAAGTCCAGTGGAGAAGGAAAGGTAGCTTACATAAACTGCAGGTCAGAATTCTTGGAAAGAAGAAGCTGCTCCTTCATCTTCCATGCAGGAAGAACAAAAGGAAGAGAAAAGCTAAGGTAGGAAAACTGCTTTGAGGAGCCTCATGTATGTTCATGTCTCTTTTACTTTATTACTTATTTTTGTGAAGTGACTAAACAGCTTCTAGCCTGCCAATTTGTTTGTGAGGGGTATATCACACACACACACAGAAACACCCACCCACAAACACAACTTCCTCGGTGAGCTCAAGATGGCATGGATGAGACTCCCTCCCTCATTTTCCCCACAGCCGCCAGTCCATCCGCCAGTCCATGAGGTAGTCTTGGCTGAGGGAGAACAACAGTCTCCAAGTCGCCCAGGCAGCTGCCATGGCTGGGGTGGGCTTCAGGCATTCCTAGTCTCCATCTTGACCACTAACATTTCCTTGGGCAGCTCCATCCCACCCTGGGAGAGAACATCAACAACGAGAAATGGAAACACACACACCTTGACACGATCCACTGTGGAATAGTAGATCCAACTCAAACAGGCTGAATCGTTTGGTCCTGGACCAGATCTTTCAGGAACATCCCATTGATAGGTTACAATTTCTCCTAGGAGAGAGAAATTTCAACACTTTTGTTAGGAACTTTAGCTACAGAGGATTGTGCATCTGAAAATTAAGGCCTTCAGTTATAAAGGCAGATTGTAGGCTGCCCTTGGTGTACATGAGGCTGCCCTCCTCATGAACACCAAGCTACAAAAGAGAGCACAAGCCATTAGAAAACCAGCATGTTTATCAGCAGACCTAAGTTACTATACAGAGACATACTACAGGGCATCGGCTAATATCCAGGACTGTCCCATTGTTGATTCAACAATACCTTTATTCGAACAATAGTCTACCTGTGTTCTTCTTTGATCTGTGCTAATTTTCACAAACCAAATTTACATTTTACTAAGATTATTAGCTTAAATGCTTCTACCAGCACAGCGCTACCTAGTTGACTGGTTAAGAATATTGTTCTCTGCTATTGTGCAACTAAAACGTATTTGATTGGGGTGTGTGGGTTTTTCTTATACAATAATGTTCTTTTTAGCTGTTGCTCACAAACCATGTTTTGACTCTATTCTGTATTTATTTAAATATAAATTTATTTTAAATACTTCTGCATTTTTTAAGATATTTATTGGCGCTATTCAGTTTTCATAAATTGTTTGCTCAAATGAGACTTTGGGGGCTCTTGCTGACTTTCACAGCAATTGCAGATGAAGAGAGACTAAATAACACAACTAGTGTTATTATGTGAGCCGGTGGGACACCAAAATTAGTTTTCAGATGACAACTGGGGAAATCTGAGATCAAGACTCTATTAAGCCACAAGGCTCACTGCTGATCTTGGACCAAGTTTCCATTCGCAACCTAAACTCCCTCACTGGACTATGGTATACTTCAATCTTTCTCAACTTTAGTTTGGCAAGTTTAAGATGTGTGGACTTCAACTCCCAGAATTCTAGCTGGCTGAGGAATTCTGGGAGTTGAAGTCCACACATCTTAAAGTTGCTGACGTTTAGAAACACTAGTATAAAAAAAGGAAGTTCTATAATCTTTATTATGGTCACTGACCAAAACAAAAAGAGAAGCATATCCCCAGTCCTTGGGGAAAAGATGGGAGAAGGAGCATGAACAAAGGACAGGCGAAAAAAATCAAGATGACCACCATGACCACAGAAAGACCCTCTCCTTTTTATATGTCTCTTCGTCAACCCGATACTCTGGATTCTTTGAATCAGGAAAGATAATTATAGGCAGGAAAGAAGTATTAGCATCTTCCTCACCAGGAATTTCTGAGTTTCTCACCACCCTGTCCATCCAGAAGCTACAGTTTTAGGACTGCATTGAAAATTCTTAGGGAAGATTGTCCTCATTTTAGGACAGATGATGCAGTTGTGGACTTTTTGGTACACAGACACACAAACACAATACATTTAAATGAAGAAACAAAACTCAGGCATATAGGTTGCCAAGGAAATGCCGGCAAGACTCACCAGGCACTGCTGTCTTGGAGTCTCTGTTGTTCTTTTCCAGGACTCCATGGGCATGAATGGAGTAAGGCCGCGTGGCATTGTTCCTAAAAACTATGTTCAGCACATCTCCCACTTCTGCCCAAATAAAGGGACCTGGAGGCGAGAAGGATAAAGCAAAAGAAGATGACTGGGAGTTTGCAAAACTTCGGGGGGGTGGTGGTTCTGGTGAACAGCAATGTGTACCCCCCTCCAAGCAGCTTCATAGAGCAACATAACCACTTTGCTTCTGAGAGAAGGAGCCAGTGCTTTGCTTAGCTCCACTGGACCCCATGGCTCAGGGCACCTGTTTACTCTCCAAAGCACCTGAAGGCAAGGCAATAAGCAAGAGATGGAAGCTTGTCAGAGGAAGATTCAACCTGGAATTAAGGAGAAACGATTAGGCAGAACGATGAATCAATGGAACAATTTGCTTCTCAGTGTTGTGGATGCTCCATCACTGGAGGTTTTCAAGGAAAGATTGGATAACCGTTTGTCCAGGATGGTCTAAGGACTCTTGCCTTGGGCAGAGTGTTGGGTTAGAAGACCTTCAAGGTCCCTTGCAGCCCTAGGACACTAGCCAGGCTTTCTCCAGCCCTTTCTTCCCAGGCTTTGATAAGCTGTGCTAGAGAATCCAGAAAGACCTGTTGTCCATCACACTTCCCCAAAGCCAGTAGGGATGTCTCCAAAGGATCCGATGTGCTGACCAAAAATTGTTTCATGGACACTTCTCTGTCCACTCCGACATGCTTAACTTTCCCCAGGCATGAGGCCAATGCAGAAGCTCTTGTGGTTTTGGAAAGGGAGGAGGGGAGGGGGGAAAGCAGAGAGAAGCTGAAGTGCATTCTCAGTGCAAATGAAGGGGACCCTTTACAGGTAGTCCTGAATTTATGATGGAAATTGGGATTGGAACCTCTGTCACAAAGATGGTCCAAGTTGGGAAGGGCACCCAAAGGTGCCCAAAGAACAGGCATGCTACAGGCGCAGAAACACTGTGGGGCGGGGGTGGGTGGGAGAGACTTACCCCAGTGACTTGAGATCTTGGATGTTGGTTTCCCCTTTCACTTTCTGGGAAAGCCAGAAGGAAAGATTGCAAATAGCCATCATGGGATTGCGGGACGCTGCAGTTGGTCAGAAGTAGAAACCATCTGCCGAGTGTCCAGATCGCAGTCATGTGACTTCAGAGCCCCTGGGATGGCCAGAACTCGAAGGACTAGTTGTGAACCACAATTTGTTTCATGCCATCGTAACTTTGAATAGATGCTGAATGAATGGTTGCAGGCCGAGGACTATCTTGAGCGCCCTCCATCCAAATTATCTCCCCCACCCCCACCCAAGAGCCACATGGAGATGCCCAGGGCAGGAGTCCTTATTCCATCCTGGACAAATGGTTGTTCATCTTATCCAGTGCCTGGAGGCTGTGCGGATCTGGATGGGGAGGAACAGGCTCAGGCTCAACCCTTCCAAGACTGAGTGGCTGTGGCTCCCGGCATCCCGATATAGTCAGTTGACTCCATCACTGACTATTGGGGGCGAGTCTTTGGCCCCCACTGAAAGGGCTCGCAATCTGGGAGTCCTCCTGGATAGGCAGCTGTCTTTGGAGGAACATCTGACGGCTGTTACCAGGGGGACCTTTTATCAGGTTCGCCTGATTCGCCAGTTGCGGCCCTTTCTTGATCGGGATTCCTTGTGCACAGTCACTCACGCCCTCGTCACCTCTCGCCTTGACTACTGCAACGCTCTCTACATGGGGCTCCCCTTGAAGAGCACCCGGAGGCTCCAGCTGGTCCAGAATGCAGCAGCGCGGGTAGTGATGGGAGCAACATGGCGCTCCCATGTAACACTGCTCCTGCGCGAGCTGCACTGGCTCCCGGTGGTCTTCCGGGTGCGCTTCAAGGTGTTGGTTATCACCTTTAAAGCGCTCCATGGCATAGGGCCTAGCTATCTCCGAGACCGCCTGCTGCTACCGATGACCTCCCATCGACCCGTGCGCTCCCACAGAGAGGGCCTCCTCAGGGTGCCATCAGCCAAACAATGTAGGCTGGTGGCCCCCAGGGGGAGGGCCTTCTCTGTGGGGGCTCCCACCCTCTGGAATCAGTTGCCCCCGGAGATAAGAAGAATCCAGGACCTCAATGCCTTCCGTCGTTCCCTGAAAACCTATCTTTTTCAGCAAGCCGGGTTGGCTTAAGAAGAAATTTTTAAAATTTTTAAATTCTTTTAATTAGTCTGTGATTCTTAACTTTCGGGCCAAAATTTATATATATTTTTAAATGTTTTAATATTTGTATTCTATGTTTTTTATCTTGGCTGTACACCGCCCTGAGTCCTCAGGGAGAAGGGCGGTATATAAATTGGAAATTAAATTAAATTAAATTAAATTAAATTAAAATTAAATTATCCGTATTTCAAAGATAATCTTCATTTCTGGGATGGAAATATCTTGGTTGAGAAGCTGCAAAGCTTATCGGGAGTGTATGAAAAAGATGCACTCTTGAAAATAATGCCAGAAAGAGTTTAAAATTCTACTAGCTGGAATGAAAGTTAAATCTGAAAGTTTCAGTGGGTTACCTAATATCCCCAGATGTTGCTCAGCATCTATTCTATTCTTCGGGATCTTGAATGTCCCATCTGTATATTCCCTATAAACAGCTTTCTTGTACCGGGAGCCCAGTCGTCCATTCTCACGGTTGAGAAATATGTCACCATACCTGTGGATTTCAAAATCTCTTTTTGCATAAAAGATGCATGGTTAGCACAAATGAACAACTTACAATGGTGTGTATCAGATTATCATTCATTGCTTTGGGCAGATTTAACTCAAGGAAATCTGGCTTTAACTGATCTGGAGCTGGCTGACAGGAAAGCTGGTAGGGAAATCAGACAGATGTAAAAAGTTCAAAAATATTTCTGCAAATTTTACATATGATTTTTGATTCCTGATGTGGCCCAGGGAATTTCAGGCTCTGCCTTTTGGTCTAAGATTTTGAGAATTACAATAATTCTTATATAGAAATATCAAGACATCAAATACCTCCAAAGAAGTTTTGGTTTTTTTTCCAATTTATTTATTTATTTGTTCAATTTCTATAGCCATCTCAGGGAAATGACTCTTGCTTTGTTCCGTTTTGTGTCTTGCCTCCTGACATCTGAGATGGTTACCCCATGAAGGCTTTTCCCTGGAATAGGTTTAGGATTTGACCACAGGTGGCTCTGAGGGTGGCAGGGATATATGGGGAGGGTCAAGAAAGTCAAGAGGTGGGTCAAAGCCAGACAATCAAACCCTTTTTAACATTGTCACAGTGTTTGTGGTATAAAGGGGCAGGGCTTTGAATACATGGCTGTGGCTACCATCTTGAGGTTTTTGACTCACTCCCTGTGGACACCTCTGCTGGGGGGTCAAGTGGTTTCTGCTGCAGGAAGGAGATCGAGGCCTTGGCAAAGGAAGGGACTGACAGCCAACTTCTCTTCCTAGCGGAGGAATAAAGAGGCAGCTCCCCCAATAGGACCTGTAGCCCTTTTCCCTTCTAGATGCCTGTGCGCCAGCCTCAGAGGCTGAACTGAAAGCCCAGCAGAAGTTGAAGGAGGAAGAAGTTTCTGGAGGGCCTGGGGAGTTGGAGGAGAAATGGCCAGGGGCAAGAACTCAAAGCATCATCGGGCCTCTGCCAAGATACAAGCTGGGAGGAGGCAATGATCAGGCCTGCAGTCCCATTTGTGCTCTATCCAGCTTCCACACATTAAGATGCAAAGTGTAAAAAGAAGCAACACTCAAGAGTGTGCTGGGTGGAGGTTAGAGGTCAGAGGAGCAAAACTAAATAGAAAGCTGCAGAAAGTCCCCCGTTTCAGAAAATTCAAATAAGGGAACGCGTAGTCCGTAATACAACTGCATCTACATGGAGGGAAGTATGCAGTATGGTATCCCAAGGCTCTGTCTTAGGCCCAGTACAATATAACAGATAATAGTAACAGAGTTGGAAGGGACCTTGGAGGTCATCTAGTCCAACCCCCTGCTCATGCAGGAGACCTAGGGATTCGAACCGCCGAATTGCCGACCTTTCTGAACGACAAGCTCAGTGTCTTAGCCACAGAGCCACCTAGCTAGGTGACCACCTAATATCTTCATCAATAATTCAGATGAGGGCATAAAGGGGAAATTTGCAGATGACACCAAGCTGGCAGGAATAGCCAACACTCCAGAAGGTAATTCAAGATACAGAAGGATCTTGAAACACTTGAACACTGGGCTCTATCTAACAACATGTAATTCAATGGTGAGAAAAGTAAAGTTCTATATTTATGCAAAAAAACCCAATGCACAAGTACGGAATAGCTCAATAGCAGTAACTGTGAGAAGGATCTTGGGAGTCCTTAGTGCAGTGGCCCCAAACCTTTCCAACTTGGTGGCCAGGCCGGTGGAGGGGGGGGAGGAGAGGGGATGGTTCTGTGTGAGAGGCAGGTTCCATTTGTGCGAATGGCGGGTGTGCACGCCTTCTGCTCACAAAGATGGAGCTTTGTGAGTGAGCGCGAACACCCGCTGCTCATGCAAGTGCAGCTGCGCATGCTTGCCCGCTGTTCACATGGACCGGTTCCGAACAGGCCGCAGCCCGGAGGTTGGGGACCACTGTCCTGGTGAACAATCACTTAAGTATGAGCCAGCCATGTGCTGCAGCTGCCAAAAAAGCCAACACAGTCCTAGGCTGCATTAACAGAGGGATGGAATCAAGAGCATGTGAAGTGTTAATACCATTTTATAATGGCTTGGTAAGGCCACCCTAGGAATATTGCATCCAGTTTTGGCCACCACAATATAAAAAAGTGTTGAGACTCTAGAAAAAAGAACAATAAAGATGATTAGGGGACTGAAAGCTAAAACATATGAAGAACGGTTGGAGGAATTGGGTATGTCTAGTCTAGTGAAAAAAAAGGACTTGTCAGCCCCAGCCCTGCGACAATATTTGGGGCCACCATTCGTGTGGGATCGCCATTCTGCTGCTGCTGCACACTTTCGCCAACGATCCTTACTGTGTGCCTGCTCTCCTGGGTCAACAGCTCCGAGGCATGCCTGTCACTTCGACTTCCCAGCCACATGCTAGATGACAACAGGGTTATGCACTGAAGCAGTTTATCAACCTTATCACTTTAAGGAAAGATGAGCAGGCAGAACAACTGAAGTGGCTTGTGATGGATTGGGGAGGGAGAGGGAGGATACAGGGTAATTGCATAATTGAGTGATTGCACTTGGGTGGAGCTATATGCTGATTAAAAGATTATGGGGAGCATGGAACGTCAGCTCCAAAAAAGATTCCTTTCTGTAACAATTTAAGGTGGTCAGTTAGTACTGATATCAGGATAAACAAACTTGGTTACTGCTTTTGCATATTGAGGTATATTTTTCCAATCTTTACAGAACCTGACAGGACTATGGGTGACATAATAGCAGTGTTCCAATATTTGAGGGGCTGCCACAAAGAGGAGGGGATCAACCTACTGTGTTTCCCCAAAAATAAGATATGTCCGGACAATAAGTCCAATCGGGCTTTTTAGCACATGCAATAATATAAGCCACTGCCGCAAAATAAGCCCCCCCACCAACTACTTACACGCATGCACATCCGGTCCCACCATTTCCTCTGGTTGCTTGCTGCGCAACCAAAATGAGTTGAGGCGAGGCCGGAGGGGGGGAAAAGGGGGGACAGGCCCTCCCCTGCCTGTTCTTCGCGCCGGCCAAGCAGCCCAACACGTCCCACCCCATCCCGATGGCAACAGCGGCCTGGCTGCTTCCCTTCCCTGCCATCTCTTTATCGAGAGGGGTGGCAGGTGGGGCAGGGGAGAAGCAAGACGCGTGGAGCGAGATGTGGTTCCCCTTGCCGTCTCTTCTCCCCTCCCCCCCTCACCAGGCACGGCACGGCATGGCAGGGCTCCTGCTCCTTGCTTAGCCACCCGCCCCCTTTAGAGACGCAATTTGGGGATGGCAGGTAGGGTGGGCGAGAAGCGGAACACAGGTCTTACCTTTCAAGCTCTGTCACTTTCCTCGCCATTGTGTCCAGGAAACACACTGTAAAAGAAAACCTTGCGAGTTCGAGAAGTTTGATCGAACTCATGAGATTTTCTTTTACAGCATGTTTCCTTAGACACAACAGTGAGGAATGCGACGGAGCTGGAAAGGTAGACGCACATCTTGCTTCTCACCTGCCCTACCTGCCACCCCCAAATTGCATCCCTAAAGGGGGGGTGGCTAAGCGAGAGGCAGGAGCCCTGTCATGCCCTGCAAGAAGGGAAGAAGAGACGGCAAGGGGAGCCACGTCTCGCTCCATGCGTCTCGCTTCTCCCCCACCCCACCTGCCATCCCTCTTGATAAAGAGACAGCGGGAAAGGGAAGCAGCTGTTGCTATTGGGGTGGGGTGGGTCGTGTTGGGCCGCTCGGCCGGCATGAAGAACAGGGAGGGGAGGTAACGACAGTGACAGGACATCCAGTCCCACACTCGCTGCCTCCTGCACTCCAAAAATAATAAGACTCCCCGATAGTAAGGCCAAACCCTTATTTAGGGGGCTGGGTCAAAAGAAAATAAGACCCTGTCTTATTTTCGAGGAAACACAGTAGTTTCCAAGGCACCTGAGGGCAGGACAAGAAGCAACGAATGGAAACTAATCAAGGAGAGAAGCAATCTACAATTAAGGAGAAATTTCCTTACAGTGAGAACAATTAACCAGTGGAATGACTTCCCTCCAGAAGTTGTGGGTGCTCCATTACTGGAGGCTCTTAAGAAGAGACTGGACAGCCATTTCTCTGAAATGGTACAGGGTCTCCTGCTTGATTAGATGAAAAGACCGCCAAGATCCTTTCCTGTTATTCTGTTAGAACCACTAGATAATTGCTCACTTCTCTGGGCTGTCAATAAGCTTTTGCTGATACTCAGGCAAAAATTAATCCTCCAGTAACTGAGGATCCTCCAGCATGAGACAACAGAGAATAGCCCTTCACCTCCTCTGAGGAAAGTCCTTCAGCTCCTCATTGGCTCTTCTCCAGGCTAATTTTCTAGGGCTTCTTCTCATCCCACTAATCAGCTTCTTTACCTTCCTCAGGATCATTCCCCATTGACCTACCTCTCTTTTAAAATTCTAGCCTATAAGTCTAATTGATTTAAACATCTTTCATGAGAATTCCCCCAAAACATAGAGCAATACGATTGACTGCATCCCATTTCCCGGAAACGAATCACCAGAAGCAGTTATCTCAGAAACAGCACTGATACCTTTCCTCTCCAGAGCTGTTGTGCCTTTCCGACTCCCAGCTGCGGTCTGGAGCGTAGTCCCACTCCGTCTCCTCCGCCATGATGTAAAAGGTTCTCACTGTCCCATGCTGTCGGTCTGGAAAATAGGCCTTTTCCCCACACTGCCGAACAGAGTAACTGCCTCTCATTCCATTCTGGTAGTGGTTGCTGGTCTGACAGTACACACCAAAAGTGCCTGGAAGGAGGCAAACAAAGCTACTGAGAAGATGCCCGGAATCAGGATGGGGGTAAAGACACCCTTGAAGCTTCTCTACCAACTTTGGGAAAGGCAGATCGAAGTTCTCTCAGATCTGGCAACAGGCCAACATTTTTTAAACACCATATGTGTGCATCTTCTGGCTTAAAGTAATAGAACAAGATGCTTAAACTTTTCCAGGGACTGGAGATGGGAGTAGAAGCATTTGTTCACTTCTCAGACACCAGTAGTTGCCATGCTTGGAGAGTTCTCAAGAAGGGTTTGCTTGTTCTGAATTTACTGAGAGCAAATACAGTAGTTAATCTGTTAGATCACTACTCCAAAAACTGCAGTAAAAGTCCTCTCCCAATTATGGCGCTCACTTGGCATTTGCTCAGCCCAACCTACAACACCAACTTCCTCTTTTCCTTGAGTTCCTAGATGCAAAGGGAGGCAGACCATCTCTCAATAGGTAAACAAAATAGTATCCAAGTGCTTTCCACACTGCTCTGCAGCTGTTACGCTGTTTGCCTTCATCTTAAACTTAGTACGGAAAGGAGTTAAGATCAGATCTGGAAATTCTAGAGCCTCTGGAAAGTGCAGCCAGTCTGGCCAAAAGTGAGGGACAATATGGAGAGCTGTGGTTCCACACACTGTGAAGGGCCAAGTTTCTCAATCCTGAGAGAGGGAAGGGAGGGCACCAAGTTAAGCCTTTACCTTGGTTATCAGGCTGCATGAGGGCTGTGGCGAAGGTGTGAGGGAAGAGACTGGTTGTATCTCGCCTCATCCCATTCATCAAGATGGTATTTCCTTGGAAAACAACCCCATGAACATCAGTTTCACTGCCAAAGCCCAGCAGGTGCCAGGAAATGGTATCTCCCTTGCACATATCCAGAAGAGGCAAATTTCCAAAGAGGAATCCATTGATGGCTTCAATGCAAAAGAAAACAGGGAAAAATCAACAGTGGGCTCAGTTTTCAGGGGACATTTCATCCAGTGATAATTTGGGAATGCTCAAACTGAGTAGAAAACAGGATTCAAACTCCAGAAATCAAAAACTGAGAAAAGGAGTGTGGGGAGAGGATTGCCAAATGCCTGAGCTGTGGCCACTGCAAGAGCTGTGGGGCTGCCTTAAAGGGCAACTGGAGTGTTTTTTCCTTGAGGAAGAAAAAGAAGAACTTTCACTTCTCATCCAAGAAGTTTCATCGATTCTGGCAGGGGCAATAGAAGGATGGTGGGGGCGATAGAAGGCAAATGGCTGTGGGGCCATTTGCCTGCTGCTCCCCTTCCTGCCTTTTCCCCTGGGGGCTTTGCCTGTTTACCAATCCCTGCCTCCTTGCTTTGCTTTGCAGATATTTGCCCATGGATGCCTCCACAGCCTCCCCACCCTCCTCTTTTGATACCAATGCAGACCTTTCTGCTTTCCTTTTTCCCTTTATTGCTCTGATGCTGCCACAATCAAGGCAGTAGTTCTGCAGTGTGGACATCAATCTCACTGCCCATCCCAAAGAGATGCCACGAGACCCGATCTCCGGCACACATTGTGATCTCAGGGAGGTTCCCAAAGACGAAACCATTAATGGCTGCAGAAACAGAAAGAGAAAAGTAGCAGTGCTGGAGGGGATTCCCAGGGTTCACCCCTGGATAAGGCAGGACAGGACTGCCATGGGTCTTTTCCTTAAAAAAAAAAGAATTATAGTTGCATTTTCCTTAAAATAATGTGTCTTAATAACATTTAATAACAAACACACAGTATATGTAACCTATAGATTATTGTAAAACAAATTATATTCTTAAAAACGATCGAAAAGTTTTTAAAAACCCACCAAAACAAAACCAAGAAACAAAGGAGAAAAAAGAAGACATAAGCAAAAACAAATAAACAATAAAACACAAGTAGACCATTCAAATTTTAAAATCATATTACCGTTCTAAAGTTTCACGTATTAACACACTATTACATCACTCCCCTTTTCAGTAATGAATTGGACCGCATGGATTCCTCTTGTCTGATCTTGTCTCTCCCTTGAGGAAAAGCCAGGTAAGAGGTCCCCGAGTGCATGAAGCCAACTTTTAGAGTCTGAAGTACAAACGTCTCTCTAGGAATACAGGATCACCTTCTTTGTATGGGTCTAAGCATAATGTTTTCCAAAGGTCTTCATAAACTGAGAATTCCCAAATGTTTACAGTATAATTTAATATCACTTTAACATTTTTACTCTTAACTTCCTTCAAGAAATCAATTCACTATGATACAATTTTACCAATGAAGAATTGCTAGTTGACATGTCCATATTCTAAGGTTCCTTGGCATCTGGGACCAAGGAAGGATGATGGCCGACTAATAAACTTTCCGGATATTTTTTGTTAAGTGGGTTTTATGAAATATATTGTACATTCCTTAAAAACTAAAGCCAGTGAAGAATATTTCAATTCTCTACTCTAAATACATAATGAATTACTTAAGTTTTATTTTTATGACATTTCTATACTTATGATAGTAATACATTGTAAACTTAGTTTCTATGAAGACCTCCTCCAATTCACACAGGCTCCCCAGAGTTTCAAAAGCTGCAATGAAGCCAAACAATGAACATATGAAACGTTTAAGATATTTAGTTTTCCATTTGGCTCTTTTACTTTTTATTTTTTTGCAAGATTTCAAATATTTTATATGTTTCTTGATATCTGAATAACAGCAAAAATCCCATTTTTGACCTTTGTTTTCCACACACACGCAAAAGCATTTCCAGCCATCTAAAAAGAAGAAGAATTAAACATTTTTCCCAAGACAATTTCAGTCAATTTTATGTTTTGACTTGCTGCCTTCAGTGCTGGAAAAATGATCACAGACAAAACCAAGAATTTGAAGGCTTGAGTCAAGAGAGCTAAATAATAACTCTCTAGTTAAGCACACAATGCTAAATGCTATGATCAGTATCAGTTTCATTTCAGTACATTATTGAAGTTATATCCTTTAAAATTTGGAAAATTAAAGCCAGCACCATCATATGGGAGTCATAGCTTTAATAGTGAAATCCTGGGTATTTGTTCTTTTCATCAAAAACTAATCACCAGGGGCACTGCTCTTAAAAAATACATCAGAGGATGCATTCCATTTTCATTTTAAACATATTGATTCCTTCTCACAAACTTAGTGGTATTTTCATCAACCTCTTAGAATCACTTTACACTTGGGTAACGTAAATTGAAATATCCATATATGCTAGACAAAACATTTTCCCAGGAACAATAATTCCCCTGTGTTTAATAAAGTCTGGACAGTAACGTCTGAATTTTTGGTGACTTTCTTATTCATAGGCAAAACACCAGCCTCAGTCGAAGAAGGAGGCAAAGAGGAGGGTGCTCACCATGCATCCTGTTGCTTTCTCTGAACTCTTCATCTTCCTTGTCAACCGAGTCTGGCTCGGTGCAGAAGGAAGCAATGTTTTCATCCAGGTGCCAACTTTCGTTCTCATCCACCACACTAAACATCAGGAAGAAATCAAGATCTACATCATGGCGTCTTGAAGGTAGCATTTTCAGAGTTCCTGGACCAGGAAAAAAACATGAGTGAATGAAGAACATCAACAGGGCCAGGTCTGGGTGGAAAACTTATGAAGTTTTCCCCTGTTTCAATTTCTCTTTCAGGATGACCTTCCAACCTGGGCTTCACTGCATGCAATGCCCATAAAAATGGGAAGGGGGGGAGGGAGGGCTCATCAATTATACTGTAGTTGCTGCCATCTTGAATCTTTTAACCACATCCTGTGGACATCAGACCACCCCAACGATGCCCTTGATGTGATGTCCCGCTGCCTGGAGGCCATGCGGGCCTGGATGGGGAGGAACAGGCTCAGACTCAACCCCTCCAAGACCGAGTGGCTGTGGCTTCCAGCACCCCGATATAGTCAGCAGGTGCCATCGCTGACTATTGGGGGTGAATCCTTGCCCCCCACAGAGAGGGCTCGCAATCTGGGTGTCCTCCTGGACGCACGGCTGTCTTTAGAAGAGCACATGACGGCCGTGGCCAGGGGGGCCTTTTATCAGGTTCGCCTGATTCGCCAGTTGCAGCCCTTTCTGGATCGGGACGCCTTGCGCACGGTCACTCATGCCCTTGTCACCTCCCAGTTGGACTATTGTAATGCTCTCTACATGGGGCTCCCCTTGAAGAGCACTCGGAGGCTCCAACTGGTCCAGAATGCGGCCGCGCGGGTGGTTATGGGTGCAACTCGTTGCGCCCACGTGACACCCCTCCTGCGCGAGCTGCATTGGCTCCCAGTGGTCTTCCGGGTGCGATTCAAGGTGTTGGTTACCACCTTTAAAGCACTCCATGGCATAGGACCTGGGTACCTTCGAGACCGACTTCTGCCACCAATAGCCTCCCACCGACCAGTCCGCTCCCACAGAGAGGGTCTCCTCAGGGTGCCATCGGCCAAGTTATGTCGGCTGGCAACACCCAGGGGGAGGGCCTTCTCTGTGGGAGCCCCAGCCCTGTGGAATGAACTGCCCCCGGAAATACGTAAGATCTCCGACCTCCGGGTGTTTCGCTGCGCTCTGAAGACCCTGTTGTTCCGCCAGGCCGGGCTATTAACATAACGTTTTAAATTGGGGTATTTTAAATTTCTGGGATTTTAATTGGAGCCTAATTATTTAATGATTTTAAATTTTAATTGTTGTTTTGTTTCTGTGTTTTTAAATAGGCTGTACACCGCCCTGAGTCCTTCGGGAGAAGGGCGGTATAGAAATAAAATTATTATTATTATTATTATTATTATTATTATTATTATTATTATTATTATTATTATTATCTCTATGTCCTCACATCACCCTAAGGCACAGAATTGTTTATGTTGTATGAAACTCCCATGATTTGTAAATCAAGGTCTTCATTTATAATACTTCTGTCTTGCTATATCATTCTATAGAATTGCAAAGTGCCATATATCTCACTAAAAACAAGCAAGTTGTTTACAATTTAAACACTATAATATTATGGTGAGCCTTCTCTGTGGCGGCACCTGCCCTCTGGAACGACCTATCCCCAGAGATACACACGATACCAGACCTCCGGACTTTTCGTCGGGCCCTGAAAACACATCTTTTTCACCTAGCTGGGCTGGCTTGATCCCATCCCTTCGATTTTAATTTGTAATTGGTTTTAACCCGGGTTGTTTTAAATGAATAGCCAAAATTATTTAATGTTTTTTAAATTGCTTTTACATTTTATATGTTATGTTTTACCATGGCTGTTCACCGCCCTGAGTCCTGTTGGAGAAGGGCGTATACAAATAAAATAAAATAAATAAATAAATAAATAAATAAATAAATAAATATGAAAAAATCTTTATAAAACTTTTTAAAAACCTGATAGCAATACCACCATCTGAGGCCAGAGTAGAAAGGCAGAGCAGCATCAGTTTAACTAATATCTTTGTTGAGCAGGTGTACCTTAAGCTCAAGATAATTGATTTTTGGGAATAGAGGTCCTAAATTGGGTCTAGGACAACTTGGGGCAGTCAGCTCACCGTGGCCAGCTCACCAATGACAAGTTGCCTCTGCCACCTCACCGCAGGACAACTCAACACGGCCAATTTGCTGCGGATACAGCTTGCCGTGGGCAGCCGGAGGAAGAGCTGGGCAGGTGGGTGAGCGGTGGGCAGAGTGCAGAATGGCAGCAGTGGCTGTGGGCTCCCCATTTTCACACACCCTGCCACCCCTGCCTCCGCACTGAGCTCAGAGCTGTTTGGAGTTCAGGCCATTTGGCAGTGATGATGGTTGGTGAGGTGGGCAGCAGGGGGTGTGAAAATGGGAAGCCTCCAGCCTCTGCCAGTCTGAGCTCTGCCTAGCTCTCCCTATGGCTCCCTACAGCAAATTGTACCTATGGCAAATTGGCCATGTTGAGCTGTCCTGTGATGACTTGGCAGTGGTGACTTGACAGAGGCAACTTGGCGGTAGCAAGCTGGCCACACCGAGTTGTCCCATTTCACCCAAAATTACATTTAACATTGTTTAAAATAAGAACAATTCCCCATTAAGTCTCAAGAAAAAAGCATCATCACTCTGCCCATTGGAGTCTTGGTTATTAAGTGTAATTTCCAGCCAGAATAGAATAGAATAGAATAGAATAGAATAGAATAGAATAGAATAGAATAGAATAGAATAGAATAGAATAGAATAGAATAGAATTTTTTATTGGCCAAGTGTGATTGGACACACAAGGAATCTGTCTTGGTGCATATGCTCTCAGGGTACATAAAAAGAAAAGATACATTTGTCAAATGTATGGTGGGGCACTCTGAAATAAGAATTTGCTTAAATTAAGTCTGAAGCCTGGAACATTCCAGAAAGCTTTATAGCTTATTGTAGCTCTGTAAGGTCATTTTAAAAAGAAGGGACAAAACCAATCCTATTTTTCAGAGTGAATTTACCTTGTTTACATATCAGCAAAGGGCCAACTAAGCCACTGGCAATATCTTTTGGTGCGTTGACATGGGAATGGTAGATCCATGTTAAACAGGCTGGATCATCAGCAGTTGGGCCATGGGCCTCAGGAACCGTCCACGTGTAAGTATGGTTTCCTCCTGGTGGGACAGCATCATCTGCCTTATGATCTCCAGAGGTCCTATCAGGATACAGGGCCCCTAGAAGAAGGATCAATGACACCATCCAGTCAAAGGTAGGTTTCACAAGAAATCTAATGGTCAATTCCTCCATCTCTTGATTTATATTAGTTTTTATATTATTAACTGTAGGATAGTGTGCACAAGGCCCAAACACAGTACATTTGTCATTAGCCTTTTTTGAGTTTACCCTTTGCCAACATAACATCCTTTAGACATACTCAGTCTGCCACACAACATTCCCAGTCGACAGTGATGGTGATTGGACTTTCTGGAAGTCGGGGTCCTAGAGATACATGTACAAAAGGCTGATCCAGAGCTTTCAGCTGTTCTGTTCTGAATGGGGTTGCCCCATCTGATGTCTTCTGGCAAACGTTTCCCCAAATTTCCAGAGATCCTTGCTAGATATTGCCAAGTACTCTCTCTTCAGCAGGGCCACTTGAGATCTCTAAAGAGTGGCTTGAGTTTTTCAGTCATCTGTCACTTGCAAACTTTCTCTCCTATGAACACCTGAAAGCTTGCAAGGTTATTTACCTTCTGAATCCTTTGTGTAGAAGACACCGTGGGGGTGAATGGTGAATGGGAAGCTGGCAAAATTTTTTAGGTGCACAGTAATGATGTCTCCCACTTCACCTCGTATAACAGGCCCAAGGAATCCCAGCCAGGCAGGCTTGGATATCTCTAACGCGTATGTAGAATCGGAGTATTGCTTATAGACTGATTTCCTGTAAATCCCACCTATTCTGTCCTTGGCAGGTTGGAGGAAACTGGAAGCTACACTAGAAAAGAAAAGACAAAAGTTGAGACAACATTGGTAGCAATTTCCACCTAAACTTACTCTATTAGTATATTATCTCTGGTTGGATGCTAAAAGTCCCTTTGAAAGTTTCTTATGCTATTTGTATGATGGCTGGTTCCTTTTAATGCAGGGCAGAAAGGCTGAAAGCAATATTATTATTATTATTATTATTATTATTATTATTATTATTATTATTATTATTATTATTATTATTATTGAGATTTATATGCCGCCCTATCTCCAGCTGGACTCAGGGCGGCTCACAACAGTAAAAACATCTAATGAAAAAGTTAAAAAAAAATTAAAACCAAATCTCATAATTTAACAGTTAAAAGTGCAATTAGCATGGAATAGTCCCTCTGATGCAAAATTTGATGAACCTGGCTGACATATAGAACTCAAAAGAAAACACTGATTAGCACATATGAAAATGCTTTCCAATATGGTCCCTTGAGAATCACTGTTGCCCTTTAGCTAGAAGTCTGACACTCAATCATCCAAGCAAATGGGCTGGCAGGAGAGACAAGAGAAGTGTTTCTTCACTCAAAGTGTAGCTGGCTTATATAACTTGTTGCTACATAGTATGGGGGTGCTTGGAGTTGGAGTTTGGAGGGAACTGAAGGGGGTTCAGATAAAATTCATCAAGGATGGGTCAATCAATAATGATCACATCCTGTTTCTAGAACCTAAGTTCCTTTTTAAGGTCATCACTGATCAATGACCAGAATGAGAGACTTGGATTCTACAGTAGAAACAGGATTTCTCTACACAAAAATAAAGCAGGAATGAGAGGAAGGATGGAGTGGGTAGGTAGGGAGATCTTGTGCCCACGTTGAGAAATTCTAGAGAATGAATCTCATCTGTAATCATGGGACACAGGACCAAATTTGGGCTATTTTAAGCAGCTCCACTGAACCTAGCAGGACTTGCCCCTAGATAAAAATGTGTTGGGTCAGTCATTGGGATGATCAAAAAGGCCATCTCAACCCAGCATCCAAGAGCAATATGGATCATAAGTAATAAAAACACAGGGATCGTGATAAGCCTGCAGCATCAGCTTGTTAACTGTAGGAGCAGCAGGCAGGGGCTTATCAGGCATTTAGTAGGGCATATCCTATGGCTAGTGGCTACTGGCAATCTCACAAGTTGTTCCAGCAGAGAATTAGAAAACACTTTTCAAACCAAGACCAAGACAATCTTTGACTTACGTGCTACCCCAGCAACATTCTAGAGGGCTAGGGTGAGATGTGGGCTGACAGGATCATAACAAAAACTAACCATGACTTGGACATGATCAATTTCTTTAAAATAAAGAGAATTAAATACAATTTGAATGTTTGCCCTCTGTTTACGTAATCATTATTCTCTGGTGTAATATGAACATTTATAGTTCACCAGCCGCATGATGGAGTCCAGAGAACTGCATGTGGTCCACAAGTGACAGATCACAGAGGTCTGGTCCCTGCTTAGTCACTTCCGGCTCCAACAGTTGGAAATACCGGTGGAAAGATTGTTCTGCTGCAGTACAGAACTATACAACCTCACCTATCATTAGGCATGTTATCAACCTCCCTGGCTGGAGGTCTAAGTCCAGGTTGGTAAGGGGTGGACTTTGAGTTTCTATCTGCAAATGAAGCAGAAATCTCCCGACAACCAGTAAGATTTCAAACCAAGCAACTGTTGAGCATTTGGGGCTGAATAGTTTGAATATAAGTCCATCCCCAGAGAATTTTAAAGGTTAATATTCAATTGAGACCACAAGTTTTTCTCTTGGGATTGATGGATAAATAGTTGGACAAAAGTCATGGAAGTTTGTTTTTATACAATGAAAGATGTACAAAGATGGATTCGGCACCACCCACGATGGAGGGAGGGATGGTAAAGATGATAGTACTTGTTGATGATGGCCAAACTGACTTCTTTGATCAGAGAAAAGACAATATCTACGTTTATTGCTGAATGGAAACCCCTTGCAGACATTTTGTGTGAAACAGAAAAATGGAACTTATGATTTATGGTTTTGATGATTAGGCAGAATTTAGAGAGAAGAGAGTTCTCATCATAGAACAAGAGATAAATTTATAATTGTACTTATAATCGCTGTAAAGAATATCAGTAGCCACTTCTTTGTATCTTTTCCTTTCTGTTCTTTTCTATTTTCTTTTACTTTCCTCCCTTTTTTGTCTTTTTAGCTTTCTCTTTGATTTTTTCTTTTTTCCCTTTATATTCTATTTTTATCTTCTTTTTTAAAAAAAACTTAATAAAATGATGCACATATAAAGAACATAACCCAGCTGCATCCACGTATTGCAGCTTTACCTCAGTTCTGTAGGCCCCTTATGATGACACTCCGACTGTCCCTCCAGCCTCCTTCACATATAAGGCACAGAACAGCATTTCTTTTGCAGTTCTGCCCCCACTACCATCCAACTTCAGGGGAAATAACTGATTTTCTTTTTAAAGGAATTGAAAGCCAAATTCTTTAAATGAAGTAGCTGATGGGACTGCAGGTCAAGTTGCAATCATGCTACCAAGGAAAGGAAATGGAGCCGTTCCCTTAAATTTAACATTGGGCTGTTAACTGAACTAAATGAGCAAATCTCTCTGTTCCCAACAGGCCCACAGACACACACAAGGCAACCGCTTTGATCTGAGGGCAACAGTCAAGAAAATGACATCATAGAAAGAATTTAAGCACAAAACTTCTTCATCATAAATTCAATGGTGTCACAGCAAATTTGGCTCCAAATCATATATGTAAAACTAAGTTATCAAAATGTTACAGTGGTAGACTCAAATAATTAGCCATTTGCTGACAGATATGCCTGTGAGACTTCTAAAATACCATTTTGAGTTCCCAAAATTAAATCCTTAAATGTGCATTAAAAATATTCAAAATCTCATGAAATTAAAATTATTAGTAATATTGCCTGAAATCCTGAGTGTGAAATGGGTGAAAACTTGTGAAAATTAGAAATCCTACAAAATTTCAAGCGGTTTCAATTGTATTAATTTCCCTAGACGGATGGTAGAATCTGCCCTCTGAAAAGGTGATGGATCACCCTGTAGCTAGTTTCAGGGATGGGAAACTCCATGAACTCTAACATGAGTCCTTTGGGAGAAGGGCGGTATAGAAGTCTAATTAATAAATTTCCCTCTGATAATAAAAAAACATTTTGTACATTATACTGTAGCGTGGAAATTCTCCCATTTTTTAGATAAAAGAGGTCCACCACTGCACCTCACAAGTTGTGATTCATGCAGCACATTTCAGCGCAAACCCTCCAGTTTTATGTATACAATTCGGAAGTGATTTGATGTATCCAGGTAGTGCTGGGTGTGGGGATGGAGAAAGTGGGACTTACGAGTCATTTGCAATGCTTTGTCCGGTGACTGCATTCTTTCCTAATGGAGCGTAGTTCCACTCCACACTGCGGATCCCCAGATAGTAGACTCTGGTAGCTCCATCTGTCATAAGAGGCAGCGAAAGGAAATGGAGACAAAGGACAGAGAACTGTATTTGCTGACAGGAGCACATCGAAGCGAAGCACTGAAAGTCCCACCAAGACTTGGGATCTGAAAAAAGGGATGAAATAAAAACATAGAACAACATAGAATAACAGAGCTGGAAGGGACCTTGGAGGTCTTCTAGTCCAAGCCCCTGCTCAAGCAGGAGACCCTACATCATTTCAGACATATGGTTGTCTAGTCTTTTTTTGAAAGCTTCCAGTGATGGAGCACCACAACTTCTGAAGGCAACTTCTGTTCCATTGGTTGATTGTTCTCACCGTAGTTCTAGGTTGCTTCTCTCCTGTGCTGGCTGGGGAATTCTGGGAGTTGAAGTCCATGCATTTTAAAGCTGCTGAGGTTGAGAAACTTGGCACTACAATATTGACCGAAGTTCTAAATCTGCAAGCATATTCCAAGTGGGAAAACTCAAACATGCTTTGGGTCATGGTTCACTGGGTAGGACCTGCAGATTCTGTAGTGCCATATAGCCAAGGTTTGTTTGCCTGATGGGTCTTATTAGAGATTTTCAAAATTTACAGCTAGATTAATAAAACTTTCACACCCTTTTCTCCGCAGCTCGCAGAGTGTTTAAAACATCTGACCCCGGTGGTAATGTGTACTTAGCTGGAACCCTGCAGAATTCCGCTGACTTAATCGAAACTGGTTCCCTTCATAAACTTCTCTTATCATGGCTGATTCATTAGCCAATAATGAGACACCAGGAAAAATGGGCTGGGATACCAGTTTCTCTCTCTCTCTCTCTCCTGTTTTCTTGTATTAACATGCTTAAACCTTGCCTTTACAGGTAGCCCTGACTCACAACCACAATTGTCCCTGAAATTTCTGCTGCTAGGCAAGGCATTTGTTAAGTGAGTTTTGTTCCATTTTACAACCTTTCTTGCCACAGTTGTTAAGTGAATCACTGCAGTTGTTAAGTTAGCAACATGGTTGTTAAGTGAATCTGCCTTCTCCATTCACTTTGCTTGTTGGAAGGTCACAAAAGGGGATACTGCAGGATACCCCAGGATACTGCAACCATCGTAAGTGTAAGCCAGTTGCCAAGCATCTTAATTTTGAACATGGGGATGCTAGAATGGTCATAAGTGTGAACAATAGTCATAAGTAACTTTTTCAGTACCATTGTAACTTTGAACGGTCACTAAACAAATGGTTGTAAGTCGAGGACTAATTGTTCACTGTTTTGATTTAATATCACTCAGTAGGATTAATAGGCTGGAATCTTCTCTTTTGCACAATACAATTATCTTTGTAAGTATAGGATGCAGGCTGGGCACTTATGCTCTTTTATATTCTATAGAGATCTGTGAAACTGTACTTCTTTTGGGAAGCTTGTCAGGAAGAAATTTGGTGTCAATTATTTACTAACAGGCCATAATCCAAATATATATCCTGCAACGTAGCTACACTTTGCATCATCTTCACATACTCCACATACCAGCAGCTGCTAAAAATAAACGACTGTGCTCTGGTTTGATAGAGACTTGTATTTTTAGGATTTAATAGATATGCCTTGGTTAGGGAGGATCGTTTTTTGAGAAATCCTTTTGCAGGTTTGCAAGTAATTTGACTTTGTTGCTCTGTTGACTGTAACACCGTTCTTTTCCATTTGTTTTTAGTAGTTTGGGGTTGAGATCTCTACAAATTACAAAACCACCTGAGAAATGAATACTTTCTAACAAAGAGGGATTCAAAAACTTTTTCCTTCCAAATTCCAACTGATCAAATCCACATGCACCACTGTTTCCCCAAAACTCTTCTTTTCACTGGAAACAATTGGAAAGCTTCAGGATAAAGTTTAGGCCCTCTGCAGCCTAAACTTTTCTTGAGAGTTTGCCATTCCATTGACATGTCCATTTACATTTAGAACTGCAGTCTTAGTAACAACTTTCCTTTTAGTGAACCAAAAGGGTTTGCAGTTAAAAGACAGTTCCCTTACCTTGACAAAGAAGAGGGAGGCTCAGAAGCAGAAGCCACGAGGAAGAGTGAAGACGTGCTCCATAAGCATTTTCTTCCGGCACCTGAAGTTTCAATGAAATCTTCTGAGATTTAAGGAAGATCAGGTGGGGCAAAGTCTCACTCGTAAACCTGAAGCTGACTGTGGGCCTTTCTGCAAGGCCTGGGAATGGACTAAGCAGGACACACACATTTATTTACCTTGCATCTCTTTCATTTTTAGTTTAAATAACAAGGACAACCTTGGTGTAGTTTCACTCAGATGGCAGACTAGTTTATGATGGGAGGAGCCAGGTGATATTATAGCAGTAAAAAATTAGCTTTGTGATAAAAAGGCAGAAATGATTAAGATAGACTAAACCTGATACTTTCATGAGGCTCCTTTGCAAACTGAATTTGTACAACCCTTTTAAATTTGGTAAAATGCAACACCCAAAAGATTATGAGCCGTGATGGTGCAGTGGTCAGCATACAGTACTGCAGGCTATTTCTGCTGACTACCAGCTGCTTGCAGTTTGAGTCTCATCGCTCAAGGTTGACTCAGACTTCCATTCTTCCAAGGTCTATAAAATGAGGTCCCAGATTGTTGGGGACAATATGCTGACTCTGTAAATAACTTATACAGACCTCTCTGTCTGTAAAGCACTGTGAAGTATATAAGTCTAAGTGCTATTGCTATTATATACAGCAGTGATCATACAATAAAAATTATAATTAACAGATAAAAACTAAAGAAATAAGAAGACCCGTACCATGTTAATATAGAAGTAACTCAATGTATTCTTAAACCTAAATCATATGGAAACAGATGCCCCTCTTCTCATACTTACAATAGAAAGACATTTCAAAATTGATTTACAAAAATAAATCCCAGTTTTTAACAACAGGTGTGTACTTTCTTACCTGTATAAGAGTACTCTTAGTTAGCACAATTCATAAGTTTTAAGCATTCACTTAAAACAGAAAAAGTAGAGGGAGTCAAAAGAATTGCCTTGTATGTGTGGATATTCAATGACACATCAAGATTTTTCTGTTGTATGAGTCAAACTGGGTGTGCATTTTTTTCTCTAGTTTCCTGAATCGTAGAAATAATTCTCAAAGGTCATTTCAAGACCTTTATTTTAGGGGAAAGGTTAGCACAGGTCAGATGTGATCCTTCTATAGCTTTTTGGAAAGCTCGCAAGCAACCAGTACTCAGTGCACGGGTTGATTCTGATTAGGATTGGGCCTTTGGCAGGATCTGTTTCTAAATTACCTCAGGATTTCTGGGTCCAGCAGAAACTTTTTCGAAAATTTAATGCAGAACAGGGCATTCTTTCCTGAGAGAAAACTTCATGTTTCTCAACCTTAGCAGGTATGGACTTCAACTTCCATGCTAGTTGTGGAATTCTGGGAGTTGAAGTCCATACCTCTCAAAGTTGTCAAAAAACACAGGCTTAATCACTTCTTGCACCCTATAGAACATGTTTTTTTTTTTTTTTTTAAAACACCCTACTGGCATATAGAGTGGGAAGAAACTCTCAATACTTCCAAGCTATTTTTCTAAGCTTATTTGCTGTACTGATTGAATGAGTACAGATGCTCTCCATATACAGAACACTCCTAGAGTCCCCAACAGGTTTAGAAAACATATTTGCCATGCAAGAATATTTCTATGACGTATTTGCCAAGCAGCAAAAGGATCCATTGAATTTTTTCATTTTAAACTGAAGATGTTCATGTAGTCTTAATCAAAAGAAGAAAAGCAACCTCTTTGCCCTGCTTCAGGATCTTCCCAGGTACCCTGGAGCTGAGCTGGGTCAAACAGACCAGGGAATGGGGGCCCAAATTTACCCCCAAAGCCCACACGAGCAACAGTCTATGTGATTTGCGTGACTGTTTTTCTACTAAGGGTCTTTTGAGAAACGGGATCATTTTTGCAAAGATAGAAACTAGATGTTGAGATCCTAGAAAGAGTGCAGAGAAGAGTAACAAAGATGGCATGGGAGGCTACATGATTGAGTATACTAGGTATGTAAGAGAAGGACTAGGATGACACGATAGCAGTCTTCCAATATTTGAAGGGCAGTCCTAGAGTAGAGGGGGTCAATTTATTCTCCAAAGTACCAGAGGCAGTATGAACAGTAATGGGTGGAAGCTTGTTAAAGAGAGATCCAATCTAGAACTCATTCGAGAACAACTAATTTATTTATTTATTTATTTATTAAATTTATTAAATTTAATCATCAGAGTGGCTTGCCTCCAGAAATTGTGGGCGCTCCATCACTGGAGGTTCTTAAGAAGAGATTCAACAGCCATTTTTCTGAAATGATACAGAATCTCCTGCTTGAGGGGGAGTTGGACTAGAAGATCTCCAAGGTCCTTTCCGACTCTATTATTCTATGTTCTATATTCCACCTCTTTTGCAATCGAAATAGAAGGGCCGTGTCAAGAGAGTTTTCATCTTGGCTGATCCAGTTATTGGTGCTGCTTTTGGTAGGGGGAACAAGCCTTATAAATTAGGAAATCCCTGCTGTCTGGAAGAAATTGAGAAATGAATGAAAGTAAAATGGAAGCAGTCATAAGAATATATGTTTATCATAAATGTAAATAGAAACCTAACTTTCTATTTTGTTTAATTTTGATTGAACATAAAATTATATAATTTTGGCATATTCCTTGAGAAAGGCAAATACTGAGGATTGGAAACCTTTCAAAATACAAATGAACCTTTTTTAAAAATCCATTTTTTCTAACGCAGCTGCTAAATAAGTTCTCAGTTTAACTCACTAAGAAGAAGAATATGAAATTATATAATTTCAGAATCTTCCTTGCGCAAGTCAAAATTTGGGGATTGCAGGTCTTCAGATATAAAAATACCCTTTAAAATATCACTTTTTTCATTTCAGCTGCTGGTTCTCAGTTCAACTTACTATGGATGAATGCGAAAAATAGAGGCCATGAGATGGCCTCTAAGTGAGGCTCAGCTCTGAGGGTCTTATATGGCAAGACAAACAAGGGAACCTTCAGAGGGGATCTAAAGGAAATGGATCTTACGGCCTCCATTAATTATATTTGCATTCTCAAATAAGGCAAAGTGAATGGAACTTTCCTGAACTTTATACTTTTTGCTCTCCGATAGACGGAGTCTAATATTTGCCTTAGAATGTGTAGACTACTAATCAACTTGATAAAGAGTGCAACAAACAACAAGCAACAAATATTAGTCGCCCACTCATTAACCCAGAGAAAATCCTTGTCTTGACTTTTCTGCCTTAGAAGGATCTGCTCCTTGGGATTTAGAGCAGTGGGGGCCACATGAACAATGGGGGGTGGGGGGCAGTCACAATGGAGGTACTAAACAAAGCATTTTGATAGAGCTTCCGGTAAGCAATTCCCACATGCTAGTGGTGCATTGCTGGGGAGGCTGCAAGATAAGTCAAAGCAGTCAAGAAGGCAGCCACAATCATTGCAGTCAAAGCTTTGCTTGGTTTTTATGTGTGTTGCAATTAAAAAAAAAAGCTTTGATTCCTGCAGTTGTGGCATCAGCTTAATATTTTTGACCCTTCAATGCAGCCGCCTCTGCCAGGCCAGAAGAGCAAAAGCTTCTGCCCCTGACCCGACTTCCCGGTTTGGAGTCTGGGGTGGAGAATTCTGTGCTCCAAATCCCCGGTCTGAGAGCAAGGAACCCCTTTATTTTATTTTTTTATTTGATTTATATGCCGCCCTTCTCCGGAGACTCAGGGCGGCTTACAATGCATTAAGCAATAGCCTTCATACTTTTGTATATTTATACAAAGTCAGCTTATTGCCCCCACAAACTGGGTCCTCATTTAACCTACCTTAGAAAGGATGGAAGGCTGAGTCAACCTTGAGCCTGGTAAGATTCGAACCTGCAGTAATTGCAGGCAGCTGTGTTAATAACAGGGTGCTTTAAACCACTGTACTACCAAGGCTCTACAGAGTTCATTGAGAGCAGTGGGCTTCCCTTCCTAACATGCTGCCTGGGGAATTCTGGGAGACGAAATCCACATATTTTACAGTGACAGAAGCTGAGAAATACTGATTCTCTCTCAACATCCTGCCACAAAGATAGGAAATCTAGGAAATCTGCCCGAGTGGCCAGCAAGCAACCAGCCTCATTTTTAAAAATGCACCCTCAAGTTGTCAGGCTGAAATTCAGACCTGGGGGCGCCCTCTGCTCATGTGCAAAAGGCGCCCCTGGAAAGGAGCCTTGCCAAGAACCCAGAGAGGGTCCGTCTGAGAAAGCCAACAGAGAATTTTATTCCCAGCCCCCGGCCTCCGGCCCTGCCCTTCTGCGTCTTTCCCGGCTGGCTCCGCTTAAGAGGTGGAAAAGGCTGTGCTCCTCGCTCCAAGGATGACGCCCCGTTTGGCCCTGAGGAGCAGTGGTGGGTTCCTCCCGGTTCGGCCTGGTTCAGCTGAGCCAGTAGCGGTGACAATATGACATCACGGAACCGGTTCTCTTTGTTCGGGAGCTGCCCGCCACCACGTTATTCTTACCTTTTATTTGGCCCCGCCCCCAATCTATTCGCTGCCTCCCAAGTCCCAGCTGATTGGCTAGAAGGAAAAAAACTGTTTAAACTCTTGCCGCGGGGCTTCAAAAGGCCACCCTACAGCTGATCAGTGTTAAAAGGCAATGTGGTGATAGACCAGTGCGCTCGAAAAACAAATGGGTAGACCGGTACCTCCAAAAACAAATGAGAAGACCAGTACAGTTCTGCAGCAGTTAAAAGCCTGGTAGACCAGTACCTCTGCTAAATCCTAAAGATTTGTCACATGACCATCAAGCCATGCCCACAGAACCGGTAGTAAAAAAAAATTAGAACCCACCCCTGCCGAGGAGCCGCGGGCTGCTTCAGTTGCAAGGCCAGGTCTGCCCCGTTTCAGGCTCTTCCAGGCTGAGCGACGCCCCTCACTCGAAGTGCCCGTGGAGGCTCAGCCGGCGAGGTTGGAGGCAAAGTAGCCGGGCGGCTCCTTAACTAGAAGAGAAGATTGCAGAGATCGCTGCTGAGAGCAGAGATGAAGACCGGGCTGAATAATAGAAGAATCAGCAAGGAGTTTGGCTCTTTGCAATTCCCGTCCAGGAGAAGACTCGCTCTATAGTCTAGGCCAGAAGTCTTCAAACTTGGCAGCTTTAAGACTTGTGGACTTCAATTCCCAGAATTCCTGAGCTAACATGGCTGGCTCAGGAATTCTGGGAGTTGAAGTCCACAAGTCTTAAAGCTGCCAAGTCTGTAGCGGGTTTACAGAATAACAGAGCTGGAAGGGACCTTGGAGGTCCTCTAGACCAGAGGTCTTCAAACTTGGCAGCTTTAAGACTTGTGGACTTGAACTCCCAGAATTCTTCAGCCAGCTGGCTGGAGAATTCTGGGAGTTCAAGTCCACAAGTCTTAAAGCTGCTAAATTTGAGGACCCCTGCTCTAGACCAACCCCTTTGCTCAAGCAGGAGACTACCAGGGGTGGGCAACTATGGCCCTTTATGACTTGTGGACTTCACCTCCCAGAATTCCTGAGCCAGCCATGTTAACTCAGGATTTCTGGGAATTGAAGTCCACAAGTCATAAAAGGTCCATAGTTGCCCACCTCTGAACTAAACCCATTTCAGACAAATAGCTGTTCAGGCTCTTCTTGAAAACCTCCAATCATGAAGCACCTACATATAACTTCTGGAGGCAGGCTGGTCTAATCGTTCTCACTTGTTAGGAAACTTGCTTAGTTCCATTTCTCTTCCTTGATTAGTTTCCATCCATTGATTCTCATCTTGCCTTTTGGCGCTTTGGAGAAGAGGCGGAACCCCCTCCCCCTTTTTCGGGGCAGCCCCTCGAATACCAGAAGACTGCCATTGTGGCCCCCCTCAACCCCCCCCGTTCCCCTTTTCTTTGGACGGCCCATCCCCGGTTCCTGCAACCCTTCTTCCTATGTTTTACCCTCCAGACCAGGGGTGGGCAACTGTGGCCCTTTTACAACCTGTGGACTTCAACTCCCAGAATTCCTATGACAGCCAAGCTGTCTCAGGAATTCTGGGAGTTGAAGTCCACAGGTTGTAACATAGCCACATTTGCCCACCCCGTCCTTGGGCTGACCACAACCGGCCGCAGTGTCCTAAGTGGGGTCTTACCCAGCGCCGAGCCCCGCCCCCGTTCAAGAGGGAAATCGGCTTTTAAGCAATCCGCGGTGGGGGTTTCTTAGAGGGGCCGGTTCCCGGCACGAAAGGCCGGAGAGCAGCGGGGCGAATTCCTTCCAAACTTCTTCAGCCGGTGGCGCGTCCGCTTCAACCGCCCGGCTCCCGCAGCCAAGGCAGACTCACCCGCCGAAAAGCAACCCGGGGGAGCTGCGAGCAGAGGCTCGAGAGGATTCTCCCTGCGCCTCTTTTCTGAGCCTTACGGCGGGCGCGGGGAGCTCCGCCCATTTCCAGAGCCTCGAGGCCAATCAAGCAAGGAGCAGGCGGGCCCAGCTCCGGGAACCGCCAATGAGAGGCCGAGCCGAAAGCCGTCCTTCTTCCCTCCCTCCCTCCCGTCGCGCCGTCTTTGGACGCCTTTCCGACATCGCGGGTCAAGCATGAAGAAAGCAGTGGCGCTGGTGGGCGCGGGGCCTCCTTCGCCCGGCGCCTCCTCCGTGCCCGGCTTCCTAGCCAAACTTTGGTCTCTGGTCGAGGACCCCGGGAGCGACGACGTAATCTCGTGGAGCCGGGTGAGGGCCGAGGACGCATGCGCAGAAGGCAGAGGCCCTTGAGGGGCCCGGATCCCCTCCGGCAGCGGTTTGTGGCCTTGGAAGACAAAAGGGAAGATTCGTAGCTGCGGGTTGAAAGGAGAAGCCCGTGGCGCTCTAGGCGTTCTTCTCGCGGCCGCCTCGTTGCCCAAAGCAGGCGGCAGCATCGCCAGGGCCAGGAAGTGGGGGGGAGTTGGGGGGAGGTTCGCTCTCACAACCGCCGCCGTTGCCCCCTCCCCCCTGGCCCTGGCGATGCTCTCCCCGGGAGGGAGTGGGGCTGGGACTCGGCTGAGAAGGCTGCGAGAGCCGACTGCAAAGCCGGGGAAGAGCAGGGCGATGATACCAGGCAAAAGTCGGGGTTGTCAGTTGCCGGCTGGAGTTCCGTTTGCAGCGGAGCGAGGGGAGAGCCTGGCCGCAAGGGAATGAATGAAGGCCTCGGGCATCGCGTAATGAGGCCTGTGAACCCCGGGGGGCTTTGCGTGGCTTTGAAGGCGAAAGCGGCTGCTTTAGGGCAGGGGTGGGCAACTGTGGCCCTTTTACAACCTGTGGACTTCAACTCCCAGAATTCCTGAGACAGCTTGGCTGACAGCTTGGCTGTCTTAGGAATTCTGGGAGTTGAAGTCCACAGGTTGTAAAAGGGCCACAGTTGCCCACCCCTGCCTTAGGGCGCATCCTTGAGAGTAAACGGATCTCCGTGGCCGTCCA
Organism: Pantherophis guttatus; assembly: GCF_059756535.1. Taxonomy (NCBI): domain Eukaryota; kingdom Metazoa; phylum Chordata; class Lepidosauria; order Squamata; family Colubridae; genus Pantherophis; species Pantherophis guttatus. Next base: position 56,169 of record NC_142074.1, read on the forward strand.
ACATCAACAGGCAGAAAAGCTTCGGACGGGAACCCCAAGTCTGCCGCCTTTTGAGGTGGGCGTTGCTGGTTGCCTCCTTGTTTGTACTTAGGGACAAGTGGTGTGAGAAAGGCCTGTGGCAGCGTTTGAGGTGTGTTAGGCCATAACTGGGTATACAATCTGTATGCAGATGATGCTCTCCTCTTGGCAGAGAATCCAGATGATTTGCAGCAAAAGTTCTATAAGTTATATCACGTAACAAAGAGCATGAAGCTGAAAAGTAATGCACCAAAGGCCATCCAACCTTCTGTTTTAACAGGGAAGATGGAGGATTGCAGATAAAACCTAATAATCCCAATTGATTAAAGTGGGAAGACCAGACTGGCTAATTATTGCCGATCAGTTTATTATGCATAATTGGAAAGTTATGTGAAACTCCTCTGCCAAAAGTTTCTTGAAAGCGTGGTCCAACAAAACATTATAGCCAAGGACGTATATGGATTTAGGGTTAGAGTTCTCGATTGTAGTGTTTTCCCTTCCCCTCAGGAAAATATACCAGTCCACCAAAAGTTTCTCTAGAAAAGTGACATTAATTTCTGAGGCATTTTGATGAAAATTAACAATTTCCTCTGTTGATTGCTGGCTACTCCAGTTAATTATGTTGCATGAAGGCACCTCAGTGACATAATTACAACTGCTAAAGTATTCAAACATGTTCTGTTCCTCCCCTATTTGATTTTATACATGATATTGTCTTCACCCTTAATAGAGCTAAATTTTATCCCTGGCAAAATCAATTTCCATTTTTATATATGCTGAAAATATTGTTATTCTGTCTGTTGCAAGTGGGGCTGTGGGTCAGCTTCCACCTGTTAACATCTTTGGTTGACCTGAAATAGTTATGTGAAACTAAGGTACAATTGACAACTACCAAATGGAGCAGGTGAAGACTTTTTAATATCTAGATGTATACTTCCAGTTACCATCTTCCTGGAAACGCCACTCTAAACTTTCTTAGTGTGCCTGCTTCCTAATGCAATAATTCCTAATGCAATAATTAGATACACAATAATTAGATACACAACTACTGTATGCACTCACAGCAATCAAACTTCTAAAAGCCCAAGTGAAGGTCCTTGTGATCTCTGAGTTTGGCTGCTTTCTTGCAGACATTACATTACCCAAACTGGGTAACATCATCAGTTGTAGACACAATCTAGCACTGATAATGTGACCTAGTTGGATAATGAACCATCTCCAAGAAAACAGCCAAGCTCAGAGATCGCCAAGGACCCCTTATTCAACCCTGAGTTACAGTTTCTCTCCCTTAATAGTAAAAAGCCCAAGTATTTGGTGTATTGTGCATAGTCTTGCATTTCTAAGAATACTTGTGAGTTTAAAGCAGTCCAATCTATTTTTGAGATCCTTGCTCAGTGCTAGTGTACTTCTGCTGCCTAAAGCTTGGATGCATCTCAATCAAGGATCACCTACTATTCTGCCAATTGAAATACTGGATTGATACAATTTCAGGGATGGATCTTTAGCTCAAGACGCTGCTCTCCTTGGAGGAAATAACAGCCTGGTCTGATGTATTGTAGCCCCATTTTTTTTATCCATGCTCAGCCTGATCTGGAGAGAGCACAAACAGAGAAATTTGACTTTGATCCAAAGAGACAGGATCTCTACTACAGTGAGCGCTGTACCGTGCCTTGATCAATCCTTACCTTCTAAATGGCCAGCATTGGGAAATCTCCGGAATAATAGCAACATTTTCTGCCATGATAAATCCTTACCTTCTAAATGGCCAGCATTGGGAAATCTCCAGAATAATAGCAACATTTTATGCCATGATAATGACAATCAAGATACTGAATCGGACTGTAATTTTAGTTATACTTATTTATAGCTATTTTTTTATTATTATATTGTAATTTATTAAATTGAATAGTTTTGAATTACAGAATGTTTTGCCGGAATGTGCTGTTGAAATGTGGCTGCTGTATGTGATACAAGTAGCATGTTGTGGAAATAAAGCATGCATGAAAATAATGAGGTGTCAACATTGTTGGCTCCAGAGCCATCCATATCTGCAAGTACAAATGGGGAGGGCTTTGGCTGTGGTTCCAAACCTGCCATCTTGGAAAATTTTGACCTTGCTTGTAAATGCTGCTGGTTGGCCCCTTGCTCACACAATGTATTTGTAGGCAGGTACATGATACATGCTTATTGTATCACTCAAGGTGTATTAGTTGGGATCCTAACTGGATATATTTCTGTATACAGATGATCTCTTCTTGGCAGAGAACCCGGGTAACTTCTAGCAAATGTGGCATAAGTTGTACAATGCAGTCAGGAGTGTGAATCTGAAAATCAGGGCAGCAAAAGTCGAGATGGTTCCGCTTGACAGAAAAAATGGAGCTCTGTCAGAGCAATAGATGACTTTACAGCCAGTCCTCATTTAGCGATTGCGGTATAGAACACAGGGCAGGAGCATGCTGTCTGTTTTGAGGAAGGAACGTTAGTCTAAAGAAGCAGCGAGTACAAGGCTGTATTCCATTTTGTTCTCCGGAACTGAGAGTTTAGTATATCGGGAGAAACAGAAAAGGAAGTTGAATGTGGTGGGAGTGGGGAACTTAAAAATAATGGGGTCAGGAATAAAGAGATGCTAAATGAATGTGAATCAAGTGCAGAAGGGAATAGTATAAAAGAAATATGGTACATTACAGTGGGTTGGTTGTATAAACAATGAATAAAGTTTGAATTGTGGGAAAAAAATTAGAGGAATATATTTTATATATATATATGAAAAATGAAAGCAAGGATAATTTCTGATGGAAAAATATATTGAATGATGTGGGGTAGGTCCTTACATTACACCTAGGAGTATTGGGGCAAACAAATGTATGATATCTGAATCTCACATTTTTTTACTATGAAATGCTTTCTTCTAATTATTTTCAGCCTTTGAAAAACCACAGGCTGTTTATGTCTATGGAGATTCTCAGTCATCCAGGTCATGGTTGTCCCCACGGTTCTTTTGCAAGAAGCAACTGAACTTCTTCTCATCCAAGAAGCTCCTTCAGTTCTTCAGACGCCTCTTGTATGAGAAGCGAAATGTCTTCAAAGAAAACAAGAAAGTCCAGTTGCCTCTTGAAAAAGCACCTTTGGGACACAGGCTATTTAGTCGATGGAAAACAGGATGATCTAGCTTCAGAAATGGGACATTTGGACATTGTATGACTTTGAAGTGTTGTCTTGCCTCACCACCCCCACCCCCCTTTAGTTCAGGCAATGCCTTGTTGGGTTAGTATTTTGTTTAAAAATGAATGCAGGCATGCAAAGACATGATATCAAAGTAATTATGTGGGTGTTTGCAAATTTAGTTGGAACCAGCTAAAACCTTCCAGTTGAAATCCCATTTTCCTGGGTTCATTTTAATAAATCATTTTATGCATTTACCGTGCTGCAGGAAACTTTCTCGGGGATTATCTAGGATTCTGAACCACAAAAAATATTTTCATTAATGTTCTGAGGCTTTATAAGGGAACTCTTAAGAATGGGCGGGTTGGTATTCACCTCTCACTGTAGGATTTGCTAAGAATACTATTGGGCTGAACATCGCACGTGGATCTGGAGTAGTCCTCCTGAGAAAACTTTGATTATATCTGCGCCAGTTTCACTTTGAATGCTGCTTGTAACGTGTCAGAGAAAGAGGTCCACTTGCCTTTTGTGAATCTTGTGTATGAGCAATTCCTATATCAGTTTTGTTTCATGAACAGCCTGCTTCGTGGGCTAATTCATAACTGCAAGGGTTCTTTGACTCCTGGTCATGTGGCTTCAAGAGCTGCCATATTTATTTGGGCTATTGCCAGGTAATGTTTTTGCTTTGAAGGCAAATAGGGTTGACAAATAGAAGATTAGGGGTGCATGTATGTGGCTCCCATGAATTCCTGGCCAAGGTGTAAGCAGCTGATCCCCTGGGCTGCAAAGGCAGATCCCTTGGATCCTGGGGGCAGGTGCCTGAGGCTGAGCCAGAGCGGTATGTGTGAGTGTGGTGGTTCCTGCCTTCCAAGGTTCAACTCAGAATCCAGAACTGTGGCACAGCGTAGGTTCTTGCTAGGTGGAACGGGCTTGGAAATTGAAATCATAGGTCTCTTTTTTACTAGGGTTTTTTTTTTATAGTACATTTCTGTTTGTGTAACGTAGCTTCATTTATTCTTTAGGTAATATTGGGGCTTGGGGCACATTGGGGGGTGGTTGATAGATTAATAACAGATCCCACATCTCCCCCCCCACCCTATTCCCTCCCTCTTCATCTTTTAGTTAGAGTTGAGTATTTGTATTTTTATAGTTGTCAACTCGTGAAGCATTCCTGACCTGCTCTTGAGTCACAATAGTATTGCATTTGTATTGTTTATAGATGGTGTTTAGTTTTATCTTTTAATTTTATAAGCCACCCAGATTTGCCCTGTGCTAAGATCCAATCAATAATACATGTTACTGTTTATATAATACTACTATATATGATAAAAGTGGAATGAAAGCAAAATAAAAATAATAAAATAATGAATAACAAAACCCAAATCTTGGTATGATTAATGTCTGAAAAATCAAAACTGGATTCTGTCATTTCACAGAAGGAGGTCAAATCAAAATGCATTGTTGGCTTGTGGTTTGGGTGTGCACATATATAAATTTACAATAAATACATTTCACATCTTTTTGCACTTTACATCTCGTCAGTCACTCTGTCAATGTGTCCCATCCCATTAAAAATCTAAAGCTCACTTTTTCAGAAAAAGACTTCTTATATTTGGAGGCATTTTGTGAATCAGTTATAGCTTTAAGGACATTAACAACTGCAACAGTTGATAATTCTTAGCTTTGTAACTCTAAAACGAGTGAAAAGTAGCTAGGGCCGAAGCAGGGCTTGCTGGTGGGAGCTCTGCTACTGAAGCTCAAACCAAAGCATATATCCAAATAATGAGGGAGAGAGATAGTTCCAACGGCTGCTGCCTAGAGTTTTCTTCCACCCTTTCGGTAAATTCAGCTGAGACACTTCATCTCCTGGCTCAGTAGAGACAACTGGAGATGGATTGCTCTGCCATCATTCTCTGGTTGCATTAGTGGGTTCTCCTTAGTTAAGAGATGGAAGTCGCATCTCTCCCAGTCTGTTCAGTGCACCTCCAATATATACTACTGGGTGAGGTGCACTAAAATAATAGACCGAATGATGCCACTGAGTAGTAGATCTTGACATCTTTAGTTACTCTTTCTTACTGTACTTATTTTTTTTCTTAACTTTTCTAGAATGGACAGAATTTTTGCATTTTGGATGAACAGAGGTTTGCTAAAGAATTGCTTCCTAAGTACTTCAAACACAACAATTTGTCTAGCTTCATACGACAGCTCAACATCTGTAAGTATGAGATTCTGTCTATATTTTTGTTGTTTTCGGCACTCAGTGTCCCTTAAAATGAAAAAAAAAAACCCGAACTCTCTACCTAAACTGTCGGAAAATAAACACAACAAATTATTTAAATATTTAACACCAGAACTGGGTTTATGCAAAAGGTATAATATTCGCCTACCATACAATAGCTATAAAGCAGTATGTGGGTTTTTTAAAATTTGCATTTGGGATATGAAGGAGCAATTTCCTCTGAAAGGTTCCTGTAGCTGCTTTAATAGAGGCCCCAGGAGGCCTTGCTCATGTAGGCTACACACGGTTGTTTGAGGCAGCAGAAACACCATCTACACGTAAGCTATGCCAGCTCCATAACCATGTCCCTACAGTGGCCTTTGAAGTAGCTGCAGGAGCCTTGCAGAGGATGTAACTGCATTCATGTCTTGGGGAAATGTATAATACTGACAGACTTTATATATATATATATATATATATGTAGGTCTTTGGTTATTCGGGTCTTCTCCCACGTAAAATTGGAAGTGTCTTGGCGACGTTTCGACGAAGTCTCATTCGTCATCTTCAGGCTGGTGTTCTCGCTTCGTGCTTCCAGGAGCAATGTGAGATCGCAGCTGTCTCTTCCTTTTAACTGCTAGTGGGGGTGTGAGCTGATTGGGTGGGGACTTGGCTGTGTTCTGATTGGATGGGGGGGTTGGTTGTGCTCTGATTGGATGGGGGTGTGTTCTGTTTGGGTGGGGGCTTGGTTGTGCTCAGCTTAGTCTGAGTTGCAGGGGGATTTGAGCTGGTGAGCTGCGTTGTTGTTTGGCTTCGTGTTTGTGGCCGTGCGAGCTCTTCATGGTGGGTGTCAGTCTGCTTCATGTATGGATTGGAGGGGTTTAAAGTGGCTAATGATGCAGCTGCGGTCTGGCTTCTGGTCCTTGGTCGTGGCTCATTATCAGTGTGGGTTTGAGTCTGCTTTCTGCGTGGATGTGTGGTGATGACATCCTGTGTGGCTCTCGTGAGTGTGGATCTGGTGTCATTCATCGTGTTAGGGACTCGTTTGTCAATAAGGGCGGGTTTCCAAATGGCTGGTAGGCGGGAGGTATCGTCTCGTTTGTTCATGCTGTATGGGCGTTTTTCTATCTCGATGGCTTCTCTGATTATTCTGTTGTTAAAGTGTTCAGTTTTGGTGATAGTTCTGGTCTTTTAAAAGTCAATATCATGTCTTGTGGCTTTAAAGTGTTGGACCAGGGAAGAAGTTGGTTCCTCTTTTCTGACTGAGCTCTTGTGTTCTTCTATGCGTGCACTTATTCGTCTGTTGGTTTGTCCGATGTATGTGGTGGGGCAGGCGGTGCATGGGATTTCATATACTCCTTGATTTTCTAACTCAATTTTGTCTTTGGGGTTCCTTAGGATGGTGGATATTTTTTGGTTTGTGCAGAATGCTGTCTTGATGTTATGTTTGTGGAGGATTTTGCTTATTCTGTCTGTGGTGCCTTTTATGTATGGGAGGAGGGCTTTGCCGTTTTCTTGTTCTCTGTCTTGGATTTTAGTGGGGGTTTCTTTTTGGATTAGGTTGGTGATCTTACTTCTTTGGAATCCATTGGATGTTAGTACGTTAGTGAGAGTGTGTAGTTCAGTTTTTAGGTGTTGTTCGTCAGCTAAGCGTTTTGTTCTGGAAATGCCAAGACACTCATGCCAAGAGTTTTACAAAAAGAAAAAAAAAATTTTTTACAAGTATTTTCCCATCCACCCTCCCTTACTTACCCCCTATCCACCCCCCACCTCGAACTTCCCAGAACAAAATACAGGGTATAACAATTAACAATCATATGCTAAACTAAGCTAATTAACTAAGGATTCCTATCCCCCCTTCACACTTTAATTCCCCTTTTACTTAACTAAATATAAATACTCTCAATTTTTCTATTCATTCGTAAACTATTTGATACTTTTTAGTCCGATATTTGTTTTGAATATAATCAATCCATCTTCTCCATTCCGATATATATCTTTCTTGTGAATGATCTTTCAAAAATGCTGAAATCTTCGCCATTTCTGCCAGATTCGCTACTTTTAATGTCCATTCTTCAATAGTAGGCAAATCTTCCTTCTTCCAATATTGCACCACCAAAAGTCTAGCTGCAGTTATTAAATTTAAAATTAGTCTCTATAACCGTACAATCTGTAATTATACCCAGCAAGAACAATTGTGGAGTAAACTTTATCTTCTTTTTAAGAATATTTTGAATAATCCACCATATTTTAATCCAAAATGCTTTAACTTTTTTACAAGTCCATTATATATGATAATAAGTGGCATCATCACAATCACATCTCCCAACACTTAGATTGTAAATTCGGATACATAAAAGCCAACTTTTTAGGATCTAAATGCCATCTATAGAACATTTTATAAAAATTTTCTCTTAAATTTTGTGCTTGCGTAAATTTTACATTTCTAACCCATATTTTTTCCCAAGTTTCCATCATTATTGGTTCCTGAATGTTTTGTGCCCGTTTTATCATACAATCCTTAACTAATTCCGTTTCTGAATCTATTTCTATCAATACATTATGTAATCTTTTTATATGCATTTGACCTTGGTCTCTATTTTTTTTTACCAAATTTTCCTCGTTCTGCATGATACCAATTCTCTGATCTTCTTTCCATCTAGCTTGCAATTGACCATATTGAAACCAAGTTTGAATTATTCTTTCTTCTTTTAATGCATTTAAAGATTTTAAGTGCAATACACCCCCTTCCATTTTAAGAAGCTCTTTATAAGTAATCACCTCTTGCTTTTGTTCTACACTTGTATTCTCTATCGCATGTCTAGGTATTGCCCATATAGGTATCTTATAATTTAACTTATATTGATACGTTTTCCAAACTCGTAACAAGGCATTCCTTAATATATGGCTTTTAAAGGTCTTATCCACCTTTTTATTATATAATAAGTAAGCATGCCAGCCATATAACAAATCATATCCTTCAATGTTCAATATTCTTTCTTCTGTTGAGTTAATCCAATCACTAATTATTGTTAGGACAGCTGCTTCATAGTATAATCTTAGATTAGGCATTTTAAGACCTCCTCTTTCACGTATATCTTGCATTATTTTTAACTTTATTCTCGGTCTTTTCCCTGCCCAAACAAAATTATTAATACCCTTCTGCCATTCCCTCAAATTTTCATCTTTCTTGAGTATTGGTATCATTTGGAACAAAAATAGAAACCTAGGTAGAACATTCATTTTTATTGCTGCAATTCTTCCCAACAGAGATAATTGTAGTTTTCCCCAATTCTCCATCTCTTTCTGTATTTTTTGCTATAACAATTCATAATTATTTTTATATAATTTTATATTTGGGGCTGTGATATATACCCCTAAATATTTAACCTTTTTTACTATTTCAAATCCTGTTAGTCTTTCTAGTTCTTCTTTTTGCTTTACTGTCATGTTTTTAGTTATTATCTTTGTTTTTTGTTTATTTTAAATCCAGACATTTGTCCATATTTGCTGATTATATCCATTAAACCTGTAGCTGATTGTACTGGTTGAGTTAAAGTAACAACCAAGTCATCTGCAAATGCTCTTAATCTATAATCATGATGTCTAATTTTAATTCCCTTTATTTTATTTGTCCCTCGTATTTTATTCAATAAAGATTCCAAAGTTAAAATAAACAATAATGGTGCTAGAGGGCATCCCTGTCTTGTTCCTTTTTCAATTTTAAAAATTTCTGTTAAACCACAATTAATTATTATTTGTGCTGTTTGTCTCTGATATATTGCTCTAATAGATTGTGTAAAGTATTCTCCAAACTGCATCTTTTCTATTATTTTCAATAAAAATTGCCAATTCACTCGATCAAATCCCTTCTCCGCATCCAAAAAGATAAGCGCTGCAGGGACTTGGTTGTTCCTTTTCAGATATTCCAATAAGTTTACAATTTGTCTTACATTACATTTCATTTGTCTCCCACTTATAAATCCAGATTGGTCATTATGAATCATTTGTTGCATGATTACCATTAACCTATTTGCTAATATTTTAGCAAAAAACTTATAATCAGTATTTAAAAGCGATATTGGCCTATAATTCTTGGGTTGACTACGGTCTTGATCCTCCTTTGGAATCAATGAACTAAAAGCTATTCTCCAGGAAGGGGGTACATCTCCTCTGGCTTGAATCTTGCAAAATAGTTCCTTAAGCGGTTCTACCATTTCTAACTGCAAATTTTTATAATAAACAGCTGTCAGTCCATCTGTGCCTGGAGCTTTACCCCCCTTTAACTGTTTAATTGCTAAAATAATTTCTTCCGAAGTTATTGCCGCAAGGGTCGGTCCTCTCGCCTCTCCTGTTCAACATTTATGTGAAGCCGCTGGGCGAGATCATCCGTGGTTTCGGGGTGGAGTACCATCAGTACGCTGACGACACCCAGCTGTACATCTCCACCCCGGATCACCCCAACGATGCCCTTGAAGTGATGTCCCGGTGCCTGGAGGCCGTACGGATCTGGATGGGGAGGAACAGGCTCAGGCTCAACCCATCCAAGACCGAGTGGCTGTGGTTTCCGACGTCCCGATATAGGCAGTTGACGCCATCACTGACTATTGGGGGCGAATCATTGGCCCCCACGGAGAGGGCTCGCAACTTGGGCGTCCTCCTGGATTCACGGCTGTCTTTAGAAGAGCACTTGACGGCCGTGACCGGGAGGATTTTTCATCAGGTTCGCCTGATTCGCCAGTTGCGTCCCTTTCTGGATCGGGACTCGTTACGCACGGTCACTCATGCCCTCGTCACCTCCCGCCTGGACTATTGTAATGCTCTCTACATGGGGCTCCCCTTGAGGAGCACCCGGAGGCTCCAACTGGCGCAGAGTGCGGCCGCGCGGGTGGTAATGGGAGCGACGTGGCGCTCCCATGTGACACCTCTCCTGCGCGAGCTGCACTGGCTCCCGGTGGTCTTCCGGGTGCGCTTCAAGGTTTTGGTTACTACCTTTAAAGCGCTCCATGGCTTAGGACCTGGTTATTTACGGGACCGCCTACTACCACCAATAGCCTCCCACCGGCCAGTACGCTCTCATAGAGAGGGACTCCTCCGGGTGCCGTCAGCCAAACAATGTCGGCTGGCGACCCCTAGGGGCAGAGCCTTCTCTGTGGGGGCACCTACCGTCTGGAATGAGCTCCCCCTGGAGATACGGAGGATCCCGGATCTGCGCACCTTCCGCCGCGCTGTGAAGACCTTTTTATTCCAGCAGGCGGGCTTGGCCTAATCTCTTCCCTTTTAAATATGTAAATTTTAATCTGTTTTTAAATTATTGGGGTGTTTTAATCTGTCTGGGCCAAAATAATTTAATTTGATTTTATCTGGTTTTTAAATTTTTTATGTCTATGTTATTTTATTGTTTGGCTGTTCACCGCCCTGAGTCCTTCGGGAGTAGGGCGGTATACAAATCGAATAAATAAATAAATAAATAAATAAATTGGTTGGCAGTCCTTCCCTTTGCTCTGGTGTAATTACAGGGATATTCTCCTCCTATAAATATCTGTCTATATCTTTGCCTTGAATTGTATCACTAGCATATAACTTTGTATAGACTTCTAAAAAAGCTTTTTTAATCATATTTTGTTGATATACCTCTTTACCTTTGTATTCTATTTTTTCTATAGTACGTAGCTTTTGTTTTTTCCTTAACAAGCAGGCTAACCATCTACCTGGTTTATTTGCATTATAAAAAGTGTTATGTTTAGCATATTGTAAGTTAGTTGCCACTTGGTCTGCCATCAACATATGTCTGCCCTCGCAACAAATTTATTGTTTCCTTTATTTTCTTATCTGTTGGATTTAATATAAGTGCCTGCTCTTTCTTTTTTATTTCCTCTTCTAAGTCCCTCCATTTCTTTTCTTGTCTACGTCTATATTTATTATTCAAATATATTAAGGTTCCTCTCATATATGCTTTACTTGCATCCCAAACCATTTCCATAGGCGTACCCTTATGCATATTCATCGCAAAAAATTCTTTCATTTGTTTTTTACATTCTTTCACATTTTCCTCATATCTAAACAAATTTTCATTTAGCCTCCAAGACCTTCTAGCTCTCTTTTCCTGCTCTAATTCCATCCACACCGGACTATGATCAGATAAAATTCTTGAACATATCTTCGTCTTCTTTACCCTAGAAAAGAAATCATTAGTAATTAATATAAAATCAATCCTAGAAAAGGATTGATGTCTATCAGAAAAAAAAGTAAAATCTTTTTCTTCAACATTTCGTTCCCGCCAGATATCTCTCAACTCCATATCATCCAGTATATCAAAAAAAGATTTAGGCAATCTTGCACGATTTTGGGTATTTTGAAGTAATCCTTTTTTGTCCTTTTGGGTATCCAATACTCCATTCCAGTCACCCATTTATATATACGATTTATAATCCCATTGTATTATTTTGGTATGCAAAAGCTCATAAAATTTTTCTTGCTGTTGGTTAGGAGCATATACTCCAATTAAAAGTGTTTTCTTCCCTTCTATTAGGAATTCAATTGCAATATATCTTCCTTGAGCATCTGCCTCAATTAATTTGGCTGTTAAATCTGTCCTTAGGTATATAACTATACCATTTTTCTTCTCTGGAGCAGATGCAACAAAATGTGTCCCCAATCTTGAATTTATCAAGTATTTTTGATCTGTCACTCTAATATGTGTTTCTTGTGGGCAAATTACATCGTTTTTAAACTGTTTCAAATAATGAAATATTTTCTTTCTCTTTTGTGGTGAATTCAAATCATTGACATTCCAGGTCAAAAATTTAGTTACCATTCTTGGCACCTTGAAGCTTTAAGAGCGCCAGCTGAAGATCCTCCTTCACCTTTCTCTTCGGCCTTGCTCCTCCCACTGCTTCTGTTTTTGTAGCTTCTTGAGCTTTCATTTGGATTTGATGTAACTTTAAATCTTGTTCTTTTCGTTTTGCTGCAGCGCAAGTATGCCTTTGATCTTTTGGTTCTTTTTTTTCTGCTACTTCCAAAGGTTGATCAGTACCAAAAAATTGCAATAAATCTTCTTTAATAAGCGAGGTCTCTCCTGCAGCTTGTGGCTGTTTACTTTCCTTCTGTCCCTGTATCGCCAGCTCTTCTTTTCTTCTCCTCATTTCCTGAGGTGGTGGGCATGAGATTTTTAGTATAAAAATCTCTTGCCTTTCAAATTGTGTTAAGACGATACCTTTCTCCCATATAATTCACCACCAGTCCAGCTGGAACATCCCATCTAAACTGAATCTGTCAATTTCTAAGTTCATCCACCAAGAAAGCAAACTCCTTTCTGCTTCTCAACATTTTGGGGGGAATTTCTTTCAGCCCTAAAACCTCTTGTCCAGCAATTTGAAGTTTATTTTTATAGAAAGCTTGTAAAATTTCATTTCAGGTCCTCCTCGTTGTAAAGTAAATCACAATGTCTCTTGGCAATTGATTCTGTCTAGCAAACCAGGAATTAACACGATATATTTTGTCAATTTGCAATGAGAGATCTGCTTGTTGCTCCCCAGTTATCTTTGCAAAAGCCTCTGCAAAGATCTCTCTCAAGTTCTCTCGATTGTGTTCTCTCAGACCTCTTACTCTCAGGGCAAATTCCATCGCTCTATACTGTAACATCACCACTTCATCGTCTGCCCTATCCACCTTGATCTGAACTTCATCCATTTTTTTTTCCAAATTCAGATTGGACTGATTAATTTCTTCTACTCTTTCATCCAACAATTCAATGTGTTTTGCCAGACCCTGAAATGCCATTACTATATCTTCTCTTATTTCCTTATTCCGAATTTGTATGACTTCTTTAATTTCAGCCATCTCTTCAGACACTCCCTTAATTTTCCCCTCTAAAAAAGAAGTTTGTTGCTTCAAAGCGTCCTGCAGAGATTCCTGTAAAACTTCCAAAGTCTATATTTGTGGGCTTGAAGTAGACAAAGATTGTAGTTTTGATGGTTGTGCTGGCAATCCTCCAGCACTTTTAAAGCCAGATTTTATTTGCTTAGAAGCCATTTTTAGCTTTCAATTTATACTTCCTACAGCAACCAAATCAATAAATCCAAATATTTTAAAATCTTTTTTAAGTATTATAGTTTATTTAAAGTCCAAACTGTTGTCTTCCCACTTTAAATCTTTCTTTCTTTGTTGTAGAACCCAGTAATCTTAAACAGTCTTAGAAGCGCTAACGATGTTAACTATCACTTTCACTATAACTTTCACTTTCACGCCCTGTTACAGTTCAGGCGCCATTTTTGCTTTCGTTTTAAAAGTCTTAGAAGGAAGAAGTATAGACACAGAGTTAAAGTTCAGTACTTGCAGTTGCTAGGACTCCTGTTTTTGTTCTGCCTGCTTTAAGCTTATTTTGAATCTGAATGTTGATTGCAGGGGTGGTCGCGGCGTCTTGTTCTGCTTAAAGCAGAAAAGCCTCGGATTCGGAGCTCAGTCGAACTACCAGGGAGCTCTCACCCTCCAAGCCCCAGAATTGCTCCTAGGGCTTTTGGGGAGCTCTACCTTTGTCCGGCTGCTCGCCTTCCTCTCTTCTCCCGAGGGGAAGGTTTCCAAGCTGCCAGACAGCTGATTTGCGCTATCTTGGCGGTTTTAACAAAATCGCGGGGCTGACGATCCAAAAGGAGCATCTGTCAGCACCTGCAGTGCCACCAGAAGTCCTAGTATTGACAGACTTTGAAGCGCTCCTTTCAGAGAATTTGCATAGCTCTGTTACCCAGTTCATATAAACCTTTGTAGCTATAGGAAGTAAACTTCAGGGTAGAATAGCTACATAGAAGTAGCAACTGCCGCCCATAACCACACCCTGTTGTATTGTATGCTCATTCTAACGCGTGCCCATTTGGAGTTATGTGTGGCATATCCTACATAGGTATGCCATGGTGGCGCAGTGGTATTGCATGCAGTACTGCCGTCTATTTCTGCTGCCTGCTGGCTGCCTGCAGTTTAGCAGTTCGAGTCTTCCCAGCTCAAAATTGACCCAGCCTTCCATTCTTCTGAGGTTGGTAAAATGAGGGCCCAGATTGTTGGGGGCAATATGCTGACTCTGTAAACAGTTTAGAGAGGGCTTGAAAGGACTGTGATGCAGTATATAAGTCAAAGTGCTATTGCTATGCAAGGAAAAGTGCAGTGCGTTCCAGGGCAGATGTGCCTTTAGCAAAGTTGTATTTAAGAAGCCTGATTTGAAATCCCTACTTGGCTATGGGGTTCAGTGTATAACTTTGGATCAGTCATTCTGTTGTGGGAAATAAAAGTACAAAGTCCCATAGGTCAGTCATCTTGAGGTCTCGGGGAGAATGAATAAATAATTGACAAGCAGATTCATGACAAGAGACTGGTGTAAAACCTCCAGCACCAAAGAGAAGCAAAAGAATGTAGGCTACCTTCAGTTGGTGGTCATGTATCTTTTAAAAGGCAGAGGAAGCCCTGGAAGAGAGTCTGATGGGTCTTGCTCACTCTTGGTAATTGGAGAGGGTTTGATGTTATCAGTACAGTGTGCTGATCACACTCAGCTTTCCATCCTGCTGCAGAACGAGATGCACTGGAAGTCCTGGAGACTGAAGGATTGGTTGTGGTGGTGCAGACTTGGATGGAATTGCTGTTGCTTGTAGAGACCACACACACACAAAGGTTGAGGATGTATGTGGTGATTTTATTGTCTTACATAGTGACATTATATAGTTCGTTACTTTCAAGTTACAGCGTACTTGGCAGCATCTCATTGGCTACAGAATCTTCCAGGTAACTTAAATCATAGGTTAATCATTACTGCTGGCTTAAGCACTTCTAATATTTGGCTATAATTAAAATCTAACACACATCCCACTTCCTCTCCTCCTGTTCCTCTTGTTTACAGAATTAGGGTCTTATCTTCTAATGTAATTTCCTGGTGCTTACGTGCAAGTAACCTTCCTTATCTGAGGTTTGCCATCCAAGATAGGAAAATCCCTGCACATATGCATATTGCAGATTCCTACATGTCCTCTCTTTTTATTTAATTTTGAGGGGACAAAGATTTTTGTATATATCGCATTTGATGAGGAGGCGAGGAGTAGGATGAAACATAATAATTAATGAGGGAATACACTGAATGAAACAACAGCAAGCAACTAATATGACAATAATAATCACAGCATAAAAAGAACAACTGCTTAAGCCAGGTCAACCAGTCAAAAGAAAAGGAAATAGCATGAACATTATTCTGAAAATATGATTGGAGTTTAGCAAGTTCATCTTCAGTGGTTCTATTCAAAGAGTGAAAATGAACAGCACATCCATGACGCCAACAAGTTTACAAAAATCTCCTTGTTGTGCTAACAAATAGTCAATAGCAAAACGTTGCTGGAGCACATCCTGATTCAGGTCCTCAATTTCATGTTGGAGATCACGAACAATAGCAGCAGTGGCATTAATTGATTTCTCCAGGCGACATGTTAAACCCAGGATAGAATGTCTATTTTCTTGACCTATTATTCCAGGGTAAGCTCCTAAGGTGATCACCCCAGTAATAGCTCCAGCCACAGCACAGCCAAAAGTATTGAGAGAGGACAGTTGTGTATCAATGATAACTTCATCATTACATGTAGGACCTAATAGAGAACGTCATTGTCGTGAAGAAGAAGAGAGAGCACCAATCTGCACAGGTAGGGAAAAGTAGCCAATAGCAGCACACTGAGTTCTGAGGATGTACATTGGTTGCATATTTGTCAAAAAAGAACCACACAGAAGTGTTAAAAATAGGAAAATTATCAGGATACATTTCAGGCACAATATTAGGCCCATACAAAGAAGAATTAAAAGTTCCCCATAACCAATAATAGTCAGTACAATAACTATAATTCCCTACTTTCAATAAAATATGTCGAGCCTTAGCATAATCATTCCAATTGTTAAGCCAAGTATGGTGAGCATAACAGCAAAAACATAAGCCTCTAGTATATTGATTAGTACGAAGATAACACCAACGAACAGAATTAAGTTTAGGATTAGGTTGTATGGGTTGAGTGTTATTCAAAGCAGTAACAACTAAGAGAAGACGAGAATACAAAAAAGAATTGTGACAGAATTAGCTGTAATAATACCAAAAACAGCAGCAAGTAGATTTTCAGGAGTCTGAGGTAGGTCAGCTTGACTCAATTGTTGTTGAGCTTGGTATGTTGTGGCCTTCACTTGCTCCCATGTGATTGGCGAAGGTTGTTACTCAGGATTAGGAGCAAGACAACACTTTACTAGCGGTCTTATCAGTGGTTCTATTGCATGAAAATGAACATTAACAGCAACATCTGAAAAAGAATTACAAGAGTTAAATAATTTCAAGTAAATAAGGCAACAGATAATAAATGTTCTCCATTTCCCATTTTTCTTTTTAATAAAAAAAAACAGGAGTATGACTGCGTATATGCTCCACATATAAGGGATATTGTTGATTCTCCAAATGATGCTTAAGAGACAAAAACAAAGCTAGCAAATTTATATCTAATGACAATGCACAATAAGAAAATGGCAAAGATTGCATAACTAAATAGACATATTGTGTATCAACCACAAGATTAATTCATTGTGTAGGGAAAAGTTGTAAAGCTAATATAACAGCTGCAAGTTCAGCCCGCTGGGTGGAAGTTTGAATTGATGTGAATTTTGAATGCCATTGGGAGTCAGCATGCCAGACCACCACCCCTCTTTTTGGTGAACCATCTGTAAAAATTGTCAGAGCATCAATAAAAGAAGTACGTACAAAAATATTAGAAAAAGATGGGTTTAGAGTAATAGTAACCACAATTCTAGGATCTTTTGGTAATGAATATAAAACTTCTCCAAGATAATTGGAGAAGGCAATCTGATAACTTTCAGATATCATCATAAGATGAACATGCTCAATCTTTGTACGTGTGAATGCAATGCCTATCAAATCCTGTCCAATCAGTTGCAAAGCACGCTTTCGGCCTTATAATCAATTCTTCTAAGGCAGATTGGTAAGGATAAATGTTTCTAGGTGGAATAGCAGATACATTTAACCACTCATGAATAGCTATTTTTAATGTGCTCTTAATGGTATATAAACACCCAGTAGGCAATGGAGAAGTAGGAAGAATAGCTAAGCGCAGTCCTGCTTCTATTGACTCAATTCGGTCAACATATTGTTGCTTAACTTTGTCCAAGATGAGCTGTAAGCACCTTTTTTGATCATTCAGCAAATGAACTGTATCACCAGGGGATTGCGCTCCTTTTAAGGGTTAGAATAGAGGTAACAAATCACCAGTTATGCAGAAGAAAGGCCTAGCCCAGTTAATAATGCCTAGCAACTTTTGCCATTGAACTAAAGTATAAGACTTTTGTACCTTTAAGCCAGGCAATACTGGAATGGAAGAAGCTTTCAGTAACCTATGACCCAAGTATAGGTAAGGTTCAGTTTTCTGAATTTTATCATCTGCAATAAACAACCCCTTCTGTGCTACAGTAGTTTTTAATTCCTTCAGAAGGGCTATAGAATCAAACTGAGGAGCAGCTATTAAGATATCATCCATGTAATGATAAACCAAGTAAGATGGAAATTTCTCACGAAATGACTGCAGTGCATTGTCCACAAAATACTGGACAAAGTAGGAGAATTAAGCATGCCCTGTGGTGACTTCCGGTTTCCTTGTCTTCGGCGACGGCGGCGCTCTTTGAAGCTCCGCCAGCCCCGCCGCCTGTAGAGCCGCTTCGCGATCGAGAAGCGGCTCGAAAACTTCAAAATCCTGAGGATTGTTGGAGGAGAGATAGCAGGGCACAGGTCGAGCCCCTGTAACCCCCCAGGGAATCGTTTCTGGGGAGGAAACAGGCGCGGCTCCCTTCCAACCTGCTGAGACTCCGGGCGGCGTGGGACGATTCTGCTTCTGCAGAACAAGCCGGCTGCAGGAAACTTAAAGCGAAAGAACCAGCTTTAATAAACAGCGAAACTACCTGAATCCTGAAATTTGGAAACGCAAGTATTAGCACTTTGTTGACTTTTCAATCTGAGAAAATGCAAATGAGTGAAAGTGCTTTGAAAAAACATGGCGCCTAGCTTCAGAGTTAACGAGCCAGCGAGTGTGGATTGGTGAAGTTACTTTGTTTTGCTACAAAGTTTCCAAGTTGCTACTAAGCTGCCTCGCTTGTTATAAGAGAAATAACTGGGAAATTTTTTCCCTTTTCAATATTGGACTTTGCTTTATTTTAACCCTTGTTTGATCAAATCTGGGGGACTTTTTTAGAAGTCTTTGTGCAGGAGGGAAAGGAAAAGGAACCTCCCTCTTTAGAAAAACTAGATCACGAGCCAGGATGGCTTCAAAGAAGCAGGAAGGGAAGGCATTAGGGGGGGGATCCCCCACACACAAACAGCAAACGCAACTTCCCCCTGCTCAACAGTTACAAACTCAGAAAAAAGAATTTGATGTGGCAGATTTAAAAGAATTTATTTCTAAAACTTTGGATGATAAATTTCAAGAATCACAACAGGAACTTCAAAAATCACATCAGGAATTTTTGCAGGAAATTAATGAAATTAAAGACATGGTGAAACAGAATCAAATTATGGTGACCAAAAAAATATCAGAAGTGGCGTCTGGCCTGGCAGATTTTATTGGGAAAGTTGATTTTAAAGTTGAAGAATTTAAATCAGAAGTTAATGTTAGGATGAAAGACAATGATTATAAAATTGATGAAGTTGACAATAAAATGCAGAGAATTGAAGATGAGATTGTTATGATACAATTCCGGGCGATGGAATTTGCCATACGGCTTCGGGGAATTCGAGAGGAGGAAAGACAGGACTTGAGACAAGTTTGCTCTGAAGCCCTGGCTAAGATTTTACAAGTTAATCCTGATTTGGTATTTCATAAAATAGATAAAATTTACAGAGTGAACTCTTGGGTGGCCAGGCAAAGACAATTACCCAGAGATGTGGTCATATACTTTACTGAGAGAGAAATTAGAAATGATATCCTGCAAAAATCTTTTCACACCTCTATACAAGTGGGGGGCTCACGGCTTGTAATTTTTAAAGAGTTACCTCCTAAAATGCTGAAAGCTAGAAAAGAATTTGGTTTTCTTGTTAAGGAATTGAAAAATTTACAGATACCCTTCCGGTGGGATGCACCAGCTGGGGTAATTTTCAGATATAAGGGAGAAGGATATCGGTTGAATACCGTGGAGAAGGCGCAACACTTTTACAGTACTATTCTTATGGAAAGAACACCATCTCCACGTACATCTACAGTTCTGGAGATTAAGGAGAGTGAAGAGAGGCAATTGAAAGAACAGTCTAAGCAGGAATTAGAAAACGTGCAAGGTGCAGAAGGAGGTATTCTGAGTGAGCCATCGCTGGATTCTTCTCCAATTTTGGATTTGATTCAGTTGACTGAAGTTAAAGATCAACGTATAACTAGAGCTCAATCCAAGCTACTTAAACAGAAGCAACAACAACAACAGGAAAGACAAGACAAGAAGGCAGTTAAGAGCACTGCACAAGAGATTGGCGCTATGGGAGGAGCGAGATCGAAGCTTGTGGATCAACTTCAAGCATATTGCTCCGCGCTCCATGAAGAGGCTAATGACCTTTAAGTGTTTATCTTGGAATGTCAATGGGTTGAATTCAGCACAGAAAAGGAAAAAATTATTTACATATTTGAAACAATTTAATAATGATATAATATGTTTACAAGAAACGCACATTACAACTCAAGATCAAAAATATTTGATAAACTCAAAACTAGGAGCACATTATATATCTTCAACTTCGCAGAAAAAGAATGGTGTGGTTATTTATGTAAATAAAAAATTAACAGCAAAAGTTATAGAAGTAGATCAAGATGGTAGATTTGTAGCAATTGAATTGTTTACAGCAAATGGTCAAATTCTTTTGATTGGAATTTATGCTCCCAACCAACAACAGGATTATTTTTACAAGATGTTACATACTAAAATATTGCAATGGGACTACAGATCTATTTTAATTATGGGAGATTGGAATGGAGTAATTGATTCTAAATTAGATAAAAAGAGCTTGGCAAAGTCTAGAATTAGATTACCACAGACCTTTTTTGATATGAAAGAAGATATGGAACTAAAAGATGTTTGGAGAATACATAACCCAAATGAATTGGATTACACTTTTTTTTCTGATAGACATAGATCTTTTTCTAGGATTGATTTTATCTTGTTGTCAAATGATCTACTTGTTAAGACAAAAAGAACAAAGATTTTTCCAAGAATTTTGACTGATCATAGTCCTGTATGGATAGAAATCGAGATGGATAAGGTTGAGAGACGTTCTTGGAGATTAAATGAGAACCTGTTTAGATATGAAAAAAATATAATAGAACTTAAAAAGCATTTGAAAGAATTTTTTGAAATAAATTTGAATAAAGGTACCCCAGTTGAAATTGTTTGGGATGCAAGTAAAGCTTATATGAGAGGGGTACTTATCTACATGAATTCTAAACATAGACTGTTCCGACAAAAGAAAAGATCTGAGTTGGAAATGGAAATAAAGAATAAAGAACAGTTACTTATTAAAAACCCAACAGATGAAAGAATACGAAGTGCTATAAAACTTTTGAAAGACCAATTCCAAATGCTTATGGCGGAACAAGTTGCAACAAGTTTACAATACGCGAAGCATAATACATTTTGCAATGCTAATAAACCGGGCAGATGGTTGGCTTACACATTGAGGAAAAAACAAAGTATACGGACTATTGATAGTATTGATATTGGAGGGAAAGAAATCTTTCAACAAAAACTAATTAAAGAAGCTTTTGTGGATTATTATACTAAACTATATGCCAAAGATGAGGTGCAGAATGGACTTATAGAAAAATATTTAAAGGATAAGAGAGTTACAAAAATTACTGATCAACAAAAGGAAAGAATGAATTATCCTATAACAGAGAAGGAGATAACAGCAGCAATTAAACAGCTAAAAACAGCCAAAGCTCCTGGCACGGATGGTTTGACTGCAGTGTATTACAAAACTTTACAAGCTGAAATGGTGGGACAACTTAGAGATTTATTTTGTAATATTCAACAAGGGGGTAAAATACCCCCATCCTGGACAACTGCTTATATATCTTTGATACCAAAAGAACAAGTTGGTCCTAAAAAACCAGAGAACTACAGACCAATATCTCTTTTGAACACAGACTATAAAATTTACGCGAAGGTATTAGCCAACAGGTTGATGCCAGTAATCCAAAAGGTGATTCATGAGGACCAAGCGGGATTTATTGAGGGTAGATACATGAAGGACAATGTAAGGCAAGTAATAGACTTATTGGAATATCTTGATAAGAATAAACAGATTTCTGCAGTGCTGGTCTTTTTGGATGCGGAGAAGGCCTTTGATAGAGTGGATTGGAATTTTCTACTAAAGACTTTAAAAAAGATGGGCTTTGGGGACCAGTTTACACAGGCAATTTCAGCAATTTATCAAGAGCAAAAAGCACAGATTATTATTAATGGAAGTTTGACGACAGAGTTTAAAATTGAAAAAGGAACAAGACAGGGATGTCCGTTGTCCCCACTTTTATTTATTTTAACATTGGAAGTCTTGCTAAATACAATACGGGACTCAAAAATTTTGAAAGGCATAATGATAAGGCAAGAGGATTATAGAGTAAAGGCATTTGCAGATGATCTGGTGGTTACCCTATCACAACCAATGGAATCAATAATCTTGATGAACGACATTATACAAGACTATGGTAGAGTTTCAGGTTTCAGAGTGAACTCAAAAAAGACTAAAATGATAGTCAAAAATATGACACAAGATCGTAAACATGAGTTTGAAAGGAGGGCAGGTTTTGAAATTGTACCTAAGGTAAAATATCTTGGAGTTCAGGTTGCAGAATCAAACATGAAATTGTTTCAAAATAACTATGAGGTGTTGTGGCGAGAGGTTCAGAAAGACATGGGGACTTGGAAAAAGCTGCAACTGTCTTTACTTGGAAGAATAGCAGCAGTTAAGATGAACATTTTGCCAAGATTTCTGTTTTTGTTTCAAATGATTCCGGTGCTTAAAAGTGATAAACAACTGAAAGTTTGGCAAACTGGACTTAATAAGTTTGTCTGGAACGAGAAAAAGCCGAGAGTGAAATTGAAAATTATGCAAGATGTTCCAGAAAGAGGAGGCCTTAAACTTCCAAACCTACAGTTATACTATGATGCAGCAGCTTTAACTTTAACAAGTGATTGGTTTGGAAGTAAAAAGGCTGGAATATTGAATGCAGAAAGTTTTGATCTTGAATTTGGATGGCATGCTTACCTATTTTATGATGACAAAGTTGATAAAGTATTTAAAAGTCATATACTTAGAGACTCTTTGATGAGAGTTTGGAAGAAGCACCGACTCAAATGGGATTATAAAATACCGCTATGGCTGGATCTTGGTCATACCTTGTGGAATACAAATATAATGTCACTCGGGGGGTTTTTATACAAAGAGGTTCTTTTTACAGATGCGGGCAGATGGCAGTTGAAGACATTGCAGACACTGTTGGACGAAGGGATTAATTTAACCTGGTTACAATATAATCAATTACAATTGAGATGGAAAGAGGACCAAAAAACTGGTATTATGTTGCATGAGGAAGAATTGGTTAGACATATAAGAGAGAAAGGTCCAATGCATATTAAAAGGCTTTACAATGTTTTGCTAGAAAGGGATTCAGAAACGGAATTAGTTAAAGATTGTATGATTAAGTGGGCACAAAATTTTGAAGAACCAGTGATGTTGGAAACATGGGAAAAAATTTGGGTTCAGAATGTTAAATTTACACAGTCGCAGAATTTGAGGGAAAATTTTTATAAAATGTTTTATAGATGGCATCTAGATCCTAAAAAGCTGTCATGTATGTACCCTAATGTTCAGCCAAAATGTTGGAGATGTGAATGTTTGGATGCTACGTATTATCATGTTTGGTGGACCTGTAGGAAAGTTAAGGCTTTTTGGATAAAAATATGGTGGGTCATGCAGAATGTTTTGAAGAAAAAAATTCAATTTTCTCCACAATTGTTTTTATTGGGCATAGTTAAGGGTTTTACACGGGATGAAACAAAATTAATATTGTATATGATAACAGCAGCAAGATTGTTGATAGGTAAATATTGGAAGAATGAAGCTTTGCCTACTATCGAGGAATGGACTTCGAAGATGGCTAGTTTTGCAGAGATGGCGAAGATTTCAGCATATTTAAAAGATTGTTCACAAGAGACTTATGAATGGGAATGGAAAAGGTGGATAGAATATGTTCAGAACAAATACCAAATTAGAAAGTATCAAATAGCTTTTATTTGAAAACAATGTATTAGAAATATTTTAATATAAAGAGACAAAGAGGGAAAATTATGTAGGGGGAGGGATGGGTTCAGGTATATATATCAGTGTTATTAGTTATGAGTACATAATAGGGAAGTCTGGGGGGGGGAGGGTTAGGGAGGGTTAGGGAGGACGGGAAGTTTGGGGAGGGAGGTGGGGGGGTGAAAAAAAGGGGTGAAAATGTAATTGTAAAACTTTTGCAATAAAAAAAAAAAAAAGCATGCCCTGTGGTAAAACACGCCAATGATATCGTTTAGTTGGCATGCTATTATTAAAAACACCACACGGGGGCAGCAGAGAGCCATTTAAGGGGAAAAGCCATCATCCAAAATCAATTTTGTATTTAAAAAAGAAAGGAGGTCCTGACCCCAAATATTAGTATGAATAACAAAGGGCGAAAGGAAGTAATAGAGAGGATTAAGCAATAGAGGATTGATCAGAAAGAGTTTGAGGAAGGTTCACCCAAGCCTGAATTAAAAGAGTTCCAATGTAATCAGAATCAATAACACCAGGGACACAAAGCACCCCTTTTTATGAGAAGGTAGCTGGAGGAAGCACAGTTTGGGCAGGAATTGAAGCAAATTTTTCTTTATCCTGTGGTTGAAATGGAATAGTAAAGAAACAATCTTTTAAATCAACTGTCAACAATTGATAAAAATTAGGAATTAAATTAGGATTAGGAAGACCACATTGCAAAGGACCCACTAAACTAGAGGGAAGAGGGCCTTTAAATTGAGAAGGAATCAATTTAACTTCCAAGGGAAATTTAAATTCCACAGATTCCTGAGTTATTAAATCAAGTCCAGCATTACCTGCTGTGGCTGGAACTGCGGAAGAGAGACTAGGGGAGGAGACATGGCTACGGGGAAGGCACTCTTTTGTCCCCTCTACCAAGGCTCTCACAAAATTACCACTAATACCATAATCAGTGACAGCCTTTTCTCTTAAAATTTGATAAGGCAGTCCTTCCCATTCTGCAATCTGCTGTCCTGCCAATTGACCCTGGCCCTGATGATATTGTACTGGACATACAGACAACAATTCTGCAAGTTCTTCCCCAGGCATGGAGGAATCCTGTTTACAGGATTTCACCATCTTCTGAAAAGAAGACTGAACAGCAGAGTCAGAAGGTTTAGTAATCTGACCTATGTCAGTAAGAGCTGAAAGAGGCAGAATCACATATTCTGGAGAGGAAGGAGGACAGACAACAGCATTGTAATAACTTGGAGGTGAAGGAGTTAAAAGAGACAGTTCAGCAATTCCAAATTTTTCCACTGCATATCTACATAAATCCCACACCTGCAAAATCTCTACCTTAGCTCTTGGTTCAGCATGTAAAACTTTCCCAATTTTTTCCCAATCAGATAATCTTAAAGACCCCTTTTCAGGATACCATAAACACTTATTTTCAATCTCCTGGACCAGCCTTAAGAGACTGCATTGTGGCACATCAGTGTGGTTTTTCTTAAGTAAATAGCTTAATTCTTCAGCATGCTTTCTTTGTCCCTCAGAAAGCGAGGCCCCCATTACTTACAGAAACCTTTAGAAGGTTGAAGAAGCCATGAAGGCTGTCTGGTGCACCAAAGTCCTTGCCGGACGAAATAAGGGTCCCTGTTCAGGCGCCACTTGTAGAGACCACACACACACAAAGGTTGAGGATGTATGTGGTGATTTTATTGTCTTACATAGTGACATTATATAGTTTGTTACTTTCAAGTTACAGCATACTTGGCAGCATCTCATTGGCTACAGAATCTTCCAGGTAACTTAAATCATAGGTTAATCATTACTGCTGGCTTAAGCACTTCTAATATTTGGCTATAATTAAAATCTAACACACATCCCACTTCCTCTCCTCCTATTCCTCTTGTTTACAGAATTAGGGTCTTATCTTCTAATGTAATTTCCTGGTGCTTACGTGCAAGTAACCTTCCTTATCTGAGGTTTGCCATCCAAGATAGGAAAATCCCTGCACATATGCAGATTGCAGATTCCTACAGTTGCTGTGAGTTTCTTTGGGCTCCATGGAGGCTCTGAAGGAGCAGGTTCGCAATCTGGGGGGTCCTTCTTGGACTTGGGGCTCCAGCTAGACAGATAAGTGGAAGCTGTGTTCAGGCTTGGCTGGTATGCCAGTTGCCTCCTTCCTTTCCTGGATCAGGAGAGATTGAAGACGGTGACTCAAGATAGCAATTCACATCTTGTAAACACATGGTAGCCATACTGCAATTTATTATAGCCGAGGTTATGCCTGAAAATACTCTAGAAGCTGAAGTTGCTATAGAGTATAGCTACTCTCCTATGGCAACTAGCTGCTTAGGAAGACTAGGACTTGGTTACCGGGATGCCTCTGAGCTGAGTCCATAGTGCTGCTGGTTATCTATTAAGTTCTAAAGAACCGAGGTCCTTGGCTGTGTGGTGTGGGAGTGTCCCTTTGTTGCAAGAACTATCAGTTCAGTTCTTACCCTTTCACCATTCAGAAGTGGGCTGAAAACAGCTCTCTTCTGTGCCATTTTGGAGCTTGGAGTTACAGTGATTGATACAGATACAGTCTTGAGGTTGGAATAGGCTTCTGTTAAAAACAGACCCAGGAAACTACCCACCAATCAGCCTAACATCAATACCTGGGAAGATACTGGAAAAGATAATAAAAAAAACCCTAGATCTGCCAACATCTAGAAACGAGTAAAGTAATAACTAGAAGCCACATCTGTTTTTGTTAAAAACAGATCATGCCAATCCAATCTTATTTCATTCTTCAGCATAGTGACTAAATTAGTCACTATGAAATACTGTGGATATAATATATTTAGACTTCAGCAAGGCATTCGACAAAGTAGACTATAACCTACTTCTTGGTAAGCTAGAAAAAAGTGGGATAGATACCATCACCATCAGATGGATTTGTAACTGGCTGACAAGCCGTGCTCAACGAGTAGTCCTTAATGGTACTACATCTACATGGGGGGCGGTTAGGGTTAGTTGTCAGTTAATAGTTAGTAACAGTAACCTTTAGCATGAATTACAGCCTTACAACGCCTTCCCATGGAGTACACCAAGTCTTTTAGTTCTGCAGCTGTTATAATGCGAAACCAAGATTGAAGGATGGCTTCTATTAACTGGGTTTTATTGCTGGGTCGCTTCTGACTAACAAGTTTCTTTAGTTGGTTCCATAGATTTTCAAGGTCTGGGCTATTCCCAGGCCATTCCAGCAGTGGAATAGGAAACTCCCAAAAAAAAAAAGTGGTATTATTAACCATCAAACCTCAAAAATATTCTTTTCCCAAAAGGTTTCCACAATGTTGGCCACTACTGTAGCTCATTCTGCAAAGCAAATTTAGTCCTTTCAGTTTCAAAAACTCAAAAGAATCCCAGTCTGCCTTGTAAGAATTACGCATCTTCCCTCCCTTGACTTTGCCCTGCTGGTATCCATATTTTGTTCTTCCATTGGCCTATTATCACATGGGTCTCTTCCCTTTGAAGAAGGAAGAAAGGAAATGGTTTTATCATATCAGAATGTCACCACTGTAATTCTTCTTTTGAGCGGGGTGTTTGCACCTAACTAAAGGAAAAGGAAAGAGTTCAAATGAAAGTGGGCTTCTCAGAGACACAAGCACATTGAATTTCCTCTGATGTTGTTACAGATGGCTTCAGGAAAGTGATGGCGCTTGAAAATGGCATGATAACCTCTGAGAAGAATCCTGCCATTGAATTTCAGCATCCGTTTTTCAAGAGAGGGAAGATTGATTTGCTGGCAAACATCAAAAGGAAGGTACTGTTTCCTAGAGTGCTACTTGGTTAAAATTTCTCTGTTCAATATTATCACATGTTACCTGGTCCATTTTCTGTTTAAAGCATTATGAGCAAAACTGGATTGGACCTTGACTGATCTCCCCCTCAAACTTAAGCAGGGCTGAATCTCTTTAGTGCTTGGATGGATGAAAAGATAATGTGGAAGAAGGTCAAGGCAAGCCGCTTGCATACAGGCGAGTTCATAAAGTCTCCAGAGTTGAGCTTGTCTTGAGGAAGGAATCTTGGCTTTGATTTTTTTTATCCATGCTAATTCTTTTTCTAATGGGTGAAATACTGAATTACTTGTAAAATTCTAGAGCTGTGGAGGCGAAACAACCAGCTACAAAATGTAATTACAGTTACATAGTTTCTGTATGACTATATATTTCAAAAACCAATAAGAGAAAAATAAAATCTCATATATTATGTAAACACGACTTAGTTTTTAAACCACAAATTAAACCTGGCCTGTGCAGGATCATGATGATGATACCAATATGACTTTCATTCAAACTGTGAGAGTGAACAAATTTCTTCAGTGGATGCCTTTGACAACTCAATATGATCTTTTTTAAAAATATATTCCAAGTACAATAAGGACAAACCTCTAAATAAATGGATAAATTCCTAAAGTTTGATACATCTTTTATTTCTCTTCCCAAGATCATATGAACAATGATGTGAACATTACACCAAAATTGACCAGCCGTAAGGCAATCAGTGTCATAGACTTCTGAGATTTAGCCTTTTCCTTTTACACGTGTATCTGCTTTTCTGAGTGGGATGTTGCAATCCTGCTTTCTCAGTACAATTTTGGTACTAGGGTAGATGAGTGCCCAGGTAGCGATTCCTGAGTGGGCATAAACAGCAGCTTTGGGTTATCATCTATGATCAGCAAGGGGAAGGTTGTGTGTCTGAGTGTTTTCAGCGTCCTCACTCCTTATGAGTCAAATTTCAATTGCGTTTGTTTTTTATAAACATGTTTCATCTTCTCATCTTCAGTCTACTCTGACACAGGTGGCCACAGTAAGGCCAGAAGATCTCAAAATCTGTCCAGACGACTTGCACAAAGTGTTGTCGGAGGTCCAGGAGATGAGGGAGCAACAGAACAGCATGGACATCAAGCTGGAAAGTATGAAAAGGTGCAACACCATGAATGCACCATGAGCAAGTATTAAGAGGCAAATCATGAGATGAGTTTCCCACCCCATCTATAAAGCTGCAGATAGAATGAAGGGATTGCCTGAGTACAGAAAGGTGGACTTGTTGGCATCCTGGATGACCATCTTCTGTTCCAACGACAAACATGATGCCATGTTATCAGCACCCACCCACTTTGAAAAGGAAATAAAGGATCTTGCTATTGTGGCTACTAATAATTGCAACTCTAGGAGGAAGACTGTTTCCTTATTAATTTTTTTTATCCTCTGTCCCCAAAGATCTTGCTCCTGCTAGTTACTGAGTTGGCCTGCTCAGCTGCAGTATTTTACCTGAGATTTTACTCACCTGCAAGTTTA
This sequence comes from Pantherophis guttatus, assembly GCF_059756535.1. Classification (NCBI taxonomy): domain Eukaryota; kingdom Metazoa; phylum Chordata; class Lepidosauria; order Squamata; family Colubridae; genus Pantherophis; species Pantherophis guttatus. The sequence continues at coordinate 85,234 of NC_142074.1, forward strand.
TTTGTTGTTCTTTAATGTTTTAATTAAGAGTGGTCTACTGTGGGACGTGAAACGATCTATAGTCATTGGGAGAGCAGAAGATGACCTAAATCTATAAAAAGCTGCCTGATGAAGGGCTGGACTGATAGGCTGTCTAACCCATTGATGTCCGCAGATACAAAACTTTCTGCTTGTCCCCTTCTTGGAAATGCTGGTGCTTTTTGCCTGCAGGACAGATATTTTGCCCTTGAGCAGTGATCTCTTCTGACTTTGGCCTCCTGAGTCTCCATTTAAAGGATCTCATGAAGCAGAGCTGAGAAAAGCCCTTCTTCAGAACCTTGGCAATAACTGTAGTTCAAGCACGATTAGGTGTACCCCTTCCTCACATCGTTTCAGAAAAGCCTCTTTTTGCCCCTCCAGAACCCCAGGGAAAGTCCCGTAATGTTGTGGCATCTCCTTTTCCATTCTGGGTCTCTTGGAATGGAAAACTGGTTAGTCTCCTCCTGCTTCCACACATCCCCTCCTTTCCTTAAGTGCAGCAACCCAAATCTTCTTGCAAAAGTCTCCACCCTTGGAAGTCAATCACTTTCACCAACTTGCCTCTTTCTGTTCCTCGCTTCCAGGGAAAACAAAGCCCTCTGGAAAGAAGTGGCCTTCCTCCGCCAGAAGCACAACCAGCAGCAGCAGCTCTTGTCAAAGGTACTGAGAATAGCCTGGCCTTAGCTTGGCGTTCTCTGCTCCAGAGCAGCCACCCCGCACCTGGGGCTCTCCCTTGAAGGCAGGAGAGGGCACGGGTGGAATGCTGCCTCCCTGAATCAGTTGCTCAGGGTCCTAAGAGTGATCTAATCTGTCCAAGTGCTTAGAAGAAGAGCACCTAGTCCAAATGCAAGATAGAAATTTTTCTCAGCACCCCCAGATTCATAGAGACAACTGAAAGGAAGAGACTCAATTGACAGTCCCAGAAGGTCTCCCTGGGCTAGAAACTTGAGGCCGGGAAGTCCTGCTGATTACTTGGAAGAACTAGGAATTGAAGAAAAAAGAACAACAACAACAACAAAGTCCTGGAGAACTTTTAAAATATATAAAATCTGTGTGGTCTAGATAAATCATTTTGCAGTAGATAGGCCATTGATTCAGAAGTTTCACTGAACGAAGAAAGGAGCAACCATTAAAGTAAATTGCAGACAAATTTTGTTGGTTGCAAAAAGCTATGCTTTTGCACACAGTGAATCACCCTATAATTTTATATTATTCTCTGCATCTTGGTTAAGGCTGAATGCATCAAGTCAGTCTCTGAATGTGTAAGAAAACTCCCACAATACGATTCATGCACAGGTCAAAAATAGGCTTTTTACTTTTTTTTAATTCTGAATCGGGTAAATACAGGGGCCTGATCAGAGAATCACAAGAAATGTAGAAACTAAGAGTTCACTGAACAGAATTATGTTTTTGTTGCATTCTGAGTGGCAAGGAAGATCAGAAGTAGTTAAATCCCTGTGAACTCCCAGAGATTGATTAATTATATAAACTGCCTTTACTCTACTCTTAGTTGAAAGGACTTTTAGAGTATTTTGTAGAACAGTTGCATCAAATAACTCCCTGTATCCAGGTTTATGCAACATTCAGAGACACTGCTGTCAAAGACAGATGGAGAGAAAAGATGAAACGAAGCAGCTTTGAATGTCTTTATAGTAGCCATCTTTAAGGAAAAATTGCACAGAGGGAAGACATCTCATAGAGGAAACCTGCCGGATTGCATCCTGTAATTGGGAATTCTCTCTGGTGCAACAGATGGATGCACCTGAGAGAATGGAAGAGAATTGCAGAGGGTCCCAAATCTGGAGCAGGTTTGTCTGTTGACTTTGAGGAAATAGTAGCAAGGATGTTGCCAATGTAATCCATTGCTCTGTTAACACAGCTTCTTCCCTGATAGCATGTAAGGTGATGAATGATAATTCAGTCCATGTTTTATTAGCTCAATCCTTAATTATTACAATAAAGGTAAATAATTGTACTGGTTAATGTGTTGGAGTTTTTAAAATCTGTTGTATAGATCCTAAATCTTACCTAAGATTGTCCGTGATAACAGCATATAAGTATGTGTGTATACACATAGTATGTTTGTGTTATTTATTTGAAGGAGGTATGCGCTAAAGGCAAAAGTTAATGAAAAGTTTTTAAAACCTTTGCCAGTTCTAGTTTGCACCACTGAATATTGTTCCTGTGCTTAATTTTGAGGCTGTGATGGTTGAGATGAGAGAGGATTGTTATTTTTCCCCTCTTCTTTCAGATCCTTGAATTTATACTGGGTTTAATGAGAGGAAACTGCATTTTGGGGGTCAAGAGAAAAAGGTAATTGCTCACTCTTTTGGTTCTGTCACTATTCAAAATGAGATTCTGATTCAAGTTTTTCCCCCCATACTGAGGAGAGAAAAGCATTCTTAAACTTCATAGGGCTCCTGCCTCCCTGTTAAGGGGATACAAACGGAACAGTTGAAATGATTCCAAAATGTTGCCTGTCCTGTTTCTTTCATCGTGCTCCTATTTCTGATTACTTTGCCTATCTTTTCACGGCCTCTGGGTGAGCATTATTCTTGCCTATGTGAAGGTATTTCAGCTACTCTATTTGTGGCTTTTCAGGACACAGCCCCTGTTTATGGTTTGCTGTGAACAAGCCAAATGCTTGACTTCTTTCTGACACCTTCATCTGCCAGATGTTTCACTTACCGGGGAAAAAACTCAAAGAGCCGGCAGCTTTTGTAGGTTGGTTTTTCTTCTTAGCATCAGGTGAAAATGGCTGGCCACTGAAGCCTGAAAAGGCCAGGGATACTCTTTTCAAGCCACAGGGGAAATGGGGAAGAACAGAGAGAAACCGCGGATGTATTTCTTCCAGGTCTTAGACTTCAGAAGAGCACATTGTACGAACCTGTTCTATACAGGTAGTCCATGACTTACGACCACAGTCGAGCACAACATTTCTGTTAAGTGAAATATTTGTTAAATGAGTTTTGCCCCATTTTACGACTTTTATTGCCACAGTTGTTAAGTGAAACTCTGAAGTTGTTAAGCTAGTAACACGTTTGTTAAGTGAATCTGGCTTCCCCACTGACTTTGCTTGTCAGAAGGTCACAGAAAGTGATCACGTGATCCCAGGACACTGCAACCGTCATAAATATGGGTCAGTTCCCAAGCATCTGAATTTTAATCATGTGACCATGGGGATACTGCAACTCTCATAAGTATGAAGAGCGGTCATAAATCACTTTTTTCAATCGTGTTGTAACTTCGAGCGGTCACTAAATGAACTGTTGTAAGTCGAGGACTACCTATACTTCCCTTACTGAGGAAATTATGCAGAAGGATGTGAAGCTTTAAAGCTAATTAAAGCTAATCAAAGTTTTAAAGCTAATTTCCATGAGATGCATCTTCAGCTCATAGTATGCTATGGTATGCTAAGAACCGGAAGCTTTGGGGTTTTTTAGATAGTTTTTCAAACTCTATTTTAAGGGGATCTGGGAGGAGGGTGGTTTCCAATGTAAATAATGAGGCTGGGGGGCCTCCTGGGAGGGGGGTGGGTTGTATGGGTTCAGGGATTAACCCGCGAGGGACGGGATCTAGTCCATCTGAAGAGCACAGCGGAGGAGATGCAGAATCGGGGGCCAAGGAGAGGGTTAGAGCTTGTGCTGTTGATAGACATTACATCAGTACTGTAGGTGGGAGGGGCAGATATGGCGGGAGTAGGGGGCCACATCAAGTTGCGGGAGTGCGTGCTCGCTGTCTTCAAGCGGTGGCACGCTCCGGCCCCCAATGCTCTTCTCGTTCCCAGGTGGCACAGACCCTCAGGCCCTGGGCCTTCGGCTGATGCTATGCAATGCCAGGTCCGTGGTAAATAAAGCCCCCCTCATTTGTGATCTTGTTCAGGAGGGGGGAGCGGACCTGATGGGTATTACGGAGACCTGGTTGGGCCAGGAGGGGGGAGTCCCTCTCGTAGAAATGTGCCCACCCGGTTTCCGGGCATTTCATCAGCCAAGGTCACAGGGAAGGGGCGGGGGAGTAGCAGTTATCATTAAAGAGGGTCTTGGTCCGAGGGAGGCCACTGTTCCTCAGACGGCCGGATGTGAGTCCCTCCTTGTGAAGTGGGGTCATGGGGTGCAGATGGGCCTGCTGGTTACGTACCTGGCTCCCTGCCACGTGGCAGCAGCCTTGCCTGAACTACTCAACGTTATAGCCGCGGTGGCGATTGATACCCCTAGGCTTATGGTCATGGGGGACTTCAACCTGCCATCCGTCGGTGAGGCGTCTGAGATGGCTCAGGAGTTCATGGCTTCCATGACGGCCATGGACCTGACCCAATTAGTTCATGGCCCTACTCACACGGGGGGAAACACGTTGGACCTGGTTTTTGTCTCTGGTCAGTGGCTGAGTGGTCTCGAGATAGGGGATATAGAGATCAAGCCCTTGTCATGGTCAGATCACTCCCTCCTTCACTTTGACCTTCGAACCACCACACCCCGCCGCAGGGAGGCGGAACCAATGAGGTGGTTCCGCCCCAGGCACCTGATGGACCCGGATAGGTTCCAGACGGAGCTTGGGCCATTTCCTGAGGCTCTGGCACACGGCTCGACTGAAGACCTAGTGGCTGCCTGGGATAGGGCGGCCGCTGGAGCTTTGGACCGGGTCGTGCCTTTGCGGCCTCTAACCCGGCATCGATCTCACCTGGCTCCCTGGTTCACCGAGGAGCTGAGGGAGATGAAACGCCGGAAAAGACGCCTGGAGAGCAGTTGGAGGGCCAGCCGTTCTGAATCTGACCGAACACTGGTAAGGTCTCATATTAAGACCTACCTGGTGGCAATAAAAGCGGCAAAGTGTAACTATTTTTCTGCTCTTATTGCGTCATCAGATAATCGCCCGGCCGCCCTGTTTAGGGTGACCCGCTCCCTGCTCCACCAGGAAGGGCGGGAGGACCCCTTGGAGGGTAGAGCCGAGGACTTTGTACAATATCTGTATGACAAAATCGCTCAGATTCGGGAAAATTTGAACTCTGACTGGGTAGATTCGGGAGGGAGGATGGAGGCAAGCCTTGAGAATATTACCTGGGAAGAGTTTGATTCTGTGACTCCGGAAAACATGGACAAGATACTGGGCAGACTGAGCGCGGCCACATGTTTATTGGACCCGTGTCCCTCCTGGCTGGTGCTGGCCTCTCGGGAGGTTACACGAGGCTGGCTCCAGGGGATTATAAATGCTTCCTTGAGAGAGGGTGCCTTCTCCGCCGCCTTGAAAGAGGCGGTGGTGAAGCCTCTCCTCAAGAAGCAGTGTTGGCTAATTACCGTCCAGTCTCCAACCTTCGCTTCGTTGCGAAGGTTGTTGAGAGTGTGGTAGCGCGACAGCTTCCTCAGGACTTGGATGAATCGGCTTATCTAGATCCGTTCCAGTCGGGCTTCAGGCCTGGATACAGCACGGAAACGGCATTGGTCGCATTGGTAGATGATCTCTGGAGGGCCCGGGACAGGGGTTGCTCCTCTGTCCTGGTCCTATTAGACCTCTCAGCAGCTTTTGATACCATCGACCATGGTATCATGCTGCACCGGTTGGAAGAGTTATGGGTGGGGGGCACCGTGTTGCGGTGGTTCTCCTCCTTTCTCTCTGATCGGTCACAGTCTGTGTTAACAGGGGGGCAGAGGTCGACCCCGAGGCCCCTTGTATGTGGGGTGCCACAGGGGTCGGTTCTCTCACCCCTTCTGTTCAACATTTATGTGAAGCCGCTGGGTGAGATCATCCCTGGTTTTTGGGGTGAAGTATCATCAGTATGCTGATGATACTCAGCTATACATCTCCACCCCGGACCACCCCAATGATGCCCTTAAAGTGATGTCCCGGTGCCTGGAGGCTGTACAGATCTGGATGGGGAGGAACAGACTCAGGCTCAACCCATCCAAGACCGAGTGGCTGTGGTTTCCGACATCCCGATATAGTCAGTTGGTGCCATCATTGACTATTGGGGATGAGTCAATGCCCCCCACGGAGAGGGTTCGCAACTTAGGCGTCCTCTTGGACTCATGGCTGTCTTTAGAAGAACACTTGACGGTTGTGGCCGGGAGGTCTTTTTATCAGGTTCGCCTGATTCGCCAGTTGCGTCCCTTTCTGGATCGGGACTCATTAAATATGGTCACTCATGCCCTCGTCACTTCACGCCTGGACTACTGCAATGCTCTCTACATGGGGCTCCCCTTGAGGAGCACCCGGAGGCTCCAGCTGGTCCAGAATGCGGCCGCGCGGGTAGTTATGGGAGCAGCATGGCGCTCCCATGTGGCTCCCCTCCTGCGCGAGCTGCACTGGCTCTCTGTGGTCTTCCGGGTGCGCTTCAAGGTCTTAGTTACCACTTTTAGAGCGCTCCATGGCTTAGGACCGGGGTACTTACGAGACCGCCTTCTGCCACCAATAGCCTCTCACTGCCCAGTACGCTCCCATAGAGAGGGGCTTCTCAGGGTGCCGTCAGCCAAACAGTGTCGACTGGCAGCCCCCAGGGGGAGAGCCTTTTCTGTGAGGGCACCCACCATCTGGAACGAGCTCCCCCCAGAGATACAGAGGATCCCAGATCTGCGCACTTTCCGCCGTGCCCTCAAAACATTCCTGTTTCAGCAGGCCGGCCTGGCCTAACTTTCCCTTTATATTGCTTTTGATTTTATTTTAAACTGGGATGTCTTGAATTATCTAGGACCAGAGTGTTTAGTATATTTTAATTGGTTTTTTTAACGTTTGTATTACATGTATTTTTATCGTTCGCTGTTCACCGCCCTGAGTCCTTCAGGAATAGGGCGGTATATAAATTTAATAAATAAATATTTTTTTTTATTTTTTTTTTATTTGATTTATATGCCGCCCTTCTCCGAAGACTCAGGGCGGCTTACAATGTGCTCAGCAATAGCCCAGGGCTTGTACAGAGGCCCAGGGCTTGTACAGAGTTGGCAGAGGCCTGGCCAGTGGCTTCTTCCAATTGGGAATGTTCAGACGATTGTGTCCAGATATTGAACTCATGTCCATTTTTTCCATGTGCACAGAAAAAAACATTTAGGATGGTTATAACTAGTGGGGTGGGGTTTCCAAAAAGGGGTAGGTGCATTTGGAAAGCACATGGTCCATCGTTCTACGTAAAATAAATGACTGTTGTACATTTTCCTAGGCAGGAACATCCCATGTGAGAAAGTATGATTTCATTTGAGCACAAAAAAGAGTTGCCTTGGATTTTGTCACTCATATTTATTGGCTGGAGACCATACTATATTCCAGATGGAAGCTGTTCCTAGAAAAAGCCAGTCCATTTTAGTTCCATAATGATTATGCCTTGATTGTGTTGAAAGCCTGCCTCAATTTTGGTTCCTAAATGCTGTGAATTGCCAGCTGTGATTTTAAAGGTCACTCTCTCAAATCCTGTAATCCTCCAATCAGTTTGGTAGCTGTAAAGGGGTAAACAATACTTGGTTCATCAGGGCTGCTTTCTAAATCAAGGTAGATACTGTATACAGCAAAATTAGGAAGTCACATTTAGACCATTATATTCAAATGAACATTTCATCAGTTTGTCTAGGGTCTTAAAAAGCATTCTTCAGAAGCATGCAAATGTTAAATTTATTTGTTTCTTTTAAAAAGGGAGTAAAGATTCCCTCTGCAAATTTGTTTTCTTGGACTGTTCAGACATCTGAGAGGTGAAAAACTCGTTGATCAAAACCTAGTTTTGTTTTTACCAAGCCAAATGATGATTTTGGCTTGGTAATGATTTTCTTGCTCGGGAATGTTTCCATTGTATGCATGCAGTGGTTTCTGCATACAAGGCTTTCTGGTTCATCTGTCCATCCAGCTCTATAGCTCTCTGTGCTCTACTTCTCCCAGGTCCTTGGCTGATGCTTCAGACCCTTCGGCTCCAAAATTCAGCCGCCAGTACGTGCGCATTCCTGTGGAAGACTGTGAAACCGTAAGACTTCTTTTGTTTTGTTTTCCCCCCTGATCCTCCTAAAGCAGTTCATGCTAAATTCATTCTAGCTTAGTTGGTTATAAAATTCCCTCTTAATAATGCCTGTTAATTTTTTTTAATACTGCATTTCAGTTTCACTAGGAATTCTAATAATTGCCAGAGCATTAGCAGTTTTACTGTAATAACAATTGTCTGGAGAAGAAAAATTATGATAAGGGTGTTGGATAGACTTCTTGTTGCTCTTGTGCCCTTAGACAGCCCTTTCGGAGCATGGCCCAGACTGCCAAGACTCCATTATCATTTGTGACATCACAGATGCTCAAGAGGAAGAGGAGGAAGAAGATGATGCTGCCCCAGAGAAGTTTTTGGCACTGGTGCACTCCAATCATGAAAGTTGGTGAGGTTACAGATATTCAGATGTTTTTACTGAGAGACAACACTGAAGCTGAGGCAGGCTGCTTCATAATAAGTGATCAGAGTGCTGAATGTTTCTACCCTAAAGGTGTGGCCAAGAGATGTCTGTATACCTTTGTTTGTTCTGTAAAATCTTGGTTTGAGATGTGGTTACCGCCATGTTCCTGGGAAGGAAAAGTAGAATTGGGAGTTTGTCTTAAAAAGTAGATGTGTCTGTCTTTTTGATGGCTTGGCTTCTACAACTAAGAGGTTGAAAGTTTGTGGGTGTGGCATTTGTGGCTGTATGAAAGCAGATTATGCAGTCTGAGGTCCAGCATTGTCCATTATGGTTTGTCAGGAACTCCAAGGCTTCTCCCAGCTTTGCCAGGCTCAGATCTTGAACCTAGGATTCAATTACGTAGCGGTGGGCCAGGCCCCAAAGGTGCCCCTAACACTTGACAATGCCATGAAAATGGAGATACCAGCTTCTCAAAATGCAAGTTTATGTGGTGCTGAGAGTGTCGCATATAGATATAGAAGGAATAGGGTTTTCATAATTAAAACCTTCCTTTTATGGCATTTCATAAAGTGTAGAGTAATATGCATTGGATTCTGGTTTTTTATATATGATTTTTTTATTGGTTTTTCAAAATATAGAATATAAAGAAAAATAAAGTAGTGGAAAAATAAGAAGAGGGGGAGAGAAAAGAAAAGAAATATAGTATAAAGGGAGAAAAGGAAAGAAAAAGGCACCAACTTCCAACTCTCTTAGCACAGTAAAAGATAACAACATTACCACAACTTTTTGCTTTTACACAACAATATGTAGAGCCATTTCTATAACAATAAGCCTATCTAGTTAACAAAAACAAAATCAAAGTTTCATTTCTTTTTTCATTGCAAGCACAAAATCTGGAAATAATTTCAGAATAATAACAAGGTTACACATATTCTCTTCTTTGGATAAAAGAATCAATTTGACGATCTCTGCTTCTCTTTGCTGTGGGGAGTAATAGATGCTTCTGTTAACTCATTAATCTTTATCATAATTTATATTAAGAAACTGCTCTATATTATTTTATTTTTTTAACCCTAAAGGGAGAAAACACTTTTTTTTAGTTTTGATATTTTATTACCTTTAAAAAGTACTCAAGTATTATATATAAAAGAGAAAAAAGAAAACCCTTCATTTTAAACCCAAAACACAATATTACTTTAGAGCTTTCATTCAATTACATATATCATACTAATAAAAGTTCAATTAACTCCAATTAGCACATTGACAGATTCGGATCTGTCCCTCGAGTTTATCCTTATGGAATGGATCTTTTTCTTTTATTTTCAAATTTAATCAATAGTATTTTACAAACTTTGGGAATTATTCAGCATTACATAAAAAGACAGAGGACATACATTTACAAACTCATTTTGTACATACAAAACTAACTTAGCTTTCTTTCAATATATACGGTATATCAAATTTCTGAAAGTCCATCCTAACTAAGTCATTAAATTTAAGTCACTCCCTTCAGCTTATCTTCACAGAATGAAGTTTTTTTTTTTCCTCAGGGGAATCTTATCAAGTCTCTTTTCTTCAAGAGGTTTTCAGCCTTATTTATATGCATGAAAAAATATTCCCAAAGTTGTTCTGTTAGACGTTGTAAATTAACCTGGAGCAAATCATCGTAGATTAAAGTTTCCTACTTTATATTTATATAATAAATTTTGTTTATCTTACAAAGGCACACTTAGGTTATTTGCATTGTCCAGCATTTGTAGAGTTGACAGATAGGGTTGATAATTTTCTACACCTAATTGTATCTCTTGTTCTTTTTTAATATCCTCTATATAATTAATATCTTCAAACTGATTTATGAAATGAACAGTTTTCTGTATGGATTTTTCAGAGTTAAACATCTTTGTAGCTCCCTCTGGTAGCCAAAAAAATTGTTTGTTTGTTTGTTTGTTTGTTTGTTTATTCCTTTTTCTAGCCAATCAGAATTCATGAACATTGGCAAATTTCAACCACCCACAACAAAACATTGCAGGCCTACACATTACTTTAAAAGTAATAGATTAAAACCACAAATTTTATCCTTATATTTCAAGAGAAAAAATACTCCATGCTTCCTTCTTTTGGCTGCCTCTAACAACCCTCTTCCTTGTCATGTAACAATAAAGAGGACTCAGAAATGGTGTTCAGAGCTTCCAAAAGGAGTTGTAAGCTATAACTAAAGATAGCCTCTTTTAACTAATAGAGAGAATAGTCTCATGAAGTGATTAAGAAATGAAGGGCACAGCTTATTGTCTGTTAACAGTGATGTGATCTCAAGCTCTCCCCACAGCTTCACCCCCCCAGCTATTCTGAAGCACGGTTTCTAAAACTCTTGCAGATTGTTGCTGTTATCAGAGGATCTTGAGAAATGATTCTGAGATTCTCCTTAACCCCAGAGAGTCAAATAAACAAAAGGAAGTCTGTTCCTTCTGTTGTTGAGTTGGAAAAATGACAGTCCAGAGAGAGGAGATTCTCTGGGCGTGTCAGTGCTGGCCAAGTCTTCACCAGAAGTCCATTGGATTTTTTAAAAAGGAAAATTAAAGGCAAAGATGCCCTCAAGGCGAGTTTGGCTTCTGATGACTGCACCCACGCGGTATTACAGAAGAGGCTTGCCTTTATCTCCTTATGGATTGTTCTTCCAAGTTCCCAGTCAACGGTATTCAAATTCATATGTGGGTCCCCAGACAAGTATGAACCAGGACTGATTGATTGTTTAGATTCTAAGATCTGTCCAGACCATTAGGGACTCTGGGAAAGGAAATCAACATTAGATTTCCTTTCAACAATAGAAAGGGAAAAGGATGCAAAACCACTTCTGTAGTCCTGTAGAACTGTATGGATGCTGTGATTTGATTCGAGAGTCTCTTTGCCCTTTTAAAATGGATAGACACTAGCAGTGCAGGGTTCCCATTGGAAAAAGAGGGTTCTCTCCACTTTGGGGTGCTGTGGTGAAGTGCTTTGCTGCACTATTTCGAGAAAATGAAAGTTGAGTCTGTGCCTGTTGTGTGTTTTCAGGAAGGCTCCTGTGCCCACCAGAGAAGGAATTCCCACTTGTAAAACAATAGAGACCTCCGAGCCAGAAGTGCCCCAAGGTGACCATTCGGTTCAGCTCTTGGATGGCTCTCTCCAGTCCAGTGCTGTGGAGTTGCACATTCCACAAGTCAACGCTAATGAAGAAGCTGCAGCAGTGATCGATTCCATCATTAACGAAAACCAAACAACGGCCTCAAGTGACTCTTTCCTTGAAAGGTGTGTGTCTATTTTCAGAGAGGCAACACCTGGCAGGATTATCCCCTGCCACAGAACCATGACATTGGAGGAGATTAGTCTCTTCTTTGCCATCCATGACAAGTACCTGTCTAGCATCAGACAGCTTCCCCCCCCACAACTTTCCAAGAAAGTTGGTTCTATTGTTTATTAATGAAATCCTTGTTTTTTCCCTTTGTTTCTTGGGCTGCTGTCTTCCTCGTTCTTCAGCGTCCCTTTGGAAGGGAAAAGACTTCTGAATATTTCTGTTGAGCATAAGCTGTAAATTCCTTGCTAGATTCTTCCTCCTTATTTCTCAGTGTAAACTGCTGTGAAAGAAACTCTCGCTTCCCATCCTCTATCCTGTAGAGTAGAGAGAATAGAATAGAATAGAATAGAATAGAATAGAATAGAATAGAATAGAAATAGGACTAGAGAATAGCGAATAGCGAATAGCGAATAGAATAACTTGGTCACTTTAAATGTACACTAATTGGCATATGTTAAAATGAAATTTTGTTGCATACAGCTCTCAAAGGGTCACCACCTCCAATATACATTACATAAACATGACTAAATAAATAAATAAACAAAAAATTATGCAAAAACCCACATATATTATATGACACAGAGAAACAACACAGTCTAGTTTGGATGTATACATGTACATGGCGAGAAAAACTAATCTTGCAGGTTTTACCAGATGGATGGCATAGAGAACAAAGCTGTTACAAAATCTGGTAGTCCTGCTAGAAATTCTTTGAAACCACCTCCCAGGAAGGAGCAACAGAAACAGACAATGAGGTGAGCGTGTGGGTTCTCTAACAATGCTTCGAGTGCAGAGTGCTTATAAGCAGTATCCTGAATAACAGGAAGCGAGCTTCCTAGAATCTTCGCCTCTGTCCTTACTACTCTTTTTATGGACCTTCTGTCTGAGGCAGTGATGCAGCTTGTTAAAATGCTCTCAATCATACTTCTGTAAAAAGTGGCCAGGACAGAAGGAGAAAGATGTGCTCTCCTCATCCAATGCAAGAAATGCAGGCGCTGGTTTCGTGCTTCACTAATGATGACGTGTGGAGAGACCAATTGGAATAGTTAACTATCTGCAGCCCCAGATACTTAATACTGTTGACCACTGTTACAGCTGCATCCTTGACACTGAGTCGAGTATGACTATGTGGCTCTTTCTAAAATCTACAATAATCATCTTTGTTTTATTAACATTTAGAACCAAGTTACTTTTATTGCACCAGTCCAGCAGAGCCTTTACCTCTTCCCTATAAGCATCTTCATTGTTGTCCCACTTCTGCCGTGTTGTCTGCACACTTCACAATATGATTTGTAGCAGATTTGGCACAAGACCCAGCCCTGTGGGGAACCCATATTCAAGGAGATGGGAGTTGGAAACTTTTCTTCCAACTCGCAGAAACTGGGGCCTATCACTAAGGAAATCAAGTATCCAGTTACATAAAGGAGTATTAAAACCTAATAGGCCCAGTTTGTTCACCAAATGCTGAGGAATGATTGTGTTGAACACCGAACTAAAATCAGCCAACGGCATTCACACATGAGTATTCTTCTCCAAGTGCGTCAAGCTAAGATGAAGCACACAGGAAAGTGCATCATCTATAGATTCTTCCGATAGGCAAACTGTAATCTAGTCAACTAAAGGCTTCCTACTACTGCAGATGAAGCTGGCCCTTCTGAGTTTCTTCTTGGAATGTAGTGAAAAGGCATTTGCTTCCTTCTGCCTGTTTTTTTTTTTTTTTTAGTTTTATTAAGTATAAAAAAAATCCATTTCTAAATAAACTGTGTTGTCTGCATACAAATAATTTTGAGTAATAATAATCATAATGTTTACAATAATATTCATCACATTAATATTGATCTCATAGTAGTAGTATTTGCTGATCCATTTTAATAAACCTTCCTTATAAAATTAATCCTTCTCTTATATTTCCATATTTCTAACTTCTGTTTCTGTTGGTTAGCCATTGATAAAATGAGTCCTAGGTTAAAAAGTATTCAGTTTCTTCCTTTGCCTTAATTTTAAGTGTTAATCTATCCATTTCTGCACATTTTAATATTTTTTTAAATTACGTTTTCCTCTGTAAGGGATTTCTTCACTTTTCCAATGTTGTGCAAATACAATTCTAGCTGCAGTTAGCAAATTTAAAATTAAGTATTTATTCCCTTTTATTATATTTTCCGGTAAGATACCCAAAAAATATTTCTGGTTTTAGATCTATGTGTTGCGTCCTCATTTTTTCCAACCATGTACCCTGTTTCCCCCAAAATAAAACATCCCATGATGTTTTATTTTGGGCTTAGGACAACCCCCGACCTCCTCTCCTTCCGCCGCGAACTGAAGATGTGGCTTTTTTATCAAATGGGCTGATCCGTTGGGGGATTTTTACATTGAAATAATTTTAATAAATTTTAATTGGATTTTAATTTTTATGTAATTTTCGAATTGTTGAATGTTTTCTTTGTAAGCCGCCCTGAGTCTTTCAGGAGAAGGGCAGCATAATAAAAAATAAATAAACAAACAAGCAAGCAAACAAACAAACACGCACGCAAGCAAGCTTATTTCAGGGTTCAAAAAAATGTAAGATGGGAATTTTTGGAGAAACATGGTATGTATTTTTGTCCAATATTTTTTGCCTTTGGGCATGCCCACCACATATGATAATATGAACCTGGTATCTGATTACATTTCCAACATCTAGTGGACATGTCCTTAAACATCTTTGCCAATCTTGTTGGTGAAAAATGCCATCGATAAAACATTTTATAAAGATTTTCTTTATATGCAGTTGACATCGTTAATTTATAATTCCTGTCCTACAGTTTCTGCCATTTATCTAACTCTATTGTGTAACCAAAATTTTTGGCCCATACAATCGTTGTCTCCTTTACTTGCTCTCTTTCAATTTTAATATTCAATAGATAATTATATATTTTTTTAATTAGTTTTTCATCCGTCCCTGTTAATATCTGGTCTAGTTCTGTTGGTTCTTTATAAAAACCATACATTTTAGCATCTTTTTCACATTGAGATTGTATCTGCACTTGTGGCCACCATGTTATATCAATCCCTTGACTGTTCAATTCTTGCTTAGTTTTGAGCTCTTCCTCTTCAATCAAAATATCTTTATATCTTATAATTTTTTCCATGTTAATAACATTTGGATGTATCAGTGCCTCCATTGTAGAAAGCCAGACTGGTATTTTCAAGTAGTGGTGTTCTTTAGTTTTTGCCCATACTGACAATAGTGCATTTCTAATATCGTGTCTTTGAAAATAGCTATGCATTTTGTTTTTCCCATACCATAAAAAAGGCATGCCACCCCATGGAGATCATGTCCCTCCAAAGTTAATAATCTTTTATGCCTCAAACTAATCCATTCTTTCACCCATATAAGTACCAAAGCCTGATAGTATAACTCCCAGTTCTATTTATATTTCCCTGTTTCCCTTTGCAGAGAAGAGATCCAAGACTTCTTGAATTGTATTGATGCGAGTCTTGAGGAGCTTCAGGCAATGCTGTCTGGGGAAAAAACCAACCATGCTTCGGAAACACTTACTGATGTGAGTCCACTTTCCTGTGTGGATTTCTTAGCTGGGCTGCTGCCTGCCTCTCACATTACCTAGAGAAGAAAAACTGGGTTGCGGCTGTTTTTCCATTCTCTGCCTTCTCTGTCTTTCCCTACCCTTCAGGATCAGGGGAAATTCTCCAAGCACCCCTGACAGCAAATTGGTGTCCTGGCAAGACACCAATTTACTGTCAAGGGTGCTTGGAGAATTTCTGTGAGAGCTGGGACTGACCTAGGGAGCCAGCCTTCAGCACCACCCCTGTGTGCCCTTCTGCCTCCTTGCTGCCTTCTTCCAGGAGAATATGGCCAGTTCTGCACCTGCTGAGTCATGGGGGCAAAACACGTGGCTTCCATGCCCCCTGACTCGGACTCCACACCAGAGCTCAAACCTTGCACTTCTCTCATTAGAAACCATAACTTACCACAACCCCTTTGAATCAGGACTGGACTGGTTACCACATTCCCGTGTGTATCTAAAGCAGTGGAAAACACCATTTTGGCCATCCTTAACAGAACTGAACCATGGAGGGTGAGGTGGGGAAGGAAGTGATGCTGTTCCCTTCCCCTCTCCTTGGAGACCTCCTGGCTGAGGCCTCACAAGGATAAGGGCAGTAAACCCCCCTCCCCTCCATAATTAAGATGCCTCCCTTTAGGATGAGTCAGGTTCTGGGAAGACAAGGGGAGCGCCCCTAAGAAAGAGGAGACTGGATTTGCTCTCCATAGGGCCCAAGAGTAGGAGAAGAATCAGTGAGTGGAAGCTTTATAGAGAAGGTCTAATCTTCAAAGCATGAGATTCGTCCTAATCATGACACCAGATGAGCAATGTGAATTGTGAGGGCTCCGCCAGTGGAGGCTTTCAAGCAGAGGCCGCACAGCTGTTTATTTGGGCTGGTCCTATGATTCCTGGCTCGGGGGGTGTGGGGGTGGCAGTTTGTACCAGAAGAC
Source organism: Pantherophis guttatus (assembly GCF_059756535.1). Taxonomy (NCBI): domain Eukaryota; kingdom Metazoa; phylum Chordata; class Lepidosauria; order Squamata; family Colubridae; genus Pantherophis; species Pantherophis guttatus. The sequence continues at coordinate 101,420 of NC_142074.1, forward strand.
CTCCAGGTTCCCTTCCAGCTCTTTGATTTTATGATTCTTTTTATTTATTTATTTATTATATTTATATGCCACCCGTTTCACTTATGGCGCCTCTGCTTCTAGGATTGAAGGGCATCATCTTTTAGTCTCAGTGCACTTTGGCTAACTTGAAGGAAGCTTATTTAAGTTTTTTCTATGTTTAAGAATTTGACTTGTTTCAAGGGAGGTTCGTGTCATATTTTTGTTGTTTAAATTGTTTCTAATCAATAAAACAAATCAGATTGCCTTCATTTCTACCTCTAGACTTTCAGTCCAGAGCTCCCTGTGTTGGATTCAAGCATACCAGAAGCTCCTTTCAGATTGGAAAAGGTAGGTAGTGGGTCTTCCTTGGCTCCTGGGAGGGAGGGGAGCAGCGAATTGTGAAAATGGGGTGGGTGAGACTTGGAATTGAAGGATCCAGAGTGTGTTTCTTTCTGATCAGCAAAGTTGCTTAGAAAATGCTGGACCCTGAACAGTTGAATTTCAGGAATACCTTTGCCAGGTGAATGGAGTAGTAGAAAAAGAGAGCAAGAGCAATAAATGAAGAAGGTTAACAGATACAGATCTCCCCTCTCACTCTCTCTCTCACATACACACATTAGCTTTTTTAGTGTAGTTAGACCTCTTTTCATAGGAACTTTCAGCAGATCACAATAATTGAACCATTTCAAACTGGTTTACATATTTGGTATAAACCTGATTTGCGGACAATTTTAGTCAGCTGAAGAACCTGCCCAGTGGATAAAGAATAAAGGTGGTTGCTGAAGATCTTGGAGATGTTTTCCTCTTTCCTCTCCTTACTTGTTCTCTTTTTTTAAGGAGAAAAAAAACCCAGTCAGTCATAAAATAAAGCTATAGGGCAAATCCACAGCTTGATGGTCCACTGTTAAATGGGGCTCCCAGGTCTGACCTCTGCATTGGGGGAGGGGTGCCCATGAGAATGTTCTCTTGACTCGGCTGCCATCCCTGTCTTGGAGGGCATAAAAGATCCAGCTGCCCACAGTCACTTTCTTCAGACCGCGGAACTGTAGGAAAGCTGGTGAATGAGCTGCCCCAGGAGCCCTTCCTTTCAGGCCACCGGGTACAATGAAAAGTAGCTTTAGTGTTGTAAGTCACCCAGAGTTGCCTCGCAGAGAGATGGGCGGGAAATAAATTTAATAAGTAAATCAATTTCCCAGATGGCATTTGTGCTATCAATATTGCTGGCTGAGCTTCTGAAAAGATTTTTTTTAGCTTTTCCAGCATGGTGCTATTCAGATAGGACTAAGGAGAAATTTCCTGACAGTTAAAACAATTAACCAGTGGAACAACTTGCCTCCAGAAGTTGTGAATGCTCCAACACTGGAAGTTTTTAAGAAGAGGTTGGCTAACAATTTGTCTGAAGTGGTGTAAGGTTTCCTGCCTAAGCATGGGGTTGGACTAGAAGACCTCCAAGGTCCCTTCCAACTCTGTTATTCTATTCTAGACAAACTACTGCTTCCGTCATTCCACGGAGGCTGAGGAATGCTAGTTCTGTCCTTCCTTTCAAGAAGTCAGAGTAAGAAACATCCATACCGTTTTTTCCCCTGTCAGTTCCAGCCCATGACATGGATTCACCGGTGTGCCCCTGCTCTCTTTCCAACCTTCCTTCAGAAGCCATAGAGCCAATTTATAGGTAGCTCAGGTTCCTCAGCCTCCCCTCAGATTAGAATTGATGCCTATTGTGAGTGGATGCTCCTGAGGGGATTGCAGAGCCAGCTTGAGGCTTGTGGCTGATGTGGTGCTGCCAATTCCCCCCCTTGCTCAGAAGGTCCTGTTCAGTTTATGTGAGGCCATTGAGGGGTTAGGAGCGATTTTGCCATTAGAGGGAGTTTTGCACCAAAGAAGCCCTTTGGAAAGCAGCCTGTGTTTTGTTGGGATTTGCCTGGCTTGATTGGGCTTTAATCTCTGATGTTTCTTTTCTCTGTTTATTAGGGGCATTTTCCAAGGCCTGGCTTGCTAGTTTTTTTCTGATAACATTTGGGTAGTTAAAGCCTTGGACTCGGGCAGATAGGTCTGGAAACCTTTTTCTTAGGCCATTCAGTTCTAATTCTGCATTCTGCAAGACTTGCTGTACTCTATGATCAGAACAGCCTCCCTAATAAAAAGGTTCAGGTTAAACAGTTTTAAATTGTATTGTGATAAAGAGACCTCTGCTAAATCTAAATTCTTTTGTCAACTGAGTACTTAAAAGAAAATCCACTCATTTTTCTTTTCAAATGAGCTCCTTTTTCAGGATGGTTTGGATTCTGCTAATTGGAGTAAACCTCTGGTAGCTTCCACCAATGACCTGGACTTTGTAAGTGGCGCTCAGAAGAACTGTGTTGGACCTATGCAGCACACAGGTCTCCTAGGAAGAAATGGGAGTGGGATGCGGGGCATTTTGCTTCCGAAGGAGTGTAGAAGGCTAAGGCCCGGATTCCCTCTGTTTCCAGAACTTGTGCTCTGCAGACAGACAGTCCTGGCTTCCTGCAGAGACGGTGTGGCTAGCCAAGATGGTATGTTTCAATAGAGAGTCCCAAAATGAAATGTAAGATGTCAGGTGCTTGCAGTGTTGATCTTTCGTGTGATGCACATAAAAGTATAGTTTACTAGAATTATTTTTATGCTTATATCCTTATTTTTTTTAAAAAAATTGCAGCATTCAGTTGCAGCAGAAATATCAAAACAAATATCTCTAAATATTTCTATTGACCACTTGTAGAATAGATAAAAAGCAAACACCGAGCTGTACTGTCAGCCAGGGCACATGTGAACCAAGGAGGCTTTAAGCGGAGCGTTACCAATAGAAGCTTGGGAAGCAAAGCCCTGGCTGGGCTATTATAGCCAGAGTGATGAGCTGATTAAAGGGAAGACAGGAGACATAATTAAACTGATGAGGATACAGTTGACTCTCTTGTCCTTGTGTTTTAAAAAAGGTACTGTTGCATTTAAAACAAATATTCTAAAAATATTTTTCTGTGCATTTGTTTCTTTTTTTAGACAGAAGACTTATCAGCAAATTTAGACACAGATGGGATAATGGATGAGGAAACCTCAGGGAAGAATGGTGAGCAGGGCAAGAAATTGGGAATTGTTTTACCAAATCAGTCTGGTGAAGCTAAACAGGGGTGGATCCATTTGGAGGGAACATCCTTTTCAGGTTGTGTGTAGCTTATAACATCTGTTCCATAGGCATTGGTGTCCTCCATAATCTTGAGCCCACGTGGCTCAAAGGGGCTAGGAATTTGGAATGTCAGACTCCAGTCCTTTTGAGAGCGTCCAGTTCAGAGGAGCTGCCCCACAAGTGCCCGAATCTGCCTCTGACTCACTGGCTTTCATGCACTGCTAGAGGGGACAGCCCTGAGCACCTTTGCTTTCCCCATACAAAACTTTATTTTTAGCATTTTCTTCTAGTTTGAAATTTTATTTGGGTTATAAGCGATTGAGTCTTTTTGTTCTTACACGTTTGAAGAGCAGAGAGAGGAAGAGAGGAATCGGACGTGCAATGAAAGATTGTGACTTTCTGAAGTGCAATCTTGTTTTTAAAGGCAACTCTGATGCCAGAGGGCTGAGTGGACAGTGCAGGAATCCCCCATCAGCTCTGTTTATGTTTTTGACCTTACAGTCCGGCTTTTATTTTCCCAGCCCTTGAAATCCTTTACGGATCTGAATCCGAGGTCTCTTCTGTGGGGCTGGAAATTGAGGGGACTGGCTCCAGTGGAGGAATGTTCAGAGGAAATACTTTTCAAAGACAAGTTGGTAGCCCCAGCAGTGAGATTGAAATTGCCAGTTTGTTTTTGTGGGGGCAGAGTTTTTGATTTCCTTACCATGCCCTGTGCGCACCTCTCCCCAATCTTGATGGTGGTGACAGCATCCCCTTCACCAACTTCCTATTTCTAGACTTTGACTTTTTGCTTGAAAGAGAGTCAGTGCTGAGTTGGCTGTTAATGTTTTTTTTATTGGACTGCTGGTAAATTGACTTTTGTTGTAAAATAGCAGTACATTGAAGGAAGGTAATGATACACTTGGAAGTAACTCTAGTTTATCCAGGCAAGAAGTCAGATATGGGAGGTTTTGTTTGTTTATGTTTATTTGATTTATATACCGCCCTACTCCCGAAGGACTCAGGCGGTGAACAGCCACAGGATAAAAACACATAAATACAAAATTTAAAACTGAATAAAATCGAATTAAACAATTTGGCCGAAGATAGATTTAAAACACCCCAATAAATTAAGAACGAATTAAAATTTGCGCTTTAAAAAGGGGAAAAAGGGAAAAATTAGGCCAGGCCAACCTGATGGAATAAAAAGGTCTTTGATAGCGTGGCGGAAGATGCGTAGATCCGGGATCCTCTGTATCTCGGGGGAAGCTCGTTCCAGATGACGGGTGCCCCCACAGAGAAGGCTCTCCCCCTGGGGGCCGCCAGTCGACACTTTTTGACTGACAGCACCCTAAGAAGCCCCTCTATGGGAGCGTACTGGTCAGTGAGAGGCTACTGGTGGCAGAAGGCGGTCTCGTAGATACCCCGGTCCTAGGCCATGGAGCGCTTTAAAGGTGGTAACCAAAACCTTGAAGTGCACCCGGAAGACCACCAGAAGCCAGTGCAGGTCGCGCAGGAGGGGGGGTCACATGGGAGCGCCACGTCGCTCCCATAACTACCCGCGCAGCCGCATTCTGGACCAGCTGCAGCCTCCGGGTGCTCCTCAAGGGGAGCCCCATGTAGAGAGCATTGCAGTAGTCCAGGCGGGAAGTGACGAGGGCATGAGTGACTGTATTTAACGAGTCCCGATCCAGAAAGGGATCTGGCGAATCAGGCGAACCTGATGAAAAAACCTCCCGGTCACGGCCGTCACATGCTCTTCTAAAGACAGCCGTGAATCCAGGAGGACGCCCAAGTTGCGAGCCCTCTCCATGGGGGCCAGCGATTCGCCCCCAATAGTCAGTGATGGCACCAACTGACTATATCGGGACGTTGGAAACCACAGCTACTCGGTCTTGGATGGGTTGAGCCTGAGCCTGTTTCTCCCCATCCAGATCCGCACGGCCTCCAGGCACCGGGACATCACTTCAAGGGCATCGTTGGGGTGGTCCTAACTCTTCCAACCGGTGCAGCATGATACCATGGTTGATGGTATCAAAAGCCGCTGAGAGATCTAATAGGACCAGGACAGAGGAGCAACCTCTGTCCCGAGCCCTCCAGAGAACATCAACCAATGCGACCGATGCCGTTTCCGTGCTGTACCCAGGCCTGAAGCCCGACTGGAATGGATCCAGTTATGCCGTTTCATCCAGGTGTTGGGGGAGATGTTGCGCAACCACACTCTCAACAACCTTCGCCACAAAGCGAAGGTTGGAGACCGGACGATAATTAGACAACACTGCCGGGTCCAGGGAAGGCTTCTTGAGGAGAGGCCTCACCACTGCCTCTTTCAAGGCGGCGGGGAAGTCACCCTCACTCAATGAAGCATTTATAATCCCCTGGAGCCAGCCACGCGTCACCTCCTGAGAAGCCAGCACTAACCAGGAGGGACACGGGTCCAACAAACATGTGGTCGCGTTCAGTCTACCCAGAATCCTGTCTACGTCGTCAGGAGTCACAGGATCAAACTCATCCCAGATAACATTCTCAAGACCTGCCTCAGTCATCCCCCCTGACACTACCCAGTTGGACTCCATTAAAAATGGAGTCCTGAAGTCTATTTATTGATGTTCCTGTACCCAGCTGGCGGCTTCTGTTGATTCTTCTCTAAGAGCGACAGGCAGGGCCTGAATGGCCTCGTGTTTCATCCTTGCTGCAGCCTGTGGTGTGACTCAGATGGCAGAGCTTCTGCTTGAAGGTTCCCTCATTTGGGATGCTTGTTCCTCCCAGGACTCTCCACATGGCAGCACAAGCACTTAGCTTAGCTATTAACTATTGATTAACTAGCTATTCCTCCTCTCCCCACCCAGACATGCAGCTGATTCAGTATCGGGGGAACCCTTTGCTTTCACTGTTGGAAGAACCGCCTTCCAGTGAGGAAGACGGCCGCCTGGGGAACACCGGAGGGGATCCGCTGGGTTCCATGGAGAGCAACAAAGCAGTGCAGCAAGTCACCAGCCCAGGAAGCCAAACAGCTGGAGCCGCTCCACTAGAGCCCCTGGATCAGCCCCTTCTCTCAGAAGACATGAACGGCGAATATAAACTCTTTCCTCTTCTGCTTCTCAGCCCAGTTGCAAATTTCATAGAGGAGGCCTCAGAAATAGAAACAAGTTGAACTGCTGATCACATCTTTTCTGTGGAAAAAGATTCAAGAACCATGGCAGGTCGCAGTTCTGCTTTTCTTACTTTTCATAGCTGAATTTCCTCCACAAACAAGGGAAAGCTATTTTTACCCCAAGAATGTAGTGTTAGGAAGGCAGCTACAAGGCTGAAGTTCCAAATTGCACTGATTTTTTTTTTTAAACAAAAGCAAAAAATAGCAAATTTCAAACCTGCTTTTGAACTATTTTATACACAAATGTTTTAAATAAGATTAATGTTTATATCTTAGTGTAAGATTTGCATAGGGGTTTCAGGTGTTTGATCCCATGATAGTCAATACTATCATAATACATTTATTTTTCTTTCTGAACTGTTGTGTTGGAGATAAGCAAGTATGTTAGAATTATGTTGGGTTTTTTTGTAACTGTAATCTTTGTTTGCTCCAAACTTTTGCCTTAGTTCTTACTACTCTGACTTTGTCTTCATCTATGTCACCTTTTATGTATTATTTACTTTTACGTTCTTCCTCTAATTATTATTGTAAGTAACTTCTGTTTCCTATGGCAAACAATATATTTTAACATTTATTTTAAAATAATGGTAGTATGTGAACCTGCTGCATATTTAGATACTTTGCAAAAAGCTTGTTTCTGATGCACATTGCATGTCAAACCTTCTTTTCCTAAAATGACTTTCCCAACAGTAAATAATGGGATTATCCAAGAAGAATCATCAAAGCCATCTTGGCTCTTTAAGTCAACATTTTCTTGCATAGGCCTGAACACCTGAGGGTGTGGATAACCGGCAGCTGCACTTCTGAGGCTTGGGACCTGATGCTCATGGGATTTGTTGGTTCCAACGATTTTCACCCAGACTGCAGATTCCCCTTTGCCCCTTGTCTTCAAAAGCAGAATTATGAGGCCTTTTGGCATGTTGAGATACATAGAAAGATAAGATAGTTTCTGGATGGGCAAGACATCTCCTGAATGTTTTTGGCCCTTTGCCCATAAACAAAATATGTTGGCCAAATACAACAGTCATCCCTGCAAGTGCCATGAGTGCCAGCCCTTTTAATTCCACGTCATCCATGATGCAGAGCTATGGGGATCGGAGCCATTTCCACCTTAGCTCTCCTGTAAATGGTGTAATGGTAACATCACATACTTGCCTTCAAAATGAGGGCTTCCTTTTAAAAATAACTTGTTTGTCTGAAAAATTGACTTGGGGCTTTTGCCTCTTGATTTCATGGATACAGATAATCCTCAATTTATGACTGGTTGCTTAGATTGAAGTTATGACGGACCACTCCAAAAGGTTCTTTTTAATATATTTGAATATTAATATTTTGTTCAAAAAAGGTTCTTACGGACTGGTTCCAAAGTTCTGATAGCCAACACGCACACACACAGGCACACACATACATACAGGCATGTCACATGACTGCATTTTGATGCTTGGCAACTGGGTTATGTTTACAGTCATTTGCAGCGTCCCACAGTCACATGACCAGTTTATAACAAAATCAGGCACGTCTGCTTTTTGGCAAAAACATCCCATAGCAAACTGAGTTTGGTTAAGACTGCTGCCAAATGTCGTAAAATCAGCTTGGTCATGTGATACATTATGACTGTCACAACATATGACTGTAATAGGCAAGCTCCATTACAGTCATAATTTGAGGACTAGCTGTAATGAAAAACTGCACAGTGTTTTGGTACTTTGTTTCAAAAGTGAAAATTTGAAAGTGAATTATAATAAAGACTAAACATTTCACTGGTTTTGAACTGTCTGCTCCAAGCCCAGGAGCACTACCCTGAGTTTCTCTGCCAGGTTTTGTAAACTTCCCATCACCATGGCTGCAATACATAAGCAAGAAGAAGTGATTTATTAATTAAACCCCAATTTTATTGGACCAGGAGATCTGAGTTTGCTCGCTCAGATGCCCAGCTCCCCGCGTTCTTGATGGTATGAGCTGGATGATGAGTGAAGTTGAAAATATGAGTGATTGATATCAACTCAGTCTGTTTAAGATAAGGCTGCACCAATGGAAGCTGAGCAGAGGCTCTCCGGGTCATGGATGTTACCAGTACGTCTGGCAGGAGCTGTGAATGTAGAAGAACCATTAGGTTGCAGGCCTACGGTCTGGGCAAGCATAACCTCCATGGAGGATAGAATCGACGTAGGCCTCTGCATTGGTAGTCCCTCTGTCTTGTTCTGGAGAAGACGTTGTGTTTCTCCCAACCAAGCCCTGATAGTCTTCAGGTAAGATGTTCTCATACATTTCTTACAGGACCTCAGATAGTGGTGTGCAACTGGCTATCATCTGCTTATTGTCCTACCTTACCCTGAATTGATACATGATCTGTCCCAGCAGCCTCATGTAATACTAAATAGGATTAAACAGAAAAGACCAAACCATGGGCATCCCATAGCAGATTTGCTCAGGGTCCAAATGTTCTCCCTCTCCCTACTCACGGGATTTATTTATTTCTTAGATTTCTATCCATTAAGAAAAATGGATAGAAGGATCTATCCATTAAGAAAAAGAACCACCATAACATTGTAGATGGTCCACAAGGATACTAGGATTGAGAAGAATGGTCATACTCCCAGGTCTTGCCACAAGTGGACATGAGAATAGCTGATAGAGTTTCTGTCCCAGGCCGGATCCTAAATCCCACGACCACAGATGCAGATCATCCATGTTCTAGAGGACCCTTTGTGATTGCAAGAGTGATAGAATGGGAAACAAGAATGACGCTCATTGTGGGCAAATGGGAAGTTGTACACTTGGGTAACAACTTTTGGATGCAGGGTACCTGTTTTGCCAGTGGTGCACATGCAATGTTGGGATTCCCATCAGTCATGAGCCGAACGTGAGTCAGCTGTATTGCGCCATTGCTAATGAGCGGACATGGAATAGTTGAGAAAGACTTAAATTCTGCTAAGGTTACACCCTTTCCTGCAGTGTTGATTGAGTTTCAAAAGATGACTCACAGTTAGCATTCAATTGATTGATTACATTTTTATTACCTTATAAGTAACTCAAGGATGAACATACCTAATATTCTTTCCTCCTCCTATTTTCACCATAGCAACCCTGGTAGGTTGGGCTGGGAGAGGGACTGGTTCAAAATCAACCAGACAGCTTTCATTCCTGAGGCAGGACTAGAACTCGCCATCTTCTGGTGATTGGCACAAAGTCGCCCAGTCAGCTTTGTGTAGATATTGTTTAAATATTTAAAAACCTCTCTTTTTAATGGACTCCTACAGCTTGAAGATGACTACAGATGTTTAGGCCACAGAATAAAATAATTGGAAAACCAACTTTAAATTAAATACCAACATTTTTTTTTAAAGTTGGGCAGGTGCAAAATAAGAGGCTTCAGTGCCTCCCTTGTTTTGATTCACCTTGTTCTAGAGCTGCTCCTTATAGGATGGAAGCATCTCTGTGCATTAAAAGGTTGGTTATTTCATAGCAAGGTTGGATGCTCTGAGTCCCTAAGAGGTCTGGGCAGAGACAACTATGTTGGTAGAGAAAGTAGAGATGGGATCGACACAATGAGTGTCTAGTCTGATGTTTAAACCTCTTGATGGTTTTGAAAACTGGAAAAATACAACTATTATAGCAGCAGCAATAATAATAGTAATGGTAATGCATAGATTAGATTGGTCCACCCCCATCGACTAGTGGACTCAGATGGGTTCCAGAAGGAACTGGGTATTATAACTGCAGATCTGTTGTGCAGTCCAGCCGAGCTCTTAGTCACTGTTGGGAATAGAAAGGTGACTCAGGCTCTGCATAGGACTGCGCTCATGCGACCTCTCCTCACCCATAGACCTCTCTGTCCTCCATGGTATACAGAGGAGCTGAGAGGGATGAAACAGATGAAGAGACGTGTAGAGCGCCGCTGGTGGAAGACAAGGGATGAACTCAACCAGGTAAGAGCTGCTATTAAGGCCTACCTTGTGGGGATTCATGTGGCGAAGTGTAAATACTTCTGTGCACTAATTTCATCTTTGGATAACCGACCAGCGACCCTCTTTAAGGTGAGCCACCTCCTCCTGGGGAAGGAGGAGACTGAGGTCCATCTGAAGGGGCGTGCTGAGGTATTAGCCGATTTTCTGGAAGACAAAATCACTCGACTTCGTTCCCAATTAGATGCTGCCATGGTTGCTGGTCTGGTGGAGGCCTCTGAGGCAGGTTCTTGCCCTGTTATCTGGGAACAGTTTGATCCTGTCGCTCCCAAGGAAGTGGACAGGATCCTAGGGAGTATGCACACAAGCACCTGTGTTTTAGACCCATGTCCCTCCTGGCTTGTGAAAGCTTCCCAGGAAGTGACAGGTGGGTGGACTCTGGTGGTGATCATTGCTTCCCTACAGGAGGGGGTAGTGCCCCAGCACTTTCAGTAGGCTGCAGTCTGCCCTCTTCTCAAGAAGCCATTGCTGGATTCCACCCTGTTGGATAATTTCTAACCTGTCTCCAATCTTCTCTTCCTGGGGAAGGTGGTTGAGAAGGTGGTTGCGCAGCAGCTCCAGAGTTTTCTGGATGAAACGGATTATCCTACCAGTCAGCATTCAGGCCTGGAAATGGGAGAGAAACAGAAAATTTTCTGTCAGAAAATCCTTTATCCGCAAACAAATCCTCTGATTTATACCCAAATTGGACATTTTAAGAAACAACCTGTTGGGTAGAATTGTTCCTGGACCAACAATCCCTACTCACAGTCACTCATGCTCTAGTCACCTCCCGTCTTGACTACTGCAACACACTCTACATGGGGCTGCCCCTGAAAAGGATCTGGAAGCTCCAGTTCGTGCAAAATGCAGCAGCCTGCACGGTTTTGTGCAGACTTCAGTGTGCACATGTATTACCTGTGGGAACTGCATTGTTTGCCGATTTGCTTCTGATTGCAATTCAAGGCACTGGTTGTCACCCTTAAAGCCCTTCATGGCTTGGGACCAGGTTATCTGAGGGCTCTTTCTTGTCGGTCACATCTATCCAATCCACTAGAGCGGGGAGGCAAGGTATATTGTGGGCCCCTCCCCTAAGGAGATACATTTGGCGGGACCCAGAAGAAGGGCCTTCTCCGTGGTGGTTCCCTCTCTCTGGAACATCATCCCCACGGAGTTTAGACTGGTTTCCACATTGACAGTCTTTTGGAAGGCCCTGAAGATGTGGTTCTGCCAGTGAGCCTGGGAAACCCAGAGCGGAGTGGAGCCCATTAAATGGCTAGTGTGAATGTGTGTTCTTTTTATTTCTTTTATAAGGTGTTTTTTACATCCTTATAAGCCACCTTGAGTTACCATATGCGAGTATGACCATCACGGATCCGCTGTTAGACCCCTTGCAATTTGCATACCGAGCAAATAGATTGACAGATGATGCTGTTAATATGGCTCTGCACTACATCCTACAACATCTTGAATCTCCAAAGACCTACGCAAGGGTCCTCTTTGTAGACTTGAGTTCAGCATTAATACCATCATTCCAGGCACACTTCTAACTAAGCTAAACCAGCTACAGGTATCTGAACACACTTGCAAGTGGATCATAAGCTTCCTAACAAACAGGAAGCAGCAGGTGAAGCTAAGCAGAATCACATCAGATACCTGTACAATTAGCACAGGGGCCCCCCAAGGCTGTGTGCTCTCCCCACTTCTCTCTGTATACCTATGACTGCATCACTAACAATCCATCTGTTAAACTACTGAAGTTTGCAGATGACACAACAGTGATCAGTCTCATTCGAGACAATGATGACTGCATACAGATGGGAGGTTGAACAACTAGCCTCGTGGTGCGACTGGAACAACCTGTAACTGAACACACTCAAAACCGTAGAAATGGTGGTAGACTTTAGGAGAAACCCTTCCATACTTCTACCTCTCACAATACTAGACAACCTGGTATCAACAATAGAGACTTTCAAATTTCTAGGTTCTACCATATTGCAAGATCTAAAATGGACAGCTAACATCAAAAACGTCATCAAAAAAGCACAACAAAGAATGTTCTTTCTGCACTAACTCAGAAAGCTCAAACTGTCCAAGGAGCTGCTGATCCAGTTCTACAGAGGAATCATTGTGTCTGTCATCTGCACCTCTATAACTGTCTGGTTTGGCTCTGCAACCTAACAAGACAGACACAGACTTCAGAGGATAATTAGAACTGCAGAAAAAACAATTCCTACCAATTTGCCTTCCATTGAGGACCTTTATACTGCACGAGTCAAAAAGAGGGCTGTGAAAATATCTACAGACCCCTCGCATCCTTGACATAAACTGTTTTGACTCCTACCCTCAAAACGACGCTATAGAGCACTGCACACCAGAACTAGACACAAGAACAGTTTTTTCCCGAATGCAGAGGGGTTGTTCCTCTGTCCTGGTCCTATTAGACCTCTCAGCGGCCTTTGATACCATCAACCATGGTGTCAGGTTTCGTTGCTATCTTAAATAAACTAAATAAAATAAACACATGGTATCATGCTGCACCAGCTGGAAGAGTTAGGGGTGAGGGGCACCGTGTTGCAGTGGTTCTCCTTTCTCTCCGACCAGTCGCAGTCTGTTGGCAGGGGGGCAGAGGTCGACCCCGAGGCGCCTCAAATGTGGGGTGCCACAAGGGTCGGTCCTCTCGCCCCTTTTCTTCAACATTTATGTGAAGCCGCTGAGTGAGATCATCCATGGTTTCGGGGTGAAGTACCACCAGTACACTGATGACACTCAGCTGTACATCTCCACCCTGGACCACCCCAATGATGCCCTTGAAGTGATGTCCCGGTGCCTGGAGGCTGTATGGATCTGGATGGGGAGAAATAGACTCAGGCTCAACCCATCCAAGACCGAGTGGCTGTGGTTTCCGATATCCCGATATAGTCAGTTGGTGCCATCACTGACTATTGGGGGCGAATCGTTGGCCCTCATGGAGAGGGCTCGCAACTTGGGTATCCTCCTGGACTCACAGCTGTCTTTAGAAGAGCATTTGACGGCTGTGGCCGGGAAGGCATTTTATCAGGTCCGCCTGATTCGCCAGTTGCGTCCCTTTCTGGATCGGGACTCGTTAAATACAGTCACTCATGCCCTCGTCACTTCCCGCCTGGACTACTGCAATGCTCTCTACATGGGGCTCCCCTTGAGGAGCACCCGGAGGCTCCAGCTGGTCCAGAATGCGGCCACGCGTGTAGTTATGGGAGCGACTTGTCGCTCCCATGTGACCCCCCCTCCTGCGCGACCTGCACTGGCTCCCGGTGATCTTCCGGGTGCGCTTCAAGGTTTTGGTTACCACCTTTAGAGCACTCCATGGCCTAGGACCATAGGGTATCTACGAGACCGCCTTCTGCCACCAGTAGCCTCTCACTGACCAGTACGCTCCCATAGAGAGGGGCTTCTTAGGGTGCCGTCGGTCAAACAGTGTTGACCGGCGGCCCCCAGGGGGAGAGCCTTCTCTGTGGGGGCACCCGCCATCTGGAACGAGCTCCCACCGGAGATAGAGAGGATCCCGGATCTGCGCACTTTCCGCTGTGCCCTCAAACATTCCTATTCCAGCAGGCCGGCCTGGCTTAACCTCTTTTTTAAACTGTTTTTAAATTTTTTAAATTTTAAATTTGTCTTATAAATTTGGGGTGTTTTAAATTTTGTTTTCTGGGCCAAATTATTTAATTGTATTTTAATGGTTTTTTAACATTTGTATTATATGTATTTTACCTTTTAGCTGTTTACTGCCCTGAGTCCTTCAGGAGTAGGGCGGTATACAAATTCAATTAATAATAATAATAATAATAATAATAATAATAATAATAATAATAATAATAATATTCTCATCATTCCCACCACTCATCTCCTTCCACTTATGACTGTATGACTGTAATTTTGTTGCTTGTATCCTTACGATTTATATTGATATTGTTTCCTGATTATTAATTTGTACCCTATGACTATCATTAAGTGTTGTACTTTATGATTCTTGATGAATATATCTTTTCTTTTATGTACACTGAGAGCATATGCACCAAGACAAATTCATGTGTCCAATCACACTTGGCCAATTAAAAATTCTATTCTATTCTAGGCCGCAATATAAATTTTCTAAATAAATAGAATTCTTCCATGAGGGCTTAGGAACAAGTAAGAACTAATCCATCATTTGCCTCGGGGTTACCTGCCATGGAGCCTCAGATTCCCTTGAGGAAATGAAAGCCTCCCCACACCAAAAGGAGGTTCCTGCCCCTTTTTTCCTAACTTTTTAGAGGGTAGTTAGCGAAGAAGTGAAGTCCATGTAGCACAGTGAGTGGGTAAATTAAAGGACTCAATGGAAGGAGCCACAATGGTCTCCATCCATCTTCCTGTGGAGGCTTTTGAAAGAGGAGGAAGCCTGTTGGGATTCGGCTGTGGGGCTTTCTGGCAGCTGCAGGGTTGTTCTCCAATCTGTGCTGCTGTAACCCCTGTGCTCTGGGGACGAGGATCTGCCTCGGCTTCTGTCAGGTTGCGAAAGAGGTCAGGGACCCTTCAGCAATGCTGCCTTGCTTTGGCTAAGACACTTATTTCTGCTTTTTTTCTGACAAGCAAAAAACCAAGTTCACTTCCAAGGCATCCAAATCAAATTCATGGCACAAAATGTTGAAAGAGCATTCGTCTGAGGGAACAATAGGGTCCCTCCAAAAATGTATCTCATGCACAGAGAATGAAAGTATGAGCTTTTCGTTTCATCTGGGAGAAAAACCTAGAAGCAAGCAGAGTTATAACCAGTATCAACATGGGTTTGTCAAAAATGGATCACGCCAAACAAATCTTATTTCATTCTTTGAAATAACTGAATTAGTGGACCAGCTAAATGCTGTGGACATAGTATACTTAAATTTTAGTAAGACATTTGACAAAAAAGACCACAACCTACTTCTTGGTAAACTAGAAAAATGTAGGATAGAGGGCATCACCGCCAGATGGATTTGTAACTGGCTGACAAACCATAGTCAATGGGTAGTCCTTAATGGAACTACATCTACATGGAGGGAAGTAAGCAGTGGGGTACCCCAAGTTTCTGTTTTAGGCCCAGCGCTTTTCAATATCTTCATAAATGATTTAGAGGAGGGAATAGGAGAACTCATCCAATTTGCAGATGACACCAAGCTGGCAGGAATTGCCAACACATCCAGATGGATCTTGACCAGGGGTGAAATTCAAAATTTTTCCCTACCGGTTCTGTAGGTGTGGCAGGGAAAATCCCCATTCCCTCTCCACTCTGGGGCCAGCCAGAGGTTGTATTTGCCAGTTCTCTGAATTATTCAAAATTTCTCCTACCAGTTCTCCAGAATCTGTTAGAACTTGCTGGATTTCACCCCTGATCTTGACAGAGTTGAATACTGAGCCTATCCAACAAAATGAAATTCAGTGTAGAGAAAAGCAAGTTTTTAAGCAAGAAAAAACAAATTTACAAATACAGATTAGGTGAAATGTGGCTCAATAGCCATAACTGTAAGAGGGATCTTGGAATCCTAGTGGACAATCACTTAAATATGAGCCAGCAGCATGCTGCAGCTTCCAAAAAAGCCAATGCAATCCTAGGCTGCATTAACACAATGATAGACTCAATATCATGTGAAGTGTTAGTGCTGCTTTATAAAGTCTTTATAAAGACCACACTTGGAATACTACATACAGTTTTGGTCATCACAATATAAAAAAGAAGTGGAGATTCTAGAAAGAGTGCAGAGAAGAGCAACAAAGATTAGTGAGCTGGAGGCTAAAATATATGAAGAACAGTTTGCATATATGGGTATGTCCAGTCTAATGAAAAGTAGGGTTGGGGGTGACATGGTAGCAGTCTTCCAATATTTGGCGGGCTGCAACAAAGAAGAGGGGATCGACTTATTGGACAATTGAAGTGGAATAGATTGAATAACAAAGTTGGAAGGGATCTTGAAGGTCTTCTGGTCCAACCCCCTGCTTAGGCAGGAAACCCTACACCACTTCAGACTAATAGTTATCCAACATCATCTTTAAAACTTCCAGTGTTGGAGCATTCGCAACTTCGGGAAGCAAGTTGTTCCACTGGTTAATTGTTCTAACAGTCAGGAAATTTCTCCTTACTTCTAAGTTGCTTCTCTCCTTGATTAGTTTCCACCCATGGCTTCTTGTTCTACCCTCAGGTGCTTTGGAGAATAGCTTGACTCCCTCTTCTTTGTGGCAGCCTCTGAGGTAGCTTTTGCTATCTTGCCTCCCCTAGTCCTTCTTTTCATTAGACTAGACATACCTAGTTCCAGAAACTGTTCTTCATATGTTTTAGCCTCCAGTCCCCTAATCATCTTTGTTGCTCTTCTCTGCACTCTTTCTAGAGTCTCAACATCTTTTTTTACATCATGGTGACAAAAACTGGATGCAGTATTCCAAGTGTGGCCTTATCAAGGCATTATAAAGTGGTATTAACACTCCACGTGATCTTGATTCTATCCCTCTGTTTATGCAGCCTAGAACTGTGTGGGCTTTTTTGGCAGCTGCAGCACACTGGCTGGCGCATATTTAAGTGATTGTCCACTAGAACTCCAAGATCAGTTGCCAGGGTGCAAAATGAGTCTTCTCCCTTTGAAAGTTGCCCTTAACTTGAAATGTGTTCACCAGCTTTATCCTCCTGCTTTGTTTCCCATCCTCTGGCCAACCTGGAGACGACAGGCAAAAGTGTGGGGCAGAAGAAACCAAGGGTTGCAGGTAACTGGGAGGCTCCAGAAGTTGCAGATTTACCTTGTGAGTAAATTAGCATCAATCAGAAAACCAATTGCAGTTTGTCAAATCTTCCTGTCAATTGTGTTGCGCTTTTGTTTGCTTTTTGCTTGCAGCTGTGAAAGATTGATTCTACAATAGACTTGTAGAATAGGGGAGTTCCATCAGGGGTGGGTTCTACTTACCTTTACTACCGGTTTGCAATGGGATTGCGCTCGCGCACACGCCTTGCTTCTGCGCAGATCGCTTCTGATGTCGTCAGGGTCAGTGGGTGGAGCCTCCCGCCGGTTTTACTACCGGTTCTATAGAACTGGTCCGAACCAGGGGCAATCCACCACTGAGTTCTATCTATTCTCCAGGGCAGGACAAGAAGTAATCAGTGGAAGATCATTAGGGAAGATCGCAGGGAGGTGGAACCAATTAAGTGGTTCCGCCCCAGGTGCCTAATGGACCCTGAAGGGTTCCAAAAGAAGCTTGGGGAGATACCTGACTCCCTTGTCCCCAGTCCGGCTGAATCTCTGACGGCTGCCTGGAATAGGGCGGCATCTGGGGTATTGGACCAGATTGCGCCTTTGCGACCTCTCCATGGCGGGGGATCCAGGAAAGTTCCCTGGTTTACCGAGGAGCTCCGGGAGATAAAGCACCAGAAGAGACGTCTAGAGTGACACTGGAGGATCAGTAACTCCGAATCTGACCGAACACTCTTAAGAGCCTTTATTAGGACTTATTTAGTAGCGATACTGGTGGCAAAATGCTCGCATTTTTCCACACTTATTGCATCTGCGGATTCACGCCCAGCCGCCCTATTCAGGGTGACTCGCTCTCTCCTTAATGTACGGGGAATGGAGGAGCCCTTGCAGGGTAGAGCTGAGGAGTTTGTGCAGTTTCTGTTGGATAAAGTTGCTCAGATTCGTATGGACCTGGACTCTGATTGGGCAATTCCGACCGAGATGATGGGGGCAGGTCTTAGTCCTATTGTGTGGGATGAGTTTGAGCCTGTGACTCCTGAGGAAGTGGACAAGGCTGTAGGAGCGATGAGTTCCTCCACTTGTTTGTTGGACCAGTGCCCCTCCTGGCTGGTTCTGGCTAGCAGGGAGGTGACACGAGGCTGGCTCCAGGCTTTAGTTAACACGTCCTTGAGGGAAGGGGCCTTCCCGCAACCATTAAAGGAGGCGGTTGTAAGGCCCCTCCTCAAGAGGCCTTCCCTGGATCCAGCAGAATTAAAGAACTTTTGTCCAGTCTCCAACCTACCCTTCGTGGGAAAGGTTGTAGAGAAAGTGGTGGCACTTCAGCTCCTGCGGTCATTGGAGGAAACAGATTATCTAGACCCTTTTCAGTCTGGCTTCAGGCCTGGCTTCAGCACGGAAACTGCTTTGGTCATGCTGATGGATGATCACTGGCGAGCCCGAGATGGTGGTTGTTCCTCCATCTTGGTGCTACTTGACCTCTCAGCAGCTTTCGATACCATTGACCATGGTATCCTTCTGGGACGACTAAGGGAGCTGGGAGTGGGAGGCACCATGTTACTGTGGTTCTCCTCCTATCTCTCTGGTCGATCACAGTCGGTGTTGGTAGGAGGACAGAGGTCGACCCCTAGGCCCCTCGTTTGTGGGGTGCCTCAGGGCTCAGTCCTCTCTCCCCTCCTATTTAACATCTACATGAAGCCGCTGGGTAAGATCATCCGACGATACGAGGTGAGGTATCAGCAATACGCTGATGATACCCAGCTGTATATCTCTACCCCACGTCAATTCAGTGATGCGGTGGATGTGATGGGCCGGTGCCTGGAGGCTGTGAGGGTCTAGATGGGAGTCAACAGGCTCAGATTTAACCCAGACAAGACCGAGTGGCTGTGGGTATTGCCTCCTAAAGACTATGTTGATTGTCCATCCTTGGTTCTGGGGGGGGGGGAAGAAAAGGGCCTGGTGGCTCAGCAGACTAAAAGCATTGTGATTAACACCAGCTGTCTGTAAGTTCGAATCTCACCAGGCTCAAGGTTGACTCAGCCTTCCATCCTTTCTAAGGTAGGTAAATTGAGGACCCAGTTTGTGGGGGCAATAAGCTGACTTTGTATAAATATGAAAAAGTATGAAGGCTATTGCTTAACACATTGTAAGCCACCCTGAGTCTCCGGAGAAGGGCGGCATATAAATCAATTTTTTTTAAAAAAAAAAAAACGGGTTCGCAATTTGGGTGTCCTCCTAGACTCACAGCTAAGATTAGAGCAACATCTGACAGCTGTGGCTAGGGGGACCTTTGCAAAGGTTCACCTGGTGCACCAATTGCGACCCTACTTGAATCGGGAGGCTCTCCTCACGGTCACTCATGCCCTTGTCACCTTACGGTTAGATTATTGAAACATGCTCTATATGGGGCTACCCTTGAAAAGTGTTCAGAGACTACGGTTGGTCCAGAACGCAGCCACACGAACTGTCGTGGGTGCACCTAGGTACACCCACATTATACCATTCTCCATGAGCTGCACTGGCTGCCTATCGGTCTCCGGTCACAATTCAAGGTGTTGGTTATTACCTTTAAAGCCCTACATGGCTCAGGGCCAGGCTATCTTCGAGACCACCTTCTACCGCATAGCTCCCAACGACTGGTAAGATCCCACAGAGTTGGTCTCCTCCAGGTCCCGTCAGCTAAACAATGCCAGCTGGCGGGCCCGTGGGGGAGGGCCTTCTCTGTGGTTGCCCCAGCTCTCTAGAACCAGTTACCTCCTGGGATCCGGACCATCCCCACCCTATTGGCCTTCCGAAAAGCGGTGAAGACCTGGCTCTTCCGGCAGGCCTGGGGCCGTTGATCTCGCTGTTGCGATCCAGCGAGATCCAGCCATGAATGGTGTGAATGAGTTTTAAGGTTTTTAATGTTTTTAATTCTTAAATATTTTTTATAATGATTTTAAATGCATTGTGAGCCACCCTGAGTCTTCGGAGAGGGGCGGCATACAAATTGAATTAATAAATAAATAATTAATAAATAATTAATTAAAGAGAGATCCAAACTAGAATTGAGGAGGAATTTCCTGACGGAAGAAGATTAATCAGTGGAATGGCTTGTCTCCAGAAATTGTGAGTGCCCCATCACTGGAGACTTTTAAGAAGAGGGCAGCTATTTAAGGACAGCTATTTGTTTGAAATAGTAGAGGGTCTCCTGCTTGGGCAGGGGTTGGACTAAGAGACCTCCAAGGTATCTTCCAACTCCGTTATTCTGTATTCTGTGTTCTGTTCTGTATTCTGACTTCTGTATTTTGACTCAAAAACAGTAACTGAGAGAGGAACCTTGGAGTCTTAGTGGACAATCACTTAAACATGAGTCAGCTGTGAGCGGCGGCAGCCAAAAAACCTAATGCAATTCTTGGTTGTATAAACAGAGGCATAGAATCAAAATCACGTGAAGTATTAGTGCTACTTTATAAAGCCTTAGCTTAGTAAGATCACATCTGGAATACTGCATCCAGTTTTGGTCACCACATGGAAAAAGTGCAAAGAAGAGGAATTAAGATGATTAAAAGCCTGGAGACTAAAACATATCAACAACAGTTGCAGGATTTGGATTTGACTAGTTTAGAGAAAAGAAGAACTAGGTGGGACATGATAGCAGTATTCCTGTATTTGAGGGGCTGCCACAAAGAAAAGGGGATCAACTTATTTTCCAAAGCACCAGGAAGCAAGACAAGAAACAATAGATGGAAACTAATCAAGGAGAGAAGCAACCTAGAATGGAGGAGAAACTTCCTAACTCTGAGGACAGTTAACCAGTGGAACAGAAGTTGTCTTCAGATGTTGTGGGTGCCTCATCACTGGAGGGTTTTAAGAAGAGACTGGACAGTCACTTGTCTGAATTGGCTTAGGGTCTCTTGCTTGAACAGGGAGCTGGACTAGAAGACTTTCAATGTCCTTTCCAGCTCTATTCTTATTCTGGTTCCAGTTATGGAGGCACCTACCCGTGTTTCCCTGAAAATAAGATCCTGCCTTATATTTTCTTTGAACCCCAAAATAAGTGCTTGGCCTTATTTTTGGGGAGTTCTTATTATTTTGAGGCGCATGGAGCCTTCTTGCCATCTTACCTGATTTCCAGCTCTGTGTTTAAATATTTTCGGGGAGGGCTTATTTTCTGGGGGAAGCTAATTTTAGCACATGCGTTCAAAAGCCCAATTGGGCTTATTATCAGGGGAGGGCTTATTTTCGGGGAAACAGGGTAGCCCACTGGACCAATTTCCATTTATACAAGGAAAGTGGGTGAGAAGGCCAACAACACAAGACAGGTACTCTTAATGTTGCAATGATCCATAGGAGTGTTCAGTGACCCAGAGGGCACACTGGGGTTTGTCCACAGCTCCAGTCAAGTGAGAAATAGCGTGTCATGATTCTTGTAGCATAACATGAGCTCTGGCTGATGATTCCGTTATTAATGAAAGCTTCTGCTTTTGCTCTAAGACTGTGGTTTCAAAAGAAGAAGTAGATCTTCAAGGAAAAAATGAGCTAATATATACAGATGACTGCTTATATGGAGATTTATGATTTCTTCTAACTTGCATATTACAAATATGAAAATTAGGGACTCCTGATTTATAAAGCTTGCCACTTTGATGGGAGCTCTTTGACTTCATCACTGAAGATTATTCCATGGCCATTTCAGTGCCATGGAAAACAATGTTTTCTGAATGTCCCAAAGATGCTTTTCAAGGAGGCAACTGGACTTTCTTGTTTTTTTGTTTGAAGATGTTTCGCTTCCCATCCAAGAAGCTTCTTCAGCTCTGACCGTATGGTGGGGAATGGAAGGATTTATATTCCTTGCAGACAGCTAGTCATTTGAATCCTTTTAGAGGGTCATTGAAGCTCTTGGAGGTTTATCTGTGTCCTCAGGGTCATCTGAGTGGTGCTCCTGGTTCCTTTTTTAAAAAAAGGATGCAAATGACAAGCTTCTTGGATGGGAAGCAAAACATTTTCAAAAGAAAAAACAAGGAAGTCCAGTTGCCTCCTGAAAAAGCACCTTTGACTTCAGGTTGCCTCCTGAAAAAACCATGACCTGGAGGACTGAGAATCTCTACAAAATGTTTTCTGAATGTTGAGTTTTTAAAATTGTGGTTAGTTTATTGATTTATCTTGTTTCATTACTAAATAATATGAAAATGGATGTATAAATGGTATACATTAAAGATGTCAACAATAATCTGAAAGAGGACATGAAATGAATCTGAATTACCCTCCTTGATTGGAAGAGTTGTGAGAAGCCACTTGCAGGTTGTGAGCGAGGGAGCCCAGGATGGGAGAATCCAGTTAGTGCTGTCTTCTGTGACTTTGTGTAGATACTTGCACAAATCTTCACTGAATTGTTCTGTATCTTTTTTTAAGTTGTCATAACCATGTCAAAGAAATCAGATACAACTAAAAGTTCCTCCAGAGGCAAAGTGCCCGAGAAATTTAAATGAAACCCAAAAAGGTTTTATTGTAAGCAGCAAATTTGTGAATACCCGCAGTGAAGCTCATGTAAAGCAAAATTACAGGCAATTTCAAAGTTCTGCCTCAGGCAGAGTACAGTACAATAGTGGAAGGATATGCAAGAACAGCCATGTTTCTTAGGGATGGAGTAAAAGACTGATTCTCCCTCTTGTCTGGAACAGAACATGTTTTTGCAACAGCAGCTGAGAGAGGTTCAGGCACATCATTATGCGAAGATATAAGCCCTCTGGCCCTAGAGAGTGACAGTCCATCATGTTTCTAATAACCTCAAGCTGCGATTTTGCCCCTCCCACTAGCTACTCACAGTTGCCCAGTGGAATGTGTATCAACTTCCTGGAGAATTTGAGCAAAAAATAGAATAACTACAATTTCCTTCTTGCCTTGTTGGAAGAAATGTCCATCTGGGTTCAGTTCCAAGTGGGGAAAAAGACACTGGAAACATGCTTGGAAAGATGGTTTAATGGTGGACAGAAATCACATGGCTTGAGTTCCTGAGCAGAAAACACAGAAGCCCCAGATGCTGGGAGTGCCTTGGTTTCATGCCCTCTGTTGGGCCCCCATTCTGAGTTTCTTGTTCCTGTATAAGAAATGTATCCTGATTGGTTGTCAAACTCCCAGGTGGTCTAGGGGTCTTAGCTAACTTTGTAGGTGGTCTCTCAAGCTTGCTTGAGTTTTGTCATATAATGAGTTTCTGTTGCTAGATGGGTCCTATTGTGTTGCAGATGATGGCCCATTGACAAAGGTGGGGAGGGAAATGAGTGAGCTTGGCTGAGGCCTTAGTGGCCCATTGACAAAAGGGGGGGGGAGGGGGAAGCAGGAAGCTGCTTTGTCTTTAAAACATGTTTCTCCATTTCTCATCCAGGGAAATATAATATTCTGCCTTTTTAAATATTCCCTAAAATATTTCATTCTTCTAGGAAAGGGGTGAGTGCTAACTTCCTACACCTGAAAGCATTTTGATTGTCTTAATTGAGAATCAATATTCTGGTTCTTATGCTTTTACTTTGAAGAAACTGGAAGAAGTTCAGGTTAGCATACTTTGCCAATCTTAGCACATTCTTCTGACTTTTCTTACCCCTCGCTAGTTCTGCGATTGTCTCTGTGCCACTCTTCCTGGGTGATTTATTCTCAGCATCCATTAGGTAGCCAGATCCGAAATCAGCTGTGCAGCAAGACTGGAACTTTACTGAGATGGGCTACAATAAGAGACCCTTGCCAGCCGGATTGAGCTTTGCTTTCCACCCGCCCCCTTTCCCCCACATATTCCAAAGAGCCAGAGTCCTATCAACAGAGGGACAGCGTCAAGGCAACAAGAAGTGATAGCACCACTTTACACCACACTAGTGAGGCCACACCTGGAATACTGCATCCAGTTCTGGTCACCGCGATACAAAAAAAGATGTTGAGACCTTGAAAAGTGGGTAGAGAAGAGCAACAAAGATAATAAAAGGTCTGGAGGCTAAATTGTATGAAGAACAATCGAGGGAGTTAGGTATGTCCGGCCTATCAAAGAGAAGGATTGGGGGGACATGATGCCTGTCTTCGACACCCATTTGTCTAAACCAGTATAAGATCTGTTGCTCGAACAGGGACTAGAAGACCTCCAAGGTCCCTTCCAAGTTTGTTGGACAAATGGCTCTCTAGTCTTTTTTTGAAAGCCTCCAGTGAGGGAGCACCCACAGTTTCAGGACGCAAGCAGTTGCATTGATTTGTTGTTCTCACTGTCAGGAAATATACCCTTAATTCTAGGTTGGATCTTTCTTTAATGATTTTCCATCCATTACTTCTGGTCCTGCTCTCAGATACTTTGGAGAATAGATCGACCCCTCTTCTCTGTGACAGTCCCTCAAAAATTGGAAGACTATCATGTCACCCTAGTTCTTCTCTTTGTTAGAGTAGACATTCCCAGTTCCCACAACCATTCATCGTATGCTTTAGCCTCCACTTCCCTCATCATGACAAATGTTGTATGTCTCCTGTTCTGCAAGTAATTGCAGTAATAGAAAATTGACTACATCATTACTTCAGAAATGGGAAATGAAACTGCCCAGGACTGTCCCTCACTGAATGTGGCCACTTGGCATAGTGGAAATAATTCCTGCATTCATCATCAGGGTCTGTAAAATTGCCATTACATCAATGGCTCTTCCTTACTAATCACTCTCTAAAAACTACTCCAGTTTCCTCTGTGGAGGAGTAGTGTTGCAATTGTTTGTGTGTGGGGAGGGGGAAAATACACCCATCCTTTTTTAAAAGTGTTTCCATTTGTGTGTCAGCCCTGCAAGTTGGTGTCACCCCAGGAAAAGGAGACTCAACTGGTGAGAGTTCTTCTGGTCCTCTCCTTTCTAACTTAAGCAATCTTAGCTATTACATTTTGCAAGGCGGCATTAGTAGGTCTGCCAGATTTGAAGTGAGAAGGATATTGATCTCTTGCATCATGAGAAGGCTTGGCTGGTCTTGGTCAAAAGCTTGGGTTCTCCAATGAGACAGAGAGGTTGGTGCAGGTTTTCCATAAGGCCATGGGTTCTTTTCCATTGCGTTTATCCATAATAGAAGAGCAATCTGGCATTTAGAAAGGATCATGATGGAGGTCACAATGGGCAAATTTCATACAATGAAGAATAACAAAATTGCAGCGCTGGAAGAGACCTTGGAGGTCTCATAGTGCAACCAACCACTGCTTGAGCAGGAGACCCTTGACCATTTCAGACAAATGGCTGTCCGAAGACTTGTTGAAGAAGACTTGTCTTTCTCTGCTCACCAGGGCTTTGGTGCCAGGCAACATGGAAATAGAGGGAGGGGGCTTTGGGACAACCTCCCTTCCACATGATGTCCATGTGGACTTCAAAGACTCCCAAGGGTGCACCAGGGAATACAATGGCCAACTGATCTAATCCAATGGCAGTTTGATTTGGAGCTTTAAAAAAATATGATAAATGTCTCAAGCCACTGAAATGCTTAAGGTTCTTGTCTTAAATCCCTGTCAGAAATTGCAGATTTATTTGTTTCTTTGTTGACATTTGTTTCCATTTAGGTGCCAGCCAACTCCAGAACAACTCTGGGTGATTATGGGGTACACAGGAGCACACCATTCTCCCCCCCGCCCCGCCCCCCATGGGTGCTCTCATGGGCCACCTGTGGAATAAAACCTTGATCCTGCCCTGCTTTAAAATCTCTTATTTAAGAATTACTCTGGGTGAGGATGGCATGCAGAAAAGTGTGATTGTCTCTGGATGAACTGAGAAATCTGTGGAGGGGGAGTGCTGGATAAGGCATCCATAGGAGAAATCCAGAAAGTCAGGATGCTGGTGAAACATAGCCTCCCTCCCTCCATTTCATGCACATCTCAGAAGAGTCACCACCTGAGTTTTGGGTCCACCCGGGATTGTCTGTGGTATGAACATATTCTATTTTCTTGTACAAATCATCCCACTCCAGACTCTGCATAAGGTGTCCAAAGTAGAATAATTTATCTTGACAGATACAAGGACTTACATTATTGAAATCACAGACCAGCTCTCTGTACAAGGCTCAAATGCTGGGGAAAATGAAAGGAAAGAGAAGACAAGAACAGTCATTGTCAAGAGGGAAGAACTTAAGGTGGAAATGAGGTCACTGTTGGAAGCCCCGAAGGTCAAATTATGCATGGATTGTCAGAGAGAAGACACATCTTTGTGTTTGCTAAGAGTTGACAGTGACTTGATATCAATCAATCAATGAATCAATCTTCAAGATATTTTATATTTGAATTTGAAAGTCTTTGTTAGAAAAGTGTGGTACAAGATCTGCACTTACATATACATCTGTGCACATGTGCAGACCCACAAGTTAAGGTTGACTGAAGAATGACATTAACATGCTATATCTGCTGGTATGTTATAGATGGAGAACAATTAGCCATAAATTATCCTTGCAATGCCAAAATAACTTCCTTCAAAAAGTTGTAGGGCTGACCCAAAGGAAAGCTGGAGGAAAAATACAGAGAATATTAGAGAAGTTCCCTGATCTGCTCTGATCTTAGCTGATTTCCCAAACAACCAGGAAGTGGCTACCCAGAGCCATTCAGGGAGAAATGAAAAACAAGAGGACTTGTGTAGACAGATTCTGATTTTTAGCAAGAGCACTAGCACTTAGACTTATATACCGCTTCACAGTGCTTTCCAGCCTTCTCTAACCAGTTTACAGAGTCAGCCTCTTGCCCCCAACAATCTGGGTCCTCATTTACCCACTTTGGAAGGATGGAAGGCTGAGTCAGCCTTGAGCCTGGTGAGATTCAAACTGCCGAATTGCAGGCAGCCAGCAGAAGTAGCCTGCAGTACTGCATTCTAACCACTGTGCCACCACGGCTCTTTAGTTAGCAAAAGGAGTTTTCCTCTGGAAGATTTTGTCAGAAGCACAAAGACCTGCTTGATAGAGGAACAGAGGAGAAGAATTCTTCTGCAACTTCTATTTGCCCACCTCCAATAAACAGAATGCTTGTTGGAAATCAGCTGGGAAGATCACAGGTTGCAAGGGTTAGGGTTAGGGTTAAGACTGCAAGATGCTGCAACCATCATAAATGCGAACCAGTTGCCAGGCTCCCAAATTGTGATCAAATGACCACAATGGTGCAATGGTCATAATTCCGAGGATTTTGTCCAAGGCTGTTGTAACTTTGAACTGTCATTAAGTAAATGTCATGCTGCTCCTGTTTGCTGTCTGCTGGACAATGTCTTCTGGCCAGGTTCCATCTTGAACTCCCTGGATGTAGGTCTGTTCATGGTCTCTGCAGATTGAACCTTATTCCGGACTCTGAGGAGTGACTTGTTTCCATTTTCTCCCTCTATTGAATTGAGAGTTACATCTGGGGATGCAAGTCTTGGTGGAGTGGGTCCACAGCTGCTGTCTCCAGTTCTTTTGGATGATCTAAGTTGACCAGCCACTGTGAGAGGGGGGCTGGGCCACCTTTACCGGACAAAAACAGCGTTTACTCCCACCATTGCTGTGAGAGGACAATGAGGTCCCATGAGCTCCATCGAAGTCCGGCATCACGCTCCTTCGGACTGTTATAACATCAAAACTGCCCCCCTGGAAATTGGCCATGGGTCATTCCTCCCCTTGATGTCAGATGTATTCGGGGAACGAACTTCGTGCTCTGCGAGATTCCCCCCTCTCGCAGGTTTGGCCCTCCTCATTATCGAGGGCCTATCTTGATGATGGGTTATGGAACCCTGAGAGATGGCATGCAGCAAAGAAGAGACTGAGGGGTTTTTTAAGTGGGATTTTAAAAAAAAAATTAAGGGGTTCAGGGGAGACCAGGGTGGGTTTGGGGGGTAATCCACCAGGGTCAAGACCAGGCCCTGCAAGGGACTGCAGCACTAGGGATACGGAGTCGGATGTTAGGGAGGGGGTTGGAGCTCAACTTAGGGAGGGCGGTTCCATCAGTACTGTGAGTGGGAGGGGCAGATATGGTGGAAGCAGGGGGCCACATCATGTGTGGGGAGTGCACACTCGCTATCTTCGAACAATTGCGCACTCCGGTCCCCAATGCTTTTCTTGTTCTCCAGGTTGTTCAGATCCTCAGGGCCAGAGCCTTCGGCTGATGTTGTGCAACGCCAGGTCCGTGGTAAATAAAGCCCCCCTCATTTACAATCTTATTCAGGAGGGGGGTGCGGACCTGGTGGGTATTATGGAGACCTGGTTGGGTCTGGAAGGGGGGGTGCCCCTTGTTGAAATGTGCCCACCAGGTTTCCGGGCATTCCATCGGCCAAGGGCTCAGGGCAGGGGCGGTGGGGTGGCGGTTATTATTAATGAAAGTCTCTGTCCAAGGGAGGCCACTGTTCCTCAGATAGCCAGATGTGAGTCCCTCCTTGTGAAGTGGGGTCAGGGGGTGCAGGTGGGCCTGCTGATTACGTACCTGGGTCCCTGCTATGCAACAGCGGCCCTACCCGACCTGCCTGACGTGATAGCCAGGGTAGCAGTTGATACCCCCAGGCTTATGGTTATGGGGGATTTCAACTTACCATTGGTCGGTGAAACGTCTATGGCGGCTCGGGAGTTCATGGCTTCCATGACGGCCTTGGACCTGACCCAGTTAGTTCATGGCCCCACACGGGAGGACACACTCTGGATCTGATTTTTGTCTCTGGTCAGTGGCAGAATGATCTAGAAATAGGGGATTTAGTCATCGAGCCCTTGTCATGGTCTGATCATTCACTCCTCCAACTGGACTTTCAAACTGCTAACCCTCGCCGCAGGGAGACGGAACCGGTTAGATGGTTCCATCCCAGGCACCTGATGGACCCGGATCGGTTCCTGATGGAGCTTGGGCCATACCCTGAGGCTCTGGCTTACGGCTCGACTGAAGAATTAGTGGCGGCCTGGGAGAGGGCGGCCGCTGGGGCTTTGGATCGCATCGTGCCTTTGTGGCCTCTGACCCAGCGCGGTTCTCAATTGGCTCCTTGGTTCTCTGAGGAGCTGAGAGAGATGAAGCGCCGGAAAAGACGCCTGGAGAGCAGTTGGAGGGCCAGCCATTCCGAATCTGACCGAACACTGCTAAGGTCCTATATTAAGACCTACCTAGTGGTGATAAAAGCGGCAAAATATAACTATTTTTCCATTCTTATTGCATCATCAGATAATCGCCCGGCCGCCCTGTTTAGGGTGACCTGCTTCCTCCTCCATCTGGGAGTGCGGGAAGACCCCTTGCAGGGTAGGGCTGAGGATTTTGTACAATATCTGTATGACAAAATTGCTCAGATTCGGGAGGGTTTGGACTCTGACTGGGTATGTCCGGATGGGGTGATGGAGGTAAGGCCTGTGAATGTTAGCTGGGAGGAGTTTGACCTTGTGACTCCTGAGGACGTGGACAGGGTCCTGGGTAGGTTGAACGCAGCCACATGTTTATTGGACCCATGTCCGTCCTGGTTGGTGCTGGCTTCCCAGGAGGTTACACGAGGCTGGCTCCAGGGGATTGTCAATGCTTCTTTGAGTGAGGGTTTCTTTCCCACCGCCTTGAAAGAGGCGGTGGTGAGGCCCCTCCTTAAGAAGCCTTCTCTGAACCCGGCTGTTTTATCTAATTATTGTCCAGTTTCCAACCTTCGCTTTGTAGCGAAGGTTGTTGAGAGTGTGGTGGCGCGACAGCTTCCCCAGTACCTGGATGAAGCAGACTATTTAGATCCGTTCCAGTCGGGCTTCAGGTCTGGGTACAGCACGGAAACAGCATTGGTCGCATTGGTTGATGATCTCTGGAGGGCTCAGGACAGGGGTTGCTCCTCTGTCCTGGTCCTATTAGATCTCTCAGCTGCTTTTGATACCATCGACCATGGTATCATGCTGCGTCGGTTGGAGGGGTTAGGGGTGGGGGGCACCATGTTATGGTGGTTCTCCTCTTTCCTTTCTGACCATACACAGTCTGTGTTGACAGGGGGGCAGAGATCGACCCCGAGGTGCCTAGTTTGTAGGGTGCCACAGGGGTCGGTCCTCTTGCCCCTCCTGTTCAACATTTATGTGAAGCCGCTGGGTGAGATCATTCATGGCTTCGGGGTGGATTTCCATCAGTACGCTGATGACACTCAGCTGTACATTTCTACCCCGGGCCACCCCAATGATGCCCTTGAAGTGATGACCCGGTGCCTGGAGGCCATACGGATCTGGATGGGGAGAAACAAGCTCAGGTTCAACCCCTCCAAGACTGAGTGGCTGTGGTTCCCGGCTTCCCGTCATAGTCAGTTGGTTCCATCACTGACTATAGGGGGTGAGATCTTGGCCCCCTCAGAGAGGGCTCGCAACTTGGGTGTCCTCCTGGACTCACGGCTGTCTTTAGAAGACCATTTGACGGTTGTGGCCAGGGGGGCTTTTTATCAGGTTCGCCTGATTCATCAGTTGCGTCCCTTTCTGGACCAGGACGCCTTGCGCACGGTCACTCATGCCCTCATCACTTCCCGTCTCGACTACTGTAATGCTCTCTACATGGGGCTCCCCTTGAAGAGCACCCGGAGGCTCCAACTGGTCCAGAATGCGGCCGCACGGGATTATGGGGGCAACTCGGTGCTCCCATGTAACACCACTCCTGCGCGAGGTGCACTGGCTCCCAGTGGTCTTCCTGGTGCGGTTCAAGATGTTGGTTACCACCTTTAAAGCGCTCCATGGCATAGGACCTGGATATCTACGAGACCGCCTTCTGCCTCCAATAACTTCCCACCGACCAGTACGCTCCCACAGAGAGGGTCTCCTCAGGGTGCCGTCGGTTAGACAGTGTCGACTGATGACCCCCAGGGGGAGAGCCTTCTCTGTGTGGGCACCCGCCCTTTGGAACAAGCTGCCCCCAGAGATTCGTCAGATTTCCGACCTCCGTACCTTTCGCCGCGCCCTTAAAATGCTATTATTCCATCAAGCAGGGCTGGCCTAAATATTTTTTAATGGGTTATTGTATTTTAGATGATCGGCCAAAACTATTTAATAATTTTAAATTGTTTTTAACTTTTATATTGTGGGTTTTATCTTGGCTGTACACCACCCTGAGTCCCCCGGGAGAAGGGCGGTATAAAAATTTAATAAAACTGAAACTGAAACTAAATGGTTGTAAGTCAAGGACCACTTGTATCCTGCTGTTCAACGTAGGAACCTAGATATTTCTTGGCTGTTTGTTCCCTAATTGAACTACTCTCACTCTCAGAGACTTTTCCTAATATTCTCCCTTTTTCTGTCATTTAAGGCCAGTCTTCCTCTGAGATTTGAGAGAACAAGCTTTGATATTTCTCTCCCACCTGTCTTTTAGAAATGCTGAAGTCTCCCCTCAGTTGTCTTTTCTGGAGAGTCTTCAAGCAATCCTTATCCCTGACTATCAAGGCCTTTCAAAACTTTCAAGGTGGCATGATTTAACTGGCTGCTTCTTTAGTCAGTTCGCTCCTGTTGCTTTGCGGACACTCAGCCTCTTGCGAGATTCTTTCAGAAAAGGAAACAAATAAGGAAGGAAGGATAATAAAGCAAAAAGGAAAAAGGAAGTCATGCTTACTTCACTCCTGGTCTTGAGAGAGGTGGCATCTCACCAGTGGAGAGCAAGAAAGTGGCAAATAATATGGAAAGATGGGTCCAGCTGTGCATTCTGAGCTTGGTGGCTGTTGTCCCTGGAAGAGGTGAGTTCAGAAGTGTGACTTGATGGTGCTACTGACGAGAGGTTCTCAGGTCTAATCTCTATCTAGACCCTTAAGTTTCATTCCGTGAGTTCTACGTCTAGTTTGCTTTTTGTTACTATATGTAAAGAGGATTTCCCACGAAGTTATGTTGCTGTAAACATAAAATATCTTAATATTTGATAGGCAGTTTCATGATTTGCTTTTAAAAGCTGTATCCAGAAATTCTTCAGTTCTACATGAGGAAATGTTGGTAATGTGAAGTCAATAGAAATGTCCATTGGTCATCCCATCTGCCTTAATGGCAGTTCAAAGGCCTTAGATTAGGAGGTACAACAAAAGGATTCTGGGCCAATCCTGTACTTGGATTGGAGGGGGGAAGTCTTTGCTGACTGTGACACAGAAGTCAGACAGGTTGGCATGACCAGGATTTTGATAGAAATTACTTATGTTAATGAAAACTTGCTGAGATTTGGAAAGCAATCAAGATTGTTTTTAAAAATGCTCACTCCAAAGTTGAGTTTTACTTTAACTTTACTTTGAAGTTTAAAACTTTTAAGTTTACTTGAAGTTTAAATCTAGCATATTTGTACCTTACGGTGAAATATCAATGCCATTCAGATAAGTCCAATATCACTACAATATCCCACTTTCTGCATCCAACCTAAGTTAAAGGAATCTTCCAGTGAAAAAGTGTGTCTCTTCTTGAGGGTCTTAGAATCAAACCAACATTTGTTCATGAAACAAGCATCTCACTTCAGCAATGGGTTAGGCAGACTCCACATTTCACAGTAAATATTCTGGTCTTGCTTGTATAAAATCCATCTAACTTTAACTGCCCTTGTTGAGTGCAGCTTTGAGTTCTTAAGGGATGCATTTCACTGCCCTGTCTGACTACAAAGGCAGCAGGGAATATGCTTAATGTGTGGATGGCTTTCAATTGGCCGCCCTCTTGATTGTTAGTGATTACATACATTTATGATAGAAGTAGAAGTACTATCATTCTAGTTTAGAGGGTCATTGATTTATAGAGTTTTTTTAACTCTGTTGAAGAAAGTTGAAGTTTCCTTTTTTTTCTATAGCTTTTTTTTTTGTTGCTGTTGCTTGCACTCCCTAATTTTGCTGCTACACCCTTTCCCTTTTTTTTCTAACTGCCTTTCTCTGCTTTTTGTATTTTATATATTTTTTGAAATTTAATGAAGTTTTGATAAAATATATCTGGAGCCCTATTTCAATGGGGGCTGCAAAACCTGACTTTATTTCAACCATAACAGCCCCTGCTTTGGGGCTATGAGGGAAGACAAATGCCAAAAGATATCATGGGTTCCATAACTGAATTAATCAATTTAAATATTTCTGTTCCCATGGTTCTGATAGCTTATTTGCAACACAGAACTCCTATTTAAACCCAATTAAGATGGATAAACTTCAAACGTGACTGGATTCATTCATTTGAAGTGAGAAGCCAGCTGCACTTATTTACTTGTTTTTGTTAGTTTCTCTTCACCAGTTTTTGACACATGTTGAAATCATGTTACATAATCAGGCAATAATAAGAATTTTTGTAGAATTTTGATTATTTATTTATTTATTTATTTATTTATTTATTTATTTATTTGTCATGCATTCTACCAAATCTTTTATGCATGCAACTTTTCTGCAATCACATAAGCTTCTGGGGAGTCCTTGGTGCTCTCTGAACTTGTTTGCTTGCAGATGTTTGATTACCTGGCTAGCCAACATCTCCAGGTAGTGTTACCTAATCGGTACTGTAATGAAACCAAGGATTCCACGCAGTGGTGGGATACAAATAATTTAACAACTGGTTCTCTGTCCTAATGATTTCTCCCAACAACCAGTTCACCAAACTGCTCAGAAAATTAACAACCAGTTCTCCCGAAGTGGTGTGAACTGGCTGAATCCCACCACTGATTCCACGGTTGAATTCTGAGCTACATATATTCTCTTCTATTAATATGAGCTTCACTTGGTTTTCCTGAGCAATAACTGACTAGATAGGAAGCTAAAAGCAAGTCCTCTCACAGAAATGTACACAGAAATGTACAAAAGGCCACTTTCTTCTCATCTGGTTCTGTACTTTTGGAATGTTCAGGTGACGTTTAATTTCCAGACATTTTTGTAATTTTGCAGGATTCAGACTGATTGCCACCCAATATTTGCTCAAATTCAACACCACCTTTGCATTTCTTGTGAGGGTCCATAAAGTCAAAAAACAAAAACAAAGCAAAAACCAGACCATGTGCTCCACAAATTCCATGTGGTTAATTGTTCTCATTAATAGGAAGCTTCTCCTTAATTTTAATCTCTATCTGTTATAATTCCATTTGTTACTTCTTGCCCTGAGGTGTTTTGGAGAATAAATGGACCCCCTCTTTTTGTGGCAGCCTCTCAAATATTGGAAGATGCTATCATGTCACCCCTAGTCCTTCTTTTCATTTAGACTAGACATACACAGTTCCTGCAACCGTTCTTCGTATGTTTTAGCCTCCAGTTCTCTAATCATCATTCTGTCCTTGGCTGGTCTGCAACCATCACTGTCCTTGTTTCTTGTTTGTTATTTTCATAATCATAATCATAAGTTTATTTGTCAAGCATATATAAGATAACAGGTAAAAGTATAAACATAATTTGAATACATGAAAAGAGTAAGTAAAAAGGAATATTAGGACAGGAACGGTAGGCACGCTGTTGCACTTATGCACGTCCCTTACAGACCTCTTAGGAATGGGGTGAAGGTTAGGGTTAAGGTTAGGGTGAGGTCAACAGTAGACAGTTTAAGGTTAAAGTTTTGGGGGTTTGGGGAAGAAACCACAGAGTCAGGTAGTGCATTCCAGACAGAGATGGTTTCAACAGGTTCTGACAAGTTCTGGAGAACCAGTAGCGGAAATTTTGAGTAGTCCAGAGAACCGGTAGTAAAAATTCTGACTGGCCCTGCCCCCATCTATTCTTTGCCTCCCAAGTCCCAGCTGATGGGGAGGAAATGGGGATTTTGCAGTAACCTTCCCCTGGAGTGGGGTGGGAATGGAGATTTTATAGTATCCTTCCCCTGGAGTGGGGTGGGAATGGAGATTTTACAGTATCTTTCCCCTGCCATGCCCAGCAAGCCACACCCACAGAAACGGTAGTAAAAAAATTTGAAACCCACCACTGATTCCAGGCATTGACCACTCTGTTACTGAAGTCATATTTTCTGCAATCAAGTTTGGAGCGGTTTACATTGAGTTTGTATCTATTATTTGTTCGTCTATTGCTGTGGTTGAAGCTGAAGTAGTCATTGACAGGAAGGACATTGTGGCAGATAATTTTATGTACTATGCTTAGGTCAGACTGAAGTCGGCATAGTTCTAAGTTGTCTAAACCCAAAATTTGGAGTCTGGTGGCATAGGGTATTTTATTGCGGTTAGAGGAATGGAGGACTCTTCTCATAAAATATCTCTGGACTCTCTTGATTGTATTTATGTCCGATATGGAGTGCGGGTTCCAGACAGATGAGCTGTATTCAAGAATTGGTCTAGCAAATGTTTTGTATGCTCTAGTTAGTAGTACAACATTACCAGAGAAGAAGCTATGCAAGATTAGATTAACAACTCTTAATGCCTTTTTGGCAATGTTGTTACAGTGCGCTCTGGCACTTGAGTACTCCAAGGTCCTTGACAGTGTGAGGGTCATCTACAAGGTCATGTCCATCTAATTTGTATTTTATGTTTTGATATTTTTTTTTTTGCCAATGTGCAAGACAGAGCATTTGTTGGTTGAGATTTGAAGTTGCCACTTGTTAGACCAATCTGACACATAGTCAAGGTCTTTTTGAAGGATAGTTGCATTGTTGGTGGGGTTGAGTAGTTTAACATCAGCAGCGAAGAGAACACAGTTGCTTTTAATATGATCACAAAGGTGATTTATTTAAAGTATGAAGAGTGCTGGACCTAAAACACTGCCTTGGGGAATACCGCTGTTAACTGGTGCAAGGTTTGATAGAGCACTTTCTATTTTGACCACTTGTCTGTTTGACAGGAAGGCAGCTATCCATTTATCTAGGAGTCCAGAAATGCCATAGTATTTTAGTTTTAGAAATAATTTGTCATATACCACTGAATCAAAAGCTTTACAGAAGTCTACGTAAACTTTGTCTATTGCTTTACCCTGATCGAGATGTGTAGTCCATATGTTTTTGCAACGTAGTAGTTGTAGATTACAGGATATTTTTTTTCTGAAACCAAATTGTTTGTTAGAAAGTATGTTGTTTGTCTCTAGGTGGAGGGTAATAGATTGGTTAATGATTGATTCCATGACTTTGCAGGTGACGCAACATAAAGAGATTGGTCTGTAATTTTCAACTAGGCTAGGCTCTCCCTTTTTGAAGATAGGGATGACCTTGGCTTGTGACCATTGGTAGGGCAAGGTGCTGGTACTGAAAGATTTTTCAAAAATTATGCTTAGAGGTTCTGCGATTTTTTAAGAAGTAGGCACATAGTCCATCAGGTCCAATAGAGAGAGATGGTTTTAGATTGCCTAGTGCCTTTTCAACATTGTCTTCTGTAAAATCAATATGTATAAGTTCATCGTAATCGTTGTAATTGTCTGTAGTACGACTGGGAAATATTGGGTATGTGTTGTTGCTGTTTACAAAGACTGAGCCGAAGAACGTGTTAAAGAGATTGGCTTTAACGGTTTCGTCAATACAGTCTTCATTGTTTGGTCCTTTTAGGGGTGGGATGGATCTCGACTCTTTAAGTTTGTTGTTTACAAAATTATAGAAGGCACGGGTGGATTTTGTGCATAGAAAGTTTTCTTCTTGCTTGATGTGATAATTGGTGCATTCAGTCTTTATTTGTTGGCATAAATTTTTGTAGCAGTTTTTGAAGTTAGCTACATAGTGATGACCCCCAGGGGGAGAGCCTTCTCTGTGTGGGCACCCGCCCTTTGGAACAAGCTGCCCCCAGAGATTCGTCAGATTTCCGACCTCCGTACCTTTCGCCGCGCCTAGTGCCTTTTCAACATTGTCTTCTGTAAAATCAATATGTATAAGTTCATCGTAATCGTTGTAATTGTCTGTAGTACGACTGGGAAATATTGGGTATGTGTTGTTGCTGTTTACAAAGACTGAGCCGAAGAACGTGTTAAAGAGATTGGCTTTAACGGTTTCGTCAATACAGTCTTCATTGTTTGGTCCTTTTAGGGGTGGGATGGATCTCGACTCTTTAAGTTTGTTGTTTACAAAATTATAGAAGGCACGGGTGGATTTTGTGCATAGAAAGTTTTCTTCTTGCTTGATGTGATAATTGGTGCATTCAGTCTTTATTTGTTGGCATAAATTTTTGTAGCAGTTTTTGAAGTTAGCTACATAGTTAGTTTTGTTTTTTCTCCAAAGGTATTTTTTTCTGGATTGTAATTTCCTTATTGTTATTGGTAGCTTATTTTTTCTAGTTTTGTGAGGTATGTAAAGTTTAATGATTTTTTTGACTTTGTGCAAGAAAATGTTATAATGGTCGTCAGCAGTATTACAGCCAGAGAATAGAATTTGCCAATCAAGATATGAGAGTTCATTGTCTATGAGATCATAATTGGCTTTTTTAAAGTTATAACTGGGAATCCCATCATTATGATGATTTTTGAGAGGGTGTAAGTTGAGACAAAAGTCAATCATTCTGTGGTCGCTGTTGGAGAATGGTTCTTTTATTTGTAGTCCATAAATAGAATTTAAACTGTTGCAGAAGATGAGATCAAGGCAGTTGTTGAGTCTAGTGTTGTTAGTTACTAGTTGATCAAGTCCCAGATTAGTTACAGTATTGTACAGGGTTGCATGTATAGGTTCAGTTGTACATTCATTTAGGGTCCAATTAATAAGTGGTAAGTTAAGGTCACCAAGAAAGATTATTGGGCGTGGGCAGGAGGCTGCCCAGGTCAGTAGTGAAGTTAACTTGTTCGCATGTTCAATATCATAATCTGGGGCTCTGTAACAAAGTAAGAATCAAATGTGGTATTTAAGGACAGGTCGCAGACGATGGTCTCAGGAAGAGCAAGTTCACATGTAACTTGAATATTTTTTAGATGTAGGGACTTTTTGTAGAAGATAGTAACACCACCTCCTCTACGGATTTCACGATCTGACCAGTAAACATGATAGTCTCTTACTGTAGTAATGGAGTCAGGGAGGGACGTATTCAGCCAAGTTTCACAGACAGATAAAATGTTGAATATAGCCGTATTTAGTAAGAGGAGGAATTCAGGTATTTTATTTACAAGGCTTCTTGCATTAAGTAGCTTGCATTTAAGGTCGGTAGTAGTTGTTATTGCAGATGGTGAATGGCATTTGGCCCTGGTTCTTCTTTTGGCTTAAGGGGAAATCAGGTAGAAGCAAAATTCCTGTCAGCCTCAGCTTGCCTGCTTCAGCTGCCATAAGAAACGGGGAGGGATTAGGTATGGAGCAAAGGGGGGGAAGAGAGCAGGAGGGGGTTTGTCTTTGTAGGAGGGGACTTCGTGGGAATCGAAACTGTATTTTCAAAAGGGGACGGCTGACCAACTGTCTCGACATTCCTGATGGATGACGCTGCCAGACGTGTTGCCACCTGACCTTTGGAAGACCTTTGGGTTGGCTGAGGATTTATAAACACGAGGGGGGGAAGAAGCTTAGTAGATGCATTTCGCGCGTTTTGCTCACTTCCAGCTTAACTGGGTTGTTAATCATTTCTTATTCAGTAAAAGTACCAAATTCTTCAAAATGCTTGACTTTGGGGTTTTCTTTCCTGGATACTGAAGGAAGCATACCTGACATTAAGCTGGAAGTGAGCAAAACACGCGAAGCATACCTGACAATTCCCCTGATTTCTTTGGTATGGGCACAAATCAGAGAGAGATCAGACAAACGAAAGGCCCTTTTGGTGACTGTGGCTTTTTCTGCAGCCTTCCTGTTCTCTCAGTGGCTTTCCAGAAGCTCTTCTCCACGTGCCAGCAGAATCTCCCTTTCTGTAACCAAGTTCCCAATGCAGGAGCCCCACCCCCACCCCCACCTCTACCCCTATAACTCACTCTAGCCTCACAGCTCTTCTTTCTTTTTCGTTTTGCTCTTCTTGCTTGTTCACAGCTTGATTTAGATCAGGGATAGGTAACCCTTTTCTGTTCAGCGATGCAGGGGTGCTTTTAGTTTTCATCCTCCAGGGTGTCCATGGGGCATGGTCACAAAAGTCAGGATGGCAGCTTGCATGGTGCAACTGAAAACTCCAACTGGCTTCTCTGTGATCAAACAGTCATGTGGGCCTTTTGACTCTTTGCAAAATTATAACAACAGCAACAGTAAGCGAATCCACTCCTGATTGATTCTTGTGAATAAAGCAGGTTCTGCCAAATGTACAGAAAATGGTTCCTGTGGAGGATACAAGTTAGTGGAAAGGCAGCTGATGCCATCTGAGAGGTGCAGGAGCTAAAGAAAAATGTGCGGAGAAGACAATCCTTGACTGACAAATTTCTTCCCCTTTAACCCGGTTCACACCACCTTGAATGAGACAATAATAGTCTCCACCCCCAGCCCTTCTTCTCCTGTGGGCATTGTATTTACCGTCTGGTGTTGGCATCTAAATCTGCTTATATTCCCCCTCCTCCTCCAGCTGCCCTGGATTTGACCGGCAACAACCTGGTTGACGGGATCTGGAAAGCTCCTGCCACTTTGCCCTGCCTGTATGAACCCTCCTCTGACTTCAAGCAGCTCAAGGTGACCTGGAAATTCTCCCAGTCAAGCGAAGCTCCTCGCACCATCTTGCACCACGATGCCTCCGAGGACCACATCTTCTTGACTGCTTTCAGAGACCGAGTCAATGTTGCCAAGAACCCCCCTGGAGATGTGTCTCTCCACATCAAGAAACTTGAAATGACTGATATTGGTTCATTTGTTTGTTTGGTTGAGTTGGAAGCCCAAAACATGAGCATAATCAGCAGAGAAAAGACCGTGCAGCTCAAGGTGGTAAAAGGTAATCAAGCAGTTTGGCTGCAGGGCGTCCTGAGATCCTCACACAAAAACCCACAAGGCCTTTTGCTTCATTTTATAGCGCTCCCTTTTGATTTAGTTCTTTCTTTTCTAGTGTGTTCCTTCTCAAGAACTTCAAAGCTACGATCAGAATTTAGGTGAGAGAAGGCTGCATCCTAACCAGGAAGCTGACTCCTCATCAGTAGCAGAAGCAGCACAGCTCTGCTTTGAATATTCATAATTTTTATTTTCCATGTACAAAGAAAGTGGTACCTGGAGTCAGGAAAGTCCCTCAGCTTCTCTTTGGATTAATAAGGCCCGGGAGCCATATTTCTCTTTTATGGATGAGCTTGTAATTCTTCCTTTGTTTAGCTCTTAATTGCTAGAGGTGCTTTGAGAAACCTTAGCAACTCTTCTGCTTTCTAGTTCCAGTCTCCAAGCCAGTCGTTGAAGCCAGCAGCCAGGATTCTGTCCTGCCCAGAGGGACCCGGATGAGTCTGACCTGCTCAGCCAGCGGATCTCCGCCCATCACCTATCGATGGTACAAGGAGGGGCCTGAGGGGGAAGCCGAGGAACTGCGGAGGGGCCCACTCCTTGCCTTTGAGAGCCTGCAGTTGTCGGATTCCGCCAGATATTTCTGCACAGCAGAAAACAGGCTTAATGTACAAAAGGAGCAGAGCGACTCCTTTCAGCTGACAGTGAAAGGTGAGGAGGCTTCAGAGATGTCACTGCAACAGAGCCATGTCGCATAAAAGATTGCATTCATGGTTAGACGGTCCTTGAAAAACATTTTCCTAGGACTCACATCTTTATTAAGAGGTCCAGGCTCTGAATTCTGTCTATTAATATGGTACAGGTAGTCCTCAACTTACAACCATTCAAAATTACAATGACACTGGAAAAAAGTGTCTGCCACAGAATGGTCATATGATCAAAATTTGGGCGGTTGGCAACCAGCATGGATTTACGATGATCATCATTTGCAACCTTCCCAGCTGGCTTCTGACAAGCAAAGTCAACGGGGAAAACCAAGTTTAACAACCATGGCAAAAATGGTCATAGATTCAGGCATGACATACTGAACAACCACCTTGCTTAGAAATTGTGGTCCCAACTGTGGTTGTAAATCAAGGACTACCTGTAGTGGAAGCACACTTGGGCTAGACTCACTCGTTTGTCCAGGATTTACTTTACCACGAATTATTGGACAAACCATCACTGGCTTGGTTGACATCACATGCTAAGACCTAAAGCATGGTTTAGATGTCATAACAGCTGAGTTCAGCCAGGGGCTAAACCAAACGCAAGCAAAGCACATTGTACCTTTCTATTTTGCGTCTGTGGAGATTCTCAGTCATCCAGGGCCTGGTTGTCCCAAGGGTACTTTTTCAAGAGGCAACTGGACTTTCTGGTTTTTCTTTGAAGATGTTTCACCTCTTCGCTGAGAAGCGAAATGTTTTCAAAGAAAAACCAGAAAGTCCAGTTGCCTTTGAAAAAAGCACCTTTGGGACTTTCTATTTTGTACAAACCACCTGCTGCTTTTCAACCATTCTTTGTTTTCCTACTGGTGCTACAAGTTCAGGCATACATGGAAGCACCAGTTCAGAGTCAGGGTTTGTTTATACCTTGAGGTCTGTAGGTTCCCATCTCAGGAGTTCAAGCAACAGGCATATGTCCCTCTTCCTATTTTTCTTTATAACAGGAAGCAGCAAAGGAGGTTAGTTTAAGAGGCCCCAAATCATCCAGGGAATTTCTCTGGCTCTGAGTGGGCCTGAATCTGGGTCTCTCAGGGCAGGTCTACCATCTTCATCACTCCCACTCTCAGTGGCTGCTCCAACCAATCTTCTCTGGTGACTTTTCCAAAAGTGCCTGAAAGACAATCCTCCGGTATAGGATG
The DNA here is from genome assembly GCF_059756535.1 of Pantherophis guttatus. Lineage (NCBI taxonomy): Eukaryota > Metazoa > Chordata > Lepidosauria > Squamata > Colubridae > Pantherophis > Pantherophis guttatus. The sequence continues at coordinate 142,857 of NC_142074.1, forward strand.
CAAGGATGAAATCCAGCAGGTTCTGACAGGTTCTGGAGAACCGGTAGTGGAAATTTTGAGCAGTTCGGAGAACCGGTAGTGGAAATTTTGAGCAGTTCGGAAAATCGGTAGTGGAAATTTTGAGCAGTTCGGAAAATCGGTAGTGAAAATTTTGAATAGTTCAGAGAATCGGCAAATACCCTCTGGCTGGCCCCAAGTGGGGTGGGAATGGAGATTTTGTGGGGAGGGAATGGGGATTATGCAGTATCCTTCCCCTGCCACGTCCACCAAGCCATGCCCACAGAACCGGTAGTAAAAAAAATTGGATTTCACCATTGATAGGATGGCCACCTTTTCTGTGATCTGCAAAGAAGAAAGGAAGGTTGGAGAGGAAGTAGCCTTGTCTGGCTACTAGTCCAACAGAGCATTTACCAGCTATACCAAAACTCATCTCCCATATTAGGAGGATTTTGTATCTTTGAAGATGGGCCATCATTATAGTCTGAAGGGGAAAAAATCAGTAAAATCAGATTATGGGGTTTTGCAGTCAAATCAGGGTGTTTTAATTCTTTCTTCTTCTGGGATCAGGGTTTTGGAAAGGAGGAGGTGAATAAACTCAAGATGATGGCCACACCCACGCAACTGAAGACATAGCTTTTTGTGACAACCCATGGAACAAAGAGACCAATCGTTGGTTGTGTGGTTGCAGCCCCTACCTTGAATGTTTACCCCTCCCCCGCAGGCAGCCATCTTTTGCTATTGGGTCATCTTATTCTTCAAGCAGAATGGTAGGAAAAGCCTTCACCAAACAGTTCATTCCCCGACAGTCTACCCAAGTGCCCCCAGCTCCTGGGAGCCGTGAGGGCGGGACAGTAACTCTGCTGCATTTCCCTTCTAGATGCTTCTGAAGTCTCCACTGCAGGACCAGCTGCTGACTCAGGGGGACACACAACAGGTGGGGCATTGGAGATGTGGACATGGGAGGCAGAGGGCCCTCTGTCCCTGGAAGCCCATGTGGCTCATCTCATGTCACGAATGTAAAGGGCAGGCAGATTTGATCAAGTACTTTGACCCCCAAGGGCACCCCAGTTTCTTCTGTCATTCCTGTCTCTGGCTCTGTAAGGGAGACTCCCATCCATTTGGGAAGGTGCTCAATTAATCTGCATTTCCCATCCTAGCAGAAACAGGGACGCCAGTCTGGAACTTTGTAGCAGGAACTTCCAGGAGGCCTGAAATGACCCATACCAGGACAGGTGAGGGACCACAACCCTTCCCACACCTGGTGTTTCCCCAGCCCCAAGACCACTGGTGGCCAGCTGTACCTGGAAGGTGAGATAGAGCACGGCTTTCCACAGGGAGCGGATTAAAAAAGTCAAGACGCTGGCTACAGTCATGCAATACACACACAAAGGTTTTGGGCTTTGATGACATGGATGTGGATTCCAGCTTGGCTTTGCACTGGGTACAAGGCACAAAGACATCACGAGTGCCACAGTATCATGGCACAATGCTATAATTGGCAATGAGAAATGGACAAGAGGACTCCTTGGCCCTGTGGGAAAGTCAATGGTCCTGTAAATCCATGCCCAGCAGCCGGGGGGGGGACACACATACCCCCTTGCTGTTCCTGGGGACCAGTAAGAGCGAGACCAGTCTCTTCCTCCCAGCCTGCACAGCATGGATTGTGCTAGAAGGAGCAGCGATCCTCCCCTTCAGGAGTGGAAGTAGAAGCCGCCCCTGTGAAGGGTCAGGGGAGTGGAAGGAACGTGATCCATTGAGGTCCTCCAAAAGTGACCTCCAAGGTACCTGCCGTCGGCAATGAATGTGCAGAAGCGCCCATCATTTGCATGCATGGCTGGCTCTGGACTCCACTGGCTTTGCTCAGCTAAGCCTCAACAATCCTGATGGTTCTCTTCAGCCACCTTCTCGCAGAGTGGGCCATGGTGGTGGAGCAGTTACTTCTCCACCAAAAAGGTTCCTTTGCTCCACCCTTGGAGCAGACCATCACCAGCTCTGTGGGGTGGGGTGGGGGCAAGTTGGCACTGCAGGTGGGGCAGTAGGTACAAAAGCTTCCGTTGTGCAGCCTGGATTTCACTGGCTTTAGTTCCTTCCTGCTGACTGTCAGATCCCTAAAAGTGATACTGCCATTCAAGTGAAGGAAGGGGGGACTTGGATGGCCTGTGTCATCAGATATTTTACAACCTATATCCCGGCGCCAAGGAAGCCTGAGATTCCCTTTACCTGCAGGAATTTATATGATAGCCATGTGGGTTGTCTCACTTTAAAGGGAAGTGGTGGGAATGCATGTGTGTTCGGGTTCTCAAAGGAAATAGTAAAGAAAACATCTTCACACTTGTGTATTGGCTGAAATCCGCATTCTGACCTAAAGGGAGGGGTCTCTACCACTTTAATCCTACTGCTTTGCCTAAGGGCATTCAGATTGTGCTTTAACTGGATGGTTTTCACTTCTGCTTAATAAAAGAATCCTTTTGAACAACTACGTTTCAAGAGTTCGTACACTGACTCAGACTCTCTGGCTTGTCTTCCAGGCGGAATGGTGACTTCAGCCACAACTTTTGGGAACTTTTCAGGACAGCAGAAGAAAAGTAAGAGGAAGGGAAAGTTGGGGACCACCTGTGTCCCTGGAGGTGGGAAGAAGGCAGGGGATGAATCAGAGCAGCGTTTTTCAAACTCAGTCACTTTAAGATGTGGGGACTTCAACTCCCAGAATTCCATATATCTTAACCGTGGCTGGGTTGAAAAACTCTGCCTTAGAGCACTATTGATCTACTACTGGTTGTGAGACCTTATGTGCAATTTTGGTGGCAAACTACTACTACAAACATTCCAGTGGTGAAATCTAAAATTTATTACTACTGGTTCTGTGGGCGTAACTTGGTGGTGGTGGGGGTAATGTGACTGGGTGGGCGTGGCCATTTTTTTTCTTTTAAAACCATTTTTTCTACAACCTCTTCGGCAAAGAGGTTGTAAAAAAATGCTTTCAAAAGGCTCTGACGACCCCAGCTGAGTTGCCTGATCAGCAGAGGCTTTTTTTTTTTTTTTTACTTTTAAAAGCATTTTTTTGGCCGAAGAGGTTGTAGAAAAAATGCTTTTAAAAGTAAAAATAAAGCCTCTGATGATTGTGCGGCTCAGCTGGGCGGGGGGGGGCAGGGATTTTTGGTACCGGTTCTCTGAACCACCTGCCTCCATCGCTACCAGATCAGGCAATCCGGTCTGAACTGGGAGCATTTCACCCCTGGTACAAGGCCCTGTTATTATTAGTAATTTCCAAGTCAAATGGCCGATCAAAAGCAATCCAGTAGACATCAGGATGGTCTAAGAATATGAACAATTAAAATAATTGATGCAAACCAATGGGCCATGTTGGTTTGCATCAATTATCTTAAAGGTGAACGGTCAAGGGAAATTTGATGGAAATCTCCATTTCTGCTGTGTCCCTCTAGCTCCAGGTGCTCAGAAGAAGGCTCTGCCCCTGTATGTCATCATCCTGATCGCTGTGCTCTCTGCAGCTTTTATCCTTATGGTCATCTCTGTGGTACTTTGCAGAAGGAGAACTAAGAGTGGTGAGTTGTGGGATGCTCATTTTCCCAGAGTGGGGATCAGGGGACAATAGTGGAACAACTTGGATTTTAGGAACCAGAAGGCGAGAGCAAATTAGGAACCAGATTGCTAATAGTGAATCTTTGGACAGCACAGTTTAGCATTTATAGACTAAATTTAAGATTGCAAATTCTGAATTCTAGAGAGGAAATCTTGAAGGTAGAAATCTGCTGTTTTGTCCAATCCTGAGACTTAATTTTTGTGTAAGATTCCGAATGTGTGTGGTGGTAGGTAGAAACTAGCTTATAATCATGTGAGCAAATACTTCAAGCAGGCCAAGTCAAATTTCAAAACATACTGTAGAACATAGAATAATAGAGTTGGAAGGGACCTTGGAGGTCTTCTAGGCCAAGCCCCTACTCAAGCAGGAGACCCTATACCTGTGATGGCGAACTATGGCACGCATGCCACAGGTGGCACGCGGAGCCATATCTGTGGGCACGTGAGTGTTGCTCTAGCTTAGCTCTAGCACGCATGCGTGCATGCGTGCACTGGCCAGCTGATTTTTGGGCCATCCAGGCCCACCGGAAGTTGGGAAATGGGCCGTTTCCGGCCTCCAGAGGGCCTCTGGAGGTTGGGGAAGGCTGTTTTTGCCCTCCCCAGGCTCCAAGAAAGCCCCTGGAGCCTGGGGAGGGCGAAAAAAACGGGCCTACCGGGCCCACTGGTAACCTTTTTGCCGTCGCGTGCCAAATGCAATTCCCCACTTTTGACATATGACGGCAAAAAGGTTAGCCATCACTGCCCTATACCATTTCAGACAAACGACTCTCCAGTCTCTTTTTGAAAGCCTCCAGTGATGGAGCACCCACCACTTCTGACAGCGAGCCATTCCACTAGTTTATTGTTCTCACTGTTAGGAAGTTTCTCTTTAATTGCAGGTTGCTTCTCTCCTTGATTAGTTTCCATCCATTGTTTCTTGTCTTGCTTTCTGGTGCTTTGGAGAATAGACTGACCCCTCTTCTTTATGGCAGCCCCTCAAATACTGGAAGATTGCTGTCATGTCACCCCTGGTCCATCTGACCACAGTGGGAGAGCAACCAGGGTATAATGTTAATAAAACACAAGCATAGCACCAAAACTCTGCTGGGCCTTGATCAATTCAAAACAGGACAGCATAAGAGTTGCCATAGAAGCCATCCATCCTGATCTCCAATTATCCAGTTCTTTTTATTTGTTTTGTTCTTTCTTTCTTTCTTTCTTTCTTTCTTTCTTTCTTTCTTTCTTTCTTTCTTTCTTTCTTAACAGTTTTGTACTTGTTTTTTACTTTAATGTAACTTTGTTTTCAGGAAATAAAAATTCATTAAAATGTTGTTTCTTTTTCAGATAATATTTATGAAGTAACATAGTAAGTAATCATCTCATCCTGGGGTTACAATGGTGAAATGTGTTGATTGGGTATATTCTGGAGAGCTGGGTGTAAAATGACTGACTTGGCGAAGCTATTCCCACTCTGGGTGCAGAACAGAAATACATAGAAGGAGCCTCTCAAATGCCTGGAAAAATAATACTGCCTCCTGAATTGCAAGTCAACCCCTATCCTAATTAAGCAAGCAGAGTTCATACAACACATTAAGGAACAAAGAGAGAAAAAATTAAAACCAGTCAAGCTTTTGCACAACATGAAAATTGCACATTGTGAGATTTAGTTGACCTGAGTTAAGAATGTTGTGCAACGCAGCCACAATGACAGCCACAATGGTGCTCAAAGAGCTGAGTCTTCTAGCACAATCACATGCATGTTCAGTGTGGGGACGTGGCTCTGCGGTTCAGCAATAACCAAAGAGTCACAGATTTTGTTTTTCTGTGCAAGAGATCATTGGAAAATGCAGCTGTCTTATTGCTATTTTTGCAGAAGACATGGCAAGGAAGGCTGCTTTGGGTACGGACTCAAGGAACCGTGAGTCCAGCAGTGGGTCTCAGATGTATCAGTCACTTTAAGAGGTGGGGCTTTCTCAGCGTGCTGGCTGATGAATTCTGGGAGTTGAAGTCCACACCTCTTAAAGTGACTGGGATGCACTGTGCTAGATGCCGCATCCATACTTGCAGTGAACCACAGCATAACCAGCCCTCCCTCCCCAGACTTACTTATTTATTCTGTTTCACCCCTATCTTCTTGCCTTCATCTAACCTCTGGTGTCCGGGTAAGAGAGCCTTATGCTGTCCTTAGCTGAGCCGTCTGCGAGCGAGATGGGCAGTGAAGAAATAGGAAAGCAAGCAAGGCAGGATTTATTGCCGCTGGGCTTTTCTGTCGCTCCAGGATGGGCACAGAGCTCTTAAAAGAAGTTTCCTGAGCTTTCTTGGGTCGATGTGACTGATGTCACTCTGGCTGCCTTAACACCTTTAACCCAGGTCAGCTAAATGCCCAAAATGGGCAGTTACTACTTTGTCCCAAAGCTGAATTGGTTTGCGTATTTGTACATATGTGTGTTTGTGCGTGTGTGTGTTTGTGCATGCCTTAATATATGGTGTGAGCCCTGCCTGTGTGGCTAGTGAATCATTTACATTGTGCAAACCAGAGATTAAGTTGTTCTTGCTGAATTGTGTTGCATGAATCCAGTGAATGGTTTCATTGCAGGCTGTGCAAGGTTTTAAAAATTGCATTTCACCAGTTTTGTTTTTCTTTTTCAAAAGGCTGGATGATTTCAACCCGTAATTTAGTTTGTCATAAGGTTTGACCACTGCTAATTGCACCACATCTGGGACTATTCCCTAAAATCAGTATCTCCACATTTAGCTTTCACTTCGGATCACAATAGTCGACCTCTTGTTACATGGTAAATGCAGCCAGGTTATCACACACCATTATGGGGGCTGGGAGTGATTTGAGAAATCCGTATCTCCCCGCATACACATTTTTTTAAAAAATTTTTTATTGTGAAATATGATAATACAATTCAAACATTTCCGGTTCCGTGGTGTTAATACATATATACATGTTATTTACTTATTATTATTTACATGGTATTGCTTCCTTGCATTATATTTGGTTTGAAAGATATTACATATACTCATACACAATTCTTTATGATCATATATACATGTTATTTACTTATTGTTTACATATTCTTACATCCTTACTCAGTTGCAGTTGATACTACAAGTAGTAATACTCAATTCTATATAATCATTGTTAATTGATTATTAAATTAAACTTTATGCTCCTCGAGCTTCACTTTTTGTTTCTTTTCTCTATCCATTCATACCACATATCCCACACGCTATAATATTCCGTATTCTCTCTAGCGTTGATTTCTAGTGTTAATTTATTCATTTCGGCGCACTCCAATATTTTCCTGATTACATGTTCTTCGGGTGGTAATTTTTTCTCTTTCCAATACTGAGCGAAAGAAATTCTTGCAGCTATCATTATGTGTGTAATTAAGTACCTCTTCTTTTTTGCGTATTCTATTTTCAGGATTCCCAGGAGAAAGATTTTTGGCTCAAAGTCAATATTTTCTCCTATTATTTCCGTAATCCATTTCCAAATCATCCTCCAGAATTTTTTCGCTTCGGTACAGGTCCACCAACAGTGGTAGTAAGTGCCTTGATGATGGCCGCATTTCCAGCAGTTTGGACTCGTATTAGGATAAATTTTGGCGATCCTAGCTGGTGCTAAATGCCACCTATAGAACATATTATATTGATTTTCCTTATAGGTTACCGCCCTAGTCATTTTGAGGTTGCTGTTCCAAATTGAGTCCCATTCATTTAAATTTATGTTTTGTCTGATGTTTTTGGCCCATGCTATCATTGGGTCCTTGACCACCTCCTCTACCATGTCGTAATCCAACAGGTAATTGTATAATTTCGCTAGTATTTTATTATCAGTGCCCATCAAGATCTTATCGAATCCGTTAGTGCCTGTCTCTATGCCAAATTCCTCCTTGTCCTTTTTATAACGGGATTTTATTTGTGCATATGGCCACCAATCTATAGGAATACCTTGTTCTTTCAGTTCTTCAATTGTTTTAAGGTTCCTTCCCCCGTCTAATATCTCTTTATATTTAACTGTTTTTCCCATCTCGGAACTTTTGTGTATTGTTTTCGTCTTATTTCACCCCATGTCAACATTAGTGTATCTCTTATTTTGTGTCTATGGAAGTACGTTCTAGTTCTTTTTCCAGTATCCCAAAGGTAAGCGTGCCAGTCCTTCTGAAGGTCGTGCCCTTCCAAGGTCAGGAGTCTTTTATTTCCCAAGATTGCCCACTCCTTCAACCATACTAAATTTGCTGCTTTGTAGTAAGTCTCCCATATAGGGAGTCCGAAACCACCCCTATCCTTTTTGTCTTGCAAGTTTCTAATCGTTATCCTTGGTTTCTCCCCCCCCCCCACAAATAAATTTTCTAATGATATTATTAAGTTCCGAGAAAATTTTTTTATCTAATTTGACTGGGACAGTTTGAAATAGGTACAGCAACTTGGGTAGTACACTCATCTTTGTTGCTGCAATCCTGCCTAGGAATGATATCTGAAGTTTCCCCCATTTTTCTAAGTCCTGTTTGATATTCCTGATCAGGGGCACATAATTATCTTCCTTAAGGGCCGAGCACCTTGCCGATATCCATACACCCAGATACTTTACTTTCTTAACTATTTGAAGCCCCATTGATTCTTCCAATGCTTTCTTTTGGTCCTCAGTCATATTTTTGGTCAACAATTTAGTTTTGGATTTGTTTAATTTGAAACCTGCTACCTCTCCATACTTACCCAGCTCTTCCAGTATTTTAACGCCTGTTTCCAATGGCTCCTCCATAATTAGTACTACATCATCAGCGAAAGCCTGGGTCTTATATGTCTCCTTTCTAATTGTCAGTCCCGTAATTTGATTGTTATCTCTAATCCTTTTTAGTAGTACTTCTAAAGCTAATATGAACAGAAGTGGTGACAGAGGGCATCCTTGTCTCACCCCCTTTCTAATTTGGAAGGTTTTTGTCAATTCTCCATTTAATAAAATATTAGCCCTTTGTTTTTCATAAATTGTAGTTATCATGTTTACAAAATTTGATCCGAATCCCATCTTATTGATTTGTTGTTTCATGAACTCCCAATTCAGGTTATCAAACGCCTTCTGGGCATCTAAATAGACCAGTGCTATTTCTTTATCTGGGTGTTCCTTGTAATATTCAAGTACATCTAATACCATCCTTGTGTTGTTTCTTATCTGTCTCCCCGGGAGAAATCCGTTTTGGTCACTATGTATTAAATTGTTCCCACATACACATTTTTTATCTCCCCTCTACAGGCTTCTTATTCTTTTCTCTTTCTCCTCTGGTTGCCTGTGCGTGTGTGTGTGTTTGAGAGGAAGAGCAGAAGGCAAGTAGGATCAGGTTGGTTCATACTGGAGAATGTCACTAAGTTACCCTTTGTGCTTTTTAAAAGCAGAACTGTGGGTCTCAAAATAGATCATGTTCTTTGCAAGGCAGCTGATAATTGAGGCAGGCAGGCTAATTGCAGAGCAAGCAAATGGGAATCTTTCTGAGTCAGCCCTACAAAAATTGTGTTGTGCAAAGGCATCTTTCACCAGGCATCTTGCATTTCCTGGGTAAGCGGAACCCCCTGTTTTGCATGCCTAAGTTCACCCTCGTCTGTCTATTTCAGCAACAACAATGCCCTCACCCTGGAGGGCAACGAAGACATCCCAGCCAGTCCAGGAGTCAACGGTACCTGCCTGTATGAGGAACCGAATTCAAGTTTCGGTAACAACTACACTATGGAGCCAACCAAAGCTGTCGAGTACGTGACAATGGGTGAAAAGATGGACAATGAATATGAAATCCTGGTAACTGAGAAGCGGTTGGGGAACTGATGGGCAGCCTGTAACAGGAAAGAGTAGATCTTGCTACATCTCCAAGAGCTGAGTGTTGAAGGACATTCATCTTGGCCCCTCCACATGAACACACGTCAACTTGCCTCCTCTGAGCAGGTCCTCCTCCTCTTTCTCCTCCTCCCAACCGGTGGGTCTCCTGTCTGGCCTCCCAAATGGGCTTCTTTCAGCCCGGCAACTCCACCCACTCAGTAGTGGCCACTTAGACCTTTCTCCCTGCCCAAGAGCAGCTGAAGCTGTGGCAGGCAGAGCTGGGCAAACGTTCAGTTCGCCCTTCTCTCATTTGGTGACTCTGCTTTCTCCGTTTCTCCTTCTCGTGAATTTGGCAGGTTTGGTTTTTTGAACAGGAGTTCTTTGAACTAAAAAATGTTGACACTAAAATATGCATGTATTTGATTTTTTTGTTTGCAGTTTGTCTGGAATACACTTTCTGTACTCTTCCATCTGATCAAAAGCACATTTGTCCTAATAAAAAACACTTTTCTGTTATAAACATTTTGAACTGATGAATCACACTGCAAAAGGTCGGGAAATGGTAACTTTGGGATTATTGCTTAAATTAGGAAACTAATGTTTCAAAAAGGGAGAATAAATGAAGTTTATTTTAAACAAGTTTTTTCACCTTCTCTAATTGGCAGATAAATATTGTAGCTTTTTCTGTCCCGTATTCAAATATTTTCCTAGGCTTGTTTTTATTCATTGCCCTACATATTTTAAAGCAAAATAATGTAATATTGACTAAGAGGAAGGAATTGTTTGGCAAAATTCGGTAGATGTGTGGACTTCAACTCCCAGAATTCTTCAGCCAGAATATTGTTTGTAAATCGCCATGATCATAAATAAATAAAGTTAAGAAGCACGGCTCTACAGAAAGTCAAAGCAGGGCTACATGTAGGCCCCTTTCGGATTAATATGAAGTTGGATTCCATAGTGTTGGTATTGACTGAAGCCAAGTCTCTTAGGATTTGGGATTTGATCAGGTGAAAGCAGGTAGCAACCACTGAGCGCTTGAGAAGCACAGTGAACAGGGATGCCCAGGGGGGGTGTTGTAGATGGGTGTGTTATAGGAGTGGCTTCAGCTGCACAATCAAAGCCTGCCCCTTTATTAGAGGTGTTGTGATCAAAGCCTCACTCTGCTGGATATCCATAAAAAGGGGGGCAGGGTTTTGACTGTGCAGCTGAAGCCCCTCTGTTGATTTTTTAAAGCTGCCACTCCCCATGGATGTCCCAGCCTTCCAATTAGTCAGGCCTAGACTGTTGGGTGTCAGTGGCTTGGCAATCACGGGAAGGAGCTTGTGTGGTTGTGCTGAAGTCCTTCAGGAAGAGCTTTCTCCTTTGCCAGGTTCACTGCCCTCCTGCCCATTCTTTTGGAGGAGGAGGAGGAGGTCTCTACAATTAATGGGTCTCTAGTCAGCTGTGCTCTTGTTCTGTCCCCCTTTGCACAGACCTCCATGATAACCAAGAAGGTTGCAAGATGTTTGGAAAAGCTCTGTGTTGAACAAGAGGGAAGAGCTTTGTTCCTAAAGGACAGAGGTTTCCCTGGTGTGAATCCTAAGTGTGAAATGTTAGTGGATGGTTCTCTCCCAAGGGAGCGGGGCTGAAGGCTCCTTTGGACTTGCTTTTCAGGGATGGTGGGCGAGGCTAAAGCAAAAGCTTCATGTGATCCCATTCCATCTACTTTCAATAATCATATTGTTAGAATTTAAATAGAAAAAGAAGAACATAGAAAAGAACATTGGAAGTTAAAAGCCTTTCATTTGCCCTCCCCTCCCTTTAGCAACCTCCGTCCACTGAAGAAACATACAATCCTAACACTTAGACCAGCTCCTCAGTGGCTCCATCAAACTTCTTCTGGATAAGGGAAGACCCCAGACCCCCTCATGATTTTCCTTCCTGGACTTAACACATCCTCTTTGGGACAATCACAACCTAGGGCAGGAACCTCAATCTGCATATCTAAACATCCAAGCCCACTTGTCCTAATAATAGTAGTACAGCTCTAATGTTGCAGGCTACCCTCAACATTGTACATGGTTGAATGGATAAACCCTACCTCTAGCAGCTGCCCGTTCATGTTTATTCTGTGTTGTTTTTGTTAGTTGTGAAGTCGTGTCCGACCCATTATGACCCCATGGACAACGTTCCTCCAGGCCTTCCTGTCCTCTACCATCCTCTGGAGTCCATTTAAGCTCACGCCTACTGCTTCAGTGACTCCATCCAGCCACCTCGTTTATTCTGTATTATATGTTTATTCGTGAACCAGCTCAGAAAATCAGACCACATAAATCCTTCTATCTAATAGTTTAGTTTAGTTTAGTTTAGTTTAGTTTAGTTTAGTTTAGTTTAGTTTAGTTTAGTTTAGTTTATTGATTAGCCGATAGAATTCCAAGTACAAATTGTTAATAAAATCCTATAGAAAAAATTTAAAATGAAATTGGAGTTAATTTGATACATAGATAAATAAAATAAGATAACATTATATTTCAATATCATCCTTAAAATCTACCCCAATCAGTCCCACATATGCCGATCTTAGCTGAACCATTTTACTCAAGTACTGTGCTGTATTAAATGTTGTTTTCAAATTCTGGCCACACTTAAGGTATATTGTTTTAATATGGGGTTCCCAATGGGTCATTCGTTTAATATATGAACCAAGGGACCTGTCTCTCACCCTCTTATACAAAGAACAATCAAATAGCATGTGAGCTAGGTCTTCTACCTCTGCCCCTCAGCAATTGCAAATATGTTCATTATATGGTGTAGAATGGCATCTCCCATATCTGATCATTGTATCACGCTCTTCGAATCTCACTCGCATAAATATCTCCCTAAGATGTTTTGGCAATTGTAACTTTAGATATCTGTCTATTTGAAAGGCTTTATATTTACTCAGCCATTTCAAGGTACCAGCGTTACTAAATCCCAAAGGTGCTTTTTCAAGAGGCAACTGAACTTTCTTGTTTTTCTTTGAAAACGTTTTACTTCTCAACCAAGAAGCTTCTTCAGCTCTGACTGAATGGAGGGGAATGGAAGGATTTATATTCCTTGCAGACAGCTAGTCATTTGCTTTCTTTTTAGAGAGTCGTTGAGGCCATTTGGAGGTTTATCTGTGTCCTCAGGGTCTCTAAAAGAATGCAACTGCAGCCCCAGCATCGAGTCAGAGCTGAAGAAGCTTCTTGGGTGAGGAGCAAAACATCTTCAAAGAAAAACAAGAAAGTCCAGTTGCTTCTTGAAAAAGCACCTTTGGGACAACCATGACCTGGAGGACTGAGAATCTTCATAAACATTCAGCCTTACTAAGAGTAGCTATATCATTTTATGCCTCTATGGGCATGATTTTTTGAACATCTCTTTTTTTTTAACTTGTTCTCCTGATACACAAGAGACAGGATGTCCACAGCTTCTTACAAAATTTGTCAGTTTAGTGATCCAAGAGGTTTGTAGTTATGATTTTATCTGCTCTAGTAAACATAACTTGGGGAATCTATCATTCTCCATTTTGTTGATTTTGTACTAGTAGTTAGTTATATGTTCTGATTTTAGACAATGTGTGAATTGTACAAATTCCCAATTCAGCTCCAACCGCTGCTGCAGATGTCCTCAAGCTCTACACCCAAAATACACCTCAAATGCTGGGACTATGTTTGTTCTAATACTGTAGTAGAATGTAGACCCCCAAACGACTGCTCCATACAAGAGCATAGGGGTAACCTTAGCTTTATATACTTTAATTAATGGGGCCTTGGATAACTGTGATTCTTTAATTTAAGCAGTAAATTCAAATGAGCTTTTGCTCTAAATGTACTCCAAGATCCAGCCTTGGAAAAAGTTGCATCTAAATGTACAAAGGACCTGTTCAATTGGTTCTTCCATCTAATTGCCATCTATGTCTCTGATGATGTTTTTCAAACACCATAATTTTTTATTTAGATTTACCAATAGTTATTTATTTATTTATTTATTTATTATTCGAATTTCTATACCGCCCTTCTCCTTTCGGACTCAGGGCGGTGAACAGCCAAAATAAAAACATTTATACATAAATACGATTAAAAATAGATTTAAAATAATTAAATTTGGCCCATAGTTTAAAATTTATCAATTTAAAATCCATATCAAAATTTAAAACCAACCATAAAATCATAAAATCAAGAGAGACCGGCTAACTGAAAGAGATGAGTTTTTAGGGCCCGACGAAAGGTCCGGAGGTCGGAGATCACTCGTATCTCTGGGGGTAGATTGTTCCAAAGGGTAGGTGCCACCACAGAGAAGGCTCTCCTCCTGGGGGGTCGCCAGCCGGCATTGTCTAGCCGACGGCACCCTGAGGAGGCCCTCTCTGTGGGAGCGAATTGGCCGGTGGGAGGCTATTGGTGGCAGAAGGCGGTCCTGTAAGTACCCTGGCCCTAAGCCATGGAGCGCTTTAAAGGTGATCACCAACACCTTTAAAGTTAGATAGTTATCCTGGCGGTAGGAGCTGAAACTTCTTAATAGCTTACTCAATCCTACTTGTGAATACGATAATAGGATCATATTATCAGCATAGAGCAAGATGTTACAATATGTATTTAGGATCATAGGCATATGTATCAAGGGAATGGGATCCTTCATTACCCTGGCAAGTCATTGGTATATAAGTTAAATAATAATGGAGCTAAGATACATCCTTGTCTTATCCCTTTATTTGTGTGAATCCTGTTAGTGAGAACACCATTAGCCCCATACTGCACTTTCAAACAGGTACTTGAGTAAAGGGCTTTGATCAGAACCAGCAGTCTAGGGTCTATTTTAAGAGCTATCAGTTTACTCCATGGCACTTCTCTGTTTACCATATCAAATGCGGCTGTGAGATCTATAAAAGCAGTAAACAGGGGTCTCCTCTTATAGACAAATTTGGCAATTAGAGGTTCAATTCAAGTCAGTTACCAATGGTAGATTGGCTTCGTCTAAAACCTGCTTGTTCTTCTGTGAGGATATTGTTTTCCTCTACCCAGATTTCAATTCTATTCAAAAGGAACCTAGCATATATTTTTGCTACAATGTCAATCAGACTGATGGGTCTATAATTACTAGAATCCTCCCCCCCCCTTTTTTTTTTGTTTATGGAGGCAATTATTGCCATCTTCCACCCAATTGGTATATTATTTATATGTGTAAAAAGGCCTGCCAGTACTGGATCCCACAATCGGGGCATTTCCTAAATAATTCTGCTAATAGAAAATCCTCTCCTGGGGGCTTTATTATTCTTTAGACTTTTAATGATGGATTGCTAAATCACTGCTTAAAGACAGTTTCTCTACAGGTTCTTTGAAAGCAAACAAACATTGGTAGTAGTTCTCCCAGTCCTCAGCAGAATTCAAATTCTGATCAAATGCAAATCTCCATTCCTTTAGGACTCCTGCTACAGAGTGCCAGAATATGACTTTTGGCAGCCTCCTCTTGTTCTGACCAAATCGATATGGCAAAACTTTTTTTCTTTAATTTTATGACTTTTTTGTATTCTCTTCTTATATGCAGCATTTCAGGTTGTATATGAGGAGTAGAACTCCTATGAGTGAGTCTCATGGCTGCCTTCAATTTCTTTTTCAACAACTGGCATTCCAAATCAAAAACTTTTGGCAGGGGGTTTAGTTATTAAGTGTTTCTTCAACGTATTACAGAGATTAAAGATGCTTTGGAGGCTGACAGCCAGTCGGTGGTAGATGACTGGATTGTTCTGTCCCAGTTAGTACCATTCTCTATTTTAAGACTATCTGAACTTTAGCCCAAATTAACCTTTTATTTTGGGTCACCTCTAAGTTTTTAGTGAGCCATCTGTCGGCTGTGTTATATGATCTTAAATCTGAGCAACCTCTTAATGTCACACTCACAGGCTGATGATCGCTTTCATCACCCAAATGTACGCTAACCTCTGAAAAGAGGTCAACTTTATCTCTTGTTACACAGAAGAGATCTAGCACGCTCCTTGAGTGGGCTGAGTGGTATGTGTAAGGGTATATATCCTTACTCCAAGATTTGAAGATTACCTTTAAAAATTAAAGAGACTAGGAGCAGACCAGCAGTATTACTTTTGTCGTGTCTAGAAAGCCACTGTGGATGATTATCAAGAAAATCCTTTGGGAATCCTTTCTTTTGAGCAAAGTCATGCAAAGATGGACCTACTGTAATTTAGCATTAAAATCTCCAAACAATATAATTATGGATTGAGGATACAGTATGGCTTTATCATCTAGTATAACCTCTAAACATGTCCAATAGTCAGAATGTTCGGACTTTCTGTGGCATTAGTTACCAATTTCAACATTGAACTCATTATTCTAATATTCTTTAGAATCAGCTGTTGGTCTCCTGGCAAAGGTGGCAAACTGATGGATTAATTCTTCCTCATCATCCATAAACTGTACCTGTCCGTTAAGTAAATCTGACTTCTCTTTTTTATTATCCTTATCTTGTTCTATCCTTGTTAATAGAGGGGTTCTTTGCTTGGCTGTTAATATTTCAGAATTTTCAAGGTTGAAGTCAGCCTCCCTCGCTGTCTTGGCTCTCTGCCCAGATCTTTAGCAGAGGCTGAATTTAGTTGGTACAAAACTCCCGTAGTGGCTGAATAAAATATTTCCTGAGAAAGGTTTCAAACCTGAATAACAACGATGGAAGAACAATCTGCCCAAAGGTTAACAATGTTCTTTTGCAGCCATGTCTGCTGGGTAGCCAAGAAATCTCTATTAGTTCGTTAGAATACACCCTGCAGTGTAAAAGTTGGGGAAGAGAGTTCAGTATTACTCGTCTGTTATACCACCTGCCCCTGTTCAAAGGAACATCAGCAGCTTGGCGTAAAATCCTATGTCTCTGTAGAACTAGCCTCTCCTCTGTGTCTTCTCCATCTTGAAGCCTCCAATCCACGTGAGCTGTCCATGAATTAAAAGTAAGTTTTGGAGCATGGGTTTCCTTATCTAATTGAGAGATAGTTTCCCATTAGAGACTTCAATCTCTAATATGAGCCACGGTGGTGCAGTGATTAAAGTGCAGTACTGCAGGCTACTTCTGCTGGCTTCTGCAATTTGGCAGTTCAAATCTCATCAGGCTCAAGGTTAACTGAGCCTTCTATCCTTCCGGGGTGGGTAAAATGAAGACCCAAATTGTTGGAGGCAATATGCTGACTCTGTAAACTGCTTAGAGAGGGCTGGAAAGCACTGGAAAGTAGTATATAAGTCTAAGTGCTATTGCTATTTGCTTCCAAAAGCTGATCAAATGCAGCAATAACTGTGCCATTAGGAGGCAATTCTTAGCAACCAAATCCAAGTCTTCTTTAAAATTGCTATTAGTATTGTCTTTGTTCTCCCCTCTATCTCCTAACAAAGCCTCATTTCCCACAGAAAGGCAGGGGCCGCAGGGCCTGTTTACAGATGTTATGAGGAGAGAAGAGAAACAAAAAGGAGACTTACTTGCAGTGCCCATTATCTGAAATAAGTCCTGTATCTTTGTTTGCCTGAGTGTCATTGCTGCCATGTTGTGTTTAAGGTTTCCTCCCGACTATATATCCAATTTATGCCTTCTTTTAAATTTTCTTTTCAAGTCCCTTTTTGATTTTCCTATTTGCTTTTGTTTCTGCATCCCTGGATGGTTTAAAAGATTTAAAAACATACTCCCACTTCATTGATGAATGCTTGAAGCTGATAAATTTTGGAATTCATAGTCTAAATCCTAATCCTATCTAATCCTAAATCTAAAAACCTAAAATTACTACTAATAAAAGAAAAAGTAACTTTACTAGTTACTAGATAATATTAGATAGAAATAAACTATTTTACAACCCTATTAAAACAGCTAAAATAAAAGATAAGAAGCTCACTAAAAGAGCTGTCACACGGCGGCAATCTTGCTTAAGTTAATTAAAAAGAAACCGGCAATATGTTTAATAGATTCGCTGTCCAGTCACGTATTTAATATTGCCCCTTTCCAATTCATTAATACTTGCAATTTGGTAGCAATATTTGGGCACCTTTGGATTTTTAGGACATCCCTGGTTTGGGAAGTAACCCCCATGCAGCATCATCTCACGGCACAAATGACATCAACTCACTAGGTGTTGTCATGTGTGGCTTTTAGCAGAGGCCTCTGTCTTCATGGACTCTGCCCCTCTGACTTAAATCATGTGGCAGGAGTAATTTTTTAATTACATATAGGTATGGCAATGTTAAGAAATTGTTTTTCAGTTGATATGAAAATACAAACATGTACAAAGTGTTTTCAGTCTCTTTGGCTCCCTGGAGAGAGAAACAGAGGGAAATAGGCTCTGGTGGAAATACCAGAGGGAGGTGAGGTGAGGGAGTTGGGATTTCATTCTGTGACATTGCCCTGATTTTAAAATCATTTCTGTATATAAAACAAACATGGTGAAACTTTTGCTTCCTCTTTCTTTTTCTTTATGCTTAAACAGCAAAGGGAAAGGGGTGCTGCCCAAGCCTCCCTTTCCATAGGGAGGTTCCACCAGTGTAGCCAGCGCTGAGTACAGGACTGGATAGGGCCCCTTGTTCAACTCTGTCAAGATCCCTCTGGATCTTCAGCCTGTCTTCTGGGCTGTTGGCTATTCCTGCCAGTTTACTGTCCCTCATCTAAATCGCTTATGAAGACATTGAAGAGTCCTGGGCTTAAATCTTGAGATACTCCATTGCTTACTTCCCTCCATGTAGATGTAGTTCCACTAAGGATGACTCGTTGAGTGCAGTTACAAATCCACTTACAAATCCATGTGGTGCTGATGCTGTCCCCTTTTCCCCTCAGCATTTTTGAGCGCTGTGTACTTGTAGAGATTGTTAGTGATTATAGCTTCAGTACCTCCTTTTGTGGAATTTCCCATCCTTCCTGGATATTTTACCTCTTTAGGATCTGAAACCACTGGATCCAACTTTATGGACATAAAGCTCCCCAAGGTGCCAGTCGATCCCTCCCTATTGTGAGGTTTACAGTCACAGTGGCAGATTCCCTTCTACTTTCTTTCACTTCTGAAAAGGAGGAGGACAAGGGAGAGAGCCGGTTGGGTCTAGTGGCTAGACCAGGTCTAGAAGGCTAGAAATCAGGAGACAGTGAGTTCTAGTCCTGCCTTAGGCATGAGAGCTGATTGGGTGACTTGGGGCCAAGCACCAGAAGACTCTGAGTTCTAGTCTCGCTTTAGGCATGGAAGCCAATTGGATGGGCCAATAAACAGGAGAAAGCCTGTTGGGTGATTTAGGGCCAATCACTCTCTCTCAGCCCAACCCACCTCACAGGGTTCTTGTTGTAGGGAAAATAGGAGGAAGAAGGACTCTTTTTTTGCCACTCTGACTTATTTATAAAAACAAAGGCAGGCTTAAAAAACCCTTAAATAGAAGCAGGCACCTCTGACTCTAGACAAAGGGGTACCCAGAAGATGCCAGGTTAATTTAAATCTCCCATTATCACTACTGTCTCTTTGAAAGACTGGTCCTCTCATGCAGGAAGACCACCCCTTTATCTTCTATGTTCCTTTGGTGGGACGCCAGCTCGCTACCCCCCCTCCCCTTGGTGCACCTTGGAAAGCCCCCCAGCCTGAACAGAACTGGCTGGCAGTCTTTGGCAGCCAAACCATTCCTTTGTGTTAGATTGTAGACTCCTGGCTAAGGTAACATTGCTTACCCTAAATACATACACACATACATTAATTCATACATAAAACTAAGACAAATATTCACAGTATTATCACTTGTTCCTCTTTTATTCTTACTCAAATACTTTCAAAAGGATTTGCTGGATTTCTGTATAAATGTGTTATTTCTTTAGGTACAGTCTTATTATCATAGCTCCATGATTCCAAGATTGGCATGTTTGGTAAATAAGTAGTTCCCCAACTGGGCACCTTATATGTTCATCCTCTGTCTTTGTGGTAATAGAGGAATCCTGGGGGGTGCGAAGGCTGCACTTAATTCTATTGTCCACACTTGCAAAACAACAGCAACAAAAATAGCATCATTATCCTTCCTTCCTTCCTTCCTTCCTTCCTTCCTTCCTTCCTTCCTTCCTTCCTTCCTTCCTTCCTTCCTATGGTTTTCAATTATCATCCAGCTGACCTTTGCTTAATCACAATGATTTTAATTTCAATCCATCATTTTCAGATAACATGGACAAAACAGATAATTAAAAATAAATATGCTGAAATATGTGTAAACATAGAGGCTGAAAAGAACCTCAGGTAAATATTTATGCCCTGCTAGAGGCGACTTGTGGAGGGTTACCACATCCAGGGTGCAAAAGTAGCTGCAAAGCAGCAAAGAGTCTTAGTGATTTGTGGGGCTCAACACAACATCTCTTTGCTATTCATTAAAGCTGTCTGGTTAGTTACAAACACAAACACAAACACTTTTTGAAATGTGTCTGCACAGATTGAACTGAAACAATTCATTATCCAAAGCCTGTAATCTGACACATGAGTCTGAAAAGAGATGCAGCTCCTTTAACAGTTTTATTAACTTTGCATTATTATAAGTAGATTCCTTAAAGTGGCAGTTTTTTTCAGGGCCAAGAAGATGACTGTTTTAATACACAACAGAGGAATGCTGTCTTTGCACAAGGGCCAAAGCAATAATTCTTAAAACATTCACTGTAATGGACAGAAGGAATAACCTTGAGGAACAGGAGGACGAACCCCTACCCAAGATAATAGTGAGATAAAATAAACCTGAGTCAGGACCAGAACTGTAAACTGAGAAAGTGTTTTGGAAAACACATCCTTGGTTCTCATAGAGGGACGCAGGGAGGGCGAAGCTTGTGCAGACTTGCAAGATTCTGTTGTTGTAGCTCTATAATAAAAGCAACGTTAGCCTACATGACTGGTTTCTACCCTGGTCTATCCTGAAGGGCTGACACCACCAAACACATATATACAGGATATATTGATCCATCCTTGGAGTTGATGCCATCTCTAAAGATGCTGAATGGGGAGAGCCAGTACCCAATCCTTGGAAAAAATAAAAAACCTTGCAGTTCGCTTTTTGCATCCTCCGATATCCTCGCAACCTGTGTTCAGAAGACCCTAGAAGATCCGCTGTTCCGTTGCTGGACAAATGCCGCACTTTGTATATTTGACAAACTGACACTGCCACACTGAGTGTCGAACTCAGCTTGTCAAATACACAGAGGGCAACACTGAGGGCTCCTGTAGAAGGTGGCTGACTGCCTCTTCATCAATAGGAGGTCTGAAAATGTGAAAGAACAAAAGTTAGCAACTCCATGAAACATTCTGTCTGCAGCTGAGCGTCTCCCTGATCTTGGAGACCCCTGGAACTGTCAACCTCCAACGTGAGCCAGGTCTGCCGCCTGCTTTGGATTCTTAAAATTATACACTGGTATAATTTTAAATCATTTTTTAATTGGGTTACTGATTTTAATTTGGTATTGTATTGTGATTTGTATTGAAGTTGTCATTTTGTAAGCCGCCTTGAGTCCCTAGGGAGAAAGGTGGCATATAAATCGCAATAAATAAATAAATAAATAAATAAATAATTCTCTCGGGTGGCCCAGGAGTTTCCCTGTTGCCTTGGGTTGCTTATCTGGTTTCAGTATTATGTTGCATTTGGTTGCAAACATACCAATGATCATTTCCCTATGGAAAGAGATGCCTGCTACGTATTTTACGCATTGCATAGTTGGATGATGAAGCAGAATGCAGATGTCGTGATGGTCCCATGTAAGCTCACAGTTTTGGAGGAAATCTAAATCCAATTAGAGATAAAAGATATCAAATATTTTACATCCCTGACTGTCTTCCCATCCCAGATGAACCCATGTTGATATGTATCTCTGCATGTACTAAAACCATCCAAGAGGTTTGAGGACCTGATGTGGAAGGATGATAATCAGTCCTGGATATGAAGAATAGAGCATAGAATAAACAACTGCTGTAGCCTGCACATTTACTCAACAGAATTTTTAAAATTTATTATCAGTAGTAGCTCCTGCCGAGAAAAACACCCTGCCAAATTCTCTTGAGTTTTGTGCAAAGAAGATTTTCACAGGAAGGATTCCACTCTTACCACTTTCTAAATATAGTGGGGGGTTTTCCTTCTAGACGTTTTAATGTGTCTATGGATTATTAAATATATAGATGACACAATATAATCAATGACTGTATTATTGTCTTTATTTGTGATTAATGTGCTTTGAGAAATGTTATGAGGAGTGGCATATAAACGCTTTAGCTTTAAAACAAAAACAGGACCAGCAATAGAATCGGCCCCTGTGTAGCTCAGTCAAGGCAGCTGCTAACGGAGCGAGGCAGAGTCTGGCAGCGGCAGAGCAAACAGCAAAACAAAGGCCAGAGCTGCCCTCTGTGCCCAAGATGTTGTGGTGGTGTCCTTCAACAAGGGTCACCCTCTTTGCTCCCTCCCATGACAAGCTTATATCAATCATCATCCATCAGTCTGGAAAGGACACAAACACAATTTTAGCATGCTTGCAACAACTCTCTTCTACTTCGTCTGGCAAATAAAAAAAAATGTTCCAAATTAGCTTCATGAGCTACGACACTTCCTTTTTGAAAGGGAGAAACCAACATTTAGCGTATGGCAATTGTACTAACGGCTTCTCACGCACCCTTGGGCAGAGAGAAGTGTCACACAGCAGTCTGCTGATTCATGCATTATTGGCTGGGTTTGCCCAACTTGGATACTTGGCTGGATATACACAAGAGACCATTGTGTCTAAGCAGCAAAAATTGACTGCTTGCTGTCCTCTAGTGGTTGCATATTAACAGTCCAGGTATGGGAGCCTTCAATAAGCCAAAATCCATTTTGGTTGGCAAGTGATGTGAAAGCAGACTGAGACTAAATTTTGGACTGTGCAACTGGCTAATTCACCTATGGTTTAGTTTGCTTAGTTTACTGGACTTGCACAAATAAGGAATGCTAAGTGAAGCTGTGCTATGCTTTTTATTTGTTTCAATTTAGAAGCCATTCAATTAAGGTGACCAGATTTTAACATTGGTAAAGCGGGACACCCACCATTTTGTGGGCGTGGCTTGGAGGTCATGTGACTGGGTGGGCGTGGCTAGCTGGTCATGTGACCGGGTGGCCATGGCTATGTGTATAGAAAAAAGTAATTTCTGACAGGTCCTCGCACTTTTGACTGGTCCTCACACTTATGACCATCCTCACATTTATGCCCGTGCAGCATTCTTAACAACCATGTCACTCATTTCACAACTGCTTCTCTTCACCATGATGACAAGATAGGGCAAAAATGTAAAATGTGAGGACGGTTGTAAGTTCGAGGACTGGTCAAAAGTGTGAGGACCAGTCAAAAATAACTTTTTCAGCCCTCTGAGTAGTCCATATGCATAAAAGGATACAGCAATAGAGAGGGATGAAGGAAGGGAAGGGAAATTAGAGTAGGAGTGAGGGTAAGAGAGGGAGGAAGAGAGGAGGAGAAGGAGAAAGGAAGAGGAAGTAGGGAGGAGAAAGAGAGGGGGGGAAAGAGAAAGTAAGAAGGAAAGAAAAGAGAGAGGTGGTAGGTTTGAGGAGAAAGATTGCTGTACAATAAAAAAGATGAAAGGGAAGAAAGCCAACCCCAAACAAATATAAAGATATTAAGATAAAGAATGAATTGTTAAACTTTAAAGAATAAAAGAGAACAAATATGAATAAATAGCAATAATTAGAAACACATACAAACATACAATGTATTTTCTTTGAACAGAATATTTGGCTGGTTCACAAATTTAAACAGTGTTTAATCATTTCAATTAAATTTACAATTTCTATATTTCCTTTTTGCCATATTTATTCCTCATCTATTTTTTAAAAAAACCAATATTACCTTTTATCCTCATCTCTAATCTTAATCAAATTCAATTTTTCCTTTCTATTCTATATTATACCCCTTCCCATTGTCATCTATTTTTATATCCATCCTCACATTGGTTAATTATGTAATATTACAGTTGTTTAATATAAATTCAACATTTTAATATAAATCAATTAGTTATATAACTATCTTTTTTGTATATTAATCAATATGAACATAAATATTCCAATTATTTCCATGCAATCCAATTTCTTACAAATCAATTAATTATATTTACCAATAATAATAAACCAAATAATTTCCTCCATATATTCCTCCAAACCACAACTTAACCATTTCTGCTTTCAACACAATATGCAATTAATAGTATCTCAATTATTACAATTCCCTAGTTAAATAGAGCTTTTTTTCTTTTGTGTTTTAAAATCTTGAACTCTCCCCTTTTGCCCTAAATTTCCCATTGTTTGCAGTTTTGCACCTACCTTTTTTGGTGAGGAAAAAGAAAAAGAAATCTCTCTCTGCCTCATTTTGCCACGTTGCAGCAAAGACCCTGATTTACTTTCAGTTTCGCTTTTTCAGCATAGTTAGGGGGAAAAAAATCTCAGCACTCTGCAGCTAGCAACTACAGAGCCCTGAGCAAAACAGCTGAGAGTAAATCAGCTGAGAGTTGGGAAGCCGATCTAATCAACTTGTGCTAATTAACCTATGCTGAAGCTTTAAGGGGCTGTTTTTTCTATTTTTGCAGGCATCGGTCTACTCATTTGTTTTCTTTTAACACTGATCAGCTGTAGGGCGGCCCTCTGAAGCCCCGCAGCAAGAGTTTAAACAGTTTTTTTTCCCCTCTAGCCATCAGCTGGGACTCAGGAGGCAGCTGGGAGCAACCCACCACTGCGCCGTTCCCTAGCTTGTCGTGCATTCTTTCAAAAAATCGGGACTTTTAAAAAACGCCGTGGGAGGCGGGACAAATTGTTCAAAAGCGGGACTGTCCCGCCAAAAGCGGGACGTCTGGTCACCTTACATTCAACTCAACTCTGGGCAGCTCACACCTTAAACAGTAAAGAGCAATAAAATGGAAGAAAAAGTCAGGTACAGCCCCCACCCCACCCACCCCCTCCCACTAAAACAGTATTCACCTAAGACCTGGGGCTGGGTTGACACAACAGCTCAACTAAAGGAAGTTGATTATTCTGCAGCCAAATGTGCCATGTAGTCTGCACCAGGCACAGTATCTGGGGGTGCCCCAAAGTGTTGCCCCCATCCTGACTTTTCCACCATACCCTGCAGTTACCTGCATAGAACGACCACGGATGATCTTCGAGGCTCATTTCTTTCTCTGAGTGTGTGATATTTTTTTCCTTAATGTGAAAGATACGTTGGAGATGGTTCAGATTTGGATGACATAAAGCTTCTCTGATGGGAGATAATTTCATTTCTGAAGCCAGCACAGGAAGAACGAACAAAGAGCAACCCCAATCTGTAATCACAACCATAATCAACCTGCCACCTTACTCCCCTAATTTCTTTGTTGAAAAGGACACCACCATCTTATCAGGGACTAACCTGAGATCCAACTGAGAAGAAGGGAGGCAACATGTGAACATCTAGATCAGTGTTTTCCAACCTCGGTAACTTTAAGATGTGTGGACTCAAATCCCAGAATTCCCCAACCAAAATGTTGTCTGGAGAATTCACATGTCTTAAAGCAGCTGAAGCTGAGAAACATCGATCTAGATGTTGCCGAACTCCAGCACCAATTAGACACAATTATCTCATGATATGAGAGAGATGGGGTTGGAGATCTGAGCTGCAAACCTTACATGACCACTAGATGGCAGCAGAGAAAGGGGATAAAAACCTAATTGCTGCTGACAGGGTTTTGCAACCCTCATCCTTTAGCCTTCCTCTCCCGGGTGAGAAGGGCGAGATAGGGCCGGGCGGCTGCAGCTTTAAGACGGCTGTACCAAAGAATGCTGAACAGCCAACTGAGCTTGCGATTCCTCAGAGCCATTTTTTTTTGGGGGGGGGGGAGGCCCATTAAAAGCCAACTCTCTGTGATAAATGAACTATTAGGGATTCCCTAAAAGTTTTAGGGGGGTCATTCAGTGGTGGGTTTCAAAAATTTTTACAACCAGTTCTGTGGGTGTGGCTTGGTGGGCATCAGTGGTGGGTTGCCCCTGGTTCGCACTGGTTCTATAGAACCGGTAGTGAAACCGGCGGGAGGCTCTGCCCACTGACCCTGATGTCATAAAAATGCTTCTGCGCATGTGCAGAAGAGCGCACGTGCGTGCGAACCAGTAGTAAAGGTAAGTAGAACC
This sequence comes from Pantherophis guttatus, assembly GCF_059756535.1. NCBI lineage: Eukaryota > Metazoa > Chordata > Lepidosauria > Squamata > Colubridae > Pantherophis > Pantherophis guttatus. The sequence continues at coordinate 168,408 of NC_142074.1, forward strand.
CACCCCTGGTGGGCGTGGCATGGCTTGGTGGGTGTGGCTTGGTGGGCATGGCAGGGGAAGAATACTGCAAAATCCCCATTTCCTCCTGATCAGCTGGGACTCGGGAGGCAGAGAATAGATGGGGACTGGGCCAGTCAGAGGTGGTATTTACCGGTTCTCTGAACTACTCAAAATTTCCGCTACCGGTTCTCCAGAACTGGTCAGAACCTGCTGAATCCCACCTCTGGGCTCATTGCAGGAGAATTTCCATTCCTAGATTGGCTCCATGTGCCCTCAGAACCTGTGCACCAGCCGTCTGGGTTGGACATTTGCTTTCTGGTACAAGAACTTCTTCCATTGAAAATTCACATTGAAAATGCCTCGGTTACAACTTCCAGCATTAGCTTGAAAAGTATCTGCTGGGATCTCAGCTGAAATGATCCCGTTAGTTGAATCCTCTTGTACTGTTTTCAGTGAGGATTCTTGAAGAGAAAGCTGTCCGGGGTGATTTCAGGTTAACGGATTCCTGAGAAAGTGGATCTTTCATTGGATTTTTAGTTAAATGACATTTGCTGGGAAACTTCACTTGTTTTCTAACGATTTTATATACTCAGCACTGGGGAGGGGGGAAGGTTTAAAAGACTACAGCATAATCCTTTTATTCCCATCTATTTTTATAGCATGTAATTAACAAAGAACAGTTTATCCAGTCTCTGAAGCTTTTCTAAGATTGCAGTCACATGAAATGCTTAATAATGATTTAGAATCACATTTTTTTCCAATTAATCCAATTTCCTGGTCTCACCTGTCACCCCTGAACTATGAACTCAGTTGGAGAGCATCCTAGCCCAAAATGTGCTTAAATGGGTTTTGGATTTCATGAGTCATATCTAAACCAAAGGTCTCAAGAGTTTTTGGGCTTAAGTTTATTACATGCCTGTTCTTTTAGATCCAGAGTTTTATAGTAATGCTGATATTTAAGATCAAGAAACGTTACCAATTTATTATAATAAAGGAGTCAAGATGCTTAGCAATTTTAGGCATACCTATTATTGTTAATCTTAATTTTAAATCAAAGTCTAGTTTAATGTTCCCAGAAATAACTGAGTCCTATCATCAAACAAGATGTCATAAATACTTGTCATACTTGTGAAACACTTGTCATAAATACATCTGTAAAAATAAAAAAAACATTCCTAAGATTGTAAAAAAGAAATGAAAAGCAGTTCTCAAAAATTGCAAAATATCTGTGGTGGCTCTTTAAATGCTTCATATTGCCACCATAAATTTCCCTTCAATTGAATAGTATGAAGCATTCCGTCTGAACAATCCTGAATATTAATATATAATATGGGCAGGGAAGGTATGTTGCGGACCCCATCAGTTAAAGAACTCTGACGAGGTCCAGGTAAAGAGCCTTCTCTGCTGTTGTTCTCCCCCCCCCATAGAATATTTTTCCCCTGGGATGAGGCAGACCCCTACCCACCTGGCCTTCTTCAAAGGAGGCAAAGCATGGCTTTGTGGCCTCTGGTGGGGGGTGCAGAGGAGTGGGCAGTCGAGGGGCCGGCTGATGCCCTGAGAGACCATCCCTCACCTTTTGAATTCTCTTTTTTATAGGGCTTCATTACCCTTGTCTCCTTTTAAAATTCTAATTTTTATATACCATTGTTATTTTTTTACCATTTTAGTGTTCACCGCCCAGAATCCCTCTCTGAGGGAGATGGGCAGTTCAAAAATGTGAAATCTAAATAAATAAATAAACCAAAGTGAAGACCAATGACAGTGCTCAAGAAAACATTCTTGTGGTGCTGGAAACAAACATTTCCTAAAATTTGGGGAACAAACTATTCAGCTCTAATGCAGAAGACTGAATATAGATATGATTAAAGATGGAAGAGGAACTGTTCAGTGTTGAATGAAAAATCAGGATTCATAGTATGCCATTTTATTTTTGTTATTTTGCCAGCTGAATGTTGTGCAGGAAAATTAAATAATAATGTTTAATCTCCTTATGTTATTTCTTAAGGCACAAATTCAACCAGAACAAAAACCTTTAAATGTTAATGGTTGTAATCTATTAATTTTAGATTCAAATAATAATGTCTTGTTTAAAGACGCATGTAATGCTGTTACCCATAGTGCATATGAAATGGTCCAGAGACTTATTCATTAAACTTACTGCCTAACACAACTTTTGGGAAGGACACAAAGCCATAGAGTTGGAAGACTGCAGGCCAATTAACATTTGCCTCCCTTCCAGGCCTTGGTTTTTATTCCTAGACCACTTAAGTTTTAAAGAGAACAAATTTTGAATGGTGATGGAAATTGTTTTAGTTCTCTGGATGCTTTTTTTGGGGGGGGGGTGCCAACAGGTTTTGAAAATGCACCTATCAGCAAATCCAATGTTCAGAGTTTGAAAGTGAACAGAGACTCCACAGTGCTGTGATTCCATCCCTTCTTTCAAACTATCATTTTCTCCTTGATAGGAGATACCATCCATCTCCATCTTTAGAGAGGGGAAAGTTACTCAGAAGAAGTAAATTCCACTCACTCCTAAAAGTGGAAATGATCCATCCCATTTGTTGCTAAACAAGTTTGGCAGATTTTGTAACTGAACTCCCTGGAAAACAGTGGCCAATTAGCAACTTCCCCAAAGGAGGAATTCAACTCATCTTCTTACCGAGCCAGATGAGAAGATCCATGGAATGCACCACCTAGAAGAACTGGAGAAGCATACTTTACCCTCCTCTCTCTGAAGTCCTCGCTTGGGTAGTCTGACTCTTTCTCCTGCCATTTGAAGCCAAAGAGGAAGAGTAGCAATGTCCACAAAGAAAAGAGGTTGTTTTGCAGGGGACCTCTCCTTAAGAGGAAGCTAAAATGGGGAAGATAACGTTGAGGTCAGATGATGACAGGAAATCGCTGGATGTTTGACAAGTCAAAATTGAGTAATGTGCTGCAGTCGTTGGTTCTTGCCTGCCACATTGCTTGCTCCTGCACCTAATTTGGTTGTTCTTCTGTGTCCAATCCAGATAATTATTCTGGGAATAGAATAGAATTAAAATAGAATTAAAGAGGAAATGAAATAGAAGGAAAGACAACAGCTTCAGATCTACCCAAAATCATGAGGACTCTTCCACTCTTCTTCCAAGCCCAATTACTTTCCTGGCCCTCCAAACATTAACATTTACCAAACCTTAATTTAAACCCAGGTTTGGGTAATGGAGTTTCAGGCCAAGTGAATATGCATTTTTATTTATGTTCTGAAAGCATATGTAATTTATATGCATTTATAAAAGCCTCCCCTCCCCTCCTGCCCAGGACACTGCAGGGATTTCTTGAGCTCATCTCTTGAGTCAGCTGCTGTTCCTTGAGCTCTTCCCAATCATGACCTCATCAGCATTTTCCTGCTTGACACATGACCTATGTATTTCTGCCTTAGTTTTGATCAGATCCTGTAGTGTCCAACATTTTGGTTGGAACAGACCACCTGCCTGCTTCCATCATGGAGTGAGTGTCCAGGATGGACACAAGGGGAGCGACTGGTCAACTCAATGCAGATGGTAGCTAGAACTATGCAATTGAAACCGCTTCCTCTTTGAATGTCCATCAAGTAAATCACACAATGGCACAACATCCAGGACAAGTGTGAACCCAGTCAGTGAGAACAGTCAAAAGCTCATGGGAAAAACTTGGTTGAAAGGCCACACCAGAATGTGGCCAATACTACAGCAACATTTATAAGTCACTTTGAAATAATATTTCATTCTGCTCAAATCACTTTATGTACACTAATTTATAAGAGGCAAAAAGAGAATCGCCAACCATTTGTTTGAAATTGTATAAGGTCTCCTGCTTGAGTAGGAGGTTGGACTAAAAGACCTCCAAGATCCCTCCCAACTCTGTTGTTCTGCTATATACAGTACGTACTTTATCTTTGTGGATTGGAGCAAAGCTGCTCTTGGTGAATCTAACAAGTGGGCTACCAAGGGGCTCTGAATCAAAACATACATCTTTAAAATATGTTTTACACACTATCACTCATAGCTCAAAAACATTGCGTGCATACTTGATAGGAGCTGCTTAAACATATCTCGATGACCACTCTGTGAAGTTTGGTAGGTACTGCAACACCATATCTATCCTGAATGTTGAAATGGAAATGAAAAGGAAAACTAAGAAGTTCAAACATTAGTTTAATTTTATTGCTTCATTTGACACAGTGTTTTTCAAATTTGGCAACTTTAGGATAGGTGGAGAATTCTGGGAGTTGAAGTGCATACATCTTCAAGTTGGCATATTTGAAAAACATTGATTTAAGGGAACAAAATAATGTCATTTTCTCTCTTGAACACAATGGTATTTTTAAAATGTGTATTAATGAATAATGTTCTGCTTCCAATTTGAATGCCAGCCCTTCCTCTTAATCTTGAATTGAGGATACGTAAATTCATTTTAAATATTGATCTCACTCTCAGAAGCAAAGGGGGAAAGGAAATCGGATCTCTGAAGAGAATGACCTGTTGCTATCCTCTTTTCTGTTCCAGTCCATGCAATAAAAGGCAGTCTGGAATTTTAACCATTTGCAATTACTTAGCAGACCTTATCCAGGACCCTCACCTCTCAGTGTGTAAATGAGTAGTTTTTTAAAAATGCCTTCTTTTGCCCAGGGACAGAGAGATTCATTGAATTCAATTGCTGATCACTTCTTTTTTTGTTTCAAATAAAAGAGGAATGGGAAAAAATAACACACATACTTAAAAATAGGGTGGATAGAGGAAGAGACTATTCATAAAGTATGCCTCACTGAAATAACCAAACTAGAATAGAAAATGAATCATTATTTTATTTGATGGATTAGAATTTTTCTTTGCAATAAAATATTCTCCGAGGAGGTTTATGCAATTAGTAAAGAATAGAATAAAAATCCATTAAAATAACATACCGTATTGAAATAATAAGAGTGGCATATAAATCATATAATCATGTAAGAGGTGTACATTGCAAATGAGACCACATTAAAATGGGAACACAAATAAAATGCAAAATCCAGAAAACTGGCTGTGACCCTCCTGGAGTCATTCAAAGGGAAGAATTGTATTTACTTTGACATTCAAAAATACAGTCCAACAGGAAAGGGCCTATCCCCAATTGACCACTTGCTTAGGATGTCTCTCTTAAGACCAAAGAGATACCTGTGAGTATTGCCTTTTTATGTACAAAAGTGGAAAAGCAGCCTGCAGCTGGGTCTCCATCCTGAAGACCACTTAACCCTGCACTCTGAATGGCTTTCTTACAAAGCCTGAGGGTCCAAATAAGATTGCTGGATGGACCAGGATCCTGGAATCGTATCATCAGCCCCACACTCCAAGAGCCACAACTGCCACCATCTTGTCCCGCAAGTTCAAACATGAGGGAAGGTCAAGAAGGCTGCCAAACTGGAGAGGCACTCTGCTCTGGCACAAGGCTTAAAGCGGATTTGGAAAATCAAGTTGATCTAATGTTCCAATCTGAATTAAGCTAGATCACTTTGTTTTTAAAGTGTTTGACTTGTAGATTTCATTCAGAAAGAGATTTTCATTCTGAGATTGGACCAAATTGGCTCCAATCTCGGGAAGCCCCCCACAGCCATGTTGCTTTGTGAAGGGCCACAATCCAGAGGTTTCCTCTCTCTCCCCGACCGGCTCAGCCCCTCCAGTTATGCTGTAATGAACTCTGCAGAGTATACATCTGAGGAAGTATACTCTGGTAGTCTGCAAAAGCTTATCCTAATAAAATTTGGGGGCTTTTAAGGCACCCAGAAGGATTATTCTTCATATTCACCCTTGTCTCAGGTTGCCTTCTTTGCCCCAGTACAAAGAGAAACATGGGAGTAATATTTAAATTGTAATATATTCATGAAATTGCTTCTTCCTGTATTGCCCAAACTTGTTCCCAACTTACTATATTGCTTAAAATTGTTCTACCAAGTAGTTCTTCTCTGCGGTCTTTTGCACAAAGTACAGTACAATATTTTTCAGAAATTTTTGAAGACAAGCCTTAGCAGCATGAAGTTGGGATTTTTTCCCCACCCTCTTTTTCCTGAAGTTCTGTTACTTTGTTCAAGAGTGAGAGTTTGAGAAGATTCTTACATAGAAAACAAGCATTTTAATACTCCTGGTAGATCTAGGGGCTCAATAGTGTGTACTAACGAACCATTATCAAAGCTTATTGAAGAGAACATGTTAACCTTTCCCATTCATATGGTTATTTCTTCCTTATGGGTTTATGACATCTAGGAGATTGCTCTTAATTCCAGGGACCAGAATGATTTCAGGAAAAGCAACCAAAATGCTTCTTGATCTCTGGATTTAAGCAGGCACGTTGGGAGGTGGAAGCTATGAGAAAAGTGCTTCTACAAATATTTGGTGCAGTGTAGCTGAAAACAAGGAAGAGAAGCAAATTCAAATAATGATGGGTGATGAACTTCCAGGATCAATGATACCAGCAAGAAACACCCTTTGATTGGGAATATTTTTTAATTTTGATTGGTTTTGAGTTTTTTTTTTTTAAATGCTGATAATAAAGTTAAGTGTTAGGTTAAGGCTCTGTAATTATGCCTAAGCCTTATGTGATGCTCTGAATAAAGTTAAAATCATAAGATGGCAGGGGAGGCACAGTGGCTCAGTGGTTAAGGCACTGGACTTGTGGGCTGGAAAGGGTTTGAGACCTTAGTGTCATGCAATGAGGTGAATTGCTAACCTAGCATTCAAAAGCATGCAGATGCGAGTAGATAAATAGGTACCACTTCAGTGGGAAGGTAAGAATGCTCTGTGACATCATGCTGGCTACCTGACCACAGGAAAGTCTTCGGACAGTGCTGGCTCAATGGCCTTGAAACAGAGTTGAGCTGCACCCCTTATAATTGGCAATGACTAGTGGAGTAAAATCCACAGGCACTCCTTTTTTACATAAGCTATTTTCCTAAATATATTTACCCCATATTTAAATATTTGCTAAAATCTTAATGGATAGAGTACATTTAAGGTTTAGGATTTACTTTTCCTAAACAAAACAAAATATAGTTGTTAAATGCAGTTCTGGAGAGAATTCACCTACTCCTGATTTTCATTAGTGATATCATGAATTAACTTCCCTATTCCCAGTTTTTTCCCCCAAAAAGTCATTTTAATTACCTGGCAGATTTCAGGAACCCCTCCTGGAACAAAGAAGTTGGTCTCAGAATTAAGGGGCTGATCCACTATGGGCTTCCTAAAACGGGATTGTGGGGTCCTTGCTGCTGTTTGAATCTGGATTTTTTATTTTTATTTTTATTATTATTATTATTATTATTATTATTATTATTATTATTATTATTATTATTTTATTTCTATACCGCCCTTCTCCTGCGGGACTCAGGACGGTGTACAGCCAAGATAAAACATTGCATATAAAATTTAAAAACAATTTAAAAACAATTAAATAATTTCGGCCCAATATATTAAAAACAACCCAATTAAAACCAAATTCAATTAAAACTGAGAGGATGGGATCAAGCCAGCCCAGCTAGATGGAATAGGTGTGTTTTCAGGGCCCAACGAAAAGTCCGGAGGTCTGATATCATGCATAACTCAGGGGGTAGGTCATTCCAGAGGGCGGGTGTTGCCACAGAGAAGGCTCTCCCCCTGGGGGTCGCCAGCTGACACTGTCTGGCCGACAGCACCCTGAGGAGGCCCTCTCTGTGCGAGCGAACCGGTCGGTGGGAGGCTATTGGCGGCAGAAGGCGGTCTCGCAGATAACCCGGCCCTAAGCCATGGAGCGCTTTAAAGGTGGTCACCAACACCTTGAAGCGCACCCAGAAGACCACAGGAAGCCAGTGTAGCTCGCGCAGGAGAGGTGTCCCCATCGCTCCCATAATCCCCCGCGCGGCCGCATTCTGGACTAACTGTAGCCTCCGGGTGCACCCCAAGGGGAGCCCCATGTAGAGAGCATTGCAGTAGTCCAGGCGGGAAGTGACGAGTGCTTGAGTGACCGTGCGTAGGGAGTCCCGATCGAGAAAGGGGCGCAACTGGCATATCAGGCGAACCTGATAAAAAGCCCCCCTGGCCACGGCCGTCATGTGCTCTTCTAAAGACAGCCGTGGGTCCAGGAGGATGCCTAAGTTGCGAGCCCTCTCTGTGGGGGCCAGTGATTCGCCCCCAATAGCCAGCGATGGCACCAGCTGGCTATATTGGGACGCCGGAAGCCACAGCCACTCGGTCTTGGAAGGGTTGAGTCGGAGCCTGTTTCTCCCCATCCAGGCCCGCACGGCCTCCAGACACTGGGACATCACTTCAAGGGCATCGTTGGGGTGGCCTGGGGTGGAGATGTACAGCTGAGTATCGTCAGCGTACTGATGGAACTCCACCCCAAAGCCATGGATGATCTCACTTTTTTATACCGATGATGTTAGCTACTTGGGTAATGAAACGTCTGCAAGAAAACCGCCAAGCTCAGAGAGCACCAAGGATCCCACAGTTCATCCCTGAGTGACAAATATTCTCTTCTAGGATTCCTCTACCCACCACGAACCCCGCTTTCCACTTGCATTAAACAAGGCAGCTGCTAAATATGCTATCACCAGAAAGGAAAGTGCTAAGAGGACATTTCTGGGGCATCCATTAAGAAAAATATATTACCCTCTAGGTATGAAAACTTTTATTTTACAACTTGCATTAAACAAGAAAACAACTGAAATAGTGAGACACAGTTTTGCTGAGGTCCACAACAGTAAAAAATGTTAAGCTATTGAGCTCAGAAGAATTTCCTGTAGGACAGCTTGTTCAGAATGAGCAGCAAATCCTCACCCAATTGACTAAGTTCCTTCAAGTGTGATCATTTCAAAAGCTCAGGATCTATTTAAAACAATCTATTTTGCTTCTTTAGCAAAATGCTCACTGCCACAACTTCAGTAGGACAAATAAGCCATCAGTTTTTGACCCTCCTTCAAAATCAGACCTGCTTCTCCATGCTTCTCTCTTCCTGGCTGCTTCCTCCTCAATCTCTTCCCAGCTGATCCACTGAATAATTTCCTTATAGATGAATTTTGCCAGCCCCCCACCCAACTCCCACCTTGCAACTAGCAGAAGTCTTGTTAGCTGCAGAGACTGACATCCCAGCAAGGCAGGAAAACTAGTGTGCTCTCTTTTATCCCCATCATGGGCAGAATAAGTAACCTTGAGTTACAGGAGGAAGACCGTCAGATAAAAGAAATCTGAGTCTGGGCCATAGCTGTAATCTGAGAAAGTGTCTTGTACAAGTCCCTCCCGGGTTCCCTGGAAGATAAAGGGAGAAAGGGAAGCCCAGTCAGACTTTTCAGATTCTGTTATTGTTAGAATAAAAATAGTACTAACGCTCATAATTCTGGTGCCCTGAACTGGTCTGCCTTGAGGGGCTGACACTCCCCCTCCTTATTTATAAATGGGTTGTTTTTTCCTTTGGCTGAACTTAAGAAACCAAGTTCATTGAGTTTCCCTTAGGCTGCATTCTATTAGGCTAAGAAATCAATCTTTTTCTTTCTTAAACGTTATTCTCCAAGTTAAACTTCTGCTCTTTTATCCCTCCCACCCCTGCCTAAGTATATGTGTACCTCTTTGCTCTCTCTGTGACCCCCACTAAATTTTTTGTCCTTGCCTCTCTCCTCTTAATGACAGATCTCTTTCCTGCTAAAGGCCCCTACTTTGATTTCCTGACTGATATAAATCAAAGAATAAAATTTAAAAATAAATATACCAGGGTGCTTGTAAATACTAAAACCGATGACTGGGAATTTGCCTAAAGCACAGGTGAGCAGGGGAAATGTTCAGTATCTCGAGGAATTTTGGATGGCGAGGTCCAGGAGAAGAGCCTTTTCTGCTCCGGCTCCTGCCCTCTGGAACATTCTTGGTGTTGGAGGTGAGAGCTGCCCCCAACCGCTTGGCCTTCCGAAAGACCCTCAAAACTTGGCTCTACTGATTGGTAGATGGGGGGAGTTCCACGATGGAGGTGGTTGGGGAGCAAGAAAGAAGACCCCACTTCCATACCATTTTTTTTATTGAAAAGTTTTATAAGAAATTCAAACAATTTTCTCCCCCCCACCCTTTCCTCTTCCCCACATAAATTGTAAATTTTCTTATACATAATAAATCCTACATATACATGTTTCCCTTTAAAAAAGCATTAAAATAAGACATTTTAATTACATTCGGAGTTGCTCTTCTTTTCTTTCTTCCCTCATTCCACAACAAACCTTCTTCTTTTCCTCCTTTCTTTCCCTTCCCTCCCTCCTCTTCTCTCCTACTTTCTGCTACCTCTTCTCCCACCTCATCCTACTTCCTTTCCCTTTCCCCCACTTCTCTCTTCTTTTCCCCCTTCTTGCCTTCACTCCTACCCCATCCCCTTCCCTTCCCTTCCTCCTCTCCTTTCTTCCATTCCTCACCCTCCCTCTCCTCCTCCTACCCCCTCCTCCTCTCTCCTTTCTAACTTCTTTGCTGTGAAATATTTTCCTCCTTTAGTGTCTGAGCAACTCCTGTATTCTACTCATAGAATATACTTTCTTCTACTAAAACATTTCTCTATTCATCACCTTTCCCCCCCCCATCCCTTATCCCCCTCTCCCCACCCACCCCTGACTTCCCAGAGCAAAAACAGGGTATAGCATCTAACAAACATATACTAAAATAAACTAACAAATTATAAAGTTCAAAACTCCCACATGTTCTTTAACTCCCTTGCTCCAATTCATCAACCTCCCTTTTATAAATTCTCAAAACCAATTAAATTAAATTCATTCTTCCTACTTATAAAAAAGAAAAAGAAAAAACTTTTTCTTGATGTATAATCTGATACTTTAGCAGTCTTACAAACAGTAGAAATCATGAATAAATTCCATTTCTATTCCAGAAAAAAAGCAAAAAAGAAAAATTTTTCATCTTAAAATCTTACACATTTTATCTCATATATCTTTTAAAATAATATAGTCTTATGTTAAGCATTTTAAAAATCTCTTAATACCTTTAAAGCACTTATTTACCAAATATAAATTTCAGAATCTACAGGAGGGTATCTTTCAATTTTTCAATTAACCATCTTAATACCTCTAACTTTTTAGAGAGCAACCCTTAACTATCCAAAACTAATTATCATTTTGCAATAAAATTCGGAATTTAACATTAATCCTCTTCGCTTCAAAGGGTTAGACATCTTAAAAGCTTATACAATTTATCTCATATATCTTGTAAAATAATATAACCTTATGTTAAACATTTTAAAAATCTCTTAATGCCATTAAAACACATATTTGCCCGATGCCAATTTCAAAATCCACAGGTAGATATCTTCCTTAATCTTCTGTTCTTCTCTTCTTTCTATATTTTTTCCAATCCTTTTTTTTTATAAATTCTGTCAACAGTCCCCCCCAGTTTTATTTTTGAAACTTTTAAAATGGTGATTTGAGGTTGATGCGCGTTTTCTAACTTGAAATCCCCATTTCGTCTCTTCTTGCTTGTATAATCATTCAGTCCATTTCTTTGTCCATATAGCCAAAATTTGTTGCCATAAAGATTGCCATCTTGCAATAAAGAAACTATTTGTTGCTTTTCTGTCATTTGAATGGAAACGTCCACCAAAAGCTTTGTTTCAACTGTACCAACTAGTGTCTTAATCCTGTCCATCTCCTGATCTTCCAAAAACAAATTTCTCTGAATAATTTCCTGCTGTCCCTCTAACAACTGCTTATATTTTCCGGAGCTGTTTTTTGAAAAAGCCCTTTCGATTGTATCCAACAAGGCTGAAATAAAAAAGTCTAGAAGTTCTTGAAAAGCCTGGACAGTCACGGCTTGGGAATTTGCTGATTCACCAGCCCTGTTGTCAGCCATATTTCAGCCACTTTGTATTTATCCAGCTATCAGGACAACAATTCAACTCTTTTCCACACAGTATAAAAACCAGATTTTAGTTAAAATCAGTACCAAATTCTTTTCCTCAATACCAAATTCTTTTCCTGGCTGCTTCCCCTTTAAAACTTTTTCTTAGGGTGTAATCCAGTAGCTGTATCACTGTTGCAAACTTTAACAAGCCTTAACAAGCACTTTCCCTGGTAGTTTCCTCCTCCCGCCCTCAGGCGCCATTTTCTGCATTTAAAAGCGGAGTTAAAGTGTTACTTGCAAATTTTCCTTTTGTTTTCTCCTGATTTGCTCTGTCTGCTATCAAAGTAAAGATGTTAAAAGTCCCCCCCCCCCCGTTGATTTTCAGCAGATTTTGGTTGCAGCTTCTAGCTCCGCTTTAGCGGAGTCGTCTCTGGTCCAGAGTAGCTTGACAGGCTTCTATAGGGAACCCACACCCTTTGCGCCCCAGGATTTCTCCTAGCGCACTTGGGGGGCTCTACCTCTGCCTGTTGACTCTTCTCTCTCCCCTTTGCCCGGGGAGAGGGTTCCAAGCCTCCAGACAGCAGTTTTTCGGCTGTTCTGGGGCTTTTACAGAACCAGGGATTGGGCGCTCGTAAAAGAGCATCTTCAAAGCTTGCGGAGCCAAGCTGAAGTCTCTTCCATACCATTCACGATTGTAAGCTGCCCAGAGTTATCCAGAGATCAGATGTGAGGCCAATAAATTTTATGAATGAATGAATGATTGAATGAATGAATGAATAAACTTGGTTCTTTATTCCTAATATGCAATTTTAATGTTTTTAATATTTTTGTATTCTTGCTTTTATTCCACACAGAATAAATTCTGTATTCTTTTAAGCCACACAGAGTTGCTTCGATAGTGAGGTGGGCAGCAATCATCTTGATTTTGTATTTGGCTTTTCCTTCACCAAGATAGCAGCCCCCCTGCCTTCCAACTCACTTCTCACAAGATGCATTATGAACAAAAAAACTGTAACCTTATCTGTCCTTCACATTATACAATTGCATACCGATGGTGAACATTTGCAGAGAGTTCCTTGTTATAAGACACCTGTGGAATGTTTTTGAAAGCCATTTGTGCTGGGAATTGTTGTCTGAAATGGCTCTTGTGGTATTACGGCCCTGGCAGATTTTTAGTGAACTTCCAAGGCAAGATATATTTCTAATAGTTCACTTAATTTCCATTTTGGAAGATACAGATCCTTTATGCTTTCAGGATGACTTTGTTTGTTTGTTTTATGTTTGTTTGTTTTATTATCCGGGATGGGGCCTCCATGGGTGGCCTCTCCTCCCCCTCCTCCCCCCCTTTCTGGCCCTGTTATCGGCCTGGGAGTCAGCCTTCCTCCCCCCTCCCCCTCTCCTCTCCCTTGTGTATACATCTATCCTCCTACGGAATTACTGGGCAACTACTGGGCAGCTTTATTTGTACCCCGCTTCAAATCAAATCAAATCATATTAATTACTTCCATCGAAACTCCCAGCAGATGGGGACTTGGACAGTATTTTGTGGACCCTGAGGGAAGTTGGCTGTTTGAACCATCTTTTATCAGAAGGGATGATACCATCAAATTCCTTGCCTTTTGGACATCTGGCCGGCCACTGTGAGAGGGTGGCTGGGAAAAACTTTTCTCCCACTGACTGTATAAACCAACTCCTTCCGCTGCTGTGAGAGAGCAGGGGATTCCGGGTTGCTGCTTATAAAAAGACCTTCTGTCCTAGGACTCTGTGGACCCTACCAAACTGCTTTCTCATTCTGATTTTATTTGATGTACTCGGCGGCGGAGCTATGTGCACTGCGAGACTCCCCCCTCTCGCAGGTTTGGCCCTCCACTCTATCGAGGGCCTACCTTAATGACGGGCTTTGGAACCCCGAGAGGTGGCATGGTGCGAGAAGGGGATTGAGGGGTTTTTTAGCTAAATTTTTAACCAAAATTTTAAGGGGACCCGGGAGGAAGGGAGGGGGTTGTAAAAGTGGACCCGGGGGGGTTCAGATGGCAACTGAGCGGGGTGATGGGTCGATTGGCTGCAACAGAGGGGTCGTGAAAGGAAATTTAACTGGGGAGCAGGGGGACGATAGGAAGGGCTGTGTAATTGAAACAATGAGTGGGAGGGGCAGGTATGACGGGCGCAGGGGGCCATATCATGTGCTGGGGGTGCGAACACGCTGTTTACAAGTAATTACGCACCCCGGCCCCCAATGCGCGACTCGTGTCCTGGGTTGTGCAGAGTCTCAGGCCCAGGGTCCGCGGCTGATGTTGTGTAATGCCAGGTCGGTCATTAATAAAGCCCCCCTCATTTGTGATCTTATTTTAGAGGGGGGTGCGGACCTGGCAGGTATTACGGAGACCTGGTTGGGCCAAGAGGGGGGGTCCCCCTCGTTGAAATGTGCCCACCAGGTTTCCGTGCATTTCATCAGCCAAGGGCCCAGGGGAGGGGTGGGGGAGTGGCGGTGATTATTAGGGAGAGTCTTTGTCCGAGGGAGACCACTGTTCCTCAGATAGCTGGATGTGAGTCCCTCTTTGTGAAGTGGGGCCGTGGGGTGCAGATGGGTTTGCTGACTGCGTACCTGGCTCCCTGCCACGTGGCAGCGACCCTGCCCGAGCTACTCGACGTCATTGCCGGGGTGGCGGTTGACACCCCCAGACTTATTGTCATGGGGGATTTCAACCTTCCGTCTGTGGGTGAGGCGTCAGAGGCGGCCCGGGAGTTCATGGCTTCCATGACGGCCATGGACCTGACCCAGTTAGTTCAAGGCCCAACTCACATAGGGGGACACACTCTGGACCTGATTTTTGTCTCTGGTCAGTGGTTGAATGATCTTGGTAGAGGGGACCTAGACATCAAACCCTTGTCATGGACAGATCATTCGCTCCTTCACTTAGACTTTCCTACCGCTTTCCCCCGCCGCAGGGAGACGGAACCGACTAAATGGTTCCATCCCAGGCGCCTGATGGACCCTGAAAGGTTCATGATGGAGCTTGGGCCATTTCCTGAGACTCTGGCACACGACTCGACCGAAGAGCTGGTGGCCGCCTGGGAGAGTGCGGCCGCCGGAGCTTTGGACCGCGTCGTGCCTTTGCGGCCTCTGACCCGATGCCGATCTCAATTGGCTCCTTGGTTCTCTGAGGAGCTGAGAGAGATGAAGCGTCGGAAAAGACGCCTAGAGAGCATTTGGAGGACTAGTCAATCCGATTCCGACCGGACACAGGTGAGGTCTTATATCAAGACCTACCTAGTGGCGATAAAAGCGGCGAAATCTAACCATTTCTCCGCTCTTATCGCATCTGCAGAGAACCGCCCAGCCGCCCTGTTTAGGGTGACCCACTCCCTTCTTCGGGGGGGAGTGCAGGAAGATCCCTTGCAGGGCCGCGCTGAGGATTTTGTGCAATTCCTGCATGATAAAGTCGCTCGGATTCGGGATGGCTTGGACTCCGATTGGATGAGTCCAGGGGAGGAGACAGGGGCAGGCCTTGAGAATATTATCTGGGAGGAGTTTGATCCTGTGGCTCCCGAGGATGTGGACAGGGTTCTGGGTAGGATTAGTACCGCCACATGTTTATTGGACCTGTGTCCCTCCTGGTTGGTACTGGCCTCCCGGGAGGTTGCACGAGGCTGGCTCCAGGGGATTATAACTGCTTCTCTGAGTGAGGGTGCCTTTCCCGCCGCCTTGAAAGAGGCGGTGGTGAGGCCCCTCCTCAAGAAGCCTTCCCTGGACCCGGCTGAATTAGCTAACTACCGTCCGGTCTCCAACCTTCGTTTTGTGGCGAAGGTTGTTGAGAGTGTGGTGGCACGACAACTGCCCGGGCACCTGGATGAAGCTATCTATCTAGACCCGTGCCAGTCGGGCTTCAGGCAGGGGCACAGCACAGAAACGGCATTGGTCGCGTTGGTGGATGATCTCTGGAGGGCTCGGGACAGGGGTTGCTCCTCTGTCCTAGTCCTATTAGATCTCTCAGCGGCTTTTGATACCATCGACCATGGTATCATGCTGCGGCGGTTAAGAGGGTTAGGAATAGGGGGCACCGTTCTGCGGTGGTTCTCCTCCTTCCTCTCCGACCGCTCGCAGTTCGTGTTGGCAGGGGGGCAGAGGTCGACCTCGAGGCATCTCGCATGGGGAGTGCCACAAGGGTCGGTCCTCTCACCCCATCTGTTCAACATTTATGTGAAGCCACTGGGTGAGATCATCCGTGGTTTTGGGGTGAAGTGTCATCTGTACACTGATGACACTCAGCTGTACATCTCCACCCCAGACCACCCCAACGATGCCCTTGATGTGATGTCTCGCTGCCTGGAGGCCGTGCGGGTCTGGATAGGGAGGAACAGGCTCAGACTCAACCCGTCCAAGACCGAGTGGCTGTGGCTGCCGGCGTCCCGATATAGTCAGCAGGTGCCATCGCTGACTATTGGGGTGAATCTTTGCCCCCCACAGAGAGGGCTCGCAATCTGGGTGTCCTCCTGGAGCACGGCTGTCTTTAGAAGAGCATATGACGGCCGTGGCCAGGGGGGCCTTTTATCAGGTTCGCCTGATCCGCCAGTTGCAGCCCTTTCTGGACCGGGACGCCTTGCGCACGGTCACTCATGCCCTTGTCACCTCCCGGCTGGACTATTGTAATGCTCTCTACATGGGGCTCCCCTTGAAGAGCACTCGGAGGCTCCAACTGGTCCAGAATGCGGCCGCGCGGGTGGTTATGGGCGCAACTCGTTGTGCCCGCGTGACACCCCTCCTGCGCGAGCTGCACTGGCTCCCAGTGGTCTTCCGGGTGCGATTCAAGGTGTTGGTTACCACCTTTAAAGCGCTCCATGGCATAGGACCTGGGTACCTTCGAGACCGTCTTCTGCCACCAATAGCCTCCCACCGACCAGTCCGCTCCCACAGAGAGGGTCTCCTCAGGGTGCCATCAGCCAAGTTATATCGGCTGGCGACACCCAGGGAGAGGGCCTTCTCTGTGGGAGCCCCAGCCCTGTGGAATGAACTGCCCCCGGAAATACGCAAGATCTCCGACCTCCGGGTGTTTCGTTGCGCATTGAAGACCCTGTTGTTCCGCCAGGCCAGGCTATCAACTTAATAATTTTAAATTGGGGTATTTTAAATTTTTGGGGTTTTAAATCGGCCAAATCTATTTAATTATTTTAATTTTTAATTATTGTTGTGTCTTGTGTTTTTAAATTGGCTGTACACCGCCCTGAGTCCTTCGGGAGAAGGGCGGTATAGAAATAAAATTATTATTATTATTATTATTAGATTTATATACTGCCCTACTCCCGAAAGACTCAGGGCGGTGAACAGGCACAAAATAAAATACATAAATACAAAATTTAAAAGCAGAAATAAAACCAGATTAAACAATTTAGCCCGAGACAAATTTAAAACATCCCAATAATTTAAAAACAGATTTAAAATTTTCGATTTAAAAGAAAAGGGGAAAAAGGTTAGGCCAGGCCAGCTTGCTGGAATAGGAAGGTCTTAAGAGCGTGGCGGAAAGTGCGCAGATCCGGGATCCTCCATATCTCCAGGGGGAGCTCGTTCCAGATAGTGGGTGCCACCATAGAGAAGGCCCTCCCCCTGGGGACCGCCAGTTGACACTGTTTGGCCGACAGCACCCGGAGGAGCCCCTCTCTGTGAGAGCGTACCGGCCGGTGGGAGGCTATTTGTGGTAGTAGGCAGTCCCGTAAGTAGCCAGGTCCTAAGCCATGGAGCGCTCTAAAGGTGGTAACCAAAACCTTGAAGCGCATCCAGAAGACCACCGGGAGCCAGTGCAGCTTGCGCAGGAGAAGTGTTACATGGGAGTGCCATGTTGCTCCCATAACCACCCGCGTGGCCACACTCTGCGCCAGTTGGAGCCTCCAGGTGCTCCTCAAGGGGAGCCCCATGTAAAGAGCATTGCAATAGTCCAGGACATCACTTCAAGGGCGTCATTGGGGTGGTCCGGGGTGAAGATGTACAGCTGGGTGTCATCAGCCTACTGGTGGTACTTAACCCCAAAACCACGGATGATCTCACCCAGCGGCTTTACATAAATGTTGAACAAGAGGGGTGAGAGGACTGACCCTTGTGGCACCCCACATATGAGGGGCCTCGGGGTCGACCTCTGCCCCCCTGCCAACACAGACTGCCACCGGTCGGAGAGAAAGGAGGAGAACCACCGCAACACAGTGCCCCCCACCCCTAACTCTTCCAACCGGTGCAGCATGATACCATGGTCGATGGTATCAAAAACTGCTGAGAGGTCTAATAGGACCAGGAGAGAGGAGCACCCCCTGTCCCGAGCCCTTCAGAGATCATCAACCAACGCGACCAATGCCGTTTCCGTGCTGTACCCAGGCCTGAAGCCCGACTGGAATGGATCCAGATACGTCATTTCATTCAGGTGCTGGGGGAGCTGTTGCACAACCACACTCTCAACAACCTTCGCCACAAAGCGAAGGTTGGAGACCGGACGATAATTAGCCAACACTGCCGGGTCCAGGGAAGGCTTCTTGAGGAGAGGCCTCACCACCACCTCTTTCAAGGCGGCGGGGAAGTCACACTCACCAAATGAAGCATTTATAATCCCCTGGAGCCAGACTCGCGTCACCTCCTGAGAAGCTAGCACTAACCAGGAGGGACACGGGTCCAATAAACAAGTGGTCGCGTTCAGTCTACCCAGAATCCTGTCCACGTCCTCAGGGGTCACAGGATCAAACTCATCCTAGATAACATTCTCAAGACCTGCCCCAGTCCCTCCCCCTGAGACTACCCAGTCGGAGTTCAGATCTTCCCGAATCTGAGTGATTTTGTCATACAGATACTGAACAAAATCCTCGGCTCTACCCTCCAAGGGGTCCTCCCGCGCTTCCTGGTGGAGCAGGGAGCGGGTCACCCTAAACAGGGCGGCCGGGCAATTATCTGATGACACAATAAGAGCAGCAAAGTATGTACGTTTTGCTGCTTTTATTGCCACTAGGTAATTCTTAATATGAGCTCTTACCAGTGTCCAGTCGGATTCAGAAAGACTGGCCCTCCAACTACTCTCTAGGCATCTTTTCCGGCGCTTCATCTCCCTTAGCTCCTCGGTAAACCAAGGAGCCAGGTGAGATCGGCGCCGGGTCAGAGGCTGTGAGGGCACGACCCGATCCAGAGCTCCAGCAGCCGCCCTATCCCAGGCGGCCACTAGGTCACTAGTCGAGGCGTGTGCCAGAGCCTCAGGGAATGGCTCAAGCTCCATCTGGAACCTATCAGGTTCCATCAGATGCCTGGGGCAGAACCATCTTACCGGCTCCGCCTCCCTGCGGCGGGGTGCAGTGGTTTAAATTTAAATTTAAATTTGTCTTGGGGAAATTCATATATTGAAGGTTTATGGGTAAATGACATCTTAATCGCCCATCTCCAGGTAGCCCAACATCACCGGGGAACGACTTTAATTTCAGTTTGTCATTTCACTTATTGAGATTCATTGAGGGTTTCAGCTCAGAAAACTGATTCAGCTTAGTTTGTTCATTTGTCCCAAAGCTGCTTTTTCAAGAGGCAACTGGGCTTTCTTGTTTTTCCTTGAAGATGTTTCGCTTCCCATCCAAGAAGCTTCTTCAGTTCTGAGAACTGAACTGAAAACTGAAGAAGCGTCTGGGATGAGAAGTGAAATGTCTTCAAAAAGAAGAAACAGAGAAAGTCCAGTAGCCTTTTGAAAAAGCAGCTTTGGGGCAACTAGGACCTGGATGACTAAGACTCTCCATAGGCATTTGTTCATTTATGTTTTTATTTTAATATTTCCATTTTTTCAAAAGTAGAATATTGGGATCTTTTTCTAACTCTTAATGACTCAGAATGGCATAACTTTCAGGAATACATTTTGACTTTTTAAAGCCTCCCTGTGGTTGCCTTGTTTAAAGTTTATTCAGATTAAAAAAAAAAATTAACAGAGAACTGGATAAAGGCTTGGATGAACACATGTGTTTTGAGCCCTCCCATCAAAAAAACCCTGGAATAGAAGAAGATTGCTGACATCAGTAAAACCTTGTTTGACAATTTAGAAGAAATAGAATTATAGATGTCCAGTTTGTCCCTGGGACACTCCCCACCATCAAAGACCCCCACCGTAAAAGGTCTAAAGAACATGGTGGTGGTGGCAGAGAGTATGAAAATCTAAAAATGGCTCTCTTGGCACTGCTGAAAACCAACCACTTATTTTCTGGGGATAACTGAAAGAAATCAGGGGGACCTGCGGTATTTACAACTTACAGGTTTTCTCCAAATCCCCTAGCATGTTTTCTGGGCAATATTTATGATAATGCAAGACCACACACAGCTTTCTCTGGCCATGTAAACGGCAATCCTTCAAAAAGGAGAACAGAAACAGACTTCCCCAATGTGGAGGGAGGCACGTTTCTATAAAATTGCATCAGTCTAAGACAATTGTTACATATATTATCAAAAACCACCTTGATATTCTCTTTTTTTTAAAAATAGTCTTTATTTACATTTTTCATTAAAAACAAACAAAGAAATAACAATACACCATATAAATGAAATACAACACAAAAAACATTACAAATAACACACAAGTGGTAGGTACAGATGGTACCTTCATATCTAAGTATTCAATATAATATTACATTCCAGGGGAGATAGAACAACTCATATCTCTTTATATATCAATTAGGTCTGACCGACCTCACTTAATATAGTTTCCTCCTTAACAATCCTTCCACATTTAATTTGGGTTATGATATTCTCTTCTCTAGCCAAATATATAGTTTCTCCCAGGATAAACATGTTTGTGTTTGGTCCTTATCTTTTAATTTTTTGGTTAATTTGTCAGTTTCTGCACAATCCAGAATCTTTTTTATGATTGCTTCCTCTGATGGGATATTCTGGTTTTTCCAAAATTGAGCGTATATCAATCTCGCCGCTGTAATAATGTGAAGAGCTAAATACCATGAATCCTTCTTAATCTTATCCGGTTTGGAGCCGAGCAAGCATGTCTCTGGTGACCATTCAATTTTTTGTTCTAAAATCTCATTCAGCCATTTTTTAATTTTCCCCCAAAAATTTTTTGCTTCCTGGCATGTCCACCATTGATGATAGTAAGTGCCTTTTTCTTGCCCACATTTCCAACAAACAGCCAATTGTCCAGCAAGCATTTTAGTCAGTCTATCAGAGGAGAGATGCCACCTATATATCATCTTATAAATGTTTTCTTTGTAGGTCGTGGAGACTACTGATTTCATATTTTCCCACCATATCCCTTGATATTCTCCAATGTTATTTCACCTTCAAGTCTTAATCTGATCTACCTTATTTTCAGGGTGGTTAATCTTTTCTTTCAGATTTCTCTTGGTGAGATTTTTTAGGATAGCTTAGCTTGATTAGCAGA
Organism: Pantherophis guttatus; assembly: GCF_059756535.1. Classification (NCBI taxonomy): domain Eukaryota; kingdom Metazoa; phylum Chordata; class Lepidosauria; order Squamata; family Colubridae; genus Pantherophis; species Pantherophis guttatus. The sequence continues at coordinate 189,637 of NC_142074.1, forward strand.
ACTGCATCCATTTCTGGTCACCACAATACAAAAAAGATGTTGAGACTCTGGAAAGAGTGCAGAGAAGAGCAATAAAGATGATTAGGGGGCTGGAGGCTAAAATGTACAATGAACGATTGTGGGAACTGGGTATGACTGGTATGAAGAGAAGGACTAGGGGAGACATGATAGCAGTTTTCCAGTACTTGAGGGGGTGCCACAGAGGAGAGATGGGGTCCAGGGGCTTAAGCAAAGGTTGGGATCAAGAGAGGCTGTACAGCTCAAGGGAAGATGTACGATGGGGAGAGATCATTCAGCAGAATTGCCATTCCAAACTAACTTAAAACACCACTTCCATCTGCAACAATTTCAACCATGGAAAGCAAATTATCTTTTATCAAACTGAAGAAGAGCTGATAAAAAAGAAAATATTATGTTGGTTTGTCACTGAGGCAGAAGTCAATGGACCTCAGTAAGGGAGGATTTTCTAAGCAAGCAGGAAATGCTACATCTTTGCAGACCCCACAGAATTCTTGCTCCTAGCAGGGAAAACTAGCAAATTGCTACTCAACCCTGGGGCTTCCCTTTATTTCAAGATATTTTTGAAATATCTGAACACCTTCTGAAGCATTTTAAATTGGGAAGATTTGCTGCAGATTGGCCGTTTTGTTGAGTCCTGAAACCCGTGTGCTGCCTATTTCAAGGCAGCCTTCTCAAAGGGTCCCTGGGCTGTTGGGCAGACCCCCACCCTGCCGGCACCAGCAATTTTGAAAGATGCAGCTTCCACCCGCCTGCATGAGAGACTTTATGTTAAACCATAGCATTATAGATAGTCCTCGACTTACGACCACAGCTGAGCCCAAAATTTCTGTTGCTAAGCAAGATGGTTGTTAAGTGAGTTTTGCCCCATTTTATGGCCCTTCTTACGGCAGTTGTTAAGGGAATGGCTGCAGTTGGAATGGCTAAGTAACATGGATGCTAAGTGAATTAGCTTGTCAGAAGATTGCAAAAGGGGATCACTGCGACCGTCATAAATATGAGTCAGTTGCCAAGTGCCTGAATTTTGACCACATGATCACAGGGATGTCAGGATGGTTGTAAGTCACTTTTTTCAGTGCTGTTTAACTTTGAACGATTCTAAAGGAATGCTTGAAAGTCAAGGACGATCTGCATTTAAAAGGAGTGGGGGACTCCACCCCATTTCCTGGAGCAGAAGTGTTTTCTGAAGAGCACGTGGGAGGCCATGCCAAGACGGTATCTTGAGGCTTCCTGGGGTCACAAAGAGGTTTATTGCTCCCTCCCCGTAAGGTCCCCAATTATCTCTTGCAGGCAGAATGTCAAGTATTTGCAAGCCATTGGCACATATATCATACAGACACTAGTGGAGGCAGAAAGTGCCCCCACCCCTATGTGGAGAGGAGGGGCTTACACTGAGTATAAAACCCCCTCTAACCTTTCCACCAAGCTCTCTTTTACGTTTGTTCTCCATGAGACATGATCTTTGATAGGGGTAGTCACACACGCTGTGTGCCCCCTATCCTAATGGATATTAAGACAGCCTTTGTATATAGTTAATATGTTTTGTTATATGAATAAATACATTTATCACATTTATTCATGCATCTGCCTTTGGACTCTTCTATGCTCCTGGGTGTTTCTACGATCCCAATTTCCACACAGAATCCGAATCCTGGCCTTCTTCTTGCTGAACAGATGGCAGATGTGCTGCTTATCAGCCACCGGCCTTGTGCCAACCGGGCCCTCTTTCAACACTGCCGCCTCTGAGTGCAGAGTCACTGCCAGGAGGAAGCGACTGACCGCTGGGCGTCAGCTTCCATTGGGGGATCTGCTTGCTCAAAAGTGGCAGTTGAGGGTTTGCATCAGCCCTCATCCGCTGTGGCCAGGGCGTTTCTTCTGCTATTGCCAGCAGCTGCTGTGGAAAGGGAGCCACAGCTGGAGGAGGGAGGGAGGGAAGGAGGGCCCCCAGGCCCAGGGAGGCCCCCAGCAACCCATGCTTGGAAGTCAGGTGTCCTCTGGATCTCTAAAGGCAGAGTTTCTCATCCTGGGGAGCCATGAAATTTTACTTACTCTCTTAATAGAGAACATAGAATAATAGAGTTGGAAGAAACCTCAGAAGTCTTCTAGTCCAATCCCATGCTCTAACAGGAGACCCTATATCTTTTCAGACAAATGGTTGTCCAGTCTCTTTTTGAAAGCCTCCAGTGATGGAGCACACACAGCTTCTGAAGACAAGCTGTTCCACTGGTCGAATGTTCTCAGTGTTAGGAAGTTCCCCTTAATTCTAGGTTGCTTCTCTCCTTGGTTAGTTTTCACCCATTGTTTCATGTCTGGCCTTCTGGTGCTTCGAAAAATAGTTTGACCCCCTCATCTTTGTAGGAGCCCCTCAAGTATTGGAACAGTGCTATTGTGTCTGTCCCATCTGCCCCAGTTCTTTTCATTACACTAGACATACCCAGTTTCTGCAACCATTCTTCATTTGGTTCAGCCTCCAGCCCCCTAATCATTTTTGTTGCTCTTCTCTGCACTCTTTCCAGAGTCTTGACATCTTTTTGTATTGTGGTGACCAGAACTGGATGCAGTAGTCCAAGTGTGGTCTCACTAAGGCTTTGTAAACCAGTACTACAACTTCATGTGATTTTGATTCTATCCCTGTGTTAATGCAGCCTAGAATTGCATTGGCTTTTTTGGCTGCTGACACATGCTGTTGGCTCATATTTAAGTGATTGTCCACCAGGACTCCAACATCCCTCTTGCAGTTACTGGCATTAAGGCAAGTTTCACCTTTTTTCTTGCCTAAGTGTAAAACCTTACTTTTATCTACATGGAATTTCATTTTCTTAGATAGAGCCCAGTGTTCATGTCTGTCAAGATCTTTTTGGATCTTGAGCTTGTCTTCTGAAAGATCTCCACAATATTAAATCTACCTTGTCTGAACTCTCCACTGACTTTGTGGACTTCTTTGCCCTTACTCAGATCGAAAGCAACCAATGATAATTTTGGATACAGAATTAATTGACTGCATAGAATGTTGCATTTGAACTCCGGCTGAAGAATTCTGGGAGTTGAAGTCCAGAAGTCTCAAAGTTATCAAGTTTGGAAACCCCTGCTCCAGTGCAAGAGAAATTTTCCCTTTTCTAATTTCATCTGCAATAAAGGTAAAGAGTTCGAATCAAGCTGGCCCTTGCTGACCACACACACCACATTTCTGAAGCTCCCCCAATGCAAGAAGCAGTTCAAATGCAACATTCTATGCAGCCAATTAATTCGGTATCCAAAATTAACTTTGGTTGCTTTTGATTTGGGCAAAGGCAAAGCAGTCCGCAAGTCAGTGGAGAGTTCAGACAAGGCAGGTCTGATATCATGGAGACCTTAAGAGAGGGTCACCCAGCATATTAAGGGAGTACGTCAGTGGTGAAATCCAATTTTTTTTTCTACCGGTTCTGTGGGGATGGCTTGGTGGGCGTGATGTAGCTTGGTGGGCGTGGCTTACATGTGGCAGGGGAAGGATACTGCAAAATCTTCATTCCCTCCCCACTCCTGGGGGAAGGATATTGCAAAATCTCCATTCCCACCCTACTCGGGGGCCAGCCAGAGGTGATATTTGCCAGTTCTCCGAACTACTCAAAATTTCCGCTACCTGTTCTCCAGAACCTGTCAGAAGCTGCTGGATTTCACCCCTGGAGTATGTGGAATTTTCCCCAAGGCACATCTTAGCCCTGGCTTGACTTTCCCTTTCACAGAGGTGGCTTTTTCCTCCCAGCTAAGACTCTGATCGGGATAAAATAAGTTCCCAAAAGGTGAAGGCGCCCACAGGAGTTTCTCTGGGGTTTCACAAGCGGGGTGACATGCAGAGGTTTGAGAAATAAAACTGAACCATGCAGTTGAGCAGCAGAGGGAGCAGCTGCTTTAGGGTTAGAGAAGACAAATGGCGTCTTGGCATAATCTGAGCCCTTTTCTTTCGAGCAAAAAAGAGGAAAGCCCTGTCTGACCCTGGTTGTTTTGCCACCAAGGTCCAGGTCTCCCAGGGGAAATCCAAACCACCCACAGCCCACAGAGGATCCTGGGCTGGCAGTCAGAGCAGACTTGCCAGCTCTGTGTTTGTAGCAAGCTGGCTCTGCGTCCTCTCCTGGAAGAGTTTGCGCCTTCCAACAGAAGGGCAGCTATGGCTCCTCAACTTTTCCATAATTGGTAGCAAAGGCTGCACAGCCTGGGAACATTCTCTGCCATCACACGGTTCCCAGGGAAAAATGCTCCTGCTCCGAAATTAAAATAGAAGAGCTTCTCGGTTTTATTTCCAAGAGTGCTCCAAAGCAGAAGTGGAAGACACAATTCACGGACTTTCACCTGGGAGGTTCTAATCGAAACTTAACAATGCTGATAAAGGGAAGAGGGGGGGGGAGGGAGGAGTCCCAGGGTTATCTCTGCAAAGCAGGTAGCATTTCCATCTTACATTTGGGGCAGGTAATAGGGAAAGGATGCAATGATAGGGTGTGATTGTTTTTCCTAAGCAATTCTATTCTTCTCTGGCAAATCTGCCAACTTTTGCCAAAGATACTCCAATTCACATAGCATAACTGCCTACTAGGGGAGAAGGGGGAGCATTATTCAAATTTCTATATCAGGATTCTAGGCCACTGAAACTCCCATAGTATTTCTTGCTCGTTTTTTTCTAGGTTTCTAACAGCTGCAATTCTTTGGGTACTATACATATGATAAATTAGGCATTATTTACTTACGCTGCATTATTAGATTTATATTTATTTTGTACAAATCAAGGTAGCCCAAAAGGTGCTCCCTTCTCCTATTTGCCCCATGACAGCCTGTTCTCCTTCCATTTCCTGAATATATCCTTTTTTCTTTTATTATCAGCATTTTAGAGAACTCTCCAATTTTTCCCTTGGGGGAGTGGTGGTGGGTGTGATAGAGTCTTCAGTACTGTAGAATTTCCCATCTTTCCTGGGCCTTGTTCTCCTTCAGGATTTTTCCCCATTGGATCCTTGGATCCAACCTGTCTTTCATCACAATTCTGCTGTGTTTGTGCTGCAGGCTGACTCTTTTCAGAGGCTCCTTCTGTGGCTCTCTCAGATTCCAGGATGACAGGATCATTTCCCCTCAGCGTAACCCTGATTCTTCCTTTCACCTTCCGACAGATGAATTTGTCAGCAAGAGAGGACAAGTATTTGTGCAAATTTACAGTGTGCTCTCCTCAACCCAGAGGTGAAATGCAGGCTAGTTAGAGCAATAGTCTTCCCTATAATGATGGATGGATGTGAAAGCTGGACACTAAGAAGGGCCGATCAAATAATTGACACCTTTGAACTGTGATGCTGGCAGAAAGTCTTGCATCTACCGAGAGAGAGAGAAAGAGAGAGAGAGAGAGAGAGAGAGAGAGAGAGAGAGAGAGAGAGAGAGAGAGAGAGCAGATTCTTTTTGACACCCCCCTCCCCAAATAGTTATCCAATGAGTGAAGATACAGACTTCTCCCACGGGTGTCTTTGCAAGCAGACAGTTGCATTTTGTAAAAGGAACTCCGCCATGTAATGGAAGCCATGTGCTGAATCTCTGTTCATTGGGGGCATAAAATGCAGAGATCCCTATTCTTCTGTTGACACAGGCATTGCACAGTCCATGAACGTTGCAGTAAACAAGATAGCATAGCTCTCCATCAACATGGAGTTTTTGAAGAAAAGCTGCAAGAATAAAGGCACGGAGCAGCCACTCTGATAGCTAGATAACATCATATACTAAAATATAGAAAAAATATGGGGAAAAAAGCTTTTTAATTAGCTTGTGAACGCGAACAGGAGGAGAGTTCAGCAGATCCCCATGGGAAGGGAATCCCACAATCATAGTGCCGCCATTGAAATATTGTCCTTCTCCAATACTGTCAGATCCTCTTGTCAGATCCACCCATCCTTGGAATGCAAGTTCAGCTCGGGTCCTCCCAGCTCCAGGGAAAAGGCTGTTCGGAGCTTGCCCACTATCCCCCCTCCCCCCGGCATGCCAAGGGGCTGAAACTGGCTCTTCTCAGCCTGCTCTACCATCTTGACTGTCTGCTTGCAGAGATTTCATTACCCAAATAAGTTACATTAGCAGGGCACTGATGATGTTATCTAGTTGGGTAGTGAAATGTCTGCAAGCAAATAGCCAAGCTAAGAGAGCATGAAGGACTCCACCATTCAACCCTGAGCTAAAACTAGTCTCTTACTTTGGAATAACCTGCTTACCCCGACTTGTTTATCCTGTTCAGGTGATCTCCTGGTGTCTCTCTCTTCTCTCCCCTCCCTTTCAAATTTTGTAAACAATGAAATCGCCCAAAACGGAATCTGCCCTTTCAAAGAGAACCATAGTAGGAAGAAGCAACACAAGTCCTCTTTCTCTGCACAGCTGAAGTGAACTATTTGTATGTAACCTTGGATCTGAGGAAGGGACGGTCGTCCTTTTGACAGTCTTCATCTCTCTCCCTTTGGGGGTGAAGATCCAGACCTGTAAGCAGCGGGGGTGGGGGAGGGGGAAACCAGACGCATTCTAGTGGATAGATCCACCTCCCTCCACTATTTTGAGTCTCTTTGGATACCAAACCTGGCTTTCTACAGAGCAATGTGGTTTTTCTGGCATCTGGCATCCTGGTCCCTGACAAATGCATTCGCCAAAGGCTGAGGTAGAAAAATAAAAAGTAGAACCATGTTTCAGGGATAGCTTCAGTGGGAATTTTGCAAGGTTCTAGACTGCCTTTGGGAATAGCCCAATTTGTAGGATAGGATACTTTGATTTATAAATACTACTAAAAAAAATCAATCAATCAATCAATATAATAAATATATATAGTATATACTAAAATTATACTATATTATTTATACTCTGGAGCTGTGTTGTTATTTTAGGACTGAGAGGCATGCACAACTCATTGTCAACATCACACAAAATGTGGATCGGCCAAAATTTCGTTCTGGCAAATTGGGCTCATGATGAAGTTTAAAATGTAAATTACCGTAACTGAAAGTTTCCCCAGGTTCAAGTTAGTCCATATGTTACAAGGATAATTGAAAGATGTTTAGGGCCAGCAGAGCTCATGGTCCTTTCTTCCCCACCATGGGGTCTGATTCTGCTCTTGAATCTGCTCCTAGATTCAAATCCAGGTAATCCTCAACCATTCATTTAGTGGGGCTTTTCCTCATAATCATGCCCCCCCACCCCCCCACCCACCCACCCCGTGCTTCCACCTTTGAGACAGGAAGAAAGCACACCATTTTGAAAGCTTTCCTTCGGTATTTCTGGATACTGAAGGAAGCATACCTGACACTGAGTTTCCAAAACAAAGCCAACAAAATGATGGCTTCAGAAGTGCGTGTGTGTGTGTGTGATGCCTGTACCCAGTTGCAGAGGTTGTGGTGGAGGAAGCATTACCGAAAGGGCAGGTGCAGTGAGGGGGGAGTAGAGCGGGGCAGAAGCCCCTCTGCCTCCCCAGAGTTTTCTCCTTTCCAGAAACCTTCTGGACGGATGTTGTTCGGTTGCCAAGGAGGTTTATAAATGTTATTTACTTATAAATCCAGTTTCTCTGGCTGCTCACTCATACATTCTCTGGGTGGTTGACAAAGGTTAAGATAACAGAATAACAATTTAAAAGGATATAAAAGTGGCCATGCAAGAGCATGGGAAGCAGGGGGGAAATTGGCATTTAATAATAATTTTGAGCCAGATCAAAAGAGGGTTCATAGGACAACCTGACCAGGGCCTGAAGAAAAGCCAGATTTTCAAGGATGGAAGTTCTGTGCTGCTCAACACCAAGTGTTGAGTGGTCATAAGAATGGAAAGCCCATAGCTGCATATGGTCAACTTATCCTCCAAAGCACCAGAAGGTAAGACAAGAAGCAATGGATGGAAACTAATCAAGGAGGGATCCAACCTGGAAATCAGGAGAAATTTCCTGACAGTGAGAACAATTCATCAGTGGAATGGCTTGCCTTCAGAAGTAGGTGCTCCATCACTGGAGGTTTTCAAGAAGAGATTGAACAACCATTTGCCTGAAATGGTATAAAGTCTTCTGCTTGAGCATGGTGTTAGACCAGAAAACCTCCAAGGCCCCTTCCAACTCTGTTACTCTGTTATTCTTTTATAAAAGGGGATGTCCCACAGCTGGCCACCAACCTCCTTCTGCCTCTATCTTCACATGACACCGAATGCTGGCCTCGAGGGCTTCTTCTGCTTTCTGTTGCAACGCCTGCCTTTCCTGCAGGACCGCCTTGCTCTGGCTTGCTTGAACCTGTCTCAGCAGCAGACTGCCCCAGATAGGGAGGAGATGTCCATCATGGCACTGGGTTGAGGAGCGTGTGTGGATGCATCCTCTCTGTGTCCTCTAGCACAGTGTTTCTCAACCTTGACAACTTTTAAGATGCTGGCCGGGGAATTCTGGAAGTTGGTCTATATATCTTAAACTGCCAAGGTTGAGAAATAAGCTCTAGCATGTTCAGTAGCAAAAGAGGCTGCTACATCGCAGCTTCTCCCAGCAAAAGGAGGGAAGTAGGGTGAAGTTCCTTGGGGAAACAACTATGTCACTCCTTTGGAATCACATTTCTCCAACACAATGGAGTCGCATTGTAGAGGCCTCACGAGATTCTGCTCATGATTCCACCATACATGCAATGGTACAGCTTCCATCTGGGCAGAATAGAAAAGGTTCTGATGATCTGGAGAAGCCTCACCCTCCCAAATTGATCAGGGGGTCTTCCTAAGGCAGCAGGAGGAGAATTAGGGGTGACAGGATCCTTGAAGGGCTGTCACAAGGAAGAGGGTGTTGATTTATTCTCCAAAGCATCTGAGAGCAGGACAGAAAATAATGGGTGGAAGCTCTTCAAAGGGAGATTCAACCTGGAAATCAGGAGGAATTTCCTGACAGTGAGAATAATTGATCCATGGAAGAATGCTGCTCATTGCAGGAGATTGAAAAAAAGGACACCTTTATCAGCATCAGAACCTGTCCACATGTCACCTATTGGGAGGCCTTAGTCAACTGGGAGACGTGTTTCTAACACACCAGTGATTGATCTCCCAGCTCCCTGCATCCTATGTAAATTCCAGTTATTTGATGGCAAAAGCCTCAGGGTGGGCTGGGGGAGGGGAAATAAGCCTAGGTGGGAGCCACCACTACACAGGTGAAAATCTTCCACTTTCTTTAATCTCCTGCCATGAACACCCTTTTTGGTGGACATCTCGTTCCTCTTTGTCATAATATTCTGTATCAGTGGTCTCCTAAAAAAAGAAGGAAAGACTTTCCCACTCCCCAAAGTGGTCAACTGATTAAGAATTTAGCAGCAAGTAGAGTCCTGTTTGGCTCTGTTACATGATTCGTAAGACTAGTGCATAAAAATGAAATCATTCCAGATATGATATCCCCCTCCCTCACATTCCACACATTCAATCTTGCAATAAACACAGAGAAATTATTTCAGCCCTAAGATCGGAATAAAGATCTGTTTAATATTCCAGTGATCTGCTCATTTGTTTAATGGAGCTTATTTTTTATTAGATGCTGTCTCTAAAAGCTTTTAGGATGGAATTTATTTCAGACAGTTGCAAGTTCATAAACACTTTGATAAATCCCTTGTAATTAAAGCTTTTTAAAATATCTGCTTAATGAACTTCTATTACAGGAGCTTGTAAAATACTGAGGATATATTCCCTTTTCTGGAATATCTACCGCAATGGTCTTGTTTTACTGAGTTGATTGCTCTGAGACTTCAGCTTCTATCTCAGGTGGGGTTCATACAGAAGAGAAACAGCCAGGTGGAATCCCCCCAATGCGGAGTGAGATATTCAGGCACAGGGTTTGTTCGGAGGTGGTCATGCACATTGGTGAATATCCTGCCTTTCCCCATCCAATCTCCAGAAGCCTCCTGGTTTCCCAGGCTTCTATTGAGTTCTGGGCTCAACCGCCTTCCTCAAGTTGGTCTCCAGCTGAACTGAGATTCCAGCTCTGGGAATGGCCACCAAACCCCGGAGCAAAGGAAGCAGCACACAGATTTCTGTGTCTGCACTTGGAGCTACAGCCAGTCAGATCAGGTGCCTTTATTTTTATTTTATTTTTATTTTATTTTGAATTTGTATACCGCCCTTCTCCCTGAGGACTCAGGGTGGTGAACAGCCAAGTAAAAACATCAAGAACAAATATTAAAATACAGGTGCCTTGTGGCAAATCTCTGCTAGGATCCTTTGCTCCAGCTGGAAAGGGAGTAGCCAAAACAACTAGATAGGTGACATTGCCCTTGGGAAGAGAGGCCTTTGGGGGGTTTTGCTGGTGTGTTCATAAGCCTCAGGTGACTGGACTAAGAAGAATACCAATCTACATTCTTCATCTTCAATCAACCCAGGTCCTTGTGGACATCAGGAGCTGGCTGCCCCTGCCTCCCCTACCCCATTTCCCACCGATATTCCTTGCACCCTCCAGGCTCTGCCTCCCGCTTCCTTTGCATTTCCTTCTATTGTTCATCTTAGACTTCGAGGATCGTATATCGGACAAAGCAGCTCCAGGTGCTCCTAAAGCCAAGAGCGGCAATGGGACAGGTCCTTTCTGCCTACCCTGCCCCCTCCCCAGTCAAGGGAAGCTAGTTTCCTTCTCTTCTCAATAACGACTGGGGACATCAGAAGACTTCTGGGCATTTTTCATAAGTGAGAGTATCCTGCTTAGCAAGAAACTGTGGATGGTTCTTATTCTGAGAGCTTCTTTTAAGATGTATTAATTATGATTTTTTTTGTTCGTGTTTGTTGTGATCTCCTTTTGAATATCCTGCATTTTAGCATGTAGTATGGAGATATAGTGATTATTTAGAGGTAAAATTATCATTCTGTTTACAGAGCTCTGATTTCATTCCAAATGTTTTCAGCAGTGGTCCTAGCAATTCTCCTTTCTATTCCAGCCTCTCTCCCTCCCTCCCTCCCTCCTCCCTACCCAGGTCAGATGCAAAATGTGTGGCCCAGAGCATCCCCTTTAAGGCCTTTCTGGGGTGAGGAAGTCAATGACACCCCTTATTTTGTATCTTTGTAACAAAGGGGTAAAAGGGGCATCCGAAGTCTTTCAGTTGCTTACTTCCTGGATATATTAGATCAAGTCTCCCATCTTCGCCCTTCAATAGGCAAAATGCTAGATGGGAATTACAGTCCAGCTTGCTTGGAGAGTTCATGGCAGAAAATTATTTATTTATTAAATTTATATCACACCCATTTTGCTATCCAAAGTGACAACAGAAGTAATTGGATTGTGGAGAAGAAGAAGAGATCCATTTTGTTTATTTGATGTTGGGACTAATTCAAGGACTTTTTGGAAGATGTTTGACGAATATTAACTAAGGAAGTTGTTGTTCTTTTGTATGATAAAGTTGTTCTCTCCATTTTACAGCAAAACCAGGAAAGCACCTCTGAGCTAAGAAAGGCTAAGAAATGCCATGCAGCTCAACCTTGGGAGATGGATCCCTGCCCAGAGCGGAATGAAGGCTTTAATTCGTTCCTGGATGGATGGATGGATGGATGGGAAGGAGTTAACATGGGAGGGTTTTGGAATTCCAGAGCTGCTAAGTAATTATTGGCAGTACATCATAAAAATAACATTTTCCATCTGTGCAAAAATTCAAACATGAGTTCTATATATTAGTATTACCTGTTAAGGCTATTTGAATTGAGTATTTTTCTTTTGCTTTTACTAAAAAGATAAATATTTGAAAGTGGTCTCTAAAGCTCAGGACTCAGCCCTGCCCAGCCTTCCTCTTACACTTAAGAGAAATGGGAGGTGTGTGTGTGGGGGTGCTCTTTCCACTGGATGTGTTCAAGCAAAGCCAGGAATATCTCCGGAACGCTTGACTCTCTTCCTAAATGGCTGTGCATTCCTAGCCAGCATGGCCTTCCCCTCCTACAATCATGGCTTCCACAGGGGAACAAGGGGCATCAGCCATTAGGACGTCGTTATGCAAACCACACAGAGAGTCAGCGGCATCAGCAACGAATGAAAATCATTTGTGTCATTTGTGTGATACTGTCTTAAGGCTAAGCATATCCAGATTAGCTCCCAATCGCCTATTACCCTCAGTGCCCTTCTCTGGATCCCCTCCGGTTGATCTGAATCTTTCTCCAAGGGTGCCATGGAGAACTGAACCCAGTTCTTTAAATAGAACATGTGAAATGTCCATTTTGTCTGTAGAGATTCTCAGTCCTCCAGGTCATGGTTGTCCCAAAGATGCTTTTTCAGGAGGCAACTGGACTTTCTTGATTTTTTCTTTTGAAGACGTTTCGCTTCTCATCCAAGAAGCTTCTTCAGCTATCAACTACCCTGTCAGAGCTGAAGAAGCTTCTTGCACGAGAAGCGAAACGTCTTCAAAAGAAAAACCAAGGAAGTCCAGTAGCCTCCTGAAAAAGTACCTTTGGGATGTCCGTTTTGTCAAATCCCAATTTTCTCCTTGCTGCAGCCACATCTGGTTGTGGAATTCTGGATGTTGGAAGTCCACGTTTTAAGGCTGCTGAGGTTGAGAATCTTGCTGAAGTCACACCTCTGATGACAATTCCAAGATTCTTTTCATACAAACTTGAGCCAAGCCGGAATGTCTCCATCCTAGTTTTTCTGTCTTTATCAGATCCTGGAGGAAATATAGAGGGGAAATGATCTATTTAACCCACGACTTTCTTTTTTCTTTGGGAGGAGAAACTCCATTTCCTTCGGCGTTCTAAGGGATTTAGTATTTACGTAAAACTCCACATGCTGAATTGACATGACTGCCAGGATGATTCATACAATTGTTCAAAACTCAAATATTCTTTTTTAAAAATTCCAAGGTCTTCATATTCTGCAAGGGCACCACTGAAGTTTCTGCTGTCACCTGCTGAGATTCAGTAGCGGAGGGAGTGGCCTCGGATGCCCCCTCTCCCTGCTAGGTTTGGTAAGTATTCTGACTGAAAAGCCTTTGCCAACTTCTAAAAATGTATTTCTTGGCTTTGGCATTCCAGTGGCCACATTATTGCTGAAGTGAAGCAGAGAAATTCTCCTAGATTTTGGTACTTGGAGAAAGAATTTGCTTTGAGAATTTCTATTCATAGGTATGATATTTTGGGGGAAATTGTCTTGACTAAGGAGTGATGTCCCTGTGTCAGAATTTGTTGCAGCACATACAATCAGACACAATTAAATGAACTTCAGCAGGATTCGAATTACATAAGAAACTTCTTTATATACAATACCATACAGGAGAATTCAGCATACAATATCAGGAACACAGAAGCAATATTCATAGAAGCAAGTCATTACAGAGAAGAGAGATACAGAGGCTAATACTTGTACAGAGGCTCTCATTACAGAGGCCAAACCAACTCTTCTATACACTTCAGCAAGTCTAAGCCACGCCCAGATTCCAAACGGTTTCTTATGGCCCCATACAAACACATATTATGTTTCAGTTGCCAAACAGCCCTCATTGGCTGACCCAGTTGCCATGTCCTATTCCAGTTCATGAATATACTCTGACACCCTGCCATTATTTTGTCATTTTTAAAATAGTGATTTTATTGAGTGGTTCAGTGGCCTGGCAGAGAAGATGCTCGCCTCCCACTTGGAAGGTTGAGGGCTCAATCCTAGGTATCGGCAGATGTTTCTCTCCCGGGGCACACAGAAAAAACATCTTCTGTAAACTCTGTGTTAGTGCTGGGAAGGGCATCCAGCTAGTAAACGCTTAACACTACCCACTCACCCTGAATCTACCCTGAGTAAAGGGATTGTGGGTTGTAAAAAAGGAAAAAATAGTAATTTTATTAAAAATCACAATTAAAAAAATAAAAACTAATACAAATTAAAGAAAAAGAAAGAGAAAAAGAAAAAAAATTGAAAGTTTTCAGTCCTGCTCCACAAAAATCCATTATGGGTTATTAGAGATAATAACGTATTTTATTTTAATCTTTATCAAATAAACCAACTTTATATTCCTCCCTTTTACTTTTAACAATCTTGATCTTTAGTCCCTTCAAGTAATGTTCTAGAATCTGATTTATTTTTATTTTTCCTTTATTCTTTCTCATAAACTCCTTCAAAGCTTTTGTAAATCCAATACTGTAATCTTTAGCTCCTTCTGATACCATCTAGTGTTCAAGTTTCACCCTATCATGTTTTTAAAAGAATTAAAACAACAGCACTATGACTAATTCCAAAATCTTATTTTAAATCCATCTGAACTCCTAATCCAAATGTTCCTAATAACTAAAAAGCAGTTAACAAACAATATCCAAAAGTGAGTAGAAAGTATGCAATTCAATGTCTTTTCAAGATACCAACCATGATTTTAGCAAGGTGGTTCCTTGTCTCCCAAAGTTCTAAATCTGCTGAAAATGTGGTTTCCTCTTGATAAGAATAGAATAGAATAGAATAGAATAGAATAGAATAGAATAGAATAGAATAGAATAGAATTCTTTATTGGCCAAGTGTGATTGGACACACAAGAGATTTATCTTGATGCATACGCTCTCAGTGTACATAAAGATACATTTGTCAAGAATCAAAAGGTACAACACTTAATGATAGTCATAGGGAACAAATAAGCAATCAAATCATATTAGGAAACAGTCAATATAAATCGTAAGGATACCAGCAACAAGGTTACAATCATAAGTGGGAGGAGATGGGTGATAGGAATAATGAGAAGACTAATAGTAATTCAATCTTAGTAAATAGTTTGGCAGTGTTGAGGGAATTATTTGTTTAGCAGAGTGATGGCGTTCGGGAAAAAACTGTCCTTGTGTCTAGTTGTTCTGGTGTTCAGTGCTCTATAGCGTCGTTTTGAGGGTAGGAGTTGAAACAGTTTATGTCCAGGATGAGAGGGGTCTGTAAATATTTTCATATACAGGTCCTCAATGGAAGGCAATAAGCAATAGTCTGGAGAAATTATAGGTGATCTCAAGTTCTCCTTATCCATAGAGGAAGTATAAAGAAGTGGTCTGCTCACCGGTTTTTCATTGCATTGCAGTTATTAGCTCCACTTTTAGCAAAGTCATACTTAGTTTGCCACTTCCTGAAATCATCCTTCACATTATAATGTGAAAAGGTAACTGAGCGCCAACCTCACAATGTAGACCATACCAGAAATCAACTCCACATGAATGCGAAGACTACTTTTATAGAGAGTGGTTGTCATGCCTCAGCATATAATTTTTATATATACTGTTGTTGCTCTCTAGCCCCATTTAGTGGCCAGAGGGGCAACTACCAATCTATATTGTTTTGAAGCTGACCCAACCCTTTTACCTCTCAAAACCAATGCATGCTGGGAATCCAGACTCCAATTTTCTTTGGCATTTGGAGGAGGCAGAAGCACCAGGAAGAATCCAGCCTAGTCTGTGGCATATGTTCATCCAAGGACAACCCTCCCACCCCCACCACACAGCATTGCTAGTGAGATTTAGATTACTTGTATTTATGAATTATGTCCAGCAGCAACTCAATACTGTCTATCTTGTATTTGGTTCTCATTGTATGTATTCCTATTTTCCCCAGCTTCACCACATCCTATTCTTTAATAAAGTATCCAGATCTATGCACATGATCTGTTTTATTGGAGGATAGGTAAAGTTATCTTGCATGTCGAGCTGCACATGGAGTAACATGTAGTGATGACAGAACAATGGTTGTAATAAAAGAATCCTGTAGGTGTGATTGTGTATCTCCTGCTTCTTCTTATACTTCTTAATTAAGATGCCTGAGCCACTTCCAAATGTTATGACTTATGACTGTATGACTGTAACCTTGTTGCTGGTATCCTTAAGATTTATATTGACTATTTCCTAATAAGATTTGATTGCTTATTTGTTCCCTATGGCTATCATTAAGTGTTGTACCTTATGATTCTTGACGAATGTATCTTTACTTTTTTTATTTATTTAATTAATTATTTAATTAATTAATTAATTAATTTTTTATACCGCCCTTCTCCCGAAGGACTCAGGGCGGTGAACAGTCAAAATAAACATATATATAAAAATGTGAATAGAAGCAATAAATAATAATTAAGTCAATTTGGCTTATCAGTTAAATTAGGATCTTCAGAATAACATTTACACAATTAGGAAAAGGAAAGAAAAAAATTAATTATGCCAGCCCGGCTTGGTGAAAGAGGAAGGTCTTAAGTGCCCGACGGAAAGTATGAAGATCTGGGATTATTCTTATCCCTGGGGGTATCCTGTTCCAAAGGGTAGGTGCCCCCACAGACCACCAGTCGACATTGCTTTAGTGATGGTACTCTGAGGAGGCCCACTCTGTGGGAGCGTACTGGTTGGTGGGAGGTTATCGGTTGCAGAAGGTGGTCTCGTAGGTACCCAGGTCCTAAACCATGGAGCACTTTAAAGGTAAGAACCAACACCTTGAAGTGCACTCGGAAGGCCACTGGGAGCCAGTGCAGCTCGCGTAGGAGAGGTGTTACATGTGAGTGCCATGTCGCTCCTAATATCATCCGCGCGGCCGCATTCTGGACCAGTTGGAGCCTCCGCGTGCACCTCAAGGGGAACCCCATGTAGAGAGCATTACAGTAGTCCAGTCGAGAAGTGACGAGGGCATGAGTGACTGTGCATAAGGAGTCCCGATCCAGAAAGGGTCGCAACTGGTGAATCAGGCGAACCTGATAGAAAGCTCTCCTGGCCACGGCTGTCATATGTTCTTCTAAAGACAGCCGCGTGTCCAGGAGGACACCTAAGTTGCGAGCCCTCTCCGTGGGGGCCAATGTCTCGCCCCCAATAGTCAACGATGGTATCAGCTGGCTATATCGGAACGCCGGCAGCCACAGCCACTCAGTCTTGGAAGGGTTGAGTCAGAGCCTGCTTCTCCCCATCCAGATCCGCACGGCCTCGAGGCACTGGGACATCACTGCAAGGGCATCACTGGGGTGATCTGGGGTGGAGATGTACAGCTGAGTATCATCAGCGTAAAGATGGCACTGCACCCCAAAACCATGGATGATCTCACCCAGCGGCTTCACATAAATGTTGAACAGAAGAGGTGAAAGGACTGATCGCTGCGGCACCCCGCAAGTAAGGTGTCTTGAAGTCGACCTCTGCCCTTCTGCCAACACAGACTGTGACCGGTCAGAGAGATAGGAGGAGAACCACTGTAGAACAGTGCCTCCCACTCCCAGCCCCTCCAGTCAGCGCAGCAAGATACCATGGTCGATAGTATCAAAAGCTGCTGAGATACTATAAAAGACCTGACTCAAGAGATTTATGCATGGGAGTGGAAGAAATGGATAGATTATGTGCAGAATAAATATCAAACTAGGAAGTACCAGATAGCTTTTAGCTGAATGTTGTGTAGAACTGTATAGTATATAGGGGGTAAAATAGCTTATTGTTATGTAGAAATGTATAGTACACAGGGGGGAGAATAGAAGGGTGGTAAAGTATGATATAATATAATGTGGACGGATTTCACCTTGGGGAAGTCATGGGAGGAGGGGAGGGTTAGGGAGGGTTAGGGAGGGAAGGGGGGGAAATGGGAAAATTTGTATTTGTAAAACTTTTTCAATTAAAAAAAAAAAAAGCCGCTGAGAGATCTAATAGAACCAGGATAGGGGTTCAGCCCCTATCACGAGCTCTCCAGAGATCATTAACCAATGCGACCAATGCCGTTTCAGTGCTGTAACCAGGCCTGAAGCCGGACTGGAACGGATCTAGATAGACAGTTTCATCCAGGTACTGCGGGAGTTGCTGTGCCACCACACTGTCAACAACCTTAGCCACAAAGCGAAGGTTGGAGACAGGACGGTAATTTGCTAGAACAGCTGGGTCCAGAGAAGGCTTCTTGAGGAGGGGCCTCACCACCGCCTCTTTCAAGGCAGAAGGCAAGAAACCCTCACTCAGAGAAGCATTTATAATCCTCTGGAGCCAGCCTCGTGTAACCTCTCGGGAAGCCAGTACCAACCAGGAGGGACACTGGTCCAATAAACATGTGGTCACATTCAACTTTCCCAGTAACCTGTCCACGTCTTCAGGGGTCACAGGGTCAAACTCATCCCAAATAATATCCTCAAGACCCACCTCCATCACTCCATCTGAACCTACCCAGTCAGAGTCCAAGCCTTCTCGAATTTGAGCGATTTTATCGTGCAGATATTGTGCAAAATCCTCAGCTCGACCTTGTAAGGGGTCTTCTCGTGCTCCCAGGTGGAGGAGGGAGCGAGTCACCCTAAACAAGGCGGCTGGGCGATTATCTGCCGATGCAATAATAGCGGGAAAATAGTTATATTTTGCCGCTTCTATCGCCACTAAGTAGGTCTTAATATAGGACCTCACCAGTGTTCGGTCAGATTCAGAACGACTGGCTCTCCAATTACTCTCCAGGCGTCTTTTCTGGCGCTTCATTTTCCTCAGCTCCTCGGAAAACCAAGGAGCTGGGCGACTTCGACGCCGGGTCAGAGGCCACAAAGGCACAACCCGATCCAAAGCACCAGCGGCCATCCTATCCCAGGTTGCCGCCAGGTCTTCAATCGAGTTGTGAGCTAGAGTCTCAGGAAATGGCCTAAGTTCCATCTGGAATCTATCAGGATCCATCAGGCGCCTGGGGCAGAACCACTTAATCGGTTCCGCCTCCCTGCGGTGGGTTGTAGCGGACAGAAAGTCAAGCCTAAGGAGAGAATGATCTGACCATGACAAGGGTTTGATGACTATATCCCCTATATCTAGACCATTCAACCACTGGTCAGATACAAAAATCAAGTCCAGAGTGTGTCTCCCTGTGTGAGTAGGGCCAAGAACTAATTGGGTCAGGTCCATGGCCGTCATGGAAGCCATGAACTCCCGAGCTGCCTCAGATGTTTCACTGATGGACGGCAGATTGAAATCTCCCATGACAAGAAGCCTAGGAATCTCAACCGCCACCCGGGCTATTACATTGAGGAGCTCAGGCAGGGCTGCTGCTATGTGGCAGCATATTTATTTATTTATTGTACATTTATGTACACTGAGAGCGTACGCACCAAGACAAATTCCTTGTGTGTCCAATCACATTTGGCCAATAAAGAATTCTATTCTATTCTATTATCTGTACATTCTCGATGTAACAAATGCTTCAGCCCCTTTTATCTAGGCCCATGATGGCGAACCTATGGCACACGTGCTGTGCCATAGGTTCGCCATCATGGGCCTAGATAAAAGGGGCTGAAGCATTTGTTACATCGAGAACGTACAGATAATAGAATAGAAGCCATTTCTGTGGGCATGCAAGCCGTTGCCCTAGGTCAGCTCCACCATGCATGCGTGCGCCTCTTGCCAGCCAGCTGGTTTTCAGGTCTCTGCTGCGCATGTGGGAGACATGCGCACATGCACATGCCTCCTCTCCCCTCCCAGGAGTTTCCACGTGGCCTGTTTTGGATGCCAGGTAAGTACAGGGCTCGTGCAGAGGCTCTGGGAGGGCAAAAATTGAGCCTACTGGAAGTCCGGAAACCAGCCATTTCCAGCCTCCGGAGGAGGTTGTTTTCACCCTCCCAGAGGCTCCAGGAAAGCCCCCAGAGCCTGTGGAGGGCCAAAAACAGGCCTCCCAGAAGTACCAGAAGTCCAGAAACGGACTGTTTCCGGCCTCCGGAGGCTTCAGCGAGGCCTGCTAGGCCAAAAACGGGGCATGGGAGGTGCATGTGCACATGCGCAGGGGGGTGGGGAAGCGTGGGGGGGGTTGCTGCACATGCACAGGGGGGTGGGGCTTGTGGGGGGGAATTGCATTATGGGTGTGGGCACGCATGTGTATGCTATCGTGTGGGCACGCATGCTTTTGGCACCCGAGGAAAAAAAGGTTAGCCCTCACTGATCTAGGCAGTAGAACCTGCATCTCTCTGCCAAGGTCATCTTCCTTACTCCTTACACTGAGGGTGCAGATAATGAAACAACCATTCCTCTAATGGTTGAAGCCTCGTTGGCTTGGTTTCTTTAAATGCAAGGAGTGGACTTTACTAGAAATTCCTCCCTTTGGCCTTTTTCTGGCCTGCTCCCGTCATCACTGCTAAGAGGGACAGCCCTTCAGCGACATTCTTCAAGCATTTCTTCTTTTCAAGGAATTGGGAGAAACTGTCTGTAGAATTTCTCTCTCCATAAATTAAGTGGAAAGCTTGGAAACATCATCAGTATTTGGCCTTGCTTGTTGCCAGTTGTACCAATAGCTCTGGATTATGATTTTTATTTTATTACGTGTTATTTTTCAACAAATTCCTTTGAAAATATTCATTCAACAAGTGGTCTATTCATTTCAAACAAACAAACAAAAAAAGAATATACAGGAATTAACCTGCTCCCTGCAATCCCAGATGCCTCTGGATTTCAGAGCTTCATTTCTGCTCCCTGCAAAGATCACCAACCAGTATGAGAAACAGTGTGAGAAACACTCTCTTGTGAGCTGCGGGTTTAGGGTGTGCATAATCCAAGAAATCTGAACCAGCAGAGTGAGATGTAGAAAAAGCCATAGATGGCAGACAGACAGATAGATATTTGACCCAGCAATGCTGGTTTCCCAGAAGACCAATATTTCCACGTCCAAAACATTCTCGCTGACAGGTGATGAGATGAAGGACAATGGGGAAGCTTCAGGCATGTTGTCAAGGCTTCCTGCCACTTCATCACCATCTCTTTGTATGGCAAGATTTGTTTCCCCCAAAGAGGGAAACTGAGGAGCAGCCAGAAGTGATGCTGGGCTCTTATGCAGCAAACTAAGGAGAAGACGTAGTGACATAATGAGGACCCAGCACTTAGAAACAGTGAAAGAAGTCTTTTTACACCCAAGGCTGTGTGGCTCAACCAGTGGTGGGCTGCAACCGGTTTAACAGAACCGGTTCTGTTGTGCATGCAGCATTCAAAATACAGCAATTTGAAGCTCAGCTGCTTACCTTCTATGGCAGTCCCGGTAAGTAGAATAGTGGAGGTGCAGAAATCAGCTGTGCCGCGCGAATCAGCTGAGCCAGAAAGAAGGAAATATAGGACAGGATACGGAGGGAGTGGGTGGGTGGGGCCAGCTGATCATCGGAACTACCGCTTCATTAGAACCGGTCCAAACTGGCAGCAGCCCACCACTGGGCTCAACCCCATCTGGCAACAGACATGCTCTTGTGGGGAGAACAGCTTGCAAAAATCCATGTAATGTGGGCTTTTAAGAAGACATTCAATAAAGATAATGTGACAGATTTGCATAAAGTATGGAGAATAATCAGACTTGATGAGTTTGCAAAAGAGACCTTTGCTCATCTCTACTGTAGGCTTCCCAGGGGCTGCAGGGGCTGCGCTCTGGGATACAAAGACTCCCACAGTTGTGGGCTGAGTGGGGGTCCACCCCCACTTGGGTTCTCTCACTCTTCTTCAGGTGGTGAAGGTTGCAAGCATCAGAAGAAAGTGGCTCCAATCTTTTTGTTGTTGTTGAAGAGGTGGTCTTGGCTAAGCATGGCGTTACTCAGTTTCTAAAAGCTCAGGAAGCCTTCCCCATTTCTGGGTGGGGGGGAAGCGGTGGATGGGGGGGTCCTCATACTGCATACTTTTAGCGGAACGACGTTTCCTGAATCCTCCCTCCACTCAGCCTGTAGGCCTGGGCTCTGCTTCCGCCCCGAGCTCATAAATGGAAAGGCCTGAATGGCAGAAAAAGGATTGAGACCTGCTACGGCATTGTAAGTTTTGCACACACTTTGACCTACTTTGGAGGATACAAGGAGCTTCCACTTTTCTTGGGATTAAGATTTTTCCAAGGGCAAGGAAGCTGCATTTCCTGCCCTGGGCTCTGGCACAGCTTTCTGCATTTTTGTCCTGTGAGGTTGGGATTCAGGAGGAAAACTGTGGAGTCTGAAAAGTAGCTCTGCTCTAAAGCTTGGTGGAAGGACTTACCAAAGAGCAACCAGGACCAAAATGGGAGAAAGAAATGTCTTCTCAATTCGCAGACGCTAAACAAGCTGCTCCCTCTGCTAAAGTAGCACAAACCCACAGGTCTCATCTCAGAAAGTTTGATATTGACCTTTCTGGGGAAGACACTGCAGAACATTCTAGAAGAAAGCAAAGCAAAGACGTTTCAGAGGACAAAGTGCCCTTTGTGGCCCAATCCTTTCAGGGCTGAAGGGCAGCTCGGCCAAGACAGCTGGGATGGACAGGAGATCTCGGCCTGGCCTGGAGTTTTGCAGCCTGAACCTGCTCACTCCAAGACCCAGATATAAATACTCTTTGAGCTGTTCTCTTTTGGGGAATGCAGTGCTGTGCAAAGAGAGATTAAGAAAACAGAAAGAAATACAGGTAGTCCTCGACACACAACAGTCGATTTAATGACTGTTCAAAGTGACAATATCACTGAAAAAAGTAAGCTCTGACTGTCCTTCACACTTACAATCATTGCAGCATCCCTGTGGTCAAAATTCAGATGCTTGGAAACTGACTCACATTTATGACAGTCACGTGTCCCTGGGTCATGTCGTCACTTTTTGTCACCTTCTGACAAGCAAAGTCAGTGGGGAAGCCAGACTCACTTAACCGTGTTTCTAACTAAACACTTGCAGTGATTCACTTAAGAACTGCGGTAAGAAAGGTTATAAAATATGGCAAAACTCGTTTAACAACTATCTCCCTTAGCAATGGTGATTTTGGGCTCAATTGTGGCTGTAAGTCAAGGCCTATCTGTAAAAGAAGAAGATCCCATGTCCAAAGCGTGTCCTGCTTCCTGCAAAATGCGCCTCTTCTTGGGTGAACTTTCCTCCTTTTCCACATTTTGCACACAGAAGGTCTGAAGCCCCAAGTGCAGAAGGGCTCCCCTCAGCCACCCCGGGGCTAGCCTAGCACTAACTGAATTAAACGTGACCTGGTATCGATTTTTTTCTTTTTTTTTTTTAATTGAAAAAGTTTTTCAAATACAGATTTTCCCCCCTTTTTCCCCCTCCTCCTCCCTAACCCCCCTCCCCCTCCCCTCCCCCCATGGCTTCTCCAAAAATAAAATTCAAATTGATATCAAATTATATAATACTTTACCATCCTTTTACACCCCCCCACATGCTAACCATTTCTTTCTAACATTGTTATTATATCCCCCCTATACTATACATTTCAAAGCAACCTTCAGCTATAAAACTATATAATAAATCCTAATTTGGCATTTATTCAACTCATAATCTACCCATTTCCTCCACCCCCATACATATATCTCTTAATTCAAATCCTACAGGTCTACCATACATAATATTTTTAATATCTTTGTTCTTCTGCCCACACCACACAACTAAAAAATATTTCCATATATAAATAAAATCCTCAAATGACTTTAAATTTGTAATCCATATAGTATCTTCTGTAATGTCTTTCAACTGGATTATTAATTCCATCACCCATGTTAGGGTAACATCAGGTTCAGCTTCCAACAGTATATTCAGTATGTTCCATTACCATCTGCCCCCATCAATAATAAGTATTTTCGTATATAAAAAACCACCCGAGTGACTTTATATTTATATTCCATGTAGTATCTTCTGTAGTGTCTTTTATCTAGATTATTAATTCCAACCACCACATTGGGGTAACAACCAAATCTTCTGCATGCCCCAATCCCATAGTTCTCTTGCCTTATAACTCAGCATATACGTAATCCATTTTTCAAAGAGTCCAAAATAGAAAGTTCCAATCCACTCAATCAGAGCCCATCTTCCACATCCCAAAAGCACCAGCACTGCAGAGATCTGTTATTCTTCTCAAAATAGTATAAATCAATAATTTGCCTCAGTTATATTTTCATGTATCAGCCATCTATAAATCCCGCTTATTATATTTAATCGTCTCTTAAGTAACTGGCATTAGACTGTTGTTTAGTTTAAAAAATTTTAGTTTTGTAGAACCTGCTTCTTCTTTTCTTAACTTTTTGTGATTTAGATCTCCATCCTAGTTGCCTTTCTAGGACTTGTATATCAGCTGATTGAGTTCCATGCTGGTCTGTAACTTGATAAGACATCTCATTAAAATCCAAAGCCGCCTCTCTTATATTTATAGGTAATTCAGCTATAACCTCTGAAGGAGAATCCAAAAGCAGCTCGTCCAAAAGGGCCTCTGTAACTTGTTGTTTTTCCATTACCTTCATCTCCATCTGCTTAGCCTGAGTTTCAATCTCTTGTTCATTTTGCTTTTCTTTATTCCCCTCCTGTGTTCCTGACACTGATGGCATACGTGGAGATGTTGGATCCATTTTAAAAACCTTGTAGTAAAATTCTTCCGCTTTTTCAACAGTATTTAGTTGATATCTTTCTCCTTGGTATCTCAGTATTATACCAATTGGAGCATCCCACCTAAATGGGATGTTTTGTTTCTTTAGCTCAGTCACCAAAAATCCAAATTCCTTTCTATCTTTTAACATCTTGGACGGCAGCTCTTTATATATCCAAATCTTCCTTCCATTCATTTCTAGAGTGGAGTTAAAAGACTTTTGCACAATATCATTTCTTATTCCTTTATCAGTAAAGTAAATCACCACATCTCTAGGCAACTGCCTTTGCTTTGCAACCCAAGAATTTACTCTGTAGGCCTTATCAATCTTACAGGATACCTCTTCAGGACTAACCTTTAAAATCACAGCCAGAACTTCAGCAGACATCTTTCTCAAGTCCTCTCTGTTATTTTCCTGTATTCCCCTCATTCTGACCGCAAATTCCATGGACCTATATTGCATCATTGTGACTTCTCTTTCAATCCTTTGTTTTATATTATCTGCATTGTAAGTCTTGTGGTCAGCTTTCTTTATTTTAGGCTTTACTTCTGAGCTATTTTCTTGAATATTTATCAAATCATTTTCAATTCTTTGTATTTTATTGTCCAGATTATAAATCTTAAAATCAGCTTCCTTCATTTTAGACTCTAATTCTAAATTGGTATCTTTATCCATCTTTATAACTATTTCTGAAAAGCTTTTCAAAGCTGTTACAATCTGTTGTTTCAGATTATCATACTTTCGTTGTACCAACTCTTTAATTTCCTGCCTGAATTTTTCAAGATTCTGGTTCACAATCTCATCATGTCTTGCCATCTCCTCCTTTAGGTCTCTAGAGCCATTCTTCTGAATTTGCAAACTCAAAACTTGCTCATATGATTTGTAAATGGGGGACCCCCCCCACCAGCAGCTTGGTTGTCTGGCTTTGTCAGTTTTAACGCCATCCTGCCACACAAACAAACTCTTTTTTTAAAAAAAGACTTTTCTCCAAACGATATCAATATCAAGTCTCTAAGAAGGAAGAAACATGAAATAGAAATTTTTCTCTTCAATTCTAGCCAGCGCTATTAGTTCAGATACTTTGTAACATATTAAACTATTCAAACGGAAGGACTTTCGCTTTCAGCTTTCTTCTTCTCAAGCCTCAGCCAGTCGCCATTTTAAACTTTCTGTCTTTGCTTTTAAAATCACTCATAGGATTGTTAGAAATACTTGCGATTTAGGGTCCCAAATCCAGGTTTCATCCTGTTTGTTCAGACAATCTGTTAGATTTCATTGATTGGATTGGTCCCATCGCCTGGCTCTGCAAAAAGCAGAGTTCCCCCGATGCCCGGAGCAGCAGCGAGCTGAATAGGGAGCCACATTCTGCTTCCTCCCCAAGAATAAAAAAAAAACTCTGGGGAGTTCGCAGAGGGCTCTACCTGTTCTCGCCAGCTCTCTCTCACGTCTCCTCAAGGAGACGGAGTTTTTCGAGCCGTCTCTCAGCTGTAGAGATAGCTCTTTACGGGCGACGCAGCTGGCGGTCCCGAAAGACCGTCTGGCAGCGACGGAAACCAAACCGGAAGCCACCTGGTATCGATTTTTCAATTGCCTTATTTGAATTTGTACTAATCCTAACCTACTGTATACCCACTTCTTAAATCCCTCTGCACCCGACCTTCACTTCCGCGAAACAAAGTGACCAGAATTCTGCTCTTGCTCACAACCACATTTGCCTTTTCTTTTTGCTTTTGACAACAGAACACATACAATGCACATTTTCTACTAGCAGATGCATGCTTCTTAAATTTTTTCCATGTGTTCTCCTGTCTTAAGTAAGTATCTCCTACTTTCTCTATATTTTGTCTCCATGTATAATGTGCAATTATACAGTCCATTTCACTGTTTGAAGTCTACTAATTTGGTCTTTGATACATTAACTTTCAGATATATGCAATTTATTGATGATATAAAAATCCCTGCAAAATTCATATTTGCAGTCAACACATTCCTGGTTTCCCCACAAGCCTTCTTTGTACATTTACCCATATACACATTAAACATCTATTTTTATTCACTGCTCAGTTTTGAATCATTTGCTAAACACACAATTTAGTTTTTTCATGTAACATTCTTAACTCATTCAGAAATTATCCTTCAACTACATGTTCTCGTAAGATATTTAACAATTCAATCCTATGCACTTTATCCACCCCTTCAGGAGGAGAACGGTGTGGCCCTACGGTGGCCAAACGATCAGAAGGAATCCGCAAGCCTCTTTTCCAATTGACAGATTTTATTTTTTTTTTATTGAAAAAGTTTTACAAACAACAATTTTTCCCCCATTTCCCCCCCCCATCCCTCCCTAACCCCCCCAAACCCTCCCTCCCCATGACTTCCTCAAGGTGAAATCCATCCACATTGTATTATATCATACTTTACCACCCCTCTATTCTCCTCTCTGTGCACTATAAATTTCTACATAACAATAAGCTATTTTGCCCCCTATAAATTATACATTTCTACACAACATTTAGCTAAAAGCTATCTGGTACTTCCTGGTTTGGTATTTATTCTGCACATAATCTATCCAATTCTTCCACTCCCATGCATAAGTCTCTTGAGTCCAGTCTTTTAAGTATGCTGATATCTTCGCCATTTCTGCAAAACTGGCCATCTTCAAAGTCCATTCTTGAATTGTAGGCACATCAACCCTGTTCCAATATTGACCAATCAGTAACCTGGCTGCTGTCACCATATACAATATCAATTTTGTTTCACCCACTGAAAAACCCTTAACTATACTCAGTAAAAACAAATGAGGAGAAAATTGAATTTTTTTCTTTAAAACATTTTGCATAACCCACCAAATTTTTATCCAAAAAGCCTTCGCTTTCTTGCATGTCCACCATATATGATAATATGTAGCATCTAAACAATCACATCTCCAACATTTCGGTTGAACATTCGGATACATACATGACAATTTCTTAGGATCTAAATGCCACCTATAAAACATTTTATACAAAATTTCCCTTAAATTCTGCGACTGTGTAAACTTAACATTCTGAACCCATATTTTTTCCCATGTTTCCATCATAACTGGTTCTCCAAAATTTTGCGCCCATTTTATCATACAGTCTTTAACCAATTCATTTTCTGAATCTCTTTCTAACAAAACATTATAAATCCTCTTAATATGCATTGGGCCTTTCTCTTTTATCTGTCTAACCAATTCTTCTTCATGCAACATTAAACCAGTTTTTTGATCTTCTCTCCATCTCAATTGAAGTTGATTATACTGTAACCAAGTTAAATTAATCCCTTCTTCCAACAGTGTGTTCAATGTCTTTAGTTGCCATCTGCCCCCATCATTAAAAAGTACTTCTTTATATAACCCCCCCCGAGTGACTTTATATTTATATTCCGTATGATGTGACCAAGATCCAACCACAACGGTATTTTGTAATCCCATTTGAATCGGTGCTTCTTCCATACTCTCATCAAGGAGCTTCTAAGTATATGGCTATTAAATACTTTGTCCACCTTGTTTTCATAAAATAAATATGCATGCCAACCAAATTCAAGATCGTGGCTTTCTATACTCAATATTCCAGTCTTTGTCCTTCCAAACCAATCACTTGCTTGTGTAAATGCTGCAGCTTCATAATATAATCTCAGGTTTGGAAGTTTAAGACCACCCCTTTTACGAACATCTTGCATAATTTTCAGTTTAACTCTTGGCTTTTTCTCATTCCAAACAAACTTATTCACTCCTTTTTGCCATTCAGTCAAATATTTATCACATTTAAGCACCTGGATCATTTGGAACAAAAATAAAAATCTAGGTAGAACATTCATTTTAACTGCTGCTATTCTTCCAAGTAAAGACAGCTGCAGTTTTTTCCAGGTTTCCATATCCTTTTGTACCTTTCGCCACAACACCTCATAATTATTTTGAAACAGTTTTATATTTGAATCTGCAACTTGAACTCCTAGATATCTCACTTTTGATACTATTTCAAAGCCTGCCTTCCTTTCCAGTTCCTTCTTTTGATCAACTGTCATATTTTTAACTATCATCTTGGTTTTTTTCTGATTCAGTCTAAATCCTGATACCATACCATATTCTTCTATAATGTCTTTCATCTGAATTATTGATTCTATAGGGTAACAACCAGATCATCTGCAAATGCCCTTGTTCTGTAATCCTCTTGCCTTATCACTATTCCCTTCAAAGTGCTCGAGTCCCGTATTGTATTCAACAAGAATAAACAACAACGGGGATAATGGACAACCTTGTCTTGTGCCTTTTTCTATACTAAAGTTTGTAGTTAAGCTTCCATTAATAATAATTTGTGCTGTTTGTTCTTGATAAATTGCTGAAACCGCCTATAGAAACTGATCCCCAAAGTCCATCTTTTTTAAAGTCTTTAATAGAAAGTTCCAATTCACTCGATCAAAGGCCTTCTCCGCATCCAAAAACGCCAGCACTGCAGAGATCTGTTTATTCTTCTCAAGATATTCCAATAAGTCTATAATTTGCCTCACATTATCCTTCATGTATCTGCCTTCTATAAATCCTGCTTGATCATGATGAATCGCCTCTTGAATAATTGGCATTAATCTGTTGGCTAATACTTTCGCAAAGATTTTATAATCCGTATTCAGGAGAGATATTGGTCTAAAATTTTCCGGTTTTGTAGAGCCTGCCTCCTCTTTCGGTATCAAAGAGACAAAAGCTGCTTTCCATGAAGGGGGTATTTCCCCCCCTTGTTGTATGCTACAAAATAAGTCTTTAAGATGTTCAAACATTTCTGCTTGTAAAGTTTTATAGTACAACCGCAGTTAAACCATCTGTTCCTGGAGCTTTAGCTGTTTTCAGTTGTTTAATAGCAACAATAATCTCCTCAGCTGTTATTGGTAAACTCGTTCTTTCCTTTTGATCATTAGAAATTTTTATAACTCTCTTTTCTTCTAGATATTTATTTATAAGTTCATTCTGTATATCATCTTTAGCATATAGTTTGGTATAATAATCTAGGTAGGCTAGATCCATCCACTTGAATAGTAGAAACAAAAGATTTTTGCAAAATATCATTTCTTATTCTTCTATCTGTAAAGTAGATCACCACATCTCTAGGCAATTGCCTTTGCCTTGCCACCCAAGAATTCACTCTATAGACCTTATCAATTTTGCAAAAAATCTCCTCAGGATCAACCTTTAACCTAACAGTCAGAGCATCAGCACAAACCCTTCTCAGGTCTTCTCTATTGTTCTCTTTTATACCTCTGAGTCTCACAGCAAACTCCATAAATCTGAATTGCATCATTGTAACTTCATTTTCAAGCCTTTGTGTTTTATTATCAACATTAGAAATTTTTTGATCAGCTTCCTTCATTTTAGATTCCACTTCTGAGCTAAGATGTTCCACTTTCTTATCAACTTGGAGCACTACTTCTGACAAACCAGTCACAGCTGTCAGTATTTCCTGTTTCATCTTGTCATACTTTTCTTGAACCATCTCTTTAAATTCCCTCTGTGATTTTTCAAATTTCTGATCTAAAGCCCCAGCAATAAATTCCTTCAAATCATTAAATCCAGATTCTTGTGTTTCGGTCTGTGTCTGTGAACTCAGAGGCTGCTCTTTTGGTTTATGAGTGGGGGAGCCCCCCCCCATCAGCTTTAGCTGGCTTTGTTTGTTTTGAAGCCATTTTTCCACGCAGCCTGACTCTTTCTAAAAAAGATATCAAAAAGATACCACAAAAACCTTTCAGAAATTTCCCCAGCTTTAGTCAAGTCCCAAGGGAGAGGGAACAAGTCAAATCACTTTTAAAAGAACTTTTGCTCTTTTTTCAGGCCAGGGCTGTTACTTTTTGTTACTTTGTAGCACAAATAAGCTCAAACAATTCCACTTTCGCTTTCAGCATTCCTTATTGCTAAAGCTGGGCGCCATTTAAAAAAAACTTTCACTTCTTCTCAGTTACTAAACTCATTCACAGGGCTAAAAAAAATACTTGCGGTTTAATTTTGAAGTCCAGATTCCACCCTGCTTATTTTTAACAATTTTCTTGGCTTTCTCATTTCGTTGGTCGCGTCGCCTGGCTCTGCAATTGCAGAGTCGTCCTCGGAGCCCGGAGCCTCAGCGCGCTGTATAGGGAGCCTCACCCTGCTTCCTCCCCAGACGCTAAAAAAAAAAACAATCTGGGGACTTCAAAGGGGGCTCTACCTTGTTGCGCCGGCTCTTCTCCCGATTCCTCTGGATCGTGGTGTTTTCCAAGCCACCTCTCAACTGTAGAGGTGGCTCTTTACGAGCAACAGGGCTGGTGGTCTTAAAAGGGCCGTCTATCAGCGACAACGGCTCCAACTGGAAGTCTGACAGATTTTATTAAAGGCAGAAGCTTGCATCAGATGTTTGCTGTAAATATTATTTGGCTGGCACTCACATTTCAGCCCAAGCCAACATTAATAATCCACATATTTAAGACTGCAGTCACATACAAGCTCCAGTAGGAGAAAAGTCCACTGAAGTTGATAGCATTAGAATATTATCTAAGGAGTTGAGGACAGCTGCAATTCTTAAAACATCCTGCCTTTAAATAAAATTTCTTAGAAAAAGGCTATCCCCTTTTGATTTTGCCATGAGATGAATCAAGATGTTATTCTCTCAGACTGCCCGCAGTTTGAATCCCCAGATAAAAATGATCCTTGTCTCCATTTGTTAAGAGAGGTATAGTTTTATTAGAGATCAAGTGTACTGTAGTATTGCAAAGCTGAGAATCGCGCACCAAATTTTTATTAAATAAACATTAAAAACATTGGACACAGTGTGACCATCCTGGTCTCGTCATATCCATATGTATTTTTAATATAACAACAAATACAATTACTATTTAACATACATTGCTACTTTGTGCTTATAAACATATCCCTTGTCCTCATTTACATATTTGTCTAAATATTATCCAGTATCAATTCTACAAATCAATTCTACAGATGGCTATGTTTCTCACAGCCATTCCAATGCAACCAATCAGGCTCAGGCAAGATGTTTTCCCAACGGTCAGTCCAAGCGTAGTTTGGTCTATGGCTCCCTCCTTCTTCCAGCTGAGTGACCTTGAGGCAGCATCTCGAGGAGATAAAGCACTTATTTTCATTTCCCGAAGCAGGGCCCACTTCATTCCCACTCCCCACGGTTCATGGCAGCCTGTCACTGCATAGCAGGGAAGCACAAGCAAGTCCAGGTGGTAACTGATACATACAATCAGGGTGTTTTTTCTCATTTTCATACCTTTCTCCATAACCAAAAAGACCCTGCAAAAGTTTGGCCTCCACATTTTGGCCTGGCAAAGAGGCGGTTCACTTCCTCCACCCTTTCAAAGGCCTCCCCTGCCATCTGTACCTTTACTCCTGGTCCTTTCCCTTTGCAGAGGGGAACAAAAAGGGCCACAGAGACAGTGAGTCGTCAAGCACAGATGTCAATCTTGCACCAGTTAAACAAGTCAAACAATCTTCCATCAGTCAAGCATATTTGTACCTTAGTGTGTTTCATGTTCATCAGAGGCACTTGTAGCAGTTCCATAGTTTCAACACTCCCACCTCAATTTATGACTTCCTTTTCAGCCAGGCTCTCTTGGACACGAATACTCCCACTCTTTGATGTACTATGACATATTATGAAATCCATCCAGCAATCCTTCACTTCAATTTCATCTCAAATAATTTCATCACTTTTATTTTTATTTCCATGCACCTTACTGCTTTGTTTAGCCCTCTTCATTCAGTTCCAAAATATATATTTTTATTTCTATCAAAATCACTCTGCAATTTCTCTGCTACTTCTAAGTCTTAAATATTCCTAGATCTCTTTGATTACATTCTTTATGAATATTTTTCCCCTCAATACAGAATATACAATGCATGCTTTCATCATTTTTGCAAAAATTATTCATATATATAATTCTTTTCACTATTTCCCAAGAAAATTCTACTTCACCATTACATACATTCACTTTCATTCTGTTGGAAGATTAATCTAACTCTTAACACTTATTACATCACTTTTTCTCTTTCTACTTCCACATTCATTTCCTTTACTTATTTCTCTTTCTTCCACCTCGTTTTCCAATCCTGTCAAGAAATGTCTGGTCCACATTAATTTATACCCTTTTCTATGTTTAGGTCATATGTTCAAACCAGACTTTTTTTTTTTTTAGTTATGAAATATCTTACCCTGGTATAATTATCACTTTTACTTTGGGACATTGATTTATGTTGGACTTTGCTATGAACAGTCCCCATCCATAACCACTGGGACCCAGAATGTAGCCTGTGAGAGTTTATGCCACAATAGTTTATTTACTTTAATCCATCATTTTCAAAGAGATTTTGTTAGTCGTCAGTGCCAGGGCTTTATCCTGCCTCTCACTTTGTGGAACAACTGTGAGGAACAAAACCATCCAGGTTTTCACATCTGAATAAGTAACTTCAAGAAGAAAAAGAAGAAACATTTCCCATTCAGTGGCATTCATGGTTTCTTTTCAGATTTTATGTATTTATTTACATCCTGCTTTTATTGTTTTTATAAGTAACTCAAAATGGTGAACATGCCTAATACTCCTTCCTTGCACTGTTTTCCCCAAACTACTCTATGAGGTGGGCTGGACTGAGAGCAATTGGCCCAAAGTCACCCAGCTGCCTTTCCTGCCTAAAGCCGGATTTTTTTTTTAAATTTGATTTATATGCCGCCATTCTCCAGAGACTCAGGGCGGCTTACAGTGTATTAAGCAATAGCCTTCATACTTTTGTATATTTTATACAAAGTCAGCTTATTGCCCCCACAACTGGGTCCTCATTTCACCTACCTTAGAAAGGATGGAAGGCTGAGTCAACCCTGAGCCTTGGAGAGATTTGAACCAGCAGAAATTGCAGGCAGCTGTGTTAATAACAGGGTGCCTAAACCACTGTACTATCAAGGCTCCTTGATTACAATCACCGTCTCCCAATTTCTAGCGTGGGGCCTTCACTCGATGAATCTTTTGCCCTAATACCTATTCATTCATAGAACCGTTTACTGAAAGGAAGTCAGAGTGACTAACTGAGAGTTCTATAGGTAAGCGGGTGATTGGGGTTCCAGCCAGCCAGGTTGGCGGTGGGGGGATGGGCTAGCCATGGGGATTATTAGGAGAACGGCACAGGGGAAGCGATGCAGAGGATAAAGGACTCAGCCTAACTTCCAGATCTCCCACTTGCCACTGAGCGAAGGCTGAATGAAGGCCAAAAAGAAAGAAATGTTGAGTGATGAATCAGTGGACAATGACCGGAAATGCCTTGTACTGTGCAGGCTCAGAGAAAGCAGTGGGGAGGGAAGAGGATGTGTGTGCAAAGCAGGAGGTGATGTGGGGAAGGGTGACTGAGGAGGCAGCTTCGGGGGTGGTAGGGCAAATCCATGGGCAGAGGAGGAGGAGGAGGTGGGGAGACACAAGAGGCAAAGGGGTCAGGTCTGGGAAGGAGAGCCATGCTCAGCTTTTCACAGCCTCCTCTTATGAATTTTGAACTAATAAAAAAAGAGTTTCTGTTTTTGCTACTTAAAGGGAATCTATCTGGAGAGGAGACAAAGGTTCATTGGAATTGCATTTCACCTCTGTTGGATGAAAGCCCCCGGCTCCTCCAATCTTCTCAGAAGAGAAACGACTGAAAGCCTCCAGGTCTATAAAATTTCCGACATATTCAACAGGAGACGGAGCCTTTTCTCCGTTTCCCACTCACACTTTTTTCCTTGGCAAAACAAAATGAAAACCCACAAACTTAGAACCAATTCCAAACTGGGAGTTTTCTTTCACCTATAAGGACCACAAAGATGTGGAGGGAGACCTTAGGTGGGGTATCCAGATTAGGAGGACAACATTTCAAAGGTATGTTGAAAATGTAAACACCATTTTTACTGCCTTTGGTGGATTTATAAAAAAGATAAAAATTATTGTACTGAAATACATATATACAATATACAATTCAGACCATTTTTGTTAGGGCTGATGATCAAAAGTCTGGAAAAAGTGCACGCTATTTTCTTCTTGTATATGACAAGAACAGCAACCCAACTCTGGGAGGAAGTGTGGTTGTGAAACCTGATGAGACGGCGGAACTGAGGGCTGTGATTACAGAAAAGACCTTGGCCAGATTAAATACCCATTGGAAGCTTCATCTGGACTTTTTGTGGGGAGCAGAAAAAAATGAAATTAGGACATACGGAGTTAATGATGTAAAATACCAGTGCCCAAAAAAACTACAACCACATGCCTTAGTGATTACTGTTCAGTTGCACTCACTTCCATTATGATGAAGTGTTTTGAGAGATTGGTAAAGGACTATATGGTTTCATGCCTTCTCCCTACATTTGACTCATTACAGCTTGCCTATGAGAAGAATCTATAGATGATGCACTTTCCTGTGTGCTTCATCTTAGCTTGGCGCAGCTGGAGGAGAAGAATACTCATGTGTGAATGCCGTTGGTTGATTTTAGTTCGGTGTTCAACACAATCATTCCTCAGCATTTGGTGAACAAACTGGGCCTATTAGGTTTTAATACTCCTTTATGTAACTGGATACTTGATTTCCTTAGTGATAGGCCCCAGTTTCTGCGAGTTGGAAGAAAAGTTTCCAACTCTCATCTCCTTGAGTACGGGTTCCCCACAGGGCTGGGTCTTGAGTCCACCTTGATGACCCACAACTGCTGTGCCAAATCTGCTACGAATCATATTGTGTGCAGATGACACAGCAGAGGTGGGACTTATCTGGGACGACAATGAAGATGCTTATAGGAAGAGGTGAAGGCTCTAGTGGACTGGTGCAATAAAGGTAATCTTGTTTCAGGGGTGAAATGCTCCCAGTTTGGACCGGATCACCCGATCCAGTAGTGATGGCGGCGGAAGGTTCGGAGAACCAGTAGCAAAAATCCCTGCCTCCCCGCCATGCCCAGCTGAACCGTGCCATCATCAGAGGCTTTTTTTAAAAACTTTTAAAACCATTTTTTCTAAAACCTCTTTGCAAAATAAATGCTTTTAAAAGAAAAGCATAAAACAAAAGCCTCTGATGATCAGGCAACTCAGCTGGGATTGTCAGAGCCTTTTAAAGGCATTTTTTTTACAACCACTTCATACGAAGAGGTTGTAGAAAAAATGCTTTTAAAAGTGAAAAAAAAAGTTGGCCACACCTACCCAGTCACATTACCCCCTCCAAGCCACACCCACAGAACTGGTAGTAACAAATTTTACATTTCACCACTGTCTTGTTCTAAATGTTAATAAAACAAAGGAGATCATCGTAGATTTTAGAAAGAGCCACATAGTCATACTCCACTCAGTGTCAAGGATGCAGCTATAAAAGTGGTCAACAGTATTAAGTATCTGGGGCTGCAGATAATTAACTATCCCAATTGGTCTCTCCACACATCATCCTTAGTGAAGCACCCAAACCAGCGCCTGCATTTCTTGCGTCGGATGAGGAGTGCACATCTTTCTCCTTCTGTCCTGGCCACTTTTTACAGAGGCACAATTGAGAGCGTTTAAGAAATTGCATCACTGTTTGGTTTGGTGGTAGCAGTGCCTCAGATAGGAGGTCCATACAGAGAGTGGTAAGGACAGTTATTCTCTATTAGTTTTTATTAGTTTTTTTTTATTTTTCCTTTAAAACATTAATAAAATTATATATGTTTTTCTAAAAAAAAAACTAATATTAATAGAAGAAACACCTACAGAGGATGATGTAATTTAAAAAAAATTAGACTGTGCAGAAATGGACAGATTAACACTAAAAATAAAAGAAAAAGAAGATACAGAATATTTTCGAACATGGGACTTGCTTTATAAATGGTTGGATAGTAGAGGTAGAAATTAGGAGTGGGAAAAGTATTACTACATATAAATAAATTGATCCAGACAATACGCTGTTCACTAAGCACTTATGTATGAAATGTGAAAATATAGAAATAAACTGTAAAAAAATAATAAAAGAAATGCAATCCAACCACTTCATTCCACTTTAGTGCCAGGGTGAGATTAATCCCTTTGTTTATTTAAAGCATTTAACAATTTCCTCTAAAAAACAATGATTAAAAAGTAACCACAAAAGACAGGTCATATTAGTAAAAAATAACAGAAAAAGAAAGGGAACAAAATAAAAGGATAATTGTAATAGATACATTCACAAAGAAAAAAAAGCATAAAATGAACTTTTTAAAAAGTGAAGACACAGCAGTAAATGAAAACAAAATGAGGACCCGGATTGCTGGGGGCAATACACTGACTCTCTAAATCGCTTAGAGAGGGCTGTAAAGCACTGTGAAGTGGTATATAAGTCTATGTGCTGTTGTTATTGCTATTAGAGACCGTCTTCTGCCACCAATAGCCTCCCACCGACCAGTCCGCTCCCACAGAGAGGGTCTCCTCAGGGTGCCATCGGCCAGACAATGTCGGCTGGCGACACCCAGGGGGAGGGCCTTCTCTGTGGGAGCC
The DNA here is from genome assembly GCF_059756535.1 of Pantherophis guttatus. NCBI lineage: Eukaryota > Metazoa > Chordata > Lepidosauria > Squamata > Colubridae > Pantherophis > Pantherophis guttatus. The sequence goes on from NC_142074.1 coordinate 226,331, forward strand.
CCAGCCCTGTGGAATGAACTGCCCCCAGAAATACGTAAGATCTCCAACCTCCGGGTATTTCGCTGCGCACTCAAGACCCTATTGTTCCGCCAGGCTGGGTTAGCAACATAATTTTAAATTGGATGTTTTAAATTTTAGGGGTTTTAAATTAAGCCAAATTTATTTAATATTTTTAAATTATTTTAAATTGATGTTTATTCTGTTTTTAATTAGGCTGTACACCACCCTGAGTCCTTTGGGAGAAGGGCGGTATAGAAATAAAATTATTATTATTATTATTATTATTATTATTATTATTATTATTATTATTATTATTATTATTATGTTGTACACACAAAACCATACCCTCCCTGCACCCCCACTGCTGGTCCATGGAGCCAGAAGGGTTGGTGACGGCAGCTACAGACACATAAGTGTCCAGTGCCATCAGGTCTGCAGCCACCATAAGAGCCAATGCAGTCCTAGGCTGCATTAAGAGAGGGATAGAATCAAGATCACATGAACTATTAGCACCACTTAATAATGCATTGATAAGACCACACTTGGAATACTACATTCAGTTTTGGTTGCCACAATATAAAAAACATGTTGAGACTTTGGAAAGAGTGCAGAGAAGAGCAACAAAGATGATTTATGGGTCTGGAGGCTAAAACATATGAAGAACGGTTGCAGAAACTGGGTATGTCTAGTCTAGTGAAAAGAAGACCTAGCGGTGACATGATAGCAATGTTCCAATATTTGAGGGGCTGTGATAAAGAAGAGTGGGTCAACCTGTTTTCCAAAGCACCAGAAGACACGACAAGAAGCAATGGATGGAAACTAATCAAGGAGAAATCCAGCTTAGAATTAAGGAGAAATTTCCCGAGAATGAGAACAATTAACTAGTGGAATGACTTGCCTCCAGAAGTTGTAGATAACTTCCATAACTGAAGGTTCTTAACTGGACTAGACAGACATTTCTCTGAAATGGTATAGGATCTGCTGCTTGAACAGGGGAGGGTACTAGAAGATCTCCAAGGTCCCCTCTAACTCTCCCCCACCCTCCGCCTCATTTTTCAGTCTTTCAGTCTTTCCATGCCCTGCTTAGCTTCGGCTCTAGACTCCAGACCTGTTTGCTAGTGCTGCCAATTGTTGGACAGTCATTGATGTTGAAAAATAAATACACTGAGGTGATTTCATTGGGGCATCCTGATATGAAATATTTCACATGGCAGGAGAGTTTCTTTTATCCCACCTAAAACTTTTGATTCGTTTTTTTTCTTCAGGGTCAAAGCTTCTGGAAACCATCACAGAACGAGAAGGAAACGCTCCTTGGTCACAAACCACTTCTGTCTCCAAGTGAGCCTGTCAGGTCTGCTGGGCTGGCTCAGCTTTGCTACCTATTAACACCTACATTCTTCCCCCATACCTGATTTAGGTTATCATATCAAATCCGATAGCGTTCTCTGGAAAGAGTCAAGATGACCCAGCAGTTATTGTCAGTCCTGCTATTTTCGGTTTGTTCCATTCCATGTAAAACTTTCCTGTGAGAAAGGAAGCTAAACTCTGAGTCTGAGCTACAGGTTGTGTCTATAAATGGGGATGCAGTTTCCCTGTTCTCTGAAGCTGGCATCCTGCGGCCCAGTGTGATGCTGATATATTCATTTACTCCAGAGTATCCTTTGAAATCTGGGCTCAATCCTGGACGAAGCAGCTTAGCTGACATTTTTAAAAAACAAAACATAAGATGAAATTTGAAATTATTTGAAATTTGTGGCTCTCTGAATTTTGCAATGCAGTTTGCCAATTGATGAGAAGCTCCATTTGGGAAATGTCTGGATAAAGTTTATACAATGAGCAGCCTTGTCTTCTATTACAGATATTATCTTCCAAGGTCAGGATTTTAGGCAATACTGCAAATGAAAACATACTTCTTTGCACCAGAATATGTAGACATTTGCTGTTTGCCAAAACAACATACCAGGCAAAAATTGGCAACCAGGCTGACTGGAAGTCTGTGCCATTTTTTCCCCTAGGGGCATTTACAAGGGCTGTAAAAAAAAGAGAAAGAATTCAAGATAGTGGCCACAACTGCCCAATTGAAGAAGACTGGGATCATCCGGACACAGGGACCATCTTAACTATTTTGACCCCACCCATGGACCCCCTTTCTCTGCCAACACCTCCCCACCCGGTACCCTTGCTGGCTGTTCTAGTGCTAGTCAGTTTGAAGGACCTTCTGGCATTTCGGTAGCTCTTAATGGACTGAGACACACAGCTGAGAAGCCAAGTGTGGCAGCAAAGGGGAAAAGAAAGGGAAGTACAGTCAGGTCCAGAAATATTGGGACATCGACACAATTCTAACATCTTTGGCTCTATACACCACCACAATGGAGTTGGAATGAAACAAACACAATGTGCGTTAACTGCAGACTGTCAGCTTTAATTTGAGGGTATGTACATCCAACTCAGGTGAACGGTGTAGGACTTACAGCAGTTTGCATATGTGCCTCCCACTTGTTAAGGGACCAAAAGTAATAGGACAGAATAATAATCATAAATCAAACTTTTCCTTAATACTTGGTTGCAAATCCTTTGCAGTCAATCACAGCCTGAAGTCTGGAATGCATAGACATCACCAGACGCTGGGTTTCATCCCTGGTGATGCTCTGCCAGGCCTCTACTGCAACTGTCTTCAGTTCCTGCTTGTTCTTGGGGCATTTTCCCTTCAGTTTTGTCTTCAGCAAGTGAAATGCATGCTCAATGGGATTCAGGTCAGGTGATTGACTTGGCCATTGCATAACATTCCACTTCTGTCCGTTCAAAAACTCTTTGGTTGCTTTTGCAGTATGCTTTGGGTCATTGTCCATCTGCACTATGAAGTGCCGTCCAATGAGTTCTGCAGCATTTGGCTGAATGTGAGCAGATAATATTGCCCGAAACACTTCAGAATTCATCCTGCTGCTTTTGTCAGCAGTCACATCATCAATAAATACAAGAGAACCAGTTCCATTGGCAGCCATACATGCCCACGCCATGACACTACCACCACCATGCTTCATTGATGAGGTGGTATGCTTAGGATCATGAGCAATTCCTTTCCTTCTCCATACTCTTCTCTTCCCATCACTCTGGTACAACTTGATCTTGGTCTCATCTGTCCATAGGATCTTGTTTCAGAACTGTGAAGGCTTTGTTAGATGTTGTTTGGCAAACTCTAATCTGGCCTTCCTGTTTTTGAAGCTCACCAATGGTTTACATCTTGTGGTGAACCCTCTGTATTCACTCTGGTGAAGTCTTCTCTTGATTGTTGACTTTGACACACATACACCTACCTCCTGGAGAGTGTTCTTGATCTGGCCAACTGTTGTGAAGGGTGTTTTCTTCACCAGGGAAAGAATTATTCGGTCATCCACACTTGTTTTCCATGGTCTCCCAGGTCTTTTGGTGTTGCTGAGCTCACCGGTGCATTCCTTCTTTTTGAGAATGTTTCAAACAGTTGTTTTGGCCATGCCTAATGTTCTTGCTATCTCTCTGATGGGTTTGTTTTGTTTCTTCAGCCTAATGATGGCTTGCTTCACTGATAGTGACAGCTCTTTGGATCTCATCTTGAGAGTTGACAGCAACAGATTCCAAATGCAAATAGCACACTTGAAATGAACTCTGGGCCTTTTATCTGCACATTGTAATTGGGGTAATGAGGGAATATCACACACCTGGCCATGGAACAGCTGAGAAGCCAATTGTCCCATTACTTTTGGTCCCTTAACAAGTGGGAGGCACATATGCAAACTGCTGTAAGTCCTACACCGTTCACCTGAGTTGGATGTACATACCCTCAAATTAAAGCTGACAGTCTGCAGTTAACGCACATTGTGTTTGTTTCATTCCAACTCCATTGTGTTGGTGTATAGAGCCAAAGATGTTAGAATTGTGTCGATGTCCCAATATTTCTGGACCTGACTGTAAGTTGGAGAGGAAGCCAAGAAACGATAGATGGACTAGAGAACATTCCTTCTGGGCCTACAAGCACAGCCAACCCCAGATAGCACGAAGCAGGTGGAATACAGGGCCACTCTTTGGAAAACAGCAAAGTCCACATTTTGGACAGAGAGGATGGCTGGTTTGAAAGAGGGGTCCAAGAGGCCATCTATGTCAAAATTAAGTAGCCCTCTCTCAACAGACGGGGGGGGGGGGGATACGACATCATCTATCTCCAGTCTACAACACAGTCCTTTCAGCAGTTCCAAGAAGGCGCCACACCCAGGATTAAAGTGGAGAAAAAACAGAGCAGGAGAGCCGGGTTGAATTTTAGGGAGAAGTAGCACATTGTTACAAATACAAATAAATTTTATGCTGATAAAATTGGGCTGTGTCTTCAATCTCTGCATCTTAGTCAAAGTACCATAATCAAGTAAGGATTTTTGTTTTACAAAAGCTACATCAAATGCACAGTAACAAAAGAACCGTGGTTCAGTAACAGAATTTGTGTTATTAAAAACCTATTTCCAGCTCCAGTTTGGTTCATTTCCTATTTCTGGGGCCTTCCCAGTCATTCCAGCCTCTCTTGCAGTTGTAAGACCCCTGGCCTATGTGGCCCCTTTCACACATAGAAAGACTCCTGTCCTTCTCCAGCCCCTCTTGAGGTTTCCCAAACTACCTTGGCACAGCTCCAAGCAATTTCCCGGCTCTCCTCTCCCCTCTTTCCCTTCCCTTCCCCCTCTCCCTCCTCCTTCCCTGCCCTGGTGCCTCCTCCATGCAAACTTCTTGCTGCAGCCCCCCCCCACGTCCAGGCTTTGCACACTCATTTTGTAGGGGAAAACTGAGCCATCGGTGGGGCTTCCAGAATAAAGTCCGGGACAGCTTGCTTGCTAAGAGTAAAAGTCCTTATTTAGGCAGCATGGGGAGGAGCTACTCAGCTGATACACCCACCGCTCCTTCCTCTCCTGGCTAACAGGGGGGGAAAGTCGGCAGGCGAGGAGAAGTTCCTCCAGTCCCTCGGTTCTCCAGCTTGGGGCCTGAAGTCCAGCTGACACTCTGCCTGCATTCCTGTCCGGGGATTTACGGGGTCATCCGGACAGCTGGAACGGGAGATGCGTCCCCCCGGGGCTGGGCTCCTCTTTCCCTCTGGGTAGAGGGCCAGGAGGCTGAGGGTAGTAACATGCTGGCAGCAGAAGTCCCGACGGCCAGCCCCCAGGATGACTTCCCTGCAGACAGCTAGCCTGCCACAAGGGCACCGCAAGGAGGGCGTGAGAGCCTGGCTTCTCCCGTAGGTGTGGAGCAAGGTAAGGACCTGGTCAAGGTGGGATGGGAAGTTGGCAACCTCGTTCTCCTTCCGAGAGGCAGCAGCCGGGTCTCCCCTCTGTCTGGAGCCGCAAACTCTGTCCCGCCTGGAGGGCCGTCCTGCATTCCTGCCTCCACGTTTCATTTTTTCCAGCGAGTTTTTCTTCTCTTCTGTTTATCACTGGTGTGCTTGTTCTTGGACAACTCCTGCCGAGGAGCCTCTAAAAGCTCTTTGGTGCCCCTGTTTTTCCACCCCCTTCTCCTGATTTCACTTTCCGTGCTAGCTGGACAGTGAACGCACAACAGGCTGGTCTCTGGAGAGGCTCCATCTGCACACACAAGATATGTGCAGGAGTATTTGCGGCATGCAAGCATTAGTGCGCTCTTCCCCAGTTGCATAAGGCAGCACTGGTTGGAGAAATGAATTAAGAGCACTGTTTCTCAACCTGGGCCACTTGAAGATGTGTGGACTTCAACTCCCAGAATTCCCCAGACAGCACACATCTGACATATTGTCAATAAACTGCCAACTGTGGTGAATAAAAAGATATGCAGGAAGCTATCAGGCCAAAGAGCAATGCCAGGGAAGGACCTGGAAGCTGTTCAAGAATAGAGAAGCAATCACACATGTCTAATGGGGGCTATGATCTGACCGCGCTGGGTGGGCATTTCTGGGAAATGTGGTCCAGCACAGCCCCTGGTCTGAGAAAACCCTGAGATGTGACATGGCCCCCGAGGCCATTCTGCTCTGCCTCTTTCTCCTGCAACTCATATGTAGGTACAGGCAGATGCTCTGGGGTGGGGTGGGGTGGGGGAGTAAATATTATGAGTAAGATTAGATTAGATTAGATTAGATTAGATTAGATTAGATTAGATTAGATTAGATTAGATTAGATTAGATTAGATTAGATCAACAGAGTTGGAAGGGACCTTGTAGGTCATCTAGTCCAACCCCCTGCCCAAGCAGGAGACCCTACACCATTTCTGACAAATGGCAGTCCAGTCTCTTCTTGAAAGCCTCCAGTGATGAAGCTCCCACAACTTCTGAAGGCAAGCTGTTTCCATTGGTTAATTGCTCTCACTATCAGAAAATTTCTCCTTATTTCCAGGTTGAATCTCTCCTTGATCAGTTTCCATCCATTATTCCTTGTCCGGCCTTCAGGTGCTTTGGAAAACAGCTTGACCCCTTCCTCTCTGTGGCAGTCCCTCAAATATTGGAAGACAGCTATCATGTCTCCCCTGGTCCTTCTCTTCACTAGACCAGCCATGTCCAGTTCCTGTAACCGTTCTTCATATGTTTTAGTCTCCAGTCCCCTCATCATCCTGGTTGCTCTTCTCTGCACTTTTTCTAGAGTCTCAACCTCTTTTTTATAGCGTGGTGTCCAAAACTGGACACAGTATTCTAGGTGTGGTCTTACTAGGGCTTTATAGAGTGGTATTAGTATCTCACTTGATCTGGATTGTATCCCTCTGTTAATATAGCTTAGGACTGCATTGGCTTTTTTGGCTGCCGCTGCACACAGCTGGCTCCTATTTAGCTGGTTGTCCACTAAGACTTCAAGATCCCTCTCACAGTTACTGCTATTAAGCCTAGTTTCACCCAGTCTGTATGTGTGCTTTTGGTTTTTCTTGCCTAAGTGTAAGTCTTTACTTTTCTCTTTGTTGAATTTCATTTTGTTAGATAGGGCCCAGTGTTCAAGTCTGGATCTTGAGCCTATCTGCTAGGGTGTTAGCTATTCCTGCCAGCTTAGTATCATCTGCAAATTTTGTAAATTCCCCTTCCATACTCTCATCTAAGTTATTTATGAAGATATTGAAGAGTACTGGCCCTAAGACGGAACCTTGTGGTACCCCACTGCTTACTTCGGTCCATGTAGAGGTAGACTCATTAAGGACTACTCTTTGAGTGCAGTTTGTCAGCCAGTTACGAATCCGTTTGATGGTGATGCTGTCTATCCCACTTTTTTCTAGCTTACGAAGAAGGAGGTTGTGGTCTACTTTGTTGAATGCCTTGCTGAAGTGTAAATATATTATGTCCACAGTATTTCTCTGGTCGTCTAATTTAGTCACTATGTTGAAGAACGAAATAAGACTGGATTGGCATGATCTGTTTTTAACAAACTCGTGCTGACTTCTAGTTATTACTTTACTCGTTTCTAGATGTTGGCAGATCTAGGTTTTTTTTTTATTATCTTTTCCAGTATCTTCCCAGGAATTTATTTATTTATTTATTTATTTGTTTAAATTTCTATACCGCCCTTCTCCAATATAGGACTCAGGGCGGTGACAGCCAAAATAAAACAAGACATACATACAAAATATACAAAATCTAAAAACTGATTAAAATAATTAAATCTTTTGGCCGTAATTAAAACAATTCCAATTTAAAATCAGTTTAAAATTTGACTCAAGCCAGCCCAGCTAGTTGAAATAAATGGGTTTTCAGGGCCCGACGAAAAATCCGGAGGTCTGTTATTATCCGTAACTCTGGGGGGAGGTTGTTCCAGAGGGTGGGCGCCACCACAGAGAAGGCTCTTCCCCTGGGGGTCGCCAGCCGACACTGTCTGGCGGACGGCACCCTGAGGAGGCCCACTCTGTGTGAGCGCACTGGCCGGTGGGAGGCTATTGGTGGCAGAAGGTGGTCTCGTAAGTACCCCGGCCCTAAGCCATGGAGCGCTTTAAAGGTGGTCACCAACACCTTGAAGTGCACCCGGAAGACCACCGGGAGCCAGTGCAGCTCACGCAGGAGAGGTGTCACATGGGAGCGCCTCGTCGCCCCCATAATCCCCCGCGCGGCCACGTTCTGGACCAGCTGGAGCCTCCGGGTGCACCCCAGGGGGAGCCCCATGTAGAGAGCGTTGCAGTAGTCCAGGCGGGAAGTGACGAGTGCCTGAGTGACTCTGCGTAGGGAGTCCCGATCTAGAAAGGGGCGCAACTGGCGTATCAGGCGAACCTGATAGAAAGCCCCCCTGGCCACGGCCGTCAAATGATCTTCCAAAGACAGCCGTGCATCCAGGAGGACGCCCAAGTTACGAACCCTCTCCGTGGGGGCGAGTGATTCACCCCCAATAGCCAGCGATGGCATCAGCTGGCTATATCAGGACGCCGGAAGCCACAGCCACTCGGTCTTGGAGGGGTTGAGTCGGAGCCTGTTTCTCCCCATCCAGGCCCGCACGGCCTCCAGGCACTGGGACATCACTTCAAGGGCATCATTGGGGTGGCCTGGGGTGGAGATGTACAGCTGGGTGTCATCAGCGTACTGATGGAACTCCACCCCGAAGCCACGGATGATCTCACCCAGCGGCTTTACATAAATGTTGAACAGAAGGGGCGAGAGGACCGACCCTTGTGGCACCCCACAAGCAAGGTGCCTCGGGGTCGACCGCTGCCCCCCTGTCAACACAGATTGCGACCGGTCAGAGAGGTAGGAGGAGAACCACCGCAGAACGGTGCCTCCCACCCCCAACCCCGCCAGCCGGTGCAACATGATACCATGGTCGATGGTATCAAAAGCCGCTGAGAGGTCTAACAGGACCAGGATAGAGGAGCAACCCCTATCCCGGGCCCTCCAGAGATCATCCACCAATGCGACCAATGCCGTTTCCGTGCTGTGCCCAGGCCGGAAGCCGGACTGGAGCGGGTCTAGATAGACAGCTTCATCCAGGTACCGGGGAAGCTGTTGCGCCACCACACTCTCAACAACCTTCGCAACGAAGCGAAGGTTGGAGACTGGACGATAGTTAGCCAAAACAGCCGGATCCAGAGAGGGCTTCTTGAGGAGGGGCCTCACAACCGCTTCTCTCAAAGCGGCCGGCAGGACCCCCTCACTCAAAGAAGCGTTAACAATTTTCTGGAGCCAGCCTCGTGTCACCTCCCGGGAAGCCAGTACCAACCAGGAGGGACACGGGTCCAATAAACATGTCGCGTTCAGCCGTCCCAGGACCCTGTCCATGTCCTCGGGAGCCACAGGATCGAACTCCCCCCAGATAACACTCTCAAGACCTGCCTCAGTCATCCCGTCCGGACATACCCAGTCAGAGGCCAGCCCTTCCCGAATCTGAGCAATTTTGTCATACAGATACTGCACAAAATCCTCAGCTCGACCCTGCAAGGGGTCATCCCGCACCTCCAGATGGAGGAGGGAGCGGGTCACCCTAAACAGGGCAGCCGGGCGATTATCTGATGACGCAATAAGAGCGGCAAAATAGCTAGTTTTCGCCGCTTTTATCGCCACTAAGTAGGTCTTAATATGAGACCTCACCAGTGTTCGGTCAGATTCGGAGCGGCTGGTCCTCCAACTACTCTCCAGGCGTCTTTTCTGGCGCTTCATCTCCCTAAGCTCCTCGGTGAACCAAGGAGCTAGGTGAGTTCGGTGCCGGGTCAGAGGCCACAAAAGCACGACTCGGTCCAAGGCCCCGGCAGCCGCACTATCCCAGGCGGCCACCAGGTCCTCAGCCGAGTCATGAGCCAGAATCTCAGGAAATGGCCCAAGCTCCATCTGGAACCTATCAGGGTCCATCAGGCGCCTGGGGCGGAACCACCTGGTCGGTCCCGCCTCCCTGCGGCGGGGTGCAGCGGTTAGAAAGTCTAGTCGAGGGAGCGAGTGGTCAGTCCATGACAAGGGTTCGATGGCTATATCCCCTATATCAAGGCCACTCAACCACTGACCAGAGACAAAAACTAAGTCCAGAGTGTGTCCCCCTGTGTGAGTGGGGTCATGAATTAACTGAGTAAGGTCCATGGCCGTCATGGAAGCCATGAACTCTCGAGCCACTTCAGACGTTTCACCGATAGATGGCAGGTTGAAATCCCCCATGATGACAAGTCTGGGGGTGTCCACCGCCACCTCGGCTATAACGTTAAGCAGCTCGGGCAGGGCCGTTGCCACGTTGCAGGGAACCAGGTACGTGACCAACAAGCCCATCTGTACTCCACGACCCCACTTCACAAAGAGGGACTCACATCCGGCTATCTGTGGAACAGTGGTCTCCCTTGGATCCAGACCTTCCTTTATAATAACCGCCACCCCCCCGCCCCTGCCCTGAGCCCTCGGCTGATGAAATGCACAGAAGCCTGGTGGGCATATATCCACCAGGGGGACTCCTCCCTCCTGGCCCAACCAGGTCTCCGTAATGCCCGCCAGGTCCGCCTCCCCCTCCTGAATAAGATCGTGGATGAGGGGGGCTTTATTAACAACGGACCTGGCGTTGCATAACATCAGCCGGAGGCTCTGGCCCTGAGAATCTGGACAACCTGGGGAACAAGAAAAGCATTGGGGACCGGAGTGCGCAATCGCTCTAAGATAGCGAGTGCGCATTCCCCGAACATGATATGGTCCCCAGCTTCCGCCATATCTGCCCCTCCCACTCACTGTGTTGATGGAACAGCCCTCTTCAAATCGAACTCCAACCCCCTCCCCGACCTCCGGTTCTACGTCCCTAATGTCACAGCCCTTCGCTAAGGCTGGTCTTGAACCCAGTGGATTTCCCCCAGAACCCACCCTAATCCCCCCCGAACCCCTTAAAATTTTTGTTAAAAACCCACTAAAAAACCCACTTAAAAAACCCCTCAAGTTCTTCTTTGCCGCATGCCATCTCTCGGGGCTCCAATGCCCGTCATCAAGATAGGCCCTCGATAACGAAGAGGGCCAAACCTGCGAGAGGGGGGAATCTCGCAGGGCACGAAGGTCATTCACCGAGTACATCGAACATCAAAGGGAGGTGATAGTCCATGGCCAATAGCCAGGGGCCAATTTGATGTTATCACAGTCAGAAGGAGTGAAATGCCAGACTTCCATAGAGTTCCAATGGAGCATGTGGGACCTCAGTGCCCTCTCACGGCAATGGCGGGAGTAGAATGCTGTTTTGATCCGGCAAAGGGTGACCCAGCCCCCCTCTCAATTGATGTTAGGCCGATTGGTCTGTAGTTTCCTGGGTCTGTTTTTTTCCCCCTTTTTTGAAGATGGGAACCACATCAGCTCTTTTCCAGTCCTCTGGCAGTTCCCAGGTGCTCCAGGATTTTTGAAAGATGTGGTACAATGGTTCTGAGATGACATCTACCAGCTCCTTTAGAACTTTGGGATGCAATCTGTCAGGTCCCGGTGATTTGTACTCATCACGATCAGACAGGTATTCTCTTACTATTTTTTTGCTTAATTTAACTTTTATTTCTAGTCTGTCTTTTACAGTTATGTTTTTGGTAGTTTGGGCTATAGTTTCCTTTTGTGTGAAGACTGATGCAGAGAATGAGTTAAGCAGCTCTGCTTTCTCTCTGTTGCCTGTTACTTCCTTGCCATCTTCTCTCTTTAGTGGACTGACTGTTTCCTTGATTTTTTCCTTGATTTTTCTTTTCTGAAAGATGAATCCCTTCCCAAACCTGTTCAAGTCAAAAGAAATCCTTTCCAATCTCCTGGCTCTGATGACCTGGATGCTATGTATGTCACTTTATGCAATTCAGCAGATCCGTTATAGGACTTTGGGAAGAAGGTCTTACCAGAAATAAGCAAGTAATCTGTCAAAAGTTAAGTTTTCCCTGTTTGATAGTAATTCACCCCACAGCCATGTTTTGAAGAGAAGTTTGATGCTCGTGCCTTTAGAACAGATCACCATCCGGCCTTGTGAAACCTTTGCCTGCTGTTCTTAGAGATCCAGCTGCAGAGAAGACAAAATCTGGCCAGGGATTTTTTTTTCCCGCTAGAAGACTGCAATCATGCCATTTTCCCAGTAGATCCAATAGGCCAACCAGTCATCAGTCCTCCCTGCTTAAAAGATGCCACAGCTGCTGAGTGTCCTTGGGTGCAAGCAGCAGCAGGCCTGCAACCCCCAGGGCCCACCAGTTTCTTCCCAGAAAGCTCATCATTTCCAGACGTCACTCTGCCTTCTTGTTTCCAAGAAATTGTCCTATCTGAACATAATAGAGGTCCCATCAGTCTTGGCATCTAATATAAGGCTGTCAGATTTTTAGACCGTGTGGAAGGAAATATTCCCGGGGAGGGGGATTATTTTACAATGGCTACACCCTTCTTGTCAGGCCAGGTCTAGAAGGTGCTAACCTATGGTGTCCCAACAGGTTCTCTGCCTGCACTGTTCAGCATGTGCATGAAACAGCTCTTCAGCATTCATCTTCTCATTCGTGTGGGTCTTTTTAAAATAATGCAAAAATTATCAGGTTCATTTAATGACCATTCAAAGTTACAATGGCACTGAAAAGAAGTGACTTATGATCGTTTTTCAGTTACGACCTTTGCAGCATCTCCATGGTCACATGACCAAAATTCAGATGGTTGAAAACTGACTCATACTTATGACCGTTGCTGTGTCCCAAGGTCACGTGATCCCCTTTTGCGACCTTCTGACAAGCAAAGCCAGATTCACTTAACAACCGAGTTACTAACTTATCAACTGCAGTGATTCACTTAACAACTGTGGCAAAAGGGTCGTAAAATGGGACAAAGCTCACTTAACAAATGTCTCACTTAACAACAGAGATTTTGGATTCAATTGTGGTCTTAAGTCGAGGAGTACTCAGAAGTTGCAGGCAAGCAAGCAGAGAATGACAGCAGAGAAAGAGGATGAGAGTTGGCCTTCCTCATATATATATATATATATTTAAATTTGATTTATATGCCGCCCTTCTCCGGAGACTCAGGGCAGCTTACAATGCGTTAAGCAATAGCCCTCATACTTTTGTATATTTTACAAAGTCAGCTTATTGCCCCCACAAACTGGGTCCTCATTTCACCTACCTTAGAAAGGATGGAAGGCTGAGTCAACCTTGAGCCTGGCAAGATTCGAACTTACTAATTGCAGACAGCTGGAGTTAAATTACAATGCATTAGTCTGCTGAGCTATCCAGCTCAGATGGGCAGGTTACTCTCAAGGAAACCTGCCCCATCTCAAAATGGCTATACTCCATTCATGCCTCATTTAACATCTCCAGCATCTGTCAACCACATCCGACTCCTTGAAAAAGACATGGCAACCTCAAAGATGCCTTCAACTTTCAATTAACTTCCTCATTTCCTGTTCCAGATTGTCAACTCAAGGACCTCAAACCAATGGACACCCCCCCCCCACTGCCCCATCCTGCAGATCTTTCTCTCATCAGCACAGCTGGTGGAGGCCTGAATCCCTTCCTCAAGGCTCCGAGGGCCCCCCATTCTAAGCTTTCCAAAGAAATCTTTTCCCAGTGTGTCCCCACCAAGAGACACAGACCAGGCAGAAAGGGGGGCCACCCCGCTGCGCACACACTTTGCCAGATAAATGACAACTGAAATCTTCATAAGAGTACCGTGGGGGTGGGGGTGGGGGTGGGTGGGAGGTGTGTCTCTCCTTGGGCAGAGACAAGTGAGGGCTTTCTAAGTGTTGGAAGTGGAGGAATATTGCATGGGCTCCTACAGCAAAATGTGACCAACTCATTTGAGAGCACTTTCCAAAAAAGGATTGTCATGGTAAATGTGGTTGGCTGTAACACATGCATCCCCCTCCTACCCTGAGGTCCAAGTACACTAGAAGAGGACAAAGGTAGCTGCCCTGGGACAGTTTGGACAATCAAAAAGGGCGGAACTTTTATAAAACCTAGTGCAGACAGGACTGGAATATTTTTTTTTACGTAAAAGGTGTTTTTTAACTTTATACAAAAGTTAAAGTTCAGACTCTATTTACATGGAATGACAATTTCAAAATCTGGTCAGAAATGTGCACTTTAGTCATAGGCTACATTTGTATATCACACTTAGCTTGGTTACGGAATGTAGCCCATTTCTAAGTTCTCACAATACATAAAATTGTAACATAACCAAACAAGATGGATTCCCACCACAAGCTGAGCCAAAGAAGCCAAGATGAAATTGAAGAGGGCTGAGTGTCTGGGGCAAATGAAGCTGGTGAGCTTTAGAGTATGTGAGCATCTTGTGTGAGCCTAGACAGTGGGGCTGACATCTGCTCCCCCTTTCTTAACAGTTTTCTTTCCCTACGAAGAAGACACCTGTTGTCCCCTTGTTAGTTGGGCGTTTCAGATCCCTCTTGGTGGAGTGTTTGAGCCATGCCTGGTTGTTAGATGATGTGTGTGTGCTTGTGTGTGTTCTCTTGCTGGTCTTCCATGTCCTCCATAGTTCTAAATTGAATCTCTCTTTGATAGATTTCCATCCGTTACTTATTGACCTGCCTTCAGATGCTTTGGAGATTAGGTTGACCCCCTCTTCTTTGTGACAGCCCCTTACATATTGGGAACACCACTATCATGTCACCCCAGGCCTTCTCTTTGTTAGACTAGACACTCCCAGTTCTTGCAACCTCTCTTCATATGTATTAGCCTTCAGCCCCCTAATCATCTTTGTTGCTCTCCTCTGCACTCTTTCTAGAATCTCAACTTCTTTTTTGTATCATGCTGCCCAGAACTCTCTGGTTGCAGAGAGAGTCTCTCCCCATCTCTCCTCAGCCTTTCCAAAAAGGCCTGGGACGGGGGCGGGGGGCGACGGGGGGGGGGGAGAAGATTTTGGTAATCAGGTTGAAGCTTGGGAAGCCAAGCTGGGTAGAAGGAAAACGGCATTCCTGCCCAAACTGCCCTGCTGTCTCTTTCCATGAGAATTTCACTGCAACGTTCCTCCCCTTTGGAAAAAAGACAAAAACAAAGTTCCTTTAGCATCAAAAAGGATGACTTTCTAACGCTGGGAGAAATTTTATCACAGCCCAATACAATTAATTCAACTGAAACTTAGTCCCAAAAGAAAATTTAAACAGTTTGTCTAGGGGTCAAGGTACACAAAATGCTAAGTGGCTTCTTAAATTTCATAACTGGGATTCTTTTCCACCACAGCAATAATTTAAAGGGCTGTTTTAAGAGAAACTTGAGACACTCTTTTCATTTTCAGATTTATAAGCTGTTTGATGTGAAGGCTCACTGTTTGTTGAATTTGGAGCATTTATCACTTCTCAACTTCTCAGAACTTAACTGAGGCTGGGCTCCGTGATTCTGTAGAGCTATGGCCTCATCCTTCTTCATCCTCCTTTTGCCGCTCAACAAATAGCATTTGCAGTCATTGTAAATAGGTTTTGATCAGAAGTGCCAGAAGCAGGAACAAAGGCTGGGCGATGGCCGGCAGCTTCGAGCATGCCTAAAAAACACGGTCTGCCTGCAACTTAAGAGAATGAAGGCGACATGTTTTAAGTAAGGCTTCTTCCTGTAAATTGTATGCTGGCAAACTGAGGCGTTCTCTATTTGAGGCCTTCTATGGGGAAGCCATGCCATCGACTGCCGATGGCTTTACGAGCTGTGTGGGATGCTTGCTTTATGTAAAAACTGGGGGTCTTTATTGGAAAGGGCAGGCAGAGCTGAGAAGATAATTTCTGGCTTACTGGAGGGAAATCTTGGAGTTTTTACACCTGGGGCATGCTGGCCAAAGGGCACCACACATGATGTGACCCTGCATTCACCACAGAGACACATCATGGCGATCTATGCAGATTCCTAAGAATTTGGGGCAGGAAGGGAACCCCTCTTAGGCTGCCTTTCCCTCTAGTGTTCCCACGGGAGTGTGGCCAGGGAGTTCTGACAGCAGCATCCCTCTCCAGTTCTCCTACTCAAGGGCAATATCAGCTCAAGCTGAAGTATCTCTGGGCAGCTGTGCAGACCATGAGGAGATGCCCAAAGTGTTGCGACCAGAATTGGCTGCTTCAAAGTTGGATAAAGGATCAAAGCCATGTTCTGAATCAGAAGGAGGAGAAAACCCGTTTCCAGTCCCCCATCTCTTCAGAAATCTACAAGCATAAGAGACTCACTGTTCTCTTGAGGCTGAAAACAGCCTTGCACTTTCTCCAAAGTTTTTGTCTCCTAAGAAAGTGGTTTCTGTTTTCTACTTTCTGGGTGCTGGTGTTTGTTTTTTAAATTTTAATTCTCTCTTGCCGAAGGTACTGTGCTTGCATTCTTGGAGGCAGAGAAGGCTGCTTTTTCTGGTGAGGTTTTGTTCTTTACATCCCTTTGTGGATGCCTCCCTCCCCACTTTCCCAAGTGGAAATGTCCCCAGGAGGAACTGCTGGCTGAAGTCTCCCCATGGAATTGAATGGAAGTGGAGACAGCGGGAGGTCACAGAGAGGGAAAACTGGGCAAGAAAGCGCCCATGCGCTTTCAGCAGGATGCTGAATTGGACAATGGGGAAGGGGGTGGCTAACTCACAGGTAGACCAGGTAAAAATGGGACTGTAGAGGAGCATCTACAGGGAGAGTCAAGAAAGTCAAGATGGTGCCTGCAACCAGGTCATCAAAGCTCTGGTCTTGCAATACACATTAAAAACCAGTCTGGCCTTTGTTGGAATGATTGCCAACAAAGCAATCAAGCAATCTTGATTTTTTTTTTTTGGTTGACACCCTCTGTGGATGCTCTGGGTTTACAGCCCCGTTTTTACCTAATCTAGTATCTGAGTTAAACACCTGTGGATGCCCCCGGGCTGGTTAGCTCAGATTCTTTGTCTTGTAGGAACTAGCCATCATTCTGCCAGCTTGTGTGAAGGTGGCCATTGCATTCAGTTCCACTCTGATCTATTTTTTTTGGCCATAGATGAATAGTTGTGCTTGGCTAGCATATGGTTTGGTGTGTTGGAAAAATGCGGCCTCTCTCTCTCTTCCATCTTCAGTGCAGCCAAGCCTCGTGTCACCACAGCAGTGTCTGCCTGATGCTCCAGATTGCCCACTTGGGAGCTTGTAATGAAAAGAAAATGCATTCACAAACTGCGTCCCGTGCCCTTCCGTGTTTTTGCCCACTCTCTTGAAGAGCAGGGATTGTAGTCTGACCTCCTTACTCAAAGAAGACTTGCTAGCCCAGTGAAGGCACCAGTCCTTTGCAAACCTTTGTTGGAAATAAATAACTCTATAGTGCTGACAAATGTCTGGGAAACTTTGTGAGCTCAAAATAATCTGATCTTCCAAAAACAGACAGGGTGGGGTTACGTTTGCATCCAGCATCAAGAGACCAAGAAAACAGGATGTTTTTTCCCCTATGATAGAACTTATTTGTTCTGTTCCTCACTGAAATGTCGAGTGAGGGCCAGAGTTTAGCTTTCGGAGCTGCCAGAAAATGTTTAGAAAAAGAAGAGAGCAAAGAGATAAAAAAAAAAAAACCCAAGAAACCACGGAGGAGAAAGCAACAGAGAAAGAAACTTTGATTTCTGTAAACTAAGAGTAGGTGGGACTATTCTGACCTCTTAGATATGGTGAACTTCAACTCCCATAATCCCCAGCTAGCATGGCCAGGCCTGGTTTTCTGACAGATTATGGGCGTTCAGACTGGAGAAGACTATTTTTAACAATAATTATAGGGGACTTCTGATACATTCGAAATTATGAGGTCTCTCATCCTTATGGGAGAGCAATACTAGCAGAATGGGAGAATGGAAATCGCACTCAATAACCAAGAAAAATAAACAGACCATTAACGGAGCCCAGCCGGAAAAGTTGCCAACCGTCTCAGGACAGAAGCGATGATGACATGTTGTTTTCAATTCTGTCTCGATGCTGTCCTTCAAAGGTGCTGCGACTGGAAAGAGACCACCGGCTGCAAAGGTCTCATCCGACATGGGCAGCTGGTGGCCCATGAAGACAAAGCTCACCTGTCAGTCGTGCCTCGGGGACCCCAGAAGCCAATGGCAGCTTTCCACGATCTGCTTCTGGCAGGACATCACAAGTGGCCTTGAGGAAATGTTGTATATTGAGTGTGTCTCTGTACGCATTTGATTTCTTGGAAACATTCAGTCCCCTTTTGAGCATAAGAGAAACTCCATCGGGAATGTTCTGGTTTTTACAGAAGCACCTAGATAGCAACTCTAAAAATAGCTAGAAAGGAAATAAAATCACCTCTGAGTCTGCCTAAGCAGCGTTTTCCTGTCAACTAGCCCTCTGTTGGGAAGGGCCCCTCTTTCCTGGGCTGGACCTGTTGGTGGAGGCTCATCCCTCCAGGCATCGTGTGGATCTCATGCAGTTTCTTTTGAGCCAGAGAGCAAATCCCCCGGGACAGATAGGAAGGAGCCTTTATTTTATGTTGATTCTGTGCTGAAGGCAAAAGCCAGCTCTCTTTAAAATGTTTTTTAAAGTTCTTTTTAAGAACCTTTAATCAGTGGAATGCCTTGCTTCCTGAAGTTGTGGATGCTTCATCACTGAGGTTTTTAAGAAGAGTTTTGACTCTGTAGTGACAGAGGGTCTCCTGCTTGAGTAGAGGGTTGGACTGGAAGACCTCCAAGGTCCCTTCCAACTCTGTTGTTCTCTTCTGTTCTGCTGTCACCCTTGCTCTGCTTTGTGTATCAGCCGAAAGTAGGTTTATGTCCAGAGACATACTTAGCATTAGGCTCTTAAAGCAAGTGGCAGCACATGTTTGTGAAGTCACACTGAAACTCACGCTGGATTAAGAGCTCCCTACTTCTATGTTGGACCAAGGAAGGAGGAAAAAGTGTCTTTTTTATACATGCCACCAGGCCAGAGTTTGCATAAACTGCCTCAAGGTATTCTGACTTTGGGCAGGCTGGCACAGCTTTTCTTCTCTGCTCAGTCAACCTCTCAGGAGTTCTTGCGGTTGAATATTGGTGGTAAGCATTTTTTACCACAGGTTGGGCTCCAGAAGGACAGACAAGTGGCAACAATATAGTAGTAGTAGTAGCAGCCATGAAGACCCAACATTAAAATTGAAAAAGGGTAGGAGAACCAATTTATACCCTCTTATCATGTTTTCTCCTGTTCCTTCTTGGCTGAAAGGGTAGGAACATGGGTGTGGGGGGGTCTCCATTTTGGCAGGCAGGTAATGCAACTAAAGTGGCCTTTTGTGGCAACAAGACTGCAAGTGGTCAGATAGCCTCTTTCCCCCAACTCCACCACTGCTTCTTTGAAAGCTACGTAGCACATTGGCAGCGAGTAGATGCACGTTGCTTATAAAGCATAAAGGAATTAATGTTCTGCTCTAATGGAAACCAGATGAAGAATATGCCTGGCCAAAAGTGCCTTTCTCCTGCCAAACTGCAGATGAAGTGATTCAATCAGCAGGAAAAAGTTGCCAGAACTGAGACTCTGACCACGCCATTCTTGGGAGGAGATGCAGGAGCTCCAGGAGATCACTGGAGATGGTGGGGGTGGGGAGGAAGGGGACAAGGAAGCACCATTAAGAAATGAATAAGGTCTCCAGCAGATAGATTTTGCCAAAGAGAAGGGAGCAGGAGAAAGCATGCTGGATGTTGTTGGGCACCTTTAAGCTCCTACCCATTTCTGACTATTAAGAAATGGAATTTTAGCATGCGCAGTGGAGGGGAGGGAGAGAGGGAGCAGGCTGGGGCCCTTGGGATGTCTTCTACCACTGCATCAGGACAGGACACCTCTAGGGCACCTTGGGGACCTTGTAAACTAAACCTACACCTAAACCTCTACCAAAGCAAACTCCTTAATAGTCTTGATCAGTTGGGGCTGTGCAAAGGGAAGTCCATGGGGAAACCCCTCTCCCCCAAAAATCCTTCAAATGTTCCCATTGGCTTCTAAATTCTTAATAGTTCAAAAGCCAATTTTATTTTTATTATGTCTGATGCAATGCCAAATTCTTAGCTGTGTTTGGGCCATTCATTCATTTGAAAAGTTGTCCATCCCTATAAATGAAACAATTAAGCCCAGTGTTTGTTAGCTGGAGAATATCTGCTTTTCCTCCTGTATAAACTCTCCAATGGCCGCTGCTCACTATGTGGTCTGACGAGGAGCCCCACCATGACATTCAGGGGAGGATCCTCTGCCCCATTTAAATAGGGAGTCTGGCAGGTGACATCAAAACCTGCTAATTTTTGTGTCAGATCAGATATATTTTTCCTGAATCTGGATGTTTGACAGTCCAGTTTCCATTCCAGTGGGATTTTACGTCAAAGTTAGCATTATGCAGCTGCTGTGCCAGTATCCGTGGGGGGTTCCTGGGTTTAAGCCTTCCAATTGGTAAGCCTGGCATACCCGAGTGTGCTGGCAGTTGTGGGTTACTTTACACTCTGAGAAGTGCATCTTGTCATCGTCAGGATGGTGGGGCAACAGGGATCACTATGGGGAGCTAGCAGGTCGGCCTGGTCTTGATGCACCACTTATGATCCCTCATTCAGTCTGACTCAACTGCATAAATGGCCTGCGTATCAATATATAGAACACTTATTCTATTCTTACGAATCAACATATTTTAAGATGTAGCCTATAACTAATATATAATTTATCCCTCAAACCTTACAAAATTGATTACATATTTCTGTCATACGTGTACCATAGTATTATGTGCTGCTTCTATATAATTTTATTACTGTTATCCATGCACTCTTTGCGACATGCTAAATAAATAATAAATGAAGTAATATATAAGTAATCACTAGAGCAAGTACAACTGCACACTAGTGTTTAGCTGTACAAATCCTTAGAAACTGTTTGTGCAAAATGCTTCCTTTTTTGCTAAATTGAGATGCTGAGAAGAATGTCCTTACGGCACTTGGATCTTTCTTCTGCCTTCCCAAACTGGTAGGCATTGCCCTGGCTATTTCCACCTTATCCCAGTTAGAGAAACTGGTCTGGGCAACCACAACTAAGCCCAGATCCCCCCATGAAGCTCCATCGCTGAAAGTGGACTTGGAGGTGGCACTCCTTGATCCTAACCCAACCCTCTCAATGGAGCCTTGCATTCTGTCCACATCTCAAGCAGCAGATATGCTAAAATGCTGCTCCTAAAATCCTTGAGTTTCCTCAGCAACTTCTCAGAGCTTCTTGATGAGATCATTATTAAAGCTGCTTCCCTAGTAGAACCTTCCCCTTCCCCAGCAGTTGTGTGCTTATAGAATTTGAGGCCAACTTTCCCCCTTTCTGGATATATTGGACTTCCACCCCTATCATCCCCCACCAACATGTCTGGCATAGGCAAAGAACACCCATGCAGGAAACCAACATTCTGATTTGGAAGCTTCCTAGAGTAGTGATCTGTCTTTGGGTTATTTTTTCATAAAGCTTCTAGTATCCAATCTGACCACTAGATCTCAGCAATAGATGAAAGGGAGAAAGACGCATTGACAGAAGAGGTGTGGCCGGCAACACTCAGCAGCCAGGGTGCTTGGAGATTTGTGCTCAGAGGAATCAAAAGATGTTGCTTTAAAGGCACCGAAGGATGCGCTAAACTCTTCAAAACATCAGATTGGCTGCTACATGGAAAATGCTCATTCTTCAAACCTCAGCCTGAGGAAATGCTTGGCTTTGTTTGTTTTAAACCATTTCCTTGAATTGGATTCTGACAAAATCACTTCACAATTGACCTTGGTCTGAAGATGAAGTTTTACATACAAAAAACGCAGCTCACTTTCCTTCCTAAACTTCGACCCTCTCAGAGCCATCCCAGGAGAGGAGGGCCAAAAGAGTTGAGACGGAGTTGGTGACTGTGTGATGGAAGCCCCCCTTGAACTAAGAGGATGGAGCTTCACAGCTGTAGCCGCTATTGTGACTTTTCTGAGCCTTCTGTGGACATTCCTGCACAATCTCTTCTCCCCTGATCCCCTTGCATGGACATCTGTACACATTTGTGCACACCTGGTTGTCCTACCTGGTAACTTTTATAGGCTATCAAATTAAAGCGTTGTGCCTTCTCTGAGAGCAAAACAGCCCAGACTCTGGGCATAATGTTCAGAAGCAACTCCCATGAATGTATACCAAGCACATGTTGCATTCTTTAGAAAATTCCATTAGGAACCTGCCTCTCAACATTTTGATGTGAAATATTTCCCAGACTTTTATTAAATGCAGAAATGTCTATGAAATACACTGATTCTCAGTTTTCCTTCATCTTGAAGGACAATCATGGAGCAAAGTTACAGCTCAGTTGTCAGCAAGCTGAGAGTGAGGTCTTTGCAATCCATGGCAAAGATTGGAAAAGAGCTTTCTTTGCTTTGGACCTTAGAGATTCCTGCCATCCAAGGAGACAATGCTGGGGTACTGGGAAAACAACATTGCAAGGTGCTAATCTCTACTGCTCTGATAAGTGATATTGTGAATTGCTGGAAAGTCGAAAGAGCCTGTTCTGACTATGTCAAATGGATCATCTTTGCCAGAGCTGCTCTTGCTCCTGCTGGCCTGATGTCGCCATAGGACTGCAAGTTCTCTTCTGCTGCCTCTCCAGGACTTGCCCCACCCGTGCCATTACATTAAAAAGGCTGCATTGTGCTGGATTGTAAAGGGGATGTTCGCGAGGGTTCCTCCTTGCTCACCTTGGCATTGAACAAGCCCAGGAAAGCTGCTTTCCCCCTCTGAGAACTAAAAAGACATTCTCTTCTTTGAAAACAGGTTCTCTTTCTTTAGAATGAGGACTGGTAAGCAAAATAAGCTAAATTCTCCCTCAAGTCCCACTCAACCCTGGTAACTGTATGAAGATGCCCATCTCAGGGTTTGCACAGTAAGACTCAGGGGGCTCTTCAAGAATGTTTCTCTGACTTCCCTTGGCTCCACCCTGCTTAACTTTTGCCCAGGTCAATCATGATCGCTTTAGGAGCTACCATTTTCTGTAGGTAAAACTCTTCCAAGTTAAGTTCATTGATTTCTTCCATGTAATTCTTGGTGGTAACGAAGCAGCAGCTGGCCATTGTTTCCTTCCAGTGTGTTTTGAGTTTGAGTCTTCCTTATAGATCTGGGATTTTCTGATGATCTCCCATCAAAATGCTAACTTTTTCAAACACTGCTCACTTTAGGTGAGACAAGGTTGGTGAGGGGTGCCACTTGAGCATTGGAGTGGTCCCCAAAACTAATCCTCAGACACATCTCCGTTTCCCTCTTTCAAACAGAAGGTTGTTTCACTCAGAGAAAACATTATATTTTATACTTCATGGTTAGTTTCTACACAGGCTGTAATCCCATCAAGAGATCAGATAAAGTCACATAATAAATAAACACAATCTTGTAATGAGCATTCAAAGGGGTTTAGGATCAGGAGAGTTTTACTGGCAGAGGGATTTATGCAGCATGCCCAACTACAAATAAACTGATTTCATTTGTCTGGGTTACTTTGCATATCCAACTATGTCATTCATTTACAGGTCCGTGTTATTACACTAAACCAGAACATTAGGTTAGTCAACTAAACAGCAGTTCAGTTATCTACTGGTTAGTATGCTGTGCACCAAACAATCGAAGTGTCATTAAATAGTGTTTCCAGAAGAACTGAAGCACTCATTACCTGCTCTGCATTTCATTAGAATCTAGCTTTTTTTTCTCCTTCAGTGCTATAGAAACTGCAGGATGATTTAGCTCAGTGATTGTTTTACTAAAATGAATATTGCCAGTAGTTGATATTCTAGCAATAG
Organism: Pantherophis guttatus; assembly: GCF_059756535.1. Classification (NCBI taxonomy): domain Eukaryota; kingdom Metazoa; phylum Chordata; class Lepidosauria; order Squamata; family Colubridae; genus Pantherophis; species Pantherophis guttatus. The sequence goes on from NC_142074.1 coordinate 249,915, forward strand.
CAATAGCACTTAGACTTCTATACTGCTTCATAGTGCTTTACAGCCCTCTCTAAGCGATTTACAGAGTTAGCATATTGCCCCCAACAATCTGGGTCCTCATTTTACCCACCTCGGAAGGATGGAAGGCTGAGTCAACCTTGTGACGGTGAGATTCGATCTGCTGAACTGCAGCTAGCAGTCAGCTGAAGTAGTCTGCAGTACTGCACTCTAACCACTGCGCCACCTCGGCTCTTATTATTGAATGGTTTCTGATGAAGGAAAAGAATCAGAGTAATAAACCTACACTGTGGATATTGGAAATATATATTTCTATTGTCCCAGTCATGAGTGCTGACTTGATTCATAAACCAGCTCATATTAATGAAAAGCAATGAATGAATGAATGAATGAATGAATGAATGAATGAATCATGGAGTATATGAAAATGCTTTCTTGCAGTCAATATTTTCTTATAAGTGTTAGATGTGAACATGCCAACCAATTAGAATGGAAAAACAATCTGTACAACTCTGAATTGGTATATATTCCTCAGATTAATTGCTGCTTTGTGATGTAGAAGGAAGAAGGGGGAGGGGAGAGAACTTCTGCAGAATCAAGACTTTGATTCTAAGCCAGTAACCAAAATTGTTAATTGATTCAAGCTAGAAGAAACTTCCGTGGAATCAGCTAGCTTTTCCAAAAAGATTGCATTTTCCAGATCCAACCAAGCTTACATATGCAGTTTGCAGCCACATTTTCAACTCTGTTGGGGCTTCTGAAGCCACTTGTGTACAACATTTCCATTATTATATTATATTATATTATATTATATTATATTATATTATATTATATTATATTATTATTATTATTATTATTATTATTATTATTATTATTATATCATATATCATATCATACCATATCATATCTCATATATAGAACTCAGGGTTTCCTGGTGTTAGCTGCCTAATAGCTTAAACCAAGCTAGCTTGTACACTAAGAATGGCAGTGTGATTGATGTCATTGTAACAAATCTGTTTGCAACTTTCTTTGAATGAGCTTTTTTCATGCACCCTTCATGGACTTTAGCTGTTTTATCCTTTTTCTTTGAGACATTTTCTTTTTTTAAAAAAGCTTGATATTTGACAACGATTATTTCACCAACACTCTCAAAATTATTTAGTAAGTGGCCAAATTCTTCTTAGCAATCTCAGCCTCCTAAGTTTTGCTAGACCTTCTTAGTTTTCTTCTTATGTCCAAGTCAGAAAAGTTTGGGGTGGGAAGAGAGGCCAGACTGAGGCCAGATAGAATTTGCAGAGAGGCTGAGCCTTCACTCCTCTTGTTCTGGGACAGAGAACTGGTGGATAAATTCCTTTAAAAGTGTAGGCATCTTTAAATAATTAAAGATAAAATAATGCTTCTGGTCACCTTATAAAGTGAGACATAATATCGTGCTGGTGATTTGCAACCTTCCCTGCCAGCTTCTTTGCTTTGCTGGTCAGAAGTCAGCTGGGAAGGTGGCAAATAGTGACTGCGTGACCCTGGGACATTGCAACAGTTGTAAATGCCAGCTAGTTGCCAAACTCTTGGATCATGATCATGTGATTGCAGGGGACGGTCATAAGTGCAAGGACCAGTCATAAGTCCCTTTTTTTAATGCTGTTGTAAGTTCAAACAGTCACTAAACAAATGGCTGTCGATCCAGGACTCTCTATAATGTCTTCCTTGAAACTTCACTGCCCGATTTCAATGAGACGGATGGTGCAAAGGAGAAGGGGAAATAATGGGGAGTGGGAGTGGGGGCTGCTGAGGGAGGCACTTGCTGTCCTTGCTTGCACTTTGGACACAATTCTCTTGGGCACAGCAGGTCCACCATCTGGGCAAAGAGTGTGATCGCAGAGACATGAAAAGCAATGAATCTCATCCTGACTCAGAAGGAGGTTAGGGCTGAAAAATGCCTCCTGGATCAGAAGACCACTCTTGTTATTTAATTTTATGGTATTTAGTCTGAAATCAACTGACTATGAAGTCCTTTCTGGAACAAAAGATGAAACAGAAACCCAGGCACAAAAACTAACTTAAAACAACAATGATTCATATTTGCATGGTGTGCCACCCAGTCTTTGCAGGCAAAGTGTTTGATTGCATATCTGCTGGTTCTGGAAAAAGTTTGTCAGACATTTTTGTTTTGTACTTTTTGGGTGGTTTGGAAATCTGTTGCTGTCTCTTGTGCATCATTTTATTAAACGAGAATGCCATGATCTTACATGATCTGGAATCGGTATTTTATTCTGGATAGAAAGGCAGCACCAGGGTTAAGGACTCCATTTCGTTTTGCACCAGAAGCCCAGCGGCTGCCATTTGGAGCCAGAGGTGAACATTGTTAGTGACCCTGGCTACTCTGTTGCAAGGAAACATCTCCCACCCAGGGGAAAGTTTGGCTGCTGGAAAGGTCCTTCGTCAATTCAGAGGTTCTCTCCCTCCCTGGGCAACCCATGCTCTCAGCCCCTCTCTTGCAGGAGAGAAGGAAGGTCTCAGCACTTGCTGTGAGGCGCTGAGCAGCCTGTGGTTGACCGAAACTTTCCTCTCCTTGTTAGCCTCCTTGGGAGAAGTTCCCTGGACCCTGGCTTCCTTTTTCTTCAGCTATCATGAAATCCACCTCTTAAGGTCCGTATCTGAGGATCAGCTTTTCTCCTTCCAGAAATTCTAAGGATAATGTTGGTATCCTAAGCAAAGGAATAAGTTGGGTGCTCCCTGTGAGAGATCTTGTGGCATTTTGAAGCCTCAGATACTGATGGCTTCGGCTTTCATGGACCACAACTTGGTCTTTTAGAGGCAAGATGAGTGTCCATATACAGTATCTTCTTAAGGATGGGGTGGGGGGCAGAGAGTCAGTGGAGGAAAAAATACTAACTCCATACTTACTATGTTTGATAAGCTACAAAACACAAAATCTTACAGTATACCGTATTTTTCGGTGTATAAGACGCACCTTTTTACCCCCAAAAAGGGGGTGAAAATCTGGGTGCATCTTATACGCCAAATGTAGCCCCGCCCACCCGCCGGCCCCCACCCTTCGGCCATCTTCGGCCAGTTCCAGGCGGCAGACCAGTGATCCCCTTCCCGATTCCAAACATGGGGTGTGTGCAGAGACAAAAAAAAGTGTACCGTGTTTCAGGCGGCAGATCTGGCCAGGAGGAAAGAGAAGTGTGTGCTGAGAAGGAGGACGGGGGCGCGCAGCTCTGCAATGTGCAGAAAAACACTTTTAGGCGTCAGTGCTACAATCTCCTCCCCGAATCCAAAGCACTTCCCAGTTCCCCGCTGCACATTGCAGGGGAACTGGCCGCCACCTGAAGCGCGACTCTTGAGGTTTGCATTTTGGAATCCGGGCAGCGATGGCTGGAAAGGAGGAACATTTCCCTTTAGGGGCTCCCATTCAGCTCGGCTTGGCTCCTGGGCGCAGAGAGGGTTAGGCAGCGGCAGCGGCGGCTCCTCACATTGCTGGGGAGTGAAGTCAGCGCGGCCAGAGGGGTGACTAGCCGCAAATCGTGGCACCCACCTTGTTCCCCAAAGCTGCTGGGCAGATTCCCCCCCCCACTGTCCCGAAGAGGGAGGGTTGTTCCTCAGGCTGTGCTCTGTCCCTCCCCCCAGAGCATGCTAGGGGTCTCTTTGGGGGAAAGCGAGTAGTCCCTGCACCTCTCGCTTGCAGGAGGAAGAGGAGGGCAGCGCCACCTTAAATGCTGGTAGGCAGAGGTAAAATACTTTTTTCCTTGTTTTCCTCCCCCAAAATCAAGGTGCGTCTTATACACCGAAAATACGGTAATTAAGATTCTTTTTTGTCTATTAGTTTTCATTGCTGTTGACTAACATAGCCAAACCTTGGAAACAGGAAAACAGAAACGTATTAAATCAAGTACCAAATGGCTCAGTTGTTGGCAGACAAGTTCCTGGTCCTCTTTTTTGAGAACATTTAAAATAACCTGAAAACTCGCCTTTGCTTGGAAGGAAACAAGAAAACTTTTTCCAACACAGAATGTCCAGAATGTACATCATTTAGTACTTTCAGATCCTGTATATTTTCAGAAATATTTGGAATTGTTGTCTCATCAGAAAAGTAAAAATAAAAATATCCGCTGAATTCAAATCACAAAGGTTTGCCAGCCTAGAGAGTAGCCTGCGCCTGCTTCGTTGGTCGTTAGGTGTTTCTCTTCTTGAACAAAAGAGCCTTGGTAGTACAGTGGTTTAAGGCACCCTGTTATTAAGCTGGTTATTAAGACCAGCTGCCTGCAATTACTGCAGGTTCGAATCTCGCCAAGGCTCAAGGTTGACTCAGCCTTCCATCCTTTCTAAGGTAGGTTAAATGAGGACCCAGTTTGTGGGGGCAATAAGCTGACTTTGTATAAATATACAAAAGGATGAAGGCTATTGCTTAACGCATTGTAAGCCACCCTGAGTCTCCAGAGAAGGGCGGCATATAAATCAAATTAAAAAAAAACAAACATGTCAGCAATAACAAAGTGTGGCAACAAACGAGAACTATCCCAAGACCTGAGAACAGTGGTCAGCCCTGTCCTACGAGGAGCACCCCCCACCCTTGCCCCCCTCACTTTCCACTTTAACACAGGTGGCAAGTGCCCACAAATGCAGGCATGAAGATTGCCCAGTTGGACTCGGAGGCTGCATTGATCGTGCACGATGGCGTTTGTCGATCTGAAAGGTAGACCCTGAATCTGCAGGAATAACGTTAGGAAGGTGTAGAGAGTAGCTCTGATAAACATTTCGACTCCTTTTTTTTTCCCATTTGAAACTGGATTTCTACCACAACCTCAGTTCTCCCTTCTATCTGCTTCTGTTAAGTTCATTTAACATATCTAATAGTCCAAGGAGAAGCCAAGGCCTGAATGCTCCATGGGAAATATAATAATAAAGATGCCATTTTCAAAAGGGTCACTTAGACCAGAGAAAGGAATCTGAGGAGACCCTGGAAGGGCCCGGTTTTTGTGGTGGTGGGATTTCTAATAGCATCCTCTTGCAAGAAACCAGCCTGGAGATAGACAGTAAGGGAAAACATAATTAGGAATATAATTTTCCTATGGTTTTTAATTGTTTTTCTGTTTCCGAAACAACAAAAACAGAGGAAACAGATAATTCCCAAAATGTTCTTTTTAAATAATCCATAGGACAATTAAGAAAAATGTTTACATATTGTTGCCCAGTATGGCCTCCCCAAGATAATTCCAAAACTGCCAAGCGTTGGTTTTTGTGTAAGACTTTTTAAAATAATCCCTGTTTATTTCACTGACTTCTAATGCACAAGCACGTTATCGGCACAAGCCGATAATGTAAAAATATTTAACACCACAGACAATGCTGCTACCCTTCACATTGGCAAAAAGAACCAGAACACAAAATACAAGCTTAGTTGACACGACCTTGTAGATGACCTTCACTCTGCCAAGGACCTTGGAGTACTCATATCTAATGATCTAAGTGCCAGAGCCCACTGTAACAACATCGCCAAAAAGGCATTAAGAGTTGTAAACCTAATCTTGCGTAGCTTCTTCTCTGGTAATATTACACTACTAACCAGAGCATACAAAGCATTTGCTAGACCAATTCTCGAATACAGCTCATCTGTCTGGAACCCACACTGCATATCGGACATTAATACAATTGAGCGCGTCCAGAAATATTTCACAAGAAGAGTCCTCCACTCCTCTGCTCGCAACAAAATACCTTATGTCACCAGACTTGAAATTCTGGGCCTAGAAAATTTAGAACTACGCCGCCTTCGGTATGACGTAGCAGACTAAAGTGGCGTAGCAAACTAAAGTGCTGTTAAGTAGCACCAGCTGCCTGCAATTACTGCAAGTTCAAATCTCACCAGGCTCAAGGTTGACTCAGCCCTCCATCCTTTCGAGGTAGGTAAAATGAGGACCCGGATTGTGGGGGCAATAAGCTGACTTTGTATAAAAAAGAACACCGCTTTGGGGGGGGGGGGCAAAAGCCCTACTAAGCAGGTATATACAAAAGTATGAAGGCTATTGCTTAATGCATTGTAAGCCGCCCTGAGTCTCCGGAAAAGGGCAGCATATAAATCGAACCAATAAATAAATAAATGACCTAAGCATAGCTCATAAAATCATCTGCTACAATGTCTATTTCAGCTTCAACCACAACAATACACGGGCACACAATAGATACAAACTCAAAGTGAACCGCTCCAAACTCGATTGCAGAAAATATGACTTCAGCAACAGGGTGGTCAATGCCTGGAATGCACGTCCTGACTCTGTGGTTTCATCCCCAAACCCCCCAAATTTTAACCTAAGACTGCCTACTGTCAACCTCACCTCAATTCCTAAGAGGTCTGTAAGGGGCGTGCATAAGAGCACCAGTGTGCCTACCGTCCCTGTCCTAATGTTTCCACTATTTGTATCTATTTTATGTATCCAATCCATGTTTGATAAATTAAGGGGATGCTGGAAAAAAAAAACCTAAAGCAAAGCCCGAAAGCAACTATTGGAGGCTGTATGGGGGCTTTTAAACAGCCTTGACCCTTGCCTGTGGTGGGGAAGAGAGGCCAACTGAGCTCCATCAATATACAAAGCATCACTGATGAATAAAGCAAATTTGAAGGAGATCCTCTTCCAGTGTCTTTGGCTGGTGATTCTGAGATTCCCTTAGTTGTGGGGATGGAGGAGGTAGAGCTGCATTGGGTCACACATTCTCAGATCATGTTGAAATATCTTTGGTTTCTCTCACTTCCCAATCTGATAAAGGACCGTAGGGTTAGGGATATATTCTCTTGGAATTCGATAGAAATGTAGAAAGCTAGAGACATATTCTCTCTCTTTCTCTTCCTTCCTTCCTTCCTTCCTTCCTTCCTTCCTTCCTTCCTTCCTTTCTCTCTCTCCCTCCCTCCCTCCCTCCCTCCCACTCGCGTGAGCACACACACACACACACACACACACACACACACACACACACACAGACTCCCTACCCCATCACTAAATAAGTTCAAGAATACTCCATTCCACCTCCAAAAATTTCACCAACATTCTTCTCTGCTTTGATGGAAATTTCAAAAGCAAATAAATTATTTCATCTAATCGAATAGACTAGACTAGAAGAAAAACATCCGGAGCACAACTTGTGATGGAGTGGGCCAGATGTCAAATCAATCCTTCAAGCACAAAGTAGATCACCCTGCTAGAGATCCTGCAAAGGATCCTTCAAATGAATCAAAGATGTGGATGACCCTTTGGGGAAAAAAGGAAAAGTCTTGATCTGCATGCAAGAACCAAGCCTTGACTGGGTGCTCTTCCATATTTTCAAGAGCACTGAGCCAGGATTAACCCTTGTGGCACCTGCATCATCTGTCTTCTTCTTTTTCCTTTTCATGGTCCAGGAACAGCAATGATCTGGTAAACTGAAATCAATATCCCGAATTCTCATCTGTCTCATCATCTGAAATTAACTCTGGAGAGGGGTTCCCACAGGGAATCACCTTTTGGACATCTTTTACATTATTGCATGTGAACACTGCCGGCAGACAAGATGTAGAGAAACCATAGGATCTCAAACACAGATGTCTTCATTTCTGGCAGCAAAAAGAAATAATCTTGTGGCATCTTAAAGTCTAGCACACTTACTGTCACATCAGCTTCTTCATCCAAAGCATGCCACGGAATGCCACAATGTTTCTCCCAGGGCTGCTCCTTCTGAATGGCCACCTCACTGCCAGCATCCAGAGTGGTGACATGATTGACCATGGTTGCCATCTTGCCATACCAGTCCAGGCATCCTCCAGCTTTGGTGATTCTCCACAAGCCCAGAGTCCCTCCCTTGAGGGTACGAATGGGGTCCTTGCCACAGGGATGAAATTTTGGACCGCTTACTACCCCCTCCCCCCGATCTTGCTCCCAGGGTATTAATGAGTGTCCCCGGAGCCCCGTGACTGCAGGAGGCTTTGGTACATACAAAACATGATCCTAATCTCAGTTAGAATCACTGAATCCTAATTCTGGGCAAGCTCATGGGAAAAGTAACAAAAAGCAGATTTGCACTTGACGTCTGTTTTACTCCATCGTGCCAGACAGAAACCGTCCCTGGTGCAGAGAGGGGCAGGTGAGTTGGGGTGTTTTGCGCTTTGTCTTCAGTTAATGGTCTGGATAATAACACTGGAGCCTCTGCCAAGCTCGTGGCCAAGCAGGAATCCTGGCCCCTTTGCTGAGCCAAGCTGATAGTGTCAGGCCATACATGGGTTTGAAATGCGGCTCTCGGACTCTCAGGTTTCGCTATGCCAAGAAACACAATGCTGAAACTGGCAGCTTTGGGATGACTAATGCACAAACACAGTGCAGTGTTGCAAGTTTTCAAGCACTTTCTGAGTGTGTTTGAGTAAACGTGGATCTGTCACCAAGGCAACAGGACACAGCAAGAGGACCTGCAACCCCCTACCCCATCCCACGCCCGTGAGAAGATCTGGGAATGTGAATCGAGAGAACATCCTGCAGAGCAGTGGTTCCACTCCTGATTCAGCCATGGCGATTATGAAACGAGGGGACCCAATCAATGGAGACTCCTTATCCGGCCTGCAGGATTTCTTCCTCTCGCTGGCCCAAAAGCCCAGGACATTGTTCACAGGCAAACATTGTCTAGGTGGATAGCAAATATTTCTAAGCAATGTTCTGCACTAGAATTCAGGGTGTTAATTTATAGTGTTTACCTCGGCAGATCCTCCCCTGCCAACGAGAAGCTCAAAAAACAAGTCCCAAATAGGCAAAGATGGAACATGAGCCTGTCTAGGACTTTCCTATCTAATTGTACCCATGAGATGTCATTTACAGCTCAGTCCTACCACTGAAGTAGTGCTGAAAATAAAGCATGCTGATAACTGAAGTCTTGGCACATTGCAGGAATGTTTGATCTGCCTGTTTCAGCTTATGGGCCTTTGGTGCTTGCTCTAACCAGCTCTCTTCTCTTCTAAAACTTCTAAAGAAAAATGCTCAGGACTGGAAAACAAGCAGGAATTGCTCCCGCAATGAGCATTGGGTTCTAAAACTTTCAAACATTTGGAAATATGAGCCAGCAGTGTGCAGCAGTTGCCAAAAAAGCCAACACGGTTCTAGGCTGCATAAACAGAGGGATAGAATCAAGATCACGTAAAGTGTTAATACCACTTTATAATGCCTTGGTAAGGCCACACTTGGAATACTGCATCCAGTTTTGGTTGCCCTGATGTAAAAAAGATGTTGAGACTCTAGAAAGAGTGCAGAGAACAGCAACAAAGATGATTAGGGGACTGGAGGCTAAAACATAGGAAGAACCGTTGCAGGAACTGGGTATGTCTATTCAGGGTTTGGCAACCTTAAACACTCAAAGAGCCACAAAGATCTTAACCGGAAACCTCTCCTTCAATTCTGAAGCCGACTGGAAGTCCAGTTCCCCCACCATAGAATCTCCTCCTAGCATGGCATCCTTTTTCCTCTACCTGTCCTAACTGAAAGCCCTATCAATTGTGGAGCCGATCGGCGACAGGGAGCCACACCAGAGGGATGAAAGAGCCACATGCGGCTCCAGAGCTTCAGGTTGCTGTCCCCTGGTCTAGTTTAATGAAAAGAAGGACTAGGGGAGACATGATAGCAGTCTTCCGATATCTCAGGGGCTGCCCCAAAGAAGAGGGAGTCAAGCTATTCTCCAAAGCACCTGAGGGCAGGACAAGAAGCCATGGGTGGAAACTAATCAAGGAGAGAAGCAACTTAGAACTAAGGAGACATTTCCTGACAGTTAGAACAATTAATCAGTGGAACAACTTGCCTCCAGAAGTTGTGAATGCTCCAACATTGGAGGCTTTTAAGAAGAGACTGGACAGCCACTTGCTGTTTTCTGTGGGAAACGGGTCCAAATGGCTCTTTGAGTGTTTAAGGTTGCAGACCCCTGCTAGCCAATGGAATTTCTGTTACATTTTTGCATTTTCTATGTATTTTGCTCATTTAAACAGTTTTTAAAGTCCTCAAGAATAATTAAATTTTAAAATCATGGACTTATTTGCGTACAAAAACATGTTGGATCACTTTATCAAATATTTAGCAGGCTTCATCTTGCCATCCTGAGCATTGTGATTGCATATCTTATCTAATTTCTTAAAAACACATGAGACACACAATATTTGCTAAAATTGCATTCTTATTGCATTCCAGTACAGTGGACTAAAGCACTGTTATTAACATCTGCTGCTTGCAATTACTGCAAGTTCAAATCTCACCAGGCTCAAGGTTGACTCAGCCTTCCATCCTTTCAAAGGTAGGTGAAATGAGGACCCAGATTGTGGGGGCAATAAGCTGACTTTGTATAAATATACAAAAGTATGAAGGCTATTGCTTAACACATCGTAAGCCGCCCTGAGTCTCCGGAGAAGGGCGGCATATAAATTAAAGCAAAAAAATAAAATAAAATTGCATGGATCTTCAGGGGGAGGCAGGAGACTTCAGGTGTGTCCCACCAGTCAAGCTGGGGCAGCTTCTGAATTAGTGTGCAATGGATTAAGCTGTTTCCCAAACCCTCAAATTAAGATCTAAAACTAAATGCAGAAGCCTTCCTTCTGATCTCTCCTTGTGATCTGCAACGTTTCTTGGTAATAAACGGGAGGTTCTCTTGAAAGATCTGGAATTATTCTATGAAGACAGACAACTTGAGATTTACTGGTCGTAGCTATAAAGAGTTGGTGTAGCGAGGAAACAAAAGGGCACACATTCACCACTGGAAGTCATCTGCCAGGGTGGAACCAGTTGTCCAGGTTGTCATCTTGTTCTCTATTGCCCCAAAGACAGGATTAGAACCAAGGAGTTGAAACTGCTGGGAAATAGCTTTGAATTACATATTAGAAGACACTTCATGCAGGTAAGAGCTGCCAACCAGCGGGAGAGTCTGCCTCCTGATGTGGCCTGCTCTAGCGACTAAGGAAGACGGTCTTAACTTATCTTAAATCCACAAAAGGCAGATTGTGTTTGTAAGCAGCACATAGAGATACCTCCCTAATTCACAAGTGTGTAAGAATGGAGAGGAGCTACAGCACGATCATAATTGCAAAATTATGTCCTTCTATCCAATCTCAACAGAAGTAGTTTAGCCTTCGTATGGAGTTGATTTCTTGGTCTGGTCTACCTACCAGGGATGGCATCTGCTATCCTTCACTTAAGATCTTCAAAAACGGTTGGGTAGCTATCTATTCAAAATATTCTAGCGGATCATATACTGAGCAGGTGGTTGGGCTAGATGATAGCTGAGGTTAGAATATTAGAATCAGAACAGAGCTGAGGCACAAAACTATAAAACTATTGTAATTTAATGGGTTGGCAGGAGTTGTACGTTACGGATGGTTCTAAAGGGTGGAAGAATAGGGATCAAAGGCAGCTCCCAGGGAGTTTCTTCCAGGCTTTTGAGAGCAAGGTGAGAAAAGGACCTCCTGAGTTTTCTTGGGGGCCTAGTTGTGCCTGGCAAAGGAGTTCTTACAATTGTTGTTCTCACTCAGCATTTGTGGGATCCATTTCCAGCTAATGAGCAAAGTAAACTTCCCGCAAACCAATGCAGGGCAGCAGATTGTGCATGAAGCTTACCAAGAGTTGCTTCTCTGGTGGTTCACATAAAGGCTACAGCTCCTTTATGGTGGTGGGGGAGGGGAGCATGCATATTGCCCCTTCTCCACACCCAGCCTTTGTCAGACCTCTCCCAACTTGGGCATTCAGGAAAGAAAGACCCACGACTCCGTTTGTAGTGGAAGGTCTCCTTTTACTGAAGCCAAATGCTTACAGCATAGCAAAGCCAGATCTGAAGATAGTCCTCGCTTAGTCCCGATAAATTTCCTTTCTCCCAAGCCCCCCACCCTTGGTCATCTTTGTGATGTCCAGTAAAGTTCAAATTAGATGTTTTGGTAACAGTTCCACATTTTGGCGCCTCTTTGGACAGATGTTCCGCATTCCATTCCCAGGCTTGTGTCCTTGGATCTCTCAAGCTCTGTTCCAGGCTGGCACCTCTGGTTCTTCTCATCCTGTCATTTCCCCCCCCCCACCCCCCACCCCGATCCCCTTGCTCCTCCCCCCACTTTTATGGCAGGATGCCATTGAAGCAAAACAGGGCTGAAGTGATGCAATGGCAGACCTAACAGCCTTCCAGTTTCAGAGGGTCAGCGGTTTGGATCCAAACCAAGCCATGCTGACTGGAATCACTGCAGTGGAGCTTCAGTTTGTGATGACTTGTCCCACTCATCCCAGCATGACTTTTTAAATATAGAAAAGTTAGGATGTGGGTCAGAGATAGAAAGTCTGCATATACTGGGGTTCATGCACATTAGCTTCTGTACAGGGACCTCATATATACCCATGCTTACAGTGGGAGTTGCTTGGGTAAGGTGCCCAGCAGGTCAGTTTCTGGCCTCATCATCCATGCCTGATCCATCTAGAGGCCAGGCTCAACTCTAAAAGTTAGGAAATAAAACACATCCTCCCTTCTTCCAGAAATAAATATGTCAGATCTTCCTTGGACACTGCTTCAGTCCCCTTGCTCCTCTGTTCCCAACCATGAGCTATTCCTTGCTCAAGCCATGCAGTGTTTTCCTAAATAGTAAGAGGTCAGAGGAGCTGCTAAGAGAAGTGCCCCAGTGGCAAGAAGGTCTGCACAGGAAAACAAACCCTCATTGGGGAGCAGAAGTTGGATCTCCAACAAAGGCTCCAGGCCATGCCTAGAATGAAACTAAGAAGCATCTACTTGGGCTTGTAAGTGATCGTACTCGAGCAAAGTCACTGCGAAGACTTTCTGCAGTACAGGCCAACAGCTGCTAAAGCTATCAGATGAACGGAAAAGTTTGACATTATTGAATCAAAGATGTCAACTCAAGGTCAACTCAGCTCAGGGTAGTGAAAGCTATACCAGATCTAACATTTTATGCACCTCTCCTGTCCAATCAAAGTCACATTCAAAATATGGACCGGTCCTACTTCTTCATTCCCGGAAGGCTTTTTCACAATAGCTGCTTCCATGGGGGCACCATCCTGGCTCTTCTGCTCTGAGGAAATGCTAGTTGGCCATTCACCCTCCGTGCTGACCAGCGTTTTTCTCTTGCGAGGTTCTGTGGGATGATTTTCTTCTTCATTGCTCTTCACTGAGTGATGCATCACCTTAAAATGCTTTTCATGATTGTTTTAGGGCACTGTTTCTTTTGTTTCTTTGGCCCTCACTGCTTACAGATTTTAAAACAGCACAGCTGCAAACATTGACATATAACCTGCTATTTAAAAATGATGTTCCCAATACAGGGAATAACAGGATTTTAAGTGAGGTCACTTTTAACAGAATAACAGAGTTGGAACAGAGCTTGGGATTCAGATTCTAGGCAGCCCCCTGCTCAAGCAGGAGACCCTCTGCCAACCCAGACAAGTGCCTGTCCAGTCTCTTCTTAGCACCTCCAGTGTAGGAGGGCCCACTGCTTCTGGAGGGAACGCATTCCCTTGGTTAATTGTTCTCACTGTCAAGAAATTTCTCTTTAGTTCCAGGTTGCTTCTCTCCTTGATTAGTTTTAAGTAGGCATAGTCACCTATTTGATTAGTAAGTCTAATAATTCCGATTGTAGGGCAGTTGTAGTTGTGCATTTCAATCTGTGCACAGGGGAGACTGAGTCCCATTTTTTTTTAAAAAAATAATTTTTATTGTTGAAATTTTTAACAACAAAACAACCATAGATATACAAATATGATAAATAAAGAATAAAGAAAAATAGTAAATAGTGAAAAAAGAAAATAAAACAGAAATAGAAAAGAAAAAGAAAATTTAAAAAGAAGTGACTCGCAATCTTCTTAATAGTGGTGGTAGATATATTTATATTTTGCCTTCTCTCTCATTTTTTCCATATGTTACCTTTCTAATCTTCAAATTCATATATCACAAATTCATTTTTCTCTTTTTTCAGCAAAAAGTCCATAAAGGATTTCCAATAACTGGAAAGTTATAGGAAGTTAGAAACAATTGTTGAGCTTTTGCTAATCAAACCAGATAATGTTGCCATCTCCGCTACTGCTGTCATCTTCCCCAACCCTTCCTCCATTGTGGGCATTTCGGCATCTTTCCATTTTTTTGTGCATATAATAGTCTTGCAGCAATAATAGCAATAGCACTTAGACTTATATACCGCTTCACAGAGCTTTACAGCCCTCTCTAAGCGGTTTACAGAGTCAGCATATTTCCCTCAACAATCTGGATCCTCATTTTACCCACCTCGGAAGGATGGAAGCCTGAATCAACCTTGATTTTACACAATTTCCTGTTAAAATAGGTCTATCTTTTTCACCAACCTTTCCTCCATTGTGACTAGTTCAGCGCTGTTCTATTTTTGGGCATATAATGGTCTTGCAGTAATAGCTATTTATGAAAATAATTGTCCAGGCTCTTCTGTCCATTAATCCCAGCAAGAAAAGTTCTGGTTTCAGTTGGATGTTGAACTTTAAAATTCTTTGTATGAAAAATTCTAGTTTTTTCACAAGTCTACCAGGCATGATAAAATGACGCTTCTTGCGGCCATATTAAACCTGGAATACCTTTATATATTTTAGACAATTTTTCTGAAGTCATATACCAATAATACATCGTTTTATAAAAATTCTTAACATAATGTAAATTTCAGTGCTTTTAACTACATATTTTCCTTCTGTTCCATTTGAATTTTGTCCAAAGTTCTTAGCCCATTTTATCCTCCAGTCAGACATTTGTTTTGTTTCAAAAGGTTACACATTTTACCAATTACATGTTCATCATTTGTATATAGTTGAACATGAAATTCTTCGTCTGTTGCTTAATTCGAAGGATCCTATTATCTATCTTAAATCTTTCTCTTAATTGTGCATATGAAAACCATTGAAAACTGTTTTTTAAATTCCTTTGCAGCTAGTTGCTCTTGATTTTATCTTTCATTCTCCATGTTCCTATTCTAACAACTCTCAATAAGTTAACTATTTCTCTTTATCTGCCGTTTCTTTCCTATAAAATCCTTCTTATGCTGAGGCACACGAGGCATTTTTGAGCACCGTTTATATCTATGCCACTGGAGTCCCATGCTGATCAGCTGATGCACTCACTGTGCCCTGCTCGAAGCATTGCCCTCCACCTTCCTGTGGCTACAATTGCAAGAGGAATTCTTGTTGAGGCGTATTAGCCAGGCGGGCACTTTGGTTTGCCACAGGGAATGGCATTCTGGGGGTTGCCTGGAGGGATCTGCTTGGCTCCTTGAAAGGATGCCTTGGTACTCTGCCCCCCTCCTCAGTTCCTGCTCCCCCTCCACGTAATTGAGATGATTTGAGATGAAGAAAGACATTTAAATGCTAAAGTGTCATGTCAGGATTTGTGCCATGAATTAGTCACATTTAAACATTTTTTTCCTGGGTTTTCAGGGAGGGGAGAAGGTTCTGGCCTTTTTATGTGAAATTGGGGACAGGATGAGGTTGTAGCTGAATGCTCATTGGCTGGAAAGGTTTGGCCAGGAAAGGGGCTTTGGGACCAAAGACTGTCAGTTCTTTGCAACTTCCCTACACAGAAATGCCTGCAGCCTTGAAGTGAGAAGGGCCATGCGAGACATCAGGCTTTTCTGTGCTGAAACAGGAATATTTGGGACAGAGAATGGAATTGCCCTTGGCTTAGTCAGCTCACATATCAAGGCAGGTAAAATGAACTGCTAAATTGCACAACTGGATAGAAAATTTGGGTTTTTTTCCCAGCTTGTTGTATGTGTTTTATTACCATAGCACAATTTGAAAATAGAGAAAATGAGAGGATTTTTTAAAGTGCCCTCCATGCAGAAATAAAAGATGTAACTTAACAAAATGTGTATCCTTCTGTCTGGGAATGTAAACACGCAGTTTTTCAGTGTGGTCTACTAATTAAATCACTGAATGTGGTAATTGAGGAATCAGCTTTCCAGAAAGCAATTAAGGAAAGCTGAGAACTTGTAAATCAGGGGGAAGCATCACTGATGCCAACCCAAAATTACTCTGCAAGTGGAAATGTCAAGTAAGAAAGAAAAAGAAGTGCCCCCCCCCACATACACACCCCGGTCCAGGCCTGCAAACCATTGGCCCAGCTGTTTGCTCTTTTCCTTTCTTCTTTCCTTTCTGCACCCACTGAAATGAGTGCAGAAGCGACATGGGAATAGCAGAAGAGAATGGATATTTTTACACCAGGCTGAATGAAGGGCCCTTAATTAATGGTGGGGAGCCATGAGCCACACAGCCTCCTACGTGCAGCTGCTCACCCAGAGGGTTACCTGGAATCCCTTATCCGGGAGCCAAAGATTCTCTTCGTTCCATCAGATCTTCCTCACACCCAAGGTCTTGCTAGCACCAGACAAAACGATCACAGGTTCTGAGTGCCACAGCCTAAATTCAAGTTGTAGCTCTCCTTGGCCCATCCTGGAGCCCTGCTGGATTCTGGCCTGGCTCGTCATGGCAATGATGTTCCCAACTCCCCACCCCATTTTCCCAAAGCGAGCCTTCATCCCCTGTCTCTGGCCAGCTGCACTCAACGTGTCGTCCTTAATGGAACCACATCTACATGGAGGGAGGTAAGCAGCAGTGAACCCCAAGGTTCTGTTTTGGGCCCAGTGCTCTTCAACTTCCTCATCAATGATTTAGATGAGGGCATAAAGGAGAATTCATCAAATTTGCAGACGACACCAAGCTGGCAGGAATTGCCAACACCCCAGAACATAAGCTCAAGATTCAGATGAATCAAGTCTTCAAGTCTTTGAACACTGGGTCCTATCTAACAAAATGAAATTCAATGTAGGGAAAAGTAAGGTTTACATTTAGCCAAGAAAACCAAATGTATAGGAATAGATTTGGTAAAACTTGGCTCAATAGCAGTAACTGTGAGAGGGATCTTGGAGTCGTAGGGGACAATCACTTAAATATGAGCCAACAGTATGCAGGACAAGAAGCAATGGATGGAAGTTAATCAAGGAGAGAAGAAACTGAGAACCAAGGAGAAATTTACTGACAGTGAGAACAATTAACATGTGGTTTTCAAAAATTGTAGGTACTCCAACACTGGAGGATTTTAAGAAGAGATTGGACATACATTTGTCTGAAATGGTACAGAGTTTCCTGCTTGAGCAGGGGTTGGACTAGAAGACCTCCGAAGTCCCTTTTAATTATGTTACTATTTTTCTGTCTGGGTCCTTTCCAAATGCTTCTGCCCATGATTATCTATGTTTTCTAATTCCCCATGGGTGGCATTTTCACTTTAGGTGAGGATGTGGGTTTTCTGCAGAAATTTCTTTCAGCCTCTGGTTTTGTAAGTCAAACCAGGATGCCCTCTTTCTGGGTTGGGCATCGGGACATGAGCTGAGCCACCTACAGACAGGGGAGCTGAAGTTCAGCCAGAGGGCACCAGGATGGGGAAGAGAGATGCCAGTTTGTGCTTTGTTGTTCCAAGAAGACCTATTTGGTCTTCTTCACAGACTTGCTCCTTGGACCCTCTCAAGGACCCTACCGAAGAACAGTGAGATCTGGTTCCCACCAAGCCAGCCCTCATGCAATCTGACCCAGTTCCTTCCCTCAGACTTTCATTGCATACTACCCACTCTTTCTTCACCTGTTTTTGTGTAGCCTTTCTACCCATTGTCCATTGTGGGAATGCAAGTGATGGTTCTTTGGCTTAAACACCTTCCCTGACAGTCACTGCACATAGACAGCTAGCACCTCAAGGAGATCCTGAAGTTGCATCTTCTCTCTAACAACGCAGCATTCTAAGCATTAAATTGATGAATTGGGCCATCCCCTTGTTCTTGGAATTACTCTCTGTCCTATTCTTTTCCTTTTAGTGCAGCTCCACATGCTGGCTGGGGAATTCTGGGAGTTTAAGTCCACATATCTTAAAGTTGCTACGGTTGGGAAACATCGATGTAGCTCATCCTGCACCATGACCGCTGACTCACCCACCCTGTCCTTTTCTCCTACAGAAAATGAAACCCGTCGTTCAAAGGAGACGCTCAACTTCAGCTGCCCTCAGCAAAGCACTTGGCAAATCTAAACATCGGTCCAGGTAAGAGACATGGATGCAAACCCTTTCCTAGAACATGGCTTTATTGTCCCACAACCTAGGGATGGGGGGCGGGGGGGCGGCAGAGCTGCTGGGGGTGACAAGGGAAATGGTGGGTAGAGGTCTGTCATAGGTAGGGATGGGGCTCTTACCTTAATGTTGCAATTGGGATGGTCTGTGACCATACTAAAGATTTATTGATTGCAATTGGGGAGGAAGAGGAGTTTGGAAGGGTGTGTTTTGTCTGTGAACTCTTTCAAGGCTATTTCAGCCAGCCCACCCAAGGGACTGTATAGTCTGTGAGTGTCCTAATGAAAAGGGCAGAAAAGTCTGCTGCCACTTTGGGGGAATAGAAGTCAGGGGCTCCCCAAAGAATATTTGGGGCCATCCTATATAATCCTGGGCTTTCAATAGTGGACCTAGAAAATGATGGGATTATAAACAGGGCCTTGTGATCCATGGTGGCAGTGGGATATCAAGTGATGGTTCCCTCGTGCAATCTTGGGTTTCTCTGCTTTTCTATTTTCTTTTTCATATTTCATTTTAGTGTTGCCTGGAGTGATTTTTGTGAGATGGGCAGCTATATAAATCTGCTAAATAAATAAATAAAAATTTCCCTCCAAACCAGTGGCACATCATCTATATTTTAAATGGGATGGAAATTGAGGGCTGGGGGAATCATTGAGGGGCAATCATTCCTTCCTGCTGTAGCTCTGAGCCAGAGATGGGTCCTCACCTGTGCATCCATACCCTTCTTACCTGCGTGATCATTCAAAGTTCTTTCAAGAAGCTTTGCATCTGGACAAAATCCAAAAAAGGATCAGCAAATTCAGATCATGTTAAGAATTAAATGGGCACCACCAGGAAATCCTTTACTAGGGAAAAAAAAAGCCAACTCCAGAGGAAGGCAGTAGCAGAGCATTTTTATGAGATTGTCAAGAAAAAGAGTCTCCTCTCAACACACTGAAAATTCCCCAGATGGGGAAAAAACCTCTTTCTATCTAGAGAGGTTAAAGTCAATTGGATTGAGATGGGCAGCTATAGCAACTGAATAGACAGACAGTAGATCGATGAAGGAATCACTCACACCTCCTTCTCCTTCTTTTCAGACCCCTGGTATTAACCCACAAAAGTGCCTGCCTTTTAGTAAAGTATTTCTTAAAACTCTTAATGCTCGTGGAAAATTTATGTGCTTCATAACACCGTGATGGAGTGGGCTGCAGCTCACAAAACGTTTGCCTCATAATACAATTTGTTAGTTGGAAAAAGTGCAATTGACTCCTGATTTTGGACCACTGCAGACTAACTCCCCTCCCCTCCTTCAATCAATAACACTGAAGGTGGCCGATATTTTATGGATGTCTCTATGTACTTGGAACCTTCATTCTTATGGATCTTACATTTTACATCAAAGAGATTCAGGGCATTTCATTAAAACAAGGGCAGGTATTTGGCCAAATGAGATCAGTTTAGAAAACAGCTTGTTGACAGCAGGAGAGGACTAAACTTTGGTACTTTCAATTTCCAAGAAAACTGGCAAAATTTTAGAAAAGGGTATATTTTAAAAAGGAGCTACTGAACAAAGTATAGGTCAGGTTTTCCTATTATTTCCAGTTCTCATTAAGAAATAAAAAAACAAATAAGTTGGTTGTGGGGCCTGAGAATAATTAATTCAATTGATTCCGCCAGCAGATTGAACTGCCTTGAGTTCCCTTGTTGCTTTGCAATGGTGGATAATAGCCAGCAAGCATCTGGATTCGTAGAAGTCCATTGAATGGGCCACAGGGACCTTTCCTCCACCAACCTAGTAAAATCCAGGTCAACTTTCAAGTCATGTTGAAAAGAGGACTCATTTTGACAGAATAGAGCCAATGGGAAGGTGCCGTCCAAAGAATCCACCCAGAGAGAGGAAGTAGAAACAAGCTGCCCTTCCTCTTGCGGAGCCCCAGGTCTAAGAGAGTCACAGGCATTTCCTGTCTGGCTCAGAAGGTGCATTGATCCTATTCAAATGACTCCTAGGAGCATGAACCACTTCCACTTCCTCTCCTCGCTGTTTCTGTTGACATCTGAAGTAGCCCCAGAAATTACAGTCCGCACCGTATTTATTACTGTACAATCCTACAAAGGTCACTAGAACAGCTCTGAAGGAAGAGGCGTACCCCCACTGTTTGGGGCGTGCTTCTTCCTCTGAAATTCTTTAGATGTTTCCATGGTGGGTAAAATGTGGTGGAACGTCAAGGTCTGGCTATTTTTCAAACATGCCTTTAGCCATTTTGACATGTGCATTCAAAAGTGGTGGAAACAAGATTCACCCAACATTTCATGTGTGATAATATCCTCCTTTAAAGATTTCTTTTTAAGATGTGACAAGAAATGCAGAATGGAACCGTTATTGTTTAACTTCTCCTCTCACCAATAACAGCAGAACTAAGATCAATGTAAAAACCAAGGATAGCATACGCCACCCAACTGTTGCCCTCTCTTTCTATTGGCTAGCTTTTATCCTAAAATAAAGATGTTGCAGGCATGGGAAATTATCCTTAAAAGTTGCATTCCTTTAGGTCTTAGTTGAGTCCTTAAAACAACTGTTAGGAAAACCTTTTTCCAGGCAGCTTAAGTGAAAATGTTTTTTCTGGAGTCCACAAGGATATACGAAATATGGAACAAAGTTATAATTTTGCTGAATGAAAATATAACCACCCAATTCTGTGGACTAGAAATTTGGCAGAAGTCCTTGGTTGGGACAGCACCATAAACAAATAATGGACAGTGATGTCTACGGCTCTCTGGCTGGACCTGCTTGAAGAGGAGCCAGCGGCTTCAACAATATGCCATCATTGGCTAAGTTAAATAAATTGCCCCCTCCTCTTATGAAATCACCAGGTTTGCCAATTGTGGTGTGGGTGTGTTGGCTGGAATTTTCCCCGGGTTGCCAGAGGGGGAAGGGGAGGGGGGAATTCTGTAGTGAAATTAGAGCAACTTTGATCTCAGTTGTCTATACACACACATACCAGTTCACGTATGGGACAGGTCGTTTCTATGCTGCTTTGAAAGCATGCAGGGCCACTCTGGTCCTACGCTGCCGGCTGGGAGGCTGCATTTCCAGCTCAGCTCCTAGTATTTCCATGGTAGGGCTTTAAAACAGGGAGTTCCAAGCAGGTTTGTGAGCATCAGAAACGATCAAGGCAATTAATAGAAGCCAGCATCGGTTTGTTAAAAACAGATCATGCCATACAAGACGTATTGCCTCCTTTCACAAAGTGACTAAACTAGTGGATTGAGGAGATGCTGTTGATATTATATACTTAGACCTCAGTAAGGCATGTGACAAAATAGACTACAGTGTATTTCTTGATAAGATAGAAATCTGTCGATAAGATAGCATCACAGCCAGATGGATCCGCAACTGGCCGACCAACCACACTCAGCAGGTCCTTCCTCAAGGGAACCACATGCGAGGGATGCGAGCAGTGGGGCATCCCAAGCAGTGGTGGGTTGCCCCTGGTTCGGACCGGTTCTATAGAACCGGTAGTAAAACCAGAGGGAGGCTCCACCCACCGACCCCAACGTCATCAAAACGCTTCTGCGCATGCATAGAAGAGCGTGCGGCCCCCATTGTGAACCGGTAGTAAAGATAATAGAACCCACCCCTGATCCCAAGGGCTCTTCCATGTCTTCATCAATGATCTAGATGAGATGATAGAAGGGAAGCTCATCAAATTTGCAGATGACACCAGGCTGGGGTGATTTGCTAACACTTTGGAAGACAGACTCCACATTCAAAAGGATCTTGACAGACTTGTTGTTCAAGTAACCGCTTTATACTCCACTAGTGAGGCCACCCTTGGAATATTGCATCCAATTCACCATGTAGAAAAAGTGCAGAGAAGAGCAACAAACATGATTAGGGGACTGGCAGCTAAACTGTATGATGAATGGCTAAGGGAACTAGGTGTGCCCAACCTAATGAAGAGAAGAAAGAGTGGTGACATGATAGCCATCTTCCCATATTTGAAAGGCTATCACAGAGAAGAGGGGGTCAACCGATTCTCCAAAACACCAGAGGGCAGGACAAGAAGTAATGGGTAGAAGCTCATTAAAGAGAAATCCAACCTAGAACTAAGGAGAAATTTCTTAATGGTGGAAGCAAATAATCAGTGAAACAGTTTGCCTCCTGAAGTTGTGGGTGCTCCATCACTGGAGGTTTTCAAGGAAAGATTGGAAACCATTTATCCAGGAGGTCCTAGAAGACCTCCAAGATCCCTTCCAATCCTATGATTCTACAATTCTAAGAGAACTCTCTTTCCCATTGACAGGAAGGTTTGCCTTGTTCTGATTCCCAGTAATAGAGCTTAAGGCAACGGTTATTTTTTCCAGCCCAATTACAGCTTGAAATATACGGTATATCCGGGGAACTTTTTCACACTGTGGTCTGTAGGTCTGTAGAAGTGAAGACAAATCCTGTAGTTGCACATGAAGGACTGTGGAAGGCAACGCGAAAGCATTTTTGTCTCCACAATTACTACTTGGGATGCATATTTTGCATTCCTGCAATCTTACAAACCTCTCAAGACAGCAGCCAGCTTTCACTGCCAGAATGTGTAGTCTATTTCAGACGTTACCGCAGCAGTGAGCCATTATGGGGAATTTAGAACCAATCCAAAGTGAAGATTACAATAACACCAATAGCAAAAAAATTTTCACAGGACTCCACCTTAATGTTAATTATGCAGTTCGAATGATTAAAGTATCAGGCAGGGCTGACTCAGTAGAATCATCAAGCAATAAAAATCATTTGGCAAAGAGAAAAGCTGAAATCTTCCCTTTATGTGCCCGATTGTTGGTTCACATCAGGGGTGAAATGCTCCCGGTTCAGACCGGATCGCCCGATCCGCTAGCGATGGAGGCGGGTGGTTCGGAGAATCGGTAGCAAAAATCTGTGCGCCCCCCCCCATGCCCAGCTGAGTCGCACAATCATAGAGGCTTTTTTTTTATTTTTAAAAGCATTTTTTCTACAACCTCTTCGGCCGAAAAAATGCTTTTAAAACTAAGAAAGAAGCCTCTGATGATCGCACAGCTCAGCTGGGATCGTCAGAGGCTTTTAAAAGCATTTTTTTCTAGAAGAAATGTTTTGTAGAAAAAATGCTTTTAAAATCCTCTGACGATCCCAGCTGAGTTGCCTGATCGGCAGAGCCTTTTAAAAGCATTTTTTAACAACCTCTTTGGCCAAAGAGGTTGTAGAAAAAATGGTTTTAAAAGTAAAAAAAAAAAAAAAAGTTGGCCACACCCACCCAGTCACATTACACACACACACACACACACACACACACACACACACACACACACCCCAAGCCACGCCCACAGAACCGGTAGTAACAAATTTTACATTTCACCACTGGTTCACACTTATTTGTGACATTTCTTTGCTAGTTTAATCTTGGATCCCTGGAGGCCTTCTTGGTTTCTTTGAACTTGGCACAAAGATCCCTCAGGCACTGCTGCCTTTTGCATTTCAACTCTACCAATTCATTTTCTGTTTCGACGCAGAATGACCATCACATCATCCAGAGATTTCCCTTCTAGCCACAAAAAGATGATGGATAAATAAAGAACATACACTTATCGTAGCTGTTTCCAAAAATGCCCTCATAAATAATCTTTCCTGACAGTATTTTATTGAAATAAATAATGCTTTAAGCCAAGTTAAAGGCTCAGCTGATGTTCATTTAGAAGCAAACAATCTTTTAGGAGCGCTTTTCGTTCTACGCTTGGCATCCCTGGTTTGGGGAAACAGTTTGCACAGGTTTCAGGCAACTTCAAGAAATTCTTGGATTGCCAATTGTGAAAAAAAAAAGGTGTTTTGCTTTCAGGCTTGCCCCTAATTTCTCAAGCAGGAGACCCAAATCCTTGGCGTTATTTGGAGGCCCTTCGAAGGCTCCAGGAAGCAAAAGGCAAGTGGTGGAGCCCCATGCTTGGTCGCTTTAGGCTTCCCCTCACACCTTCAGGGCAGGCCAAGCCAAGAAACAGGCCCAGTGAGGATCCCACCAATTCTCTCTCTTGTTGGGGGGCATTACAGCACAATCCTGACCACTTATCTGCCTTTCTCTCTCTGCCAGGGGTGAAATGCTCCCGGTTCGGACTGGATCGCCCGATCCGGTAGCGATGGAGGCTGATGGTTCAGAGAACCAGTAACAAAAATCCCTGCCACGCCCCCCCCCCCCCACTGCCGAGCTGAGCTGTGCAATCATCAGAGGCTTTTTTTTTATTTTTAAAAGCATTTTTTCTACAATCTCTTTGGCCGAAAAAATGCTTTAAAAAAAAAAGCCTCTGATGATCGTGCGACTCAGCTGGTATCATCAGAGGCTTTTAAAAGCATTTTTTTACAACTTCTTCAGGAAGAGGTTGTAGAAAAAATGGTTTTAAAAGTAAAAGAAAAAAAGTTGGCCATGCCCACTCAGTCATATTACCACCAAGCCACGCCCACAGAACCGGTAGTAACAAATTTTACATTTCACCACTGCTTCTCAGGGTTGATATTCGGTGTAACTGGGCGCCCATCCTGGCAAAAGCAGAACTGCAATATTTGCCTCCGAACTTCCGTACTGAAGTAGGTAACTGCGGTGGTGATGATGGCCTGCCCTTCTGGCACTGTCCTTTGGCCTCCTCTCCCCTGTTCTGGCCACGCACATCGGCTTCATGGAGTCAAACAGAGGCAGATCTTAGCTGTGGAACTTGATGGAGATTTGACCGAGGGGAGAAAGAGAGACAAGAAGGGGCCAGGAAGGACCAAGCAGATTCAGGCAGCTTTATTTCATGCCATGTACGTACAATATGATGCTTCAACCTCCATACTTCCCAACCAACGAGGCAAATTGGGCTAATCTGAAGATTCCGTGGAAATAGCTCTGATTTGTGGAAAGGATTGGGGGACAGAAAGAGGGAAAGAGGAAAAGAAAATTATGGGTGTCTCACGTGCCATTACCTGGTAGCAAAATGCTAAATGAAAGCAATGCATTTTTCTAGAGACTGAGGACAAATGAAGTAACAGCTGTATTAAATGTCCAATAATTTGAACATAATATTTTAGTTTAATTTTTTAAAGAAATATATATTTTAATTTTAAAATCTCTCTCCAAATTGTTATATATACTGAAGCTCTTTGCCCTGTGAAAATATGTAACTGCTGGCATTATAAAGATTGCAACCTGTATTCCAGAAGGAGACTTTGGTTTTCGTTTTTAATCTGCATGCACACACACACATGCACACACACACACACACACACACACACGTGTCGCTGTGAGTTGGGTAGCCATAGCAGTCTGAATTAGAAGTAGAAATAAGTAAATAAATAAATAGTGGACAACACGGCATCTCTAATTATCTATCCAGAAGAAGCCATGAGATTGTTATGGACATCATGACACATATGATGTCGCTTCCTACCCTAGAGCCCCCTCCCAATAACTCCCCCTACAACAAGAGGAGAAATGGGCAAATGAATGTAAGAATAGCGAAGGGCAGGTTTGGAGGAAGAATAAAAAGTTCTACTTGCTTCAACAGGGTTTCATCAGGCAATTGTGGTCAAGGGAAAGATCTTAACATTTCCTTGAAAATAATGATACTTGCTGAACATAAAAGTGGACTGTAGTATAAACTCATTCACTTCAGGGATTGCTTAAAGCAAAATGATTAAAATGTGCTTTCCTGAATGGTGACAGTAAGTAAGCACAGTGCAAAAGTATTAATATCATCCCAATTCATGTCATCTCTTTTCCAGCAGGGAAATTATTTTGTCATCCTCACATGGAGATAATGGATTACCAGCTGGAGCTTTCAGCAACCCAAATTCCCTCTTCATCTTGGACGAGCGGGTCCAGCTTTCTCTGGGCTTGCAAACCCAAGAGAGGCATTTGTTCCTCTTCAGCAACATGCTAATTGTGGCCAAATCCAAGTAAGTGTGAGTGTCTGTTGGATTCACTGGCTAATTCTCTTTGCTATTTTCAAACATTGGGTTCATATAACATCAAACCCACCCAAGTTAAGCCTTGGTGTGAGCCCTGCTTTCTGATTTGTAACCATGAATTAAGGCAAATCAATTGCCTTAATTAGGATTTATTTCAGAAAGGAAATCATGGCACGGGACTTGAGTGTGAGCTGCTTAATGAGCATGTCACTTTAGGTGAGCGAGTGTGTCTGTTGAAGAATTCTTGGTTGTGTGCAGGAGGAGACAGGTCAGGTTCACCAGCTGTGATCTCTGAGTTCTGCGAATACGCTGAAGAGAAATCTCTCTGGCTTGTCATGCAGGTCCTCTTCTAGCTTGAAACTGAAGAAAAAAGTCCACCTGAGTGAAGTATGGACCGGATCCTGCCTTAGTGAAGTGTCAGAGAAGAAAATTAGCCCAGACACATCTTTTGTGATTGGCTGGCCGACTGTAAATTATGTCGTCACATTCAGGTAAGGTCCATATACCCATCTCTTTGAAGGGACCACCGTGGCAAGAGATGAACTCAACCAGTCTGCTCTGCCCTCATCAACAAGGAGTCAAGAAGACCATGGATTATTTATCACATATATTTCCTACTGTCTCACAAACAAGTTGCAATTAATCAGTCAGGAATCAGGACAGTAAACAAAAACTATTAAAAGTCCCGATTAAGACTATAGCTATAAAACTGTGATGCCCTGATATTTGGCTAAAACAACCATATCATGTGTTTTATCTTCCTTTAAAATCTCAGACCTTTTATCACACCACAATTTTCCAAATCCGATTTTTCATCTATATTTTTATTGAAGATTTTGGCAGAGACCATGTCTTCAGCCGGTTAATTGTTTATCCAGCCCAAGCTGATGGCATAAACGCAGAAGGAATTTGTACTCTGCGAAGATTCCTTCGCACATTAATTCAGCGGTGCAAGAGTCTCCCCATGAACAGATGGAGAGAAGCCTGAGCTGAGACTCCCCCTCCAGAGCCTGCAAAAGAGGCTTCCTGCTCCCAGCTGCACCCAATGGGGTGTCGCACTGACCCTTGGCAGCCAAGGACGCCACAGACAGGAGTTCCAGGCCTGCCGTGTTGCAAGTGCTGAGCTCGCAGGACCTCTGGACCCAAAGCTTCAGGCTCTGCTTTTGCAGCAACATCTGTTTATGCGCAGCTTGAAATGGGCACCATTTCCCCCACGTCATTGAAGTTGCCTGCCAGGCTTCTAGGAATTGTGCAACAGAGGAAAAGGGGGAGGAGGGAGTAAAAGCTAAAGCCTGAATGCAAATCTGCGTTGGAGCAGAGCTTTCCCAATCTTCCCAGACCAGGAAGACAAGAAACCCGGTTCAGCCAAACCGTGTGCAGGGATGGGCGTGCACGGGAGATAAAGTGACAATTACTAGTCCTCGATTTACGACCACAATTGTGCCCCCAAATTTATGTTGTTAAGTGAGACATTTGTTAAGTGAGTTTTGCCCCATTTTACAACCTTTCTTGCCACAGTTGTTAAGTCAATCATTGCAGTTGTTCAGTTAATAACAGGATTGTTAAGTGAATCTGGCTTCCCCATTGACTTTGCTTGTCAGAAGGTCGTAAAAGGGGATCACATGTCCCCAGGACAGTAGGACCACCAGAAATAGGAGTCACATGACTATGGGGATGCCGCAATCGTTATAAGTGTGAAAAATGGCCATGTTACTTTTTTTTGGTGCTGTTGTAACTTCCAACGGTCACTAAATGAAATGTTGTAAATGGAGGACTACCCATAGAACAGCCCTGAATAGGATATGACCAAAGGAAGAGTTGTGGGTAATTAAGCATGAAAGCCCGCAGTTCATCATTTTTTCCTAGCTATATTTGATTGTGGAGGGTCAACATATTGGTCAGTACATAGTAAATACCTATGCGTGTTTTACATATCCTCTTACGATTGCAGCACATCTGTATGTCCACCCATGTGCACAGACCACGTTACACTCTCACCCTCTTTAAAACAATTACAACATATTGCTCTTTATAATCCCTCTTTATAATCAGTTGATTCTCTCGTGCAAAGTTCTTCCTTTTGCTCATCTTATCTCTACATCAGCCTGGATTTTACGGCCAATGGCTGGTTAATTAAAAGGAGCAGCCTTTTCCTGCTTGCTGAGGTCTGCTGGGGAGCCTCTGCACCCACAGGCAGAAGTCTTCAAGGCCAGGAAGGATGTAGGATGCCTCAAGTGTTTCCTCCTTGGCAAAAGGAGAACCGAGAGCCATATCACACATAAAATTTGGGGGTTTGCAGATTAATATAGTAAAGTTGACAAAAGCTATGTGATACCGTCCTGCCTCAATGTTTTTCCTTTATTTCCAGCTCTTCGGAAGTGAAGGAAAGATGGCTGTCCATGCTGCTCTGGTATGAGATGCCTTCTTCCTTCTTTTCTGCTCTGTGTTATTGCATCCTGATCGAGAGCCAAGAATATGAGTTTAGAGGCAGGAGATTCCCTGCCTTTATGCCTGCTCCCATTTCAGCAGAGATGAAAGGATATCCAGATTTATTTATTTATTTATTCATTTTGCTTTAATTTATATGCCACCCTTCTCTGGAGACTCAGGGCAGCTTACAATGCGTTAAGCAATAGCCTTCATCCTTTTGTATATTTATACAAAGTCAGCTTATTGCCCCCACAAACTGGGTCCTCATTTAACCTACCTTTGAAAGGATGGAAGGCTGAGTCAACCTTGAGCCTGGTGAGATTTGAACTTGCAGTAATTGCAGGCAGCAGATGTTAATCTGTTAATAACAGTGCTTTAGTCCACTGTACTACAGGCTCTTAGATTGTGAAAATGGGGAAGGCCAGCTTCATTTTATGACATACTTGCTCCTTCCACCCCACCCAATAGTGGCTTTCATCATTTTAGTCATTCCGGGCATTCATGAGGTAGGACATCACCTTGGGCCAATCCTCATCTTCACCTAATGGAATTCCAATGAAATCTCTGTGGGAGTTCCAAAATTCCCAGGCAGAGGAATAGTAATATTGCCCAGAAATCTTTAAATGGCTTTTTTCTACTTAACTTAATACAAATATATTGTGCAGCACAACATTTCTTAACTCACCATCAATATTTGAATTACAGGCACATCTATGAAATGAAGCAGACTGAGTACGCCAAAAGTTTGCCCATGCAGATTTTGGTAATGGACAGGGAGAAAAGCTCTTCCGTGAGTAATAAAGAAATTATTGTTGTTGTTGCTAAAAGCTGAAAGAAAAACTGCAACTTAAACTAATGACTGAGGGGATCCAAGCCTCCAAAATAACATCAATAGGTGGAGAATTTCTTTTAGCCAAAATTCAATTGTCTTTCCATCATTAAAGACTGTTAAACATATTTGAAAAATCAAGGAATTTAAATTCAATCCCTGCTTCCATGTCAAGAATGACACTTTAGGATCAAGGTAAATGCATTGGACTTTTTTGTTTATTTGTTTGTTTAAGAACTTGGGCAGAAGAAAAATGTTAATACCAAGTTTTTGTTAATGACATCTTCAAAACCATTCTACAACTGCAAGAAGAATTGGGATGTGGCCATAGCTACAGGATCAGATTTTGCAATAATAATAATAATAATAATAATAATTTTATTTCTATACCGCCCTTCTCCCGAAGGACTCAGGGCGGTGTACAGCCAATTTAAAAACACAAGACACAACAATAATTAAAAATTAAAATAATTAAATAGATTTGGCCGATTTAAAACCCCAAAAATTTAAAATACCCCAATTTAAAATTATCATGTCGATAGCCCGGCCTGGCGGAACAACAGGGTCTTCAATGCGCAACGAAACACCCGGAGGTCGGAGATCTTGCGTATTTCTGGGGGCAGTTCATTCCACAGGGCTGGGGCTCCCACAGAGAAGGCCCTCCCCCTGGGTGTCGCCAGCCGACATAACTTGGCTGATGGCACCCTGAGGAGACCCTCTCTGTGGGAGCGGACTGGTCGGTGGGAGGCTATTGGTGGCAGAAGACGGTCTCGAAGGTACCCGGGTCCTATGCCATGGAGCGCTTTAAAGGTGGTAACCAACACCTTGAATCGCACCCGGAAGACCACTGGGAGCCAGTGCAGCTCGCGCAGGAGGGGTGTCACGCGGGCACAACGAGTTGCGCCCATAACCACCCACGCGGACGCATTCTGGACCAGTTGGAGCCTCCGAGTGCTCTTCAAGGGGAGCCCCATGTAGAGAGCATTACAATAGTCCAGCCGGGAGGTGACAAGGGCATGAGTGACCGTGCGCAAGGCGTCCCGGTCCAGAAAGGGCTGCAACTGGCGGATCAGGCGAACCTGATAAAAGGCCCCCCTGGCCACGGCCGTCATATGCTCTTCTAAAGACAGCCGTGCGTCCAGGAGGACACCCAGATTGCGAGCCCTCTCTGGGGGGGGCAAAGATTCACCCCCAATAGTCAGCGATGGCACCTGCTGACTATATCGGGACGCCGGCAGCCACAGCCACTCGGTCTTGGACGGGTTGAGTCTGAGCCTGTTCCTCCCCATCCAGACCCGCACGGCCTCCAGGCAGCGAGACATCACATCAAGGGCATCGTTGGGGTGGTCTGGGGTGGAGATGTACAGCTGAGTATCATCAGCGTACAGATGACACTTCACCCCAAAACCACGGATGATCTCACCCAGTGGCTTCACATAAATGTTGAACAGAAGGGGCGAGAGGACCGACCCTTGTGGCACTCCCCATGCGAGATGCCTCGAGGTCGGTGCTGATGTCTTCTGATGCTTCAGGGAAACAAAAGTTGAACTTTGAAGAAGAGGATAAGAAGAGTACTGACATTTTTGAATGTTGATATTGAAGAAGACTCCTGGAAATACTGTGGCTAGCCAAGAAATGGGTGCATGGATTATCTGACAGATCAAACCAGAATTCTCACTTGAGGCACAAGTGCCCAGGCTCAAATTATCCTGCACGGCTGCAAAGATCCAGCTCTCTAGAGAAAGCTTTGATGCTGAGAAAGGTGGAAGAAAAGAGCAAAGAAGACCCTCAACATGAAGGTGGACAGAGTCTATTCAAGTGGCCATGGAAGATCTGAGGAGCCACATTCTGGTGTGTCTCGTTGGTTGCCGGAGTCAGCGTTGACTTGGTGGCACAAAATATTTAATCAATCAATCAAGATTTCAGAATGGCAATATATTCAAGTAAAATCTGATTTTTTAAAAATTTGGATCTGATAAATTAGCGGGTTTTTTTTTTATTATTATTATTATTATTATTATTATTTTTATATTTTAAATTACTAACATTACAAACAACATGTACAATATTTCACCCTGTGCTATACATAAGAAAGGAAGATTTGGTTCTTCGGATATATCCTCATGATCGCCAAAATCCACGTTCTCGGGGTACAGGTACCGAAGCATCCAATTTTCCCAGCGCATAGTCCACAAATGGTTTCCAAATTTTCCAGAAAATGTCTTCTTTATAGTCACCATTTCTAATTTTAATATCACATGTCATTTTATCATTTAAAGCTAATTTCCACATTTCACAATACCATTCTTCTATTCTAAAATTCACATCTAATTTCCAATATCTGGCTATTATAATTCTACCCATTATAATCATAATTCTAATCAATTCTTTCTCATATTTTGTTGGTTCTATTTCCTTAATTATCAACAGTAATATAGTTTCTGGTCTCAATATTATTGCTTTCCCCATCATTTCAAATATCATTTCCTCCAATTGTTGCCAAAACTTTTTAACTTTATCACATTTGTACCACATATGTTCATAAGTCCCTAATTCCATATCACATCTCCAACATTGTTTACTAATTTTTTTATCCATCAATGACAATCTTAATGGAGTCAAATACCATTTCCAAACAACCTTATAATTATGCTCTTTAATCCTTACAGATAAAGTCTTCATAATTCTACTCTTCCAATTCACGTTCCAATCTAAATCTGATATTTTAATATTAAGTTCTTTTTCCCAATTCATCTTCATCACCCTTTGTGGTTTTCCATCAAAATTTATAATCTTATATATCTTACTAACGAGTCCCTTTAGCCCAATTTCATCTTTCATAATTTGGAATACTAAATATTCAAATTCAGTTTTACTTCTACTTATCGAACAATTGTCCCTTACCTTCTTAGTCCATTTTTCTATCTGTATTTTTTCAAACCAGCCTAAACCCAATTTTTCAATGATTTCTTTTTTCCTCCTTTCATTTTCTGAAGTTTTTAACCAATCTATTATAGTTTGTATATTTTCATCTTCCATTACCCTATCACGACTTATATTAGTTTTAATCGGCCAATTTTCAATTGTCTTCCCTAAGAAAATTATATCTGGAATAAAAATTTTAACAAATTTGTTCCAAATTTTACTCAGTCCCTTTAACCCAGTGGTCCCCAACCCCCAGTCCGCGGACCGGTGCCGGGCCGTGGAGTACCTGGCACCGGGCCGCGCAGCGGCCGGGGGACATGAACGCTGCAGCGCAAAGACTCCTGGGCCATGCGCAATGGGCCGTGCGCAAAAGCTCCTGGGCCGTGCCCCCACCCCTGCGCGCGCTCAGCGGGCCGCGGCGATAAAAAGGTTGGGGACCACTGCTTTAACCAATAGCTATTAATTACACATTTTGATTTTGCTTTATCTAAAAACCATGTTGAGCCAAATCTTTTGATGTCCTTTAATTCTAAATCTCTCCAATGACTATCTTCTCCTTTAAATATTTTTACCACAGTCCGAATAGCATAAGCCCAATAATAATTGAGTAATTTGGGGATTCCTAATCCACCTTCCTTTTGATTTTGATACCACATTTTCTTCACTAATCTAGGTCTTTTCCCACCATTACAAAATTTATCCAATTTCTTCTGATATCCTTCAATATCTTTCTCTGTCAAGTTTAACGGTAACATCTCAAATAAAAAATTAAACTTTGGCAACAACATCATCTTACACATTGCAATTCTACCAAACCAAGACAACTTTATCATTTTATATTTATCTATCTTTTTCTCAATTTCATTCATCACCACATCATAATTTAATTTTTTCATTTCTTTAACTTTGAGTGAAAGTGTTATGCCCAAATATTTCAATGTTTTTTTAATCCTTATCCCAAGTTGTTCTTGCATATTCTCCCACTCCTTACCATTATTATTCATTAATAATTCCGATTTTGACCAATTTATTTTCAAACCTGTCATTTCCTCAAATTCTTCCAAATGCTTATGTATCCTTTTCAAATCTTTCTCTATATCTTTCAAAATAATCAAAGTATCATCCGCATACAGATTTATCTTATATCCCTTATACCCTTCCAATTCTTCATCTTTTTCTATCATTTTAGTCAAAATTTCCATAACTAATAAAAATAATGTTGGAGACAGGGGACATCCTTGTCTTGTACCCGCTTCCAATCTTATCTCTTCTGTCAGCCTTCCATTCACCTTCACTCTTGCACTACTTTTTTGATACAGTTTTGAAATAACATGTATAAACTTATTACCAAAACCTAGTACCTCAACAATTGTTTTAATAGTTTCCCATTGTACAGAGTCAAAAGCTTTGAAAATATCTAATGATATTATACCTATTTTATCAGCATTATATTCAGCAACATCTATAATATTTAATACTCTTCTGACAATATCACTCATGTATCTACCCTTCACAAAACCTACTTGGTTATAACTTATATATCTATCTATAAATCTACTTAATCTATTATTTATAATGGCAGTAAATATCTTTGCATCTTGATTAATTAAAGAGATGGGCCGATAGGACTCAATCCTTTCTAAGTCTTTATCTGGTTTAGGGATTATAGATATCACCGTTCTGTTCCATGACAACGGAACTTCTCCACCATGTAAAATTCCGTTAAATAGTTTTTGCAATTTTGGTATTATTATTTCCTTAAATTCTTTATAAAACTCAGCAGGTAATCCATCTTCACCTGGAGCTTTCCCTAATTTTATTTTTTGTATTACTCCATTAATGTCGTCTTGTGTTATATCTTCTTCCATTAAATCTTTATATGTTTGGTCAATTTTCACAACATGTTTTTCTAAATAGCTTCTCAGTTTTCCCCGATCAATTAATTTTTTCGAATATAAATTTTGAAAAAAGTTCCTGACCACTTCACATTTTTCTAATTTTTTATAGCATCTTATACCCTTATCATCTATCAAGGCTCCAATTTCTCTCTTCTCTCTTTTATTTTTCGCCATCCTTGCTAATAACTTAGAGTTTTTATTGCTAAATTCAAAAAAAATCCTATTTAAATATCTCATATTCTTTTTTACCAATTCTATATCTTCTTCTATCAATTTATTTTTTAGCAAATTTAATTCCTCCAAAAAAAAAATTTTCTTTAGTAAGCAAAAATTGATTTTCCAATTCTTTAATCTGGCTTTTATCTTTTTCAATTTTATTTTTATAATTTTTATATTTTCTGCTTGATAACTTGATACTTTCCCCTCTAAACACTGCTTTCATCGCATCCCAAACAATTTCAAATTTAACCTCTCCATTATCATTCAATCTCCAACATTCTTCCCATTTTTAAATATCCATTTTTTATCCTCTTCATTTTTATACAGTTTTTCATCATATCTCCAACAACTTCTTGTTCTTACAGTTTAAATGGGTTTAATAAAAATAATGACATGGAATGTGAAGGGTACAGGGAATCAGATCAAGAGAAGACGATTGGAACTTAAAATTAAAAGAGATTTACCAGATATATTATTTTTGCAAGAAACCCATCAGAAATCTGAAGACTCAAATAAAATGTATATAAAGGGTATGCAAATTTATGAAAAATCTTTTGGAACTTCAAAAGCTAGAGGAGTTGCTATATTGATATCAGATAGGGTATATTTTGAAAAAGAACAAGTAATTGTGGATGAAGAAGGAAGATATTTAATAATTGTGGGAAATATTAACGAGGAAAAAGTGACACTGGTTAATTTATATTTACCAAATGAGAAGCAAAAAGAATTTCTTGAAAAAATAACTAAAATTTTGGAAATCGAAAGTGTAGGGAAAGTAATTGTGGCTGGGGATTTTAATTTAATTAGAGATAAAATAGATACTACTAACCCCACTCGTTGTGGAGGAGCAAATAAAATGGGGACCTTAAATAAATGGATGTTTCAAAACGGCGTGGTGGATGTCTGGAGAGAAGTGAAAGGAACTGAAAGAGTGTACACTTTTTACTCTAAGATACATAATACATATTCAAGAATTGACTATATCTTAGTTTCTAAAGATTTGTTGAATAATGTGGATAAGATAGATGTGGGAATTTTTAAGGATTCTGATCATGCAGAAGTTACGATGGAAATAGATTTTAATTTTGAGAAAAAATTAGCGGTTTTTGAAGCTTCCAGATTGCAGTCTAAAGCTATTTATTGCTATAGAAAACCCAGGGCTTCCTCAAAATGGGTATTGCTAATTTGCAAGTCCCTTGGAATTCAGAGCTAGAATATCATAATGTGACAAATTAGTAATCTTATATGTTAAAGAACGTTGCTGTAAATATGTTTCATATGATGAAACATATTTCTCCTGCGCGAGCTGCACTGGCTCCCGGTGGTCTTCTGGGTGCGCTTCAAGGTTTTGGTTACCACCTTTAGAGCGCTCCATGGCTTAGGACCTGGTTATTTACGGGACCGCCTGCTGCCACCAATAGCCTCCCACCGGCCAGTACGCTCTCATAGAGAGGGGCTACTCCGGGTGCCATCGGCCAAACAGTGTCAACTGGCGGCCCCTAGGGGGAGAGCCTTCTCTGTGGGAGCACCTGCTATCTGGAATGAGCTCCCCCCGGAGATACGGAGGATCCCAGATCTACGCACCTTTCGCTGTGCTCTCAAGACTTTCCTATTTCAACAGGCCGGCCTGGCCTAACTTTTTCTTTTCCTTTTTAATTCTAATGATGAATTTTAAATTTGTCTTAAAAACATTGGGGTTGTTTAAATTGTCACAGGCCAAATTATTTAATCAGATTTTATATTGTTTTTAAATTTTGTCATTTGTGTGTTTTATTTGGCTGTTCACCACCCTGAGTCCTTTGGGAGTAGGGCGGTATATAAATTTAATAAAATAAATAAATAAATAAATGATATAAATTCATTAAAATATTCTTTTTCAGAAAGGAATAGGTATTATTAAGATGTATATTTGTTTTATTCAGAACATGGCATTAAGCATCTCCAACATGGAAACTGCTGACAATATTATCAAAAAGGCCACAGAACAGTTGGGGGTTCCTGTAAGTATAAGTGTAACATGCAGTCGAAAATGGTTCAGAGATCTTGGTGGGGAGGGGAATGGCTCCCGTTTTTCCTTAGAGAGAGAGAGAGAGACCACAGGTCCAGCTGTCCAGTTGGGCTCCTACTTAGCCTATGAAGCAAGTCAGCTGAAGTAGTTGAAGTATCTTCATTAAAATCCTCTTTGCAAAATCCCTAAGTGCTGGATACTTCACAAAGAAACAGATGGTTGTCCTGCATAAATCATAACGTAACTTATTAAGGTAACTTGTGCACAAGCAATTATTCACAAGTATTGTCCTGCGTGGCCATCTTTGGCCTGGCCGGGCTGAGCCCATGGCTGGTCAAATGTTCTGTTTGAGGACAGCTGGGAAGTTCTTTCCTTGAGAGGGTCACTGTAAGGAAGTCTCTAGTCATGCAAACAGGTGGCCTATTTACATGTCGGAATGCCGTAGTGCCTCATGGGCAGTGGTGGGATTCAGCCAGTTCGCACCACTTTGGGAGAACCAGTTGTTAACTTTCTGAGCAGTTTGGCAAACTGGTTGTTGAAAGAAATCATTAGGGCAGAGAACCGGTTGTTAAATTACTTGAAACCCACCACTGCTCATGGGGGTCTAGGCTGTGTTACTTAGGAGCATAACTGAGTTGCACAGTCCATGAGATGATCTTCACCGGGCAGATCACGAAGAGCTGCTGCCCCAAAAGCCTCTTCCAAATTGTCCTTTTCACAGCTATGAGAGGATGGAGTTGCAAGCTATATTTATCGTTGTTTGGCTATAAGAGTGTATATGTGTATGTTTGTGTAAAATTAAAGAGAAATTCACTGACCCAGCTGTGCTCGCCCTGTAACCTTTGCATAAATGAGGTGAAGCGCAATGGATTTTTGTTTGGACTTGTATCTTCCCAACTGTTTGTCTTGCCCTCTCCTGCAAGGTCAGCACTTGGTTGCTTTACATGAGATTTATAATCCTGGGTTTCCTGGTTCCCTCCCTCCCCCCCTCCCCCACTTCCAGGCATGGCCTCTTATTCTTCTTTCTATTGTTTTGCATCCAATTGCTCTCCTCATTCTACAACTTGATCTTCACTATTCTTCTATCTTTCCATTCACAGGGTAGACCAAGTGACTATCACCTCTGGGTAATCTCAGGAAGGGTCAATCCTGCATACCCTCTGATTGGTAAGAACTCTTCGTTTCTTGAACGGAGATGGGAGTGGGGAGAACATTTGCAGCTGCAGCTGGGATTGGTAGTTTACCTTAGCCAAGTGGGGTGGAAGATCTTTTCTGTATTGTTCTAGGCAAAAAGCCTTCTTGTTAGTGCAATAAAAATCATGCATACACACACACACACACACACACACACACACACACACATAGAGAGAGAGTACTATAGACAAGGGGTAGAGAATATGTGGCCCTTCAGATGCTTTTGAACCCCCTCCTGTCAATCAATCCCAGCCAGCAGGCCAGAGAGATGTGGTCCTGATGGTATGACAACACCTGGGGTGCCATCCCTTCTCCATGTATCTAGTGCAACCTTGAGCCTCATTTTGGATTGAAGCTAAATGGGAAGAAGTCCAAAAGCTTTTCCTGTTGAAATGGAGGACAGGCCAAGAGGGAAACGACCTCTTCCATAGGACTCTTTCTCAGAATTCCTAAAGGCTGTTTCATAACTGACAAAGGACTATAATTGGGACTATGACCTCTGGAGCTGAAACAGGTGAGAAGACCCCATTGCCAAAAAAACCCCAATGTCTCTGCAGACTAATGTGGGCCTTTCTCTTCAGAGCAGTCCCTGTGGTGCAGAAAACCAGGGAGCCCATCACAGCTGCCTGCAGTGGGAGCCCTTGCTGTGGGCCCAAAGGGAGCCTCATGAACTGGAACTCAAATGGTGCAGGATTTGGAGCGGGATGGAAGCCTTGAAGTAGGGGGGTCTACACAGGAAGGGTCACGCTTGGGATAACCTGGGGTGTGGCATGAAAACAATACAGACAGAGAACAGGTCTAACTCCCCTTTATTGCTCTAACTTTGCCCCCAAACGTCCCTACGTTTACTACAAGTCCTGGAGCAAAGCTCTCACATGCACCTTCAGCAGCCTCTGGCTACGAGTAGTCCAGTAAGCAAGGTTAGCCAAACAGTATTTATTTATTTATTTTATTATTCACATTTCTATGCCGCCCACTCTCCGAGGACTCTGGGCAGCTTACACCAAAGACAGTATACTAAATAGCATATTGCCCCCACCTCGGCTCATTACTGGACTGCTGGCCTCAGTAACCAGGGCCAGCAGTCCAGTAAGCCAGGTTAGCCAAAGAGTAACTAGAGCAAGAAGTTCAGTGAAGCAGGCAAACCAGGCAAGCCCCACAAGGCAGAGCACAGTAATCTCCAGACATTGGCAAGTGCACATAAGGTCCACAGATTCAACGCTTGTTCCTGACAAATGCCCCTCCCACCAGCACCTCCTTACATCTCGGTCCCCAGGTGTGCCTTGTGAAGGGGGGGTGGGGCACTCTCCTCCCTCGTAGCTGGCTCAACCTGTGTTGGTCTCGCCTTCTCTCTTCTCTCCATGCTCTAGAATCAGGAGGGGGTGGTCCTTGCTCTTCGCCTGAGCTCTGTCTCTCCTGCTCCTCCCTGTCTGCAGCCTTTCTAATCCTGAAAAGGTTTGCCCGGACCAACTTTGCCCTTCCCCAGTTTCCTCCAAGGCCAATGGAGCTGCCCTCTCGATCTCTGTCGGCTCTTGTTCCAGCTCATCTTCCCCCACAGATTCAGACTGCGACGGGGGCATGACACCGCCCTGTCTTTATGTAGACCAGACCTTCAGAGAGCCGCCATGAGTTTATGGAAGAGAAGAGCTGCCCCTGCCGCTTTGTGGACTCCTCGGCCATTCTTTGGAACGCCTGACTGCGGTTCCCAGGAATTCGCTTCATTGGCAGAGGCAAATTCTGCTCGATATGGGTCTCAATTGTGACCCCTTGTACAGTGAGAACTAAATCCTAGGGCTGCCCTCCAAGGAGTGGGGGTGGGGGGGCTTTAAACAAAATTCAGGACGGTGCCATGACTGCACAGTCAAGGTCCTGCTCCTTTTATACACACCTCACCCCTGCTGAGCCCTTTTCTCCAGTGGGGTGGAAGAAGCCCAGCATCTCCCATTGAGACCATTACAGCCCAATAAGGCTACAACAAAAACATGGTCCGTGCCCTTCAATATTTACCCCTTTTACATTCCAACTTCCACATCCCATCGCAGAGCCCTGTGATGACATTGCTGACCCCTCCCCCAGGGGTCCACGGACGACCGGTTGAGAACCCCTGCGGTGGGGAATTGGGTGGGTACCAGGGTGGCATTGGCAGGCAGGTTTCTGTGCTCTCCTCTGCATTGGAGCCCAGAAGCCGTTGGCAGGAAAAAACGGGGTTCCGTATATTCCGGTGGTTGGGTGGCTGGCAGCATCCTTTTTAACAGGAAAGGAACAATTTCCCCTCTTCGCACCGCCGTTTCCTTCACATGAATACCTCTCTTCTCATTTGGGGAAGCTTCTCCGAAGTGGATCCGTGGTGGAGGGTTTTTTGCAAGGGGATGATGGGCCTTCATCTACTTGTGACGCAAATAATTGTTTGCTTTTCAGCCACACATTCTTATCAGGAAAGTCTTGCTGTCAAGGAAAGTTTTTTTCCCCTTTTAGCTTCAGTCTGATCTCATTTCCTTGCTTAACAGCTGGACCACAACTGGCTTGGGTCACTTGTCGTTCTGCAGATACTCAGTCAGGGAGTCCTCTGGGCAATTCAGGATGGGATAATTCAGTTTATGGCAGTTTGAAGTGAATGGGGTCAAACCAATGTTAAAATCGGAGCTCTGAGGACCGAAGGTTGTTCCCTGACTTGATTTGACCAGTAACTGTGATGGGCCTTCCTGGGCTGATCGGTTGGATCTCCTTCCCCTGGGCATTGGACATGGGGGGGGGGAGGGGATGTCTAGGCTCAGCCTTCTTCAGTCATATGGACCAGAATCCCAGTGGGTCAGTTCTTGTGCTGCTTTTTATTTCCCAAACTTAAACCTCGCCAGGCCTCTTTGCCTTCAGCAGATGATGCAACCGGTCTGTTGTTGCCGCAGGACACGAGCATCCCTTCAGCATTATCCTGGGTTGCCTCCGAGGCTCCGTGGACCAGATGCGAGGCCCCAGCAACGGCCTGCTGCTTCCCGAGGAGTATGAAGCGTCACTGCTGGACCAGCTGCCCACAGACCGGCGGTGCCAGTTCATCCTGAAGCCCAAACCCCAGGCTCCGGTGCAGGTGCGGAGAGGTAAGATCTCACTTGCTGGGAGGAAGAGTGAGGTCTCCTGTTACAATGTGGCCCCTGCCTATGTAAAGGTTCAGAGCCACAGAGTGAAACACCCATGCTCAGCACACTCCCACCGTCACTTTAAGGCCATTTTCTCAACATGGGTGCGAGACCCTCTTCACTTTGCCAGCGTCCCACTGGAAGCCCTGGCTGTCTGCGCAAAGGCAACCTGGGAAAGCCGCCCAAGCAGCCCTACAGACCATGGAGAGCTGGGCAGCCCAACCCTTTGCAGAGGCTGCCTGGCCATTAATGGCCTGTTTGGCAACTTTTGGGCCTCTTTGGCCACGCAAGCTGACTTAATGCTTCCTGGGACTGTGATCTAATCAGGCCGAGGAGGATATATTACCACCCCCGCCCTATCAGCGAGTGATTTCTCAGGCAGAAATGGGACTTCTCCAGCAGGCCAAATCCAGGGAAAAACTGGGATTCTGACTGTTGTTTGTGAATTCGATACTGTCCGAAGGGCAAAGCAGCCCAATTGCTCCAGGGCTGAAGCCTCCAATTATTCCCCTCTTCTGGTGCCAAATCAACAAGCCTCATTTCTTTCTGTGAGGTGGGGTGGAGTAGGGAGAGCAGGAAACCCCCCCCCCCTCCAGGTACAACAAAATGTTCATCAGGCTGTAGGGAAAACTGAGGGTTTCTTGGCTCAGGGCCACTTTTCCAATCAAGTTCAACCCTCTTGTTGTCCTGCTGGTTTTAGCTCTCCAGAAAACGGCTCGGCGTTTGGTCGTGAAGTCTTTGATATTCTTACCTTGATTAAAAAGGGGGATGGAATGAAATCCAATTAAATAAAAAGACTGCAGGATGCTCTTGTGGTGAAGATGCTCTGACATGGAGCTTCCTCAACAGTTTTTATCAATTGCTCTTTCTCAGTTCAACCCAGCAGGCAGAGTTGTTATTGTGGGTAGAAAATGGGAGGTGATCCCCGTGTACACTGCCTTGAACTAGCAGAGAGAAAAATGGGACAATAAATAGGATAAAACTGCAGTAATACATCACATTCATCGGACAAGAAGTCTCCCATCCAGGTCTTCATGAGCAGCCTTTCATGGCTTCGGTTGTTCCTTTTTGACCACCGGCCTTCTTGACCAGGAGCTGTCCTGAAATGCAAAGGCCATTTGACCACTTGCACCCGTGTCCCTTTGTGCTCTCAGCCCCTTTGCAGAAACATTTCAAGCGCAAGAAGTCCCTGATCGACTGGGCTCTTCGGCGAAGTGTCAGCACCCCGACAGGCAGTCCTGCCTCTCAGTCCCCAACCAACCCCCGGAAACTCTTTGGCTTGTCCTTAACATCGGTCTGTCCTGACGGAACTCTTCCCAAGCCCATCATGGTAAGATGTGCTTCTCGGCTTACCTACCAGAGTTTGGGTTT
Source organism: Pantherophis guttatus (assembly GCF_059756535.1). Lineage (NCBI taxonomy): Eukaryota > Metazoa > Chordata > Lepidosauria > Squamata > Colubridae > Pantherophis > Pantherophis guttatus. Next base: position 291,946 of record NC_142074.1, read on the forward strand.
GAGGGGGCTATGTTTGTGTGAAAACTTCAACACAACCAGGTTCTCCCATCTCTACAAGTGGCAGGTGGTTTTATCCATCTGCCACTGTGGAGGGGAAGATGTGGGGGGGAAGAGAGAGCCAGTGCTCTCCCTGTAGTCCTAGCATGGAGGGGGCTTCGCCCTTGAGGTTGCCTGAGTGGAGACCAAAGCTCAACTGAAGACATGGACAGAGCAGTCTGGGTGCCTCCATCCCAGATCCTACTGCAAAGGGAGGGGAGACTAAGAGTTGCCTCTAGTCTTGCTTCCCACCCTCTGGGAGAAGCAAATGGCCCTAGTGTTATTTGGCTCTTGCTTTCTCCAGTTTTCATTAACTGGATTTCTTAGATAAACCCTTAGAGCAGTGTTTCTCAGCCTCAACCACTTTTAAGATGTGTGGACTTCAACTTCCAGTATTCCCCAAGCAGCACAGCACAATAATTTTAGAGAAGTATTACAGTGACAGTGTGATCTTTGCCTTCACCACCTGCAGGACATTTTGTATCTGCTCTACCATGAAGGTCCTTCCACCCGGGGCATCTTCAGGCGCTCTGCCAATGCCAAAAATTGCAAGGAGCTGAAAGAGAAGCTCAACTCGGGCAACGATGTCCAAGTGGATGGCGAATCTGTCTTCGTGGCGGCAGCAATCATTACGGTAAAGTGGGTCACCACAGAAGTCAGTTAAGAGTGATGTGGGAACTCAGAGTTCATGGAAAGGTGGTTCCCATAATTCCTAACCCTTATATAAAATAACAAAAGATGGATTTTGATCAAAGTAAATGCTTTAAGGCAAAGGAAATTGCCTTGAGGAAATAGTAGAAGAATTTCAAAGAACTTCTGAAATATTTCTGTAAGACTAGAAATATGTATTATCCCAGAAATGCTGAAATGAAGGTAGAAGATTGATACACAACCCAAAAGTAACAGTGAAGATACACCACTTATGAATGTGGGTGCAATAACTGAGGAGTTGCCAAAGAACAAGAGATCTTTAGGTAGAGCAGCTCAGAGCCTCTTAAAAATCCTTTTAAAAAGATTCTAAACTCCAATAGACACACTTTCTCCTCTAGTAACTAGATGACAAGCAACCCTTTGCGTGCCTGCTCTTGCTGCAGTCATCTGAGCTTAGCTGAAGCTCAGATTTCAGCTGTTCTCAGTCCAGCTCCTGGAAGCAAAGTCCTGAGATACACAAGGCAAAAAGTACGGAAGGAACGCCTGGGAACACAGCAGGGCTGAAGAGTTTGTGTGACTTTATTCTGACATGGAGAGGATGTGAGGGTGGGTGAAGGAAGAGCCCAGGGAATGATCTTTTCTGGAGGGTGGAAGAACAAAAGAAGTCCTGGAGATTCCAATTAATCAATGGATTGGCCTGCCTCCAGAAGTTGTGGGTGCTTCATCATTGGAGGTTTTCTTTTATATATATTATTCTTTTTATTAGTTTATAGTACAAAAATACAAAAGCAAATAATAGGAAAAATAGGGGAGGGAAGAGAAAAGTATAGAAAAGAAGGGGAAAAAAAAGAAAAGGCACTGACTTCCAACTCCCTTTGGTGCAGTAGAATAAGACAGTAACATCAACATACAGTACATAACATCAAAGTTCCTAATTTTTTTTCCAAGTATTTTTCCATTAAACCCAAGAAAAAAGTTTATGGTTTTATCCTTATATTCCTTATATTATCCTTATATTTAAGAATCTTCTGTATTAGAATATGAATCCTACTCCAATATTTCTTTGCTTTGTCACATGTCCACCACAAATGATATACATCTTTACATTTGTATTTCCAACATTCATTTGAAATACCTTTATAATCTAAGGACCTGCCTCAGGTATCTTCTCAGGAAAGCATGAAACAAATGGTATTTCGGAAGGAACTTTTACTGAGAGGAATGATTCCAGAGAAGTCAGGCGGAGTCTGAAGATTCCCGTGTGAAGCATTAACCTAATTTCCCCTGTTCAACCCCCACCCAGTGCCCTATGTTCACCAGTAGCCAATATGATGCCACAGAGGTGTTTTGAGTACTCCGAGGTGGGATGGTGATAACAGGTCATCCTGAGCCCCTCGGCCTTGGGTAACAGCCTGGAACCGTCTGGAAGGAATTCATCCTGACGTCCCAGTCCCCCTCCCTGATTCCCATGCGGTTACAGCAAAAGCCAAAGCAATCAACTTCAAGAAGCATCCCCCCTCCCTTTCGGAATGGCAGCGTTCCAACAGGAACCTGACATATGCATTCTCAGTAGCTTATCTGGCGTTAAATGATACATCATCTTACAACATTTTTCTTATAAAGTGTAGTTTAATGTAAACTTTAAACCTTTCTGCCACATCTTCTCCCATTGTTCAAGCTTTACGTTATATCCAAAGTTCCTTGCCCACTGAATCACACAATGCTTTACGTATTCACTTTCCAGAGTCAAACTCAATAGCGTTTTGTAGACCCCAGCAATAATATATCCATCACTACCACACAGCAGGGTTTCCAATTCATTTTTAACAAAGTCAACTCCATGGCTCTTCTTGTCTCATTTAAATCTTTCTTTCCGTTGTAAATATGTAAACCAGTGGCAGTCATGCCCTTCTGATTCTAACTTTTCCTTAGACTTGAGGATAGGATCACCAAAGTTAAAAGATACTATTTTGTCATAAGTCTTATCAGTCCAGTTTCACCAGCATTTCTTTTCTTAAAAAAGCTTCCTGGGGGAACACCCAAAGAGGCATCTTTGTAGAAAATCTTGTTTTATATTTATTCCAAACTCTTAGAATGGCTCATCTAACCAAGTGATTGTAGAAATCAACATTTACTTTAACCTTGTCATACCATAAATAACAGTGCCATCCAAATCTTAATTCATGATCTTCTAACTCAAGCAGCCTCTTATTCTGAAGATTCACCCACTCTTTTAGCCAGACCAGACAACAAGCATCGAAATACAGTTTCAAGTCTGGTAAACCCTCTTTTTCCTTAACATTTTGCAGTAGTTTATATCTGTTTCTTGGTTTTTTCCCTTGCCATATAAACTTTGAAATATCCCTCTGCCATTGTTTAAAGGGAGTGTCGGTTGCAAATATTGGTAACGTCTGAAACAAAAACAAAAAAAACAGCTTTGGTAAAACATTCATCTTCATTACAGAAATTCTACCCAATAATGCTAAGTGCAATTTATCCCATCTTAAAAAGCAGTGGTGGGATTCAATTCTTTTTACTACCGGTTCTGTGGGCGTGGCTTGGTGGGCGTGGCATGGGCGTGGCAGGGGAAGGATACTGTAAAATCTCCATTCCCACCCCACTCCAGGGGAAGGTTACTGCAAAATCCCCATTTCCTCCCGAACAGCTGAGACTCGGGAGGCCGAGAATAGATGGAGGCAGGGACAGTCAGAATTTTTACTACCGGTTCTCCGAACTACTCAAAATTTCCGCTACTGGTTCTCCAGAACTGGTCAGAACCTGCTGAATACCACCTCTGTCAATAAATCCTTTTTAATATCATTCCAGAGAGACACATAATTATTTTGAAATAGTTCAGTGCTTGTGTGTGTCAATATAACCCCCCCAATAGTTCACCTTTTTCTCAACCCTAAAGACAAACTTTTTAGTCAACATATCACCATCCTGTGAGATCATATTCTTAATCAGCATTTTTGTGTTTTCTGCTAGTTTATTTTAAAACCCACTAAAACCCCAAACTCATTTAATTTCCTCATCAAATATCATTGGAGGTTTCCAAGAAGAGATTGGGCAACCCTTGTCTGGAATGGGGTAGGGTCTCCTGCCATGGGCAGGGCTTTGGACTAGAAAATCTCCAAGGTCCCTTCCAACCTGGTTCTTCTATGCTGTGTGTTGAATGAGGCTGACAGAGGACCTGAAGTCAGAGGGAGCCATCCCAGGGAAAGAATTTCAGCAAAGCTTGGCTGTACCAAGTCCAATGTGGCCCAAGGGTCTTGGGCTTCAGCCTTCCAGGAACCCAGGCCATTGGAAAGATGCTGCCTGCAGCAGAAACGAATACTGGTCCAACAGCTGCCTTGTTGGTACCCGTGTGGCATGTGGGCTAATGAGTTTGCACAGCTCAGAAAAGGTTCTTTTCTCTCAGCAAAGAAGGGTGAAGCAGAAGAGGATGGGCAGAGCACTTAGAGGTAAGAGGGCTCCACTCTTCAGAAAATCAGTTTCTGCTCCAATATGGGGAGGGAGAGAGACCTTTGTTGAATACTTTATTTGGCCAAGTGTGGTTAGACACACAAGGAATTTATCTCCAGTGCAGAAGCTCTCAATGTAAATGCAAAGCAACAGAATTATAATGACAACAGCAACAACAACAGCAACAATAAAAATAATAATAATACCAATAAGAGTGGGGGCAGTAAAGAAGGTAATAAGGATAAATAATAATACTACAGCCATACTACATGGATAAATACACATAGACATTAGACAGCATTGTGAGAATTAGATGTTGAGCAGAGTGATGGCATAAGAGAAAAAACTGTCTCTGTGTCTAGTTGTCATGGCATGCAATGCCCTACAGTGGCATCCTGAGGGGAGAAGCTGAAACAGTTTATGTCCAGGATGTGAAGGGTCTGTAGACATTTTCTCAGCCCTCCCCCTGACCCAATAAATAGGTCTTCTATAGAAGGCAGGCTGGCTGCAGTTGCTTTTTCTGCAGTCTTAACTATCTGCTGGAGTCCTGTTTGGTTGCTGCTGCTGATTCCTGGAGGCTCGATCGATAAAAGTGCTTTCAAAGAAAACTCAAAGCTAACTTGGTGATTGTGTGACTAACTAAGCTACTCTACGTATCTGTATTTAAATTTAGGACTTTCTACGAAATATACCTGACAGTATTCTGTCCTCAGACATGCACAATCTGTGGATGGAAGCCATGGATAAGGAAAGCAGAGCTCAAAAGATTGAAGCCATCCAGAGGTGGGTGGTGCTTTCTCTCACGATCTTTGCTTTCACCCAAATCAGCTACATATTGTGAGGGATGGACGCCTGTGTGAGGCTGGGTTTCATCGTGTGCATGGAGCTGTTCAGAGCATGTGTATTTCATTGCTTGGTAAGGTGCTCAGGGCAGTCATATCATGCGTAACCTTTGGCAACCTGTGAGCTGCCCAGTGCCACTGCACAATGTCTTCAGCATCTCTCCGCATCTTCATGCTGGCCAGAGCTGCTAAGAGCTGGGGTTGAGCAACCAGAGATTCCACTTCCCTGTAAAGTCATGAACCTGACAAGGTCTCCGTAGTCTGTGCCTTTCACTTTTCTACAGCTCAAGACACATTTCTATGCGGAGGCCTGCTTGTTTTGCATCGGTCAGTTCAGACAATCAGTTGTCCGAAGGAAGGAAAGCCCCTCTTCTGCCACTGCGCAGGAACTCTCTTCCTGATCACAGAGTGGGGGAGCTTTTTCTCTCCCCAGCAGGAGGGACAGGACAGCCTTCCCGAGTTCTTCTCTTGGCCTCCAGGTTCCTAGAATTCTCCCCAGCAGCCCAGTCTTCTGCTGAAGACTCCCAGGCAGGGGAGGCTCCCTACTCCAGTCCCCCCACCCAAGCAGTTTGCTTGAGGAGTATCTATGCCGATGCCACACTGAGCACACAGGGCTCTCAAACGGTTCTTCTTGGTCTTTTTTCTTTGGGCAGCTTAGTGAAGCAGCTTCCAGAGGCCAACCTCCTTTTGCTCAGGCACCTCTTTGGCGTCTTGCACCATATTGAGCAGAATGCGGTGGAGAATCAGATGAATGCCTTCAACCTGGCTCTTTGCATCGCCCCCAACATGTTGTGGCTTCCCAGTCCCACTGGACCCGAGGAGGAAAGCAAGTCAACCAAGAAGGTGATCTCATCTGTTCTCAAATCTGCTCTTCCCAAGAGTCACTTGATCCCAAAGGACAAGGGCTTTTCCTCCCCGCTCATTTTTCTTTCCTCCTCCATAGCCCACCATGCAAGCCTTGAGAGGGTGGGGGTTTGGGACAGAAAAATGGGGGTCAAAGTTGTTGAAGGCCACTCTGCATTTAAATAACTTCAGCATGTTCAAAGTTGACGTTGTGCTTTGGGCTTTTTTCCCAAAGAGCCCAGAGAGGCAAACTGCAGGATGAAAATCTGACTTGCCCAACCTGCAGCCCAGGCAGGCTGAGCTATGAGCAGCCCCTTCAGACCATCCTGGCCATTGGTGGGAATGGCTGGAAATGAAGAGAGTTGGACTTCGGCCCATCTGGACCTCAACAGTTTGGGCAAGTCTGGAGTCAGTCTGGCATTAGGGTTGATACATTAGGGGTTGGACTAGAAGATCTCCAAGGTTCCTTCCAATTCTGTTATTCTGTTATGTCAACCTGCATACTGTAAATCTGGATTGTTAGATAAGCAAAAATTGACCAAACATCCTGGCTTAGCCTGTTATGCAAACGGGGCTGTTGTCTTCCTCGGTGCTTCTAGTGGGACATCCGAGGCCGCTTCTCCCATTCTGACCTGGGACTCTTCCTTTTGGTAGGTGGCCATGTTGGTGCAATTCCTAATTGAGAACTCTGCTGAAGTTTTTGGAGGAGACATTGCTTCCCTGTTCCAAAAGCCAGAGAAGAAGAAGTCCCGAAGTGTGGATGACTTGCTAGGTAAGATGGTTGCTAGAGTATTAATTCATTTTATCTTTTCCAGGTACACAAAGATGTGGGCCACATTTAACAGCATTAACGAGAGCAGGGCCAATTGTAGAGGGAATTTGAAAAAATCAAGGAAGGCGCTACAACTGCACAATTGAAACCTTCTCCGCTTTTTATGTGCACTGCATGGTCAGAACACGTGGAAAGAGGGTGGGGCTTCAGCCATGCGCTTGCAGCTACTACCTTAACTTTTGCCACACCCATACACACACACACACACACACACACACACACACACACACACGGACAACTCTAAACAAGAGTCTTTCCAATGTCTCATATTCTCAGAACCTGGTTCTTCCTCATTACATACCCTCATCAAAACTTTTTAGCTGAAGAGAAACTGCAGATGGCCTGCCCTAAAATAGTATTCAGAATTAAAATCAGGCATATCCACAAGCAGCACTCTAAATCCATCAAGAAATGAATCAGAAATTGTTCTTATTAAGCATCAACCAATCAGAAGCAGGAGAATCTGATAATCTGATTCTTCTAAATCAGATTATCGTACCACTAAAGGCATCCTCATCTGATCGTGACTGCAATGACTAGCAGAAGAGAAGGACCAAAGAGGAAATGACCACTTTCTGCCTGGGTTGCATCTTTTATTGTTGAATTTGTATCTGCTTCTCAACAAGATGCGGTCACACCACTGGAAATGTTCTTAGGCCATCCTGTCTGTGAAAATGCCTTTTAAAATAAATTTCTTAAAATGCATTTCTTAGTAATTTACTTTGCCAACTTATTTAGTAAATTTTAAAATCTGCTAACCCTCCACACAATATCAGAGAGAGAATATGGGGTGGTGGAGGAGGGACACTTGGGCAGGCTTAGGCAACAAATGCTCCCATAGATACCATCTTCTGTCCTTCAACATTCTTTCTTCACTCTGCAGTTCAGCACAACGATTCCTCAGATGAGATGGAATATGCAACCTCTTACCAAGAAAGAGGCCAACAACGTTACGGGCTTGAAGGAGACAATGGCCTGTTCAGCCCATGCGGAGGGCTGATTCTCAGTGAGGAGCAAGAAGACTGGGATTTGTTCAGTGAGATCACTGCTTGCTACCAGAATAAAGCCAGGAAGAATGCAAGTACTGACAGTTATGACCTCCTTGAAGAAGAAAGCTCCTTCTGCTCTCTCGGCTCCATCAGTTCGCTCAGCCCTGCAAGGAACCGATGCTCCTCAGAGCCCAGTGTTTGCCTGAGCTCTCAGTTCCCTGCCCAGGACCACGAGCCAGTGGCCCGCCAATCCAGTTGTGATGCCACCATCATGCATAGCCACGGCGATTACATCCATAGGCTCAAGCAGTTGCAGCTGGAGAGTCAGAAGCTCATTGATGAAGGTTTGAGCCCCGGGCTGAGCAGAGCAAGGCAAAGCTTCTGGAGGTCACCTCTGTGCAGCCACGTGGCAAAGAAGGTCAGCACTCAGAAAACAAGCCTGTCCAACCGGTCCAGCTTCTCCAGCCTGTCCTCCACCACCACTTCTCCTTCAGCTTCCTCCTTAAGCTCCCTAGACAGCGCTTTCTCCTATTGCTCTGAGTCCTCTGCCTTTAGCCCCATGGATGTCTCGAGCCTGCCCTTCATGTTTGGTACTTCCACCAGGCTCCATGCTTTGTCCCCCAAAGAGCCTAAGAAGCCCTTGAAAGGATGGCACAAGCCCTTTGCTCCTCCTTTGCCCCGAGGCCCTGGCAATATGGACTCTTGCTGTGACAGTGTCAGGCAAGTGGAGGATGAAGAGAAAAGCCACGGCAGAGGCCAGGGGCAAGTTTTCATGCCCCTTAGGATGACTGGAAATCTAGGAAATGAGGACAACTTGGACAAAAGCCAGCAGGAGTCACAGTTCACCGAGATGCCCTCTCTGGTTCTTGGGAGACACGGTTCTGAAGACCCTGACCGCAGGCACCATATTCCTGGGGGTTCTGCTCCAGTGAGCCAGGATGTACAGAGGGAGAAATCTGTGAAGCACCTAGAGGTCAAATGTGCAGAACCTGCTCTTCACAGCCAAGAGAGTTTGAAGCGCACCAAGATAACAGTGTACATGGCCCCCAAAGAGCGAAGTCCAAGGGATTCCCCAGTGGTGCCAGAGGAAGCCATTGTAACTGTGAGCAACCAGGGTACCAGCTCAGATGGAAAACACAGCAGCAGTGAAGGCACTTCCAGGAGCCTACCAACTGTACGGGTTCATATTCCCCAGACAGTCTTTTATGGACAAAACACTCCTTTGGTACTCCATTCCATTTCAAGGAGGTACCACCAAAGACCTATGGGCTGTTCGTCACAGGAGAAGCTTCCACAAGGGGCTGCTCTGGCGGAAGACCCAGAGCAGCTGCTGACCCATCTGGAAGAGAAGCCCAGCCAGGACGGCAGTGGCACTTTCCACTTCTTCCTCCCAGCTTCCATTCGCAACACAGTCCGGGAATACTTCAGCCAGGACAATCCCAAAGACTTTGCCCCAACAGGAGCAGAAATGGTGGAGAAGGAACTGATCCGGGACAGAATGGAGTGGCTTAGAAGCCAGTCCTGCCCCAGCGTCCAAGCTGAGGAGCACAACAGCTTCATGTTGGCAGAGGAGACCTTTGTTTAAGGGCCCCCACCTGGTGGGAGGGAGGGAGGGAGGGGTGAAGGTCTTCTGTAAAATAGGGGATGGGAAGAATCTCACGGCTGCCTCAGCTGGCCCACATGCAGGCCTTCAAGCAGCAGGAGCTTTTCCTGCCCATGACAAAGAACAGGAAGTGTGTCCCTCTGAGGCAGCGTTTGTCTAGCACAATTTCCGGTGTGTTGCTTGTAGCTGAAGCGTTTGTACATTTTCCAGCTTTACCTCATGGAGAGATGACGAGGGAGGAAGGAAGGAGAAAAAATTACACAAAAAATGTTCAGTTTGGTTCAAAAGTCACACCAAACCTAATAATGAAGTAATAATTTTGCCTTTCTAGAGTTTTCACAATTTTGTTTTGCTTTTTTTGAAAGCACATTGAAAAATGCCACAAAGCTGTTATTCATTATTAACAATAGTTTGTTTCTTGGATGCATCACATGGAAATCCAAAAGTTTTAGCTGCTATTCCGGTCTCCTTCTTCTTCTCAGTTTAGGCTTTCATCCTCTGCCTTGGCTTGAAGTTTCAGCTTTGTCCCTGGATCTGTGTGTGCACACGCCCACACCTGTGTGTGGGTGACTTATACCTGCTGTTCCAGCATTGGCAAAGCCCGGCATAAGCCCTTGAGATGAAGAAAGGGTTGGGCTCCAGATGCAGCCAAGCGTGGATCATCCCAAACCCCACTGAGGAAAATGTCAGGAAAACCTTGTTTCATTTGCTGTACAGATCTATGAAATGACTGCCAAGAATGGCCGTTTCCCTGCCTTGCATTCTGGCAGACACTCCGATTTCAAATCACCCTGTTCAAGAGTCATATGAGGTTGCCCCATCACAATCGCTCCTCCTGCCTCGGATTGCAAGGCCTCTTTACTCCTCCCAGGGCTTGTGAAGGCAGAAGGAAAGCACAGTTGTCAGCCGTCAGCAGAGTAGGATGTTTGAGATTCTGGGTGGTTCTCATTCAAGAGTGAAGATGTAGAGGGAAGTCTTTATCACACTGTTAAAACGGAGAGTGTTTTAGTTTTGCACAATGTAGACTTGGATGGCTACAGGAATGGGTCAAGAAAGTCAAGGGGTCAATCATGGCTCTGCAATCAAAGCCCTGTTCTGAGTAAAAGCAAGGTGGGCTTTCATCACACATTGTGGCCACCATCTTGACTTTTTTGACCCCTCAGAGTTCACCTTCCTCCCATTACTATTTCCAGGTTACTGTTAGTTTAATTGGCAGGCAGTCCATTCCTTCAGAGATGTTGGGGTCTAGAACTCCAGAAACTGGAATTCGGGGAGGGGTCCCCCCAGGACCTTCACAGGTTTACAGAAAGGAGACCAGGATGGCTAGTGGAAAAGAGTGTGGGGTGAAAGAAAGAAAAAGCAGTCAGGTTAATCAAAGGAGAGGCTGGAAGTAGAGATGGCAGAGACAGAGAAAGGTGGAAAGGTTGTGGATTAAGATTTTCTGAGAATTATTAAAGGTTGGGGTTTTTTATGTATGTATCTTTGTATATATATAAACTGTTTTTGTCCTGTTGCTGAGAGAAATGCAAGGGAGTCAATGGAGTTGATATTTGCACAACACACACACTCACACACAAAGATTTTGTAGCAGAAATAGTTGGATTATGGCAAAACCCTCATTAAAAAAAATTAAAGGCATTTTTATTTGCCCCTAACAGTTGTGAACTAATCTTAAATATCTTTCATTTGCAAGCCAGGTAGGGGGTCCACAGGATGAGGTGCCCAAAAGAAGTTGAGATGGCAGCTGCGATCACACAGTCAAAACCTCACCCCTTTTTTATGTGTCACACGTGCCACACAAGGGGGAAAAGGCTTTGATCATTCAAGCGCAACCCCCGTCTTGATGGTCTTTTTGTCCCCTGCTGAATAAGGGAGCAATGTGGGTTATATGAAAAGCTTCTGTTTTTTTTAAAAGCCGATTAAAACCCATTCCATTTCTCCTCTTTGAAACTGGAAGAAGAACAAATCCCTATAAAACTGTTTTTATTCATTTCTCTCCTTCCCAAGTTGGTTGGTTGTTGTGATTGGAAGACGAGTTATAAAACCCTCCACAGCCTCTTGCACATCAGCTGCTTAAAGAGGCCATCTTTCTTTCATGACATTTCTAAGCTATTGTTGTAAATTTAAATAAAAGAAATATGGTTTTATTTGCCAAAATCCTGGCTCATTCATATCCCTCAAAGCAGAACCCTTGATCAGCAAGGCTAAGAAGCCTGTAGTTCAGCAACTCATCCAGCCGTGTGCTGCAGCTGCCAGAGGAGCCAACGTCGTCCTAGGCTCCATCAACAGGGAGAGAATCAAGATTGGGTGAAATGTTAGCCCTGCTTTATACTGCTTTGGTAAGACCACACTTGGAATACGGTGTCCGGTACTGTTCACCACAACACAAAAAAGACTCCGAGACCCCAGAAAGCATGCAGAGAAGAGCAAGAAAGATGATCAGGGGTCGGGAGGCTAAATCATATATATTGAATGGGAGCTCTATCAAAGGATAGCTCTCTTCCAGGACTTGAGAGTCAGTCACAGAGGAAAGGGGGCTCCACTTATTCTCCAAGGCACCCAAGGGCAGGACAAGAAACAACAGGTGGAAGCTCGTCAGAGAGAGATCCAATCTGGAAATGAGGGATTTCCTGAGAGAGAATAACAGAATCGATTACTCAATAGACCACCAGCCTGCTTCCCAGAGTTCTGGGTACTCCGTCGCTGGAAGTTCAGAAAAGATTGGAGAACCATTGGAATGGAATAAGGACACCTGTCCTGGGTGGGGGGTTGAAAGGGCTAAATTATACCATTCAAAAACTTTTGTTGCAGGGCAGAAAACGTCTTCATGGATTCTTTAGCAGCACAGAAGTTTGAATAACCACCTGAATAGGGATTCTGGCATCCACAAGCACCAACGTTCTCAGTCCCTAGAGACCTTTCTTGGTGTCCAGGGACACTCCCACCTCCCTTGATTTCATTCTGGATTCTTACTCAAAGTCTAAATCTGCCCAGGGTCTAAAAAGAGCCATGCAACTTTTTTGACCTGATGGACACATCTGGCATGTGAGGAGCATGGAGACCAGAGGGCTTTCATCCATAGCTCACTCAAACTCTTCCCCCATGTGGCCTGACATTTAGGACAGTTGGCTATGATCCAATGTTTTTAATGCAAATTTTAGGGAGCCCACGCCATCCCTTAAACCCACTGGCCAGCTTTTCCCAGAGCCTCAAAGGACGAAAACTGCCTGCTGTGCGAAAAGGTCCAGAGGATGCACACGAGGTCTTTAGGCTGGGGATTGTCATCCTAAATTACCCCAGGTCAACTCTGACACTTAGAGCCAATGTTATCTTACAATTACAGCTGGCTACAGTAGTGTTGCTCGGCAACGTTGGACTTCAATTCCCAAAAGTCCCTGGTTAGCTTTGCTAGATAGCCCTGAGTCAGTTACTTTGAATCTGTACTGTCCGAGGGAGGCCATGCTTAGAATCCTGCGTACATTTCTGGTCACCACGATACAAAAAGAGATTCTGGGACTCTAGAAAAAGTGCAGAGAACAGCAACAAAGATGATAAGGTGTCTGGAGGCTACGTCATATGATGCATGGTTGAAGAAACTGGGTGTGACCAGCCTATCAAAAAGAAAGGGGACATGATAGCAGTCTTTCAGTACTTGAAGGGCTGTCACAGAGAAATAAAATGAAAAAAATGAAAGAGGGGGTCAACCAGGGGTGAAATGCTCCTGGTTCATATCGGATCGCTGGATCCGGTAGCGATGACGGTCCAAGCTGAGTTGCCTGATCATTAGAGGCATTTAAAAGAAAAAAAGCCTCTGCCGATCAGGCAATTCAGATGGGATCGTCAGAGCCTTTCGAAAGCATTTTTTTATAACCTCTTCGCCGAAGAGGTTGTAGAAAAAATGGTTTCAAAAGTAAAAAAAAAAAATGGCCACGCCCACCCAGTCACATTACCCCCAGCACCACCAAGCCACGCCCACAGAACCGGTAGTAACAAATTTTAGATTTCACCACTGCTGCAGCTGTGAGCACCAGAGCAGTGAGGACAGCAGAATCAGAGAGGCCCGGCAACGTCATCAATCATCGCCCTGCTATGCAGGAATGCTGATATCCAGGAACTGTTTGTGTGTTCTCTGCAGCTGCTTATCTCCGCTCCTCCGTCTCCCACACCCCCCATCGATGGCGAGCTCCGGTAGGACTCGACAGGTCACCCTATTCTCCAAAGCAGCTGAGGGAGGGACAAGAAGCAAGAGATGGGAGCTCATTAAAGAGAGCTCCAACTGGAAGTAGGGAGGAATTTTCTGATCATGAGAACAATTAACCAAGGGAACAGCTTGACTCCCTCAAGTTATGGATGCTCCATCGCTGGAGGTTTTCAGAAATAGATTGGGCAACTATTTGACCAGGGTGGTATAAGGTTCTCTGCAGACTAGAAGACCTCCGAGGCCCCTTTCAGCCCTATAATTCTGTGTTCCATGTTTGCTTTGCCCACCAGGGAATTCAAAGAATTGAAAGCCCATCTTACATCTCTCTTGGTAAGGTTGAGACACAGTGGCCTACAGGAACATCAAATACCTTCCTATTCATGCCCATCATTCCAGTTTGGCTAAAACAATTTTGTTAGAATCCCAGGGTGATGTGGTGATGGAGAGCATCATTCTGAGGCCACCAGGGATGGCACACAGATCCAGAAGAAGAAAGGAACTGATGTGAATGTCTTGTGTGGGCCTGGATGTGGATGTGGAAATGGGGAGGTCACCGCAGACTCATAAAATCCGGGGCCTTTTTCTTCACAGTTTTGGAGTCCTTAAGCTGGGTACTCCTCAGATCAGGCCTTCTCTGACGCAGAGGAGAATTTCTATTTGCAAATATGTGTTGTTGCAGGAAGCTGGAACAGAAACACGAGCAAAAATTTTGGGAAACTTTATTGGTTCTTTGCATTTGGTGGAAGGAAGGAATTTAGAATGGACTTTGGGGAAACTGAGGGCTATGCCTGTTAAATACAGTTGGTGATGAGGAAAAGTGGCCTTTGAGGTGTCTCAAGCAGAGACCGAAGAGCTGAAATCCTCCTGAATGCTGATCGGCCTTGGTCCCATCCATGGAAAGGTTTTTCTTTTTTCTTTTTCTTTTTTGCCACAATGAATGGCAGTTTCACTCAACCGAGAGCCAGTTATTTCTTAGTCCTTATTTGGATGTTTTTTTGCTTTGAGCTTTGGAAAGAAGAAGATTGACTTGGCACGAAATCTTGTTCCACCGGACTGGATTCCTTGAGGGCCTGAGAGAGCGAGAGGGCAGACGAGGGATGAAGGAAGGCTGGCGGATTGGCCCTGGAGATACAAACCAAGAGAGGACCTGCTTCTCACCCACTGGCAGCGCTCTGTGGCTATTGGCTAATGCTCTGGCCCTTGATTGGCTGCAAGGCCAAAAGGCCCTGGGACACTGGGGAAAAGGACCGGCGGCCCAGCCAAAGTCCCACTGTCGCTAGGATGAAGTCGTGTCCTAACTGACTTCTGCCTCAGAAAAACTAAGTTTGCCTCTTGGAGCCCAATTAGATGTGTTGCTTTCAGCTGGCCCAGAGAACCGCAGCCACCCCAAGCTTGCCTGCTGTCCTGATGGGGCTGGTTTGTCCCACTTTCAGGCATCGCTTTGGCAGCCCTATTCTGCTGTTTTCTGAATATCCAGAAGCCAGAAAGGTAGACCAAGAGAGTCAAGGTGAAGCATGCCAGCAGCAGCTTCCTTTGCCCAAGTCAGGGCAGCTTTCCTCAGAACACGATGCTGCAGGCAGAAATGCTGCTGCAGAGAACCAGCAGGAGGAGCCCAGAGCCTGTAGGGTCCCATCAGGTATGGCCAATGGCCTCAGGAGGTTCAGGCAGGAATGTGATTGACAAGTTTGAGGTCAAGGGTGACTATCTACTAGGGACATAACCTAAGGAGACTATTTCAGGAGGACATAGATTTGATGTACTGGATTAGTGTAAAGTTTCCCCTCAAACAAATCAAGAGTATACCTTGTTGTAACACCATGACTTGATTGACAACATGTTGGGTAATAGGTGATTTCAAATTTTCACAGAATTCAGTAGAAGCTGATATCATACCGTAAGTTGAATAATGGACTATTAGTATTAATGCTATCCCCTGCTCTTTTTAACTTTTTTTTTTTTTTTTTTTGATGATCTTCTGGTTTCCGGCCAGCATGCACATGCGCACTGTCCAGCTGGTCTTTATGCATGCCAGAAACCGGAAGATCACATGCACATGCCAGAAACCAGAAGATAATCTTCCCGGCATGTGCATGCACACCGGGCGGCTGCCCTTTCAGTTTCTGATGCTCCCGCGCATGTGAAGACCAGCTAGCCGGCACACTGGAACCCAGAAGAGCAACGGGCAATGGCTCACATGCCCAGAGAGATGGCTCTGCATGCCACTTCTGGCACACGTGCCATAGGTTCGCCATCACGGCCCAGAACAATGCACAGCCCATCACAAGTTTGACCCCAAGAATCCCTGGAGGGAGCAATGGTCCAAGGTTCCATCTCATGGCCTGACCATTAGTGATCCCTCTACCAGATCACCTGGTTTTGACCTGCCTGGCTATATCTGGACGAAATTGAACAGAATTAGGTCTGGTACTGGAAGAAGTGCCCCTGCCCTGTATCAGTGGGGATGGAAAATTTCCCCTGGTTGCGATTGGGATGCTGATAGGCAAACTATTAAACGTACTGTGCAAGATTGCCCAGCGCGTCTGTTCTCTGGTTCCCTAGATCTGCATGAAGCAACGCCAGAGGCCAGTGCCCGGATGGCTGAATTGCACATCCAGTCATATGGCCTCTGCCATATTCTCATACAAGTTTTAACTTGTAGTTACGTGGACTGGGTATATATGCTGACTTCTCCTCTGTCGTGTTCTCATCACATACTAAATACTAAAGTATAAAACTTTAAATGGACAATTATTTGGGGATTCTATACAAGAATATGAGATTTTAAGTGTTATGTCCTTATAAGGACACCTGCCCAGATTGGCTGCCAGCCATCGGGCAGGAAGTTTGAATAGCTGTCTAGGGGCGGTGCGTCTGCCGGAGCGAATATAAGGAGAGCGCACAGTCAGTCTTGTTACTGTAGCTAATAAAGTTACTAAATGTATCGAGCTGGTCACGTCTTCATTTCCTGCGCCTGATCTAACACTGGCGACGAAGGACTAGAGAAGAGAACCTGAGCAAGACTCGTGGCACGATCGCCCAACCGAGCTGAAGTCACTCAACCGCAGCATCCTACAGAATGGCAACCCCGCAAGCACCGATCGCTTCGCTGAACCCGTTCGACCCAGCGAGAGAGAAATGGAGGTCGTATATGGTCAAATTCAGGCAGTTCCTCCGAGGAAATGGCTAACAGAACCTTGACGACGAACGCAAGAGAGCCCTGTTCCTGGCCCACTGCGGTTCCGACGTCCTGGAGATGGCCATCGACCTCGTGGCGCCCAGGGATATTGAAGAGATGTCCTGGAGTGACCTGCAGGAAGTCCTGCAGGAACACTACGCTCCCACAGGCACCCCAATTGCCAACAGATTCACTTTCCAGCAAAGGAATCAACGGGAAGGTGAATCCATTAAAGAATTCGTGGCAGCGCTTCGCCAAATCGCTGCCAATTGTGAATTCGACAATGTGGACAATGCCATTCAGGACCGCATCGTCTTCGGAATGCGAGATGTAGGGCTCCAGAAGAAGTTCCTGAGCCGAAAGAGAATTCCGCTCAAAGAAGTCCTCGAAGAAGCCACAGCCGCAGAGACATCCGAGAAAGCAGCTGCCACGATAGTGAAGGCTAGAGGGGTCCACAAGATCCACAAGTCGGGCCCAAATTCCTCAGATGACTCTGTCACGCCATCGGAATCCGAGGAGGAAATGGCCGTCCACAAGGTTTCCCGCCCTCCCAGGCGGGAAAATCCCCAACATGGCGACCGGGGGGAAGGCTGCAGCAGTTGCAAAGGCAACCACCCCAGGGCAACCTGCAGATGGAGGGACGCGACCTGCCGCCACTGCCTGAAGAGGGGACACATAGCCGAAGCATGCAGAGCAGCAGATCCAGCCTCGGAACCACCAAGGCCAAGATTCCGCGAAAACCGCAGAGAAACCCAGAGGACATCCAAACGGTCCTCAAACCAGTCCAGGCGCAGGGACGATGAATATTCCCACAGCAGAGCAGTGCACCAGACCACAATCGCCCACACAAGCGACGACGGAGCCACCAAATTCAACATGACACTGCTGGCAGAGGGGTCACCGTGCACAATGGAAGTAGATTCAGGTTCCATCTACTCCATTATGGACTGGCAACATCTGAAGCGCCTGAAGCCATCCTGTGAAAAGAACCAGCTAAAACCCCTGAGGTCGAGGCTCGTGGATTTCAGCGGAAACCCCATCGGAGTCCTGGGCAGAATGACTCTCCACATCACCTTCAAGGACTTCCAAGGCAAGCTTTCCATCACAGTCGTGGAACACAGCCGACTGAACCTGCTAGGAGTGAAGTGGTTCAAGCCGCTAGGGTTATCGATCGGAGGCATCCATCAAATCCAGAGGGATGAACTCGACAACCTCATCGAAGAGTTCAAAGAAGTCTTCGATGGTAAACTGGGGAAATTTGTGGGGAAGCCAATCTCCTTTAATTTGGACAAGGGAATCACCCCAATTAGGCTGAAGCCCCGCCGGGTTCCATTTGCCTTGCGGCCAAAAGTAGACGAGCAGCTAGATAAGTTGATCGCCCAGGGCGTTCTGGAACCTATCGATCATGCTTCATGGGAAACCCCCATTGTGACCCCAATGAAGCATGATGGATCTGTGCGCATCTGCGCCGACTATAAGTGTACAATCAATAAGGCGTTGGCACAGAGCGCATACCCAGTCCCAGTGGTGCAACATCTGCTGCATTCTCTGGGGACTGGCTCAATTTTTGCCAAACTGGACCTGGCCCAGGCTTACCAGCAGCTGCCAGTCGACGAAAAAACGGCGGAGGCCCAAACAATAGTCACCCACAGGGGGGCATTCAAATGCAACCGTCTCCAATTTGGAGTCAGCGCTGCCCCCGGAATCTTCCAATCAATGATGGAACGCCTTCTCCAAGGCGTTCCAGGGGTGGTGCCATACTTTGACGATGTACTAATCTCCGGAGATTCCAAAGCACAACTCCTTGAAAGGCTCAGGCTCGTCCTGCAGCGCTTCAGGGCCAAGGGCTTGAGAGTCAGGAGAGATAAATGCATCTTAGGAGACCAGGAGGTCGAGTTCCTGGGCTATCTCATAGATAGCACTGGCATCCACCCCACCAAATCAAAAGTTAAAGCTATCCATGAAGCTCCTAGCCCAAAAAACAAAACGGAGCTTCAGGCATTCCTTGGATTGCTTAACTTCTATGCCATGTTCCTCAAACAGAAAGCCACAGTTGCTGAGCCACTCCACCGCCTGCTGGGGAAAGCGGCTTCCTGAAAGTGGGACCAAGAGGAGGAAGCAGCATTCCGGGCCGTCAAAGGACTCTTAACATCCAAAAGCGTCCTCATACAATACAATGAGACGCTCCCAATCAAGCTCACCTGCGACGCATCACCATACGGGGTGGGGGCAATCCTCAGCCATGAACTCCCTAATGGCTCAGAAGCCCCAATAGCCTACTTTTCCAAGACAATGTCCAGCGCAGAACGCAACTACAGCCAGCTGGACAAAGAGGCTCTGGCCATCATCGCAGGAGTCAGACGGTTCCTCGAGTACGTCTATGGGAGGAGCTTCACCATAGTGACCGACCACAAGCCGCTCCTGGGACTCCTCGCAGGCGACCAACCAACCCTGACCTTCATGTCCCCGCGGATGACAAGATGGGTCATCTTCCTAGCCGGCTATTCCTACAGGCTCGTGCACCAGCCAGGCACATCCATAGGAAATGCCGACGCGCTGAGCAGATGCCCATCAAAGGATCCGGTGGAAGACCAAGCCCCCACGCTCGACCTCTTCCACATCGACAACGACGACAGCTGCCCAGTCTCATCTGCAGATGTGGCCGTCCACACTCAAAAGGACCCCACACTCCGCCAAGTGAGATCCTGGATCCTCAGAGGGTGGCCAACGGAGAAGGCAGAGGAGAAATTCAGCCCCTTCGTCAGGAAGCAAAAGGAGCTGTCCACTATGAGAGGCTGTTTGCTATGCGGAGACAGGGTGCTGATTCCCAGCACTCTGCAAAGAAGAACGCTAGAGACTTTGCATAATGGGCACCCCAGCATCGTCCGCATGAAAGCCCTGGCACGGAGTTACGTCTGGTGGCCATCACTGGACAGAGACATCGAAGAATGGGTCTCCAGATGTGACCCGTGCCAAGAAGTACGCCCAGCGCCGCCCCAAGCCGAAACAGTGAAGTGGGAGACCCCCAGCAACCCCTGGTCGAGGATCCACATCGACTTCGCGGGTCCGATGCAGGGGCACCACCTACTCATCGTCGTCGATGCCTTCTCCAAGTGGCTCGAGGTGGTACCCATGGCATCTACCACAACTGAAGCGACGATCCGGGCTCTATAACACCTTTTCGCCACCCATGGACTGCCGGATGTGCTGGTCTCCGACAACGGGCCCCAACTCACGTCCCTGGCCATGGAGGCATTCCTGGCCGGACTGGGCATCCGCCATGCCCTGTCCTCCCCTTACAGGCCAGCTGGGAACAGACAGGCTGAACGGATGGTGAGACTCACCAAGGAGGCACTCACCAAAACGGGCATGGGCGACTGGCAGGAAAGAATTGACAACTTCCTCCTCACCCAGCACATCACGCCGCATGCCACCACCCACAAGAGCCCAGCTGAGATGTTGATGGGCAGAAGGCTGAGGTCACCACTGGACCGGCTGCACCCACAATACAGCCCAGAAGTGACCGCAACGGCCAGCCGCCCGCTTCGCGCCTTCAGCATAGGAGATCCGGTTTTCGCACTGAATTTCCACGGCTCTCCGAAATGGCTGAAGGGAAAGATAGAAAGCTCAACCGGCCTGAAGTCCTACACAGTGGAGCTGGAAGATGGACAGGTCTGTAGACATCACATCGACCAGCTCCGGAAAAGGTGGAGGGAAGTAGGACAAAACCAGCCCGACGAGGTAGCCTTGCAACACCCCAACGAGGTAGGCCTACAACACCCCAACGAGGTAGGCCTACAACACTCTGGTGAGGTAGGCCTACAACACCCCAGCGAGGCTGACCAACAACACCCCGGCGAGATCGGCCCACCAGACCCCAGCAAGGCAGGCCAACAACACCCCGGCGAGGTGGGGAAGCAAAGACCCGACCGACCAGGACAACGGGATGCCAGAGAAGTAGACCGGGGACTTCTCAACCAGGGCGAACCCCGGCCACCCGGCTGGGGCAGCAGACGGGCCCAGAGCAAGGAGGACTGCCAGCCAAGTAGACTGGGGACCGCCCGAGGTGGGCACACCACAGCTCATGGGTGAGGATGGCACACAACACCCCAGCGAGGGGGACCTCCACCCAGCACAGAGGGCAGCCCAGCAACAACACCCCAGCATGAAAGACCCCAGCCACCGACCTGCGGTAGACCGGGGACTAGTGCAAAAGGAAAGCTTACAACAACCCGGCCAGGGAGGCCAGCGCCACCCCGGCGGGGGAGACCTCCACCGCCCCACGGAGGTAGCCCCACAACAACAGCCCGACCGGGACGACCACCGCCGACCCGACAAAGTAGGCCAACGCCAGCCCAGCAAGGAAGGCCTCTGCCACCCCAACCAAGGAGGTCTGCACCACCCCTGCGAGGTCGGACCCCACAACCAAGGTCAGCACCACCCACCGCCGAGAGACCGGGCCCGAGGGCACCGATCCGAGACACACCCCGACAACAAGAAACCGAACCGCAGCCGAACCACAGAGCCCGGGAGACCGGGGAGGAGCAAGTGACAACCAGGGACGTACCGAGACTCAGACACTCTTCCCGGGTCGGCGCCGAGCGGCCACACCGAGACGACCGATGCACAGGCCAGGAGGAAGACCATCAGAACCAGCAGTCCGAGGTCCACGGTTCAGCCGGAGGTGCTGGGAGTGACCCCACACACTCGCCAGCCGAACCAAGTCCGGTTCCGGGGAGGGAACCAGGAGGCACAGGAGCCCCGTCCGTCCAGGTCGGCGTCAATGAAGAAGTGAGACTGCGCAGGTCAACTAGGGTGCCGAGGCGTCCTATGTACCTGCGCGATTACGTGACATTCATTAACTTTGAGTGACTGTTTTCTGACTAGGAGGGGAGGAGTGTTATGTCCTTATAAGGACACCCGCCCAGATTGGCTGCCAGCCATCGGGCGGGAAGTTTGAATAGCTGTCTAGGGGCAGTGCGTCTGCCGGAGCGAATATAAGGAGAGCTCCGGCAGTGCACAGTCTTGTTACTGTAGCTAATAAAGTTACTAAATGTATCGAGCTGGTCACGTCTTCATTTCCTGCGCCTGATCTAACATTAAGTATACATAATACAAATCTACAATCTACAATCTCAGCTGATGTTGAGCATTCTGAAGTTTTGTTTATTTCAGCATTATGCCAAGATATAAATACTTAGGTATAATGTTTTATTTAAACTTATGCTCTTCTTCTTCCTCCTCCTCCTCCTCCTCCTCCTCCTCCTCCTCCTCCTCCTCCTCCTCCTCCTCCTCCTCTTCTTCTTCTTCCTCTCTCTCTCTCTCTCTCTCTCTCTCTCCCCCCTCAGCAAACAATATTTATACATTAAGCAAAATAACATGAAGAACAGAACAAACACACGTTTCAAGTAGGTTAGAAAAAAGAAGCAAGGAAGAGGGCTGAGTGACAAAATACAGAATAACAGAATTAGAAGGGACTTTGGAGGTCTTCTAGTCCAACCCCTGCTCAAGCAGGAAACCCTATACCATTCCATACAAACAGCTGTCCAAGCTCTTCTTGAAAACCTCCAGTGTTGGAGCACCTACAACTTCTGGAGGCATTTGGTTAATTGGTTAACTGTTCTCAGTTCTAAGAAAATTTCTCCTTAGTTCTAGGAGCAGGGATTGTTGGTTCAAGAAAAGACGTA
Source organism: Pantherophis guttatus (assembly GCF_059756535.1). Taxonomy (NCBI): domain Eukaryota; kingdom Metazoa; phylum Chordata; class Lepidosauria; order Squamata; family Colubridae; genus Pantherophis; species Pantherophis guttatus. The sequence continues at coordinate 314,270 of NC_142074.1, forward strand.
ACTGCCACACAATCAACAGTTGCACAAAGGACCTCCCGGCCACAACTGCCACCTCTCCTCTAACAGGAGTCATGAGCCAGGAGAACCCCCAGATTATGTCCTGGGTCTGTCTGTGGACCACCAAGATGATATATTACAAAGTACCCTAAATTTACAAAGTAGCGTTTTGATAAGTTCACCAAAGAGGAAAAATACTGAAAAATATTATCATGTCAAAATGGCACAAGTTAGATTTGTAGAAGTGCTTAATGTCCTCTCTACTGTTGAATTTAGAAGTTTGCAGTTCTCCCATTTGCCCATATTTGGGGATGTTGACCCTGCCGCAACTAGGTCCAGTAAACAAAATGTCAATCCTGCATGATATCAGCACAATGGGCTGGTATTTGTTCAGATAGTTATAAAACTTCCTAGAACAACATTAGTTATGAAAATATGAACTTTGATGGAGATCAGAACTGGGGTGATTTTTGAAGGGCAGAGGGATGAATGGCTATGATAACCATCGCCCAGAGCAGGGTCACACAAGGCACCTCTGCCCAGTTTAAATTCTGAAAGGAGAAGGAATTCAGGGAGGATTGGGGGGTGGGGGGGGGGAAAGGAAGGTCAGAAGGAGATGCAGATCTGACCTGAAGCAAAGCTCCATTGTTCAGATGCTTATAGATCAGGGTTTGTCAACCTCGGCCACTTCAAGATATGTGGATTTCAACATATCAATAATGTTGAACCGTCAATAATGGTACTACATCTACATGGAGGGGAATAAGCGATGGGGTACCCCAAGGTTCTGTTTTAGGCCCAGTATTCTGAGATATCTTCATAAATGACTTAGAGAGGGGATAGAAGGGGAATTCATGAAATCTGCAGATGACACGAAGTTGGCAGGAATAGCCAACTGCCCAGAAGTCAAGCTCTTGATGGATCTTGACAGACTTGAACACTGGGCCCTATCTAACAAAATGGACTTTAATATAGAGCAAAGTAAGGTTTACACTTAAACTAAAAAAAAAAAAAATCAAATGTACAAGTACAGGTTAGGTGAAGCATGGCTCAATAGCAATAACTGTGATAGGGATCTTGGAGTCTGAGTGGGCAATCACTTAAATATGAGCCAACAGTGCAGCAGCAGCCAAAAAAAGCTAATGCAATCCTTGGTTGCATAAACAGAAGGATAGAATCAAGACTATCTGAAATATTTGTATCGCTTTATAAAATCTTAGTAAGAACACATCTGGAATATTACATCCAATTTTGATCACCACATTATAAAAATGGTATTTAGACTTTAGAAAGAGTTCAGAGAAGAGCAACTAAGACGATTAAGGGTCTGGAGACTAAAACATGTGAAGAACAGTTGCAGGAAATGGGTATGACCAATCTAGAGAAAAAAAGGACTAGGGTTGACATGCTGGCAGTCTTGAGGGGCTGCCAGAAAGAAGAGGGGCTTAACCTGTTCTCCAAAGCACCGGAATGCACTCTCTTCTGTGAGTACAATTCATCAGTGGAATGGCTTGCATTCAGAAGTTGTAGGTGGAGGCTTTTAAGAAGAGACTGGACAGGCACTTATTTGGAATGGTACAGACTTTTCTGCTCGAGCAGGGGGTTGGACTAGAAGACCTCCAATGTCCCTTCCAACTCGGGATTCTGTAAGAGGAAGTCCATGCTGGATGGAGAATCCTGGGAGTCGAAATTTTAAAAGTTGTGAAACACTGTAATATATATATAAATCCTTACAGCTATGGAATACAAGAATAGGAAGACTATACAGATATTGTACAACCCAGGTAAAATTATTTATAAAACTTAATTCCGTTCCTAGTTTAAACAACATGTCTTCCCATCCTTGGCTTTCTGCCCAAAATTGCCCAGATCCAGGCTGTTGCGGGAGGGACCCGATACTCCCATATTACACCACTCCTGCGCAGCTTGCATTGGTTGCCGGTTGCCCTCCGGGTGAGATTCAAGGTGCTGGTGTTAACCTATAAAGCCCTTCAGGGCTTAGGCTCAGGTTATTTCTCAGACCACCTGCAACCAGCGTCAACTTCCCATCGCCCGGTGTGCTCTCACAGAGAGGGCCTACTCAGGGTGCCATCGGCTAGACAATGTCGGCTGCAACTCCCAGGGGTAGAGCCTTCTCTGTGAGTGCCCCCACCCTTTGGAATCAACTTCCCTTGGGGCTCCGGTTGGCCCCTGACCTTCGCACCTTCCACCGTGAATTGAAAACCTGGCTATTTATGTCCCCCGGCCTGGACTGATGGGGTAGTATATTTTAATTTTTTTAAAAAAAAACTTCTTGATTTTTATGTATATTCGTTGTTTTTAACAGTCGCTTGGTCGACTGTCGTTGTGAGCCGCCCTGAGTCTTTGGAGATAGGACAGCATACAAATTTTATAAAATAAAATAAATAAAATAAATCACTAGAGCCGCCCATCTTGCCAGTGAACAGAACGTAGAAGTCAGAGCAGCTGATAAGGAAGGCTACCTGAGACCGAAGGGAGATTCCAGAGTAGCTTGGATGATTTTGCCACGTGTTCCGGTTGGCTCAGCACCAGAAAAGTTAGTGCAAGTTATCCCTAGTTCAATATTCTGTGCCTGAGAACACTTCCCTCGTGCAAACAGCGTCCGGTATTTGTAAATCTGATTCCCTTTGCCATTGGAAGGACTACTCCAGGATATGTCGTAGTTCCGAGCAACGAACCCAATTGAATCAGGATTTGGAAGCTCCGTTCAGGCTTGAATGAGTACACTGTATTGGCACTTACAAAGGTAAAGCGAGCCCTGGGTAGTAATTCCCACGCTTCAGAGTAATAAAAAGAATAGAAACTTCCCACCCCCCTCAGGTGTCTTGGGTCACGTTATCCAATCAGTCCAGTGGGATCGTCCCCCTCCATCTCAGATGACCTTGGTTCACATGCTGCCTCTGGTGGATGTTTTGTCTGGTGGACTCAGGCACCACATTCCACTCCTTTCTAACTCCCCCCTCCCCCCCCCAAGAGTGGCAACTGAGAAACCAAGGAGAAAGGAAACATGGCTTCAGCCGAAGTCCTTCCGAAGTTGACAGAGGAACCTGAAGGACCACCTGGAATGCTGCCTCTTTGCTGCCCAGGCCTTGACTTCTGGACTCCTGACTTGATCCTCTCCGGCAGTGTTTCTCGACCTTGGCAACCTGAAGCAAAGCTGGCTGGGAAATTCTGGGAGTTGAAGTCCACACATCTTCAAGTTGCCAAGGTTGAGAAACTTTGCTCTGGACCAGAGTTCTCCAACCTTTTCGGCTTTGTGGACCGTCGTCCACGCATGCGCAAAGCCTTCTGCACATGCGCAGAGGCTTACAATCATTGCAAAAAAGTGACATCATGACGTCCGCACAGGTGGGCGGAGCCTCCTGCAACCACCGCTATTGGTTCACCCGAGCAGGATAGAACCAGTTGAATTTCATCCATGCTTTGGACTTCCAGTTGCTCTTCTGCGATCTCCCTGGCTGCAAGACATCTCTTTGGGAAATTGGAGCATGTACAGTAGCTCCTGGACTTTTGCTCTTATCCTTGGGACCCTGGATATTTGATCCTCTCCTTCCCTTCTATGCTCTTATTTTCCTTGCCTCTTTGACCTCCACCCAGGCTCCCTTTTTGCCCTCCCAGAAGTTCTCTTCTATTCCTCCTGCCTCCAAAACTGTTATTCAAATATTGATTCCTGTCATATGCAGAATATAAAACTTGGATTTTCAAAACATGCATACTGTACTGTGCTAAATTCAAAGCCCTAATGCATCCAATGGCTTAATATAACTGAATAACAGAGCTGGAAGGGACCTTGGAGGTCTTCTAGTCCAACCCCCTGCTCAAGCAGAAGACCATGTATCATTCCAGACAAGTAGCTGTACAGACTCTTCGTAAAAGCCTCCACACAACCACTGAAACAATGGTTGGTTTTCCCTCATTTTGAACCACATAATGACTCAGGGGAATTTTTGGCTAGTCTAAAATATTGTGATCAATCCCCAGTCTTTGACCTTCTAGCCGATTTTCCCCACTCTCCTCCCAACCTCTCCCTTCTCCTGCCCTCCCCTTGCAGATTATTTGAAAGTTGATGGGGATACACTTTTTCCCTTTAACACTGACATCAAAAACAAATTCAAATGATGAAAGTAGATCCCCTCCCAAGGCAGGTCTGCAGAGTGGCCTCTATAATCAATGCGTTGTAGGACGAGGTGATTTGACTTCCAGGCGTTTGGCCAAGCCAGTTCCAACCAGCAGGGCTTCGGATTTTGGACAAGGTGGCAAACACAGGACCAACTGTGACTGTTTGGCAAACTGGGGGATGCGGGTGGAAGCGGACCCAACTACCATTTGGGTCCAGAGAGGCAAGAATTAGTATTTTTCAAATGCTTATTTGTAAATGAAGAGCATAGTTTGATGTCAAACTGCTTAAAATAATCTCTTGGGAACACTAACATAAACAGTACCAAGAAACATTTATTTAATCATCCTCAGTGAAATGTAAAGGACCTTTCTACAGCAAAGAGATGTTGATGTGATGAATAAACATTGTCAAATATAAAAACTGCATTTAAAAATAAGTGTTTAATCCAGAATTTACTATTTGATTTCTAAAGATTGCCAGTGGTATCAAGCTGTTCAGAATACATCCATTTTGATGTCCCTTTTCTCTCCTAGACTATCTAAATCTCTACAAGTTCAAGGAATTTTTTTTTAAAAAACCTGATTAATTACTGTGAGAAACAATTATCCCGGCAATTGGCAAACCTAAAGAGCAGCAGAGATTTCACAGGGAGACTCCAAAAGTGCTTCTAATATCCTGTATATAGTTTCGTATTATATAGTTTCACAAAGGTAGAAAGTCTTGACATCAGTAGTTAGTTCAATTTACAGTAGTGTAAATATACTCTGTGCAGAGCTTTAACTGCCTTCCCAGGTGATACAGATTTTCACCTACAGAAAGTTGCATCTCCCCATCTGACAATTGCTAGGTATCTTCTTGAAAGTTTTTATTTCTACCTTTCCAACAGAACAATATTTGACATGAGTAGCTGTAAAGGGGAAATTCTTCCGAATATACTTTGTGAAAATGTACAATAAAAATGCACACTGCAAAGAAATAATCCACAGTGAAAACCAGAACAATGGACTTCATAGCCAGGAACAGACCCTAACCATTCACTGCATCTCTCTAACTTCACATCTGTGGAATTCCGTGTTCTTCTTCTCCAAGGGATCAGCTCAAATGAGGATTGGCCTCCAGTCTAGAAGAGCCAAAGTTGGGCTCGGAACTTAAGCAGGACTAGACTTGGTGGAAGGGAAATCTCCAAGGGGACCACAGGGCCAGACTCGGAGATGGGTCCCGTGATCCAACCAATTGAGCTTGACTTTGTTTTCGCTGGCTCAGTTGGGGTGAGTCTTGCTCCTCCTCTGCCTCACAGAATGGCCACTGGGGGGGGGGGCGCTGCAAGTAAGAACACATCCCAGCCCATTCAAAGGGGATAAATGTAGCCCCCAACTGATGGGCTTGGACGGGCTGCTACTTTGGGACTTCACAATCTTTCTCCCATCAATTCTGTCAAGCCACAAAGAAGCTTCCTTGGAAGCGGCAGACATCTAGCAGTCTCTCTCAATCCCTCTGGCAGAAATGAGCCCCACAGAGCACCAATTTTTCATCCCTATTCAGGTGAGGCTACAGATTCTGAGCACAGAACCCCTTTCAGGAGCTGGCCTGGCACCACAGCCTAAATGGGGGCTAAAATGGGGCTGTGTTGCACATGGTTAAGTGGTTAGATGACCCAAGTGATTCTATCCATGTATAATCTGAACTAAGCGGTCATATTAAGCCACCGTATGCTTGAGTTTGTTGGGCACAGCAAGTTATATGAACTCAGAAATGGGGTTTGTTGGTTTAGGGTGTTTGCTTTCAGTCTGGAAAGTAAAGGCCTCCCCTCTTTTAACAGGGCCAGGATAATATTTGCAGGGCAGGTCATGTGCTTCGACTACTGTTTCGTTTGCTTCTCCACTTCCAGTTCTCTCCTGATGTCTGAGACATCCGTGGGCACCTGGACCGTCAGGCCGTCCATCCATTTCTTCACACACACCTGGCAACCCAGACGAGATCTGAAAAGCAGATGCAAAGATCTGGATTTGGGTGTCACTTTCCTAGCATGCAACAGCCTAATCTGTTGCCAGGTGTACCGCTGTTTGCAGTAGGACAGAAGGCCTTTGGCATCCCTTGTGAGCCCAGACCTTAGATGCAGCTCAAAATGCCACTTGAAGCTAAGGATACCATGAGAACTGACGTTGACAACCAAAATAAAAATCCAAAAGACTCTATAAAGGCCTATGGGAAATGTGGAGGCTCAGAGGTTAAGATGCTGGGCTTATCAGCAGCCCAGGTTCAAGACCCAAGCACCACGCAATGGGGTGAGTGCCCATCCTTGCCCCAGCTCTTGCCCACTTAACGATTCAAAAGCATGCAAGTGTGAGTACATCAATAGGTACCACTTTGGTGGGAAGGTAACAGCTCCCTGTGACATCATGCTGGCCATATAACCACAGAAATGTCTTCGGACAGTGCTGGCTCAATGGCCAGAGATGAGCTGCATCCCCTAGAGGTGGCAATGAGCAGCAGAGTAAAATGCGCAGGGACTCCATTTCCTTTACATTTCCCCTATAAAGGGATGCCCAAGGCAAATTGGTCCAGAAAGTAGCTGGATAAGCAAGCATTTCTCTTCTCTAGATAATTATGCTTCCACTTATGCGAGGCTGGGCAGGATCCCGTATGATGCCCTCTCAACCTTTTTTCTGGATGTGGCAAACTGACTGAGCTCATCAACATCTATGCAACAGTCACAACATGCTTGGGATTGCTCCCCAGGAGCAATCCCGAGGAGTCCTCGGAGTCAGGTAAATGAGCAACTTGCATTCTTCCCTTCATTGAAACAATGGCCAGAGTGCAGAGTTGGAAGGGGCTGAAATGCCCCCCTTCCCCCACCCTCCAATGCACTCAGAGCCAAGAAAGGGGCACCCGGGATGCTTACGTGTCAGTCAGTCCGTAGGCCAAGTCCAGCATATCCAGCTCGTCATCAGTGATCTCACCCAGTTGCTGAAACGCTGCTTTCTCAAAGATTAGATGGCAAGTGGAGCAGGCCAGGGTGCCCTCACACGCCCCTGCAGGAGAAAAGAGGCCACCGTCATTGGCAGAAGCCACGCAAGGCTCCTTCTGCGGGTTTACAGTGTTACCTACATGCTAGAAACCCAGGAGAGCAAGCAAAAATGAATAGCATCAGCTTCCCACCCTCGATTTTAGAAAGCTCCAACGACAGCAAATGGTGTCATGTGGCGAGAAAACACAGGCTGCGCCATAGAATTGATTGGACGAAGCTACGTTACATATAAGTGTAAAGATTCAGAAATAATAAATAAATTCAGAAATAAACTGGGGCTTGGTTATTCTGCCATCTGGGGAACCAAATAAGGAAGAAAGTGCTGCTTTGTATTTTATTCTTCATGTAAAAGGAGTAGATGGATGAAGCAAACTTAAGTAAATTCTTGAGTGTAAAAGATGATCATTAGGATGTGGGCATACTTTGGTGGTAGAGGCACACTTGGAGTGTGAAAAGTGTGTGGTGGGTGCACTCACAAAATAGCAGCCACATCTAGTCACAAAATGACCCCATCACCTCAGCAGGCTGATGAGAAGCATCCTTTGACCGGAAGAAGATTGAGATAGCAACAGTGGCGAATATCTGTAGCTCGGGTGTAGGAGGAGGGTGAGGGTTCATTCTCCAAGCCTGGTTTCCGAAGGTCTCGTCACCAGGCTGGGTAACATCTTCAGTGGAAGAATGAGCTGCTCAGATTATTTCAACCCTCAGAATTGAAGATTTGGGAACCCTAAAGGCTTTCCTGCCGGTAAACAGAGGCTTGGACTTTGTAGGGCCCAGCTTGCTGCCATCTCCTGGTTAATCTTCAGTATACAAGTTTAATAAATAATAATAATATCTGTGAGTAAAACCAAGTGACACAAACTTTCAAAGGCACGAAAGCCAGTCTGGTCTAATAGCACCAGACTAGAAGCTGGGAGACAGTGAGTTCTAGTTCCACCTAGGAATGCAAGCCGGCTGGGTGGTTTTGGGGCAATCACCCTCTCTCTCAGCAGAATTCACCTCAGAAGGTTTTTGTTGGGAAAATAGGAGGAGGAAGGAGTATTAGGGATGTTCTCTATCTTGAATTATTAATAAAAATAATAAAGATAGACTACAGATAAATAAATATATCTAGGCTTAGGAAGAAAATGCAGAATGTTCAAACTTTGAGTGTTAACTGGATCCAGCACTCTTGGTTCTCCTTGCTGGGCTGTCCCAGAGAAAGGAGGCGAGATCAGATCTCAGGAGGTGGGTGTTCTAGTGCCTAGACCAGTCTGTAAAACAATTTTGCCAACTGCTAAAAGAACAGATTATTGGTAACCAATAAAACCTGAAGACAGAAAGGCAGAATCTCACCACTAACCAAAGCCATCGATGTTAATGTTTTGATTTATCACAACCTCCAGCAGACTTTCCCCTTCTTTGGCGCTGACCGAGTATTTCTCTCCATCCCGATTAATAAAATGTAGCCTCACTTTGTCCGCAGAGCTGCATGGAGAGAGAAGCACAACACCCATTCAGAGGGAGCTCAGGTGCTCCCAAGTGCCAAGTGACAGTCAAAGAAGCCACAAGTAAAAATTGCCGTTCACATTGGTCAAAAGTCCAAAGCATTCTACTCTTTTGTGTCAGCTGGTTGCAACCGAGCTAAAGATGGGGAGGTGGTAAGTTATTCCTGGGCCCAGAGCTATCGAGATATCTTTACACTAGGAGTTGCACAGCCACAAGGAAGGTCTCCATCACTGGAAGTTTTCAAGAAAAGGCTGAACAGAATGGTATAGGGTCTCCTGCTTGACGGGTTGGACTAGAAGACCTCCAAGGTCCCTTCCAACCTATTCTTCTATGTCTCCAGCTTTCCTGACTGCAAAACATGGAACAACATTCCGACTTGGGCCATCAAAAGCAATGGAGCACTTTTCCATGTCCCATCCCCCATTCCTGGAATTTTCAGACCAAGAACCATTTGTGCCCTCTGAAGGGCAAAAAGCAATGATCCAGGACCCCAAAATCCATATTTTAGCTATATGTTAGACTTTGGGCATGTCCACTAGGGAATTGGGTAAGTCATATTTCTAGTGAATTACATTACACAATGTCAACTATGGTGCATCAGGAGAAATTCATGATAGGGATGCGGCTCACATGAGCTGTTTCTCGGTTTGTTTCTGCAAAAGATCTCCGCAGGGGATTCAACAGGGGTCCCTCCAAACTTGGCATTTGGCTTCTGCTATTCTCAGCTTTTGATCCATCTCTAAATTTGTAATGGCCTCATGGATATTTCTGCTTGGAAATTTCAGTATCATCAATTATGACTCATCTAATAACTCGCAAGATTTGTTTTTCTTGCCATGTACAGGTATACATCCAAATTAGATTGTTTGTTTCTCTGTGTCATATAATATAAAATAGAATATAGAATATATTCTATTGTGTGTGTCTGGACACACAAGGAATTTGTCTTGGTGCATACGCTCTCAGTGTACATAAAAGAAAAGATATGTTCATCAAGAATCATAAGGTACAACACTTAATGATAGTCATAGGGTACAAATAAGCAATCAAATCATATTAGGAAACAGTCAATATAAATTGTAAGGATACAAGCAACAAAGTTACAGTCATGCAGTCATAAGTGGGAGGAGATGGGTGTTGGGAATGATGAGAAGATTAATAGTAGTGCAGACTTAGTAAATAATTTCACAGTGTTGAGGGAATTATTTGCTTAGCAGAGTGATGGCGTTCGGGAAAAAACTGTTCTTGTGTCTAGTTGTTCTGGGGTGCAGTGCTCTATAGTGTCATTTTGAGGGCAGGAGTCGAAACAGTTTATGTCAAGGATGCGAGGGGTCTGTAAATATTTTCCCAGCCCTCTTTTTGACTCATGCAGTATACAGGTTCTCAATGGAAGGCAGGTTGGTAGCAATTGTTTTTTCTGCAGTTCTAATTATCCTCTGAAGTCCGTGTCTGTCTTGTTGGGTTGCAGAGCCAAACCAGACAGTTATAGAGGTGCAGATGACAGACTCAATATATGTGGGTATATGCATGATTATCTATCTATCTATCTATCTATCTATCTATCTATCTATCTATCTATCTATCATCTATCTATCTATCTATCTATCTATCTATCTATCTATCTCCTCTCCTGCGCGAGCTGCACTGGCTCCTGGTGGTCTTCCAGGTGTGCTTCAAGGTGTTGGTTATCACCTTTAAAGAGCTCCATGGCATAGGGCCTAGCTATCTTCGAGACCGCCTGCTGCTACCGATGGCCTCCCATCGACCTGTGCGCTCCCACAGAGAGGGCCTCCTCAGGGTGCCATCAGCCAAACAATGTAGGCTGGTGACCCCCAGGGGGAGAGCCTTCTCTGTGGGGGCACCTACCCTCTGGAATCAGTTGCCCCCAGAGATAAGGAGAATCCAAGACCTCAGTGCCTTCCGCCGTGCCCTTAAAACCCACTTTTTCCAGCAAGCCGGGCTGGCTTAGGAAGAAATTTTTTAAATGTTTAATTGGTTTGTGGTTTTTTAAATTTTTGGGCCAAATTTATATATATTTTAATTGTTTTTAATATTTGTATTTCATGTTTTTAATTCTGGCTGTGCACCGCCCTGAGTCCTCAGGGAGAAGGGCGGTATATAAATTGAAAAATAAATAAATAAATAAATAAATAAATAAATCTATCTATCTATCTATCTATCTATCTAATCTATCATCCATCTATCTATCTATCTATCTATCTATCTATCTATCTATCTATCTATCTATCTATTTATGTTGTCGTGTTTATGTAGTGTATATTGGAGGTGGTGACCCTTTGAGAGCTGTATGCTGCATTTCTTTATGTCAAAGACTATGGATCACTTTTCCCTCAGCCCCAAAAGTTCAGTGGCTACTCCTTCTTCACCTGCTGGCTGGTTTGGGATATAAAAGCAATTTCATTGCAACTCATTAATAAAGAAACTCAGAAAGTTTCTTTATTATTATTATTTCTTCTTTATTATTTCTTTGTTATCACCTATTCCATTCCTACATATAGTATGCTACAATGTTATAGGAGCACACTGTAGGATATCGTGATGGGGTGATTTTAGATTCTTCTAGCCCCTGAAGAACAATAGCTTTTCTGCCATAACTCTCTTGATGGGCCACGGTGGTCCCTCCCTTTGTCCGGGGTCCTGCTCTTTTGTGCTTGGGTCATCCCACTCCCTGGCCAAAGCACCTGGGCTCTTTGAGTGTGTGTATAGGGGGGTGACTTCCTTTCCATGGCCCCTTCCAACCATGCTGTTCCCGGTTCTACTTTTCTCCATGTAGCAGAGCTTTCTGTATCTTGCACTTTCAGTCCAAGTGTTCCAAGAAGAGAGAGGAGGTCCCAGCCTAAGCCAGGCCTGCGTGGGCGTTGCTCTGCTTCCCAATGGCTCTGCTCATGCTCCTCAAAGAAATATTATATTTTCCTTTGTTTCCTCTCCTCTGTATCTCAGTGTCAGGCTATAAATCCCAGCAGTCCCCCCTCAGGGAAACCCTTTCTTTCCACATCGAAGGCAGGCGGCATTTCTGAGTTTGCAGGCTGTTCCTGCAGGTTGTAGGTGGTTCCCGCCACAGCTCACACATACAGTTTGGGTTGCTATTTTGTCACTAGTGCAGCTTTTCTTGGTAGCTGACTTGAGGTGGTGGATGTCATCATCCTTGTCCGTCCCGTCCTCAACATCCAAGTCTTCGTGATGAATCGTGTCAGGTTTGATAGGTGTGGATGGGCTGTTTGCCTGCTGAATCTCAGTCGTGGATTTGTTTGACAGTTCGGCAGCATGGGCTTCGACTAATGCTGTCTGTAGAGTTATCTCCATCTTGGCCAGTAAGTGGTGCTGTAGTCGGAGATCTCTTACTCCGCAGACTAGCCTATCGAGCAGGGCATCGTCAAGGTCTCTGAATTCGCAATAGAGAGCCGCAGATCTTAGTGCCGCTATGAACTGACTATTCACCTTTGTTCTGGTTTCTGTGGTAAAAAGCATGGTGGGGGGCGATTCTGGATGGCATTGGTGCATAATGGCTCCTAAGCCTGGCCATTAAGGTCTCCCAAGGCACAGAATGTATTGTTTGGGGAGCTAACAGAGTCCTAGCTATTTCAAACATCTCTGTCCCGTAAAATGTTAAAAAATATGCCTTTTTCCTGTTGCCAGAGATGTCTACACAGTCATTGGCTACCAAAAAACACTCAAACACTCTGTCTATGTAGGAGTCCCACGACTCAGAAGTTGGGCTGAAAGCAGCGAAAGTGTTTAATGCAGCCATTCTTAGCAGACTGAGGCGACTCAAACGGCTGTGTCTGAGGCAATTGTATGGTAGCACGACCTCTCGTTGTCTATGAATTCAGCTCAATCTAGTGACAGCTCTTAGTGACGGTTACTAGCCCGGGTCTAGCACCTCAGTCTGGGAAACAATCCCATCCTCGTCGCCAGTTGATCAGTACCAAGAACAGCGGCAGACAGACTGAGGTGAGACAATAGGCTAAAATCAACTGTTTATTTATGCTAACAGAGATTGCTAACAGGCAGCTGCTCCACTGACAACAACTGTGAGGTTTTCTCCATCTGACAGCGCTTTTATACTCAGCTGTCAGACAGGGCAGCCAATCAGAATGCTTCTCGGTTCCTGCTAGTGGAGCGGACCTCAGTGAGGACAGCAAAACACAGCAATACGAGCCCATTTTTGCAAAAAACGGGGCATTTTTGCCCTCCCCAGCCCACAGCAGCACTCTGCAGGTCTCCCAAAGCCTCTGTGCACCCCATTTTTGTGAAAAACAGGCCCATTTTTTGCCCATTTTTTAAAAAACGGGGGTGTTTTTGGCCTCCCCAGCCCAGGGGAACACTCTGCAGGCCTCCCAAAGCCTCTGCGCATCCTGTTTTTGTGGAAAACGGGCCCATTTTTTGCAAAAATGGGATCCCTGGGGTGGGGCTTTGGTGTATATGACGCACCAACATTTCCACCCTCTTTTAGGGGGGAAAAAGTGTGTCTTATATGCCGAAAAGTATGGGTAATTGCAAAACATTTGGGATGGCAGCAGTTTTTTTTTTATTTCGCTTTGCTGCCATCTAGTGGTCATTCAGATCTGTGCAGCCTAAGTCTGCTTGTCCTGAACTTCCAAAATGCCCTTTCTTACTACAGAGTCCTGGGAGAAGCCTGGGAGATTACAATGGAAATGGAGAGTGCTGCCTTCTAGTCTTGATTTATCATTTCTGGCAGGAACAAAAAGCCTTAGTTTAGGATGGAGCAATGTTGACCTAAGCAGGGACTGAAACTGCCACACCATCTTTACTTACAAGAAAGATCTTTCCTCAAATGATGATCTTGAGAATGGAGTCAGCCCTTGGGGACTGTAGAAAACACTCAGATGCCTGGGGACCCAAGAGCTTCTCTGCAGCTCAAGGAAGCATACTCCTTGCATGCAAAAAGGGGCAGGCGACAGGGTTGAGCAAACTTACAACAACTTTCTTCCAGACTTAATACCCAGGATAGGGGAAAAGGGGGTAAAGGAGTCCCTGCAGATTTTATTCTGGTAGCCGTTGCCAACTCTAGGCCGCCTGCTGCTCATTTCCGTTTCAAGGCCATGGAGCCAGCGCGGTCCGAAGACATTTCCGTAGTCACGTGGCCAGCATGACATCACGGAGTGCTGTTAGGTTCCCACTCGAGTGGTATTTATTTACCAGCATTGGCATGCTTCCTGTTAGGTTGGCAGGAGCTGGCATGAAGGTGGGGGCTCACCCCCATCGCGTGGCATTCAGGTCTTGAACTTGGGCTGCCGGCTTTCCAGCTGACAAGCCCAGCTCTTAACCACTTAGCCACCACGGTGCCCTATTTAGCCTAGAAGGAAGAAAAATTTTAAAAAATAATTTAATTAATTCAATTTATATGCCGCTCCTCTCCGAAGACTCAGGGCGGCTTGCAAAAATCCTTGCAAGCATTGATCATCCCATGGAATGGTTAGACTGCACCTCCCAAAATGCCAAGCCTGCTGGGAGATGGAATTCTGGGAATTGTAGTCTGAAAACAGCTAGTCTGGGGAGCTTGCCATGGCATTCAAACTGCACTTTAGAGTACAGGCTTCTGACGGTGTTGTTTTAAACCATCATATGCTGATACCACATTCAAATTTAAGTTTTGATCATGTACTTGTGAATATTGTGTTTGCCTATTGCTTTGGGAACTTTTGAAGGAGAAACATATGAATGTAACACTGAAATATCTTTCCATTTGAATGTGTGAGTGTTTTTTTTAAAAAAAGAATTGCATACAGGGGCTAAAATGAGGCTGCTGACATTTAGTGTTGTGGTCCGCTAACAGCCTGCAGAGTTGGAAGCGGAGTCGGACAGTGAGGAGGCTGAGGAAGAACATGGGCCAGTCCTGGATGCTGGGGAAGGCCCGGATGAGGGCTCTGCGTCGGAGGCAGAGATGGGGCCAGGGCCATCTGGGAGTGATGTGCGCACTCTGGAGTCTCCAGAGGCTGACAGCAGAGAGGCAGAGGAATAGGAGGAGCCTGTTCCTAGTGCACGCATGAGAAGAGCTGCCAGAAGGCAAGAGCAGCTAAAGCAAAAAGGACGACTCGGGAGTAAGGCCAAGAGATGATTGGCCCCTCCCATAAGGCTTAAAAGACCTGCAAGGCTCTTGGGCTCTTTGTCGGAAAACAACGTTGATAGATTTGTTTCTTCTCTTGCTGCATTTATTTCTTTTCAGCATCTCCTGCTTCTGAATTCTTCTGAAGGCAGAAGAATTGTGTTATGAAGAATTTGTTTTGAATTAGTTTGGACTACGCGGAGAATGAGTTAATTCTCAGCTGTTCTGATAAAATCTGTTCATTTAGAACTGATTGTGTCTGATAATACATACTTGGGCCTAGGTCACAACAACAACCTCATAATTCGTTAGTCTGAGAGTTGGTTACTGATTTGGGATCACACCATTAATTTCATCATAAATCAAGCTTTGATCCTTGTCCAAAATTTCAACCACTGTATGATTATACCTTGTGAGTTGTATGGACCATCCATTTGCCCATCTGTTGTTTGCAAAAAATGAGCAAACAAGGGAGGAAAATCTCTTATAATGTTTGCTCTGGTAAGAAGCGTTTTGTTTTAAGTTTGCTAAAGAGCAGATGGAGCATATGGATATAAAGTATTTAGCTCTATTTAAACAGTTCATCTTGCAACTGATCATAGAAATCTACATGAAACCGTTGGGGGAGATCATCCGACGATACCAGTATGCTGATGATACCCAGCTGTATATCTTCATCCCGCATCATTTCAGTGAAGCAGTGGATGTGATGTGCCAGTGCCTGGAGGCTGTGAGAACCTGGATGGGAGTCAACAGGCTCAGACTTAACCCAGATAAGACTGAGTGGCTGTGGGTATTGCCTCCCAAGGACCATGTCGATTGTCCATCCTTAGCCCTGAGGTGGGGGAGAAGCTGTCCCCCTCAGAACGGGTTCGCAATTTGGGTGTCCTTGACCCACAGCTGAGATTAGAGCAACACCTGGCAGCTGTGGCTAAGGGGACCTTTATACAGGTTCACCTTGTACACCAATTGCGACCCTACCTGGATCAGGAGGCTCTTCTCACAATCACTCATGCCCTTGTCACTTCATGGTTGGATTATTGCAATGCGCTCTACATGGGGCTACCCCTGAAAAGTGTTCGGAGACTACAGTTGGTCCAGAATGCAGCCGCTTGAGCGGTCGTGGGTGCACCTAGGTACTCCCACATTACACCAATCCTCCGTGAGCTGCACTGGCTTCCTATCGGTCTCCGGTCACAATTCAAGGTGTTGGTTATTACCTTTAAAGCCCTATATATATTTTTTAAATTAGATTTATATGCCGCCGTTCTCCGAAGACTCAGGGCGGCTTACAATGCGTTAAGCAATAGCCTTCATACTTTTGTATATTTTATACAAAGTCAGCTTATTGCCCCCACAAACTGGGTCCTCAATTTACCTACCTTAGAAAGGATGGAAGGCTGAGTCAACCTTGAGCCTGGGGAGATTCGAACTTGCAATAATTGCAGACAGCTGAATGTTAATAACAGGCTTTTAGTCTGTTGAGCTATCCAGGCTCTTCCTTAGGCTTAGGGCCAGGTTATCTTCGAGAACATCTTCTACCTCATAGCTCCCAACGACCGGTAAGATCCCACAGAGTTGGCCTCCTCCGGGTCCTGTCAGCTAAACAATGTCGGCTGGCGGGTCCGCGGGGGAGGGCCTTCTCTGTGGCTGCCCTGGTTCTCTGGAATCAGCTACCTCCTGAGGCCCGGACCGCTCCCACCCTACTGGCCTTGCGGAAAATGGTGAAGACCTGGCTTTTCCAGCAGGCTTGGGGCCGTTGATCTCACCACTGCGATCTTGCAAGATCCGGCCATGAGTGGTGTGTATGGGTTTTTTTAACATCTTTTATTGTATATTGTTTATACTGTCTTTGTTGTAAGCTGCCCAGAGTCCTCGGAGAGTTGGGCGGCATAGAAATATGAAAAATAAATAAATAAACAAACAAATAAATAAATAAATAAATAAAATTAAGTTTAGTGCTTGCTAGGTGCAAATCACATAGCTCCATGATGGCAAACCTATGGCACGTGTGCCAAAAGTGGCAGACAGAGCCAACTCTTTGGGCATGCAAGCCATCGCCCATTGCGTTTCCAGGTTCCAGCGCTCTGGCCAGCTGGTCTTCATGGACACGGGAGCTCCGGAAACTGGAAGAGAATGTGCACCAGGCAGCTGCTCTTCTGGTTTCTGATGCACGCATGTGCACCGGCCAGCTGGTCTTCGTGTGCGCGTGTGCATGCACATGCACACCAGAAACCAGAAGACCAGGTGGCCGGTGCGCATGTGTGCACCAGGAAGATGATCTTCCAGTTTCCGGTGCATGTATGCGCATGGGCTAGCTGGCCTTCATGTGTGCATGCACACCAGAGACCGGAAGAGCGCATGTGCATGCCAGAAACCAGAAAAGCAGCCGCTTGGCATGCATGTGCGTGCATGTGCACCAGCCACCTGGTCTTCCGGTTTTCGGCATGGGTGCGCTCATGCACGCACGCACGCTCCTGTTTCAGCACTCGGTGCTGAAAAGGTTCGCCAACGCGAACAGGAGGTTGGACTAGAAGACCTCCAAGGCCCCTTTCAGCTCTATCCTGATTGGTTGAATTTAGCTCTGATACTGACATGAGGGCAAAATGGCTCAGAGCCAAAGAAAGGCCAGCTGAGCTCCCATGGGAAACTCCTTTGCTGGGATTGTGTTGCAGGGAAGTAGATGGAAAAGACCATCTTCTATCTTTTCTGAACTTTAACCTGCTCTCCCACCTACCTGTTCACTCTTGTCAGAGGACTCTGTATAGGTGGGATGCCTAACCAGACACCCAAGGCCAAAAGTGACCCCCACCTAAAGGCTGAAAGGGGAGCGGTCCCCTCCCCAGGGTGTCCCCAATCTGTTGCTGAAAATGGGAGAGAAGGATAACACACACACACACATACACACTTTCTAAGCCATGACTACTTAACCATGGTATATTTGAAAGAACCCAATGGGGCTGGGTCACAGAACATACTAAGCAAACCCTTAATTATTAGTTTCTGCAGTTATAAATCAGAGCATTTTGCAGTTTGTTTGGTTTTTGGTTTAATGTGAAATGTGAACAATTGTAGCTTCTATAGTAAATCATGATTCAAACAAACCATGGCTTATTGCAATGACAGTTCAGACTCAACACTACTGCACAGCAGCAGTTACAGATGGAGCGGATGGGAAAATCAAACTTGGGAAGGCAAAGTGTTGCCTTGGGAAAATGGAATGGAAGCTGTGGGTTAAAAGTCCTTGACGTCAGCAGCCATTCTGGGGACGCTTTAGAAGGGTTCCCTTCAAGGTTTGTTTTCAAGATAAATTGCCCGGCCTTGGGGTGGCTCCCGCCTTGCCTTCCTCAGTTCCTCAGCAGATGCGGCCTTGGGAAGGACCGTCCTGAGCTGCTCACTTACAAGTCCTCACAGGCTCTAGCGTTGCTTTGCTGCCCTTTTGGTGATTGTGCGAGGTTTGTGATCTGACAAGCCAACAAAGTTTTCGTCCCCCTCAGGGCTTGTGAACCCTGAGGAAGTCCCAAGAGAGGCTTTTCTGGGCCCGGGTAAGCCAAGAGAAGCACATTTATCAGTTGCCTGGTGTGCAGGTTTCTGTCCCTGGAATTCTATCCTAATTTTCTTCAGAAGGTCAAGATGATGAAGGTAGCTCTTCCTCCTCCTCCCAGAACAACCCTCACTCTGGGCTCAAAGTCATTCTGGGAAATTCTGGGGCTGAGGCCTCTCTTAAAGCAGGTCCTCTCTCTTGCTAGACCTTCACTTTCAGGACGCCCCACCCTGGTTCTCCAAAATGTTTTGCCAGCAATGAAGAAAGGACTTTGGACAGGCCATTGTTCAGAGCCTGATGGAGCTGGAAAGCCAAACCTTGAGCAGAAGAAGGAAAGAAGAAGGGAAAAAGATCTGGGGATACAAGAACAAGGGGCAAAGTTTGTATTTTAGATGGGGGGGTGGAAATGCAGATGTTGAGCCAATCTAGCCAAGGGAATATCATCATCTACACAAGGAATTAATCCTTATTTAGATTCGAATAGCAATAGCACTTATATACTGTTCCATCGTGTTTTACAGCCCTCTCTAAGCAGTTTATAGGGTCACCATTCCCCGCCCCCCCAACAACCTGGGTTTTACTGACCTTGGAAGGATGGAAGGCTTGAACTCCTGGCTGTGGGCAGAGTTAGCCTGCAATACTGCATTCTAACCACTGCGCCACCAGGGCTCCTGGTCAAATGCAATGCTGCCCTTCAAGTGAATGAGTTCCCCCCCACACACACACATTTGGCTCTGTGTAGCAATTTATTTATTTATTTATTTATTTATTTATTTATTTATTTATTTATTATTGCGATTTATATGCCGCCTTTCTCCCTAGGGACTCAAGGCGGCTTACAAAATGACAAATTCCAATAAAAATCACAATGAAAAAAATTAAAATCAACAACCCTATGCATCATAAGGCAAATAAGACCCTTATTAACTTGGTCATCCTTATGATGGGACACCACTCAGACTAGGTTGTTTATGACAAGAAGCATCACTGAATAAATCAGTGAGGAAATTGGTCATAATCATTCTTTAAGGCCCACTTGGATGTGCCTTTGGAGAAAGTTCATCTCAATGCTACCCATGAATTCCAGAAACCACCGGTGGAGAAGAGCCACTGGTAAAGGATATTAAATAGAAGAATGTGATGCATCGTAGGTACAATGTGGACAACCATCTTTATTTTGAGTTTGGTGACATATTTTCATTTTTCCTTCCTATTAAGAAACATTTAGAAGTCTAGAACTAATTCTGAGCTAACCAGCTTATTTTATATCCTTGTTTACTCTGAATAAAGAAGGGTGATGGGGTGTGTGGCATCTTCCTGGAGTTTCAAAGCTTTTCCTGCTGTAAAAGTCTCAGACTTTCCATTCCCAGCCCAGAGTCGTGTCCCAGCCAGTCAAGGTCTCACAGTCTTCTGACCACAGCAGGACCATGAAGCGATGGTGCCAGGTTTTGATTAAAAACAACAACAACTGTGGGGCTTTTGTTCGCGGGGAGCTTCTGCACAGGACCTACCGCTGGGCACTATGGAAAACCTGGCCATCCCCGGGGAGGCGGGGGTCTCTGCTGTCCTTATTAAGGATCCTATTAGATCTCTCAGCGGCTATTAATACCATCGACCATGGTATCATGCTGCGCCGGTTAGACAGGTTAGAAGTGGGAGGCACCGTGTTGCGGTCGTTCTCCTCCTTTCTCTCTGACTGGTCGCAGTTTGTGTTGACAGGGGGCCAGAGGTTGACCTCGAGGCGCCTCATATGTAGGGTGCCGCAAAGGTCAGTCCCCTCACCCCTTCTGTTCAACATTTATGTGAAGCCGCTGGGTGAGATCATCTGTGGTTTCGGGGTGCAGTTCCACCAGTACGCTGATGACACCCAGCTGTACATCTCCACCCCAGACCACCCCAATGATGCCCTTGGTGTGATGTCCCAGTGTCTGGAGGCTGTGCAGATCTGGATGGGGAGAAACAGGCCCAAGCTCAACCCATCCAAGACCGAGTGGCTGTGGCTTCCGGTGTCCCGATATAGTCAGTTGGTGCCATCTCTGACTTTTGAGGGCGAGTTGCTGGCCCCCACGGAGAGGGCTTGCAACTTAGATGTCCTCCTGGATGCACGGCTGTCCTTGGAAGACCATGTGACAGCCGTGGCCAGGGGGGCTTTTTATCAGGTTCGCCTGATCGGCCAATTGCGTCCCTTTCTGGATCGGGACTCCCTACGCACGGTCACTCATGCCCTCATCACTTCCCGCCTGGACTATTGTAATGCTCTCTACATGGGGCTCCCCTTGAGGAGCACCCGGAGGCTCCAACTGGTCCAGAATGCGGCCGCACGGGTCTTGCCGCTCCCATGTAACACCCCTCCTGCACGAGCTGCACTGGCTCCTGGTGGTCCTCTGGGTGCGATTCAAGATATTGGTTACCATCTTCAGAGCGCTCCATGGCTTAGGATCTGGATATTTACAAGACCGTCTGCTGCCACCAATAACCTCCCACCGGCCAATTTGCTCCCACAGAGAGGGGCTCCTTCGGGTGCCATCGGCCAAGCAATGTTGGCTGGCGACCCCCTTCTCTGTGGGGGCTCCTGCTCTCTGGAATGAATTGCCCCCCAAGATGCGGAGGATTCCCGACTTACGCACTTTCCGCCGGGCCCTCAACACGCTTTTATTCCAACAAGCCGGGCTGGCCTAATTTTTAAATTTTTTAATTGTTAACTCTTAATTTTTAAATGTCCAAAACGGGTAGTTTTATTTTAATTAGATGTGGGCCAAACTATTTAATATTTTTAAATTGTTTTTACATTTTATATTTGTGTGTTTTATGCTGGCTGTAAACCACCCTGAGTCCCTTTGGGAGAAGGGTGGTATATAAATTTAATTAATTAATTAATCAATCAATCAATCAAATAAATAAATAAATAAATAAATAAATAAATAAATAAATAAATAAATAAATAAATAAGGAGCTCCTCGCAGCTTCTAAGCGATCTGGGAATCTGGCTGGATGTGTCTGCTTTTTATGTTATGCCTTTACATCTGTTTGCTCGACCTAATAATAAATCTTAAAATCCCTTTATTTACTGTCTCTGGATCCAAAGGGACCACTTGCCTGGGCCCCCGATCCCTGCGCTGACATTGGCAAAACCCGTGATGGGTCCGAGGCAATGCATGGCTGTCTTAAGGGCTTAAAATGGGCTCTGGAAGGGCTGTTTTTCTGAAGAGCAGAAGGAGCTCCTGCCAGGCCACCACCTGCCACCGCACCCTGTTTACATGGGCAGCCTTTTGGCTGGACCTCCGATCCCAGCCCTTAGCAATTAGGAACTGTGCAAGCAGCAGTTTGTTGAACAGGACAGGCAGGAGAAGTGGGGCGGGGGGGTGGGAGGGCAGCGATTCCTGCTCTCACTATACTTATTTTAGGATTCTGCTGCTACCTGATTATTTGTAACATGACGCTCTCCAATTCTTACTGTGATAATTCTGTGGCTATTTTGGCCTATTTCTCAGAGGTCTCTTTCGGTTGGCTACCTCAGGCACCCCCCTTTTAAGGCCTTTGCTGTAGTATGTCTTGGTAATATAGAACAATGTGGATTAGACAGCATCACCAGCAGATGGATTCACAACTGGCTGACCAACCACACTCAATGTGGTGTGCAGTCCTCAATGGAAGTACTACATCTATATGGAAAGAAGCATGCCACGGGGTACCCCAAAGTTCTGTCTTAGGCCACAACACTTCAACAGAACAGAACAGAACAGAACAGAACAGAACAGAACAGGATAACAAAGTTGGAAGGGAACTTGGAGATCTTCTAGTCCAACCCCTTGCTCATGCAAACAACTTTATAATATTTCAGACAAATTATTGCCCAATTTCTTCTTAAAATCTTCCAGTATTGGAATATTCACAACTTCTGCAAGCAAGTTGTTCCACCGATTAATTGTTCTCACTGTCAGGAAGTTTCTTCTTAGTTCTAGGCTGCTTCTCTCCTTACTTAGTTTCCATCCATTGCTTCTTGTCCTGCCTTCAGGTGCTTTGGAGAATAGGTTGTTTCCCTCTTCTTTGTGGCAATCCCTTAAATACTAGAACACTGCTATCATGTCTCCCCTAGTCCTTCTTTTCACTAGAGTAGACATACCCAATTCCTGTAACTGTTCTTTATAGGCTTTAGCCTCCATTCCCCGAATTATCTTTGTTGCCCTCACTCTTTCAGTATCTCAAATCTCAACATCTTTTTTACATTGTGGTGATCAAAGTGGATGGAGCATTCCAAGTGGGGTCTTAGCAAGATCTTATAAAATGATATTAACATTTCATGTGAACTTGATTCTGTCCTTCTGTTAATGTAGTCTAAGACTGCATTGGCTTTTTTTGGTGGCTGCAGCACACAGCTAGCTCATATCTAAGTGATTGTCCACTAGGACTCCACAATCCCTCTCACAATTACTAGTATTGAGTCAAGTTTCCTATAGTTCCTACCTATTGTGCTAGGTACCACCGATATTATACCTGTGCATTTGGTTTTTCTTGCCTAACAAGCTGGAGGGAATTGCTAACACTTTGGGAGACAGACTCCAGACTCAGAAAGATCTTCACAGACTTGAGCATTGGGCCCTATCCAGCAAGATCCCTGGTGAGAAAAGTAAGGTCCTATACTTAGGAAAAACCAGGTATGCATAGGTAGCACCTGGATCCATAGTAGTAATTATATTACTAGTGGACAGTCACTTAAATATGAACCAGCCGTGTGCTGCAGCTGCCAAAAAAGCCAACACAGCCAAGGATGCATAGATATAGGGACAGCATCAAGTTCACGAAAATTGACAGCACTGCTTCATATTATACTAGTGAGCCCACTTTTGGAATCCTGCATCCAGTTCTGATCACCACAATACAAAAAAAGATGTTGAGATTCTAAAAAAGAGTGCAAAGAAGAGCAAGGAAGATGATAAGGAGTCTGGAGGCTAAATTGTATGATGCAGAGTTGAGGGAGCTGGGAATGGAGACTAGATTAGGGGGAACACATTAATGACAGTTGAGGGGCTGCCACAAAGAAGAGGCAACTAATTTATTCTCCAAAGCACCTGAAGGCAGGAAAAGAAACCATGGACAGAAATGAATCAAGGAGAGATTAGAAAGGAGAGAAACTTCCTAACAGTGAGAACAGTGAGGCAAGTGGAAAGCTTTGCCTCCAGAAGTTGTGGGGGCTCCATCGCTGGAGGCTGGACAGCAGGTGGACTCCAAGGTCCCTTCCACCCCTAGGAATCTATGATTCTACGCAGTGAGACAACCCCTCTTCCCAGTTTTGGTTGGGCAAGCAGAGAAAATCCTTTCCTGAGTTTTCACGGACATTATCTGTGGCTTACATAGAGTGAGGTTTTTTTCAGAAGCCTTCCTTACGGCATTTTCACAGCTCTCGGCTTTATAGCATCCTAACGGTTTTAAGCAGCCTTGGTGGGAGGGGGAGGTCCTGAGGGGCCAAGATAATAAAGAGGAAGGAGAGCCTCCGGTAACTCCAGCTAGCAGCAGCTGGGAGGGCAGAAGGTCTGACCAAGAGTCCTGCGGAGGCTGGAGCTAAGGAGGTGCAGCCCCAGCAGGGTTCAAGACACCCATCCCCGGACCTCTGTGGCTGACCAAGTGCCTCAGCATCTCCCCCCACCCCCCCACCCCCCCATTTTGCGGCG
Organism: Pantherophis guttatus; assembly: GCF_059756535.1. Classification (NCBI taxonomy): domain Eukaryota; kingdom Metazoa; phylum Chordata; class Lepidosauria; order Squamata; family Colubridae; genus Pantherophis; species Pantherophis guttatus. The sequence continues at coordinate 338,225 of NC_142074.1, forward strand.
CCTCAGAAAGAAGAAGAAGAAGAAGAAGAAGAAGAAGAAGAAGAAGAAGAAGAAGAAGAAGAAGAAAGGAAGGACGGAAGGAAGGAAGGAAGGAAGGAAGGAAGGAAGGAAGGAAGAAAGAAAGAAAGAAAGAAAGAAAGAAAGAAAGAAAGAAAGAAAGAAAGAAAGAAAGAAAGAAAGGTATGATGATCCTTACCCCTGGTCTGTGCTTTCTGGCTTCGGGCTGTCACTGAAGCATCTCCCCAGCTCCAAGTTGCCCGCTGTCAGCCCGGGACGTCCCCTCCCCACAGCTGCGTGTCCAGAGGTGCCAAGGCGGAGAAGTTTGGCAATGCGCTGAGCCAGCATGTTGTATTGTGTTGTGTTGCGTGGCTGCTGAGCTTCTAGGTTTGCAGAACAGATACCCGCGGCTGAAGAAATATAAGGCCAGGGCCAAGGGGGCTGAGCTGCCACGAGCGCCCGGTGAGGAGGGTGGGAGGGAGTCCCATCAGCCCAGCCCAGCCCAGCCCATGAAGGGGGAGTTGCTGGGGAGGAGGAGGAGGAGGGAAGCCAACCACAGCCTCCTGGGGCAGAATGGCTTTGGCTTATGGGCAGCACCATCTCTCCTCTTCTGTTCTCGCTCTCTGGGGGATTACAAGCAGGGCAACAGGCCTATTTCCTTTTTTTTTTTTTTAATTTTTTATTGTATTTTTATTGTTAAAGAATAACAGGAAAAAAAAACAATACAAAAATCAGTAGTAAAGAAAGAAAAAAATCCCCCCCCCCAACGTGCTATACAAATGGAAAGAAAGTTTTAGGAAATTAAAGTCTTCAATTCTTCCAGAAATCTCTTTGATAAGATACTGGCGCTGATTCATCCTATCTTCCAAGTGCAAAGTCCACAAATGTTCCAAGTGTCCAAATGTTCCAAGTGTTCCAAAAAACATTCTCTTTGTATATACCACTTCTAATTTTGATATCACAAGTCAATTTATCGTTTAATGCAAATTTCCATGTTTCATTATACCATTCTTCTAATTTTAAATCAACATTTAATTTCCAATATCTAGCAATTATAATTCTCCCCATTATAACCAAAATCCTCACCAATTCTCTTTCTCCAGTTGTTAATGTTGTTTCATTCAATATTAATAATAATATGGTTTCCGATTTCAATTTGACCCTCTTCTTAATCATTTTAAATATTTCATTTTCTATCCTAGACCAAAAAAGTTCAACCCCATTACATTTACACCACATATGAGCATATGTCCCAAGTTCCACTTTACATCTCCAACACATTTTATCCACTTTATTATCCATTTGAAAAAGTCTTATTGGGGTCAGATACCACTTCCAAATAACTTTATAATTATAATTAAAAAAACAAAAAACCAACAGGCCTATTTCCACCAAAAAAGACAGATAGAAAAAGGGAATGTGCTTTCTTTAACAGAAGGATTTATGACCCTTCCTTCCTTCCTTCCTCCCTCCCTCCCTCCTTCAGCTGGTCAGAGGAGTGCCCATGAGCATATGCAGAGCACATACAGGAAGCATTCAATTACCAAGGACAATCCATACTAAACATACAGAAGAAAGACTTTGCCTGTGGATGCTCAGAAAATGAAGACAATATTACAGTATGGAAGGAAATCCTGGAGGGCTGTTGTTAGGGGCACTAGCAAGCCAAGCAGCCATTTAAACTTGCCAAATATGGTGCTCTGGCTGACATTTTAGGACTTGCCAGGAGGTAGAGACACACAGTTGTGTAACTCCATCCCTAAAGAGGCAGGGCTTGAGAGGGGAAGCAAGGAAGGCTTCCTCCTCCTGGGGGAATCTTAGGCCAAAGAGCTTATGTGTTCCCCAGCAGCCAATGCAGGAGGGGCACCAAACACGGGCTGGGCTGCTTGCCCCCCTCCCGGGTGGCCTTGCCTGGGGCAGAAATCTGCACAAGGGAGGAGGGGAGGTTTTGAGCAGGGAGGTGCAGCTGTGTCTGTGCAGCAGTTCCGTATTCCCCTTGGCTTCCTGCACGCCTTTCAAAGCCTTTCTCGGAACGGTTGCTGTGGCAGGAGGAGATGTCCGCTCTCACAAGCTCTCGGGAGCTCCTTGAACTCAGGCAGAGCAGCGGTTCTTCCTCAAGGCTGCATCAATGCCGTTTCTCCTGCCCTTGAGTTGCCAGAAAAATATGGGAGTGTAAATATGTGACTCCCACAGCTGAGCTCTCCTGGGCCTCAGCAACAAGGCCGAGGGGTGGTTCAGGAATAGGGGTGGGTAGGTGGTGTGGAATCAAGATGGGAGCAGCAGCCATGTGATCAGGGCTCTGTCCCTTCGCCTCCTCCTCCTCCTCCTCCTGCTCCTTCTTTTGCATGCCTCACAAGTAGTGCTGCCCTTGGGGACCTTGTCAGGCCAGCTTCCTTCATGTTGTGGTTCCCTCCCACACAGCGCACGCACACACACACACACACACACACACACACACACACGATGCCCAGAAGGTCAACCACCCTCTTGCTCCCTCTAGTGGGGTGGGCAGGATTGGTCTAAAGCAGGGCTGTCAAACTTGCAGCCTATGGCCCAGATGCGTCACGCACTGGCCACACCCGGTTTAGCGAAGGGGGGGGAGTTGCGATACGTCACGTGACGCCGCTCTGAAGACGTGAGTTTGACACCCCTGGTCTAAAGCAATCAACCCAGCAAAAAGGCCAATCCAAGCGGAGTCCAATTACATGTCATACAGATCACTCCATGTTCATCGCAAGCCCCTCCAGGGCCCCTTTTACGCCCTAGGGCTGTTAGCTGCACGTTGCTTGCCAGAGGTCAATGGTCCAACCTCTTCTGTCAGTGGCTGCAGGAAGAAGCAGGAGCGAGCTTTGCCATTTTGCATTTCGGCGCTAAGTAGAAAACATATTCTTCATCATCTTTCTCCTCCTCCCGTCAATAAATCAGTGAAAATGAAATTTATTTATTACTTAGCAATTATTTATTTCCTATTTATTTCTTTATTACCTCTTGGGAGAATGAAAGTCCTGTGTTAATTTTTTTTAAAAGCCCTCTGGCTGACAAGTCTACTCCACACAAGTCAGCTTTTGGCGGGTCTTAGAGCCCAAGACAATGTCCAGGGACCAAACATGGGTGGGAGGTGGAGTGGCCGCAGCAACTGAAATGGCCGGTGGAAGCTGAGGAGATCCACCCTCTGACCAGGTCAGCCAACATATCATTGGTGAGATTTCACAGTTGCACATGAGGCCAAAATGGAAAGTAATTGAACAGTTGCACAAGTGAAGACAACTGAAAACAGAAAACAGAATAACAGAATTGGAAGGGACCTTTGGAGGCCTTCTAGTCCAACCCCCTTCTCAAGCAGGAGACTTTATAGCATTCCGGACAAAGGGCTTGTCAGCCTCAGCTTTCCTGCTTTAGCTGCCATAAGAAACGGGGAGGGATTAGGTATGGAGCAGAGGGGGGGAAGAGAGCAGGAGGGGGTTTGTCTTTGTAGGAGGGGACTTCGTGGGAATCGAAACTGGATTTCAGAAGGGGATGGCTGACCAACTGTCTCGACATTCCTGATGGATGACGCTGCCAGACGTGTTGCCACCTGACCTTTGGAAGACCTTTAGATTGGCTGAGAAAATATAAACACGAGGGGGGGGAGAAGCTTAGTAGATGCATTTCGCGCGTTTTGGTCACTTCCAGCTTTTCACTGGGGTGTTAATCTTTTCATATTCAGTAAAAGTACCAAATTCTTCAAAATGCTTGAGTTTGGGGTTTTCTTTCCTGGATACTGAAGGAAGCATACCTGACATTAAGCTGGAAGTCATCTCAGTCATCCCGGACAAAACCCGAGGGGACTGAAAATCCAAAGTATGTCAGACCGAGGGAGTGATGAAGAAGGGAAGATGGGGGCAGCGAGTTCAACCGCCCTCCAGTCGGAAAGAGAAACTGCAGAATGGCTGGAAAAACTCCGTTTGGAACCGGAGGAGGCCAGATGGTCAAAAGGTGTGGGGAGACTGCCGGACTGGGGAGAGAACCCCCGGGGAGTGACGACTTCCAGACCCCGAAAAGGGGAGGCAGTGTGGATGCAACAGCAGAAGGAACGTCTCATGATAGATCAAGCCTTGCAGCTTATCCGTGATGTGGAAGAAAGCAGAAAAAACCGTGAGTCTTTTGAAACTCCTGTGGAGAAGGGGGAAGCAGACCCCAGGGGGGAGGCCGAAGAGACAGCCTGCGGGGGAGAGGAAGAGTTTGAGGAGGGAACATCCCAGGCTTCGGCAGCTCGAGGAAGAGAGGCAGCCGGCTAGAGAACCCCAGCCCTGCAGCCCCCCCCCCGCAGACGTAAAAAGCCAAAAATCCCCCCCCTTCCTGGGAAGTTTGATGGAAATCCTAAAACCTTGGGATTTTTCCTGACTCAAGTGTGGAACCACATGCAGGATTGGGGGGAGGACTACGAAACGGATGCGGCTAAAGTCAGAAGCGTTGCGAATGCCCTAGAGGGAGTGGCGGCTGAGTGGATGGTGGTTCTCCACAATAACAACTCCCTCCTGCTGAGAAATTACAACCAGTTCATGAGGGCCCTTAGAAGACGTTTTGAAGACCATTTAGCTGAACGAAAGGCGAGACTCAGAATGAAGAGCATTCAGCAGGGCCGGAGGCCGGTGGCAGAGTATATCCAAGAGTTTCGTGAACTGGCACCTTATATGACAGGCTGGTCAGAAATGGCGCTTTTGGAGAGTTTCAAGGATGGACTGAATGATGAGATATATCGAGATTGCAGGAGCATTGGGGTCCCCGATGATTTGGATAGATGGTACATAGTAGCTGAGGATGTGGAGATCGAGCTGAAACGGAGCGAACTCCGAGGAAGGCGGATGGGGGACCAGTCATCCTCTCTCTACCGTAAGGGGGCGGCCAAGATGACTGGCGGGAAGACCGAATTCAAACCCAAGTCAAAGCCCTTCACCTGTTTCAAATGTGGGAAGGAGGGTCACCGGGCGGCCGAATGTTTCTCCAAACCACCGCCAAAAGCCACCGGGGCCAGCCAAAAGAAAAGCGATAAAATACCCGCCAAAACCCGCGGCACCGCCCTGAAAGGAGAAGTCGTTGAGTTCACTCCCCGGAACCAGCGTGAGTTGGGAACTCCGACCAACGATGACGACAGCGAGACGGACTCCGACTCGGACACCGATGAACGGGTGAGTCACACGGAAGAACCCTTACTCATCCCCGTAGAAGTAAGGGTGCCCTCCACAGGAACTCACGCGCAATTGTTAGCCCTGTTGGACTCGGGGTGCACTAGGTGCATAATTAGCCCCAAAGTAGTGGAGGAAATGGGACTGAGACTGAAAACTTTAAAAAGACCCATTGCATTTTGTCAATTAGATGGGTCGATTGCAGGAGGGGGCCCAGCTAGTTTTATGACCGAACCCCTTGAACTACAGTTGGGGAATCATATAGAAAAGCTCAGCTTTATCGTAGCACCTGGCATGGAAAGGCCCCTAATTCTAGGACTCCCCTGGCTTCGTAAATGGAACCCACGAGTAAATTGGAAAACGGGGGTCCTGCGCATCCGTACGGCAGAACCACCTCCGGAAAAGGAAGGCCCCTCCCTAAGAGACGACATAAGACCAGAAGGGGCCGCAGTAGCCATTAACTATATTGAGGGAGAAGAGAAAATTCCGAAGGAATATTGGGACCTCAAGGAAGTGTTTAGTGAAAAAGCGTCTGATACTCTGCCTCCCCACAGGGCCACTGACTGCACCATTGAAATACTCCCAGGGGTGAAGCTTCCCAAACCAAAAATATACCCCATGACACCTCGAGAATTGGAGGAATTGCGGAATTTTATTGACAAAAACTTAGAACGGGGATTTATCGAACGAGCCAAACCCAAGGTAGCAGCGCCAGTAATGTTCCGCGAAAAGAAAGATGGATCCTTCAGATTAGTTGTTGATTATAGAAACATGAACGCCATTTGCGTGGAAAATGTCTATCCCCTCCCACTTATGAAGGACATGTTGGCCCATTTAGGAAAGGGAAATTTTTTTTACCAAACTTGATTTAAGAGAGGCATACTACCGAGTGAGAATAAAAGAGGGAGATGAATGGAAGACAGCATTTAATTGCCCACTGGGGTGTTTCCAATTTAGAGTACTCCCTTTTGGACTACAGGGGGCCCCGGCCGTATTCATGCAGTTGATCAACGAAGTGTTGCATGAGCATCTATATAAGGGGGTGTTGGTCTATTTGGACGATATTCTAATTTATTCTGACAACATGGCCGACCATATAAGATTGGTTCGAGCGGTCTTGAATAAACTCAGAGCAGCTGAACTCTATGCCAAACTTTCTAAATGTGAATTCCATCAAGACAAAATCGACTATCTTGGATATCGTATATCGCATGAGGGAATAGAGATGGACCCGGAAAAGGTCCGGGCAGTAATGGAATGGGCCGCACCACGCACCCGTAAACAGTTACAGAGTTTCTTAGGGTTTGCTAACTTTTATAGACAATTTATCCCCTCTTTCGCAAAAATCGCACTGCCAATTACAAACTTGCTCAAAACCAAAGGGGAAATAAAACCCAAACCCTCGAAACCACTAGAATGGACTATGGACTGTCAGGCCGCTTTCGAAAAACTGAAACGGTTGTTTGCAGCTGAACCTGTGCTCAAACACCCCGACATAGAACAACCTTTTGTAGTACAAGCGGATGCTAGCGACGTTGCCCTAGGAGCGATACTCTTGCAAAAGAATGAGAATGGAATATTACAACCCTGTGCTTACACATCCCGTAAGCTATCTGAGACAGAAAGGAGATGGGCCATATGGGAGAAGGAAGCGTTTGCAGTTAGATGGGCGCTGTTAACATGGAGACAATTTTTAGAAGGGGCAAAACACCCTTTCGAGGTGTGGACTGACCATAAGAATCTAGAAGCATTAAAAACACCACGCAAATTGTCACCCAAACAGGCACGCTGGGCCCAACATTTCAAGCATTTCAATTTCACTTTACGTTACCTTCCTGGGGGGGAAAATTTCATGGCGGACGCACTTTCCAGATTACCACAGTACAACAGCATAAAGAAGGAACTGGTTCGGTGACTTCCGGTTTCCTTGTCTTCGGCGACGGCGGCGCTCTTTGAAGCTCCGCCAGCCCCGCCGCCTGTAGAGCCGCTTCGCGATCGAGAAGCGGCTCGAAAACTTCAAAATCCTGAGGATTGTTGGAGGAGAGATAGCAGGGCACAGGTCGAGCCCCTGTAACCCCCCAGGGAATCGTTTCTGGGGAGGAAACAGGCGCGGCTCCCTTCCAACCTGCTGAGACTCCGGGCGGCGTGGGACGATTCTGCTTCTGCAGAACAAGCCGGCTGCAGGAAACTTAAAGCGAAAGAACCAGCTTTAATAAACAGCGAAACTACCTGAATCCTGAAATTTGGAAACGCAAGTATTAGCACTTTGTTGACTTTTCAATCTGAGAAAATGCGAATGAGTGAAAGTGCTTTGAAAAAACATGGCGCCTAGCTTCAGAGTTAACGAGCCAGCGAGTGTGGATTGGTGAAGTTACTTTGTTTTGCTACAAAGTTTCCAAGTTGCTACTAAGCTGCCTTGCTTGTTATAAGAGAAATAACTGGGAAATTTTTTCCCTTTTCAATATTGGACTTTGCTTTATTTTAACCCTTGTTTGATCAAATCTGGGGGACTTTTTTAGAAGTCTTTGTGCAGGAGGGAAAGGAAAAGGAACTTCCCTCTTTAGAAAAACTAGATCACGAGCCAGGATGGCTTCAAAGAAGCAGGAAGGGAAGGCATTAGGGGGGGGATCCCCCACACACAAACATCAAACGCAACTTCCCCCTGCTCAACAGCTACAAACTCAGAAAAAAGAATTTGATGTGGGAGATTTAAAAGAATTTATTTCTAAAACTCTGGATGACAAATTTCAAAAATGTCAACAGGAGATAGATGATAAACTTCAAAAATCACATCAGGAATTTATGCAGGAAATTAATGAAGTTAAAGACATGGTGAAACAGAATCAAAATAAGGTGACCAAAAAAGTATCAGAAGTGGCGTCTGGCCTGGCAGAATTTATTGGGAAAGTTGATTTTAAAGTTGAAGAATTCAAATCAGAAGTTAATGTTAAGATGAAAGACAATGATTATAAAATTGATGAAGTTGACAATAAAATGCAGAGAATTGAAGATGAGATTGTTATGATACAATTCCGGGCGATGGAATTTGCCATACGGCTTCGGGGAATTCGAGAGGAGGAGAGACAGGATTTGAGACAGGTTTGCTCTGAAGCCTTGGCTAAGATTTTACAAGCTAATCCTGATTTGGTATTTCATAAAATAGATAAAATTTACAGAGTGAACTCTTGGGTGGCCAGACAAAGACAATTGCCTAGAGATGTGGTCATATACTTTACTGAGAGAGAAATTAGAAATGATATCCTGCAAAAATCTTTTCACACTTCTGTACAAGTGGGGGGCTCACGACTTGAAATTTTTAAAGAATTACCTCCTAAAATGCTGAAAGCTAGAAAAGAATTTGGTTTTCTTGTTAAGGAATTGAGAAATTTACAGATACCCTTCCGGTGGGACGCACCAGCTGGGATAATTTTTAGATATAAGGGAGAAGGATATCGGTTGAATACCGTGGAGAAGGCACAACACTTTTACAGTACTATTCTTAAGGAAAGAACACCATCTCCACGTACATCTACAGTTTTGGAGATTAAGGAGAGTGAAGAGAGGCAATTGAAAGAACAGTCTAAGCAGGAATTAGAAAATGTGCAAGGTGCAGAAGGAGGTTTTCTGAGTGAGCCCTTGTTGGATTCTTCTCCAATTTTGGATTTGATTCAGTTGACAGAAGTTAAAGATCAACGTATAACTAGAGCCCAATCCAAGCTACTTAAACAAAAGCAACAACAACAACAGGAAAGACAAGACAAGAAGGCAGTTAAGAGTACCGTACAAGAGAGTGGAGCTATGGGAGGAGCGAGATCGAAGCTCTCGGATGAACTTCAAATATTTTGCTCTGTGCTCCAGAAAGAGGCTGATGACCTTTAAGTGTCTATCTTGGAATGTCAACGGGTTGAATTCAGCACAGAAAAGGAAGAAATTATTTACATATTTGAAACAATTTAATAATGATATAATATGTTTACAAGAAACGCATATCACAACTCAAGATCAAAAATATTTGATAAACTCAAAACTAGGAGCACATTATATATCTTCAACTTCGCAGAAAAAGAATGGTGTGGTTATTTATGTAAATAAAAAATTAACAGCGAAAGTTATAGAAGCAGATCAAGATGGTAGGTTTGTAGCAATTGAATTGCTCACAGCAAATGGTCAAATTCTTTTGATTGGAATTTATGCTCCCAACCAACAACAGGATTATTTTTATAAGATGTTACATACTAAAATATTGCAATGGGACTATAGATCTATTTTAATTATGGGAGACTGGAATGGAGTAATTGATTCTAAACTAGATAAAAAGAGCTTGGCAAAGTCTAGAATTAGACTACCACAGACTTTTTTTGATATGAAAGAAGATATGGAATTAAAAGATGTTTGGAGAATACATAATCCAAATGAATTGGACTACACTTTTTTTTCGGATAGACATAGATCTTTTTCTAGGATTGATTTTATCCTGTTGTCAAATGATCTACTTGTTAAGACAAAAAGAACAAAGATTTGTCCAAGAAATCTGACTGACCATAGCCATGTATGGATAGAAATTGAGATGGATAAGGTTGAGAGACGTTCTTGGAGATTAAATGAGAACTTGTTTAGATATGAAAAAAATACAATAGAACTTAAAAAGCATTTGAAAGAATTTTTTGAAATAAATTTGAATAAAGGTACCCCAATTGAAATTGTTTGGGATGCAAGTAAAGCTTATATGAGAGGGGTACTCATCTACATGAATTCTAAACATAGACTGTTCCGACAAAAGAAAAGATTTGAGTTGGAAATGGAAATAAAGAATAAAGAACAGTTACTTATTAAAAACCCAACAGATGAAAGAATACGAAGTGCTATAAAACTTTTGAAAGACCAATTTCAAATGCTTATGGCGGAACAAGTTGCAACAAGTTTACAATACGCGAAGCATAATACATTTCGCAACGCTAACAAACCGGGCAGATGGTTGGCTTACACATTGAGGAAAAAACAAAGTATACGGACTATTGATAGTATTGATATTGGAGGGAAAGAAATCTTTCAACAAAAACTAATTAAAGAAGCTTTTGTGGATTATTATACTAAACTATATGCCAAAGAAGAGGTGCAGAATGGACTTATAGAAAAATATTTAAAGGATAAGAGAGTTACAAAAATTACTGATCAACAAAAGGAAAGAATGAATTATCCTATAACAGAGGAGGAGATAACAGCAGCAATTAAACAGCTAAAAACAGCCAAAGCTCCTGGCACGGATGGTTTGACCGCAGTGTATTACAAAACTTTACAAGCTGAAATGGTGGGACAACTTAGAGATTTATTTTGCAATATTCAACAAGGGGGCAAAATACCCCCATCTTGGACAACTGCTTATATATCTTTGATACCAAAAGAACAAGTTGGTCCTAAAAAACCAGAGAACTATAGACCAATATCTCTTTTGAACACAGACTATAAAATTTATGCGAAGGTATTAGCCAACAGGTTGATGCCAGTAATCCAAAAGGTGATTCATGCGGACCAAGCGGGATTTATTGAGGGCAGATATATGAAGGACAATGTAAGGCAAGTAATAGACTTATTGGAATATCTTGACAAGAATAAACAGATTTCTGCAGTGCTGGTTTTTTTGGATGCGGAGAAGGCCTTTGATAGAGTGGATTGGAATTTTCTACTAAAGACTTTAAAAAAGATGGGCTTTGGGGACCAATTTATACAGGCGATCTCAGCAATTTATCAAGAGCAAAAAGCACAGATTATTATTAATGGAAGTTTGACGACAGAGTTTAAAATTGAAAAAGGAACAAGACAGGGATGTCCGTTGTCCCCACTTTTATTTATTTTAACATTGGAAGTCTTGCTAAATACAATACGGGACTCAAAAATTTTGAAAGGCATAATGATAAGGCAAGAGGATTATAGAATAAAGGCATTTGCAGATGATCTGGTGGTTACCCTATCACAACCAATGGAATCAACAATCCTGATGAACGACATTATACAAGACTATGGTAGAGTTTCAGGTTTTAGAGTGAATTCAAAAAAGACTAAAATGATAGTCAAAAATATGACACAAGATCGTAAACATGAGCTTGAAAGGAGGGCAGGTTTTGAAATTGTACCTAAGGTAAAATATCTTGGAGTTCAGGTTGCAGAATCAAACATGAAATTGTTTCAAAATAACTATGAGGTGTTGTGGCGAGAGGTTCAGAAAGACATGGAGACTTGGAAAAAGCTGCAACTGTCTTTACTTGGAAGAATAGCAGCAGTTAAGATGAACATTTTGCCAAGATTTCTGTTTTTGTTTCAAATGATTCCGGTGCTTAAAAGTGATAAACAACTGAAAGTTTGGCAAACTGGACTTAATAAGTTTGTCTGGAAGGACAAAAAGCCGAGAGTGAAATTGAAAATTATGCAAGATGTTCCAGAAAGAGGAGGCCTTAAACTTCCAAACCTACAGTTATATTATGATGCAGCAGCTTTAACTTTAACAAGTGATTGGTTTGGAAGTAAAAAGGCTGGAATATTGAATGCAGAAAGTTTTGATCTTGAATTTGGATGGCATGCTTACCTATTTTATGATGACAAAGTTGATAAAGTATTTAAAAGTCATATACTTAGAGACTCTTTGATGAGAGTTTGGAAGAAGCACCGACTCAAATGGGATTATAAAATACCGCTATGGCTGGATCTTGGTCATACCTTGTGGAATACAAATATAATGTCACTCGGGGGGTTTTTATACAAAGAGGTTCTTTTTACAGATGCGGGTAGATGGCAGCTGAAGACCTTGCAGACACTGTTGGACGAAGGGATTAATTTAACTTGGTTACAATATAATCAATTACAATTGAGATGGAAAGAGGACCAAAAAACTGGTATTATGTTGCATGAGGAAGAATTGGTTAGACATATAAGACAGAAAGGTCCAATGCATATTAAAAGGCTTTATAATGTTTTGCTAGAAAGGGATTCAGAAATGGAATTAGTTAAAGATTGTATGATTAAGTGGGCACAAAATTTTGAAGAACCAGTGATGTTGGAAACATGGGAAAAAATTTGGGTTCAGAATGTTAAATTTACACAGTCGCAGAATCTGAGGGAAAATTTTTATAAAATGTTTTATAGATGGCATTTAGATCCTAAAAAGCTGTCATGTATGTACCCTAATGTTCAGCCAAAATGTTGGAGATGCGAATGTTTGGATGCTACGTATTATCATGTTTGGTGGACCTGTAGGAAAGTTAAGGCTTTTTGGATAAAAATATGGTGGGTCATGCAGAATGTTTTGAAGAAAAAAATTCAATTTTCTCCACAATTGTTTTTATTGGGTATAGTTAAGGGTTTTACACGGGGTGAAATAAAATTAATATTGTATATGATAACAGCAGCAAGATTGTTGATAGGTAAATATTGGAAGAATGAAGCTTTGCCTACTATCGAGGAATGGACTTTGAAGATGGCCAGTTTTGCAGAGATGGCGAAGATTTCAGCATATTTAAAAGATTGTTCACAAGAGACTTATGAATGGGAATGGAAAAGGTGGATAGAATATGTTCAGAACAAATACCAAACTAGAAAGTACCAAATAGCTTTTATTTGAAAATAATGTATTAGAAATATCTTAATGTAAAGAGATAAAGAGGGAAAATAATATAGGGGGAGGGATGGGTTCAGGTATATATATCAGTATTATTAGTTATGAGTACATAATAGGGAAGTCTGGGGGGGAGGGTTAGGGAGGGTTAGGGAGGATGGGAAGTTTGGGGAGGGAGGTGGGGGGGGTGAAAAAAGGGGTGAAAATGTAATTGTAAAACTTTTGCAATAAAAAAAAAAAAAAAGAAGGAACTGGTTCAACCAATGATCCCCTTAACGCAATTGGCAACACCTGTCACTACCAGAGCGCAGAGTAAAACCGATCCAGAACTCTCAGGGGATTTACTCGAAAAGTTACGAGAAGCGCTAAAAGCTGACGAGTGGTTTAAAATCCACTCGAATGAATGCACACTTCGCGACAGACTAGCTTGGGTTGGATCAAAATTGTATGTTCCGACCACATTAAGACCAACCGTATTGAAATATGCGCATGATGCCAAAGCCGCAGGACACTTTACGTTTGTCAAAACATTACATCTTGTTAAGAGACAGTTTTGGTGGCCTGCACTAAAAAGGGACATACAGGCATATGTGGCTAGCTGTCCAGTATGTGCCTCGGCTAAAAGACCTCCAGGGAAATCCCCTGGATTACTGCAAGGTGTGGCTAGACCGAAAGCCCCATGGAAGGAAATATCTATGGATTTTGTTGTGGACTTACCCGACAGTGAGGGCTGCACTGTCATTTGGGTAGTAACTGATTTGTTTTCCAAACAAGTACATTTCATACCTTGCTCAAAGATCCCTTCAGCAAAAACCCTCGCAAAATTATTTATTCGGCAGATTTACCGACTACATGGGTCTCCGAAAAGAATAATTTCTGATAGGGGTGTGCAATTTACTTCCAGTTTCTGGAGAGAATTTTTAAGATTGATAGGCTCCGCACAGGGGTTGAGTTCCAGTCACCACCCTCAGACAAATGGTGCTTGTGAAAGAACCAATGGGATGCTCGAACAATACCTTAGGTGTTACGTGAATTACCAACAGGACAATTGGGTAGACTTGTTGCCATTTGCAGAAGTGGCGTATAACAATTCTGTGCATAGTAGCACCGGATTCACCCCTTTTAAGGTTGCATCGGGCCAGGATTTTGTACCCATTCCCGAGTTACCTCAAGATGATCCCCAAAATCCCTCCTTGATAGATTGGATGGAACAATTAAGGAGCACCTGGACAGTGACTCGGAAGGCATTAGATGAGGCACACCGAGCTCATAAGGCACAAGCCGATAAGAAAAGGTCCCCAGCTCAAATTTACAAAGTGGGGGATAAAGTCTATTTGTCTACCAAATACTTACAAACCACCCAGAGGTCTAAAAAGCTGGGGCCTAAGTATGTAGGACCATTCCGTGTGATTAGACTGATAAATCCAGTGACAGTTGAATTAGAATTACCAAAAACCTTGAGACGGATACATCCTGTATTTCATGTTAGTTTATTGAAACCTGAACACTCATCTCCCCTAAGGGTTGATCATAGCAACCCTCCAATTCCCATCCTCATAGAAGGGGAGCAACATTTTGAGGTTAAGGAAATCTTGGACTCTAGAAAACACCATGGTAAAGTCCAATATCTAATTGCCTGGAAACATTTTCCTCTATCTCAGGCTGAATGGGTAAATAAACGGGATGTCCGAGCTCCCAGGAAAGTACAACAGTTCTATGCCAAATACCCTGATAAACCTTGATCATTGTATATATTCTGTTTCTGTTTCTCTTTCTTCCTTTTATGTAGGACTAACGTCTCTTCTGCAAGAGGGGCCGAATGTCAGCCTCAGCTTTCCTGCTTTAGCTGCCATAAGAAACGGGGAGGGATTAGGTATGGAGCAGAGGGGGGGAAGAGAGCAGGAGGGGGTTTGTCTTTGTAGGAGGGGACTTCGTGGGAATCGAAACTGGATTTCAGAAGGGGATGCCTGACCAACTGTCTCGACATTCCTGATGGATGACGCTGCCAGACGTGTTGCCACCTGACCTTTGGAAGACCTTTAGATTGGCTGAGAAAATATAAACACGAGGGGGGGGAGAAGCTTAGTAGATGCATTTCGCGCGTTTTGGTCACTTCCAGCTTTTCACTGGGGTGTTAATCTTTTCATATTCAGTAAAAGTACCAAATTCTTCAAAATGCTTGAGTTTGGGGTTTTCTTTCCTGGATACTGAAGGAAGCATACCTGACAGGGCTGTTCAAGCTCTTCTTAAAAACCTCCAGCAATGGAGCACCTAACTTCTGAAGGCAAGCTGTTCCATTGATTGTTCCCACTGACAGGAAATTTCTCCCTACTTATAGGTTGTATCTCTCTTTAATGAACGTCCACCCATTACTTCTTGTCCTGCCTTGGGTGTTTTGAAGAATCGGTCGACTTGCTCTTCTCTGAGATAACCACCTATTATACACCTCTGAATTTGGTTTTTCTCGCCTAAGTGGAAAACCTTACTTTTCTCACCACTGAATTGCATTTTGTTGGATTGGACCCGGTGTTCAAGTCTACCAAGGTCTTTCAGAATGTTAAGCCTACCATTAAAAGTGTTAGCTATTCCACCCCAGCTTGGTGTCATCTGCAAATTTGACGAGTTCCCCTTCTATCCCCTCATCTACCCCATTTAGGAAGATGTGGAAGAGGCCTGGGCCTAAGGTAGAGCCCTGAATGCTTCTCTCCGTGTAGATGCAGCTCCATTGAGAACTAAGCACTGCATACACTCAGTCGGCTTATGGCAAATGCTTCTGGAGGTGATGCTGCCTAGCCCACATTGTTCTATCTTGGTCAGCTATGTCTACAGCATTTCACAGGTCCACTAATGTTGTCATTTTATCAAAGAGTGCAATAAGATTTGTTTGGCATGATCTGTTTTTGACAAGCCTGTGTTGACTTCTAATAATTATAGCTCTGCTTGCTTCTACCGTGTTTCCCCGAAAATAAGACCCCATCTTATATTTTTTTTGAACCCTGAAATAAGCGCTTGGCCTTATTGCCATGCGCTCAAAAGCCCAATTGGGCTTATTATCGGGAGATGTCTTATTTTGGGGGAAACAGGGTAGGTGTTCGCAGATCCGTTGGGAGATTATCTTTTCCAGGATCTTCCCATCAATGTCAGGCTGAACACCAGGCTTCTTGGAGTAGGAGGTATGGGTGCCACAATGTGAAGTCCTGTCTCTTAAAAATGGGCATCAGGACATGACATGAATGAGCCCAGAGATGCAGTGGGGAGTGACATCCTCAAGGAAATATCAGTATTTTCTCACAATAATTGTTTTCTTTCTAGAAAAAAGATTTTTAATCCTTTGTAAGGACTTGCCTCTCCTGTCCCCTCAAGAAAGCAGAACTCTTGAAACAGGCAGCATTTCAAAAGGAACTTTTATTGGGAGATAGTGATAGCAAGAAGAATAGGCAGGATCTGAAGTTCCCACTTGAAATCCTTAGTTTAAACATTGTAGAAACACTTCCCCACTGTCCAGGCCGAGGCGAACCAATCCACAGCTGTGAAGTTGTTGTGGGAACCTCGAGCTGAGAAGGTGGTAAGACATTGTTCTCAGGCATCGCTTGCTCGTTCCCGGAGTTGAGACAAAACAGATGGCCCCAAGCCAATCCCTCCCTGCTCCCTAGCCCAAGAAGATACATCTAAGGAAAGGAAGGGCCAGAGGTTTGAAAAGCTCATAAAAGGTCACCAGGGCCCCATCCACCAGAATGGCAGTGCCCCAATAGGGATCTATCATCTATGAGGACCTGACATCCTTCCCATATGGAAGGTGGGAGGAAGTTGGAGCCACATCTACCTGCAAATCTCTTTGCTGACGTCTAGAGCCCTTTCTGACTACAGGCAGTCCTCAAAATATGACCATTTAGCAACCATACAAAGTCATGATGGTGCTGAGAAAAGTGGTTTACAACCTGTCCTAGCAGTTGCAACCTTCACAGCGTCATCACAGTTGTGTCATCAAAATTCAGGCCTTGGTAACCAGTCTGTATTTATTATGGTGGTCATGTGTTTGCCTTTGGCATTTTCCCCAGCCAGCTTCTGACAAGCAAAATCAGTAGGGAGCTGGATTCATTTAACAACGGGGCAAAAAGGGTTGTAAAATCAGGCACGGTCGTGTGATAACTCACTTAACAATCCTATTTCTTAGCAATGGAAGTTCCAGTATCCAGAATCCAGGACTATTTGTACAATTAAAGAAAAAAAAAAACCCACTGAAGCTTCTCCTCACCCCATTGCAAAGGAAGCCCTTGAAAATGATTCTGAATGCCCGTTTGGCCTGGTGGTTCAGGCACCAGGACTGGAAACCCAGCGATTCCTAGTCTGCCTCAGGCCCAAAGTGAAGAGCTCCAGAAGGGGAACGGCGGTTGTGCTGCGAGAGGCTTAGGATATGCTGGGAATTTTGGAACTTCATCCCTGGGGAATATTTACAAAAAAGCTCCTAAGGCGTTGGGAGAAGATTGCAGAGTTTCTCAAGCATGGCTGCTTGCAGAGGAGTGGGCTTCAACTCCCGGAATCCCCCCACTGGCTGGCTGGGGAGTTCTGGGAATTGAAATCCACCCCTCTTTAAGCGGCCCACGTTGAGAAAGACTGGCCTAGGGCCAAAGGGCCATCCCAGAGCACAGGACTCAGTCTGGAGACAAGCCCTCCCTCTAATCCACTCATCACCTGTAGAGGACTCATGAGAGAACAGGGAGGGCCACCCGTGAGAAGACAGATCCTGGCCTAAATTAATGCAGAAAAGAAAAATTCTAACCAAAGCTATCAGACTTCGATGAAGTCTAGAACAGTATAATGGCTCCATTCGTTGTTTTATACATAAAACATGCAAAAACCCTAAATGGAAATGTTTCAGATGCAGAAACTGGTCTATTCCCACAATCTGCTTAGTCATGAACTATGGTTAACAAGCCATGATGGCAAAGCACACGCCCAGAGCTAAAGGCTTCCTGAGGTGATGAAGGCAGCCAGCGATGGCCAATAACGTCCTTAGGAGAAGACAGAGAAAAATGTCCTCGCCAGTCGACATAACAAGAATTCCATCTGTCAGTCCTGCAGCGACCTTCTTATGAGATGCAAAGGTTAAGAGGGGACGCATTCTTTGTGCAAAGACAACTTGGCAACCTCACGCAGGGTTTGTCAGTGGTATTTATGGCTTGCACTTCCCACTTCTCAAGCCTCCTTCAAGGCTGGGAGAAGATGCTGCATGTCCTTTTGGACCATCGGAGCTCTCTGAGGTAATCTCAGTTTCTTCATTTGCAAGAGGGTGGATTGGCAGAATCAGAACATTAAAAAAGAACCGTGGCTGATGTGCACTCCCCAATGCGTATGTGTAACTGAACCCCCCGGAAGATGCTCAATGCATCACTTTAACAGGTGAACTTAAACATTGGAGATTCCTGGAGATGTGGCCATACTGCTTTCTACTTTGAATAATTGTTCTGTGTTGCATTTTATTTTTTACTAGCTGTTCCCGGCCACGCGTTGCTGTGGCCCAGTCTGGTGCTTCCGCTGGGCTAAAAGAGCAAGGCTGAAGTTCCAAACTCTCCATGAACATTTGGTGGGCGTGGCCAACTCGACATCACTCACTTTCATCAGTCACATGACAGCCCCCGAGCCACGCCTACCCATCTGGTGATTAGGGCAGAGAACCGATTGCTAAAAAACAATGGGAACCACAAAATCCTCCCTGTCTCTCTCTTTGTATCTATGTCTCTCTCTCTCCCCGTCAGTATCTCTCTATGTCTCTCTCTCCCCACCTCTATATCTCTCTATGTGTCTCTCTCCCCACCTCTGTATCTCTCTATGTGTCTCTCTCTCCCCACCTCTGTATCTGTCTCTGTCTCTTTCTCTCCCACCTCTCTCTCTGTATCTCTGTATGTGTCTCTCCCCCGCCCCACCGTCTCTCTGTATTTCTCTGTCTTTCTCTCCCTCTCTCTATGTTTATCTCTGTCTCTGGCCTGGCCTCTTCTGCATCCCCCACCATCGCCCTTACTTTTTTAGGCCAGGCCTTCGCAGCTCTCCACACCACAGCAGAAACTCGGGGGGCCCCTCCGTCCTCCCTACACAGATGTTCTCTGGGGGCTCGACAGGGAGACGCATAGCAGGGAAGGGAAGGGAGGGAGGGAGGGGGTGCGGCGGGGGTTTGAGGCTGGTTTGGGGCTTCCCGCCTGAAGGAAGAAAGCGGCAAAACCAGGACCCACGCATACCCCACTGGACACCTGCTACACAGTTCTCCTCCCCCGCCTGCCAAGGGCAGGGGAATGATTAAATCCCCCGCTCTTCCAGGTGAAACGAAGGAGGGCCGGCCATCCTCCCTCCTGGCCGTTTCCGCCCCCCAAAGCTCCCCAGAGCCCCTTTTCTCCCAGAGGCTGAAATTTTCATGTAGGCTCCATGAACTGCCAGAGCGCCCACCTGGGAATGCAAGGTGGCGCTGGTCAAAGGCGACCCTGAGGCTCCAGTTGCCTCCATCTCCCACTCACCGACCGGATTCGCATAGCGCTGGTTAGCGGCTGGTTTTTCTGACCTCGGGGCCTGTGGTAGCGCTGGGCCAGGCGCGATTCAGGCCAGGCGAGGGATGGAGGGTTCCCGCTTGGCGGACCCAGGCAGCCTCGTTGCCAGGTGTTCTTTGGAGGGAGCCCCGAGAGCAGCTGGCGAGGGGGATGGGCAGCAGCGGCGGGCGAGGCTAGTTCGCGGGGCGGCCGGGGGAGGGGGAGGTCAGAGCCAGGCTTGGGCGGGCTCCGCCCAGCCCTAGAAGTGCCGGCTGCGAGGGCTTCCCGGTGGGGAGCCGGCTGCCTACCTGCCGAGCCTGGTGGCAGGATATGGCCCTCGGGCGTTTCTGCCTTCCAAATGCGCAGTTTCTTGGAAGCAATAGGGAGAGTCTAAATATAAGGAGCAGAAATCTGTTGAGCGTAATCAGGGCTGGGAGGCTGCCATGTTGGTTTTACGTCCAGCAGATGGCGCTGTTTTTCAATGTTTGTCAATGTCTTTCAATGTTTTCCAATGTTTTTCATGTTTTTACCTGTCACAGGTGTGACATGTATAAAATATAGGTATATAAAAACATGCCTGTAGTCGAATGCAACATTGTGTCAAAATTTGAAAGCAATCGGTAAAGAACTTTCAGAGATGTGTGGTTATGTACAAATGGACATTTACATTTTTATTTATATAGATTACTGCCAGACATGATGCCAGTCATGTCTGAGAAGCTCTGAGACCCCCTTGTCTTGTCAAAAAGACAAGAAGTCAGAATGGGTCTCCTTGGCAAGATAGAAAAATGTAGGGTTGATAGCATCACCACCAGATAGATTTGTAATTGACTGAACAACCACACTCAACATTTGATCCTTACATCTTACATGCAGGGAAGCATGCAGTGAGCTACCTCAGGTTTCTGCTTTGGGCCCAGCACTCTTCAACATCTTCATAAATGATTTAGATGATGGGATAGAGGGGGAACCCTTCAGATTTGCAGTCGACATCAAACTGGGGGAATAGCCAACACTTTAAAAAGAATAAGAGAGTTGGAAGGGTCTTTGTCACCCCTAATCCTTCTTGTCATTAAACTAGACATACCCAATTCCTGCAACTGTTTTCCCCTTGAAGATTCTCATCCACTGAATCTTTCCCAAGCTCTAAGTTTATTGAAATCAGCTCTCCTAAACTCCAAGGCTAATTTGACTTTGTTTGATTGCTTGTGCTTTCTATAAGGTTGAATTCCAATATTGCATGGTACTCCCACTAAAGCTTCCTGTAACTTTAATGCCTTCTATCATTTCATCTCTGTTAGTGAGAATTAAGTCTGGTATAGCTGACCCTTTAGTTCCCTTCTGTATCTTTTGGGAGACAAAATTGTCTGCTAAGTTCGTTAGGAATCTGTTTGATTTTCCACTAAGTGCAGTTTGTCTCCCTGTTGTGGTGTGCGTCCTACATACCTTAGTTAAGTGACTACTAAAAAGTTCATCTATTTCCTCTATTTGGTTGGGTGGCCTGTAGTATACAATGACAATGTCCCTCTTTTTCCTCCCTTTTATATTGACCCAAAGGCATTCAAAATGGTTTTTGTCATTGTTTTGCTGCAGAAGATAGGCTCAGGATCCAGAAGGATCTTGACAGACTTGAACACTGGTCCCTATCCAGCATTTTGCAATTGCAACATTGCAATTCAATGTTGAGAGAAGTAAGGCTTTTCATATACACAGGTATAGGATAAGTGGTACCTGGCTCAACAGTGGTAACTGTGAGAGAAATCTTTGGCCACTGCCTCCCAGTAATTTACTTCCTTACAACAAACAGCCCATTTCAGCTTCAGCACAGCCTGATTAGCACAAGCAGCTGATTGTCGGTTGGATCAGCCTTCCAACCCTCAGCTGTTTCAGGCTGCAGGGATTGCCATTGCCTATTGCTCCGCTGTTTGCTGCAAGGAGGCAAATTGCTGGGAGGCAGAGGCAGATTTTTTTTTTCTTGTTTTCCTCCCCAAAAAAGGTAGGTGTGTCTTATAGTCCGGAACGTCTTATACTCCAAAAAAATACAGTAAGTATGAGCCAGCATTGTGCGGCAGCTGCCAAAAAAGCCAATGCATTAACAAAGGTACAGAATCAAGATCACATGAAGTGATAGTACTACTATATACTATTTTGGTAAGACCACACTTGGAATACTGCATCCAGTTTTGGTCACCATGAAATATAAAAGATGTTGAGACTGTAGAAAAAGTGCAAAGAAAAGCAATAAAGATGTTTAGGGGACAGGAAGCTAAAATGTACGATGGACTCTTGCAGGAATTAAGTATGTCTAGTCTAACCAAAGAAAGACTAAGTGTGACATGATAGCAGTCTTCTAATATTTTTAAGGGGCTGTCACAGAGAAGAGGGGGTCAATCTATTCTCCAAAGCACCTGAAGTAGTGGGTGGAAACTAATGAAGGAGAGAAGCAACCCAGAACTAAGGACAGATTTCCTGGCAGTGGGAACAGTTAATCAGTGGAACCGCTTGTCTCCTGGGGTTGTGGATTTCTATCATTGGAGGCTTTTCAGAAGAGACTGGACAGCCATTTATCCAGAATGGTAGAGGGTCTCCTGCTTTGGCAGGAGGTTGAACTAGAAGACTTGCAAGGTCCTTTCATCCCTATTATTGTGTATTCTATGTTTTGCAAAATCAGCCATTAACTTCCTGGCCAGGATTTGAAAGGTTTGATTCCCCAGCTGCCCTGCCATGTTCTATCCCGTATTCACGTTGTCTGTAAAACTGGTCGATCACATCAACCTGTAGAAGTGGCTGGGATAGGAACCACTAAGCTGCTTATCTCGCTGGAGAACCTTGAGCAGAGAGATATGAGAGACGTATGTGGTGTGGAGTCTGTGCCAAGGACATTGGCAGGGCAGCTGGTGACCTCTCTCCTTTCTGGAATGTGGAGACAGTGGAGCCGGTCAGGGATGACCATCAAGAGGAGGGGTGTGCTGCTGTTGTTGGGGTGTTGGGGTTGTGTTGGGGTGTGTCCCTCAACAGCTGAAGAAAATAATGGAGCATTGCTCTGCAGTAGGAGGAACATATAGACAGAGAGAGAGGGAGGGAGGGAGGAGTGGGGACCAGGTTTCCTTGGGGTCTTTAAATGTCTTGAGAGATAAATGTACAGGGAGGTCTGCAATGATATCAGAGGCATTAGATGAGGTACATATTTTAGTGGGGAAATGATATTGTATGGCTGTGAGAATCAAAATAATTTGCAATCAATATTAGGTAGATTTAAAGATGCATCAAGGAGAATGTTTTTGAGAGATAGGAAGCAACAGATAAAGCTTGGGAAAATTACATCTAATACCTGGGAAATTAGCAGAGGCAGCCCCCAGGGCTGTGAGCTCTCTCCATTGGCTCTCCATACATTAGACAAGCCAGAAAGAGGGCTGAGAAAATGTCTACAGACCTCTCTCATCCTGAACATAAATAGTTTCAGCTTCTCCCCTCGGGATGCCGCTATAGGGCATTGCATGCCAAGACTACTAGACCCAGAGACACTTTTTCCCCTCACGCCATCCTCATGCCATCACTCTGCTCAACACCTAATCCTCACAGTGCTGCCTAATGTCTATGTGTATGTACCCATGTAGTAGGGCTGTAGTATTATTTACTCTTATTATCTTCTCTACTCCCCCCCCCACTCTTATTGGTATGATGATGATGATGACGATCGTTATTGATAATTGTTATATGCTTTGCAGGTACACTGAGAGTTTCTGCCCCAGAGACAAATTCCGTCTGTGTCTAATCACATTTGGCCAAATAAAGTATTCCATCCAATCCAGTCCAATGAAGCTGAATATTAAAGTTATCAAAGACAAGGTGGCTGTTGTGTTTGACGGGGTAATTGGGACAACAGCATATTGTACAGAAATGTGTGGATCCCGGCCAAAGGTTTACTCCATGTTATCACAGCAGCATTCCTCCGGGTGGGCAGAGGGGTCTGGTAGCCCAAACGGGGTGAGGAGAGCCAGCAATGCCGAGGGCAAGAAAAGGAGCCGGCCTGGGACAGAAGCCCCCCAGGTGCCAGTCAAAGGAGGTCTTTGCAGGGGCATGGACACTTTTCTGGATGCCACCAACAGGATGGGGGGGGGGGGGCGCAGATTTCAGCATTTTGCTCCAGCCTTTCCTATCTGAAATCTGGTAGGAATCAAATCTAAAGAGAAGCTGAAGATTGATCAGGCCAGACTTTGCTCCGCTTCTCTGACCAGGCAAGGCACAGAAGTCATGACGGTTTGGGAAGGAGCTTACTCGGGAAATGTATGTGAGAATGGAGAGCAGGGCTTGTCAAAAGATTCCTGGGCACTTTTAACCGCAACGTAAATTATGAGACACGTGAAGGCGGTGCTGGACTAGAAAATGTGGGGACCATTTTACAAGGCTGTGGTCAATATTCCTACTTAACTGGGACCTACCCAGTCTGGTATCTGCCTTACGGAAGGAGAACCGGGAAGAGGAGCCGGGGTGGTGTGTTTTGCCTTGGCTAAAGAGCCCTCCGTCTTCTGCCTTGCAGTCCTTCACCTACCTGGCCTGACTCGCTTGGAAATCTTGAATTCGCTTTTCTGTTGATCTTCGAAATGCTTTTGTTTTTTAAGGAAACCCATTAAAACAGGAGAAAAAACCATGACTACCTTACGGAGCATGAAAGCAATGAAAAAGAAACAGGCCGGTAGCATCAATGTGGCATTTTGCCCGAAGGAGGTGGGCTCCCTATGAGGGAAAGGAGGAGTCTGCAAAATCCACCCGATACTTCATCAAGGCTGCAAAGCAGCTGGATTTGTACAGAACAGTATAAAAAACGACCACATAAAAGGTTAGAGCGCCCTCTAGTGGCACCATTTTCAAGAGTTTTCCGGGTGTGCTGGGCCTACGACCCTCTTTTCTCAACATTAAAAGTACCCATTTTCCTTTATTTTCACAATTTTTGCTGGTCTTTTTTCTACTTTCTAAACTAATAAATCTCTGTTTCTTTTCTGTGAATTTTAAACATAATTTTATTTAGTGCCGCCGGATTTTGTCTTGTTATTTGGAAACTCTTGGATGAGCCCTAAAATTGCACCCAACTATTTTATAGCTCCTCCCGTTGTTGGTTCATTTCTGTCCACAGGCAACAAGTCCCGCCCCCCCCCCCCCAATGCAGTTACTAGATCCAGTATATCACATCCTACAACAATGCATTTGCTTTCTATTTCATTTTGCATCTATTATTTTCAAAGCTATTGTTACTTGTAGCTTTGTTCTCTAGGCTATAAAGACCATTCTAAATGTTTCTTTGTTTCTTGTCTCCAAAGCACCTGAAGGCATAGGTGGAAACTAATCAAGGAGAGAAGCAACTTAGAACTAAGGAGAAATTTCCTGACAGAACAATTAACCAGTGGAACTACTTGCCTCTAGAAGTTGTGAATGCTCCGACACTGGAAGTTTTTAAGAAGAGATTGGATAGCCATTTGTCTGAAGCGGTGTAGGGTTTCCTGCCTAAGCAGGGAATTGGACTAGAAGACCTCCGAGGTCCCTTCCAACTCTGTTGTTCTGTTCTGTTCTGTTCTGCTGGCTATTCCTCATTCACTTCATTTGCAAATTGGTTGTGCATCCCCACCTCTTCATCTGAACCATTACAAATACTGAAGAATAAATTGCTCAGGGCTGATCCTGGTGGGGCATCCACTTGAGACCCAAGTTCAGTTGGATGCTGAACCTCTGATGGACCCCCTTGAAAGAGGCCGAGGAACTCCCTAAGGCCAGTGCTGGGAGGGCAAGCAAGCACAGCCCCACCCGAGGCCCTTCTCCTTTGGCCCCCAGGACTTCGCTGAAAGTCTCTGCAGGTTACTGGCCATTTTGGAACGAGAGAAAACAGAGGTGTGAGCTCAGAAACGGAAAAGAAATAAAATTACTTCCAACGGGGAAGAAAGTCCTCATGCAGGATAAAGGCCCGCCCACCCACCCACCATGCCCCTGGCACCTCTCCAAAGTTTGTGTGGCCCCCAACAATTACAACGTGTTCTGTGCCTGCTTCTAATCAGTGAAAAACCATGGAGCCCGTTCGGTCTTCAGGTGCTGGCCTAGAACCCAGGAGCTAGGAATTCAGGTCCCGCCTTAGGCACGGAAGTCAGTTAAGTGACTTTGGGCCCATCACTCTCTCTCAGCCCAACCCAGCTCACAGGGTTGTTGTTGCGAGGAAAGTAGGAGAAGGAACAAGTATTAGACGTGTGCACTATCTAAGATGGGATAAATAACTACGTAGTCATGTAATGCACAGTCCACTCTTCTGCTGTTTACTACCTAGGATGCCACCCTGGCCAAGCTCAGGGGAAGGTATGGCTACTCCCAAATCCATTGGGAGCTCCAGGACCCCACTTGATCACTCTCACCAGTTCCACCCAAATGGTAGGCATTCACTGCACAGCGGCCCACCCCCCACCCCCGGGTGCCTGGGAAAGAGGAGGGGCTGGCGCCATTTGGGAGCCGGTGGGAGCAGCCGGAGAACCGGGGGCCTTCCGTGTCCTGCCGCAAACAGGGAGCATTTGGGGGGGGAGGGGTCACATGGCGAAGTGGGATAGTTTGGGGGCAAAATTCTCTGAAGATGCTTCTATCTAACCCAAGGCTGTCCCCTCCAGCAGATGCTGCTCCCCAGCTTCCTGGACCAGACACAGCAAAAGCTGCCAGAGGAGGTGCATGCCAGAGCCCATTCCAAACCCACCCCCCCATTGCCTCTGGCAGGGCAGGGGCCAGACGGGACATCCCGGCTAAGAAAAGACGAGGCTGGAGGAAGCCGCAGCAGCTGCCTTGTCTAAACTTTATTGGCACTGATACAAAGAGACGGGGGGGGGTGTCGAGTCAAACACCTCGGACAGTAGCAAGTGCTGGGGGGTCTCCGCTTCCCCCCACAGGCCGCCTTGCAGACCCTCCCCTGAGAAGGCTGGTGCTTCGACATTACATGTAAAAAGGATGGTCAAAAAAAGAAGACATAATTTACAGCAAAAATTCCGTAACACAAATATAAAGCCAGACAAAAAAAAAAAAAAAATGATGATTAATTGGGCAAACTCCCTCCCCCAGAGGGATAGCACATACCCAGGTGTAACAGTAAACAGACGGGGGAGCGGAGAGGAAGAAAAAAGCCTCCACATTTTCTAACCCAATAATTAAAAAAAAAATCTAAAAATCTCATTGTAATACTGAATGCATCTTACATTAATTTCTGCAAAATATCATCTCTTTACAACACAGTATACATTTTCTATGAAGGGAGAACAGAGTTACTTCCCCTCAACACTTCTGAGATTAATATTTTCTAATCATGCATAGCTAGAAAAGAGCATGAAATCAATACCATGGTCACTGGAGTACATAATACTGGTTAAAATCAGGGAAGAGCTGAACCAACTACTGAGGAGGAGGAGGAGGCGAACTCACGGCCCCCGGCAGGTGGCTGCCTGTCCTGGAAGCAACTGGGTGGCAGCACTGCGGTGCCCGGCAGCCCCACAGCGCCTGGGGCAACACAGAAACCCCCTGGGAGGCGTTTTTGCAGGGGCAAAGAAAGGAAATCCAAGCGAGCCTCTGGCAAGCTTAGGCCGAATTTACAGGAAGGCCCAGAAACAATGTCAGCACCACAAGTTTTAATGCTGACTCAGAGAAATGAGTAATTACTCATTACTCAATGAGTAATTTTTAGGAAACGGTTCAAAGCCATGGCATTGTAATATTTCAAGGGGAGGAGGAGATGGTTGTCCACACCCTCTCATCCATCCCTTCCCAAAGGCACGTGGAGTCGGAAGAAGGAAGGGGAGGAGGAGGAAGAGAGGAGGAGGGTCTTTCTTTGGAAATGTTGGGCTGCTTACACCGAGACCCCTCTGGCTGCAAGGCGCAGGTCTCCCGGCACCGCCTCAAGGCCCAGGGTTTCAGCTGCAGCTTTGGGACAATTGTGCAGCAGCTCCTTCTCACCACCCTTAGTGGACTTGACTTTGGCCAACCTTACACCCAGTACAATTTGCTTCTAGAGCTGTGGTGCTGTTTCAGAATAATACTTTTTGGATAAATGCAAGCTGGGATTGGGGTGTGTGCGTGTGTGTGTGCAGGAGGAAGGCAGAAAAGGGCCAAAAGTATAGGAAAAGACTTGAAGGGTGCTAAGCAAAGGGGGCTTTCGGGGGTGGGGGGGAGGTCTCCTGCAGAGGAAGCCATTTATAGTGAAATTTGGGAGAGAAGGCAGAAGACCCCAGACTCATCTCCAACCCTTCCGCATCCATGGGAAGAGTCCCAGGACAGGCACCCCGGGAGAAATTCAGAAAGGGGGCTCCTTTCAAAGAGCCAAGTGGCTCAACCGCCGAGAGACCCTTCTATGGTCCTGGGAGGCCAACCACCCGTCTTTGTCTAGAGCCGCAGACCTGCAGGCCCCCAGAGGGACGGGGTGTGGAAATGGGGGCCGGCCGCCCTTCCAACAGAAAAGAAAGCAGCAGAAACGGCACCTTTTCAAAACCAAACCTCACCTTCCTAACAGTAGAACGGCTGGCAACATGGAGATTCACACACAAAATACATCTTTGTGTAAAGTATTTTTGGTTTTGCATCAGTGGAAGTAAGAAGACTTTTATAAAACCTTACACAACTAGAGGAGGGAAAGGGAGTGTCATTAAGGCACCATCAGGCATGTCCGTGGGCCCAGGCACGTGGGAGGCACGCCCTACGAGGCTGAGCGGTGTAGTTTTGCAGCCGTGCCGGTTGGAGATTTCCGGCTGACCCAAAACCTCTCTGAATGTCTTGACAAGGTTGGCAAAATGAATGACAACCGCTCCATGGCCAAACTTTTTCCTTTTGGGAAGACAACGGTTCTGTAGCAAATCTACTGGGAAGAAGGGAAGGCGCATCCAATTTTGTTCAACAGTCTCAGTAAGGAGCACTTGGAGAACGTAAAGAGACCTGAGGGCCTGGCTAGGCCTGCTCAGCGGTTTGCTCTTGGCGCCAAGAGGGGAGAAGGCACGTTGGCCATCGCCCTTGGGTGCTTCCTTCCCTTCTCCACAAGCAGAGCATCTACCTGGAGAAGCAAAAGCCCCGGCAGGGACTGGAGTTAGGACAGAGCAAGGCCGTGCCCCTCCAGAGCCCAGCAAGGGAGCTTAGGAGGGGGAAGCGGTCCGTGGTTAGGCAGCGGCTCCACTGGCAGCTCAGCACTAATATTTTTCTTATAAGCAATAAAAAGCAGTGGGATACGTAAGCTCATCAGCCCTGCTAAACAGAGGCCGGCTGCTGGAAAACTGCAATAATAATAAGGCACAACTGACTTTTGCTTTTTCTTCCTGTTTGGTCCTATTTTGAATACCAGCCCAGGAGGCCGATCTATTCACTCTCCTGTAGTGGATGGTTCCAGCATCGCAAATTTGCATGAGGGGAGGGGGAGGGCGGGGGGGGGAAGGTACAGCAGAGGCTGGAATGACTACATGGACTCAAATTCATCGATGCGCTGCTTGGTGTTGCCCTGACGGATCTGGCGGAGTGTCTTGTACTTGTCACGGCCCTGCCGCATGTTCTCTGCATGGATCATGTCGTTGGCTGTCTTCTTGGTGTCGTCCCGCGCATTGGCCAACTCGGAGGTGAGAGCCTGCAGGGCAATAAGGGAGAAGGGGGAGACATCAGCCACCACATGGAGCCCGTCCGAGATCCTTCCTCCTGGCTAGGACTGGTTCTTTCTACCTTTTGGCACAAGGCTTTGTCTCACTGACACCACTTTCCCTGCAGGGCGTGATCAAGAGTTGTGTCTTGCCCTCAGAAACCTGGGTGGCTGCAAGGGGATGGGTAGCCTGGATGTCACATAGCATCCCCCACCCACATTTGCTAAGAACAGAGCTGTGGAAGAATTAATTCACACTTGGTACCCCCACTCAAGTAGGCAGCGCACTCCCTGTTTGGGGGCCTTCGGTTTCCATCGCCCCAGACAGAAATGGGCATGTTGGTATGGATACTGAGCGCCAATGTCCAGGGATCCCAGGCTGAAGGTGCCTGGAGGTCAGAGCAGAGATCCCACAAGGCTGCCTGCCACCCAAGCAGCTGCCCGGATCTCTTCCTCCTCCCCACAAGATCAAGGATAATGAGAAGATTCCTGGTGAGTGAGACCCTCGACCCAAGGCTACAAGCGGTGGCTGCTCTCAGACAGTGGGCTGGGCAGCAGGAGCAGAGGGCAGCCTTACTGCCTAGACTGGGTGGAGCAATTCACCTCCGGCTGCTTCTTTGTCCCCAAGAGCTAAAACCCGCACCGAGGCCATGTTGGTGAAATTCAGCTGCCCATAGAATGGGCACAGCAGTTAAGGCTTATATACCTCTCCACAGTGCTTTCCAAGCCTCTGTGAGCAGTTTAGAGTCGGCATATGGCCTCAAACAACCTGGGTCCTCATTTTACTGACCTCAGAGGGATGAGAGTCTGAGTCAACCTCAAGCCGCCCAAGATTGAACTAGAGACTATGGGCAGAGTTTGCCTGCAATACTGCATTCTAACCACTGTGCCATAAGCTTTCCCCTTCTCTTTTCAGAAAAATACCCTAAAACACAATTTGACTTCCAACCAGCCTATTTTGATAATGCCATATGCTTCTTGGTGATCCCAAACCAGAATATTTTTTTCCCTTCTGTTCTTTTTAAAAAAAGACCCAACTGCAAAAATGTTTGCCTGTCCCTGCCCTATATCCATGGGTTAAACAATTGTGTAGCCGCCACCACCTCTGAAGATCCTGAAGCCATCCCTCTTTTGTCCCATCCAAGGGCAGCTCCAGTCCTGGCCTTTGGCTTTTTCCTTCGTCTAGAGCTCCTCCACCGGGGCCACTGGGAGGTGTGTTGACTCCAACTCCCAGCATTCCCCAGCCGGCAAGGTCAACGCCTCTTCAAGCGGCCCCACCCTCGTCCATCAGCTGCACCGGGCCGAGTGAGGCCCAGCTCACCTTCAGGTGCTTCTGAACCCGCACGTTCTTCTCTGCCTCGGTGGTGCGCTGCTCCTCGCTGCGGTCCTTGATGGAGGCGTGTGCCCGCAGTTCCGCACTGGCCTCTGCCGCGTTCTCGTCCTGCTCGTCATCGTGCTCGTTCTCCGACTGCATGGGCTCAGACACGTGCGGAGTGCAGGTGACGGACTTCAGCTCCTCCTTGGTCCTCTCCAAGTCCTCCTGAACCAACTGGGCCTGAAAGAGAGAGAGCGCGCAGCTGAAAGCACCCCAAGAAACCCGCTTAGGTCAAGAGGGCAGAAACTAGACTGGTGAGGGGATCCAGCCGTTTGACTGGAGCAGCAGGAGAGAAACGCCTCCATCCGTGACTTTTGCAAGGACTGAGAGCAAAAGCAGCCCAAGGAGGAGTCTGCATGCAAAGTTTTAAGGGCAACAAAAATGTATTGGCTTCACATCTCCAGATATATTTTGGTCTTGTATAGTAATATTGGAAAGTTCTTTTGATTGGCAAGAAAGCTTCAGAACAAGTTAAGTCACACAAATAGCACTCTGTGCAGAAAAGTCGCTCGGAAGAAAATCAATGGGAGGAGAGAAGTGGGGCCTCCACAAAGATCTTTGGAATTCTGTCACCAGCCAAAATATTAAGGAATCCCAAAGGCTCATTTTATACTCAGGGAGGAGAAAGAGCAGAGCCCGGAGAACAAAAAGTCAGGTCCATATGTATTTATATGCACAAGCTGCCAGCATCGACGTAGGTTGGCTGGACACCCTTTAGAAACAGTCTTGGCTTTCCCACTTCTCTGGAACAAAAACGGGCATTCTTTGAAAGCTCTTCCAGTCCCTCAGCCCTCTCCCTTCACCAGTCCCAGCGGGCAGCTGGGTGGGCAGAGCGGAGGAGAGCCACGGGCACTCACTTTCTGCTGCCACAGCATCGCCTCACTCTCCTTCTTCTGTTGCGCACATTCCAGCTGCGAGATCCGGGTGGTGAGCTCCAACATCTCACTGGTCTGCAAGGAGAACAGAGCAGCCCAGTCAAACCTCTGCAACCTTAGAAAGCCTGGCAGCCTCAGGGCCAAGGCCCCCCTCTCCAGCCTCCGAGGTCACCAGCTGCGCCTGGAAGGGCCCTTTTGGGTGGCTTCTCGGCCATCAGGAGTTCCAGGCCACAATTCAGGGACTAGTCAGATCCCTCCATATTTTCCACCAAACTGTCCACTCCCATTTTAATATCGTCTGGATTAGCTGCTAAATCACAGCTGCTGGAAAAAAAGACGATTTCCTGCATCTCCCTTCATTTCTTTCCTCTGCTCCTACTTCCAAGGCTCCTTCTGTGTTTGCTCAGCTGCAAAGGTCTAACCTCCAAACAGACCTGCCTTATAAGTCTATGAGAGGGCCAAAGCGGAGAGGAAGGATGGGAGTGGGAGAGACGTGTGTGTGTGTGTGTGTGTGTGTGTGTGTGTGTGTTAGCATGGCATTGTCCAAATACGTGGGGGTGGGAATACTGGTAGGATTTGGGGAGCTCCCTTCCCCATGTTTCTGGAGATACCATCACCACCAGATGAATTTGTAACTGACTGAGCAACCACAATTAACACATAGTCCTCCATGGAGCTGCATCGACATGGAGGGAAGTATGTAGTGGGGTACCCCAAGGTTCCATCTTAGATCCAGGACTCTTCAATATCTTCATAAACGATTTAGATGAGGGGATCAAAGGGAACTCATCAAATTTGCAGATGACACCAAGCTAGGTGGAATAGCCAACACT
The DNA here is from genome assembly GCF_059756535.1 of Pantherophis guttatus. Classification (NCBI taxonomy): domain Eukaryota; kingdom Metazoa; phylum Chordata; class Lepidosauria; order Squamata; family Colubridae; genus Pantherophis; species Pantherophis guttatus. Next base: position 370,216 of record NC_142074.1, read on the forward strand.
TTAGAACAGGGGTATCAAACTCGATTTCATTGAGGGCTGCATCAAAGTTGGGACGGCCTCCTGAAACCTTCTGCCAGCAAAAACAGAGCTTGGAAGGGACATGCATGGGCCTCGTGAGCTGTTTCTGCTGGCAGAGTCACCGTGGGCCGGTCCTTCGCTATCTCCAGAGATCTGGCCCCCAGGCCTTGAGTTTGACACCCCTGCTTTAGAAGATAGGCTGAAGATCCAAAAGGATCTTGACAGACTTGAACACTGGCCCCTAACAAAATGAAATTCAATGGTGAGAAAAGTAAGGTTTTACACTGAGACGAGCAAAAACAAATGCACAAATAGAGAATAGGTGATACCTGGCTCAACAGCAATAACTGTAAGAGGGATCTGGGAGTTCTGGTGGACAATCACGTATGAGCCAAAAGTGTGCCTCAGCTGCCAAAAAGGCCAATGCAGCCCTGAGCTGCACCAACAGAAGGATAGCATCAAGATCACATGCTGTAGTATTGCTTTATAGCGCACTGATGAGGCCCCGCTTGGAATACGGAATCCAGTTTTGTTCTTCACGATTCAAAAAAGAAACTGAGACTCTAGAAAGAGTCCAGAAGAGCAACACAGATGATTAGGGGATTGGAAGATAAAATATATGAGGAATGCTTGCGGGAATTGGGAATGTTTAACAAAGAGAAGGATTAAGACATGAGAGCAGTCTTCCAGTATTTGAAAATCTGTCACAGAGAAGAGAGGTCCACCTATTCTCCAAAGCATCTGAGGGCAGGATAAGAAGTAAGAGTGGAAGATCATTAAGAGAGATCAAACCTAGAATTAAAGAGAAATTTCCTATCAACGGGAACAGTTACCGTATTTTTCATACCATAAGATGCACTGGACCATAAAACACATCTAGGTTTAGAGAAGGAAAAGAAAAAAAAATAGTTTTTGCCCTCCCCGGCATCCAGAAGCCCTCTGCAGACCCTCCGCAGGTCCCGTTTTCAGCTTCCCCAATGCTGGGGAGGGCAAAAAGGGTTTTGGCCTGCAGAGGGCTTCTGGACACTGGGGAGGGCAAAAATGGGATGCACGGGGGGCTTGGGAGGCCAGAAACAGGCCCGTATTCGCGCTATAAGATGCACAGACATTTCCACCGGTGGTGGGTTGCTACCAGTTCGGTCTGGATCTTGCAAACCGGTAGTGACGGTGGCGGGAGGCTCTGCCCACCCGCCCGGACGTCATCACGGATGCTCTGTGCATCTGCAGAAGCTTCTGTGCATGCGCAGAAGTGCCACATGGAAGCAAGCACACACGCACACACTCCCATTGCGAACCGGTAGCAAAGGTAAGTGGAACCCACCCCGATTTCCACCCACTTCTTTTTTGGGGGGGGGAGGGGAGTGCACTTTATGATCTGAAAAATATGGTAATCACAGAAGGGCTTGCCTCCAGAAGTGGTGGGTGCTCCATCACTGGAAGTTTTCAAGAAGAGGTACGGCAGCCATGTATTCAGAATCATATAGGGTCTCCTGCCTGAGCAGGGGGTTGGTCTAGAAGACCTCCAAGGCCCCTTCCAACTCTGTTATTCTGTTATTGTTCTTCTGTTAATCAGCTGCAGCCTTTGGTAGGAGGCGGTGGAGTCCCACTCAGGAGGCCCGAGCTTAAACCGCCGGAAAAGGGGGCCTCCTGCACTTTCCGTGACTCAACAGCAGGGAGCTGCTTTTGGGGGGGGTTCTTTGCATGCCCCACACCAGGAAGTGCATCTTCTGTTGGGCTGCGCATCTTTGGAAAGGCATGTCAGGGGCTACCTATGAAAGTTGGTTGGGCTCCTAGGTGAAACAGCACTTAAAATTAAATTTATTGAAATAAATTAATGGCAGTATCATTAATGCATGTTAAAATGGGCAGGAGGAATCATTTTCCCTTTGCCTCATCCTGAGAGTTCTGCTACAAGGGCAACTTTTTGAGAGGTGTCGGGGACGCTTCCCAGGCTTGCACAACCCCCTATTGCACACCTCTGCTTGAGTCCACTGGGCCGTCCTCCTGCAGCACCTCCCCTTCGGCCACCTTGGCTGCAGAGCTGACCTTCCCACTGTCCACCCCCAAATGCAGGCCCCTCTACCGAAGGGGCTTCCCTGGCGACTGGGCAGCTCGGAAGCAGTGCCAATGCCTGGGGCTGATGCCTACCAGCTGTTCCTGGGTCTTCTTCTGATCATTGGAGGCTTTCAACAAGGCTTCCTTGGCTTCCTCGGCTTCCTGCCGCTCCCTGGCCAGCTTCTCTGCCTCCTCCTCGGCTCGCTTCCTTTCCTGCTCCAGCTCCAGCGCCCTGCGCGTTTGCTCCTCCAGCTCTGGAGAAAGAGGCCGAGACGTCATCCCTGCTGCCCTCAGCGCTCCTCTCCCGGGGCCCATCCTGAGGCCAGCCCTCCTGCCCACCTTGCTGAGCTTTCTTAGTTTGCTCCTCAATTTGTCGGAGCTTCTCCATCAGCTCTTCTTTCTCACGTTCAATCTTTTCCTTCTCCTTCTCGGCCATCTCCCTCTTCTTCTTCTCGTTCTCCAGCAAAGCCCTGAGAGGAAAGGAAAAATGCAGCAATTTCATGCCTCCTTTATATAAAAAAATGGGCTGCTAAGCCTCTCTAAGGGCTTTCGGTATGCAATTTCTACTTAGTCAAAGTTGAAAATGGTCTTAGATGTCATCTAGTCCAGGGGTCTCCAACTGTCCAACCTCTTGCTCAATACAGGATCCCCCTAACATACAGACGGATGACCTTGCTTCTACCAATTTCTGTCTGAAGACCTCTAGTGACTTCTAAACAAACTGAAAAGGAAGACTGGGCAAACTTGTCTCATCCAAATCTTTTAATCCAACTGCATAATCTGTATATCTCAAATTAAAATATGGCTTGGAAAACTGATCTCTCCTGGGGATTGTACACTTTCAATTCAAAATCCACCATGTTTCTCTGGGTTGTCTCAAAAGGTTTTCCACATTTTTAAAAGCTGAAGGAACCTGCTCAGAAGTCTTTAATCCCCTGGCAGGACCAGGAGAACCCTGGTAAAGGAGGGGAGTCAGGGATTTCCCCCATCTTTGCCAAGTCCCTTTAAACAGTGGTCCCCATCCTCCGGGACCTCCAAGAGGCGGAGCAAAGAACAACTTTATCGCTTGGCATCCCTAAGATGCAAGAATGTGCTTTTGTGCAGAATTATTCCAGTATACAATAGAACGCAGGCTGCCTTTACACTGAGATTTTGTTCAAACACACCTCAAAAGAGCCTCTGACTCTCCCCCCTCATGAAATAAGAGTTCTTGAAACCTCCCTCCACCTTAACAAAGCACCCTGGAACATCCTCCTCCACATCTGACTTGGCTGTTATCCTCATTTGGAGCCTGCATTCAAAGAGTTAGCCACCACTCTCCTTGCCACAACTTGTCTACCTGTCCCTTGGGAGTCCGGGTCTTCTGATCACATCTCAGTTGCAGGATTTTGCCCCCCGAGAAGGCGCTGCACCCCAACCCACATCCTGCTGTGAGAATCCCTGGCCGGAGAAGCCCAGCCAGAGGGCAGCTCTGTGCTCAGCCAACTCACCTCTCCATCTGCTTCTGATGCTTCTCCTCTCGGGCCTGGGCCTTCATCTGCTGCACCTCGATGGTGTCCGGCTTACGCCTGCGCATGTAGAGCTCATGGTTCCCCATGCACAGAGCCAGAATGCGCTTGTTAATCCTTAGCCGGGGAGCATAGAAGACAAAATCCTTGGCAAAGGAGAAAGGACAAGGTTAGCCTTGAATGCAGCTTCCCTCGGCCCTCTTTTTCTCCAGAAGTAACAACACAACTTGATTACATGGGCTGTAATTTTTAGGAAATTAAGCGTATCTCCAAACAAGTATTTCTTTTTGCAGCATCTACCAGTATATACTATTACAATTCTTGTATCTTTTGTAACTTTCAATTGGACCAAAAAAGTGTGTGTCATAAGGCAACAATTTTTACAGCAAGGTATGTCAAATGGAGAGGGATGTGGTGGCTCAGTGGCTAAGATGCTGAGCTTGTCGAACAAAAGGTCAGCAGTTCAGCGGTTCGAATCCCTAGTGCCATGTAATGGGATGAGCTCCCGTTACTTGTCCCAGCTTCTGCTAAACTAGCAGTTGGAAGCACGTAAAAAATGCAAGTAGAAAAATAGGGACCACCTTTGGTGGGAAGGTAACAGTGTTCCGTGTGCCTTTGGCGTTTAGTCATGCTGGCCACATGACCACGGAGACGTCTTCGGACAGCGCTGGCTTTTCAGCTTTGAAACGGAGATGAGCACCGCCCCCTAGAGTCGGGAACGACTAGCACATATGTGGGAGGGGAACCTTTGCCTTTACCTTATCTCAAATGGGCTAACTTACAGAATGCATCCAAAATCTGGGATTCCCTTGGGATTTGAAACTTGCCATGGTCAGCTGCAGTGACAAGATCATCATTTCCAGCACTCCCTCCCAGCTTCCCAACAAGCAAAGTCACTAGAGGAGCCAGCAGAAAGTTGCAAGGCCGAGGCCAGCAGGCAGGTGAGGGGCTGCTGCCAGACGGGGGAGGGAGCAAATGGGAGTGTGAGAGGCAAGCACTGGTCAAGGATGCAGCAGCGATCGGAGAGGCTACATGCCGAGGGGTTAGCTCGACACGAGAACAAAGGGACTGGGGGGGGGGAGGGTGCATGGGAGACCTGAGCAACTTGCAACTTCCCTGCTGCCTTCCCCATTGCCTTTCTCCCAGACAGCTTCCAACAAGCAAGGTCAGTGGGGAACCCAGCAGGAAGTTAGGAATCACTTCAGTGGGGCAAGCTTTTCCTGATAGAAACTAAAGTTAGTTAAATGATATTTATTGACCACCCAACTCTAGTGGGTGGCATGTAAAACCAGGAAAAACATCAAACAGCTAAGAACATGGAATCACACAGGCAGACCAGACTAAAACAATCCAATAAATGGAAAAACAACATCATTGTTTTGGGGCCTTTGAGCAAATTATAAACATCAACTCCAGGCCTTCAAGGCCTTCCAGGCGCCGTCTTTCTCTTGAGGTGGGGTGGTCTGGTCCAGAGAGCGGGGACCGCAGCAGAGAAGGCATGCTTCCTCAGTCCCACAAAAGGACAATGTTGAGTGGAGGGGACCTGGTGCACACCCCCACTGGGTGGGACATCCTGGGTGGGCAGAAAGAATGGAGGACGCGGGGTCTTCACCCATCCAAGACTCGGAGGGTCTTTCAGCGTGAGTGACTGGTTGCATTTGCATCGCATTTGCATAGCACCAGAGACTGCTGGGAAGAGCTGTTCATTGTAAATTCAGGAGGACTGAGACGAAGTCTAGTGGACCAAGGTAGCAGCCCGCATGATAACCAAAAACTAAAACTGTAGTTCATCTTTGGTAAGCTTTATTTTAGAGCGTCTGGCTTAGTTCAATGCAATACTTGTTTTGCAGCTATCTTTTGTGGCGCTCTTTTTAAATTCGGATACTGTCCCATTTGTAAGCAAATTGCTAATCTACATGGACAGATTGCTTATCTAGAGTCTCTAGTCTATGCTCTCCAGGCAGAAATTAGGTGCCCAGCTCAGCCGTCCCTTTCCTCTGTCCCAAAGATCCCACAGAAGGAAGGCAGGGAGGACAACTGGCAGGGCGACAACTGTTACCATTGGGAGCAAACCTCCAGCGTGTCTCGGGCAAAAGGCAAAAGGCCGTGCTAAGCCCTTTCCTCAGTCGTGGCTCAGCGTTCTTCTGCAAGATGCCCCTGGCCATTGACAGAGTCCAGAGAGCAGTGAAGGGGCCAGGACAAAATTAGGTGCCTTTCTAACTTTTACCTTATTTAACTGAAATCAAATATATTTGACACGTTCTTTCTTTCTTCAGACACATTAAAAGGTATAATCTGGTAACAACCGCAAGGCTTTGGGAGTCGAGCCCTGGGCTGAAGCCATTTCTGCAATCCCAGGGGAGCCCGGCCGTTGGGTCAGTAGAAGAGAGGCTGGGGGCTCAGGGGGATCTGTGGGGCTCAGCCCTCCATGACGACTAAACCAACCCTGGCTTAGGATAATGTGTAGAACACCATGTGCCCCTCTGCGCCTCCGCCACCCAAAATGAAAACTCAACAGGGACAAAAGCAGCAGTGATGGGTTTTGACAAGGCCACGTTAGCAGTCTTGGAGCGGGAACAATTATTCCAGAAACCGCCTCTTCTCGAGAGGGCTTTTTACAAAGCCAGCTTTACAGGTAGGTATGTATGTGTGTGGAAACCGCCCAGAGTTGTTCACTACAAGGTGGGCAGTAAATAAATTCAGTAAATAAATAAATATATTTCATATTTCTTAACTGCCCATCTTCTTAGATAACCAAGATATAAACATCAAATTTAGAAGATCTTATCATTAGCTTGATGCAGTGGCTGCCCGTGATTGCTTTGGAAAGGATTTGTAGGATACTCCTGCACACAGCTTGGCTTTGCCCAGGTGCAGTTGGAGCCATCAAAGGTTGGTCTCTCTTTTCCTTCGGTCAAGTTCTTGCAACACTCACACTGAATTCTATTCCCATGACTTCCTGCCCAGCCAGAGCAAAACCATCTCTTTATATGCCTTTTGTTATAGTCCCTTTAATTGCCTGCAAAACTTGCCAACAGTTAATCTTCATTATATTTACTGTCAATTGGTTTTGTGTTTTATTGCTTCATTCCTTTGGTTAGCCTGGCTCCGTGATGGCGAACCTATGGCACACGTACCACAGGTGGCACCCAGCGCCCTCTCTGTGGGCACGTGAGCCATCACCCCAGTTCAGTTCCACCGAGCATCTGCATGTGCCTCCCACTGGCCAACTGGTTGTCAGGACTCTGCTGCGCATGCAGGGGGGGCACGTGCGGGGTGTGTGTGCATGCAGGGGGTAGGGGGCAGGGGCCCACATGCGCATGTGGGGGCGGGTGCATGTGCATTGCATTTTGGGGTTCTGGCACACATGCATTCGCGTATGCATGCTTTGGGCACTCAGTCCGGAAAAGGTTAGCCATCCCTGGCCTGACTGATTGGCTGAGGTAGCCCTGCTCTTCTTTCTGCTCATTTCTAGTTGGTGACCACAGTAGAGAAAGTCAGATGCAGAGTCAAAATCCGCTGCCAGGAAGTGGCCCCAAAAGCCCCAAGTCTTTGATTTCATTTGATCTGAACTTTCCACTTCTTTTTAACTAATCTCTGAATAAATTAATACACTAAAAGAGTTAAGTTGCAAAGCGTAACTTACTGGGGCTTTCTTGTCAATGGGCTTGATGACAAACTTCTTATCATTGAAGGAAATGTTTCTGATCTCACTCCAGGGGAACCCAATTTTGGGTGTTAGCCTGTGAAAGAGGATTTGTAATTTCAAAAATTAAACCCCAATGAACAGTTGCAGTGATCCAAATACCTGTTTTTGTTCACACCCTCCATACATTTCCCACCAATGAACGTGTTCGGATTCAGAATGTAAGTGGAAATTCCAAATTCCACTTCCACAAATTCCAAGGGCGGTATAGAAATTTGATTAATAAATAAATAAATAAATAAATAAATAAATAAATAAATAAATTGACCAAACTATGTAACTGAACAGATCTAGGAAACGAATGGCAGCTCAAAACAAGGCATCTAATTTCTAAGGTGCCATCCGAGGCATCCAGTCCAAGCCGGGAGTCAGGTCCAAAGGATGACCAGGATATAACCCGCATCGTGTGTGTGATGGCATCGTGATAGGCATAAAGGTAGTCCTCAAAACCACAATTAGGACCAAAATTTCTGTTGCTATGCAAGGTAGCTGTTAACTGAACTGCACCCGCTTTTGCCACAGTTGTTAAACAAATCCTGTGGTGGTTAAGTGAATCCAGCTTCTCCCATTGACCTTCCTCACTGGAAGCCAAATGGTGACACTGGGATGCTGCAACTCTCGCAAACACATCCCAGAGGCCAAGCACCTCAAATCTGGCCCTTTCGCCATGGGGATCTGTGCAGACTGACCGTAAGTCACTTTTTTCAGCTTCTTCATATCGTTGGTAAACGAATGATTGTAAGTCAAGGATTCCCTGTATTGTCTCTTATCCTCCCTGCAGATGCCTACAAATCCAACCTTGAACTCCAAAATGGCAGAGATCACAAGGAAGGGGAAAATACCCGGTTTAAAACGCCAGGGAGGTCCTGCCCTCCAGGCGCCCTCACCTCTGTTTTGGTGCAAATTGTGCAGCCACCCCACTCCACAAAGGCCAGGAAGACATCCTCATATTGCATTTACTTCAATGGTGCTTCCTACACTAGAGTAGGTAGGTGTCATCTAACAAGACAAGGATCATCCGCACAAATCTGGGCCATAAGAGTAACTTTTCCTACTAATTAAAATCTATGTGTATCTGTGTATATCAAAAGTCTCTTGATACATGAAATTAAGATTGCCCAGAACAATTCTTGCAGCCTGAAGGTATATGAAGATACAGAGACAATTCAAGCAGTGAGCTTAGCTTCATATAACAGGAAGCAAAAAAACCCCCAACCCTCTTAGCCAACCTGAGGAACTTTCTCACTTCTGTTTCAAGGACAATGAGGATGAGAGCAAAATGAATCGCAAAATCCCTCTGAGCCTAGGAAGTAATTTAATTTCTGGGAAATAATTATGTTGGGATTAAAAAGCAAGTTACATTTGTTTTTATTGTTTTAATGTTTTTAAATTGTTTTAATCATTTTATAATTTTAGAATTATAAGCTACCCAGAGACACTTGATTAAGTTGGACAGCTATATGAATGAATGAATGAATGAATGAATGAATGAATGAATGAATGAATGAATGAATGAATGAATATTCCAGTAAAGATCTGTCAGTAGATTCATAGAATTGTGTGAGAACTGGAAGCAACTAATGGCAAACCAATGCCAGCACAGAGAGTCACTCTAGGCTAGAAAGAGCCAACAGAACAACATCAAAACCACATAAGATGAAAAGGAAAAGAGAATTGCTTGCAGACTATGTGACCAAGAAGGTGGCCGTGTCTAGTTGATCAAAGGAGAAGGTGGCTGTCACCATCCGTGGAGACTTTGTCAGATCCAGCTGTGTCCTGCTCTTATAAACCCTCCCCTCTCTCAATCACTCTCTCTTGTCAGTCAGACAGACAGACAGACAGACAGAAAGACACACACACACACACATCCCACCGTGCACTCTATCGGAAGATTAAGGAGAATAGTTTTGTTACCGGTCATTCTGTTCATAAATGTTGAGTCCAAGAGCATCTACTCCTAACCAGAGTTCTGAGCCTTTCTTGTTCTTAATACTAAAGTAGTTCACACCATACATCTCCAGATCTTGTGCAATTTTTAGGTATTCTAAGATGGCATCTTCTCTGAAAGGACCAAGAAAACAAAACATATGTTAATGTTAAAAGCTACATTTTGGTGGTGCATTCTCAAAAGCATCCTCTTTTTTGCAACAGTTGGTACTGCATCCAAAAGAGGGCACTGCCCATTTGATTAGAGCATTGTGATTTTTAGTGCATAGGGTCTGATTTAGAGTAACAACTAGATAGCTCAGCCAGGGCATGGAGACACAGACACTTTATCAATCTTCCCATCTGTCTTAAGGGTACATGGGTGAACAAAGGCTCAGGTAAATGAAAGTCAAGATGTGATTGCAACTGTTTTTACATGCATCATGCATCGTTAGATGCAATTATACCTGGCAGATGCCCCTGCAAGCAGAATACCTCACAAGGGGACTTGTACAAGTCATAAATAATGCTCTCTTCTGTTCTTGCCAGCCATACCTGAGCATCCCCCGATGTTCCTCATGCCACACCTGGATTCTTTCTTCCCACTGATCCTTGTTAAGTTTATGCTGTTCCAAAACTCTACAAGGCAAAGAGATGGAAGACGTATTAGGATACGTGGACAGCTCTGCAAAAACAAATTCTTCAGCTACATGAAGTTCAACCATGAAAAGAACCTCCAAGGTTTCCACTTAGTGGAAGAGAGGCGACATGAACATGGGCTGCAGATCACACTGCAATTGCTTATGGTCTTGAATCTCCAAGGCTTGAATCTCTCTCTGGGTGCTTTTAAAAATCGCCTCTCTCGGGTCTTTGCTTCCCAAGGGTTTCTCCTTCTCACATTGTTTTCCAATTTTTCAAAATGTCTCTGTCCCAGCTCTTAAAGCGACAGTAGTTTGGGATCTAAGCATTATTTTACTAAGGAAAAGAAATAAATGAAAAACACACACCAAAGGCATTTCGGCTGCATTCGCACACTGTGCTCAGCACAACTTTATTTGTGTCTTAACATCATATGGCAATTCACTTAACTGTGGTTTATTCAGCAAACCACAGTTGAGCGCACCGTGTAGCCTGACCAACCTCAAAACAGAGAGGGTGAGGCTCATCCATTGTGGAATAAGGTCCAAACTGTGCAGCAGAAAAGTGGGGTATAAAGCTCGTAATAAAATATATAGCTATGCATTTAAAGGGGGAACTGCAACTTTGCCAGATTTCGCTCTACCTTTGAGGAAGCAGTTTGTCAGTCGTTAGATAACCGGGCTTATGAACCTCCTTATTGAAGTCCCCGTATTTGGACTGGACCGCATAAGAAGCCAGGAGAACGGCCGTCTCCGGGGGACAGTAGATGTCATCGTTCAAGATGGCCTCCTTCACTTGGAGGAAAAACAGGCGCTGCGTGATATCTTGGATCAGCTCCTCTGCGACATCCTCTGGGAAGAATTTGGCCCGGAATTTGAAAAGCAGCGGGCTCTCTTTGCGCACGTCCTGAGCTGTAACCTGCAGCACATTGTGGCAAAATCAGGATGAAAAAACACATCCAGAAGCATCACAACCGAGAACTCTTGGGACAAACACTAAGCCAGGAGATCTGTGGAGGTCCAGGTCACGGCTCTCCCAAGGGCGCTTTTTCAAAAGGCAACTGCACTTTCTTGGTTTTCCCTTGAAGACGTTTTGCTTCTCGCCTAAGAAGCTTCTTCGGTTCTGACTGAATGGTGGAGATTGGGAGGTAGTCATCTGGAATATAAGGAATCTAAATCCTTCCATTCTCCACCATTCAGTCAAGGGAAAACCAAGTAAGTCCAGTTGCCTTTCGAAAAAGCGCCCTTGGGGCTACTAAGCCAGAAGGCCTCTAAATCCACTACCCATGACCCCAGCCACGGGGCCCAGGTTGGAGTGCCTGCCCTAAATCCAAGGGCAGCTTGTTAATCTATTCCACTGGGTTGACTAGCCTACTATTTCTAGCTCAGCCTTTGCCCACCATTGTAGCTTTCCAACTTCCAGAATTCTGGAACGGCCAAGGCTGAGAATGTTGGGTGCTGAATGTCCTACACCTAGAAGGTGCTCAGGTGGACAAAGCAGTAGGCTGGCAATGCCACCTGCAACCTATCAGCCTGCTAGATGGAAGGAAAGCTGGGAAGGTGCTCCAGATTCAGTGGTGGGGCTGCAGCCTGTCTCAGAGAATGACGGGACCATCGTCTGTGACTCCCATTCAACAAAGACTGACAGGGGCCCAACCCCACAAAGGCAAACCTGTTTCATCCCTGCCCAAGAAAGTAAACTCCCTTTTTCAGGGGGGGGGGGCAGAAGCAGAAAATAAAATGAGAGGCACCTCCATACCTTTTTATTTAATTTCAACCACGTGGAGAAGCCCTTGGTGTCCTGGTACTGGAGTCCAAAGAACCAAACTTCTCGCAGGCCGATCGTTTTCACCACCTGTTCATGAAAACCAGACAGCAACACGTGAGCAAGAGGAAGGGGCTTACGGCTCACTGCATCCCAGGAGGAGAAGGACCACCAAACCCCTTCAAAGGTCCGTCATGGCACAGCTCCAAGCGGGCCAAATGGCGGGCATGGGTGCATGTCAGCAGCAATGGGGGACTCCCTTCCTTCAGGGTTTTTGGCACAGAACAAGCTCTGCCCTAAATACCCTCTAAAAGAAACTGGGATTCATCTGGGAAGCGGCCACCTGCCATAAGGGAGCTGTCCTCTTTCCCCAGACAGGGGCCAAGACGGAAGTGGCGATGGCTGCGGCTGGCATCCCCTAGGCAGCTGTTGGCCGGGGGTGGGTGGGTTAGGGTGGGATGCGCAGAGAAGCTCTGCCCGCAGAAGGCTCCCACACAGCCCATTAACAACCTCACTGCCCAGACCAGCTGCTAAGTGGAGATTCTCAACAGCTGTGCCTGCAAGAAGAGGCTTTTTCTAGGAAAAAGAAAGAATGATTTGGGGAAAAATGGTAGGAAAAAATACAGGACATTCAACAAAGAATGACAGATATTCAGTTAGAGTTGGGAAAAAAAATACCAACTATTTCCATAACTACGTAGATCTCATTTCTCCTCTCAAATGCTGAATGTTCCTTACAAGTCCTAGCATATTTTTTCTCTTTTAGATGCTGGATCCATTTTGAGATGCTTCTCTTGGCTGAGATCCTGTCCCTCAGAATAAAACCCAAAAGCAGAGTGGCCACTTGTGGCTCCTTCTGCCTTTGATGGTCCTGGGTGACCAAGAGCGTCTGCTGCGCCCAAGGGGAAGAGCGTTTCCACATGCAACGCACGTGCGCACGCACACACGCGTGCGCGCGCGCACACACACACACACACACACACACACACACACACACACACCACTGTGCTGGGCTCCACCTGGAGAGCCTGTGCTGCAAACCAGCCCCTCCTCCGGCCAACTTCTCTCCGCCAGGCGACTCTCCTGGGCTTTGCGCAGTGTGGCCACATCAGCCTTGCACGGAAGGGGGGGAAAGATGCCTGGGTAAGGGTAAAGGTCAAAAAAGTCAAGATGGCAGAACTATCATAAAAAGGAGCATGCAGTTGCAGGAATTATCTTGACTTATTTGACCCCCAATTCAGTTCGAAATGTATGAAGAGTCATTAATATCATACTGGCATTCTCTCTCTTTTCTAAAGAAGGCATCAGGGCGTGACTCATGCAAAACCACAGGCAGCTGTGGCCACCAAGTAGTCTGCATTCCATGTGAGAATAGAAAGGCTGTTCAAGATTTTGTCCGTCCTCTAAGGTATGGGACAATTTTAATTTAAAAAATGGGACTTCATAACGAAATCACGATTGCCAAGACTTGTTTTGAGATGGTGCCTTTGAGGTGTTTGACTACAGCTCCCAAAATCCACGAACACTGATATCCTACCTCACATCTGGACGATACAAGACTGCCTAACCTGGGAAGAGATAGTACTGCCCTACATTGCACTGGTTCCAGTTCTGGTCTCCACAATACAAGAAGGATGAAGACCCCACGGAGCTGGTAAAGGGCTGCCTAGGAGGCTGGATATATGAAGAGCAGTTGAAATAACTGGGTCTGTTTAGCCTAAAGGAGAAGGAGAGCCATGGTAGCCATCTTCCAATACCTGAAGGGCTGACCCAGAGAAGAGGGGGTCCATCTATTCTCCCTATGCCAGAGGGTACAGTAAGGACCAGTGGCTGCAAGTTATAGTGAGGGATCCAAGCTTGAGCCAAGTTTTAGTTGTGGGTGCTCCATCACTGGAGGTTTTCAAGAAAAGACTGGACAGCTATTTGTCCAGAATGGGATGAGGATTCCTCCACCAGGCAGGGGAGTTAGACTCAAAGACCCCGAGAGCCCTTCAACCTGAGAGTTCTATGAATGGACAAGCCTTGGATCCTGAAGGGAGATTTGTTCTTACGTTCTGCTGTGCAAATTACATACATTTTTGCTGTCTAATGGGCAGTCAAATCCTAAACTTTACTAGATTACAGGCGGCTAGATTCCCATGTTAACGGCAACACAAAGTGCTGACCAAAATGACAATGATTTACATTTTTTTCTACTGGTGCCAAAGAAAAAAAAATAACAAAGGGAAAGAGAATAGAGAACTCTCCATCATCTAGAAATGTTAAAAGAGCACTTTAATATAAGTCAATTCATACTTTAAAACATGATCAAGGCACACTTGGAAAGCAATGAAATAACTATTTAGAAATTAAATAGAATAGGTATTCTTCACTCTTTATACTGTTTTTACACTGTTGTTCTTAAGACAGAAATATATATATATATAAAACCATTGCAAAAGGCAAAACAGCAACTTGGCACCATCTAGATGCTTTCCTGAGCAATGGACAAATGCTTCCATTCACCAACCGACCGCCAGGCATATGAGATGGGACCCTGAAAGGAGACACTCGGATGGCATGGAAGGAGGGGGCTCGCCATCTATCTCGGCGAGGCACTGAAAGGCCAACAGCCGCCAAAGGCAATCCAGAGGCCAGAGGAGGAGCCAGTCAGCCAGCCAGAAGCAGGACATGGTTTTTCCCAGGCTGAAGAATTGGCACCTCAAGAACAGCAGAAGAATTGAATCTCCTGCCCAGGAACCCTCCAGGCTACTGCTGGAAGTGGAAGGCGGAATGGGATGACTTGACGCCATTAGCTCAGTGCGGCCAGCTGGGTGCAGCCTTCTTGTCACCCCCATCCCCTCTGCCAACTCAGTGCCATTTCTTTGCAGGACATGTCAACACCGGAATTCACTGTGGAGTTATGCCCCGCCCATCAACACCCCCCCTTTGACAGCCCTCTTGCTTGCCCAGCTCTCCATTCGGCCCCGGGGGAAAGAGAAGGGCCCAAGTGTGGAAGACAGACAATTTGAGGTGTCTACATGGCATCAATTATGCTGAAGTTTTCTCTGGCAAATCAGGCAACGTACATGCACTGAAAGGTCTGGGACTCTGCATCTCTTTCCTTCCCTCCTCCTCCTCCTCCCTGTTTGCAAGGATGTCCATTTGGGCAGCTTGAAGGGGGCAGAGGTCAACAAAGATGAAAGCTGTGGGATTCCCAGTGAGCTTTGGAGAATAGTCCCTCTTCTGGTTTGGCCACATTCTTGTCCACCTTTGAATATCCTATTCGATCAGGGCTCTTGGAGCAACAGACCCTGCGCCTCCTGGGAAAAGGGAGGAATGTCCAGGAATGTTTAGAATTCACAACTGGGGAAGAGGAAAAAAGAAGAGATGGGGCCTATGGCATTTCTGAAGGCACCTATTGTCCCCTTTATTTGACCTGACCGGACTGGTAACTATAAAGCTTCATATATACAGCCTCACCTCTAGCGTGTCCATTCCACTGGCAACCCCTGGTGAGTTAATATCTTTGAAGAAGAAATAGCCATCCTGCATTAGCATAGTAAAAGCAACTACAAGATCCAATCCAACATTTGAAATATGTTGTCAATATCACCTCCAATGCAAAAGAACTCAAGTGATAAAGAGGAGTGCGGTGGGATTATTATTATTATTGCAAGAAAACTGAAGGGAGGCTGCGTTCTGATGGCTAAAAAGATGCACCGTTGTCTTTAAAAGAGTCATTTCAATGGTTAGCCTTGCACAACAGCATTAAAACTTAGCTTAACATTATTAACTGCAGAGTTAAAAGCTGGGCCACGGCAAGACTTGGCATTGGAAGGGGATGAGAACAGTCAGCCAAGCTGTTTTTCTTTCTCAATAGGGCAGGCTGGGCAAGTTGGGCAAAAAAAATAAAGTATGGAACAATTACTTTGATTTCCCATTGTGGCCAGGCTGAATGGGTTATTTCCTTTGCAAATCAACTTCCTCCTCTTGCAATTGTCCAGAGACAGTTGTTGAATTCCAGAGTTACATTAGAGAAAGAGCAGATTAGATGATTTATCTACAGCCTGGTAAAAGGATCCCTGGCCCTTCCTCGGAAGACGCCACCCTCCGCCTGAGGCCCAGCTCCCTTGAGCCAGGCAGCCCTGCTGTCCAATCTCAGCCAGGCTCTGGAGGCAACCTGGCACTTCTCAAGAGAGGTCCGCAGGGGAGGAACAGCCAAGGTATTCCTGGTCCAGATCTCTCCCTTGTGGGAAGCTGACATAGATGGGAAATGCTCCACGATTTCTCAACCTGGCCTGCTTTAAGATGTCCGGACTTCAAGCCTGGTGGCTGGGGAATTTGGGGAGCTGACATCACCCATCTTCAAACTGTCAAGGTTGAGAAATATTGCTCCATGCACTTTAGCACCATCTGGGCCAACCCAGAAAGGCTCCCCAGGTGAGGCGCTGGATCCCAAGAGTGCCAAGGGGTCCAAGCAGGTGCCTCGCCATCTCCAGCATCACAGCCTCAACAGACGTTTCCAACAAGGCTCCCTTGGATAACACGCAGGAGGCTCTTTTCCAATGAAGTCCGCGAGGGCTCTTTCTGTCCAGGTTAAGCCAAACTTTCCTTGGTAGCTCTGGGAATTCTTTTTCTTCTGTTGCATGTATTGTTGGGGGTGGGGGTGGGGGTGGGGTGGAGTGGGCACATTTTGAGCAACTCCTTTTGCCGGTCTCTGAGGGAAAACCCCACGGAGGAGACTTGAAGGTCACATTCCCCTCCCTTATAGGTTGTTTTTAACTTTTAGTCACCCATTGCATTTATACCTGCTTTCCTACTAATACACACACCACAGCTAATAAATATGCAAAATAATATATAAATACTGTGTTTCCCCGAAAATAAGACCCTGTCTTATTTTTTTTTGAACCCTGAAATAAGTGCTTGGCCTTATTGCCATGTGCTCAAAAGCCCAATTGGGCTTATTATCAAGGGAGGTCTTATTTTGGGGGAAACAGGGTATATATATATGTGTGTGTGTGTGTGTGTAAGTAGCTATTTATAATGTATACTATTAAGTATATTCATTTATAATATAAATGTTTATATATATAATATATAAAAATGCACACACCCCCAATAAATTGCAGGCCAAACAATAAAGCTAATATTGAAAAAGATGAGATAAATGCAACCACCAGATTAAAATGTACTCCAGACATATCCGGGGATGCCTGCAGCAGAGGCAGCTGTTCCTCCCTAGGCTGGAAAACTAAGCAGGGTCGGGCCTGGTTAGGGTTGGATGGGAGACACCAGGAAATTCCAAAAGTCAAAATACTTTTTCCAGGAGGAGGCAATGACACAGCACTTCTGCACCCTTTCAATGATGCCCCGGGACATTTTCCACAAAGTCACCAGGAGTTGAGCTCGACTATATTTTTTATAGCTATTGAGGGGCTTCAGTTATGGAAGTGACAGATACGTCGGAAGCCCAAAGCAAAGAGGCAATCAAGTATGCAAGCCCGAACAATATTGCCCTGAAAGAGGGGCGATCAAGTGCCCCAAGGGATCCTTTGGGGTCTGCCCAGGGAAGGCCTGCCAGGAGAGCTCTCGGCTCCTTTGCTGGCTCCTAAGCCAGGCACACCCGACTTCAGGCTCACAGAATTAAAGAATTGCAAGGCTGAAAAGGGACCGTGGACGTCTTCTAGTCCAACCCCCTGCTCAAGGCAGGATACGTGAAAGTGGATTCTTTGCAAGATCCCAACTAGCAGATCACTAGCAGATTCTTTGGGATCACAAGACCACGCTCATTAATGATTCCCTCCAGAGAGACATGGATGAATGCAGCCATCAAGGCTCTTCCGGCTTCAGCTGGGTTTAAATCCAGGAAATCATCTTCAGCATATTAAAAAATGCTTTTGCAATTAGGGAAGTGGAGTACCTACTATGCTGGGGCTATCGTACTATTAAAAACATATTGTGATCCTCAGGGTAAGACCGCTCACTCGTTCAGCAACCCTTCAGGGTTATGACGGCGTTGTCCCAGGGCAGCTTACGACAGGTCCTCAAAGTTCTGGCCGTCGCACCATCCCTGCTGTCGTGTCAGGTGGAGCGCTGGGCAACCAGGTGGGCCTTAGGGCAGCTGCAGTGTCTCATGGTTAGAATCGCCATGGGCAGCCTGCTTGCTCAGTGGGGAAGGCCCCATGTTGTTCCCCTCATGTGGCTGGGGATGCTATAACGGTCATAAGTGTGAAAAACGGTCATAAGCTGCTTTTTTCAGTGCCCTTGAGACTTTGGACCATCACTGAGTGAAGTGTTGTAAGGCCTACCAGCCTGCCTGGAAAAGGCTCCCACACCTCTTCCCACGGGGTGGTCACGAGAGGCTCTTGCTTAACGACCTGTGCGGTCCTCGCTTAATCACGGCTGCAGGGCCTGCTGGGACGGCCACTAGTGAGCCATGCGGAGGTGACCTGACGTCTTGCTTTATGACCGCAAGGCTTAGTGTGAAAAATTCTGGTCCCAGTTGCTATGGTAACCTGAGGACTAGTTGAAGATGGTTGCGGCTGTCAGAAGCAGAGGAAGGGCAGCCAAATGAGGGAAGCTATGAAAAGTAAAATGCGTCCATTTTCAGGGCATGGAACCATTTCATCACTGGAAACATCCCAAGACCAATTTCTTAAGAAAAAAAAGTCTCTGGGTTTAAAGTCATAAACTACACTGAACCATTTTTATCAGCTGAGGATTCCTCCATATAAGGAATATATAAGCAATATATGAGCTTCCATACTATGCTAAAGCCTTTGATTGTATGGATCACAACGAATTGTGGCAAGTTCTTAAAGAGTTGGGAGTACCAGACCATCTTATTTGTCTCTTGAGAAACCTATATGCAGGTCAAGAAGCAACAGTGAGAACTGGACACGGAACCACTGATTGGTTCAAAATTGGGAAAGGAGTCCGGCAAGGCTGTATATTGTTGCCCTGGCTATTTAACTTATATGCAGAGCACATCATGAGAAAGGCAGGGCTAGATGTATCAAAAGTCGGAGTTAAGATAGCCGGGAGAAATATCAACAACCGTAGATATGCAGACGATACCACTCTAATGGCAGAAAGCGAAGAGGAACTAAAGAGCCTCTTGATGTGGGTGAAGGAGGAAAGTGCAAAAGTTGGCTTGAAACTCAACATTAAGAAAACTAAGATCATGGCATCCGGCCCTCTCAATTCCTGGCAAATAGATGGGGAAGAAATGAAGGTAGTAACAGATTTTATTTTCCTGGGCTCCAAGATCACCACAGATAGGGACTGCAGCCAAGAAATTAAAAGACGCTTGCTCCTGGCGAGGAAAGCTATGGCAAACCTAGACAGCATACTAAAAAGCAGAGACATCACCCTGCCAACAAAAATGCGTATAGTCAAGGCTATGGTCTTCCCAGTTGCAATGTCTGGCTGTGAAAGTTGGACCATACGAAAGGCTGAGCGCCAAAGAATGGAGGCCTTTGAATTCTGGTGCTGGAGAAGACTCCTGAGAGTCCCTTGGACTGCAAGGCGATCCAACCGGTCAGTCCTAGAGGAGATCAACCCTGACTGCTCTTTAGAAGGCCGGATCCCGAAGATGAAACTCAAATACTTTGGCCACCTAATGAGAAGGAAGGACTCCCTGGGGAAGAGCCTAATGCTGGGAAAGATTGGGGGCAAAAGAAGGAGACAACAGAGAACAAGGTGGCTGGATGGAGTCACTGAAGCAGCAGGTGTGAGCTTCAATGGACTCCAGAGGATGATAGTGGACAGGAAGGCCTGGAGGAACGTTGCCCATGGGGTCGCGATGAGTCAGACATGACTTCGCAACTAACAAAACAACATAACCTTTCATATAAGTGATCATGACGTGGCACCCCAAAAACGTTCTTTTTGCTACAAAGGACGCGGCTGCCCCTCTGGAAGATATCTAATGGAACAGAAGTCACTGCATTTACAAAGATTATGGAATTGGAATGAATCTAAGCTCCTTAACCCTGTTTCTTTAGTCCTGCTGACCCAGCTGCCCCCTCGCAGAATTAAGCTACTCAGGTCTCAGCTCACTCCAGACCTACTTTTGTGGCTCCATCAGAGTTAGGATTTAGTCACTCAGAAGGAGGTTATCTTGCAGGTAAGTTTAATGATGCAGTATATACAAAATACAGGTAGATACGGTGTGCAGGTATCCTCAATTTATGCAATTATGGTCATAAGTCACGATGATTGTTAAGGGGATCATCATGCGACCATATCTGATTTTTATCACTTTCCTTGCAGTGCTTTTTACAAAATGTAGCAGTCATTAAGTGAGATGTAAATCTGGTTTCTGGCAGAAACGTCATAAAACTCAGCCACAGGAACTCAGGATGCTGCTGATGGCTGTAAGACTGGTTTGGGTTTACCCAAAATGTAGTCATGTCACCACAGAGGGGAGGAGCACATGTCAGAACTTCAAATCCAGGTTATAAGTACCTTTTGGGTAGGTCTGTCGACGATCTGTCGATGGTCACTAAATTGAGACACAGACACAATGTAGACACAGAAACCGCACAGACACAAACCTATTACACTAACTTGGGTCCTTGCAGTGACACCCGTTACAAGCCATCAAGCTAATGACACAAGTGGGTGACATCTCTGCACAAATGACCTCCTGCTGCCTGTGTTCTCCTCCCCCTCCCCTCCCTCCCCTCCCCTCCCCAGGTGCCTCTCCAGGCAAGAAGAAGAAGCAGCACAGAAGCCGAAGCAGCAAAACCTCCTCCAAAGCAAGTTGGTCTTGGAGCAAAAGCAAACTGTTCAGGGGACCCTCAGAGAAAACCCAGGATCTGCATTCAGTTTTGGTCGCCACAATGTAAAAAAAATGTGGAGACTCTAGAAAGAGTGCAGAGAAGAGCAACAAAGATGATTAGGGGCCTGGAGGCTAAAACATGGTTGCAGGAACTGGGTATGTCTACTTTAATGAAAAGAAGGACCAGGGGAGACATGATAGCAGAGTTCCAATATCTCAGGGGCTGCCACAAAGAATAGGGAGTCAAGCTATTCCCCAAAGCACCTGAGGGCTGGACAAGAAGCAATGGGTGGAAACTAATCAAGAAGAGAAGCAATTTAGAACTAAGGAGGAATTTCCTGACAGTTAGAACAATTAATAAGTGGAACAACTTGCCTGCAGAAGTTGTGAATGCCCCAACACTGGAAATTTTTAAGAAGATGTTGGATAATCATTTGTCTGAAGTGGTGAGGATTTCCTGCCTGGGCAGGGGGTTGGACTAGAAGACCTCCAAGGTCCCTTCCAACTCTGTTATTCTATTCTATCTCTGGAGTCCTTTTCAACCAGTGGAGTTTTGTTTCAAACAGCTGAAGTCCCAATTCATCCCTCAGTCACTTTTTAGCAGATACTTGCTAAAGACTCTTGGATCCAACAGCACATTTGATAGCTCTGACAAGCCCGTTGATTATTCTATAGAGAATTAGGAAAGTTTGACACAAGTTCACATTCATGTTTATACTTCTGGCTCTCCATGGATGCTCCACTGGGGTAAAATAGATAAGTTTTTGGTCCAGTATGTTGTGAAAACCCCAGCATTGCCTTCATCTAAGTTATGAGCTACTCCTTTACATTAGAACATTCATTCATTCATTCATTCAATGAATCAATCATTCATTCAATTCCTATAGCTGCCCATCTTGGTCAGGGATTCTGGGTGGCTTACAAGTCAAAAAATATATTACAGTCAAAATACTAATAACATTTTAAAACAATAGAAACAAAAGAAACATCCAAAGTAAATATACATAGCAGCCCAGATAGCCAGGGAATGGGACTCTTAATGCATTCCGGGGCCCCGGCTCAGCAACGTAGCCAGGTATACGGTTATTTGGGTAAAACATACTAACCGAGCCCTGCCATTGTGTTTATTAACATGGATTTAGCATATGACAAAATTATAGCATCCTAGTCCAAGTTCAATACCTGGATCTCTGACCAATGAGCATCAAGCCTCTGTTTGGACACTTCTAGCAAGGAGAACTCATCAATTAACAGGGCAGCCATCCTGCTGGCTGAAACGGCTTTAGGATGCCCCTCATGATGTCTAGCCTGAGGCTCCTTCCCCCAATTGTAACCCATCGGCCCTGATCCTCCTCTCAGAGGCAACAGAGAATAAGTTCACGTCTTCCTCTACATGACAATGCTTCCCATGTTTGAAGACTGCTATCATCTTTCTCTTCTAAGTCCTTTCTCCTGTAGGCTAAACATACTCAGAACTTCTAACCACAGAATTTGGTTTCTGGAGCCTCCATCATTTTGGCAGTCCTTCCCTGCAATTTCTGCTTCTGGTTCTGCCCTCTGGGTGGACAGAGAACGAATCTACTCCCTCTTCTGCATGAGAAACCTTCAGAGAGAGTTAAAGAATGCTTTTGCATCTCTCCTGTCTTTCTTCTCTAGTCCTCCTCACAGGATTTCATTTCCAGATTCATCATCTTAGAAGCCTTAGAAGCCTCTGGAGTCATTCAATTTGTTGTTCTTTGTGAACTGTGGTAGTGCCAGAACTCAACCCAGGGCCCTCGAGGGGATCTGACCAGGGCAGATTTGAGGAGGACAATCCAACAAGGCCTTCTAAATGACACAGTCCATGATTCCTGTCCAGCCGCCTTACCTGATCAAAGAGCTGTTTCCCCGTTGTATTGGGCTGAATGGCAAATTCCAACTCCGCATCCATGGTGGTCACTCTCACACTAATCTGGAATTAGTAGGAGAAATCCATTAAAAACCCAGCACACCCCACAAAACACAATCTTAGCTACAAGACAATCCCTTAACTAAAAATGGCAGCACCACTATTGGGAACGTAGCTCAGAGTGACAACCAGGCAACTGGGATCCAGACATGCCACTGTTTATGTTCTCCAGGAGGCAGGCTGAGAACTTCACACAACTGGGCAGAGACCATGTTTCCAAGATGTTTTTCACATCTCTCAAAGGGCAAGAAGTCATCTGGGTAAGCCTTCCATACTGATTAAGGGGGGGGGGGTGTTGGGTTGAAAAATAGGGGGAACCGATAGCATTACAGTTACTAGGAAGTCATATCCACCCCCAGGTTACAGAAAAGATTCTGATGCCTTAGAGGGAGGAGAGTTCAAAAGAGTGGAACAGCCTGAAGGATAAAGGAGGAGGCAGCCATCAACAGTGAAAAATAGTAACACGCCCTATATAAGCCCTTCCAGGCACGATTTCACCTTCCATAGGTCCCAATCCACAAGCCAAACAATGGGCAACTTATGGGAAGGACTCAAAGTCTAACACGTTGGGGGGGGGGAGAGAGCAGCCCATTCACCATTTATTGGGTTGTACTTAAGCTTTTAATGGGCAAACGCAAAGGCTTCTTTGGAGTTCCAAAACCTTATCCATCTCCTTTTCTTTTCAACTTCTCTCCAAAAAAATCAGGCCACAGATTATTTCCAATGCAATTTCCACAGGACAGCTTGCCCAAAAGCTCTTTGTGCAATGAAATATTTAAAGCAATATAAAGACATACCCTGCAGAGGTTCATTCAAAAGCTGCAATTGTGTATTTTGGAATCAACATTGCAGAAGGTCCTCCTTAGAAACACTGTTTTTCTCTATTATTATAACAACCACGCTAAATAGTCGTGAAATGGAGCCTGCCCAAACTTCCTTCTGCTTCCTAAAACAGAGGTTTATCCCCACCACTCTAGGGTTCTATTTCAGTGAAAAGGAACAGCTCTTTGGAATGCAACCCCAACACCTCTGGTTGGGGCTCAGAAAGACGTCCTAAACACCAAGCCGACCCTTATATCAGGCTTCTCTGGCCGTTTGTGTGGTGGGGGGGGTGGGCGTTTCCCTGGGATGAAAGCAGAGAGAGTCACCTGCCCCCTTGCAGAAGAGCTGAGCCGAGGGAGCGGCCTGAGCTCCAACCCTGAGACCAAGCGATGTGGAGGGAACAAAGGGAAAAGACGGGGTGCTGTCCTGTCTTCTTCACCAGCAACCCCGGCAATCAAGAGAAAAGCTTGTGGTTGGATTCCTGCTGAGTGTTTCATCTACAGTATCTGGTAAAGTTAAATGCAGCCTCTGGTGGCAGCACCTGCCTGCCTTCTCCAAGCAGATGGCCCTTGTACTTCTATAAAGGACCCAAATGTAGCCCTCTGCCTCTTGAGCCCTTGTGCAGGAAAACAGGCAGGAGGGGGCAGAAAAAACAACCCAGAAAGCCATTCGGTTCCCCCAAGAGCACAGCAGCCCGAAGGCCCGCAGTTGCCACTGTGCCAATGCACACGAGAGGCCGCTTGCAGGGATAACTTGATTCCAGAAATTGTCAAGAAAGGTTCTATTGCCCGAGCATCAGAGCTCATCATAACATGAAATTAGACATTGTAAGTTGCACAAATATGATGAATTAGATAAAATAAATGTGACTGCCATCATTTTCCCTCTCCCGTGCCTGGCAAAGACTCACCTTCAGCATCCTGCTCTCTAAAGAATTGACTAATTCAACCAAAGATGCTGTGGCATTCCTGCTACATGCTAAGCTAGAAACTCAGCTCTCTTAGTTCAAACCAAACTGAGTTAGGGTTTCACATGATGCATGAACCCTAAATGGGCTTTACGCAAAAACCCAACCTGACATTTTGGATCCACCTTACAGATAAATGCTCTACAAAACTGAATGGAACCAGAACAACCAAAAATAAACTGAATCAAATTAAGAGTAAATCAAGAGTAAATTAGAATAATTCCTTTAGTAACTCTCCCTTCTGCCAGATTAAAAATCACAATTAGGCGACAACTTCTAGAAGGACCCAAGATTGTTCCAGGGCCCTAATTTGTACATATAGTCTAGATTAATATTTCTTAACCTCAACAACTTCCAGATGTATGAGCCTCAACTGCCAGAACTATGTTAAAGTGCACACATCTTGAAGTTGGTGGGGCTGGGAAGCTCTGGTCCCAGGCCAGATCCAACCTCCAGCCACTGTTTTTAAGGCTATACAAGTTTCCAGAACTATCACTGCTCTTTTCCAAAGGTTTTCTAAACCATTTGCCTCTCCCAGAAAACCAGGATGGGCGACTGAGAAAGTTGCATACTATTATTTGTGCTGGGGGTCCTATGCCAGGATTATGGCATTCAAAAACACAATCCATACTAGTCTCATAGGGCAGGTTACAACCTGACCAAAAGTTAAACCTCTTGGCTTTTTAAACCCACAATTTATTTATATACAAGCAGATGAACTATCAGAATAACAGAATTGGAAGAGACCTTGGAGGTTTTCTAGTCCAACCTCCTGCTCAAGCAGGAGATCTTGTACCATTTTAGACAAAGGGTTGCCTAGTCTCTTCTTGAAAGCTTCCAGTATTGAAGCAGCCACAACTTCTGAAGGCAACTTGTTCATCTGATTGATTGTTCTCACTATTAGGAAGTTTCTCCTTAGTTCTAGGTTGCTTCTCTCCTTAGTTAGTTTCCATCCATTGTTTCTTGTCCTGCCTTCTGGTGCTTTGAAGAATAGGTTGACCACCTCTTCTTTGGGGCAGCCCCACAAATACTGGAAGACTGCTAGCATGTTACCCCTTCTCCTACACCCACAGGGTGTTGTGCCCTGTGATTCTTGGTGAGTGTATCTTGTCTTTTATGTACCCTGAGAGCATATGCACCAAAGACAAATTCCTTGTGTGTCCAATCACACTTGGCCAATAAAGAATTCTATTCTATTCCATTCTACTCCTTCTTTTCACTAGACTAGACATACCCAATTCCTGCAACTGTTCTTCCTAAGTTTTACCCTTCATTTTATCAAAGAATTGCCCTCAGGAAGAGAAGCCAAATGAGGTCTTCTATTGGACAGCCAGGGCAAGAGTGTTAGAGGGAAGGAAGGAGAGCTACAAGAGTTTGACCCCAATTAAAAGTAGGTCCTTTGTGGTGCAAACAGGCTTCTAGTTCAGAGCATATATCAGCACCCACCCACCAATTCACCCTCAAAGGCCTGGAGCAGGGGTATCAAACTGGATTTCTTCAAGGGCCGGATCAGCATTGTGGTTCTCCTCCGCAGGCCAGCAGGGGGGAGCAGAATGGGAGGGAGCCGGGACGGATGCCTCCTGCAGCACTTTGCCAGCCAAAAGGGGGCGTGGGAGGGCGTGCGCCCCCTCCCCCATGCCTCGTTTTCAACCTCCCCGGCTGAAAATGCCCCTCCCCACGGCCCGTTTTGGCCGGCAGAGGCACCGCAGGCCAGTCCTTTGATATTTCCAAGCCAGATTTAAGCCTTGAGTTTGACACCCCTGGCCTAGAGAGAATCCAGGCACAGTTCTCACTCTTCCGCCTACCATGTTGCATGACCTTGATTTATGACTCAAAGTTTTCTGACCCTCAGCCAATCGTGTATACAATATACTATGGCTAATTATTACTGGCTTATGGCAGTCTAAGGGGCCCTAGTAGCTTTTCCATGAAACAGACCCAACCTTTTCCCCCCTGCCCGCCCTCCAACAAATCATGATTCTCTCTCTGAAAGGAGACCTGGATACCTTCTAGATTCCCAGCACTGGCCAGGTGGGTTGGTGAATTCTGGGCACTACAGTCTACACATCTGGAGGGTACCCAGCAGTGGTGGGTTGCTACCGGTTCGGGTGAACCGGTAGAGGCAGCAGTGGGAGGCTCCACCCACCCACCCAGATGCTTCTGCGCATGTGCAGAAGTGTCACGCGTGTGCACCCATGCCCACGAGTGAACCAGTAGTGATGGGTTTTGAAACCTGCCCCTTGCACCCAGGCTGGGGCAGGACAATAGCTGAAGGAAAACCAAAACATCCATTCCCAGGTCTTGCAGATAAGTGAGGGCTTTTGCACTGCAAACGTTTTTTATTTTTTTTATTTATTTATTATTATTATTATTATTATTATTATTATTATTATTATTATTATTTTGATTTATATGCCGCCCTTCTCCGGAGATTCAGGGCAGCTTACAATGCGCAGATGGCGGCTTCCATCCATTGTCTTGCCTTTTGGTGCTTTAGAAAATAAGTTGACCACCTCGTCTTTAAGCGGTACTAATACTTCATGTGATTTTGAGTCTATGTCTCTGTTTATACAACCAAGAATTGTATTAGTTTTTTTGGCTGCTGCCCCACACTGCTGGCTCATGTTTAAGTGGGACTCCAAGGTCCCTCTCACAGTTACTGTTTTTGAGCCAGGTTTTGCCCAATCTGAACCTTGAAGGATGTATGGTCAGAAAGAAGAAAGGCGTGACTGAACAGTTGTTCTCAGGATGGAATGAAAAAGGCACCAGACCTGATGAGCAGTTTGTTCAGTGGAGCCAGAAACACTTCCTGCAACATAAAGTCTGTGGAAATCTCTGCCATGCTCTGGACTGATGTGCTCCACTAAGACAAATGGAAACCAGAGCAAGCCAGAACCTCCAGAAGCAGGGTCAGGATGCCTTAAAACACCCCAAATTCAGACAAAAAGATAGTTCCCAAGTTCCTTAGAAGCTTTTTGCTGGGCTGGATTCAATCTGCACCTTGCCCACTGGCCCAGACTCCATCAAGTCGGACAACAAAGAGACAGCCACTGCAGAGGCCACTGGAGGGAGCGCCTATCCACGCCCGTTGGAGCAGTACAGCTTTCAGCCAGACCACGTCGTTGGACACACTCTGGCCCCTCCAGATGCTGGTTGTGGAATTCTGGGAGTTGAAGTCCACACATTTGGAAACTGCCGGAGTTGAGAAACAGTTCCAGATGAATAAGAAGACCAGCAAAGAACTCCCAAAGTGTTTCTGGGAAGAGATTCTCTGGCTCCCCAGGTTTCAGAGTTGCACCACCATGGAGGGAGCAGGAATTTCCCACCCCAAGATGTTTTCTCAAGGGATGTGGCTGCCTTCCCATATTATTTACTTAAATTTATTGAGAGTTTTCAGTGGACTCTTGCAACCATTCTCCTTCTCCATCTTTAGTCTTGACATTTTGCCTGAAGGAGGAAAATCCCAACTTTGGCAACCGGCAAATGCTTGCAATTGCTGAAGGGATTATGTTTAATTAAAGCAAACCTTCACTGAAAGAGGCCTTTTCATATCCTTAAGCTAATCAGAAGCAGAAGGCACTCCCAGTTTATGGCCCTGATTTCTTTTGGGGACGGGGGGAGAGCACAGAAGCATGTTTCACCTTCCACCTGGAATGACTCCTGAGATTTCCAGCCCGACAACCAGGTTTTCTTCCAATAGAAAGGGGCAGCCGGTACAGGGTGGGAGTTGCACATCTTGCAAGTAACTCAGTATTTCAGACCTACTGCCTCCTTCTTTCTCCATGTAGACAAGGAGTGGTTGTTTGCATAGCCAACTCCAACCAGCAGGACTTTGCCGCTTGAGAGAATTGGACTGAAATGATAAATCAGAGGTAGGCCATCCTTGGTACGGATGACAATTAGGACAGCAATTATATCTGTCAAACCTTGGCTGTGAATTCCAGCCACACACTAACTAGGATTAGCAAACCACTGCCGTGTTCACGAAAGAGTGCACAGAACAAGATGTCCCCTCTCAATACAGTGAAGCATAAAGGCACTCGTATGTATTTTAGTCTTGCTTAAAATGACTAAACCTAGCACCTCAATTTTCTTTAATGCCAGAACCAAAACGATGAAGCTTCAATCGATATACCAGCTTCTCTGCAATTACAACATAGCATATACAGAAACAGGGTTGGAAGGCACCTTGGAGGTCTTCCAGTCTGACCTCCTGCTTGAGCAGGAGACTCTTATATCATTTCAGACAAATGGCTGTCCAATCTTTTCCTAAAAGCCTCCAGTGAGGAAGCACCCACAATTTCTGGAGGCAAGCTGTTCCATTGATTAATTAGTCCCACCATCAGGAAATTTATCCTTAGTTCTAGGTTGATTCTCTGATAATCTTATCCTGCCCTCAGGTACTCGAGAGAATAAGTCAACCCCCTCTTCTCTGAGAGGAGAAGTACTGGAAGACTGCTATCAAGCCTCCCCTGTTCCTTCTCTTTGTTACAATAGACATACCTAGGTCCTTCAATCGTTTATCCTCTGGTTCAGCTTCCAGACCCCTTAACATCTTTGTTGCTCTTCTCTGCACCTTTTCTAGAGTTTCAGCATCTTTTTTTGTATCGTGCTGATCAGAAATGGATGCGGTATTTCAGAGTCTTACAGCGCAGTACAAAGCTGTACCAGCACTTCATGTGATCTTGATGCTATCCCTCTGTTGATGCAACCCAAGACTGCATTGGCTGTGTTGGCAGCTACACGGCTGACTCATATTTAAGTGATTGTCCACTAGGATTCCAACATCCCTCTCGCAGTTACTATTGTTGAGCCAGGTGCCACCTATTCTATATCTGTACACTTGATTTTTCTTGCCTGAGTATAAAACCTTACTTTTCTCTCCACTTACTTTCATTTTGTTAGATAGGTAGGGCCCAGGGTTCAGCCTATCAAGATCCTTCAGGTTCTTGAGTATCATCTAGTGTTAGCGATTCCCCCCAAGCTTGGTGTTGTCTGCAAATTTGATGAGCTCCCCTTTTATCCCCTCATCTAAATTGTCGAAGGAAGAGATATTTCCTGATAGCAAGAACAATTGACCAATGGAACAGCTTGCCTCCAGACGTTGAGGGTGCTCCTTTACTGAAGGGTCTTAAGAGATCGGACAACCATTTGTCCAGAATGGTATAGAGTTTCCTGCTTGAACAGGGGTTGGACTGGAAGACCTCCAAAGCCCCTTCCAACTCTGTTATTCTTTTTTTTCCTAGAGGGGCAACTCTGACATGCTTTGAGTTATCCCTCCTCCCCTAGGAGCTTCCCAATGCCTCGTGTAGGATGCCACTGCATGGGAGCAAGGCATGGCCAAGACCTCAGAGAGCAGGAGCAACTGTGCCAGCTGGCAAAAGAGTGGCTGCTACCACCAAGGTCAGCCTAAAACCTGCAGAGACCCCTTTGAAGGCCATAAATACCTGGAGAAGGTAGGACCAAATATTTGGGGCTTCTGGAAACAGCAAAGCAGCTGCCTTAAGCTTTGCAGAAAAAACCTCAAGGCACCCAATTCAGTCATTAAGAGCTCCCAAATCACTCCCAGCCCCAATGGTTTTTGGGGAGCCATCTGGGTTCAGGCCTTGCAAGATTTGAGAACAGACATGTCCATGTAAGCCTGCTGCACCTCTGCCTCACCTCTAAGTGAAATAAACTTCTGCTTTTAGCTCAAACATGTTTTTTTGGGGGGGGGGGGTCCTGTCCTGTCACCCACATTGTGGAATCCTCCCTTGCCTTAGAAAAGGTCTCGCCCTTTGCACTTTCCTGACGATGATAAAAGCTTCCTTTGGCAAGTGCGATGAACCCAATGCTCCTCAACCTCCTCACAGTTGTCTTTATTAGCTACGCTTGCTAACCTGCAAAACATTTGATTGCTTTCCTTGTTCCTGTCAGTTCTTCTCTGGACACAACACAAATTGTGTGCAAAAGATGGAATACCCTCACTTCTTTAGGTACAAAGGAGTTAGAGATTTGTCCCAAGCTGGCAGAGGGTGCAATTAAAACACAGGGGCAAAAGCCATTAGAAAGGGTTGCCCAGGTGCGAATAGGCCTGGCCCAGCCAAAGGGTGACTGGAGTAGGGATGGTAGCATTCCCAAAACCTTGGCATATTTGTTCCCAACAGCCTGTTCCACCAGAAAACTGCCTCTGGTAGAGCCAAACGGTTAAGAGACGGGGCAGGTTGGGCGCTGAACAGGAAACCACCAACATCCTGTTCAAAGATGCCTTCCCCCAAAGCAGCAGAGGGAAATGCTCGGTACGTGTGGCTTATTTTTAGCAGCGTTCATGAAGGAAGGGCTCTGCATCCTCAGTCGACATTCACGGTTCATCTTGCAGGCATCCACCTGGTTAGAGGAGGGCTTCCCACTCTCAGCCCTGGGGGAGGAGAAGGGGGGTCTGGGGCAGAGCTTAATGACTCCTAAGTCCCCACTTCAGTTAAGCGCCTGCGATAAGAAGATTCAACATGTCTACAAGCAGGAGAAAAGCACCCTGCTGTAGTGGGGGGGGGATTTATTTTTAGGCACCACACCATCATCCATCCGTAGCTCTTATTTTAACCAAAACCCACTTCTTTTTTAAAAAAATGATAGTTTTATAAGAATTTAAAAAAAGAGAGAAAGAACATTAATGTGATTTTAGTTCTTTCTCCTCCCTCTTTAAAGTTACATTACGTAATTCCCTTCTCTCCATATTCAGCCCTTTTCAATCAACAGATCCAAAAATCTCCAACTCATTTTTTGGGATTTTCAGCCAAAACTCCATAAAATTTCTAGACTTTTATCAAAGTATTTGTTTTATCTCTGATCAAATAGGTCAATTTTATCATTTCTGCAGATTCTGCCCTCTTCATGGTCCACTCCTCCCTTGTATTTCACTATTTTTCCTCGTTGTGCGTATGGAAACTGCAATGCCTTATACAAAACCAGTCCTTCATGGGGGTCTTTTCTAAGTGGCCGTCCGTAAATGCCAAAAAAAATCAATTCTGGTTTCAGCTGACCAGAGCCCACTTTGGATGGCCACTCTCACTAGAGGTGAGCACCTGGCAGGGCCAGTCCTCTAACATCGGTCAACCCCAAGGGGCTGAAAGGGACACTTCATCCTTCACGTCCCTCCGGAGGCTCTGCTATTTGTCCTCCTGGTCTAGCTTGCAATACAGGGCTGCCCCCCTCCCTCCCCTCCCCCCCTCCCCCCCCTCTCCCTTCACTGTTTTGGGCAATAAGGCTGCCGCTCACAGGTGTTTTGGGCTGGAAATTACGAGACAGAGAGAGACACAGGACAGTTTGAGAAAGCCAACCATCACATTTTGCTAATGTGTTTCCTAGAATCACAAGAAGCTGAGGATTGGACAATCATTGTTTATTGAATTCAACTGTCATTGGAGCCTGCACAATATACTAGGCCTTAGGCTATGGCTTAAAAAACAGGGGACAGCAATATGGCGTCATTGCTCTACAGTGGATGTATGACAATCAGCTGAATGAACCATAAGCTATGATTGATAATCATTTATTAGATTCATGTAATATCCTAGGTTTCAGCTAAACAAACCACATTATAACTTAATGTAATATGTAAACACAGTCAGAAAGCACAGATCTGTGAAATAAGAGGCACCTCTGACTACCCCCAAATGGCATAATCGAACTGCCACAAAATGAAAATTTGCAGAAAACATGTTACACATAAGCTGTTGCAGGGACAACTGCATTCATTATAGGCAGAAAGATTATATTTCTAAACAAAGCCCGTCTCCATAAGATTTCCATTGCTTCAGTGCCCCTTCAGGAGTTGGAAGTTAGTTCGTTGGGATCCCTGGGCAGCAGATCCGGGTTGGACAAGATTCAGAGATGGGGATGGATATCCCCATCTTTCTTCGTTTAAGAGCTCAGCGTTGGGTAGGTTGGCCCAACATCTCCCAGGGACTTTGCCTGGGCCAGAGGAACTAGAACTCTTCAGCACTTGACCCATCCCCTACACTAAAGAAGTGACCAGAGTCCAGGATTTCACCATTGCTAAGCCCTTCCTTTTCTTGTCCCTGCCACAGGTAGGCAAACCTGGGCTGCAGAAGTGTGGGGTCTAAGACTTCGTCTTCTCCAAAATAACCCCACCAGGGCGAGTCCAGCTTGCAAAATGTCCACGACCCCTTTGTGAAGGCCTTGTCCTTTGCTACCACAGGCAGGCAGAGTCAGAGCTGGATAAGAGGCTTCCCCAAGATGACCATTTCTGGCCAAAGCTATTTCTAGAGCAGACCTCATCGTCTGGGCAGGCCCAGTGACCCAACCATCACTTTTCTGAGCAATCGGACTTCTCGGCAGTTACTCAGCCAACACGATGAGCCATCACAGGATCAGAAGTGCCCCACCCGGATGGATCCTGGTCTTTGCTGGGCGGTATTTTTAAGACTGTCCCAAGAGTCTTTACAGGACTGTGCCTGTCCTCTTAAAACTTCCTTTTTTGACCAAACTACTTTACAACTGTTTTTGTCAGATTAGAAAACATGGAAAGAAGGAAACAAGGCCTATGCTAAAAAGACATTAGTCTGCCCTTGGATATCGAAATAGTTTTCGAATGGTGAAAAATTTTCCGCCACATGAGCGTTTCTCACAAATTAGCTGAGTGCATGAGGGAGCAAAAAGGAACAGAAGAATATCGTAAGTCTCATGGGGTATTGTCAGAAAAGGTGCAGGGCAAATTTATCCAGAAGTGCCCTCTGGTATTAACCATTCTTACCTACCCCAGCACACTGCAGAGCAATCTCCTTGTGACTTTGCTAGCCTCCGTGCAAACATAATAGACAAAACCACCTCAGAAATCAGCGTGGTTCTCTTATTGCAAAGGCCATGCTAATGAGCCTGTCTCAAGCTGACGATGAAGAATACATATAAAAGCAGAGCAGGCCTCCTGAAGGGGGAAAAAAAACCCCATCTCTGCTTTCATGATTCTCTGCCTATTTTGCAGGGAAACAAACGGTACCTGCTCATTCCTTTTTTCCCCCATCAAGGTTTTCGAACATTTGATGTGGCAGAAGCCTTCCATGGAGGATCAGTTTGGTGTGGTGGTTTAGGCACCAGGCTAGAAATTTGGAGACGGTGAGTTGAAAGGTACAAAGCAAGAACAAAGTAAAGAAATTCTACCTATCAGGCACTGAGTAGAATTCCATTCTTAATTCAATTTAGATAAACAATCCTGCTCTTCCAGAGGTACTACACTGAGTCCATTTTGCCTGGACTTATTGGTTGTAGCCTCTGCTCTGAAGTTGAGAAGCAGACTGTTGTATTTCATTAATATTGATGATAGCAAACTTCAAACCACCAAATTAACTCAAATTAACAAATTTAAAGTAATGGTTTCTGCAGATGATAAGCAGCACACAGATAAGGTGGAAATCTGCAACACCCTGAAGGAATCCTCTCCCATTTTAAAGGGCCAACTCACAGGTAGAAGCAACTTAGTTTGGAAGTTGTGCTACTACATCTTGGCTCCAGAACAGCTATGCAGCCTCCCTTGATGGGGCTCAAAAGGGGCTGTTTATAGGAGTTCACCAATAATTCTATTTCAAGGAGGGAGAATATGATAAAACTGCATGAAAGAGGCATTTGGGTTTCCTTCATTAGGAAGACCAGAAGGTGGAGCAAACCAATCCTCACTCGTCAAGCAACCACACGCCAGCAGCTTCCCCCAGAGAAAGCCAAATTGTGATTTTGAGTCATAATAAAGTCCTTGCACTCTCTTAATACCTTTCAAGAAGGGCAAGACTGCTTAAGGGCAGGAAATGTATTAAGAAAGGGGTGACACTGATTATTCTAAATCGCTCTGGGGGACCGAGCAGCTGGAGGGACCGTATGGGGAGGGTATCAGGAGCTCCAGTTATTAAGAATTTCCCCCAGCTGGCAGACCCCATTCTAGCTGTAACATCCCACAGAGGGAGAAGAAACATAGTCCTCTTGAAAATGGCAGCTACTCTTTTGCTAAGCCGGTTCCTCCGCTCTCTCCTAAAGCAATCTGGGGTTTTACTCTCTTAAGCCTCAACTGGCCAGGAGTTAGGGGGGCCCGTCACCAGAACCATCTTGGGGGGAGGGGCACAAACCAGGGGAGACTGTTCATCTACTGTGCCTGCTTGTACTAAAGGCATCCTCTTTACTGAGGGGGCTGGAAAAGTCTAGGAATCAAGAAGGAATCAGTCAAGGTGAGGAGCTCCTGTCCTTCTTGACAGCCATTGGCTGCACTCATATTGCAGGCTGAGCCACTCTTGGTTACATAAAACAGTATTTGTCAACTTCAGCAACTTGAAGATGGGTGGACTTCAACTCCCAGAATTCCCCAGCCAGCATAGAGTTGGGAGTTAACTCCACCCACCTTCAAGTTGCCCAGGTTCAGAAACAGACATAAAAGAAATCTGAACCTTGTGTTCAGTCAAACCATGTTTGCAAACATAGTAATGGAATTCAAACGACATGCCAAGTCAAAAATATACAAGCTACATTTTGGTTTAGTGTGTTACACAAAACAAACTATTATTTGACTCCACCTTTCTGTCAGAACAAGCCTATCAGGCAGCCCCAGATTGCATTCATTCTGCATGTTTTCAGAACTGATCAGTCTCTCGGGGCGCTCACATTTTCCAACCTTAAAACTGTTACATGAATGTTAACTGAAATACAATGATCATATTTGTTCCTGAACAATACGGCGCATGACTAAATCAAAATGACGTTTGACAACAGTTTTTAGGAATTTCCCAACCCGTGTAGAGAACGATTGCCTTCAGCCCTCACTTCCTCAGCAAGGCTTGAAACCAGCTTCCCCTCGCCTTGGTGGTGCCACCTCAGGTAGCCCAATCTGATTGGCAAGGATCACCTCGCCACCAGATCCACTCGGGAGGCAACTGGCCAGAACATTCGCAGCTTCCTCTCAGCCCCAAATTCCTGGAAGGAGCCACTCAAGCACAGCTCTCTTTGGCGCAAGGCCAGCATCCCAGAGAACTATCTGAGCTACGAAAATCCAGATGAGCACTAGATGGCACAAATAATCCTCATTTCCCCTATTTCATTACTATCATCTAGTGACCAATGGATTTTTGCTATGTGTGAATCCCACCCCCCCAAATATATCTTAGTGCCTCCTATGTCACTGTCATTTTTTCTTGTCACTGACTCAGCTTTCCATCCTTCCGAGGTGGATAAAATGAGGACCCAGATTGTTGCGGGCAAGATGCTGACCCTGTAAACCGCTCCGAGGGCTGGAAAGTACTGTGAAGCGGTATATAAGTCTAAGTGCTGTTGCTATCACAACTAAAGTTCCAGGACAAAGGGAAGCTCAAAATAATGTAATAATTCTTTGAGCTATTTCAGCTGGTTAGTTTTGTTGCAAAGAATTGATTCAGATGACAGTTCAAAAAAAATATTCTGAATGGGATCCAAAGCAGAGATATGCCCCTCCCTTAAGACCTGTGCATAATTTAAAAATTGAAAATTCTCTTCAGAAATATATGCTTCCTTTAAAGCAGGAACACTTCTCTGCTTAGCTGAAAATACAGAATCCAATTCTGCGTAATGGTTTGGTTGCAGATTGACCTAACACTAGAAAAATGTGGGGAAACTAGAAAAAAATCATTCTAGTTTTCTAGAAAACAAGACAAATGTGGAGTAGACATCAGCACCGGGTATGTTTATAACAGGCTGACAAACCGTACTCAACAAGTACTCCTTAATGGGACTACATCTACATGGAAGGAGGGAAGCAGAGAGGTAACACAAGGTTCTATCTTAGGTCCTGTACTCTTCAATATCTTCATAAATGACTTAGATGAGGGAAAAGAAGGGGAACTCATCAAATTTGCAGATGACACCAAGCTGGCAGGAATAGCCAACACCCCAGAAGACAGGTTTTGGTCACATCATTACAAAAAAGATGTTGAGACATTGGAAAAAGTGCAAAGAGCAGCAACTAAGTTGATTAAGGGCTTGGAAACAAAAACATGGAACTGTTGCAGGAATTGGGCATGGCCAATCTAGAGAAAAGAAGGACTAGGGGTGACCTTATAGCGGTATTCCAGTATTTGAGGGGCTGCCACAAAAAAGAGAGGATTAATTTATTTTTCCAAAGACCAGAAGGCAAGACAAGAAACAATGGATGGAAACTAATCAAGGAGAAAAGCAACTCCTAGGTGGAATTAAGGAGAAACTTCCTAATAGTGAGAACAATTAGCCAGTGGAACAGAAGTTGCCTTTCAGACATTGTGGGTACTTAATCACTGGAGGCTTTTAGGAAGAGACTGGACAGCCACCTATCTGACATGGTATAGGGTAACCTGCTTGAGTAGGGGGTTGGACTATAAGACCTCGAAGGTATCTTCCAGCTCTCTTCTGATTGATTGATTGATTGATAAGTTTTCAGAGGCTTGGAAAGATTTATTAGTTCCTTTTGTTTAAAGTACACAGCAAAGGAAGCCTAAGATTTTTCCCTTCTTCTCTTGAATGTAGGAACAAAAACAAGCCTCATCTCCATTCTCTCCCTGCCCAGAAACAGGAACACACCTTTACTTTTAGAATTTGCTCCTTTCCCAAATATGACCACCACGTTCCAAATAGGTTTTTTTGCACACTTAATCCATAAAGAAGTTATCAACATCTTTATCTTTGGCTGGCAGCTTTCAAACCTTCAGACCAGTGATGTAAAATAAAATTCATTCCTTAATTAGCCTTGCATTTTTCTGGAGCCTTGGAATAAGGTTAGAGGTTGCAAAGCACAGAGCAAAAGCCAGATGGCAGTAACTAGCTGGCTTTCTGACTCCCTCTGCTGTCGTCTAGTGGATATCTGGACTTTTGTAAATCACATTATTCCCACCAGTCCTTTGCTATCTTGAAGGCAGGAGCCCAAACCAACAGCCTTTTTCTTTTGACTATCTTTTGGTCTGAGGACTAACTCTAGCCAGCTTGGGCTCTGCTTTGAAAGTGAGGAAGATCCTCCACTCTGTCTCCTTGGGGGGGAGGGGGGGAGAGAAAGGCAGTCTGTGCCGGAGAGCCACTATTCCCCTCCTTTTCCATTCAAGACCTTCTTCAACATGACTCCAGTTTAGCTGGACAGGAAAGTCAGGCTGACCTGCCCAGGAGCCAGGCCAGTTCCCCATTTCCTTTGCTTCCCTTGCCTGCAAAACTCCCCAAGCAAGGGGGGGGACCCCCCTGCCACTCTGCCCTGCGGCCTCTATTCTCGAGACGAGTGGGGGGTGGGGGGCTGGAGGGGGAGGCTTCTCAAACAAAGGCAGAAGCAGAAAGCAGGAGGCGGCCAAGAGGGGAAAGACCGCTCACAGGGGATGACCAATCTAGCCAAGCTGCTGTCCGTCCGGTGGGCTCATCTTCTGCTGCAGATCTGGGACTACATGCAGTCATGTAAGATGTCTGGCCTACAAAGGTCCTGGGGCTCTCTGGGATCAGAATCGGACAACTCGTCACAGTCAACTTGCCACAGGACAACAGAACAATTCAATTCAATTATTTAAAATGTAAAAAATATTTTAATTATCGTCATACACATTTCATTTTGTCCCTCCTTTGGCATCCTTTCTTTAATGGCTCTGTTCCATGATTTCTTTGATACCTGTAACTCTAGTCCTGGGGCAAGTTGGCCATGGTGAATGGCCACTGCAAGTTGGCCCTGGCGAGTTGTCATAGACCCTCCAGGATATAGAAATCCTGGCAGGAAGAGGAAGGCTCAACCTCCTGGCAATTTAAGGACACGGAGCTGAAACTGTCCGATGAAGCTGCACAGCTCCTGGGTCAAACACAGTATCAGTGAGCCAAAATCGGAATTTGTTTAAGGAGCAAATAACTTCACCGATCTCAGGGGACTTTTTAGGAGAGAGTAAATTTGGCAATCACTAAAGTGGAATTAGCTGCCTTTTGTCTTCCAGATACTGTGGGGTGGTTTTTGTGCACAACCATATCTGGATTCAGATTGTATCAAACCATTATTAAACACAGTTTGTTAAACAAGTCACAAATGGAGGGATCCACACAACCAATTAAAGCAGCTTTTTAATCACAATACATATTTTTCTACCAATGTATTAGATATTAGCTCTCCCTCAGTTCTGTATCATGTATAAGTTGCACAAGCATTCCCTCCTTCCTTGTGATAAATAAAAGTAGGAAAGATACTATTTCATACAGTGTATCCCCAAAAATATAACGTGTCCTGAAAATAAGACCAAGCCTGATTTTTGGGGTGGGCGTAAATATACCCCCTCCCCCAAAATAAGTCCTAGTGAAGGGGTGGGCATGGCCAGCACAAGAGGCAGCCCTTCCCTTCCCCGGTCAGCTAACGGCAGCTCGGCCCCTTAATCGCGACCCGCGGATCAGCTGAGCTGATCGGGAGCTGCCTCTCTGTTCTATCTCTCCCCAGTGTTCTTGGCGCTCGCCTGCCTCCCATCCATCCATCCCTCCCCCTTGCCTGCAAACTCCAGCCCCACTCACAAGAGAGCAGCCACCCGGCACCTCTTGCCATATAGTGCCCACCTAGCAGATAGGCCCCCCTCCGGCCGGGCAGAGCACCAGTGACCGACCGAGCGGTAAGAGGCCGGTCGGGCCAGCCGCCTGCTGCCGAGTCTTCCAGGAGCCGGGGCAGAGAGTTTTCTGGCAGCGGCTGCTCTAGGAGTGCACTTCCCACTCTATGGTTCCAGCTCCATGTGGGGCTGCGGCTCCCTCCACTGCTTCTCTGCCCCGGCTGCCAGAAGACATGGCAGCAGGCAGCTTCTCCACTTCCAGCAGCTTCCAGCCAGGGTTTATGTCTTGCGGCCCACCCCACCTCATCCCTCGCCTCACCTGCCACCCCCAAATTGCGCCCCACCACGAGACGCGCATCTTACTGGAGACTAGCAGCTTCGCTGTGTTCCTTGCCATTGTGTCCAGGAAACATGTAAAAAAAAACCTTCTCACAAGTTCGAGAAGTTTGACTGAACTAGCAAGGAGGGTTTTTTTACAACGTGTTTCCCTCGACACAACGGCAGGGAATGCGATGGAGCTGGAAAGGTAACGTGTGACTCGCTTCTCGCCCACCCCACTTGCCAGAAATGAATCTTTGTGAGACTCATTGCGCCACCGCCTCATGGAGCAGTACTCTGCAAGGCTTGTTGTGCCGTTGCATGCACGAATGGCAGCACTACTGTGAGGTTCGACTTACCGGTGCAGCCGCGAGCTGCAGGACGCCAGCTGGGCTGGTATGATGAAGCTCGCAGCGGTGTTGCAGTTTGTGCGTACAACGGCACAAGCCTTGCAGAGTCCTACTCCACGAGGCAGCGGGACACGCCAGGGCAGCGCCAGCCAGCCACCACAAAGCACAGGGAGGGGAGGCGGTGATGGGACATCCAGTCCCACACTCGCCGACTCCTCCACCCCCAAAATAGTAAGACCCCCCCCCCCGATAATAAGGCCATGCCCTTATTTGGGGGGGTAAGAAGAAAATAACATCCTGTCTTATTTTCAGGGAAACACGGTAGAATTTATATTTGAATTCAAATACAGTGTGATTAATGAGATTAACTCTGTAGTTGCAGTTAATCATTTTTCTTTCTGTCACATTAACACTGATCTGGCACTGACTTGAATTTTCTGGGGCCCAAAGACACCCTGGGCCTTCCAGTCTCACATCCTGGACAGATGCAGCTGGTGTGAATGCAGCCGGTGGCTGAAATGGAGGAGGAGAAGCAAAAAGCATGGCTTCTCTAGAAAAGCCGCAGTGCCTCCCCGCACTTTGCAATACATTAGAGGCCTCTGCTTCCAACAAAAACAAGTTTTTGTTTTTGCCTTTTCCCAGTTAAGAACTTCTAGAAAAGCCAGTTTGCATGCCGAACACGCAAACTGTAGTTTTAAAGTAACAGTATTAGCTCTACAGTAAAGCTGTTCCTGCAGAAATGCCAAGAGTGATCTGAACCCCAGGAGCAGCCACCAAGAGGCTCCTTCCCTCAGCTTTGCAGAACAGCAACACTTATCCTTGAAGCACAGAGGGGGGGGAGGGGGAATCCCTGTGGTATTATCACTGCTGCACATTTTTTCCCCTCCTTCAGAGTTTAGCCCTTCCTAGAGGTGAGCAGCTGAACAGAGTCGTCCTTAAAGCAGCCTGGAGGAAACCAAACTCAACAATGATTGCGATGGTGGGGTCTGCCCACTGTCATCCATGGGCAGAGAGAGGGAGGGAGGGAGAGAGAGAGATTCAGACAGACACCATCTGAAGATGCAGATCAGCCCCTGGCCACTTTCCCAAAGGGAGACCAGGAGAGCCAAGCACAGCTCAAGGCACCCTTTGATCCACAGCCGCCCCCCCCCCAGCACAACGGGGCTCAGCCATGCAGCTAAAGCAAATTCAAAAGAGCTGCAGGCGCAGTGTCTCCCCCCCTTTCCTTGCAGAAGGGCAAGTATGCCCAGGGCCAAGGCTTCCACGCGGCCTCCTGCGCCCTGCTAGAGCCATTGGGGCAACCGTCAGGTGCTTTCAGCATGATGAAGGCACAGGAAAGCAGAGCTGCTGGTCGTGAAGAGAGCGGGTGGAGGATTCAGAAACAGGAGGAGAGGCACTTCCTGTTATTAAAAGGGTCTGCTAAGCTCACCCAAGTTTTTGCTCTCCCTTAACCTCCTTGGTCTGGTTTCCTTAAGGCTGCGTTTTGGGTTCCTGCTCTTTTTCATGGCATTGTTCTATTTTTATGCAGAAAACTACTTATTCCAAGGCTGCCTGCAAACAACAAAACAGAAAGGGAAGGGAAGGCCTTATCAGTGTGCCTTTGTCTGGCCAGTGCTGGGAAGGAACCGAGGTGGCATCCCTAAAGGCAAATGGCCTGCGGGGGTGGCCCACCCTTCTCATGGCAAGGTGGGCGCAGGAGGGGCTACAGAAAACACAAGGAAGGCCAAGCAAGGCTCACCTCTCCTGGGTCCTCCCACTCCCCAAAAACGGGCTCTCACCCTCCCAGGGCCGGGCAAGGGGCAGCGGGGCTCCCTCCAGCAGAACCTCTGCGGGGCACGGATTCCTTTCCCCTCTTATCAGGCAGGTTTGGGGGTGCTGGGGCGTTGGGGGGGGCAGCTGTACCCCAACACTGGAGGCTCCCAGGCTGTCTGCCAGCCGCAGCCTCAAGCGGCGGCGGCTGCAGAGGAAGCAGGCAGGCAGGCAGCCCGCAACCAGGGCGGGAAGGGCTTCTTTGCGGGCCGCTCCGGGGAGCAGCCGCTGGCCTGGCACGGCGGCCGGCAGAGCCCAGCCCGCATCCAGCCCGGAGAGGCCGCCTCCCCAGAGCGGGCAGGGCCGGCGGCTGCGCGGCCAAATAAGGCGCTCTCGGAGGCGCAGCGGCCGGGAAGGGCGCGCGGCGACGTCATCCGGAGGAAGCGTTGAGTCACCCTTCCTTCCCTGCGGGGCTGGCGCGGGGCCGAGGGAGGCGGCGGCGCCCGCAGGAGCAGAGACGGCCCGGCCCAACGCGCGGCAGGCGGGGACGGGGGGGGGGCTCGCTGCGCTTCCTGGCCCCGGACGGG
This sequence comes from Pantherophis guttatus, assembly GCF_059756535.1. NCBI lineage: Eukaryota > Metazoa > Chordata > Lepidosauria > Squamata > Colubridae > Pantherophis > Pantherophis guttatus. Next base: position 411,865 of record NC_142074.1, read on the forward strand.
GAGGGGGCGACGCGGCTCTACCCTGAGGAGGAGGAGGAGGAGGGGGGGGGCGACGCTGCGCTCCCTTTGGCCTTCCCGGGGCGGGTGGGGGGGGGGGTGGAGGGGCTGCAGAGAACGGCAGAAGGGGCTTTGGTGGGGGGGGGGGGCACCGCCATTCCTTTGCAGAATTCATCCTGGCAGATTCAAGCTCGCCGGGTTCTCGGAAACGAAGAGACTCAAAATTTCAGCCGGCCAGAAAGAGCTGAATCCCACGCTGTGATTATTCCAAGTTGGAATAAAACCCTTTGCTATCAGCTCCATTCTAAAGACCCAGATTCTCAAGCCTGGCCCTCCCCACCTCTGAATTAAAGGCCAGGCCTCCACCCACCCCAGATGCGAAACTTACCCCAGGCGCCCAGGGCATGGAGGAAAGAAGCCACTGGGTAAGCCTAACCCTAACCCACCATCCAGACGGGACATTCCAACTTTGGAATCAATCCAAAATTGATTGCCCACAAAATGTATCCATTATCATTATATAGATATGAGGGGGGGACCAACCTATGTTTTTTTAAAGTGAGCTTATGTCCAAATATGGCACAAAATGGGGCAAATACTTTCAATTTCAACGGAATCAAGCCAGCCAACCCCCCTCCTAGGAAAACTCTCTGCCACTCTCTGCCCTGGCAGCCGCCCCACCCCTTTCTTTACATGCGTCACGGCTGCCATCTTGACTTTTTTGACTCCGCCCAGCAAAAGAGCCTCCAATTAGCCTGGTCTGCGCAAGGAATCAGGAAGGCGGCCTGGTGAACTACCACAGCGCTGCAGGAGGTTGTCAGGAAGGCTTCACTCAAAAAAGCGAACTTCAACTTTTAAAAAAAGGAAGGATTTGAAAGCTGCCAGATATGACAGCTAAAGAGAGTTTTGCTACTCTCAGCAGTTTGGAAATGGGAGCTGGCGGGTCCACCCAGTTCAGCTTCGCGTTCCCAAGCATGTTGCCAGCCTCCCCCATCCTGCCAGGAGAAGCTATTCAGTGCTTAGAATTTGCTGCTTTTCAACCTCTCTCTCCAGCTCCCTAGTCGGTCCTATCTGGTGCCAGGTAGAAAAATACCCTGCCTCTTCCCGACCAGCTCTTCTTCCACCAGATAAAGCATTTACTATTGAAATTCCTTTCAAAGCCGGAAAAGAGCAAACCCCAATTGGGGGGGGGGAGGAAGATGTGTTGCACCCGTAGTGACCCGGTGACTGAGCAGCAACACCTTGTCCATTATGATTTGGGGAGGGTCTCCTGGGCTTCTCTCACTTCCACCCATCCACCTCAAGAGCAGATCTCAGGGGAGGGACCCCTCCCCCCCCAACACACACACACAGAGGACTCTTTCTCAGAGCTAAGAAGGCGCCCTGGCCTTCAGGAGTTTGGGGACTTTTAATTTCTGGAAAAGCCTGGAGGAAAGTCCACTCAGTTTTTCGCCTGTTAACTAACATCAAAAGGACCTCTGTGAGACTGATGACTAAAACCAGCTTCCCTGGCATTAACAATGCCAGCCGTTTGCTTACTAAATGTAGTTCTGACCAGCTCGACTTTTGTTTGCCTGCTTTTGTACTTCTTCCATGGATTTCTAGGTACTTTGACCACTCTACAAGCAAAACTTGAGGGAATAAATAAGGCGGCTGCAGTAAAGGCAGACACTTCACAATGCGCTACAATCCCTAGAACCTTCAGCTCCGCTTGGGGAGAAAGGCCACAAGGACACGCAGCCCATTTTTCCAGCTGGTGAGCGAGACAACCTGGTGCAACTGTGGTGAATGTCCTTCGGCTGCATTTTGCCACAAGCCCTTCAATTCCCTGCAGCAGCTTTCCCTGCACTCTCTTCCGCCCCAACTCTCCGGAGGCCACCAATGCGACCAAGGCAGGCAGCCAGCCAGCGGCACCTGGCAAAGGAGAGAAGAGGCCTCTAAGCCAGCATTTATTAACAGGCTGTAAACAAAGAGGGTTGCACCAAGGTATTTAGGAGGTGTTTGATCTGCCATTTTTAATAGATTGGTTAATATTTTATACTGCGTTCTGCTTAAATTGCTTTGTCCTTCAAAGAGCAAGCACTTCTTTGAAGGGTGGGCCTCTTGAATTTTTTCCTGTTCTTTTTTTGTGACCCATTCCCTAAATATCACCATCCCAACTTGTAGAATTTGGGATGGAAAGTCCCCCCAAAAAACCCCATGTTCTAAAATAAGCAATTGTATTTAATTAGCCAAAACAAAATCCTGCAAATACCCCACAAAAGGGGGGGGGAATCAATCCTGCCCTCACAATCTTCAGGTCTCCCCCCTCCCCCAGCCCTTAAGGCACAAGTGCCGCTTGGGCAGGACAGGGTTGCCCCCACCAGTCTGACCTTGAAGGGGGCAGTCTTGGCCTTGCTCCCGCCCGTCCAGCAGAGCCCTTCCTTCCACAGCCCCCAGTGTTGCTTTGGTTGCCATGGCTAGTCATGAATGTGTGAGGGGTGGACATGTAAATTGAAGTAATAAACAATCAGAGCTTCTAAAATAACAGTAACAATATCTCTTAACTGTTAGTTTCAGTCCAATTTTATTCAGAGGCCAACTTCAGGGAACTGGTGAACATTGAAGTTCTGGATTCTATCCAAAGTTTTGTATCTTTGAGTCAATGGGACAGGCCAATGGGGCCAATGGGGCATGGACTGAGCCTAGAGCAGATCCCTGGCAAGTGCTGCGCCCAGGTCAGAGCCCAGGGATCCCAGCGGGGCTACTGGAGCCCATCCATCCTTTGGTTGCAGGTCAACTCATGAGGGACGAGGAAGGACCTCCCCCCAGGGCCGACTAATTCAAAGAATCGGCCCATCTCTTCAGTCTAGATATTGAAACGAAGGGTCATTTCTTAGCCTTTGAGGAACCTGCTGGAGGGCTGGACTCCAAAAAACAGAAAAAGAAACTAAATCTGATTTAAATATGCTGTAAGTAAATTAAGCAATAAGTCAATTAAAAGCCAGTTTGGTGTAGTGATTTTGGCACAAGGCTAAAAGCCAGAAGACTACGTTCTAGTCCCATATTTGGCACAAAGCCAGGTGGGTGAACTTGGGCCAGTCCCTTTGTCTCAGCCCTAGAAAGCAAGCAATGACAAATCACTTTTGAAAAATCTTGCCAAAAAATCTGCAAGGACTTGTCCAGGCAGTCTTTGAGATCGGACACAACTGAACGGAAGTAAACTTGATCATTCTCCATTCATTTAGCAATTTCCCCTTCTTATGGTGAAAACTGCATGACTGCAGCAATTTCTGGAGGGACTCGAGGAGCTCCAAACCCATTCTGGAGAGGGGAGGGGGGAACACTGTGTTTTATGCCATTTGTGGGGAAAATCATTAAGAGGGCACAACGATACCAAGATCTTCACCATCCCAAGGGAGCCACGTTAAGTAATAAACACAAAGAGCTGAAATCCTTTTAAATAAAAACCAAGCCGCTCTTGGTGTTAAACTAAAAGAGGAAAAACGCTTGTCGCACTGTGGGCAATATCCTGCCAGGGAAGGATACTGGTGAAGTGGTTGCGTGAGAATTCAAGAGGCCTAGCAAGCAAGGAAGTTCTAGCTCTCTTCGAGAAAAATCAGAAATGGAGAAAGTTCTTCCTTCCATGTGCAAATCGTTTGTAAAAAATGAACAGGGAAAAGATGAAGAAGATGGGAAAGGACGTTCATTGACGTCCTCCAAAGTTGAATTTAATTATAGGAAAGTCACCTTTGGAGAACCTTGTGAAGGTCCTTTTCCATCTCCTTTTCCCCGTTTTTTTCTTGGAAATCATAGTAACACAACAGAAAGCTTAGCAAAGTAGTAGAGCAAGCATAAAAAAGAGGTCTTTAGTAAAAATGTAATAAACTGGCATAAATAAAAGGAACATCTTGTTTCTGGCAGCACCTAGTAAAATGCTTCCAAAGACATGAAATAGTAGAATATGAAAGGCAGCAGACAAAACAGTTCATATATTCCTTTTTGCCATAATTACTCACTTTTTTCCCTTAAAAGGGAAGATGATCTTCTCATACCAGCTTTATAACCACAACCCATTGAGCACTGTACCATTTTAAAAGGCCAAGCACATCAATTCCTAACACTGCAAGGTATATAACGCTCTTCCAAAGTCTTAAAAGCAAGCCATCCTGAATATTTTTTCACTTTTTTGAACAGAAGCTTGGCCCCTCAGAGAGCCCCTTGCGCGCGCACACACACACACAGAGGATTCTGCTGGCAAAGAAGATGCCTGTGCTGTTTTCAAGGAAGAGTCTAACACTGAACTGAGCCCGGAAAACAAGCGGTGACCAGCACTAACCTACAGCATCTGTGTGGGCATGAGATGATTGTGATTCCATTCATGGCTAGGAGCTTTCTTGGGTACTTTTCATGCATAAATGTACTGGAGCAGCCCAAGTGCAATTCAACAAAGGCATGGATAACCGTTGCCAAGTTCTGTAAATGTGCTCCCCAGCTTTCATCTAAAAACTGCCATGGGGCACTGCTAGGAAGCCCCCCACCCCCCTTCAAGAATACTTCCAGAGGAGTTAGGAGCTAAATTCCAGCCCTGAGACAGATTTCCTTACAGAAATTTGAATTCCTGGCTTGTCTGGCTTTAATTTCAGCTTGTTCACCCTCATCCCACATACTACTGAACTGAAGCAACATCTGAGGCCAATTTGCTTGGGGTTAATGACAAGCAGCAATAAAACTACCATTGTTGAAATACTGATGAAAACTCACAGCAAAGCTCCAGCTGATTTCTTTTGCATTGCTGGCAAAGAAGGGAACAAGATGAGCCCCACAAGGCACCCCAGGCTAATGGTCATGCTGATAGGCAAGGAAATCAGCCCCTTCCACTCACTGGGCATGTAATAAGCAATCAACCACTGCGAGGGGGCAGAGCTTTAGAGTAACAGATCCACGCTCCAATCTTCCTGGCATAAGTCAGGAGACTCAGTCCCACATCCTGACCAAAAGCAGGAAAGCTGAAATGGACCAGATCACTCTAGATATAACCAGGATACATTTCTCAAGAAGTCTTCACCAACTTGATCTCCCTGGCCAAGAATGAAATGTTTGCGCTTGGTCAATAATTCCAGGAGTCATGCAATTCCAGCAGTCAAACCTTGATATGAAGGACTCTTTATTTTACTGGGCTAATTCAAAGTTTTTAAGTTATGGTCTTGTAACTTGGCTCTTTTAAGCAATAAGGAACAAGGCCTACTTCCAACTTTTTTTAAAAAAAAATTATCCTAACCTAAAAAGAACCCTAGAGCAACTAACCTTAAAATTTAACTAAGTATTCCTTTAAAAAAAAAATCAAGCCACAAAGATGGCAGAATCCTTTTATTCCTTAAGCCTAGAAAGACATACCAAAATCCTTTTGTTTCCATGGGTTTTGCTCCCCTATTAGTAGCCCTGATAATGTTTATGAAAGTATTCAACATGCAAATACACACAGATGTAAATCAGGTGCAAGTATCCTCAACATCTATGGAGATTCTCAATCATCCAGGTTACGATTGTCCCAAAGGTGCTGGACTTTGTTTTTCCTTGAAGGTGTTTTACTTCTCACCCAAGAAAGTTCTTCAGTTTTGAAGAAGTTTTTTGGATAAGAAGTGAAATGTCTTCAATGAAAAACGAAAAAGTCCAGCTGACTTTTGAAAAAGCACCTTTGCGACAAGTATGCTACTTTCTACAAAGCTGTACAGGAACACCACCCCTCTGCTCTGCTCAGCAAGCAACTCTGAAATTGTGGTGAACCCCTGACAAGAAAAATAGGTCTATTTTGAGGTCAGGAGAACTTTTTCAAAGACTTAATTCTGAAGGTTGTTTGCAAATGTTGAAGGCACCAAGTTTTAGGAAAGATAGTTTACCTATTCCACCACCAAAGCTCTGGATTTTGCTGTTATGAGACAAAATGAAGATATTGTATCACAAGATTGCTTCACCCTTTGATGTTATCTGACCATTACAGAAATCAAACATACTGAATGCAAACCAGAGGCATGGAAATAACCAGCAAGACTACTGCCAACTTGTAATTTCTATTCTAGTACAAGTGAAAAGTTATTAAACACACAAGCAGCAATCAAAGTACTGGCATAATAAATATTTTAATTTCATTGTCTATTAAATTAGTTTTATTTCTGACCACAGCTTCATTTTGGCCCTGCCCACTTTCTAGATTATGTTGGGCAAACAGATCTGGGCTGCAAAAGTCCAGGCAGCCATGAGAGGGCAGCAAAGTGATACAAGAAACGGGGAGCTTTAACAGTCATCAACTGCTCATTTCTGCGATTTGCAAGTCAGATAGGGCAGGACCAGGAATGTGGCCCCGCACAGGATTGGAAAGAAGTTGCACATTCCTGCTGTAATCTCCTAGGAGGAGAAGATAAGGACCGTGAGTCACCAACCCCTTCAGATTGCGAGAGGAGTCTTACTAATACCCTGAGGCTGGTGGAGGCTTTGGATGGCCCTCAGACCTATAAACTCTTCCCATAATGTAACTTTAATGTAACAAAAAGAGATTATTAAATGAAGAATCACATGAACAAATTAATTCGAATTAATTTGAATTAACCACACTCAGGTTTTCTCTTGGAGCAGGACCCCCTTTGTGCCAGTCACTCCCTCTTGGAGCAGGACCCCCTTTGTGCCAGCCGCTCCCTCTCAGTCCAGCCCACCTCACAGGGTTGTTGTGGAGAAACTAGGAGGAAGAAGGAGTATTAGATACGTTTCCTGCCTTGGGTTATTTATAAACATAATAAAGGTGGGATTAAAAAAATAAAAAATCTAAGACTTAATCTTGCATCCGAGATAGGCAGCTCTAGAAACTGAATAACATAAAAAATAAATTAACACCCAAGTACAGATTTCCGCCTGGGAAAAGGGGCACTTCTCAGACCATCAGGGCAATTCTGGCACACTTCAAACAAGAGTGCTACTCAGGCTCACTGAAGACATACTTTTGCCTTAAGAAGGTTAAGTGAGCATTCTTAGTTTATCATTTACAGTAACTGCAAAGACAAAGACACAGTTTCTCAACTGTGGCAACTTTAAGATGTATAGACTTCAACTCCCATGGCTTCCTGGCCGGATGGGGAATTCTGGGAGTTGAAGCCCACACTTCTCCAATTTGCCAAAGTTGAGAAACTCTGCACTAATAGATCCCAGGAATACTGGCTTTGTTTTACTTGCTTAATATGAAATCAGATCAGACAAAATAGTTTCTGTCCATGATCACTGGAAGCAAGGGCAACTGACCCAGGCGCTGTGGGAATCTGAGGAAATCAGCCTCCAGGAGTTCACCTGGCAACTAGTACAGGTTTACTCTGGCCATAAGGGGTGCCCAGAAGGCACGGCTGCAGATGACCTCTGCCCAAAGGACTCCAGCTAGGAATTTGGTTCGGAAGGCTGAATACAGGGACAGCCTCATGGATTTGTTCCCCAGAGTCCCCTTCAAGCGGTGGAATCACAGCTGCAAATGTCTGAAAATGCCGATTGGTTGCTGGTGGCCCCAGGCGTGGGGGGGGAGGGGGAGGAGGCGCAGAAGGGAGGCGGCCTCCAAAGGGAACAGGAAGAGAGGGGAGGGGGGGCTTGTTACGACATCCGCCTTCTCAAGAGAAGGTCTTCAAACCCCAGTGGGTGCTTGCCTGGCGTGTCCAAAAAAAAAAAAAAAAAAAAAGCCCTCCTGCCTAGGAACAAAGCAGCCATTTGGTTTTTCTTTCTAAAAATGGCAGGGCTTAAAAAAAAACCTGAAGAAAGGAAAGCTGCAGGTCCATCTCATTTCAAAGGTTATACCACTCCAGTATCAGATGCCCATCTCTCTAAAGCAGCTATTGTACAACCCAAGGAACCGAGGAGTTAGAGAATCAAACTGATCTTTCGCCAGCAGTGGGGGGGAGGGGGGATCCACTCACAATACCCTTAGTATTTTAAGGAAGCTGTGCATTGCATTTCCCCCACCCCCCTCTATGCCACTTTGAAAACCATTCTCCTGTTGTGAGCTAATCAAACTAGTCCCCTATTTTGCTCCTTAGAGTTTTCAGCTAGAAAATAAGCCAAGATTGTCTCTTCTTTTCTCTTGGAATCTTTTCTCCTAAAATCTTCCTGTTTTTCCCCAAAAGGAAGTCAAGTACAGACTTGACATGCTCCACATTTAGCACACCTCACCTTCCTTAGCCGTGGAAGCCATTCCAGTCAAGCTCAGACAAGGCTCTGCAGCAACTCTGAGCTCATTTTCCAGCTCCAAACTAACATATTGTTGGCACAGTGAATCTGCAATGATTTCAGTTCAAAACTCTTTTCCAAAGCCAGTAGTCAGAAAGATATAGTTTATTACAGTTTATGCCAGCTATGTATATTTCAGCGATCACAGGGAAAACTCTGAAATTCCATTTTGAAAGACACAAGGAAGAATACAAGATATTGGCCCTGGTCCAACATAAGGCAGCAAAACCAGGCCAACCACAAAGGCGATTAGCAAACCATGGAGCTCCCATCAGCCCCCCAAGACAAGATGCCCCAGGCACATGGCTCCAGTCTCCAGAGGCATGAGCTGCTGCTCCCCATGCCGTGCATCCCCAACTGTAGCTGTGAGCTCTGCCTTGTTCCTGCTTGGCATCAACAGGTTCTCCTGCAGGGCTAAATCTCTCTGCACCATCTGACTTATTTTTAACTTAAAGAATATTACAAAACAACACAAGTTAATAGGCCGGCCTCCAAGGGCAGCGGTCCCTTCGGCATTCTTCAAAAATAAACATGGCTTCACTTGGGAGAGTGCCAACCAATCCCATGCAAAGATGCAGGTAAGGCAGGTGAGCGACAGCATCCCAGAAGGGATGGCACAGAGCATCTCTCAGCACTGCTGCTGTCTGATAAAGGACCAGTTTGTAAACAGCTGCGGCCACACAGCAGCCACTCTTATGAGCAGCCACAGGGAACCAGTGACGTTTCTCAAAAGTGCAAAGCTCTCCAGTCACAAGTTTCCTTACCCTGGAACTAGCGTCTGGGTCCCTGAAACTGGAACCCCCGTCCCTCAGCAGTCTCCCCGGCCTCTAACTTTCCACAGGGATCCAACTACAATTCTTATTCACCATCCAAGTCCCTGGTGCTCACATCTTGCAATGGTATGTCAGAATGGCTTTGGGGAACAGGGGCAAAGAGATGTTTCCTAGGAGTGGCCAGATAAGAGGGCAAATCTGTGGCTGGGTGGGGCAAGAGACTTAAAAGGAACCCTCCCCAAGATCCCCCGGGTGCGATTCAAGGTATTGGTTACCACCTTCAAAGCACTCCATGGCTTAGGACCTGGGTATTTACAAGACCACCTTCTGCTTCCAATAGCCTCCCACCGGTCAATTCGCTCCCAGAGAGGGGCTCCTCCGGGTACTGTCGGCCAAGCAATGTCGGCTGGCGACCCCCAGGGGGAGAGCCTTCTCTGTGGGGGCTCCTGCCCTCTGGAACGAATTGCCCCCTGAGATGCGGAGGATTCCCGATTTATGCACCTTCCGCCGGGCCCTCAAGACGCTTTTATTCCAACAAGCCGCGCTGGCCTAATTTTTAAATTTTTTAATTGTTAACTCTTAATTTTTAAATGTCCTAAACGAGTATTTTATTTTAATTAGATATGGGCCAAATTATTTAACATTTCTTAAATTGTTTTTTAAATTTTATATCTGTGTTTTTTATTCTGGCTGTACACCGCCCTGAGTCCTTCTGGAAGGGCAGTATATTAAATAAATAAATAAATAAATAAATAAATAAATAAATAAATAATCAATCAATCAATCAATCAATCAATCAATCAATCTCAGGCTGCAGAATTGTACTTCCAAATTCTGTTAATGTAGCTTTGCCATAAAGCAGAATTAATCTTATCTGGTTATGTTCCCTGTCTGGTTGATCTGGTAAGGCTGACACATCCGGAGAAAACCCGCAGTGCTTCGAGGGAATTGCTTCTGTTTCAGACTTGGGATGTCCACAATACTGGACTGCAGATCCTTTAGACCAGACCAGGGCCTTGTACAGCCCCAGGCCGACATCTGACCCTTTGGCTGTCCCTGTCTGGCCCATGTGAGATCACTTGGAAATTAGAAATCAAATGTAAATAAGTGTATACTACTCACGCAATGCAACTACGTTGCTTTTTTTTTTTTTTTTGAAGGCAACTATTTTTCAATTTACGCATGTGCGTGCATGCCTACACATCTTCAGTTCTATTGGTTCAGCCCTCCACAACAGTCTGAGTTTGTCATGTTGGCCTCTTGGGAAAATTAACCCTCCCCTTAGACCAGTGTTTCTCAACTTTGGTAGCTTGAAGATGGGTGGACTTCTACTCCCAGAATCCCCCAGCCAGCACTGCTGGCTGGGGGATTCTGGGAGTTGAAGTCCACCCATCTTCAAGCTTCCAAGGTTGAAAAACATTGCCTTAGACCAATCATTGCTACTACTGAGAGTAAGTGTAGCTTTCACTTCTCTGCAATAAAGGAGGACCGTCCCCTTTCTTGCTCAGCTTTCTGGATTTCCAAAGAATCCGATACTGTTAGGAACAAGATGCTGGCCTTGCAACTCTTCCCACAGGGCCCTTGTGCAGGAGGAGTCAGGAAACCCACAGGCCTGGCAGGAAGAAGGCCGTCTAGTCTTCCATCCCTGGGGTCTCCAGACCAAGGAGGTTCAGAGGGTAACTGCTGGGAAAGGCCTCAGGCTATGCCCGAAGGAGTCAACGGTTACAGGAGGAAGGTATGAGCTACTGAAAGCTATTGAATACCATACAATACAATACAAAGAAAGGCACCCAAAGCCACTGATTATGCTGGCCAGACACTATGGCGGGCAGGTGCTGCTGGCTGGGGAATTCTGGGAGTTGAAGTCCCTACAGCTTAAAGCTGCCAAGGTTGAGAAACGTTGAGCTACGCAGACCATGGAAGGCTCATCAAGGGAAATGGAAGCTTTCCTTCCGAAAAATCCCGCCGTCTCAAACGGTCCCTCCCAGCTGAGGCCCAGACGCCCACCCGCCGCTGGCTCCCAGCACTGAGCAACAGCGGCAGGCCCGGACCGGCCTTTGGCGCCCTAAAGGAACCGGGATTCTCTTACTCGACGGGCGAGGGGAGCAGGAGGGGGAGCCTGCAGAAGCGCCTCCTTGGCTGCCTCTCCAGCGGGGACGCCCCTGGGCCTCACGTGGGCAAATGGCCACGCGGGGGAAATGATCCCTCGCTCAAACTCTTGGCCGGGGCCGCCGCCCCGCCGTCTGAGGAGCGGGAAAGCGACGGGGGGCCCGGCGGCCTCTGCCCTCCTCCGCCTCTCGGCAGTCACGGCATCCTCCTGCAAGCCGCAGGGCAAGCGGCGATGCTCCGCGGGGCCTTTCTCCCGCGGCCGCCGGCTCCGCTTGCCCGCAAATCGAGGGGGAGGCTGGGCCGCCTCGCCCTTTCCACCCTGCCGGAGCGAGGCCCGCTTTCCCACGGGCTAACACCGGCATCCGGCCCGGCCGCTGCCGACTCTCAGCCGAGCACAGCGGTTCCCAGCCAGACACCCGCGCGGCCCCCGCTCCGGCCACGCTGCCCCCGAGGAGGAAGGCGGCCGCGCCCACCGCCCCTCCCTGGCCTCCTTCCCGCCGACGGCAGCCCGGCGCTCCGACCCGGGTCCACGGGATGCCTGCGACCGGCTCCCCGGTCCTGAGGTCAACCGGCGACTCCCGCCCATCGCTGCCTCGGGCCCGGCTGCCTCGCCCCTCACCACCGGGCCTCCCGCGGGACTTCCCGCCGCGCCAAGCGCTCTCCTCGGGCGGGGCCCGACTGGCGCAGCGGGCGAAGCTGCCGGTAGCGCCGCCAGGACGGTCCCGGCTCGCTCCGAGGCCGAGGGGCTCAGCACCCCCCGAGTGGCCGTGGGCGGAAGCGGCGAGCGCGTGTGCGGGGGGCCGCCGCGTTGGCCTGGGCCCGCTCCCGCGAACGACGCCCCAATCAAGGGCGGGACGTCGGAGCGAGACCTCCGCCCTCCCGGTGCCCGGCGCAAAAAGGCCCGCGGCCGGTAGGAGGGAAGACCCCCAAGGGCGCCCCCAACGCTCCCTCCCCGCCCCCCCCCGCTGACGCCCTTCCGCTCCGCGAAACTCCGGACGGCCGCCATGCGACGCAGGCAGAGAAGGGGCGCCCCAGTCCCGCGGCCTCCCCTGCCCCCCCCCCCACACACACATACCGTTTTCGGCATTGTGCCGGCGGCCTGGGCGTCGTGGGGCTGCGGGCGTCTCGGCTGGGAGCTTCGCTGGGCGGCGGGAGTGGCTCGTCGGCAGGCTAAGAGCCTCGGCCAAGCGCGCCGCCTTTATTCGGGGCCGGCGCTCTGGAGCCCCCGCCCCGACGCTCCTGCCGCTCTCCCGCCCTTCCCGGGCGGGCCTCGCGCCTCCCCGCCTCGGGGCTTCCCCACCTCGGCATCCTCTGTGAAGGCTGCCCGGCGCGCGCCCGGCGAGGGCGGGTCCCGGTCCGCGGTGGGGCTCGGCGGGCGCTCCGAGAAGGCAACGCTCGGGAGCCTCTGGCGCGCGGCCGGCGGGCTCTGGGCTGAGCTGGAGACGCGCCGCTTTCGCTCTGGCGTTTTGTGCCGGTGGGCGGCGAAGAGCGGCTCTTGGGCCTGTGGCGCGCGACCCCCTTCCCCCCCCTCAGGCGGCCTGCCAGGCGTCGGGGGCCCGGGGCGCTGAGTGCGGCAGGGAAGAGCGAGCTTCTTCCCCCCTGCCAGCCCCGGATCAGCACGCCCAGCCAGCCGGCTTGGGCCTTTCAATCAGCGGGGCTTCCCTTGGCACTGTTGCCCGACGACCCTTTGAAACATTCCCGCATGGAATGGGTGCTGCTGGCCCTTTGGCCTTGCTCAGAGGTTCTGTATTGGGTAAATGCAGAAGGTGGATTCATTTCATGCAGTCAGGAACCGAATTACCCAGAACTTTGCTTGCAGACTGCACAATTGAATCTGAATAGATGCTCCTTTTTCTCTATATACACCAACACTCAAGGTGACTTCCAACAATCGAGTAATCGATTAGGATGGTTACAAAAAGCTGCCGGGGGACTTGCCATCTTCCTGACTCCTGGAATGTTGGGCGAAGGGAGCAGGGGTGAAATCCAGCAGCTTCTGACAGGTTCTGGAGAACCGGAGACGGAAATTTTGAGTAGTTTGGAAAACTGGCAAATACCACCTCCCAGAGTGGGGAGGGAATGGGGATTTTGCAGTATCCTTCCCCTGCCACACCCACCAAGCCACGCCCACAGAAGTGGTAGTAAAAAAAATTGAATTTCACCAATGGAAAGGAGCCTCCTTGGCAGCCCCTCCGAAGTCTGGGACAGAGGAGAAGGCCATTTACCCAACAGCTGAGTCTTGGGATGGGCATCTTTCTCAATGGCCAGTTAGTAGCCCAGGGGCCGGTTCATAGCCCGAGGCCCCCTCTGGACAGAATTGTCCCTCGACTCCCTTATCCAGCCTAGTCTGGTGACTAGGACCATAATTATATAGAGAATCCTTCCATACAACCTCCCTAGATTTTTTATTGAAGCTTTTTTTCTCCTAAAACAATGTATCTGTTGATGGACTGGCACAATGTTTCTCAACCTTGGAAACTTTAAGATAAGTGGACTTCACCATTGTCCTTCGGTCCTGTGCAGAACACACTGGGCAGCAAGTGTCGGATCATTTAAGTGGACTTCAGTTCCCAGAATTTCCCAGCCAGCTTTGCTGGAAACTGCTTTGACTTGCCTTTTATTACCTTATAAGTAACTCAAGGCAGCGAACATATTTCCTCCTCCTATTTTCCCCACAACAACAATCCTGTGAGGTGGGTTTGGCTGAGAGAGAGAGAGAGTGATAGGCGCAGAGTCACCTGGCCTGCTTTCGGGCTTTATTTATTTTTATTTTATTTTATTTTATATTGGATTTCTATACCGCCCTTCTCCCTAAGGACTCAGGGCGGTGTACAGCCAGATTAAAAAACATGCAGAACAAATATTAAAAACAATTAAAAGATATATAAATTTGGCCCAATTAAAACTCATTTACCAATTAAAAACGTTTAAAACATTTAAAAACAGTTAAAAATTTCATCTTAAGCCAGCCCGGCTTGTTTAAATAAATGGGTTTTAAGGGCGCGACGGAAGGCACTGAGGTCTTGGATTCTCCTTATCTCTGGGGGGAGCTGATTCCAGAGGGTGGGAGCCCCCACAGAGAAGGCTCTCCCCCTGGGGGTCACCAGCCTACATTGTCTGGCTGATGGCACCCCGAGGAGGCCCTCTCTGTGGGAGCGCAAGGGTCGATGGGAGGTCGTTGGTAGCAGCAGGCGGTCTCGAAGATAGCTAGGCCCTATGCCATGGAGCGCTTTAAAGGTGATAACCAACACCTTGAAGCGCACCCGGAAGACAACTGGGAGCCAGTGCAGCTCGCGCAGGAGCAGTGTTACATGGGAGCGCCATGCTGCTCCCGTCACTACCCGCGCTGCTGCGTTCTGGACCAGCTGGAGCCTCCGGGTGCTCCTCAAGGGGAGCCCCATGTAGAGAGCGTTGCAATAGTCAAGGCGAGAGGTGACGAGGGCGTGAGTGACTGTGCACAGGGAATCCCGATCAAGAAAGGGCCGCAACTGGCGAATCAGGCGAACCTGACAAAAGGTCCCCCTGGTTACAGCCGTCAGATGTTCCTCCAAGGACAGCTGCATATCCAGGAGGACTCCCAGATTGCGAGCCCTCTCTGTGGGGGCCAATGACTCGCCCCCAATAGTCAGTGATGGAGTCAACTGACTATATCAGGATGCCGGGAGCCACAGCCACTCAGTCTTGGAAGGGTTGAGCTTGAGCCTGTTCCTCCCCATCCAGACCCGTACAGCCTCCAGGCACTGGGACATCACTTCAAGGGCATCGTTGGGGTGGCCTGGGGTGGAGATGTACAGCTGGGTGTCATCAGCGTACTGGTGGTATCTCACCCCAAAGCCACGGATGATCTCACCCAGCGGCTTCACATAAATGTTGAACAGAAGGGGCGAGAGGACCGATCCCTGCGGCACTCCACAAATGAGAGGCCTCGAGGTCGACCTCTGCCCCCCTGCCAACACAAACTGCGACCGGTCGGAGAGAAAGGAGGAGAACCACCGCAACACGGTGCCTCCCACCCCCAACTCTTCCAGCCGGTGCAGCATGATACCATGGTCGATGGTATCAAAAGCCGCTGAGAGGTCTAACAGGACCAGAACAGAGGAACAACCCCTGTCCCGAGCCCTCCAGAGATCATCAACCAACGCGACCAATGCCGTTTCTGTGCTGTGCCCAGACCTGAAACCCGACTGGAACGGATCTAGATAAGATGTTTCCTCCAGGAATTGCGGAAACTGTCGTGCGACCACACTCTCAACAACCTTCGCCATAAAGCGAAGGTTGGAGACAGGACGATAGTTGGCCAATATTGCCGGATCCAGGGACGGCTTCTTGAGGAGAGGCCTCACCACCGCCTCTTTCAAGGCGGTGGGGAAGTAACCCTCACTCAACGAAGCGTTGATAACACCCTGGAGCCAGCCTCGTGTAACCTCCCGGGAAGCCAGTACCAACCAGGAGGGACACGGGTCCAGTAAACATGTGGCCGCACTAAGTCTCCCCAAAATCCTGTCCACATCATCAGGAGTCACAGCATCAAACTCCTCCCAGATAACATTCTCAAGACTATTCCTCGTCACCCTGCCCTGATCTACCCAGTCAGAGTCCAAATCCCCCCGGATCTGGGCGATTTTGTCATACAGGTATTGTCCGAAATCCTCCGCCCTGCCTTCTAAGGGATCCTCCCGCACTCCTGGATGGAGCAGGGCGCGGGTCACCCTAAACAGGGCAGCCGGACGATTCCCTGATGACGCAATAGAGGCGGAAAAGTAGTTAGACTTTGCCGTCTCTATCGCCACTAGGTAGGCCTTAATATGCGACCTTACCAGTGTTCGATCAGATTCAGCGAGACTGGCCCTCCAACCGCTCTCCAGGCGTCTTTTCCGGCGCTTCATTTCCCTCAGCTCCTCAGTAAACCAAGGAGCCGCACGGGATCGGCATCGGGTCAGAGGCCGCAAAGGCACAACTCGGTCCAAGGCCCCACCAGCCGCCCGATCCCAGGCGGCTACCAGGTCCTCGGCCGAGTCATGTGCTAGATCCTCAGGAAATGGCCCAAGCTCCGTCTGGAACCTATCAGGATCCATCAGGCGCCTGGGGCGGATCCATCTAATTGGATCCACCTCCCTGCGGCGAGGGGTCGCGGTTCGAAGATCTAGGCGAAGGAGTGAGTGGTCAGACCATGACAAGGGTTCCATGTCTATATCCCCTATAACAAGACCACTCAACCACTGGCCAGAGACAAAAATCAGATCCAGAGTGTGACCTCCCCTGTGAGTAGGGCCATGAACTAACTGGGTCAGGTCCATGGCCGTCATGGAAGCCATGAACTCCCGAGCCACCTCAGACGTTTCACCGACGGATGGCAAGTTGAAATCACCCATGACTAAAAGCCTGGGTGTATCTACTGCCACCGTGGCTATCACGTCGAGTAGCTCAGGTAGGGCTGTTGCCACGCGGCAGGGAGCCAGGTACGTAAGCAACAAGCCCATCTGAACCCCACGGCCCCACCTCACAAGGAGGGACTCACATCCGGCTATCTGAGGCACAGTGGTCTCCCTCGGACCCAGATCCTCGTTAATAATAACCGCCACCCCCCCGCCCCTCCCCTGAGCCCTCGGCTGATGGAATGCTCTGAAGCCTGGTGGGCACATTTCAACCAGAGGGACGCCACCCTCCGGTCTCCTGGTTTCTAGGTCAGCTCCACTAGGCATCCATTCTGACAGTGGGCTCTGACATCGAGTTGCTTTTCCTCCTTTTAAAGCAGGTGGGTGTCTCCATACTCTGAATTCCAAATTAAAATTATTTGCTGTGCTATTTGATTTTTGATTTTTAGCCATTTAATTACCTATTCATATAAGAGCCATACTGGCGAGTGGTTAGAATGCAGTATTGCAGGCTGACTTTGCCCACTGCCAGGAGTTCAATCCTGACAGGCTCGGGGTTGACTCAGCCTTCCATCTTTCTGAGGTCAGTAAAATGAGGACCCAGATTGTTGGGGGCCAGATGCTAACAAATGTAAACCGCTCAGAGAGTGCTGTAGAGAACTATAAAGTAGTATATAAATCTAAGTGCTCTTGTTATAAGGCTCTCTTGATGCAGGATTTCTCAAGGGCTTTTAATTATCAACACAATATTATATGAATGCTTCATAAATAAATCTACAAACATACGTAGTGAGATAAGCATTTTATAAGCCATGTTCACAGGAATTATTTATTGGTTTGTTTGTTTCCTGCCTGTTTATTTTTACTCAAGGTGGCAAACATCTTCTACACACCTTCGTCCTCTTCTTTTCCCCATAACAGCCCTATGAGGTGGGTTGGGCTGAGAGAGGATGACTGGCCCAAAGGCACCCCACCAGCTCTCATGCCTAAAGCAGGACTTGAACTCATCATTCTCTTGTTATCCTTTTGGTGTTTGGTGAATTTATCCTTCGCAACACTTTCTGCCAGTCATCACTAATCAGCCGGCGTTTTCCTAATGCTGGGCCATTCTGAGAAAACCTTTTTTTCAAGCTTTCTCAAAAGAGTGAGGACAAGTTTGAAAGAAAGTTATTCAGTTCACATTGCACTTCTAAAGACACCGGACCGCGAGCCTTTCTTCAGCTTTATAGCATGTTCATTTCAACATCACTTATAAACATTGCCTCTCTTTTAGAACAAGGTCATTGAGGGTGGGAGTGAAAGAGAACAGAAGGGTCGCCCAGTAGGAGAGCTCAGGAGGGGCACAGGAGTGCCAGGCCCCTCTCTTCAGGGCGCGCTCCTCTCCCTCCTGCTGTCTTCCTCCTCCCTGCCTTGCCAGCACTCAGGCCAAGTGCCGGGGCTCAGACATGGAGTCAGAAAGGCCTGGCAGCTGCAGGGCTCTTGGCAGGCAAGGGACACCAGTCCTTTGCCCCCTTCAAGAGAGCTTCCCCTTCCACGCTGCCCATCAAGCTGGCCCCAGGACTGACCCCTGCCATCGCTTGTGCACACAATATGGAGCAGAACAGCTGGGTTCAAAACACAGGGGGGGGGTGTCTGACGCCAAAGGCAGCACATTTCAGCTTCCGATAGCAGGTGAAAGTGCCCATCGACATCTGTGCCTGGAAAATGCCCAACCTGGTTCAGCACCCTCTCTAAATGGGTGGCCTGAAAAAGGCTGCGCTCTGTACGGCTTCACTTGGGTGGGGAGGGACAGCCCTGTAAACTATACCAGCATCCAGATGATAGCCACTCTCGGCAGCTCCTGATGGAGTTCTGGCAAAAGCTTGCACTGTCTTCCTTGCCGCGATGCTACATTAGCAATTGCAGCTGTGCCCCAAAATAGCTAAAAATTGGAATAGGTAGCCAATCCCTCTTATGTCCCATTATCTGTAACTTCCAAATGCCCAACAAAAGCCTTCCTGGACTGAGCTCTGTTTGCCAAACTCCTTTTGCCATCTTGAGATTTCAAGCCCACCCAGCAGAGTTCTCTGCAAAGGGAACTTGAGACTCCAGAGAGGCGGTGGAGGGGATCTTTGCTAAAGGAAGGATCTCAGCCCTGGAGGGAGGGAGGGAGGAAATCAAACATTATCTGTAATACAAAGTTCTGCAAAAGATTGTTTCCAGAATCAGTAGGTCATTCAAAAGGCCCAGCAAAAATAAAACTGGGCTTTGTTTGCGGTGGTCAGTTTGAGAGGATTCAACATGGCTGCAATCCCCTACAATCCACAGCCTCATAGAAGATCCTTGGTTCTTCTTTCCATCCAAAATTTGCCTCAATTCATTTTGTCAAAATCTATTTTTAAAAAACTAAAAATAACCTGGGCGTTGCCGGCTGCTGTCAGCCACAACAGACTTTGTGAAAACCTAACAGTGCCAGACTCGGTTCCCAAGTTCTAGAAGGTTGCCAGTTTCTCATAAAGAGGCTCCTTTTTTTCCTTTTCAGCAAAGATGAAGGTGGTACGGTGGTGAAAGGGGTGGATTGGGCCCAAGCAGTCCTAGACCCAACCATGCAGCCCACTGACCCAGATCCTCTTTAGTCCACCTAGCGTCGTGGGGATTTTGCTGTGAAGATAGCAGGGGGAGTAGATGCTTGCAGTCTGAGTTCCCAGAGGGAAGGCAAAGAATCTAAATGTACTTCATTCTGCCTAAGAGACGCCCAGTTCAGCTCCAGTCACTTTCTGTGCTGCTCATTGAGATGGGTTGGGAGTGAGAACACAGCCTCAGGCCAAGGGAGATCTATAGAACCGTGATGGAGAACCTATGATATGCGTGCCAGAGGTGGCACACACAGCCCTCTCTCTGGACATGCGTGCCATCGCCAGCTGTTCTTCTGGTTTCCGGCATGCGCATCATGCCAGCCAGCACATCTTTGCACGTGCCGGAGCCCTGGAAACTCCAGCACAAAGACCAGCTGGCCGGCACACATGTGCGCGCCAGAAACCCAAAAACCAGGTGGCCAGCGTGGGCATGCACATGTGCACCGGCCAGCTGGTCTTTGGGTGTCTGGGTCTCTGGTGCATGCACACATGCATTCCAGTTTGGCACTCGGTGCCGAAAAGGTTTACTATCACTGCTCTAGAAGGTGCAGCCCCAACAGACCACTATTCATACCCTGCTGGTTACCTCTCAGCTTGACTACTGCAATGCACTGTACTTGGGGCTGCCCTTGAAGACTGCCCAGAAAGTGGTCCAGAATGGAGTATCACCGGCATCTTGGTAAGCTTGCTTTGCAAGCTGCACTGGTTGTCATTTTGCTTCCAGATATGATACCGATAATGATGTTGGTTGTTCCCTATAAAGCCCCACATCGCATAGGGCCTGGTTAGTTTAGGAACCACCTGTCTCCCTTAACGGCTGCAGCTGATCTGATGTGGCAGGGATGGCGTGCTGTGAGATTCTTTGGTTGAACAACATTAATGAGCCTGGAAGCAGCTGTCCCAGCACCTGCCGCCTAGAATAAGGTTGCCTCGCGGTCCAGATGACCCCCACACTGCTGGTATTTCAAAGGGACTTGGATTTGGCTTTTCGCCCAGCCTTGTCTCCCTCTGGTTGCTTATCCCTGCCATCTTTGTTCTTTTTAATTTCATGTTGTTTCCTTGTTTTAAATGCTTTTAACAATTTGTTTAAATTGGCCAGGTTAATTGGGAATGAAGGACTATACAATTTTAACATGTTTTTCTTGCTGCAGTAGAGGAAGAGGAGCCTGCATGACAACATCCAAGGACTGCAGTAGTTGCTCAGTTGATCTTCTCCCTCGCCCCCCCCACACCCATCCACCCCACCCAACTGCCCCACACACACTTGGCCTGACTTTCAAACTTTGTAATATTAACAAAGCCTCGCAAGAATAAAGGAAGTTGTGAGACCTGCTCCCACAAATAAAACAAACAACTAAAAAGTAACTTTACAAAAATAAACTAAAACCCCTGCATTGGCCTTTGATTTAACCAACGCTTCTTGCTTCTGCTCTTTGCCAGCTTCTCATAAACCTGGCAAACTCCCTCCGGGCTTCTCGCTCTGCGTTGCCTGCCCAAACCCCGGCAGGTCTGCACAGGCCAAGTGAGAAGCCAGCTTCCCCTGTCACTGCGTTATTTTATTTAGCAGCTGAGCTTCATATTTCTGGACTATCTGACTTTCCGTACCTTACCAAGAATTGTTATCAAAAGTTACTACGCATGTCTGCATTCCTTCACTTGCTTCACACACTCTTTCCTTTGTTCTCCTGCCAGAAAGGTCCGGCTGGATCGGCAGGAGAAAACCTCATTTGCAAAAATGTAACAATTACTTTTCTTAGTTAGTGAGGTGTTTTATTTTCTTTATAACAAATAAATGAGTTTTATTAGAAAATATCTTCGGGTTTTATTTTCTTTCAGAATATGCAACTTGGAGAAGCCACGACCCACACCTCTAATTAAATCAGGGTAATTGTCCCAGAGCCAAACATGGGATTAATCAATGCCCTGACATCTGATAGCACGAGGACGGTTGATTTATGGCTTTTTTCCTTGTTTGTTATTTCTGATAAGAGCGCATAGGCAATTAGTTTTTAGCTACTGAGATACGCTAAATTATCTTTGCTAAGATGCTGAAACAAAAGAAGAAAAAAGGCAAAATGAAACTAAGACCACTCTTCGTAAATGATTTGATTGATCTTTCCAACGAAGAAGTGGCAGACAGGAGATTTTCAGATTTCCAGCCACTTGCTACAGCTACGCAATTGGAACAAGAAGAAACCGTGGGAGCAGAAATGGAGGGAGATAAGACAGAAGCTGCTTTTGAAGATAATGAATTACGACTGAGGTCGGTAGCTTTTTCTTCTCAATTTGCATGCTATGAATCTATCCTCCCAGAACCTTCTGAATTTGTAACGCTCGGTGCCAGGCCAAAGCAAACTGCCGAGCAAAATTCCCCCCACGAAGAGAGAGAAGTAATTTGCTATCCTCCTCAAGGCCCTGAAATCACCCAACGTGAGATGGCCATTAAATCTTACCGTGAGCATGTAAAATATTATGAAAATGAACTGTTTCGATTTAAGAGAGATTTGTTTATGCTCGAACAAGATAAGGGAGAATCTCGTGACTTAAGATTTTCAAAAGGGGCCATCTTGTCTTCTTCCTCAGAGCCAAAGACACTCCCCTTGATGGATTTTGTGTCAGGCCAATCAGACCAGAGAGCACTGCATAGGTCACATGAAAGTCTCCCTGATCAAGTTACACATAAACCTGCCACACAGTCATTTCTTGTAACTGCAAAGCTGCCCTAAGCTAAAGGTGCAGCACCATCTGCTGGCGAAAGTAATTTACTACAGGAAGCTGAAAGAGAAAGGAGCTTAGATGAACATTTTAAATTACTACAGCAGACCCTGGCAAACCTGTCTCTAACTCACTCAGAGATTCAAGCTGAAATGCCACAAGTGTCTCCACGGGCTCAAACTCCAACACCCCCTGGTGGTGATGGTGTCTTTTTAGATGGAACACAGCCACGCTTTATGCAGCAAAGGCAAATGACTGCATCTCCAGCAGGTCATGCCAATATTGCAGCTCAAGCACACATTGCTTATTGCTTAATGCATTGTAAGCCGCCCTGAGTCTCCGGAGAAGGGCGGCATATAAATCAAATAAAAAATAAAATAAAAATGCCTGCATATATGCCCCAGCCACAAGTGCAAATAGGGCCAGCTCCTGGCCCAGCTCCAATGGCACAACCAAGACCATTTTTAGGTCCACAACAGGCACAGCAAATACCACAGGCATTTCTGCCAGCACAGCCAGCATATCAAATGCAGGCTCCTTACCAGGCATTTTCTGTCTCTCCACTAACTGGTGAGTCAAAACTAAAAATGTCAGGACACAATTACAAAGCCTGGGTCAGTGAGATTACACTATTGCTTCTTAGAGAAGGCACTCACTGCATGGTTTTTAATCCTCCTGCTCAACCTTGGATTTATGCAATAAGAGATTTAGAGATAAGGGCTCGCACAACATTATTGATGTCCATGAATACTGAACTGCAGGTCACTTTTCCACCAAACACAACAGCCCGACAAATTTGGGCTCAATTGGAAAATTGCTACAGGCCTGTCTCAATTGGATCTTCATGTTTACTCATTTCTGAACTCCACGGTTTGAGATTGAAACCTGGTGAACAAATTGGAGGGCATTTGACCAAACTGAAAGGACTAAGAACAGAATTGAGAGAAAGAGGCCATAACATTGAAGATATTCAAATGATCAGCATCATTATTAACTCTTTGAATTATGAATGGAAAGATGCTGTTACAAAAATTAACCAAGTCCCAATTGCTCAACGCACAGTGGACAATGTCTGTAGACTTTTAATTGAAGAAGAGGCATTCATGTTGGCCAAGCCACACTTGAGAGGACCACCCGCATCAAGAGCTCCAGCTAGGTGCCCCTTCCGAGGAAGGACCTACGTTCCAAGGATGCCAAGATGCAACACCTACAATCGTGTGGGACATGCCACCCGGGATTGTCCCCAACAAGTTCCAGCTCCCGTCACGTACCAGCCCAGAGAAACAGATTCCAGAGGCAGAGGCAGAGGTGGAAGACAAGGTCGTCGTGGTCCCCGGCGTGATCCACAAACTCCACTCGCCACACTGGCTTTAACCAATGATCCACAACCTCCACCAGAGTACGACAGACGACTCCTGTGGACTTTGGACAGTGGTGCAGCATTGCATGTTACCTACAGAAAGGAACTTTTCACAGAAATGCACCAGCCTGAACCTGGACTACGTGAACTTTATTCTTT
This sequence comes from Pantherophis guttatus, assembly GCF_059756535.1. Lineage (NCBI taxonomy): Eukaryota > Metazoa > Chordata > Lepidosauria > Squamata > Colubridae > Pantherophis > Pantherophis guttatus. Next base: position 435,203 of record NC_142074.1, read on the forward strand.
TTCAAATCATCCTTGTCAGGTCAAAGGAAAAGGAACTGTTTATGTTGAAGAGCTCGATGCATTCATTCCTGATGTTTATTACATACCAACAGCAACCAGTAATTTGCTTAGTCAGAGTCACTTGTCTAGAGCATTAAAATTCCAGGTTCACCACCTTGAAAATGCAAGTTACATAGTTAAAGATGGAGATATTGTTGCTGGAACCATATTAATTGGTGGTGTTTATTACTTAAAGCCAAAGCCTAAACCACAAACACAGGCAAGTATGCGAACTCCAAAAAGGGAGAGCACAGGCCCAGAGAGAGATGCTCCAGAGAGAGATCCTGTTGCTACCCCTAAGGCTCCTAGAGCCAACAAAAAGAGAATTGGTAAACAGGTTGCTCAGAACAAGCCTGAGGTTCCGCATAAAAATGTTAATGTTGAGAATTCACTAACAGGTAAACCTTTGCATTCCAGGTGTATCCACAAATGGCATAGAAGATTGGGGCATGCCAGTTTCCGTGTTCTTAGAAAGATGCCGGAGTTCGCAAAAGGTTTGGATCTAAAGGGGTGTAAGGTGTTTTTGGATTGTGCTGTATGCAAGAAGGCCAAATCCAAAGCAGCAGCCATTCCCAAACACGCTACATGCCTGTCAACACGCATTTTTGATTTGGTTCACATTGACATAGTTGGTCCTTTCCCACCATCATTTGGTGGTAGAAAATATTTTCTAACAATTGTTGATAATTATTCTAGATATGGATATGTATATCCTATGAAAGAAAAATCAGAGCCTTTTCAGATCTTTAAAGACTTTGCAGCCCTTGTTTCTACCCAACACCAAGTTCGCATCACCAGAATCCAGAGTGATCATGGTGCTGAATTCATGTCTCAGCGTTTCCAGGACTGGATGCATAAGAATGAAATTCTTCATCAGACTTCGCCCCCTGACACACCGGCTCACAACGGAGAGGTACTGCAAACCATGATGCGTTGTCTCCTAGAAGACGCCAACCTTGATATGATATACTGGGGTGAAGCTATAAAATATGCAAATTACATTGTCAACCGTACTTGGAGCAGTGTAACAAATCAGACTCCTTTCTTCGTGTTGTATGGCTACAAGCCCGATCTTAAAAACATCCATATTTTTGGTTCATATGCTATGGTGAACATTCCCTTAGCTCAAAGAAGAAAAGGAAGTCCAGCAGCAAAAAGACTGAGATTTATGGGTATTGATGATAATTCAAAATGGAGCAAATTTATTGACTCTAAACATGCAATTGTGATTTCCCAACCTGCTAATTTTGAGGAAGATATTGACTGGTCCAGGATTCATTCCAATGATCCTGGAGTTTATTTTCCTAGAGATGATACTGCTGATCCTACGCAGATTGATGATCAAGATTCCACTGATTCTTCTCAACCTGATGTTCCGTCTTCGCAAGCCGCGGATGCTGACGCTAGCGATGAAAGTGAGAACGAGGACGAAGTAGAAGAAGACTGGACAGTTGTCCCGAGACGTTCCAAGAGGGCCACAAAAGGAATCCCTCCACAACGATATTCTTAGCAACTGACAAAAGCACCCTTGCCTTTGATTTGCAATGTTACACTTCCACCTGATAATTTCACGCAAATCAAGCAGCTCCCTGATTCAGAGCAAGACAAATGGTATGAAGCAATGCAGGTTGAAATGGACAGTCTAAAGAAACTCAAAGTGTTTACACCTGCAAAACCTCCAGCAAACAAAAAGGTCATTGGCACTCGATGGGTCTACAGAATCAAAAAGAAGCCAAATGGTGAGTCATTGTACAAAGCCAGACTTGTAGCTCAGGGTTTCGCTCAATGTTATCCTGAGGACTACATAAATACTTACTCACCGACAGTCAGAACTGAGAGTGTAAAAATTGCTTTAGCAACTGCAACTATCCTTGGTTTAGAAGTTTTCCAGTTTGATGTTGACACGGCTTATCTACATGCAGACCTAGACGAAGAGATCTACGTGAAAAGTCCTCCAGGATTCCGACAGCAAGAAGGGGATACCTGGTTCCTAAACAAAAGTCTTTATGGTCTGAAACAATCTGGTTTAATGTGGTATTTATGTCTTACTGACAAACTAAATTCAATGGGCTTTATTAAGTCCGAAACTGATGAGTGCGTGTTCACAAAAAGATCTAACAATGCATATGAGATAGTTCTTGTTTATGTTGATGATATTGTTTATATTGGTCCAAATAAGCAAATGAGTGAAATTTTTGCCAAAGCTTTGCAGAGATACATTGAAATCATTGGGGCACATTAGCACTTATTTAGGTGTTCAGATTGAAAAAACACAGAAGGGGTTTAGTCTTTCACAAGAAGATAAAATTGAACAAGTTTCGCATCATTGCAACATGAAAGATGCTAACGCAACAAAGACACCCATGCAAACAGATTTTCATAACTTGACACAAGAAGCAAGTCCTGAGTTCAAGGATCAAACACTTTATCGTTCAGTCATTGGGTCACTGTTATACATTAGTAGTTGGACCAGACCTGACATTGCACTTAGTGTTAATCTCCTATCTCGACACGTAGGTAAGGCAAAACAGTTTCATTGGACATGCATTAAGAAATTATTGAGATACCTAAAATACACTAAACACATGAAGTTATTGTTAGAACCAACACATACTGATTATGCAGAATTATGTTGTTATGCAGATTCTGATTGGGCAAGTGATAAGAAATCACGTAAAAGTACTTCAGGTTATATGATGTTCTTGAATGGATGTCCTGTTTATTGGCAAGTGCGTAAACAGAATTTTGTTTCTTGTTCATCTACTGAAGCTGAATATGCTTGTGTTTCAGATGCATGTAATTCTCTAACTTGGTTTGATGCTTTAGTCACAGATATCTGGACACACCCGATCCAACCAATCACCGTGATGGAAGACAATGAATCGGTGGTTTATATTTCTGAATCTCAATTTACAGGTTCTAGGTCCAGACACATTGACATCCGTTATCAAAACATAAAGCATTTAGTGAAAAAAGGTTTTGTTAAAATGCAATATGTATCTACACATGATCAAATTGCTGATATGCTCAACAAACCACTTCCAGCAGCTCAACATGAGTATCTGCGTAAGAAGATGTGCCTTATTTGATGATGTACTGATATTCGCTCAACTGGCAAAGAAGGGGAATGTCACTGCGTTATTTTATTTACCAGCTGAGCTTCATATTTCTGGACTATCTGACTTTCCGTACCTTGCCAAGAATTGTTATCAAAAGTTACTACGCATGTCTGCATTCCTTCACTTGCTTCACACACTCTTTCCTTTGTTCTCCTGCCAGAAAGGTCCGGCTGGATCGGCAGGAGAAAACCTCATTTGCAAAAATGTAACAATTACTTTTCTTAGTTAGTGAGGTGTTTTATTTTCTTTATAACAAATAAATGAGTTTTATTAGAAAATATCTTCGGGTTTTATTTTCTTTCAGAATATGCAACTTGGAGAAGCCACGACCCACACCTCTAATTAAATCAGGGTAATTGTCCCAGAGCCAAACATGGGATTAATCAATGCCCTGACATCCCCCACTCCTCTCCTCCTCCTCCTCTGCCTGCCTGAGCTTTAAGGAGCCCTATGAGTCTCTCAGCTTGTGCCTTGCTGGAGCCCAACCCGCAGCTGAGCAGCCTTCTCAGGTCACGGTGGGAAGAAGCGGCTGCGGTTGGAGGGAGAGCAGGAAAACCTTTGACTGAACCAAAGGGAGAAAAGAAACGGAACCCCAGAATCAGAACCCTTACCACGGTCCTCTCTTTAGCATCTTGGGGCGGATCATTTTCCTGCCATCGTTGGGGGGGGTGGGAGTTTGCAGAAACAAGCCACCTGATGGTGATTAATCTGCATTTTTCCATGCTGTCGCATCAAGAAGAGGAAGCTGCTCTTCCTATTTGCTCTTGTGAGATAACCAAGGTTTTGTTCTAACCTCAGTCAGATAGTTATTCCCCTCTTTGGTTGCCCAGGAGACAAGCAACCCTCATTACTATCTAGCCTTTCTTGCTGATGCCAGAACTGAGCAGGTTTGTGGGTGGAGGGGGAAGAGAGATGGAAGGGCTCTAAAACTTGCCCAACAAACCAACCCCTTTGTGAGTCAAATCCTGGAGACCGTCATTGCCACTTGGGCTCACCTGGCAGATTGAGAGCAGAGCCCTGGAGTATATTTGGGGAGAGCTTTTCTAATAAAGCTTCTACCAGGCCCATTATTGTCCTGGCGTCTCCCTTAGTGTTCTCATTCTTTGGTATTCATCCTGGCATGGATACACAGATTAGTGGCAGCACCATTCATGCAAATGACTGGAGGAGAGAGCCCCCCCCCAAGGTAGTACTCCTGCAACTTTCATTCAGAAAATGTCTCCGTGAGGATCTCAGAGCAGGCTCAGATTCTGATCCGCATCTTGGTTTTGATCTTAGGAACCCATTGTGTTTTTCAGTACTTACTGGAATTTTTTCCTTTTCTGGACTGCATTTTATTGTGACAATGATGTCATATTTTTAAAATGCCAGAGAGGATCCAGGATCTGCTGGCTCGGGTGTCTGAGAGGTGATTCTTCTGGGAGAGAAGCAGGAGATCAAAATGACCTCGATGGGATGCATGATGGAGCTACATGAAATTGGATTAGTTTCATTATTGGTTGACGAGGGAGAGAAGATGGTGCTGAAGCTGATAGCAAATCATGTGAACAGGAAGCTGTTGAGATAAAACGGAGTTGCTGCTACTAAAAAGACAACGGAAATGAAGTTCCTGGGTGGAAGGACTCCCCCCCCCGACTTCTGATCCATCACCCTGCAAATGACAAAATCTCAAAATGTTTCCTTGGCAAGGTGTCTACCGGGCGCTTGCCTGCCAGCTCTCCTCCCACCCTGTTTTGAATGACTGAAGGGGCAGATGAAATCGACTGTGATCTGCAGCTGCTGAGGGCAAAGTGGAAGAAAAGCTGCTGGGCCAGAGATCCCCTGGCTGGGCCACTTGACCCGAAGCTGAAGGCCAGTCGGGAGGAGTCCCGGCCCCGCTCTGCTTGGCTTGGTGGTACTGTCTGGCTGCCATGGAATGAAGGATGCAGACCGACTGAGATGTTGGAGACCCATGTGGGCTGAAGGCAGGAGCTCACATGGTGTGGGGAAAAGAAGTCCAGACGTGGTCCTGCCAGTGGGGTCACTGGCTTTTGTGCCAGTTGCATGAAGATGTTGGTTGTAGGACATCCTGTGGACAGCCCCGCTGGAAATCAAGTCCCCTGAGCAGGGTTTTAAGTGGGCACAGGAACAAGGGATAACACATATTGTTCAAGAATAGGCCTCCTCCGGAAATTTCAAGGCACCTGAGATGATCTCACCCCAGTCCCACCAGGAGCTTTTAGATGGTTAGCTTCCTTAGACATCAAATTATAACATCTATCTATCCTGTTGCAGTTCTATGGCTCCATACTATGGAGATTTTATTATGGTTTTTATCTTAATTTAATATATTATCTCCATTATTGTGTTGTCTTCATATTTTATGCAAGTTGTATATGTTTTTATGCTGATGCTTTATTTAAGGGATGCCTGCAGAGGGAGCCAAGGTGCCAGGTGTGACCACTGCTAGAAAGCCTATCTCTTTGCCAGGTGCATATGATGGGGACTCCAGAACCATCCCACCCCCTTGGCTCAGCAGGTGCACTGCCATTCTAAGCCCTCCCCCTCCTGGTCACATGACCCAAGGTGAGGCTGAGTGGATTGGAGAGAGCTTTAGAAGTGTTCCTCTCCAGGTTCTCTCCAACTGTCTACTAGCTCCGACCTCATGACAAATAATCTAAGTTTGGGCAAGTCCTGGAAGAGTCAAAAAAGTCAAGATGATGGCCCTGGTTAAAAGCCCATGGTTGTGGCTGCCCTCTTGCCTCCCTCCGACCCTGTGAACACACCTGAAGACCCCCTGCTAAACACTGGGCTGCTTGGCCAGACAGCCCTGGCTTCCCTAGAGGAGACAACTCCTGCAGAATGGCAATCTGGAGAATTGACTTTAGTCACACTCCTTTGGCCACAGTGATCACAACATCTCCTCCTTGCAGAGGCAGGTCAGCTTAAGGTTAGGTGTCCGTCTGTGTGTGCTTTTCGGTTTTTCCTTTTTATTCTTATTTGGCTGTGGTTACAGTGGATCAACAGAGCGGAGGGAGCCCATTAGCCTTTGTTTGTTGACTCTCCTTAGTTCCAGCACTGTATTTATTTGCTCCAGATTAGACCACGGTCAGTAGCAAAGGGCCATTCTCTGACTTGCAGTAGATAAAAACCAAACAAAGCACCCAGGTGTTTGCCAGGCCTCTGGAGAGGGATTTTAATCCAGTGGCTACCACTAGCAAATATTGGGATTTGAGATTTGATTACTCCAGCCGGAAACTGTGTTAGAAGATGTGCCTCTGAGCACAGGCAGAGTGCTGAGAGAATGCTGGATAATAATTAAGTTGCAGAAGAACCCATGGAATGAAGGGGAAATGCTGACAAGAGCGCCTTGAATACAGACGGTCAGCTCAGCCTGGGATCAGTGAATGCTGCCGACATTCATAGCAGCTGACAGGAAAGGCAGATTGCTTAAGAGCTACAGGAAGGCACAACCCCCCCCTCCTTTTTTCAGCTTCCTTTCCCCTTAAATATGGGGAGTCACAGGCCCAGCGGTTTATTCCCTGAAACCTCCCAAGTCTCTCTCTGCAAAGGTGACCCTTTTGGACAAGGAAGGCGTATCAGTGATGAGTAAGTGCAAAGATCTTCAGTCCTCGGCCATTGGCCCAGTTATGATAGCACTGAACATCTGACTAGTCCTCAAAGCTCTGGCCATCACAGCATTCCAACGGTCACATGATCACCGTTTGCACCCTGATACATCTATAAAAGAGTTGGACAAACGCCATCTTGGCTTGTTCCACTCCCCCTGCGATTGGCCCTGGCGGCAATGGTGCAACGACGACACTGGCCACACACAAGAATGCTCCTCATGGACGCTAAACATGCCCAAATCTTTTCCCTTTCTTTTAGTTTTAAAATGTATCATCCTTGAATATTCAGTCTGAACTGCAAGTATGATACAAATTAAGTTTTTTCCTCATTTATTTTAACATGTATACATCGTACTATAACTCTTTCCATTTATTGTTGCTTTAAAATTGATTGCAAGCCCTTTGGGGATATTTTATGAGAAATAGCATATAAATGTTTTAGTAAGTCCAGAAACAAGGCTGATACTTGTGCATCTGCTAACATTGTAGCAGATAGTTGTATAGTTGTATTCTTTTTTGTAGGATTTGAGGGGCCAAAACAGGCATAAATTTCCCCATGAAAGCTACCAATAAAAATGACCACAAGGATATGCCTTAAAGCAGTTGGCAGTAAAACTAACCAGTCAACCACTGATGGGCTCAAGGTGTCAACCTGAGCACCTCTCTTTCGATCTATTCCTCCAATAAATGAGCAGGAAGATGGGGCTTATCGAGAGTGGAGCAGCCTATGTGTGTGCTTGAATAGGAGGCCACCTTTGCACTGTGGCCTGGAAAGCAGCAGGATGTGACCATATAGTCACCAAGACTTGATGCAAGAAATACTTTAGCCGCATGGCAGGTGCAGCATCAGGCCAACCTGGGCTGTCCAAGAAGCTGAGGAGTCAACCTTCTTAGTATCACCAAGGGATCCCAAGGCAGTGGGCTGGAGTACAATGTCACAAACTTACACACACAAACACCCCTCCCCCCAAAAGCCACACGCTGACAAACAAATAAAAAACAACCCATTTCCAAATTCTTGCCAAGAAAACACATTTCCTGAATCCAGAAGCCGAGCAGACCTGGAGAGTCTTTAATTTTTATCTTCTGCCAACTAGCAAGTGAGGCAATAACTTGTTTCTGCATCCCGTGTTACGATTTCCACCTTGCAACTGGAAAACTTCCTATGTATTGAACCCTCTTTCCTAATTGGGGGCAAGAACCTGGAAAGAAGCAGGAACCTTGGAAAGAAGAAGCTGTCCAGGGCAGGAAATCAGAAGCCAGAGCAGTTCAAATGAATACAGTCTGTTGCATGCTAACAGCTCTCCGAGAATCTGAACTACTGACCGTCAAAGCAAATTGACAGTGGATAAGGGCCAGCAGACTCCAGAGGGCTGGATTTAGATCTTTTGTGGGTGTGAAGGGACTCAAAACTGATGATTCGCTTGACCCCTCCCTCAGGCTCAGCCTGGTCACCTCCTAGACAAGCACATCTTTCCCCACCTGCTAAGAAGGAAAATGTTTTTTTACAGACATGCATTCAGTTGTCTGTCTGCAATGGGGAGGCCCTGAGAAGAGCAACTCATTGGCAATTGAAAAGGCTGCAGCTATGCAACACAGGAGACGAACCCTAAGTTTAGAGGTTCTTGCTGCAAACCATAATTCTGCTCTCAACACATTTCCCCTCTTCCCTCCTCTCCCTTGCCCACCCCCTGCCTCAAGCTGTGCTTTCAGCAAGAGAAAACAAGGGGGGGTCTACTTGGCAGGCTTTTGTGCAGGTAGCAGGGTCTGTATTTTTCAAGGGTTTGGGACAGTTAAAGCAACATTGCAAAAGCATGTTATTGAGCAAAGTGGCATTGAGCATGGAAGTAAAGGTTGAGCCATGGTTGTGGAATAAAAGCTGCACTTGGGTGGGTGTGTTAATCTCTGCTGGGGAAGCCTACTCTGCCATTTTTGTTCCCCTTTCCTAGCCCTATGTGCACATCTTCCCCATGGAGAGGGAGGGAGGGAGGGAGGGAGAGAGAGGGAGAGGGAGAGAGAGATTGATTTCCTGCAGAAAGAATTGCCTTGAGAAGCCAATGGATCTGCTGGAACAAGGGGCAGCAGCAGAACCCCAGTCCATTCCTTTGTGAACCCTTCTTTCCCCTGGCAGTCCTTTATCCTCCATAGACTCCTAGCTACCCAGCTCTTGCTTGAGCCCTGCCAAGGAAGAGAGCAAACACACACACACACCACCGGTGGCTCCTCCACTGCAGAGTTGCTTTTCCTCTTTGGGGTCTTCCAATCAGACTCTGTCTTCCTAGAACATGAGACATTTCCCACTCTGGGGTGATGGAGCAGATCTTGGCCTTCTTCCGTGTGGCAGCCTTTCAGTTTCTTCAGCAACTGCTTTCACCTGCTCCCATCTTTGCGCAAGGCTCCTCCCACCCTCTCCTTGATACGATTCTGTACCTGCTCCCGATTACCCTCCCTGCCCCTTTTAGGACCACCTCCAGTCTCTCTGAATAGCAAGACGTCCTACACAGCACTCAAGGGAGGGCCCAACCCAATCGCTTTGGGGTAGAATTAGTACTCCCTGGGATGGGGAAATGGCTCTTCTGTTGAGGCACCAGCTGCTTCAGTCCACGTTGTTGTACTGGTTCGTCTTCAACTTGCAATCCATTCCTATTCCAAGATGTTTTCCACCAAGCTGGGTATTCCTCTCTTCCGCATCTGTGCAGGTTTCTTTGGTTCCTTTATCTCTTTATTAATTTTCATTTTGTTATTTTCAGACTGCTTCTCTAACTTAAAGGTTCATTTCTTCTTGGGTGTTAGCTGTCCCAGATGAATATTATAATCTGAATCATTGATTAAACTCTTGAAGGGTGCAGGAGGGTGCAACTCAGGACCTCCGTCCACTCAGGACCTCCGTCCACTCTGGCAGGGAGCCCTTGATCAGCCCCTCTTTGAACTAGGCCCACCTTAGCTCTCAGCTCACTTTCCACCAAAGCCTCCGGCATGACACAAGATGCTCTGTCAGATGTTTGTTGCGGAAACACATTCACGGGGGGCCTCTCTGAAACAGACACACAAGCCTAAAAAATTAGGGATCTCCGACAATGGTTGTATGATGCCTCTTTATGCAGTGGCTCTTGAGTTGGTCTTGGTCTGTTTTTGCCTTTATTGGCTGAGTATAAAAAACAAAGACAAAGAAAAATAAACAATAACCAAAATTAAAGGAAATCTTTTGGGGTTAATTATAGAACTGACTTCCACTCTTATTTACAGCAGTTGCAAACACATTCATAACAGCAATCTAATTCAATTTTTTCAATTATCCATTCCAGAAATCACCATCTCAGTTTTGTTCCCATTTTCAGCAAAAAGTCCATAAAAAGGTTACCACTCTTTTGTAAAAGTACTTGTTGACTTATCCCTGACCAAACAGGTCAGTTCTGCCATATTTGCTCATTCTTTACAGTTCATTCCTCCATTGTGGGTGTTTGATGGATATTTCTCCATCTTTATGCATACTTTGTCTTACTGGAGTATCTTATATAAAAGCAATCTTCCGTAAGTTTTTTTCCCCCCTAATGGACTATCCATAAATCCTAATAAAAAGCTCTGGTTTCATCTCAATATTAGTCTTCAAAATTCTTTGTACTACCATATGTATTTGTTTCCTTTCCTTTTTTTCCTTTTCAATTTTTAAAATATTTTCACAAGTCCCGTTCCCCCCACCCACCCACCCCCAGCATGGTAAAATGTCCATTCATGTTTTTCTCATTTCTCACATTAGCCTGGAAATACCTTTATTCATCTTAGATAATTTATCTACCGTAATATACAAACAGTACTTTGTTTTATAAAAATTATCTTTTAAATTAGCACAATGTGAATTTCAGTCCTTTTATCCACATTCTCTTCCATTGATCTAACTGTAAATTCTACCCAAAGTCCTTAGCTCATTTTATTATGCAGTTGTTAACCATCCTTCATCTGTTTCAAATCTTAAAAAAAAAAGGTTTATACATTATTGCAATCATATGTACATATTTTGTACATAATTAACTTTAAAATTCAACTTTTATGATATTCAATTCCCATTATCTACTTATCTATATTAAATATTTCTTCGCATTATGCACATGCGAACCATTGAAAACAAAATTGCCCTCTTTGACTAAGTGATTAAATGAGTGGATCAGGAAAATATTGTACACACTGTGACTTCAATAAGGTATTTGACAAAGTAGAGCACAAACTATTTCTTGATAAGCTAGAAAAATGTGGGATAGACATCACCACCAGATGGATTCGTAACTGGCTGACCAGCCACTCTCAACATGACATAGGCCTTAATGGAATTACATCTACATGGAGGGAAATAAGCAGTGGGGAAGCCCAAGTCTTTGTATTAGGCACAGTATTCTTTAACATCTTCATAAAGGATCTAAATGAGGGGATATTTGCAGATGACACCAAGCTGGTGGGAATAGCTAATACTTTGGAATACAGATTGCAGATTCAGAAGGATCTTGACAGACTAGAACGCTGGGCTCTATGCAGTGGTGGGACTCAAATTTTTCTACTACCGGTTCTGTGGGTGTGGCTTGGTGGGACGGCACCTTGCTGTGAAGGACATCAAGTTGGCCATGCCCACTCAATCACATGACACCCTCCCCACCAAGCCACGCCCACAGAACTGGCAGAAAGTCAGAGACAAGACCAAGAGCACCACGAGAGCCACCCAGCCCAGTCCTGGGACCTCCGAGACGGAAGCACCGCCCACCTGCAGCTCAGCCGGCCTTGACCAGATGGCCCGCGGGGTGGCCAGAGGAGCATTTGGGCCACTGATCTGAGCAGTGACATTCTGCCCTGGCTGGACAAAAAGTGGGCTGTTCACCAGCTGCTTTTGTGAAAGATCTCCACAAAGTTTGCCAAGCACATCAGAAGGTCTGAGACTTCATGGTCACTTGAGAGGATCATTTCAACTGTGCTAAAACATCTTCCTCAACCGTCGTCATTGCTTCTGTTAAGGTGCATTATTGTATGTGGGGTATTTAGTTACTTAGTTATCTCACCGAGTGCAAAAGGACAGGCTAAATAAGTTTTGATGTTGGTCCTGAACTGCTCCTGTCTGGGGCCCAGGAGGAAGAATGGAAGAGGGTCTTTATAGAGCTCCACCCTCCAGGGCAAGATCTGAAAAGCAGCTCACAAGTTGTTCTGCAGAGGTGGAGGAAACTTTCTTGTCACAGCTCCAGTCTGAGTTGGGCCTCTGGGAAAGAGCTTCTCCATCCGTCCAAAGGTCTGAATGCCAGGATCCAGGTAGGGTCAAGGTCAGTTCCAAGCCCCAGGCCTTTGGCCCTGCAATGCACAGTGGAGGAAGCTTGTGGGCTGGCGTTGCCCTTCCCTTTGGCCTTCACGTGGCTTATTCCTCAATTCTGGACTCCCCCACTGTGCAGGGGAGGGGGGGCTCCTGCAAGGACACAGGCAGAGAGAACTGCTTAGCACACGGACACAGGAGCCGCTCTGTCAAAGGAGCTGGAAGCAAAGAAGAGGCCCTTAAGAAGGGATTGTTTCATAGTCAACAATAAAGCAGAATAATCGGAATAATGTGAGGCTTGTCCTGCTTTTCCCATCTGGGACTTTCAGAGTTCAAGTTTGATGATTTCATGGAAACACAGCAGAAGTGCTGGCTGCCTGTCCAATTTCCCAGTGCTGGGTGCAGCATGGAGATGGGGGGGGGGGCAGTTTCCCCCTTACTTAGCTTCCCAGGTGTTAAAGCCAAACTTTCCTGCCTGTTTTTCAGAATGTCCAAGTCCCATTCTGGGCTCACTTGGTTTTTAAATTAACGGTGCAGATCAAAGCATTTAAAAACAAGGGCCTAAGCAGCACTTGAGCGTTGGATTCCGCGCCTTTCCTTTTCCCCGCCGGGCCCAGCGCCAGAGGCGGCTTTGTTTCAAAGCGAGAAGAAAGCAGCGGCAGGTTTTAATAGCCGAACCAAGGAGTCTGAAGGGAAGCCCCGGGGAGACGCTGCGACCGGCCTCGGGGGGCTGTCCGGCCATCGCAGCCGCAGAGCACCGGCTTCTCCGCCAGAGGTCCGGCTTTTGGCGCTGCTTCTCCGCTCGCTTCTAGGTTGCGGGCTTCCCCTTCCTCGAGCCTCGGCGCCTTTCTTTCCACCTGCCTTCTCCGGCTCTGGAGCTCCCGCAGCCCTCCCGCGGCTCCCTCTTCCCCGCCCCCCTTGGCGGGAGGGCCTCCCCTGAGCAGGCGGGGCTGCTCCTCCCCCCCAGCCGCTGCCAGAATTGGAGGGCGGGGTCAGGAGCCCCTTCCCCAAAGGCCAGCCGCCTCCTGCCCGCCCCAGCGGCCTCTGGCGACCGACTTTCTTCCGAGGCTGAAGCGAGGCTTGGCCCCGAGGAGGGACCTTGGAGGTCTTCCAGTCCGGCCCCTTTGCTCAAGCAGGAGACCCTCGCCCACTTCAGACCAATGGCTGGCCGGGCTCGTCTTGAAACCCTCCAGGGACGGAGCCCCGGCCGCTTGTCCACAGTAGAGGGGGGGGGTTCCTACCATTTTCTTACTCATTTTGACTTGCTTTCCTAATCTGCGTTTGACAGTATTTTTTTTATAGATTGGACTGTTTTTCCCTTTTGTGTAAAGATGAATTAAGCTGTTCTGCTGTCTCTCTGCTGCTTATCCCCTTCCTGCCTTTTCCTCCCGTTAATGGACCGGTTGCCCGTTTACATATTGAAAGAAGCTTTTGTTGTTATTTTTGACTTCATCTTTGCAGGTTTGGGCTATTTGCTGATATTCTGCCTTAGGTTATGTACCACTCTTTCCATTATTATAATTGTCCTTTTTGTTTTTCAGTTTGTGCAGCCATGCTGTTTTCTTTTGAGATCTCTTATTTGTCTTCTTCATTGGAATTCTGCTAGACTGGACAGTTTTATAATTTCACTTTTCAAAGTTTCCCAAGCTTCTTAAGGATTCTCATCCATGGAATCCTTCTCAATCTCTAAATTGATTGAAATCGGCTTCCTTAAAATCCAAGACTCTAGTTTCACTTTGTTCTATCGCTTGTGCTTGCATAATTTGGAATTCCAATATTGCATGGTCACCCCCCCCAACGCCTTCTGTCATTTCATCTCTGTTAATGAGAATTAAGTCTAGTATGGTTGACCCTCTAGTTCCCTTCTGTACCTTTTGGGAGACAAAGCTGTCTGCTAAATTTGTCAGGAATCTGATTTTCCACTAGATGCAGTTTGTCTCCTGTTGATGTCAGGGTACCAAGTCCCCCATTGCTATTGTGATGTGCTTCCTACATAACTCAGTTAAGTGACTAGCAAAAAGTTCCTCTATTTCCAAACACCTCTGGCAACGTCATTCTTTTTCCCTTTTATATTCACCTAAATGCAATCAAAACACAGGTTTTATCATTCTTCTGTTGTATTTCTGTACAGATGTAGTTATTTCTTAACTATAATTGCAAGTCCAAATCCTCTCTGGGTAGAACTGTTTCTTTTAAACAATTTAAATAGCCCTGGCTGTATATTCCATTCATGTCATCTCAAGTTTCCTTAATGACAACAATATCAAATCTGTCCTCGTGTACTTGGATTTCTAGTTGCCCTTGTTTACTCAGATTAACAAACGCAGATGGTATGGATGAAGCCTGAGTCCTCTTGAACTCACGGTGAGCTGCTCCTCCAAGCAACCTCCGGTGCTATGCAAATGTATGCAAATGCAACCAGTGACTCCAAATGGCTGCCTTGCTCCATTGGACCAAACCCTGATTGTTACTGAGATGGGAGACCACCAGGAGATCACAGAACTACAGGGCGAAGAAAGCAAACAAGCCCCCTGACATTGTGGCGTGGCAGCCACGGAAACCATGTTGTCTGGTCAATGGGGCCACTATTTGTATCAAAGATCTGACTTCCTTCGTGAGTCTCATTAGAACCCAGGTGTCAAACTTGCGGCGTCACATGACATTTTGCGCCGTGTTCCCCATTTGCGGAACTGGGGTGGGCCATGGTCTGCGCCTGACCCATCCGGCTGGGGGCCACCAGTTTGTCAGCCCTGCATTCAAAGAATGTTGTGGGTCTGATTTTCTGAGCCGGCTCTCAACCAGGCCCAGCCGGGCGGCGGCTGCCAGAGGCTTTTCCCTTCAGAAGCCATTGAATTTGAAGCCACTGAGTGGCCTTTCTTCTTCTTCTTTCATTCGGTGAGGCTGGTCCCTGGCCGCCGCCTCCCTCCCTCTCTCCCTCACCTTCAGCTGGAGCTCCTCCAGCCCAGCCTCCCACTGCAACCCAGCCTGCAGCGGGGATGCCCAGGAAGCCCTCCCCCCATCTGGCCCTCCCGGGGCTCTGAGGGGGCCTCGCAAGCCTCCGGGTCCCGGTTGTCCCAAAGGGGCTTTTTCGCGGAGGAGAAGCCCCTTTGGCGCCGGGGGAGGGGGGGAAATTCCCCTGGTTCCCCTCCCCCCCTTCCGGCGGTGCCGAGGCGGAGCGCTGGGCCTGGGGGGGGGGGGGCGGCTTGGTCAGCCTGTCCGGGCAAACACGCCAGGATTTCCTGCTATTGTAGCCCAAAATGCGCGGTGACATCATGGCCGTCGCGGGGGCTCCTCCTCCTCGAGGGGCCGATTGCCAGCCTTATACGGCCAGGAGCGAAGGCAGGGGAAGCGGGGGGATCGGCGGCCGCCCTCGGCTGAGGGTCGAGCGGGAGGCGGCCTTCGAGTCCCCCCACTTGGGAAGGGGAGCGGCTCCTCTTCGGGATCGGCTCCGGAGCGCTTCCTCCGCTGGCACGAAGCTCGCCTGGAGCCCCCAGCAGCCCCTGTCGCCTGCGCGGGGGGAGCCCTTCGTGCCTCTTCTGCGTGGCTGCCTTATCCACCCATCTCACCAAGGGGCCCTGGGAAGCGCGCGGCCTAAAACAGGGAACGAATTTGAAAAGGACCGCGGTTAGGAATGGCATGGGGAAGATGGCTTCCATGCACAGCAACAGTGCAGCCGCTTCAGCAACGCCAAGAAGATTCCACACCCATTGGCACTTGAGTCAGGTCATCCTTGAGGGCACAGATAAATGCCCAAGTGGCCTCAATGAGAGTGCCAACAACCATCAGATGGCTGTAAAGAAACAGTCCTTCCATTTCCCCTACCCCATCCATCCTGCCAGTACCTATCCTTCCATCGCACCCACCATCAGAACTGATGAAGCTTCTTGGATGAAAAGCAAAACAACTTCCTCAAGGGGGAAACCCCACCCCCCAGTCCAGTTGCCTTTTTGAAAAAGAACCTTTGAGGTTCCCCCAATGGTTGCAGGCAGGAATAACGGAGGAGGCAGACTGTAGAATGCATGGTGCGGATGCTGGCCTAAGAGGAGAGAGACCCAAGGGTGACCTCAGGCCCAGTTATCTGTCAGGCTCTGTAAGAACCCCACCCCCACCCCCCCTGCATCGATAGCTTTCTTTGGTGAACTGAGCAAGGAGATCCAAACATAAGGGACCTGCGACCACGAGGGGCAAAGGCTAAGACATCCCCTCCCCCATCCACAGGAATAAGGAAGGGTCCACCTGCCCATCCTGGTAGAGCTGGAGAGCTGTTGCTGTGCATGGAACCATCTTCCCCATGCCATTCCTAAGGCTGCATCCCAACAACCACAGTCCTCCAAATATTCAGCTGCCCTACAAGCTTACTGTGGAGGAAGAGGAAGAGCTGCACATGGTGGATCGCCCACCCAGGAAGGACAAATAGCCCAGTCATTCTCCCTCATCTGGAGGGCCTGGGACAGTCTGAGATGGATGCAACTGTGGCAGAGGGCTGGAATGGCAGTTGAGCTTCAGGGGATACAGAAGAGCCCTGGGCATCACCTCCAGCTCCAACTCCTTAAGGCAGGGATGGAGGGAGGCTGCCAGTAGGGTACTGCATGAATGTCCCCAACAAAACTGACCAGCCAGTCAGCTAGGGCTTCTTCCTTCCACATGCCAGCCAATCCAGAAGCAGCCAACAGAAGGCCCAACTCCACACTGGACAACCCCACTAAACAGAGCGCAGGCCTTGCTTTGGCAGAAAATACAGGCATGATTTTTACCCCAGAGCAGAAAATGGCAGCTAGGCAGCTCTGCTCCTCTGAAGAACGTCGGTGGAAACAGGTAGTAATAGCCAGTAAAAACCAGGTTTGGCAGTCTTCAAGCTGCAAGAAAACAAAGCTCAAAGACCATCCAAGGGTCCAACCTGGAGCTACAGATAGTCTTATTAGTTTTTAGTTACTGTAGGGCCACTACGCAGTGATTGGAATTACCAACACCCTTTGTAAATGTACAATTCATGTATTGAGCAAAGAAAATGGAGCTAACAACATTCTAATATCATTATACCCCAGAAGGAAAAATGGGGCTCTGATCAAGACCTCCTTTTTCTTGTGGCCTCATGATACTCGGCTAATCCTTGAGATATATTCTGCACCCCCAGCTGCACCTTTAACAGAATAACTGAGTCGGAAGGGACCTAACCAATCTAACCCCCTGCTTAAGCAGAAGACTCTACGTCATTCCAGAGAAATGGCTGTCTAATCTCTTCTTAAAGGCCTCCAGTGACGGAGCACCCACAACTTCTGGAGTCAAGCTGTTCCACTGATTGTTCTCACTGTAAGGAAATGTCTCCTTAGGTCTAGGTTGCTTCTCTCCTTAGTTAGCTTCCATCCTTTGCTTCTTGTTCTGCCTTCTAGTGCTTTGGAGAATGGGTCGGTCCTTTCTTCTTTGTGGCAGCCCCTCAAATATTGGAAGACTGCTATCATGTCATTCTGCTCCTCCTTTTCACTAGACTAGACATACCCAATTCCTGCAACCCATCATCATGCTTTAGCCTCCAGCCCCCTAATCATCTCTAAAGTGATTAGTTAAATCTTGGACCACCTTTAGGTAGTCCAAGAACTCCCTCTGCTGGGAAGAAGTGGTGGTTTCTAAAATGCAAGCAAAGAGAGGAGGAAACTTATAAATGGGTGAGTGCCAGTTTCTCATATTTGTGGTTTTCAATTATCATGGCTCCTCAGATTTTTTTAATTCCTAAATTCTGTTATTGCCATTCCTTTACTAGTTTGAGATTTTAAAACAAAAACATGTTACTCAGTTTACTATATTTTATTTTTTAATTAAATTTATATGAAATTTGTATTTTATGTAACAATCAGATACTTTAATTAAAAAAAATAGCTAAAATTGAGCTGTTTAAAAGTTAGCATCATAGATGTATAATGCAAAAGCATTATTTAAAGGAAGCTGAATTTCAGTATTTCTAAAACTTCTGAATCAGAATTTTAGGAAATGTTTTACAACAAATATTGTCATATAGTTAAAGTGCTGAAATATTTTCATTGATGCATAAATTTGCTACTATCTTCAAAAGAATAATTGGAAAAATGGGGCTGACTAAAACATTAAAATTAGTGAAGTTTTACAAAGTTACATAGCTTAAATTTTCAGCCAAAAAAAAAAAAATTGGAAGCTGCTGGGGAAAAATTCCACAGGACAGTAAATGGTTGACATTTCCCCATCAAATACAAGTAAATAGCGCAAGCTAAATAAAAGCAGAGCAGGAAAAACAAAGAGCAGTCATGTTCACAGAATTATCCTTCAGATTGATGTGACGAAGAAAGCAGGTACTACTTACTTAGTCTTAGACCTGAGAGACACCCAGAGCATCTTCTCTGGAGCCCTAAAATGGCACTTCTGGGATCCCAGCAGGCTGAGCTTTGTATGGACACAACCGACTTACAAGTATGAAACCCTGCTGAAGCCCTGCTGCAGGTGGTGGCCTGAAGTTGCTGAGGAGTTCAAGAAGGTCACAGAAGTTTACAAATCTCCATGTGATTAAAAATCTCCATTTCGAGATGCCACAAACTTCTCTTGGGCTCTCATTTACTTCCTGCTGCCTATTCCAAGCATAGCACAGCTACTTGGGGCAGGCACAATATTTTTACACACTGTGTGAAGTCAGGCTGGTTAAAATATAGGAGTGTCTGCACAGCCCTCTAAGCTTTGGTTGGCCTTAGTTTGGGTGCCTGTGCAGATTAGCCTCGCCAGTGGGGGGGAGGGTGGGGGGTGGTGGCCTGTGAATACAGTGCAGGACCACTAGGGAGCCCGTCAGGTGTCAAGACTGCAAATGGCCTCACAAAGGCCTGTTTGAGGTTCCTGCAGGATGACTTTTATGGACCACGCTTTACATGAACTTGAAGAAAAGCATCTTAGTTGGAAGAAAAAACCTGCTTTTCTACACCCCAACACTAACACCACTGCTCTCCTCTCCTCCACCCACAAAGAAGCTATTTCAAGGCAAGGAAATAAACTTTTGAAACCAACCTCCCTTTTATTGCTTGAGATTACGGTCATTTGAAGGCCATGCAGTTAGGATGGGTTGGGGGGTGGGGAGGAGAAAATAAGCAGGAAGGGGGATGAGAGGAAAGGCGAGAGCTAGAACTGCTTCAGTGGCCGAGGGTGAAACAAGATTCTTGCACCGAAGGGCCAGCTGGCATGTCTGGTGCCAAGGCGGCTTGGCACGAGCCCTCTGGCTGCCCTAGGCAGAGAAAGGCAGCCTCCCTGGGGCTGGGGAAGCTGTCCCATGGACAGAAAGCCTTGGCCAGCTAGGCAAAATTCTGGAGGGCCAGCACCTTCATAGCCTGACCCAGAGGAGCCCTTTCATTCTCCCCACGCACCTCTTTCAGGAGGACCAAGGGAGGGAGCAGGCGTGTCCTTGAGCCGGGAGCGGAACATAAATTTTGGGCAGCCCAAAGAGTTGCATTACTACTAGTTGCGTAATTCATTGGGCCTGCCTTGCCAGGAATGGGCAGGGGAGCTTCGGAGTGTCCTGACTCTCGCACGGGGGTGGTAGAGAGGTGGTTTTTTCGGTTCTCTGGAACAGTGGAGCAGCCCAGCCCTTGCCTAGGCTCCAAGGTGTCCGAGGGGACGTCTGGCACTGCAAAATGGCACAAGGGCATCAAGACGACCGGAAGGAAACTCAGACTGGGAGACAGTAAAGGGTTTGCCAGGGATCAGGGTGGATAAATATCAATGATTTTTTTAAAAAAAATCAAAAAGATCAGATTTTTTTGATTTAAATCAGATTTTTTTGATTTTTATTGAATTTATTTTAATAAAAAACTTTTGGGGTAAAAATCTATCGTAAGATAGTTTTCTATTTAAGATACATAAATAATTTAGTTTATTCAGCATGAAATGGAGCTGAGTTATGTAGCACGAGGCTGTATATTCTGCAACACTGGGACTATCGGTGAGTCAACAGTGGGTCAAAGGAGTAGCAAAGATGACAGTTGCTCTTTAAAAATTATGATTTAAATCGAGTTGATTTAAATCAAGCCTTTTTACTAGTGATTTAAATCATGATTTAAATCAACTCGATTTAAATCAAATCCACCCTGCCAGGGATTCATCGGAATGGAAGTGGAAACCATAAGAAACCTGATTTGTGAGGTTGCTGCAGGGGTCGTTTACAGGCTGCTTTCTGGAATGCCTCTCCGAAGGACGAAGAGCTGCCGTTGCAACGTGGCAGAGCCCGATACACTCATCTCAAAGGCAAAACAGGCCAGAGCAGCAGGGGGACCCGGCAGGGACGAAGGTCAGCAAGAGAAGCAGCGTGGGACCATCCCACTGAATTGGGCTGGACGTTCTGCAGGGCGGTGTGGAAGGGAAAGGGCTTTCCTCCCCAAAATAAAAGCCTCCGTCACTGCATTAGACTTCTGAGGATGTCATAGTTGGCGTTGCCTTCTCTTCTCTCCTCCTCTTCTCCTTAATTACAGCGGAAGTATAAGAATGCTTGAATTTTATGAAAAAGATGGGAATGGGGATGATGATGGTTAGCAGGCCACAAAGCCCCGCAAAGGCCGCAACCATTTTGCCAGCTGTCTGGATGGGATATATATCGCCGTAGCCGATGGTGGTCAAGGTGATCACAGCCCACCAGAAGGACAAGAAGATGTCATCAAACGGTCTATTCGGGTGCTCCTTGATCAAGCTGGCAAACAATATGAGGGTGCCAAAGAAAAGGATTTCGAAAAGGAAAACCCACATCAGGATGGCAATCTCCTTCAAGACGGACTTGAACATGTAGGGGAAGACCCTCAGCATCAGCGGGGTCTCCAGCAGCTTGAAGACCTTCAAGAGTTTGATGATATAGACCACACGGGACAAGTTCAGCCAACACGGCAGAGCTCCAGGCTGGTGTCCACGTCGACTGAAAAAGAGGTCCAGGCAAACTGGGAAAAGCGCCAAGAAATCGACCACATTCAGGGGCTTTCGAAAGAATTTCTTTCTGTCTGGGCAGGAAACGAGCCGGATGACAAATTCACACATGAAGCAGAGAATGAAGAAGAGCTCCAGATGGAGGAGAGAAGGTATTTGTGGACACAACAACTCCATTGAGGGGTGGTGGATGTGGGTGAAGTTGTGGTGTTCAAAGAAGTCTTCACGTTGGCCTCCTTTGGCACAAAGGATGATGATGAGGGCAACGTTGACCAGCAGGGACATGACTGCAAAGCCCTACAAGGAAGGAGAGGGAGACCCCATGTCAGTTGCCAGGAACATCACCTCCCCAACTCGACGGTAAACCACCCAGAGGAGTTACAGAGCCATAACCGCCAGCCAAGGGCCACCACTTCACCTTAAACTTACATACAACTGTACATTCAGTTCCCCTGTAGGTGCGATTTCTCCCTTCTATTATTTTGTGATTGAGTTCTTCCTGATTACTTTCCCCCTCCCATCAAATAGTGGTAGGAATAAGTGGAGGATGTCTATAGGAGGCTAACTGCTTCCATTTCCAGCTTTAAATTCTGAAACCAAACCACCATCATTTAACCATTCTGTCCTTGGACTTTGGTGGCGTGGTTTGGGCCATCTGAAGACTTTCCACTCCTATTTTCCTCCTTGAAAAGTCTACAAAAGGAAGACAAAAACCAAAACACACATCTCTGGGTCATCAGAAGCTGTTCTGCAGCCCTAGTTGAAGGAATTAGGACTCCGGAGTTTAAATGGCTGGGCTAGAAAACATTGAAAATGAAACGTGTCCTTTTCCAAGATCGATAACTCATCACTTAAAGAATATTCATGACTAGATCACAGCGATAGACCTCTATGGTGTCAAACAGTTTTTTCTAGGGAGACCCTGAAAACAGATCCCAGCAAGCGGCTCCAGGCCAAGTTCGAACTTCTTGCTTCTATGAGGTTTCTAAATTAGCTTGCCCATCTGCCCTCCAATCCTCAGAAGAGCCTTCTTAGAGATTAGAGAATCTCTATTTAGAGATATGGTGAAACAAGGAGCAGAAAAGGAAAAGGATGGCTTTGATCGGAGGGACAAAATCCAAGGGGGATGAAATGGGCAGGAGCGGGAACAGCAGTAGAGGAGAAAAGCACCCGGTGGGCAGAAGCACCACATGAGGCAAGAGTCTGATGCAGGTACAAGACAAGGAGTCGGTTGAGGCCACATCCACAGGAGGAGAAGCTCAGGATCACGCCTGCTCCCTGCTCCTTTCTTTATTTTGACCCAGAACATTGCACCATGCACGGCATTTTAGGAGAGAGCATGTTCCAGGAATGGTCAGAGGCATTAAGGATTGGTCAGCCTGGAGAAAGGGACACCACCAGGAAATCCCAAAGATAAAAAACAGCCACAACCCCCTCAGTCTTGAGAGGCCCTCTGCCCACGGAGTTTCAGCTACACGGGGCACGGCCGAGAATCTCGGGCTTCCACCCAGTCTTGGACCTCGCTGCCTTTGGGGGGAGGGCAGCCATTCCCCCGGGGAAACTTTTGGGTTGAGGGCCCTTCTCGTTCCTGCCTGGGCTGAGGCTGGGCTTCCTGGCGCTCCCCTTCTCCCCCCATTAAGCCCCTCGCCTGCCATACCCAGAGGGAGCCCCCGCCCCCGCTTCCTTGGCTCAGCCCCGCCTGCTCCCTCCGCGCTTTGTCCCCGGGAGGAAGGAGCCCCGCGCCGGCTCACCGTGGCCCAGGCCGACGAGCGCGGCTCCTCCAGGAGAGCCCAGGCCCACGGCGCCCACCGGCCGGCCGGCCCGCGCGGACCCCGCTCCAGCAGGCCGCGCCGGTCCTCTCCGCCGCCCTCCTCCTCGGGCTCCTGGTCGGGGTCGTCGGGGCAGAGCTTCCTCCAGCAGCAGGCGGGCAGCCGCGCCTCCGCCAGCCCCCAGAAGGCCAGCTCGGCCCGCAGCGCGGCGCGGCAGGCGGCGGGGCCGTGCAGGTGGCCGCTGCGGCACAGGTGCAGCACCTGCTCAAAGAGGCGGCCGCTGCGGTCGAAGAAGAACTCGCCGGCGCGGGCGTCGTAGGCGAAGCGGGCCGCCGCCCCGGGCTCCACCAGCCCGCCCAGCTTGGTGCCCGGGAAGGCGGCCAGGGTGGCGCGGCTGGGGCGGTAACGGAGCCCGCCCACGTTCAGGGTGACTCGGCCCGGAGGCTCCTCCATGCCCGGCGCGGGGCTCCGTAGAGGCAAAGCGGCGCCGCTCTCCCCGGCCCTCGCAGCCGTCGGGCTGGGCTCTGCTCGCCTTCCTCTCGCTGCCCTCGGACGGCCCACCTGGCTACCTGGCCAGGCGCTCGGCGGGCTTCTGTTCTGCCCCGCCGCTGCCCGCGCTCCGGGCCGCCCCCGCCCCTCACCCGCCCGCCCGCCGGCCGCAGCCCGAGTGGCGAGGGCGAGAGCCGCGGCGGAGGAGGCTCGGGCGGCTGAGCGAGGCGGCCAATCCGGAGAGGCTGCGCTCCGCCCCCCGCCCAGCTCGAAGCGAACCTGCCGCCCGAGGCTCAAGGAGGGAAGAGCCGCCCCGCCCCCCGTCCTGGCCCGGAGCCCCCGCCCAAGGGGGCTTTTCCTGGGAGACACGGGGGGGGAATGAAGACCCCCGTCTCTCTCACGGGGGGGCCATGAGCTGCCTTGACAAGGGGAGCCGCCCCTTCAATGTCGAGTTGCGAGCTCCTTTGTCCCTTCCCTTCAGGAAAAGCCTGAGAGAAATAACTGGCAGAAATTAATCAAGAACAAACTCAGCAGTTGCTTCTGGGGGGGGGGGCAAAGAGGGCCAGAGGCCGCCTTTTCAAAGGGCACCCCCATCTCTGGGATTCCTGCGCCAAGCGGGGTGGTGGCGGCAGACCAGATGGCCTCGGGGGGGGGGGCTGGCCCTTTAGGACCTGGCTGAGCCCCTTCTTCTCCCCAGGTCCCTTACCCACCTAAAACAAATGGCCGAAATGCATTTGATCAGCCTCCCCGTTAGTTTCTCTGCTATCCAAACCTGGAAGCGATGGGGGCTGCCTCTGTCTTGGGCAGGATGGGTGGATTCTGTGCTGGTCCTTTAGCCAGGATGCCAAACTGGCCGGCTGGAGCTGCTTTTGGGGGAACCAAACACAAAGGGCATCCAAAGAGAGGCCTTGAATTAGAGACCGTGGGGAGAAATGGACGATGGCACACGTGGGCCTTTGCTCCCCCATCTCTCTGGCCAGAGAAATTGGGTCCAGGGGGCAACAGAAACGTGGGGTCCCATCGGAGACTTCATATTCTCCGTTCTTTGTCAGCTTGACAAAGTTGGCCTGAAAGTTCAGTCGTCTGTCCTTCTAGGCCACTGACAAAGAGCTGGTTACGATCATTAGAATCGCGGCTGATGAGTTTCACATTGTCATTGTCTAAAGATGCTTATAATTATGGTCAAGTTATATTATGATTTGACTACATTTGCTTTGGAAAGAAAATTGCTCAATTTCTGAAATAAAATACAGCTGGTTCTTCGTGTGTGTGTTTTAAAAAATTAAAACTTTAAAAAAAATCAAACACAGAAGAACATCACTGCTATTGCCAAAGCAAGGGGAAGGGACAGAGCATGCTGTTCAGGAAAAGATCTTATGCAATCTATCCCCCCCCCTTCCCCCCCCCATCCCTCTGGTGGCTCTGTTTATAGCCTGGATTTGTTTTTTGGCCTCTGTGAGGTGGACTTGAGCCAGAGCACAGCCTGTTTTTCTCTCCTCTTCTTCTTCCTTTTGCAGGCTACGTTTTCCAAGCACTCTGCAAAACTGCTCTACAAGATTAAAGGTAAAAATATAAAACCTAACCAGATGGTTGGTGGAGCCTTAGCAGAGCTGGGGAAGGAACCAGGAGTTGAAAAGTGGCATTCGTTGATGTTGGGGA
Source organism: Pantherophis guttatus (assembly GCF_059756535.1). NCBI lineage: Eukaryota > Metazoa > Chordata > Lepidosauria > Squamata > Colubridae > Pantherophis > Pantherophis guttatus. Next base: position 460,089 of record NC_142074.1, read on the forward strand.
GGAGTGAGCTAAAACCGATTCCAGGGACTCAACCGCCTTTGTCCAAGAAGGACCCAGATCTGGTTCTTTCATTTGGGTGGGATTGTAAGAGACTTGAGTTGTTACTACTGCTTCTGTTCGGGCACAAACTGGTTGAATATGTTTAACATTTAATTGCAACCAGAACTTTTTACTCTCAGATTATGGGATTTGTGAGCTTCAGAACTGAATTGTAGTTCTTATTTTTCTCATGGTCATATATTTATTTTTATAATTTTTATAATTTTCAATAAATCATTTAGCTAGCTATGGAAATAATTGCTCAAAATTTCAGGAAATGTTATGCATTTGGTTAATTTTTTTAAAAAAAAATCCTCATTTTTCAAATCATTCACGTTCCCTAGGCAGACAATTAAAGAGGCAACCGAGTTTCCTGTTCAGCCTGGATCTTTCTGAGGAAATTGGCGTGTTAATTACTTTGGGCTCCATAGCTGGAAAGAGCCATCCAAACGATGGTCAGGTATTTGAAAGAAGCAGATGAGTTAACGTTTTTTTCATCTTAGGTGCTAAAATGAATGAGTTAAATTTAATACTTCTTTTGATATTTTATTACGTACTTCTGGGCCACTGATTTTAGTGGTCAAGAAACAACCGGAAAGAATTACACTGATGTAGGATGAAGTGGAAAGATAGTATCTGAGGGCTGTCTCTGGTGGACAACCTTTTTCTTCTAAATGTTTGGAGACACAGTGTGATTGTGATCTGCAGAAGTCTGTCCTTAACTAGGAAATGTTGGGAGGAAGTAATTTGCTGTAATATGCTAAACAATAACTCTAAGCCATAAAGCACACCGCAGCTTCAGCAATTGCCTGTTGCATTAACCCAGTTGCTAGATTTGTGAAGTTGAGACCTTCTTCCACGTTCTTTGGATTGATCTCCATCAGAAAAGAGACAGAGCAGTGGGGAGGAAGGGGCTGCAAGAGCAGCCCCACCAACTCCCTTTCCCCTTTCTGCCCTCTCTTCTCATCCTAGGGGAAAGGGAGGCGATCCAAGAGCCTGAGAGTTCAGCCTATTTAGAAGTCTCCCATCACTTTTCTTCTGAAACGTTATTAAAAGGGCTGGACTCTTAATAATAGTAAGAATAATGCTAATAATACCTCCATGATTCCTAGTTAGAACCAAATCACTGGATAACAAAGCCTCTGCTATCTCCTGGATGAATATTGTAGATGATGACAATGATGACAGACTTTTTCCTGTCCTTGGCAGCCAGTCGCAAGAGATGAAACCACTGGAGGAAAAGATCTCCTTGAACATTGGGGGTCTCCGGTATGAGACCTATGTCAGCACCCTCCAGGCTTTCCCTGGCACCAAGCTATGCCACCTGACAGAGCCCCAGGCAGCCGCCACCTTCGACTACGATCCGGACACCAAGGAGTTCTTCTTTGACAGAAGTTCCTGCCTCTTTGAGGAGGTGCTCAACTACTACAGAACCAAACAGCTCCATTGCCCTGACCTGACCTGCAAGTCAGCCCTGGACGAGGAGCTGGCCTTCTGGGGGCTCAGCAACGCACCCCTGGCACCCTGCTGCTGGCAGAAATTGGCCATCGCTGAGGGGCAAAAGGAAGAGTACGGCATCTGGGAGGAAGACCAAGCAGTCGCTGGGCTCCTGGACCAACCGGGAAGGAACCAGAGCACCTGGAGGGGCCGATGCCGGACCAGAATCTGGGCCATGTTTGAGAAGCCCTTCTCCAGTTTAAGCGCAAAGGTCAGCTAGGGTTTTGGGGGGCAGCCTGTGCTCTTTGCAGTATTGCTCAGTGGTTTTCTCGGCCTCTTCAGGGGCCATGGCCCGAGGCCGAGCCAAAGGCACTCGCCCGTTTTGTTAGCGTAAAGCGGCTGGTCACTCTTTCAGAACTGCGCTGAGCCCTTGGTCCCCCTGCAGGGAGAGTCCTAGGGCAGCTGGAGGGCAGCCATTTGGTGTAGTTCAGGGCCAGCTGAAGGGCAATTTATTCATTTTGACGCCCATTTCTCTCAGGCGTTAAAAGAAAATACCTTCAGGATTGAAGAGCATGGCACATCAAGTATAAATCTTGCTGCTCGTTATAATAGTAGTAAAAGTAAGAATGGGGATTTGATTAGCTCCCCGTGGGGTGAAAATCAACCTATGCAACATTGAAACAGCCTTCCTCCAGCCTCTTCCAGCTCCTCCTCTATTTCAGACAAAGCTGGCCAGAGATGGGATATTTTTTTCCAATTCTTCCCCAAGTTCATGAGCAGAGAAATTGGGCAGACATCTTTTCCCCTGAATTTTTCTAGGGGAAGGAGAAATTCTCCAGGGAGTGCCTGGGAGGAGGCTCTTCCTGAGATTATGAATGGAAATGGAGAGAAGGGGGGGGGAGGGGAGAAGAACCAGATGTTAGGGGATTGTCCTCTGAAGGACCGGCTATTCAGATCCACCTTTCGCCAGCCAGTCTTAGGTATGTAAGGGAGCCCCACTGGTCAACCTGGGGGATTTTTCTGAAATCCTCTTCTCTTTGCAAGGACATCTTCTCAAGCCGACTGAGGTTGAATAAGAATGAATTTTAAGAAAATGAGGGGCAGGGTTAAATCCATTTTTTTTTTACTATCGGTTCTGTGGGCGTGGCTTGGGCGTGGTATGTCTTGATAGGGGTGGCTTGGAGGCGTGGCAGGGAAGGATATTGCAAAATCTCCATTCCCACCCACTCTGGGGCCAGCCAGAGGTGGTATTTGCTGGTTCTCTGAACTGCTCAAAATTTCTGCTACTGGTTCTCCAGGACCTGTCACAACCTGCTGGATTTCACCCCTGATGAGGGGTCATCATTTCCCCTGAGGTTTTAGTTTCAGACAGTTCACTCCTATGCCCTGGATAGGAGAGGTGATCCGTGTGCTAAAAGCTGAGCATCTGTAACTTTTTTTTTTCTTAAATTTGATTTATATGCCGCCCTTCTCCGGAGACTCAGGGCGGCTTACAATGCGCTAAGCAATAGCCTTCATACTTTTGTATATTTATACAAAGTCAGCTTATTGCCTCCCACAAACTGGGTCCTCAATTTACCCACCTTAGAAAGGATGGAAGGCTGAGTCGACCTTGAGCCTGGTAAGAATTGAACTCGCAGTAATTGCAGGCAGCTGGATGTTAAATGCTGCCTTAGGAGGCATTAGCCTCCTACGCCACTCAGGCTCCTTAACTCACTTGCACAGCTGGCATTTTGCCCAGCCATCATGATATTCAGGAATGATCAGGGTCAGGCTCACCTCGAACCGTGAGATGAGTGGCGTATACATGTGATCGATAAAGCAATCCATCCATCCTTCTGACCTCCTCTCTTTTCCCCCAACAGGGCTTGGCTACTGTGTGTCTGCTCTTCAATATAGGGATATGCTGTCTTTTTATTGCCAAAGCTTTTGAAGACACCAATTTTTTTCCTATTTACATTCTGGAAAACCAGATCACTTCCGTCCTTCACACTGAAGCTGACAATCCCTTTTATGCAAAGCCGCATTACCTCCTTCACTCGGAACTTTTCTGCGTCCTCTGGTTCATGCTTGAATTTTTTTTGCGACTCCTTTCCTGCCCAAATAAGAAGGAATTTCTCCAAAGTCCACTGAATGTAGCTGACTTTCTCTCCCTCTTCCCCGTTTACATTGAGCTTTCCTTGCTTGGGCATCCCACAAGCCATTCAAATTTTGTATTCTGGCTGGACTTCTTGCGTGCCTTGTACTTCTTCAAACTCTTGAAGGTCCTCAAGCTGGTGGAGACTCCTTTGATGCTAAGAGTGCTCTCTTATACCTCCAGGGCCCTCATCAAAGAGGTCTTCCTCCTCCTGCTGGTTCTACTCTTCGAAATCCTTTTCTTTGGTTCTCTCTGTTATTTTGTAGACATAATTGAAGATAACACAGATACACATTTTCTTGACATAGGCTCAGCTTTCTGGTGGGCGGTAGTCACCTTGACTACAGTAGGTTATGGAGACATTGTACCCACCTCTCTAGTTAGTAAACTGATTGGAGCCTGCACAGCACTATGTGGTGTCCTGACCATTATCATCCCAATCCCCTTCTTCTGTATCAAATTCCAAGGCTATTACGATGCGGTCATGATCGAAGAGAAGAGAAAGAGACAAATGATCACCTTGCCGTCATGATGGGTGGGTGGGATGCTGCCAGCGTTTCATCAGGAAAAGACGTCTACTTCCAAACTGCTTCTGCTCGTTCAGCCCGCCACATGTGTCTTCCCGTATGAAAGGTTAATGCTTTCATAAAGCCACTCTCGGTCTACTCCTGGAACTTCTCCGCAATGGACATGATCATCCCCACAAAAGTCTTATTTTCAAAAGGTTTCAGAATAATTTTGTAAAAGTTCTTGCTTCCAACTTAGCTGGCAAATAGCAGCCTTTTTCCTACTATGGACACAAGCTTATTAATTTGGAGTCTATCAGAAATTTTGATCATGGCGCCTTCCTTTCCAGCAAGCATCCTTACTGGCTGAGGATAAAAGGAAGGTGAGGTCATATGGCAGACACCGGTAGGGAAGGCTGGCCTGAGTTTGATCACAACTTTTAGAGGAATATAGCAATAGCAATAGCATTTAGACTTATATACCGCTTCATAGCACTTCACACTCCTCTCTAAGCGGTATACAGAGTCAGCATTTCTGGACTTCCAGTAGGCCTGTTTTTCGCCCTCTGGAGGCTCCAGAGGTTTTCCAGTAGGCCCCAGGAGGGTGAAAATAGCCCATTTCTGGACTTCCTGTAGGCCCGTTTTTTGCTCTCCGAGAGCCTCTACACAAGCCCTGTACTTACCTGGCATCCAAAATGGGCCGTGTGGAGACTCCTGGGAGGGGAGGGGTGGCTTGGGCATGCACGCACATCTCCGCATGCGCCGGAGAGACCCGAAAATCAGCTGGCCAGCGGGAGGCATGCTTGCATGCATGGTGGAGCTGATATAGGGCGATGGTTTGCATGCCCACAGAAATGGCGCCATGTGTCATCTCTGGCACGTGTGCCATAGGTTCGCCATCACGACAGTAGGGCATATATTGTATGTCTGTGAGTTTTAAATATTTCATTATTGGCTATTTTGGATTCCTCCTCATGCATTGGTATATTTACCAGGCTCTTCATACACCTGTCATACAACTTGATTTTTCTTTGCCTGTTTTTTTGCAAATTAGAAGCCCATCAATAAACTTTCTCCTGCCCATCTAGTAGTTCAAAAGCATGCAAATGCGATTAGCACTTTGATGGGAAGGTAACATCATTCCATGTGCCTCGGCCTACAATCATGCTGACCACATGACCACAGAGGTGCCTTCAGACAACACTGGCTCCCTCAGCTAAGAAATGGAGACAAACAGCACCCACTAAAGTCAGACAACTGGACAGGGAAATCCTTGACCTTTTTTTTTACACTAACCTTTGAAGCAGTTGTATCTTCTTTCAAGAAAACCTTATCCCTTATACTAATAACGTTTTTGAAAATGTTTTCAAAACTCTGGAAATCTCTGTGAATCTCTTTGGAAGACATTTTTGCAGAGAATTTCATCAGGACACCAAGAACTGTCCCTGCAGTGGTAGTGGACAGTACATCAGGGTGTCCGCAGGAAGGCAAAAAAAGTCAAGATATTGTCCACAATCTGGAGATCATGATGAGACATAAAAAGGACGGGGCTTTAATGACGTGCTTCTAGCTGCTATCTTGACTTTTTTACATCCCACAAATGCGGACAAACATGCAGTATATTATAATACAAATTATAATATAATAGAATTATAATAGAATTATACTTTAACAATGGAAACATTGCAAACTCTGTAGAACGTATCACTGACAATGTCCAATTAAATAGTCTTTTAAGAATATTTGTATGAAGGAATTGGAATAATTGTTCTGCAACCTTGGCTAGTCTACTGACCATTTACTGACTTAAGGTGTATTCAAAAATATATTAATCAATTCTTATAGTTTCATTCCACATTTTCTATGTAATCAATTTTAGTTTTTAGATTTTGTAATGTATCTCTCTAATTAAAAAAAGATGCAAGCAGAAACCTATCGTATTTTACTGATATATCTCAACCCCTGCCTCACAGCCATCGCCCTGACCCAATTTCTCTGCCCAGAGAGATGGGAGACTCCCCACTTCCCCAAGGCCCACATATGTGGTCCATTTCTCCCCACCGTCTCTAATTCAAAGCATGGCCTGACTGCATCTCTTTGGGTGCCAATTGTGTTTGCCTCCCTCAAACTCTTGGCTAATCAATTAACAAATGTATGCAGGAAACATACCACAGTAGTACTGGGAGACGTTAACTACCCTGATATCAACTGGGAGACAAACTCTGCAGCAAGTGGGAGATCGAACAGATTTCTAACCAACTTAGCTGACAACTTTGTCATCCAAAACGTAGAGGAGGGAATTAGCTATATAGGCTGGACCTAATTCTTGCTAATAGAGAAGAAGTGATAGAGTCCCTTCCAGGCCTATTCCTATTCCTATTCCTATTCCTATTCCTATTCCTATTCCTATTCCTATTCCTATTCCTATTCCTATTCCTATTCCTATTCCTATTCCTATTCCTATTCCTATTCCTATTCCTATTCCACTCCACTCCACTCCACTCCATTCTATTCTATTCTATTCTACAAAAAAAAAAGATGAAGTCAGGAAAGCAAAGGCTCAGAATGAACAAAGACTTGCAATAAAAGTCAAATATAATAATAATAAAGTTTCTTTCAACATATAAATAACAAGAAAAAAGTCAAGTGAACAGTCGGTCCACTAAAGAGAGAAGATGGCAAGGAAGTAACAGGCAGTAGAGAGAAAGCAGAGCTGCTTAATTCATTCTTTGCATCAGCATCACGCAAAAGGAAACTATAGCCCAATCTACAAAAAAACATATTTGTAAAAAACAGACTAGAAATAAAAATTAAAATAAGCAAGAGAATGGTAAGAAAATACCTGTTTGATCTTGACAAATATAAATAATCAGGACTTGATTGATTACATCCCAGAGTTGTGAAGCAGCTGGCAGATGTCATTTCAGAACCATTGTACCACATCTTTAAAAAATCCTGGAGCACAAGGGAACTACTTGAGGATTGGAAAAGAGCTGATGTGGTTCCCATCTTCAAAAAAAAAAAAAAAAAAAAAGGAGGGGGAGCCAGACCCAGGGAACTACAGACACTCAGCCTAACATCAATACCTGGGGAGATACTGCAAGAGATAATAAAAAACAGATCAGTGAACATCTAGCAACAAATAAAGTTATAACTATTAGCCAGCATGGTTAATGGGTTTGTTAAAAACACATCATACCAAACCAATCTTATTTCATTCTTTGACAAAATGACTAAATTAGTAGACCAGCGAAATGCTGTGGACATAATATACTTAGACTTCAGCAAGGCATTTGACAAAAGTAGACCACAATCTACTTTTGATAAACTAGAAAAATTGACAAAACCATGCTCAACGAGTACTCCTTAATGGGACTACATCTACATGGAAGGAGGGAAGCAGAGGGGTAATACAGGGTTCTGTCTTAGGCCCAGTACTCTTCGATATCTTCATAAATGACTTAGATGAGGGAATAGAAGGGGAACTCACCAAATTTGCAGATGACACCAAGCTGGCAGGAATAGCCAACACCCCACAAGACAAGCTCAGGATCAAAAAAGATCTTCACAGACTTGAACAATGGCCCTATCCAACAACATGAAATTTAATATGGAGAAAAGCAAGGTTTTACACCTAGGCAGGAAAAACCAAATGTACAAGTACAGATTAGGCGAAACCTGCCTCAAAATCAGTAACTCTGAGAGGGATAGGTCAGAGTCCTAATGGACAATCAGTTAAACATGAGCCAGCAGTGTGTGGCAGCAGCCAAAAAAGTTAATACAATCCTTGGTTGTATAAACAGAGGAATAGAATCAAAATCATGTGAAGTATTAGTACCGCTTTATAAAGTCTTAGTAAGGCCACACCTGCAATACTGCATCCATCTTTGGTCACCAAAAGATGTTGAGACTTTGGAAAAAGTTCAAAGAAGAGCAGCTAGGATGATTAAAGGCGTGGAGACAAAAACATGAAGGAATTGGGTTGGCTAGTCTACAGAAAAGAAGGGCTAGAGGTGACATGATAGCAGTATTCAAGTATTTTGAGGGACCGCCACAAAGAAGAGGGGGTCATCTTATTTTCCAAAGCACCAGAAGGCAAGACAAGAAACAATGGATGGAAACTAATCAAGGAGAAAAGCAACCTGGAATTAAGGAGAAATTTCCTAACAGTGAGGACAATCAGCCGGTGGGGTACAACTTGCCTCCAGAAGTTGTGGGTGCTCCATCACTGGAGATTTTAAAGAAAAGACTGGATAGTCCCGTGTCTAAACTTGGTATAGGGTCTCCTGCTTGAGCAGGGGCTTGGACTAGAAGACCTTCAAGGTCCCTTCCAGCTCTATTCTAACTGAAAAGCGGCCACTTTGGTGTGGGGGCTCAAGGACCAGGCTAGAGACCGAGAGGCTGTGGGCTTTGCTCCAGTTTAAGGCATGAAGCTGGCATGGGGGATGGGTGGGTGGGGGGTTGGGGCCACTCTTCCCCTGTGAACCTCTGCAGAGGAAGGCAAGGGCAATCACTTGCAAAACTCTTGCCAGGAAAGCAGCTCTTCCTTTTTACAATGTCCCCACAAATGGCTTTTCTGATCTTGTTGTTTGCGGGATGGCTTTTGAAAGACACCACATAAAAAATAGACACTGACTTTTTGCCGCATAAGAAGAAACTGTTGGGAGTTAATACTGGATGACCTCTGGTGGCTATCAGTCTACCCCAGGCCTCCCGTATTCTGCTGGTTGTCTCTGTAGCCACACCCCACTTTTCTCCTGGGTAAAAAGAATTTGGGGAGGAGCCATATCTGTGCTTTCTGCCAGAAATGGCAGCAAGAACGAGGCGAGGGCGGGGACCAGACAAATAGGAGGAGAGGAAGCACAAGAAGATGCAATCATGTGAGATCCCTCATGCACAGAAGAACAGCTCTAAACAGGACATCTAAAGGGTTCAAATGAAGGTCATATGTTAGAGAAGTGAGCTAAAAAACAGCCAAAGTGACAAATGCAAAGGGAAATACTGAGAGAAGAAAAAAAATGGATTTTGAAGCATTGACTAGCATTTATGAAGATCTTGGAATCTCTGGGGCAGGACAGGAAGTCATGGCCTCTGTGGCAACAACAGAGATCTGTTCCAGGTCATTGAGGACCACACATTAGATCTGATTTCTCTCTTGAGACAGTTGAGATGTGATCCGGCAGTGGAGGACATCAACATCACTCTGTTGGCGTGGACAGATCAGGCTCCCTGAGGTCACCCCTCCCTGCAAGCAGGCAGGGCCCTCTCGATCTGCCTGACCAGGTGACTGATGGGCCCCGTGGGTTCCAGGGACAGCTTGGAGTTTCCCCGAGGATCTGGAGGAGGCCCTGGTCGCTGCCTGGAACAGGCTGGGGCTTTGGATGTTATCACTCCCGTGCAGCATCTCCCTCTACCCTGGTCCTGTGGTGCCCATCGGTTTACTAAGCATCTCTGGGAGATGAAGCACCAGAAAAGATGCCTTGAGCAACGTTGGCGGAAGACTCAAAGAGCCCATATCCCATTGTGACAATAAGGCAGTGAAACATCCATACTTCTCTGCCTCCTTATGTTCAGAGGCTCTGTTTAGGTTAACCCAGGCCCCATTGGGTAGGGAGCCCCTCCACCTCACTCAACTGTGGTGAGGATTTTTCAGGTTGTCTGAAGGATAAAGTCACTCAGATGTTCAAACTTGCACGTACAGCCTTGGGCACTGAGGTGCGAGGGGCACAACCTGAGGGTGTGGTCCTTGAGCAGACACGGCTTTCTGTGCTGTCAGCTCAGCCACCTGTTTACTGGATCTGGGGTCATGAAAACAGCCAGGAAGGTGAGCCAAGGGGCTGTCACTGATCCAGTGGTGGGATGCCCCAATTTGCACCGGTTCTATAGAACCAGTAGTAAAACTGGCGGGATGCTCCACCCACTGACCCTAACGTCATGAAAATGCTTCTGTGCATACGCAAAAGAGCGCGTGCGCAGCCCCGTTACAAACCGGTAGTAAAGATAAGTAGAACCCACCCCTGCACTGATCAGTCTCCAACCTCACTTTCTGAGGAAGGTGGCTGGTCTGGAGAGGATGAGAATCCAGAGGTAATGGATCATTTAGACTTGAAAGCCAGTCAGGTTCCAGGCCGGGGTGAGACAGTCTCAGTCGTGCTTGTTGGATCACCAAAGTCACGATGGGGGATGGTGGCTGATCCACCCTTTTTGCTCCTTGCTATCTTAGCAGATTTCAATAATGTCAATCACATTATTTTCTTCTGAACCAGCTCCATTTTATGTTATTTCCCTTTGTTTCTCCAGGGCCAGTTCCAGAGGTTGAAGGGGAGAGTTCTCCTGGCCCCTCCTTTGTGGGATGCTGCTAGGTTCTGCTTTCTCTCTCCGCCTTTTCCATAACTCCACGAAACCCCTGAGTGAGGTCACCTGCTGTTTTGGAGCTCAGTATCATCACTACCCAATTATATCTTTCGATTCCAAGTGGCCAGTGAGGCTGCTGGGGGGAGGAACCATTTTTACTCAGTCCTATCAAGACGGAGTGGCCGTGGGTGCTTGCTTCACCAGATCTGGGGATGTGATCTTGAATGAAGTTCCAGTTCCCCATTCAAGGGTGTGTGCACAATTTGCGGGTCTTCCTGGACTCACAGCAGTGCACCAGCTGCAGCCGTTCCTCAGTCAGGGCCTCTTCAGGCAGCCACTCATGTGCTGCCCATCTATCTAATGGTTTGACTGCTGCAATGCACTGTGACTGTGATTCTTTTTTTTTTTTGTAATGAGTTTTTATTTTATTTTATAGTATATAAAAATTCCAACTTCAATTGAACAGTGTGTTGACTGGGTACAAATCATTTTAAGAAGTAATATTCAAAATGTTTACAACAATATTCATCACATTTATATCAATATATATTAATACCGATAATAGTCATACTATTTGTTTAACCAATTTTAACACATCTTCCTTGTATCACTGATCCTTTCATATATTTTCCTGTTTCTAGCTCCTGTTTTTGTCAGCTAGCCATTGATAAAATAAGTCCCAAGTCAAAAAATATTCCGTTTCTTTCTTTTCCTTAATTGTAAGTGTTAGCTTCTCCATTCCTCCATATTCTAATATTTTTCTAATTACGTCTTCATCTGTTGGGATCTCTTCACTTTCCACTGTTGTGCAAATACCATTTCCCCCAAATAAGACATCCTCTGATAATAAGCCCAATTGGGCTTTTGAGCGCATGGCAATAAGACCAAGCACTTATATCAGGGTTCAAAAAAATATAAGACAAGGTCTTATTTTCGGGGAAACATGGTACTGTTCTCGCTGCCGTTAATATATGTAAAATCAGATATATTCCCTTTATTATACTTATCTGGTAAAATGCCCAACAAAAATGTCTCTGGTTTCAAGTCTAAATGTTGTTTTATCATTTTTTCCAACCGTTTATTTATTTTTATCCAACATTTTTTCGCTTTTTGACATGTCCACCACATGTGATAGTATGAACCAGGTGTCTGGTGACATTTTCAACATTTTGCAGATTTATTCTTAAACATCTTTGCTAATCTTGAGGGTGGGAAATGCCATCTATAAAACATTTTATAAAGATTTTCTTTGTATGCAGTAGACATTGTTAATTTATAATTTCTATCCCATAATTTCTGCCATTGGTCTAACTTAATTGAGTAGCCAAAATTTGTAGCCCATACTACCATTGTCTCTTTTATTTGTTCATCTTCCATCTGAATAGTTAACAAATAGCTATATATTTTCTTTATTAATTTTTCATCTGTCGCTGTTAATATCTGATCTAATTCTGTTAATTCTTTATTTAAACCATACATTTTAACATCCTTCTCATATCTAGATTGTATCTACACATATGACCATCATGTTATCTCAATCCCTTGATCACTCAATTTCTGTTTCCCCTTTTTCATTTAAAATATCTTTATATCTAGTAACATTCTCTATAGCAATAACATTTGGATAAATCAATGCCTCCATTGTTGAAAGCCAGACCGGTATTTTCAAATAATGTTGTTCTTTATTTTTCTCCCAAACTAATAGTAGTGCATTCCTAACATAGTGTCTTTGGAAATAGCTATGTATTTTGTTTTTTCCATACCATAAAAAGGCATGCCAACCTATTTCAATATCATGTCCCTCCAATGTCAGTAGTCTTTTATTCCTCAAACCTATTCATTCTTTCACCCAAGTAAGTATTGAAATCAGGTAATACAATTCCCAATCTGGTAGCCCAAAATCACCCCTACTTTTAGAATCTTGCAACATTTTCAAACTTATCCTTGCTTTTTTTCCTTGTCAGATATATTTTAATATTTTATTAAATTCTTCAAAATATTTTTCCAGCTTTATTGGTATTGTTTGAAATAAATACAATAATCTTGGCAAAATATTCATTTTTATAGTCCCTACTCTTCCCATCAATGATAGCTGTAAATGTTTCCACTTCTCTAAATCTGTTTTAATTTGTTGCGCCAATTTATAATACTGGCAGTTATCTTCTTTAATCATTACACACTTAATTGAATTCCTAAGTATTTAACTTTCTTGACTATCTGTATACCTATTTTCCTCATTAATTCTTTTTACTGTGTGTGTGACCTTTTTTACTATTATTTTAGTTTTAACTTTACTTATTTTCAGTCCTGCTACTTCACCATATTCTTTTATTTTCCTAATTAGTTTAAGTCCATTTTCTTGTGGGTCTTCCAGGATAAAAACCAAGTCATCAACAAATGCCTGTAATTTATATTGTTCCTTTTTTATGTCCATACCTTTAATTTCTTTATCTTGTCTAATGTTTCTATTTAACATTTCCAATGTCAATATAAATAGTAAAGGAGATAATGGACATCCTTGTTTTGTGCCTTTTTTAATATTACACTTCTCTGTCGTATCTCCATTTACCATCACCTTTGCCATTTGTTTATGGTATATTGCCTTTATCATATTAATAAATCTCTCACCAAAGGCCATATATTTTAGTTGTAACAACATTAATTGCCAATTCACGTTATCAAATGCTTTCTGTGCATTTAAGAAGATCAATGCCATTTGTTTTCCAGGATGTGCTTTATAATATTCCAATGCATTTAAAATCATTCTCATATTGTTTTTAATGTGCCTCTTATGTAAGAAGCCATTTTAGTCTGAATATATAAATTCATTTAGAAACCTTTTTAGTCTCTCTGCCATTACTGAAGTGTATATTTTATAGTCAGCATTCAGTAAAGATATTGGCCTGAAGTTTTTTATCTGTATTAAATCTAAGTCTTCTTTCGGAATCAAAGTAATATTTCGGAATCCACGAATATTTGCTTGTCTCCATGAATTTGGTACCTTTGCATCAATCAGTACTTCATTATAGACTTCCAACATTGATGGGCCTGGAGTATCTTGTAAATGTTTGTAAAATTCTGCCGGCAGCCCATCTGGCCCTGGTGTTTTATTGCTCTTTTGTCTCTTAATCGCTTCTGATAATTCCATCATTGATATTTGTTCATTTAACATGACTTTCACTGTTTCTGGTACTTTAGGTAGCCTTGCTTTTTCCAAATATTGTTTAATATTTAATTTATTAATTAAATGATTTAATTTAATATTTAATTTCGTTCTGTTGAATGTTTTCTCTGTAAGCCGCCCTGAGTCCTTTGGGAGAAGGACGGCATATAAATTACATAAATAAATAAATAAATAAATAAATAAATAAATAAATAATTTTCTCTTCTGAAACTTTCTCTTGCTCATACAACTTTTCATAATAGTCTTGAATTATTATTTTTTTAACCTCATTTTGGTAGTATAAAATTCCTTTCTCATCTACCAGTCTATGTATCAATTTCTTCTTTTTTTCTGTTTTCAATTTATATGCCAACCATCTTCCTGGCTTATTTGCGTTTTCAGAAAAGTTCTGTTTAGCTTTTTGATTATTATTATTATTATTATTTTGCCAATTCTTCTTTATCTAGTAAGTTTATTTTATGTTTTATTAGTTCCATTTGATTTTTTAAGATCTTTTTCTAATTCTTTCTGTAATTCTAATTCCAGTCTCTTATGTTCTTCTGCTAATATCTTTTGATGTTGTTTCTTTTTCTTGTTTTTTCCCCCTGTATATGTTATATTTAGTCTCCTAATGTATGCCTTAGCAGTATCCCATACATTTTGTAATGAAGTTTCTTCTTTTCTGTTCTCTTTGAAAGAAAAGTCCATTTCTTTTTCCATGCTTTTATAAATTCCTTGTCTTTTAGTATTGATTGATTCAATGTCTATCTCCATTTTTTCGTTTGTCCTTTCCACTTAACTCCAATTGGATTGTGATCTGCCCAAGTGCTTGCTTCTATTTCTATTTCTTTCACACTTGACTTTAACTCCGGTGACATCCATATCATATCTATTCTTGACCAGGACATATGTCTAGTTGAATAAAATGAGTATCGATTTCTTTTAGGATTTATTTCTCTCCATACATCTTGGATTCCTATCCCTTCTGCCATTAAAAAAAAACATTTTTGGAAGTGTTTTTCTAGCTTTTTTACTTACTTTACTACTTTTATAATCCAATTCTGCATCTACAATCCTAATCTCATTACACAAATGCTGCAAAATATGCCATGTGCGTTATTTTGTTGTTTGCATCACAATATCCTTCCATCTGTTGTGTCAATTGGTGCAACTTGCATGATTTGCACCAAGTTAATGCAATGACATTTAGCAGACATTTATGAATAATGGACAGCCCCTCCCTCCAACTGGTCTGTTAAACAAAGTGCGGGGGAGGGGGGCGTCTACACTTTAAGGGAACATTCCAGAGGAGGAGAGGCCCATTTACAGGACAAACCCCTGGAAGAGGCTCAGGGTTGGGAAAAAGCTTCCTTTGTTCATCTGACAGCAGAGGAGGGAAAAAATCAGACCGGGAGCCTGAAGTTTGGCCAGACACCATTTCTTTTTCTCTCTTGGACTGTGGGGTCCTTTTTTTGCATAAGTGTGTGTGGGTGTCTTTGTTGCATAAAAACCCTATTGAACTGAGCCAACAACTCAACAGCTAACCTACAAAAGTAGGATCCAGAGGGATCCTCCCTTGATCTCATCCCTCCCTGATTTGTCCCACCCAAACCATGGGTACAGCAGTGTGTGTGTGCGAGTGAGAGAGAGAGATTGCATAACATCTTCTGAACAGCATATTCTGTCCCTTCTTTTTGTCTTGGGAGTCAGCAGGATTCCTGTTCCTGGAAGAAGTGATCCTTAAATGTTGTACAAGAAAGAAACGGAAACAAAACAAATGAAAAGGCCGACCTTCTTCCCAGGGTTTCTTCTTTCTACCCAAATTGAAGCAGCTAAAACAACACTCTGACTTCCCAGCAGTGGCCACACAGCTTCCAGAGCTCCTCCTTGTCATTCCATTCAAAGAGGGTTGGGGGGTGGGCACATAAGCACAGTGCTTGCATGTGTGTTTCCTTGTGGTGGGATCCAGCCTTGCATGTCTCTGCTGTAAGAGTCCTTGCAGGCCACTCCTGGGTGGGATGCCCGCCCCGCCTCATCCCTCCCTGCAGGGGTTGGAAATCTCTTTTCTGCAGCTCCAAAGCCCCACAGATTGCGTCACTGAAATTCTTCAGGAAATCAGTGTCTTAAATAGTGACCAATTCTTTTAATTTGTGGTTGTTCTCACCACAGCTATTTTATTAATGAAACCAAGAAGACCAAAGAATCTGTTCCCTCCCTCAATTGCGACTTCACTCCTAGGAATGAGGTACACTTTGAGAAAGGAACCCCGGAGTCACTCCAGGAGGGAGGGACTGATCTGGCTAAGGTCCTGGAGCCCAATGAGAAGCTATATGATGGAGGGCAGTGCCCTCTGCAGCCTTGCCCCCAGCATCTTCAAGCTAGAAATCATACAGTGGGCCTGTTTTCTCCACAGTTCTTCTCATTTCATGGAGGAGAATTTGCTTTAGAAGTGACCCCCTCCCAAGATCTGGGTTTCAGTGTAATTCTGATTGAGGAGGTACACTCATTGAGGGGGTACACCAATTGTTATATTGGTAAAGTGGGTGAGAATTTCAGCCACAGCCACCTCCCTTTCTGGAAAAAGTGGGACAAAAACTAGTGTAGAAAGTTAGCACCCACCCTTCTCCTAGAAGAATGAAATATTTTAGGAAATACATTGTACCTCCCTGGATGAGAAAAGGAGATACATGCTCTTGGAAAGCAGCCACCACTTTTGTTAATAGCCACAGAAAGACTGGACCATCCTATCTACAAGACAAAAGGCTGGGCCAGCTTATCTACAACACAAAAGACCTTCACCCTCAGGACATAATAGGATTAGCCCTCTACCTATCTCATTACATGGAACCTGGGAAGATTCAACCAAGCCTGGGACTCAAGTCAACACACAAAGTTACCCCTGCATGACCCCATGGAAGTCATAATCAATTAGAATACATTTCTTACACAGGAACAGGACGCTCCAAGGTGGGGCCCAAGAGAGGGTATAAATCTCTCTCTCTCCCCCCTCCCCCTCCCTACCCCCCTCTCTCTCCTATGTGCTCAAACCATGTGGTCCTGTTCACCATTAAACCATCTTTCCAAATAGCCTCCATGTTTCCAGTGTCTTTCTCCCCACTTGGAACTGAACCCAGATGGACATTTCTTCTAACACTAGTATAACAGAATAACAGAGTTGGAAGGGACCTGGGAGGTCTTCTAGTCCAATTCCCTGTTCAGGCAGGAAACCCTATCCCATTTCAGACTAATGGTTGTACAATGTCTTCTTAAAAACTTCCAGTATTGGAGCACCCATAACTTCTAGAGGCAAGCTGTTCCACTGATTTTAGTTTCTAATTTATTCTAGTATGTTATAAACTATCATTATAATATATATTAGATATTAAATGATGTAAGTTTTTAGTTTAGCTGAGTAATCAGTAATTCAGTCTTTGAGGAATCCTTGGTGCTTTCTGAGTTTTTTTGCTTTCTTGCAGGCATTAAATTACCCAAATTAGATAACATCATCAGTGGGAATTGGACCTGCCCTCTAATTTTCTGCTACAAACACCCATCCACCCTGCACAGAATTCCCCTCCCAATACCTCCACTGTGTCAAGGTCTTTTTGGCAGAAAAATTAACAGTGAGGCTGCATTTCAGGCATTTGTCTCAGGTGGGGTAAAGGAACCGCAGCCTTTGAAAAGAGAAGCCAGTTTCCTAAAGGTTAGGAATGGGAAGGGGTCCTCGAGGCCATCTAGCTCTAGCAAGCCCCAGAAAGCTTTGAAGTTGCTTACATGTTCGTGGGGGCTGCCAATCTAGCATGTCCCTCACCTTTGCTGTGCCCATTTCGATCCCTTGATTAGACACCTGGTAGCCCAGGTGGTCCAAAGAATTCCTTGTGGAATTCCAATTTCTATAGCTTCGCATAAAGCTTGGCTGCTAAGAGTTTTTTCAGCACTTGTCTGGCTAGTTTGACATGCTCTTCCATATTTTAGCGGACTATAAGGATGTCATTCAGGTAAACTAGGACCCCCGTATACAGGTGTTCATGTAGCACCTCATTGATCAGTTGCATGAATACTGTGGGGGCCCCCTGAAGCCCAAAAGGCATGACCCGGGATTGGAAACTGCCCAGTGGGCAGTTAAAAGCTGTTTCCCATTCGTCTCCCTCCTTTATGTGAACTCGGTAATAGGCCTCTTTTAGATCTAGCTTGGTGAAGACCTTGGCTCTTGACAAGTGGTTCAACAAGTCTTTCATTAGGGGCAGGGGGTAGGTGTTTTGTATGCAAATGGCGTTCACACCCCTAAAGTCAATGCATAATCTGAGCCCCCCATCTTTCTTCTCTTTAAATAATATGGGGGCTGCCACTCTAGATTTTGCAGTCTCGGTGAAGCCTCTGGCTAAATTGCATCTATGTACTTCCTCAACTCAGTCATTTCTGCAGGCATCATGGAGTACATTCTCGGTTTTAGCAACTTGGCCCCAGGTTCTAATTTGATGGCACAATCAGTGGCTCGATGAGGGGGGAGGATGTTACACCCCTCCTCGCTAAATGCCTCAGCTAGGCCTCTATACTCCTTAGGAATCTGGGGTTTGCCTGGAGGTAAGTCTGAAATGGCTGCCGCTTCTGGTGGTGGGTCCCTATAGTTTGGCAGTCTCTTAGGAGGAGGGACGGTGGGTAATGGGCCAACACCAATTATGATCTTCCAGTTTCCTCTTCCCACTTAATGTTGGGCCCCATTTGTCAAGCCACGCAAGGCCTAATATGATGGATTTGGACATCTTTGGTACCACTATAAATCGTATAAGTTCGCGATGCGTCCCCATTTCTAACTTTACCAGTTCGGTTATTTGGGTGGCCGGAACCCCTCCAATTAATGTTCCATCCATCTGTTTGAAAATTGGGCTTTTCAGGGCTCTTGTTTTTATCCCTAATTGTTCAATGATTGGACGCCCAATTAAGCATCTGGTACAGCCTGTATCTATTACTGCTGAGAGTTTTCCTTACTCCCATGTCTCAAGCACCACCAAATTGACTTTAACTGAAAAGGGGGGGGGATGGCTGCACTCACCATTGGGTCACCTTCATCGGTAGCCTCGCTGGGAGAAGCTCCTTTGGCCGAAGGTTCCTCGCTCTCTTTGGTGGGGAGGGGAACCTCTACAGCTTGTTGGGTGAAGCTGCTGGTATCTGGGGACTTTATTGGCGCCCTTCTGCCTCTGGTAGCCATGGGAGGACGTGGTTGTGGAACTGGCACAGGGGCCAGACACTCAGAAGCCCAATGACATTATTCAAAAATTCCAGTCTGGTCATCTCCTATTGAAGCATTCTCATATTCAATAACATTTAAAAGGAACAAATGGTTAGATATAGTGAATTATTGAATGAAAAGGGTGAACTTAAATCAAAGCAAGAATTAAAAGAACAAGAGATAAAAATGGATTGGTTTTCATATATGCAAATACAGTCTAGCTATGATAAAGATTTTAAGAATGAGGGTTTTTACAGTAATTTGATGAACTTAGATAAAATTCTAACAGGTTCTGATGACTATGTAATTAAAAAACTGTATGGTTATTTATTAGAAGTAAATTTGGAAGAAGAACAAGTTAAAGAAACAATGATTACATGGGGGAAAAATTTTGGCCATGGGATTAATTTAGAGAAATGGCAAAAATTGTGGTCACATAATTATAAAATGACAATGTCAACAGCATATAAGGAGAACTTGTGTAAGATGTTTTACAGGTGGCATTTACCCCCGACGAGGATAGCCAGAATGTTCAAGAACAAATCAGAGAAATGTTGGAAATGTCATCAGACTCTGGGTTCATATTACCATATGTGATGGACATGTGCAGAAGCTAAAATATATTGGATTAAAATCCACACATGGTTGGAAAAAATGACAAAGAAACATATTGACTTTAAACCAGAGATATTTTTATTAGGGATTTTACCAGAAACATACAATAGAGAGCTGAGATATTTAATTGTGAATGTTTTAACAGCGGCTAGAATTATATTTGCCAAAAACTGAAAAAAGGAGAAAATACCTACGGAAGATGAAGTTATCAAGAAAGTTATGGAATGTGCTGAAATGAGTAAATTGACATTTGAAATTAGAGATTAGGAAGACAAACAATTTTATATGATATGGGATTTATTTTATCAATGGCTAGATAATAAAGCATGGAAATAAAATATGAAATATGAAATAAATGTACTAATAAAATAAATGCAGCGGTTTTTTACGGGAACTAAGCCATTGTTAAATAATTGTTAAATGAGAATAATAATATAAAGGGATATAATAAATTGTCAAATAAGAGAAATTAAATAACCTGTAAATTTTGGATATGGGATTAAGCACAAAAGAATTGTAACCGATCGATACACTTTCTGTAATTGTAATGGATGATGGTTGTTTTATTTAAAAATAAATAAATGGTTGTTTTGTTTAAAAAAAAAAAAGAAGCCCAATGACCCATTTGTCCACAAGGGTAGCACTTAACAGCCCCTGTAGGTTGAGAAGGAGAGGTCTCAGCAGATTTTGAAAGAGGATGTCTAGGCAAAAGTCCTCCGGGGCGGCTTCTCCATTAAGGGTTTGTGGTGTGGGTAAATTTCTCTGTCCAGAGCTATGGACATAGTATACCAGTCCCGCAGTCACTCTGGCACCCCTCAAACACCACACACTTTTCTGACTTCTTGATCAATGGCTTCTTTAAAGTAGTACAAGAGGATGCGGTCTGGCCAATGGGCCAGGTTCCCTGCGACCTGCCTAAAGTCCCACGCAAAGTCTTTTATGGGTCGGCTACCTTGTTTCATCACTTTTATTTTGGCTTCATTCTCATTGATGCTGTCAGGGTCTTCGAATCTGGCCCGGAGTAGCACAACAAAAACCTTCGGCATTCTTTAGTTCAGCCACTCCCTCATTGTGTAGCTGGGCTATCCAATCCAAAGCATCCCCCTCATTCATGCCATCGGAAATCACTGATACTAAGGTCATGATCGATTTTGTATTGTTCTCCATACTGATCTAAATGGGCCCAGATTCGGCCGAGGAAATAACCCAATTTGGTAGGCTTGCCGTCAAAAGTGGCTCTAAACCAGGGTGGCAGTGGCCTGGCTGGTGGAACGGCTGCAGCGATGGGTGGCAGGGCAGGTGGTGGAGTGTGCACCAGCGGCTGAGCTGGAACTGGTGGCGGCACTGCCACCACCAGTGCGGGATTGCAGCTAGCTGCTGCACTGGTTGTTGAGTTGCAGGAGGGGGCAGAGCCCCAGACAGCTGCTGGATCAGACCCCACTGCTGCACTGGGATCATTGGGGCATATTGGGCCCATGGAAATCCTGAAAAATTTGAGCAGATGGTGCTAATGCCCACTGGCACTGGACCTACCCCTGACCAGGATAGAATCCCCAGCCTGGGGGGATATATTCCACAGGGGGTAGCATGAAGGCCGGTTGGTGAGGGAGGGAAGTGGTTGGTGTAGTGGTCCCCATGCCAGCAGTATCTGCTGTCTTCTCCTCGCTGCTTGAGGCGGTTGCCCCAGTCTGATCCCTTTGTTGTCCCCAGTGGCGTGGAAAGTTGCCTGTGGAATCCTAGTTCCACTGCCAGGTCCTGGGTCAGGAAAAGTGAACATGGATTGTGTTAAACTCAATCTCACTTGAGGGGGTTGAGATCGCAGAGCATAACTGCCCACTTCCAGCTGCTCAAAACGCTCTGGTCAATGATTGGCTTTGAGATGGAGGCAACAGGTTCCAGTCTTAGGAGTTTCCGGACCCCAAAGCTGGCACATCCCTCCATTCTGGCTCATGGGGTGACTTCAGTGGGCTGGAAGTAGTACGATATTCAGGTGGTCTTTATTCTGCTCCCATTTCTTGAGTTGAATCAGACTGGCAACTCTCCCAGGAATCCAACTAGTTGGGCTGCGTGCTAGCCTTCATGTGGTCTCTGCAGCTTCAAGGGCTTGCACCACTTCCTCAGAAGGAGAATACCAGGTCTCGATGAGTCCTTTGGTATTGATCCCCATGGCTCTCTCAACGATCTCTTCTCTCTCTTCCATCTTCACTGAGTCTTCACTGAGTCCAAGGTTTAGGCTGGTGCTGGGGATCAGCACCCCGGACAGCCCCCTGCAAACTGACAGGTTCAGAATTCATGTCAACAAGTTTTCAACAATGGTTGGGACAGTTAAGAATAAAACACAGACACACAAATCTGTACACAGCAGCTGAGAATGGTGTTGTTCAGAGGCGGAATGAAGTCTTACAAACCATGAAGGACTCACTGCTGGAGGATTCTGGGCTGAGCAGGTCATATTGGGGTGAAGCCATGTTGACTGCTAACTATTTAATTAATAGGCTGTGGAGTTCATCAATTAATAAACCAAAAGCACACTTTTAAACTGGGGGAAACCAGGCTTAATAGCAGTGACTGTGAGAGGGATCTTGGAGACTTAGTAAACAACCAGCTAAATATGAGCCAGCAGTGTGCAGTGGTAGCTAAAAAAACCAATGCAATCCTAAATTGCATTAACAGAGGGATACAATCAAGGTCAAGTGAGGTACTAATACTACTTTATAAAGCCCTAGTAAGACCACACCTAAAATACTGCATCCAGTTTTGGTCACCACACTACAAAAAAGATGTTGAGACTCTAGAAAGAGTGCAGCGGAGAGAAACCAGGATGATGAGGAGCCTGGAGGCTAAAACATATGAAGAACGGTTGCAGGAACTGGGCCTGGCTAGTCTAGGGAAGAAAAGGATCAGGGGAGACATGATAGCAGTCTTCCAATATTTGAGGGGCTGCCACACAGAAGAGTTGGGGGTCAAGCTGTTTTCCAAAGCACCTGAAGGCCAGACAAGGAATAATAGATGGAAACTGATCAAGGAGAGATTCAACCTGGAAATGAGGAGGAACTTTCTGACAGTGAGAACAATCAACCCATGGAACAGAAGCTGCCTTTGGAAGTTGTGGAAGCTTCATCCCTGGAGGCTTTCAAGAAAAGATTGGACTGCCGTTTGTCAGAAATGGTGTAGGGTCTCCTGCTTGAGCGGGGGGTTGGACTAGATGACCGATAAGGCCCCTTCCAACTCTGTTAATCTGTTAATGATGCTCCATGTGCAGTGCTATAGGGAGGAAGCCATCTCTGGCACATTGAAGAGTTTTTGGAAGTAATGCGTGGGTGCCTATTCCACAGGCAATTAGGAGAAAGGGGCAACCAAAGGCTAGAAAGCTCAGGTTAATGGGCGATGAGCCTGGCTCAAAGAGCTATCGCTTTAGTAATGGGAGCAAAAGAATAGTGATTTCCAGGTCTGCTAGCTTTGCAGAGCAAAATTGGAACAGAATTGATGCAAAGTTTTGGAATGATTCACTTAGTGATGGCAACTCACTTAGTGATGGTGTCAGCGTTCAGGGAGGAGAAACTGAAGAAGCTGGAAAAGCTATGAAGCAAGAGAGGGTTGAAACACAGGAGCAGTCAATGCCACGCAGGTCAGAGCAATGGAACAAGGGGATTCCAACTGGCAGGTATTCTGCTAGTAAAGTTAAAGTCTGTCATGTGTGGTTTGAGCCAAGGAACTATAAGGAAGTATTGGCATTACCAAAAATTGAACAAGTAAAGTGGAAAGAAGCCATGGACAAGGAAAGGAAATCCATGGATGAACATAAAGTGTTCACATCTATGACTTTGCCACAGGGTAGCAAAGGTGTAGGATGCAGGTGGGTATACAAGAAGAAAGTACTGCCCAATAATGAGGTACAGTAAAAAGCAAGGTTAGTGGCACACGGTTTTTCCCAGATGAAAAATGTGCACTATGATGAGGTATTTGCACTAAATTTTTTTACTACTGGTTCTGTGGGCGTGGCTTATTTTGTGGGCCTGGCTTGATGGTCATGTGACAATTATTTAGGATTTAGCAGAGGTACTGGTCTACCAGGCTTTTAACTGCTTGCAGAGCTGTACCGGTCTACCCATTTATTTTTGCAGGCACCGGTCTACTCATGTATTTTTGCAGGCACCAGTCTACTCATTTGTTTTCTTTGATCAGCTGTAGGGCGGCCCTTTGAAGCCCCACGGCAAGAGTTTGAACAGTTTTTTTCCCTCTAGCCATCAGCTGGGACTCAGGAGGCAGCAATAGATTGGGGGTGGAGCCAAATAAAAGGTAAGAATAACGCGGGGGATGGAGGGTGGGGCGGGGGGGGACAGAACTGGTTCAGTGACATCATATCGTCACCGCTACCGGCTCAGCAGAACTGGGCTGAACCAGGGGGAACCCACCACTGATTCACACCTACAGTAAAGAGCGAAAGCATAAGGCTGGCACTAGTGTTGGCAGCGGCAGATGGCCATAAAATTTGGTATTTTGATATCACCACTGCATTCCTCAATGCAGAGTTAGAGGAAGAAATTTACATAGTTCAAGCCCCAGGGTATGAAAGTAAAAAGCCTAACACGGTGTACAAATTGAACAAGGCATTTATGGGCTGAAGCAGTCAGCCAGGAATTGGAATATCTGTATAGATACTGCATTGAAGGATCTTGGCTTCAAGAGTTGCAAGGCTGATGGTTGCATATACACTGGAAAGTTACAAGGTGGGGATTGTCAACTATTAGCATTTGTGGATGCTCTTTGTTTCATTGCAAAGGATGTATCACAGTAAAAGGGTTCTCAGGTATTTGAAGGGAGCTATGAATGTGGGTCTTCAAATGCAGATATCTGAAGAATATTAAAATAATTGAATTTATATCTCTTCCAGTCATGAAGGGAGGAGTGTCAGATTATTCATGAACTGGCAGAAACTTGGTAACAAGGTTAGCCAATGAATAGGCATAGCAACTAAATCAACCAATTGGGAACTGAGACAGACTGGAGCCAGGGCGTGTCTTAGTCTGCAGCTTCTGAGTCTGTGCAGGGAATTGAAACGGAAACCAGTGTTTGTGTGCTTGTCCATTCTGCTGAAATGAAACTAACTGTTCTCTCCTGCCTTGTGCCTTATTTGTAACTGCTACCACGTTGAAGAAGAATCTATATTGGTATTGTACATTTATCTTTATCTTTATATCAGTGGTGAAATGTAAAATTTGTTACTACCTGTTCTGTGGGCATGGCTTGGTGGTGGGGGTAATGTGATAGGGTGGGCATGGCCAACTTTTTTTTTAACTTTTAAAAGCATTTTTTCTACAACCTTAAGAGGTTGCAAAAAAAAAAAATGCTTTTAGAAGCCTCTGACAATCGGGCAACTCAGCTGGGATTGCCAGAGGCTTTTAAAGGCATTTTTTTTCCTACAACCTCTTCGGCCAAAGAGGTTGCAGAAAAAAAAATGCTTTTAAAAGCCTCTGACGATCCCAGCTGAGCCCCCGATCATCAGAGGCTTTTTTTTTTACTTTTAAAAGCATTTTTTCGGCAGAAGATGTTGTAGAAAAAATGCTTTTAAAATAAAAAAAAAAGCCTCTGATGATTGCGCAGCTTAGCTGGGCATGGGGGTGGGGGGTCTACTGGTAGATCATCTGGTCTAGGGGTTTTATTGTTTTTTGTTTTTTGATTGTGTTCATTAACTGCCATTGTTATTCTTTCCTCCAGCCTATTCTTAAGCGTTTCTGAAATTTTATGCAAATTGGCTTTCTCCAGATATTGTATTAGTCTCTCCTCTTCTATTTTATCAGCTTCGTATCATTTCTCATAAAAATAATGAACTATATCTCTTTTCTTTTCAGGTTGGCTATGTAATATGCCTTCCTCGTCCTGTAGTTTTATTATCCAATTCTTCTTTTTTTCTATCTTCAATCTATAAGCTAACCACCTTCCCGGTTTATTGGCATTTTCAAAGAAATTTTGTTTTGTTTTTTTTATTTGTTGTGCCAGTTTCTCCTTTCCTATAAGATTTAATTTGTGTTTATTCAGTTTCATTCTATTTCTTAAATCTATTCTTTATGGCTCTTTTTGTGATTTTAATTCAAGTTCTTTATATTCTTCAAAAGGGTCTTTTGATTTTGTTTCTTTTTCTTATTTTTCTGTGCCATATAGTTAATAGCTAATCCTCTTATAACTGCTTTGGCAGTATCCCACACATTCTGTAATGTAGTCTCTTCCTTTCTGTTTTCTTTGAAAACAGAATTTTCCATTCTTTGAATGAATTCCTTCTCTTTTATTATCGATTGATTTAAAGTCCACCTTGTTCTCTTCCTTTGAGCCTTCCAACTAATTTTTATTGGGTTATGGTCTGCCCATAAATTTGGTTCAATTTCAATCTCTTGTACATTTCCACATAATTCCGAATTCATCCAAATCATATCTATTCTGGACCATGATTTATGCATATTGGAATAGAATGTATATTGGTTTTTTCCCCAGATTCATTTCTCTCCATGTGTCTAGAATAGATAATTCTTCTATCATTTTAATCAACGTTTCTGATAAAGTCCTTCTATTTTTTTTATTAATTTTACTACTTCTGTAGTCCATTTCATTATTAACAATTATGTTGAAATCTCCCACGATACAAATATTTTCATATTTTATTTCTAGAATCTTTTTATGAAGTTGCTTATAAAACTTCTCTTGTCCAGTATTTGGTGCATAAATAACAACTATACAGAGTCACCTCCAACATCAAAATTCTCCCTTCTTCATCATTAAAAATTTGTTTAGCATTTATTGTTTCTTTCATACAAAGCACCACCCCTCTTTTTTTTTTTTGCTGTGGTAATGAAGAGAATAAGTTTCCCAATTTAGAATATTCCAATAATTTATATTGTTGTCTCTTAATGTGCACTTCTTGAAGTGCTATTATATCTAACTTTAGTTTCACTAATTTAGAGAATGTCTTCTTCCTTTTTATTGGTGAATTCAGCCCATTAATATTGACTGATAACACCTTTATTTCTTCTTGCATTCAATTATTTATATCTAGGCTTTATAGTCCAAGTGCTCTTACTTCTCTAGGTTCTTTTGCTATTGCTCCTTCTCATTCTAAACGTTCTTTTTTCTCCTTTTCATCCTGTATTTGTTTTGGGTATCTTCCTCCTGTTATTAGTACTTCTTGGCTTTTATATACTCGCTCTCTTGTTTCTTGTTCCTCATCTACAGCTAAGTAATTCTCATAAAAATCCATTGCCTTATCCAGTGAGGCCAATCGGTACCCTTTTTCTTGCCAGAAATCCCTTGATCAAAATCCCTTTGGGAATCAGCCACCTGAAGTTTACATTGTGTCTAATCAATACTGAAGTGAGGAAGTGATGCTGTTTTCTTAGATCCCTAACCCTAACCCTAACCCTATTTATTTATTTGTTCAACTTGTATGCCGCCTTTCTCCGAAGACTCAAGGCAACTATACGAGTAGAAGACTCAATGCTTCTACTCTGTTGCAATATTTTCAGGATCAGACTCAATAAGATTAGTAAAAGTTAAAAGTTTAAATATATTTCCTTTTATTTACAATAGGCATTCTATATTCACTGAATATTCACAGATAGAAGCAAGGAAAAGGGTGCATGTAGCTCCTTATATATACAATGGGTGGAGCTATATGTGGGAGTGGTGAATTATGAATACATTAACAAGTGAAGAATAAGTTAACCCCTGATACCCCGTTCATATACTATTTACACATTAGAGAATAAGGCATTTACATCTGACAAATCCCCCTCTAAATGCCGATTCGTTATGCAACACCAATTACATTCAGATTCAGGACAATACAAAACATACAACTTAGAAGTTAAATATTTATGTTGCTTAGAAGGTAAAGGCTTTGTCAATATGTCAGCTAATTGTTCTGAAGTATCACAATGCACTGCTTTGATAAATCCATCCTGAGATAGTTGTCTCACATGTTTAAATTTTATATCTATGTGTCTGGACCTTTGTCCAATAGCATCAGATCTAGATATTTCAATGGCTGCTTTATTGTCTTCATGCATAACAAAAGGCAAAGCAGGTTTTTTCCAAACATCTGAAATTAAATCATTAAACCATACAAGGTTATTTGCAGCTTTGGATAAACAAACATATTCCGCTTCTGTCGTTGAAGTGGCCACTAGTTCCTGTTTACCAGTGTACCAGTAAACTGGACAGTCATTTAATAGGAATATATAACCAGATGTACTTTTTCTACATGAGGTGTCTCCAGCCCAGTCCGCATCTGCGTAACATGTAAGCTTTGGTTCTTTATTGTCATTAGGTTCTAACATTAAACAAAAGTCTAGTGTACTTTTCAGATATCTTAGAATTCTTTTAACAGCTTCCCAGTGATACATTGTTGGTTTGCTGACATGTCTGGATAATAAATTGAGTGGTAAGGCGATATCTGGTCTTGTCCAATTAGATATATAAAGAAGTGAACCAATGATTGATCTATAAAATGTGTTATCCTTGAATTCGGGGGAAGATTCATCAGTATTTCTTAGAAAATCAGTTTGCATAGGAGTATCACAAGGTTTGGCATTGTTTAAATTGCATTTATTTAAAAGTTCTATGATCTTATCTCTCTGAGTAAGTTTGAATCCCCTTCTAGTCTTATTAATTTGAACACCAAGATATTTGTTTACTTTGCCTAGGGATTTTAACGAGAAATGTTCATTTAGTTTAGTTACAAAAGTTTCTCTTCTCTCTTTATGTTTTCCTATGTATAAAATGTCATCCACATAAATCAATACAAATTCAATGTAATCATCACCCTTTTTGACAAAGAAACAGTTATCAGCAGTGGTAGCGTTGAAGTCCATGGTTTTAAGTACTTTTACTAAACAATCATACCATCGTTTACCAGATTGTTTTAACCCGTATAAACTCTTGTTTAACAACCAAATCTCATTTTTGTTTGTGTATTGACTGTGAGGTGCTCTTACGTATATTTCCTTATCTAGTTTTGCGTGTAGATACGCAGTCTGTATGTCATATTGAAATACATCAAGATTGAGTGCTGATGCTACCACTAGAGCTGTTTTGACACTTTCTGTTCTTACAGTGGGGGAATACGTGTCAGTATAGTCCTCCGGATATTTCTGTGCATAACCTTGTGCAACTAGTCTAGCTTTGTATAGAGTATTGCCTCCCTCTAAGTTCTTAATTTTATATATCCACCTGGTACCAATAATTGTTTTATCTTTAGGTGCAATTGCAGGTGTAAATACATTTAATCCTTGTAAACTTTCCATCTCCTTTTTCATCGCTAATTCCCATTTTTCTTTTTCTTCACGAGGGAGTTTTAACACTTCCTCATATGTATTAGGTGTTGTTGGCTCACCATCCATGTGCATTATATAATCCTTGTATTTATTTGGCATTTGATTTCTGGTGTTTCTAATAGTTTTTTCAGGTTTACTATCGTTATCATGCAAATATCTTGCTTCCTTTTTTGTTAGTGTGTCTGTCTTTATTTTGTGTTGGCTATTTGTCCAAGTTTTGGTTTTGTTTTTATATTTGTTGATATTTTGCTTTTCTATGGTCCCTTTCTCATGGGATTTTGTATCTTTGTATTTATTTGGAAATATTTCATTAAGATGTAATTTAGACCAGTTGGCCTGTTCATGGAACACAGCTGTTCTGGAGACTATAAATTTGTTATTATTATCAATGAATCTGTACCCTTTAGTGCCAGTCTCATATCCCATAAATCTGAGCCTTCTGGATACGTTTTCTCCCTTTCTTCTTAATTGCTTAGGTATGTGTACGTCTGCAGTGACTCCGAATATGTGCATGTGTGCTAATTTTGGTTTCCTATTATACATCACTTCATATGGTGTCTTATTTACAATGCTGGACCAGGTTCTATTTTGTGTGTAATTTGAATAATGTAAGGCTTCTGACCAGAATTGTTTGCTTAAGCCAGCATCTTCCAATGTGCATCTAATCATGGTTTGTAATGTTGAATTCTTCCTCTCTGCAATCCCGTTCTGGAACGCAGAAAATGGACTAGATGTGTAATGTAACATTCCTTTGTCTTTTAACCATTGGGAGAATTCTTTAGACATGAATTCACATCCCCTATCTGTCATGATTTGTTTTATTTTGATATTGTGTTGTGTTTCTATGCGTTTGTAAAATTCTTTAAATTTTTGAAAGGTTTCATCTTTGTGTTTTAATGTATAAACAAATCCATAGCGGCTATAATCGTCTACTATTGTCAAGAAGTAACGTTTTCTATAAGTGATTGATGGAGTTAATGGACCAACTAAGTCCATGTGTACTAAATCAAAAATTTTGTTAGTTGATCTAGTAGATTTTCTTGGCCTGGGACTAGTTTTTAGTTTTGTAGATTTACATACTGAGCATTCCAAATAGTTTTCACAATTTTTTATTTTAACACCTTCTGCGTGTTCAGTCATTTTTTGTACTACAGGAAAACTGGCATGTCCTAACTTCCTATGTAAGATGTGAGCACACTCATCATGAATTGGCTTACCTATTTTTGGTTTTTTTTCATTGTGTGCATCTATGTGATCATGAGATATTTTACATTCATCATTATCACTGTTGCTAATATTTTCATCATCTACTTCAATACAATCTCCCATATTTGAATCAATGTTATGCAGCCATTTTTCCTTTGTTATCAGATAAGGTAGGCCTCCTTTAATCATCACAGTGCCTATATTTATTTTATTCTTCTCTAAAGTCGCTTTTCCTTTTGAAAAAACAATGTTAATGTCAGAATCTCTACTTAGTTTTATGGCACTTAGTATGTTATGAGGTATTTCAGGTATTAGCAATACCCCCTCTATTTTTCCTAGACCAGGCAGGGTTACATTCCCTCTACCTAATACTTGAACCTTTTCTTGGTTAGCTACCTTTATTACAAATTTATCTTCTGTAAATGAAGACAATATATTTTTGTTATTAGTGGTGTGATTGGTTGCTCCAGAATCAATAAGCCAATTATTGTTCTCATTTTGCTGTATGTTAGTGTTGTCTTGTTTATTTAACCCATTCAGTGAACCAGGTTTTCTATCCTTTGAATTATCTCTGCCCCCTCTATTCTCTTTGTAATTTGGTGGGCTTCTATATCTATGTCTATCTATGGAAGACTGTCTATAATTGTATTTGTCTCTATATTCTGACCTATGTCTTTCCTTTGAAATTTTGGGGCAATCTCTTCTATTGTGTTCCCTGGATCCACAATTGTGACATTTAAATGTTTCATTATATTTTTCTTGGAAAGCTACTTTCCTATATGGTTTGTGTTCTGTGTGATTGTTAGAACGATTTCTCCTTGAATTGTCTTCTGCTATCAATTTATTGGATAGACTTTCTATGGATAAGTATCCTAGATTGATTGTGTCTAAATGTGACATAAAATTGTCCCATGATGGATCAAGTGAGTTGATAATAACACTTTTCATTGTTTGGTCTGAAATCACTTCCCCCCTCAAATGCAGCTCAGTTCTTATTTTGTTTAAAGATATTAAATGCTCACTTATGGAAACCCCTGGTTTTATCCTAGATGAAAAGAAATCTTTAGACATCCTTGTGGTGGTAGCTACACTATCACTGTGAAACAAATTAAACATGCATTGAATAATTTCTGAAACAGTCAGATTTGGCTTAATGCTGTGATACATTGCAGGAGACACACTAGATATTATTAAGAAAAATGCTCTATGGTGTAAACAATCTATTTTTATAGTCCAAGGTCTTTTTGGGGGACTAGTGATAAAAAATAGTAAGCTTTCCTTCATAAAGACAACCTGGAGCTGTTGATACCATTCTTGCAAGTTAATGCCATCAACCCTTAGCTTCGGGAAGTTACTGGGTAAATTTCCGACATTATTGGGTCCATTACTTACAACCTGAGGTAGTCCGTGGTCTCGTAAATGCAGAAAATTGCAAAACGGCGTGGGGATGCTCGCAACGAGTCTGCGCGGTCTTCTCGTCAGTTCATGTCTTCCCGGGCTGTCTGCGTAGTCTTGCGCATGCGCGTTGTCCATTTCTTCTTTGGAGTCGTCGTGGAAGGTTCTCCCCATTGCGGCTCGCTTGTTCTGCTCCTCCTCGGACGAATCGGTCTCTGGTTCGATTTTGGGAGTCCTGACGACGGCGGCTGTTCTTCCTCTTCTTTTGAGGGCGTTGGTGCTTGCTTCGGTCTGTGGCGTAGGGCGGTATCGGCAGGGCTCTCTGGGTTCGGGCGTCAGCGCTCTCGTAGTCAGGATGGGAGCGGGCAGGTCTTGAGGCATTGGCTTGCTCGCTCGCTTCTTCGTTAGCTTTTTAGTAATTTTTAGTTTTGGCCCAAATGCGGCAAAAAGCGTTTTCATTGCTGATTTTATTTGGTAGTTTGTTGAATCACCTTCACTTTCTGATTCTGATTCTTCTGAGGTGTTTGAATCTTCTTTTTCATTTTCGTTGTCTGGTAATGTTTTTCGCGCCAGAAATTTTGAATTGAGCTTTTTGATTGGCTCTGCTTCGCTCATCTTGGAGGCCTGTTGAAACCAAGATGGCTGCCATTCAAAATTTCGCGCGGGATCACCGTTTTTCTTCTTCGCAATGATTTTCTCTGCAGTCATATCACTCACTATTTTTGGGTCTTTAGACTTTTCATTAGTGATGTTTTTCTCTCTTGCTGCTCCGCTGTTCTTCAGCATATCTTGGAGGTTCGCGATGAGGCTTTCATCATTCTTCTGGCTCTTTAATAATTTTAATATCTCTGACCTGAGTTCGTTATTCTCTATCTCGATTTCCTCCTGGTCATCATTTTCATCTATTATTTCTTCGTCTTCGGTGGTGTATTCTTCGGATTCTCTCGAAATTGCGTTTGTGGATTCGTTGATTATTTCTTGTTCTGTTTCCATTTCTTTGCTGTAGGCCCTGGTGTTGGGCCTATCTTTCTTAGACATTTTTAAGTTTTTATTGAGTCAATTAACCATCCTCTGCTACCAGCTTGTTGCAATATTTTCAGGATCAGACTCAATAAGATTAGTAAAAGTTAAAGGTTTAAATATATTTCCTTTTATTTACAATAGGCATTCTATATTCACTGAATATTCACAGATAGAAGCAAGGAAAAGGGTGCATGTAGCTCCTTATATATACAATGGGTGGAGCTATATGTGGGAGTGGTGAATTATGAATACATTAACAAGTGAAGAATAAGTTAACCCCTGATACCCCGTTCATATACTATTTACACATTAGAGAATAAGGCATTTACATCTGACATACTCGTATAGCTTAACGCACTGTAAGCCACCCTGAGTCTCCGGAGAAGGGCGGCATATATATCAAATTAAAAAAAAACAACAAAAAAAACCCCTATACGAGTATAGGGAAGACTAGGGAAGGTGATAATAATTACTGGTTAAAAAAATTAATTGCCAAAATGTCGACTTTAAATATAACAAAAATAGGTAAAAAGGCATCATCGACACCGGCCTCAATATCTTCTAGCCCTTCTAATCAGAGGTAGGTTGAAAGCACCTTACAGCCTGAGAAAGCTGACTCATCACAAAAGGAGGTATTAATATTATTACAGGCATTACAAGAATCTGTGACCCGAAGCCCTAGCATAATTTTTACCATGCACCTAATGGTAAGCCCTACCCCAAAAATAAGCCCCAGTTAAGAGTCTGTCCACTCCGTTTTTGTTTGTCTGCAACCATGGCCGCGATGGGGCAGGCAGGCCGGATCGCATGCCTCCCCCCTGTGCCTCTGCCTGTGCCTGCTGTTTTTTTTTTTTTAATTGCAAAAGTTTTACAATTACATTTTCACCCCTTTTCTCCCCCACCCCCCCAAATTTCCCAACCTCCCTAACCCTCCCTAACCCTCCCCTCCCCCCAGACTTCCCTATAATATACTCATACTCATAAAGAACCCTAATATAACACTTATATATAAACTTGAACCCCTCCCTCCCCTGTATAATTTTTCTCTTTACCTCATTACAGTAAAAAATTTCCAATACATTATTTTCAAATAAAAGCTATTTGATACTTTCTAGTTTGATATTTGTTCTGAACATATTCTATCCACTTTTTCCATTCCCATTCATAAGTCTCTTGTGAACAATCTTTTAGATATGCTGAAATCTTCGCCATCTCTGCAAAACTGGCCATCTTCAAAGTCCATTCCTCGATAGTGGGCAAAGCTTCATTCTTCCAGTATTTACCTATCAACAATCTTGCTGCTGTTATCATATACAATATCAATTTTGTTTCACCCAATGTAAAACCCTTAACTATACCCAATAAAAACAGTTGTGGAGAAAATTGAATTTTTTTCTTCAAAACATTCTGCATGACCTACCAAATTTTTATCCAAAAAGCCTTAACTTTCCTACAGGTCCACCAAACATGATAATACGTAGCATCCAAACATTCACATCTCCAACATTTTGGCTGAACATTAGGGTACATACATGACAACTTTTTGGGATCTAAATGCCATCTATAAAACATTTTGTAAAAATTTTCCCTCAGATTCTGCGACTGTGTAAATTTAACATTCTGAACCCAAATTTTTTCCCCATGTTTCCAGCATCACTGGTTCTTCAAAATTCTGTGCCCACTTAATCATACAGTCTTTAACTAATTCGGTTTCTGAATCTCTTTCTAGCAAAACATTATAAAGCCTTTTGATATGCATTGGACCTTTCTCTCTTATATGTCTAACCAATTCTTCCTCATGCAACATAATACCAGTTTTTTGGTCCTCTTTCCATCTCAATTGTAATTGATTATATTGTAGCCAAGTTAAATTAATCCCTTCGTACAACAGTGTCTGCAATGTCTTCAGCTGCCATCTGCCCGCATCTGTAAAAAGAACCTCATTATATAAAACCCCCCCGAATGACATTATATTTGTATTCCACAAAGTATGACCAAGATCCAACCATAGCGGTATTTTATAATCCCATTTGAGTCGGTGCTTCTTCCAAACTCTCATCAAAGAATCTCTAAGTATATGACTTTTAAATACTTTATCTACTTTGTCGTCGTAAAATAAGTAAGCATGCCATCCAAATTCAAGATCAAAACTTTCTGCATTCAATATTCCAGTCTTTTTCCTTCCAAACCAATCACTTGTTAAAGTTAAAGCTGCTGCATCATAATATAGCTGTAGGTTTGGAAGTTTAAGACCTCCTCTTTCTGGAACATCTTGCATAATTTTCAATTTCACTCTCGGCTTCTTCTCGTTCCAAACAAACTTATTCACTCCAGATTGCCAAACTTTCAATTGTTTATCACTTTTAAGCACCGGAATCATTTGAAACAAAAAAAGAAATCTTGGCAAAATGTTCATCTTAACTGCTGCTATTCTTCCAAGTAGAGACAGCTGCAGTTTTTTCCAAGTCTCCATATCTTTCTGCACCTCTCGCCACAACACCTCATAGTTATTTTGAAACAATTTCATATTTGATTCTGCAACCTGAACTCCTAGATATTTTACCTTAGGTACAGTCTCAAAACCTGCCCTCCTTTCAAGCTCATGTTTACGATCTTGTGTCATGTTTTTAGCTATCATTTTAGTCTTTTTTGGATTCAATCTAAAACCTGAAACTTTACCATAGTCTTGTATAATGTCCTTCATCAAGATTATTGATTCCATTGGTTGTGATAGGGTAACAACCAGATCATCTGCAAATGCCTTTATTCTGTAATCCTCTTGCCTAATCTTTATACCTCTCAAGATATTAGAGTCCCGTATTGTATTTAGCAAGACTTCTAGTGTTAAAATAAATAAAAGTGGGGACAGCGGACATCCCTGTCTTGTTCCTTTTTCAATTTTAAACTCTGTTGTCAGACTTCCATTAATAATGATCTGTGCCTTTTGCTCTTGATAAATTGCCGAAATCGCCTGTATAAATTGATCCCCAAAGTCCATCTTTTTCAAAGTCTTTAATAGAAAATTCCAATCCACTCTGTCAAAGGCCTTCTCTGCATCCAAGAAGACCAGCACTGCAGGGATCTGTTTATTCTTCTCAAGATATTCCAATAAATCTATTACTTGCCTTACATTGTCCTTCATATATCTGCCCTCGATAAATCCCGCTTGATCATCATGAATCACCTTCTGAATTACTGGCATCAACCTGTTGGCTAGTACTTTCGCAAAAATTTTATAATCTGTATTCAAAAGAGATATTGGTCTATAGTTCTCTGGTTTTTTAGGACCGATTTGTTCTTTTGGTATCAAAGATATGTAAGCTGTTGTCCATGATGGGGGTATTTTACCCCCTTGCTGAATATTGCAAAATAAATCTCTAAGTTGTTCCACCATTTCAGCTTGCAAAGTTTTATAATACACTGCAGTCAAGCCATCCGTGCCAGGAGCTTTGGCTGTTTTTAACTGTTTAATTGCTACTATTATCTCCTCCTCTGTTATAGGATAATTCATTCTTTCCTTTTGTTGATCAGTAATTTTTGTAACTCTTTTATCGTTTAAATATTTTTCTATAAGTCCATTCTGCACCTCCTCTTTAGCATATAATTTAGTATAATAGTCCACAAAAGCTTCTTTAATTAATTTTTGTTGAAAGATTTCTTTCCCTCCAATATCAATACTATCAATAGTCCGTATACTTTGTTTTTTCCTCAATGTGTAAGCCAGCCATCTGCCCGGTTTATTAGCGTTACAAAATGTGTTATGCTTCGCATATTGT
The DNA here is from genome assembly GCF_059756535.1 of Pantherophis guttatus. NCBI lineage: Eukaryota > Metazoa > Chordata > Lepidosauria > Squamata > Colubridae > Pantherophis > Pantherophis guttatus. The sequence goes on from NC_142074.1 coordinate 496,293, forward strand.
AAATTTGTTGCAACTTGTTCCGCCATAAGCATTTGAAATTGGTCTTTCAAAAGTTTTATAGCACTACATATTCTTTCATCTGTTGGATCTTTAATAAGTAACTGTTCTTTATTCTTTATTTCTATTTCCAGTTCAGATCTTTTCTTTTGTCGGAACAGTCTATGTTTAGAGTTCATGTAGATAAGTACCCCTCTCATATAAGCTTTACTTGCATCCCACACAATTTCAATTGGGGTACCTTTATTCAAATTTATTTCAAAAAATTCTTTCAAATGCTTTTTAAGTTCTGTTATATTTTTTTCATATCCAAACAAATTCTCATTTAATCTCCAAGAACGTCTCTCAACCTTGTCCATCTCAATTTCTATCCATACTGGGCTATGGTCAGTCAAAGTTCTTGGAAAAATCTTTGTTCTTTTTGTCTTAACAAGTAAATCATCTGTCAACAAAATAAAGTCAATCCTAGAGAAGGATCTGTGTCTGTCAGAAAAAAAAGTATAGTCCAATTCTTTTGGGTTATGTATTCTCCAAACATCTTTTAGTTCCATATCTTCTTTCATGTCAAAAAAGGTCTGTGGTAATCTGATTCTAGACTTTGCCAAACTCTTTTTATCTAATTTAGAATCAATTACTCCATTCCAGTCTCCCATAATTAAAATAGATCTGTAATCCCATTGCAATATTTTAGTATGTAACATCTTATAGAAATAGTCCTGTTGTTGATTGGGAGCATAAATCCCCATCAGAAGAATTTGGCCATTTGCGGTAGACAATTCAATTGCTACAAACCTACCATCTTCATCTGTTTCTATAACTTTAACTGTTAACTTTTTATTTACATAAATTACCACACCATTCTTTTTTTGCGAAGTTGAAGATATAAAATGTGTTCCTAGTTTGGAGTTTATCAAATATTTTTGATCTTGCGTTGTGATATGCGTTTCTTGTAAACAAATTATATCATTATTAAATTGTTTCAAATATGTAAATAATTTCTTCCTTTTCTGTGCTGAATTCAACCCATTAACATTCCAGGATAAACACTTAAGCATCATCAGCCTCTTTCTGGAGCAAAGAGCAAAATAATTGAAGATCATCCGAAAGCTTCGATCTCGCTCCTCCCATAGCTCCAATCTCTTGTGCAGTACTCTTATCTGCCTCCTTGTCTTGTCTTTCCTGTTGTTGTTGTTGCTTTTGTTTAAGTAACTTAGCTTGAGCTCGAGTTATACGTTGATCCTTAACTTCAATCATCCGAGCCGGGTCCAAGATTGGAGAAGATTCCAGCAAGGGCTCATCCAGAAAACCTCCTTCTGCACCTTGCACTTCTTCTAATTCCTGCTTAGACTGTTCTTGCAGTTCTCGTTGAGGTTGCTTCTCTTCACTCTCTTTAATCTCCAAAACTGTAGATGTACGTGGGGATGGTGTTCTTTCCTTGAGAATAGTAGTGTAGAAGTGCTGTGCCTTCTCCACGGTATTCAAACGGTATCTTTGTCCCTTGTATCTGAAAATTATGCCAACTGGTGCGTCCCACCGGAAAGGTATCTGTAAATTTTGCAATTCCTTAACAAGAAAACCAAATTCTTTTCTAGCTTTCAGCATTTTAGGAGGCAATTCTTTATAAATTCCAATTCGTGAGCCCCCCACTTGTACGGAAGTGTAAAAGGATTTTTGCAGGATATCATTTCTTATTTCTCTATCTGTAAAATATATGACTACATCTCTAGGTAATTGTCTTTGTCTGGCCACCCAAGAGTTCACTCTGTAAATTTTGTCTATTTTGTGAAAAACCACATCTGGATTAACTTGTAAAATCTTAGCCAGGGCCTCAGAACAGACTTGTCTCAAATCCTGTCTTTCCTCCTCTCGAATTCCTCGAAGCCGTATAGCAAACTCCATTGCCCTGAATTGTATCATGACAATCTCGTCTTCAACTCTCTGCATTTTATTGTCAACATCAGCAATTTTATAATCATTGTCTTTCATCTTAACATTAACTTCTGATTTAAATTCTTCAACTTTAAAATCAACTTTCCCAATAAATTCTGCCAGGCCAGATGCCACTTCTGATATTTTTTTGGTCACCTTGTTTTGATTCTGTTTCACCATATCTTTAACTTCATTAATTTCCTGCATAAATTCCTGGTGTGATTTTTGAAGTTTGTCATCTATCCCCTGATGTGATTTTTGAAGTTTATCATCTATCTCCTGTTGAGATTTTTGAAATTTATCATCCAAAGTTTTAGAAATAAATTCTTTTAAATCTCCCACATCAAATTCTTTTTTCTGGGTCTGTAACTGCTGAGCAGGGGGAAGTTGCGTTTCATGTTTATGTGTGGGGGATCCCCCCCCTGTTGCCTTCCCTTCCTGCTTCTTTGAAGCCATCCTGCCACGTGATCTAGTTTTTCTAAAGAGGGAAGTTCCTTTTCCTTTCCCTCCTGCACAAAGACTTCTAAAAAAGTCCCCCAGATTTGATCAAATAAAGGTTGAAGTAAAGCAAAGTCAAATTTTGAAAGGGAGAAATTTTCCAATTGTTTCTCTTATAACAAGCAAAGCAACTTTGTAGCAACTTGGAAACTTTGTAACAAAGCAAAATAACTTCACCAATCCACACTCGCTGGCTCGTTAACTCTGAGGCTAAACGCCATGTTTTTTCTAAGCACTTTCACTCATTCGCGTTTTCTCAGGTTGAAAAGTCAACAAAGCGCTGATACTTGCGTTTCCAAAATTCAGGATTCAGATAGTTTCACTGTTGATTAAAGCTGGTTCTTTCGCTTTAAGTTTCCTGCAGCCGGCTTGTTCTGCAAAGGCAGAATCGTCCCACGTCGCCCGGAGTTTCAGCAGGTTGGGAGGGAGCCACGCCTGTTCTCTCCCCAGAAGCTTCCCTGGGGGGTTACAGGGGCTCGACCTGTGCCCTGCGATCTCTCCTTCTTCAATCCTACGGATTTAGAAGTTTTCGAGCCGCTTCCTCGTCTCGGAGCGGCTCTACGGGCGGCGGGGCTGGCGGAGCTTCAAAGGGCGCCGCCGTCGCCGAAGACAGGGAAACCGGAAGTCCCCTGTGCCTGCTGTTGATGCCGCCACTGTGAGGTAGCCTGAATGCCAAGAGAGCTGGGGCAGAGGCAAGCAGAGGCTGCCTATTTTCTATCCCTGCCCTCAATCAGGGAATCCGGCAGGTGGGTGGGCAGGTGGGCAGGGATAGGAGCTGGCCAGAGCCTCAACGATCAGTTAAAACTGCCTTTTCATTCACATTCACCATCAATATTGTAATACATCCCTTTATTTTTCAAAAATGTGTACTTGTATTGACCATGATTAGCCTCCTTGAACACCAATAGGAAGGTGCAGTATTCTGTGCATGAGCCATAGAACTGTAGACACTTGCACCCTCAAAGCTCATAGTGCTTCCTCACTTGGGGCACACCACTGCTACATTCAACTTCGCAGCTCAGCTAAACTCTTCAGCTGTGGCGGCTGCAGTTCCCATCACCTTTGGAAAACCTGGGCGATGGAAATCTTAGGCCAGGCTCCTCACAGCTGAAGCAATCCGACTCGCCCAGGGTCAGGTTGGCCATCACGGGAGGCTTATTCCTCATGTGTGGCAGAGCTGAAGGATGAGGGTAGATGGGGGTGGTGCCTTGCCGCAGCTCCTGTCACTCGGCCCCCACTTCCTGTGACAACTAACCTGATCCTGGGCAAGCTGGATAGCTTCACCTTTAGAAGGGGAAAGCTGGCATAGCCATGGCTGGAGAATTGGGACGAGGTGCAGGCGGCAAGGTGGGAGTGAGGCAGGGGCCAGGGGTCAACACTCCACCAGGCTGCAGCAGGAGGTAGAGGGAGGCATGTGCCCAAAGGGCATTGGCCTGCGTGCCTTGGATCAGCTGCAGCATGCCGTGGAGAGTATGGCTGACATGGGGCGAACAGGTGGCAGATGCGTACATGACTGCACTGTGGTGGCAGTGGCAGTGCTTCAGTGCCTGGCCAACTGGGATGAACCCACTTTTGACTCGACCTCTTTCCCTCTTTCTTCTCCCGCTCCTCCTTTGCTGCCTCTGTCTCCCCCTCCTCTTGTTCCACTTCCTGTCCACTTTGACAGTGGTGGGATTGACATGTGTCTACAACACTAGCCTGCCTCATTGTAGATGAGGTCATTAAGTACCATAAAATGAAAGATGAGATCTGCACTGGGGCATGAAAGGAAGATGCCACAGTTGCCTTGGACGCAGAGATAAAAAACAAACAAACCCAAGAAATCTCTGGTTCAAAAAAGGAGAGTTTGTGGGCAGATTCACTGCTCATTGAGTTGTGTTTGCAATGAGAGTGTTGAGCCCACTGCTCGTCCTCCATATTTTAAGAAGCACTGGGCTTCCGGTTTGGTTTCTGTCGCCGCCAGACGGTCTTTCGGGACCGCCAGCCTCGTCGCCCGTAAAGAGCCGTCTCTACAGCTGAGAGATGGCTCGAAAAACTCCATCTCCTGGAGGAGACGTGAGATAGAGGTGGCGAGGACAGGTAGAGCTCTCTGCGAACTCCCCAGAGGTTTTTTTTTTACTCTTGGGGAGGAAGCAGAATGTGGCTCCCTATTCAGCTCGCTGCTGCTCCGGGCGTCGGAGGAACTCTGCTTTTTGCAGAGCCAGGCGATGGGACCAATCCAATTAACGAAATCTAACAGATTGTCTGAAAACAGGATGAAATCTGGATTTGGGACCCTAAATCGCAAGTATTTCTAACAATCCTATGAGTGATTTTAAAAGTGAAGAAAGAAAGTTTTAAAATGGCGACTGGCTGAGGCTTGAGAAGAAGAAAGCTGAAAGCGAAAGTCCTTCCATTTGAATAGCTTAATATGTTACAAAGTATCTGAAACAATGGCGCTGGCTAGAATTGAAGAGAAAAATTTCTATTTCATGTTTCTTCCTTCTTAGAGACTTGATATTGATATCGTTTGGAGAAAAGTCTTTTTTTTAAAAAAAGAGTTTGTTTGTGTGGCAGGATGGCGTTAAAACTGACAAAGCCAGACAACCAAGCTGTGGGGGGGGGGTTCCCCCATTTACAAATCATATGAGCAAGTTTTGAGCTTGCAGATTCAGAAGAATGGCTCTAAAGACCTAAAGGAATTTGTTTTGGAGGAGATGGCAAGACATGATGAGATTGTGAACCAGAATCTTGAAAAATTCAGGCAGGAAATTAAAGAGTTGGTACAACAAAAGTATGATAATCTGAAACAACAGATTGTAACAGCTTTGAAAAGCTTTTCAGAAATAGTTATAAAGATGGATAAAGATACCAACTTAGAATTAGAGTCTAAAATGAAGGAAGCTGATTATAAGATTTATAATCTGGATAATAAAATACAAAGAATGGAAAATGATTTGATAAATATTCAAGAAAATAACTCAGAAGTAAAGCCTAAAATAAAGAAAGCTGACCACAAGACTTACAATGCAGATAATATAAAACAAAGGATTGAAAGAGAAGTCACAATGATGCAATATAGGTCCATGGAATTTGCGGTCAGAATGAGGGGAATACAGGAAAATAACAGAGAGGACTTGAGAAAGATGTCTGCTGAAGTTCTGGCTGTGATTTTAAAGGTTAGTCCTGAAGAGGTATCCTGTAAGATTGATAAGGCCTACAGAGTAAATTCTTGGGTTGCAAAGCAAAGGCAGTTGCCTAGAGATGTGGTGATTTACTTTACTGATAAAGGAATAAGAAATGATATTGTGCAAAAGTCTTTTAACTCCACTCTAGAAATGAATGGAAGGAAGATTTGGATATATAAAGAGCTGCCGTCCAAAATGTTAAAAGATAGAAAGGAATTTGGATTTTTGGTGACTGAGCTAAAGAAACAAAACATCCCATTTAGGTGGAATGCTCCAGTTGGTATAATATTGAGATACCAAGGAGAAAGATATCAACTAAATACTGTTGAAAAAGTGGAAGAATTTTACTACAAGGTTTCTAAAATGGATCCAACATCTCCACGTATGCCATCAGTGTCAGGAACACAGGAGGGGAATAAAGAAAAGCAAAATGAACAAGAGATTGTAACTCAGGCTAAGCAGATGGAGATGGAGGTAATGGAAAAACAACAAGTTACAGAGGCCCTTTTGGATGAGCCGCTTTTGGATTCTCCTTCAGAGGTTATAGCTGAATTACCTATAAATATAAGAGAGGCGGCTTTGGATTTTAATGAGATGTCTTATCAAGTTACAGACCAGCATGGAACTCAATCAGCTGATATACAAGTCCTAGAAAGGCAACTAGGATGGAGATCTAAACCACAAAAAGTTAAGAAAAGAAGAAGCAGGTTCTACAAAACAAAAATTTTTTAAACCAAACAACAGTCTAATGCCAGTTACTTAAGAGACGATTAAATATAATAAGCGGGATTTATAGATGGCTGATACATGAAAATATAATTGAGGCAAATTATTGATTTATACTATTTTGAGAAGAATAACAGATCTCTGCAGTGCTGGTGCTTTTGGGATGTGGAAGATGGCCTCTGATTGAGTGGATTGGAACTTTCTATTTTGGACTCTTTGAAAAAATGGATTACGTATATGCTGAGTTATAAGGCAAGAGAACTATGGGATTGGGGCATGCAGAAGATTTGGTTGTTACCCCAATGTGGTGGTTGGAATTAATAATCTAGATAAAAGACACTACAGAAGATACTATATGGAATATAAATATAAAGTCACTCGGGTGGTTTTTTATATACGAAAATACTTATTATTGATGGGGGCAGATGGTAATGGAAGATACTGAATATACTGTTGGAAGCTGAACCTGATGTTACCCTAACATGGGCGATGGAATTAATAATCTAGTTGAAAGACATTACAGAAGATACTATATGGATTACAAATTTAAAGTCATTTGAGGATTTTATTTATATATGGAAATATTTTTTAGTTGTGTGGTGTGGGCAGAAGAACAAAGATATTAAAAATATTATGTATGGTAGACCTGTAGGAAAATGGGTGGAGATGGGTTAGGTTACTGATTGTTTAGTTTAGGAAAAGGGATGTTATGTTTAGATATAAATATACGTAAAAGATTTGAATTAAGAAATATATGTATGGGGGTGGAGGAAATGGGTAGATTATGAGTTGAATAAATGTCAAATTAGGATTTATCATATAGTTTTATAGCTGAAGGTTGCTTTGAAATGTATAGTATAGGGGGGATATAATAACAATGTTAGAAAGAAATGGGTAGCATGTGGGGGGTGGTGTAAAAGGATGGTAAAGTATTATATAATTTGATATCAATTTGGATTTTATTTTTGGAGAAGCCATGGGGGGTGGGGAGGGTGAGGGGGGGTTAGGGAGGAGGAGGGGAAAAAAGGGGGAAAAATCTGTATTTGAAAAACTTTTTCAATAAAAAAAAAAAGAAGCACTGTTCTGAGGGGGCACCAATTGGGAGCATTCTTTTGATCCCAAAATATGATATGATAACACGCACACCCATTTTTTGTCCCTGATAAAGACCTGGTGATGTGAGACTGATGTGAGAGAGGTCTAGGAGTTTTAGTGGATCATCATTTAAATATGAACCATATGTGTGTTGCAGCCATAATCCTAGGCTGCATTAATGGAGATAGAATCAAGACCATGTGAATACCACTTTATAATGGCTTGGTAAAATCACGCTTGGAACATTGCATTCAGTTTTGGTCACCATAATATTAAAAAGATGTTGAGACTCTAGAAAGAGTACAGAGAAGAACAGCAAAGATGATTAGGAGATTGAAGGCTAAAACATATAAAGAACAGTGGCAGGAATTGAGTACGTCTATGGTAGTCTAATGAAAAGGAGGGCTGAGGGGACATGGTAATAGTGTTCCAGTATTTGAAGGGCTGCCACAAAGAAGAGGGAGTCAACTTATTTTCCAAAGCACCAGAAGGCAAGACAAGAAGCAAACTATGGAAACTAACTAAGAAGAGAAGCAATCTAGAACTTTCCTCACAGTGAGAACAATTAATCAGTGGAAGGGCTTCCCTTCAGAAGTTGAGTGCTCCATCACTGGAAGTTTTCAAAAAAAAAAGACTGGACAGCTATTTGTCTGGGATTGTACAAGATCTCCAGCCATGGGATAGGGGGTTGCACTAGAAGATCTCCAAGGTCCCTTCCAGCCTCATTATTATTCTATTCTATTCTATTCTATTCTATTCTATTCTATTCTATTCTATTCTATTCTATTCTATTCTATTCTATTCTATTCCTCTACTCTACTCTACTCTACTCTACTCTACTCTACTCTACTCTACTCTACTCTACTCTACTCTACAAGATGGAAAGCATAGCTAATATACACTGTGAGGTGGGTTTATTTATTTATTTATTTATTATTTAAATTTCTATACCGCCCTTCTCCAGAATAGGACTCAGGGCGGTGAACAGCCAGAATAAAAAACAATACATACAAAATTTAAAAACAATTTAAAATAATTAAATATTATTGGCCGTAAATTAAAATAACCCAATTTAAAATCAATTTAAAATTAACTCAAGCCAGCCCCGCTAGTTGAAATAAATGGGTTTTCAGGGCCCGACGAAAAATCCGGAGGTCTGTTATTGTACGTATCTCTGGGGGGAGGTTGTTCCAGAGGGCGGGCGCCGCCACAGAGAAGGCTCTCCCCCCTGGGGGTCGTCAGCCGACATTGTCTGGCGGACGGCACCCTGAGGAGGCCCACTCTGTGCGAGCGTACTGGCCGGTGGGAGGCTATTGGTGGCAGAAGGCGGTCTTGTAAGTACCCCGGCCCTAAGCCATGGAGCGCTTTAAAGGTGGTCACCAACACCTTGAAGCGCACCCGGAAGACCACCAGGAGCCAGTGCAGCTCGCGCAGGAGAGGTGTTACATGGGAGCGCCTCGTCGCCCCCATAATCCCCTGTGCGGCCGCGTTCTGGACCAGCTGGAGCCTCCGGGTGCACCCCAGGGGGAGCCCCATGTAGAGAGCGTTGCAGTAGTCCAGGCAGGAAGTGACGAGTGCCTGAGTGACTGTGCGTAGGGAGTCCCGATCTAGAAAGGGGCGCAACTGGCGTATCAGGCGGACCTGATAAAAAGCTCCCCTGGCCAGGGCCGTCAAATGATCTTCTAACGACAGCCGTGCATCCAGGAGGACGCCCAAGTTACGAGCCCTCTCCGTGGGGGCGAGTGATTCGCCCCCAATAGCCAGCGATGGCGTCAGCTGGCTATATCGGGACGCTGGAAGCCACAGCCACTCGGTCTTGGAGGGGTTGAGTCGGAGCCTGTTTCTCCCCATCCAGGCCCGCACGGCCTCCAGGCACTGGGACATCACTTCAAGGGCATCGTTGGGGTTGGGCTGAGAGTGAGTGACTGACCCATTGGCCCCCCAAATAGTTTTCATAACCAAGGGAGGCCGAGAAAGAGACCTTCTCCTGCTCTCTACTCAGCACCTGAACCTCCACAGCAAACTGGTTCTGTTCACATCTCCTGCTGTAATAGGTGGCATGTTGTTTTCATGTGATATGTAAAGGCTAAGATAGATGAAGAGATGAAACTGAGAATGAGATGTTAGATTGCACCCTACCCTACAGCTCCTCCCAAAGCTGAAGTTGCCTGGCATTTGAGGACATACTTGTTTGGACTTGGCTTTTCTTTGCCTCCAACTGTTGCCCAAACTGGCTATTTTGCCAGGTCAATGGTTCCCTCTGCCCAGCAGGGGGCACACTAAGATTACTGATCATCTCAATGGCAAGTTGGAAGCCCTCCCAGTCACATCTGGCAATGGGCAGCCTGGAAAGATTTGTGAGGAAAGGCAATGTGGAAATGAAGGTGTTACCCAAAAAGAAGTAGTTGGAACATTGCAATACTTGGTTGAGTGCTCAGGAAAAAGCAGAACTCTGGGTTTCTGAGAGCTTTTTAATGTGCACCCTAAATGGCTGCTACGTAGAAAGGCCTCTTTGCAAAAGTGTACTTGCGGCAGCTATTGGGAATTGCAAAATTTCATTTTTCAAAAAAACAACCCGAAGAGGCCCCTCCTGATCGCTCAGAAGTTCCTTTAACTCCAGTGGATTGCTACATTCCCCAATTCACTTTGAGCACCCACAGAATTATTCCTGCCTTTGCTTTCTTATCATCCCCGCAATGCAGGAGAGAGAAGTCTGAGAAAGCCTGAAAGGGGAGCTCTCCACACCTTCCCTCTGCAGCCATGGAAGGCGATCGGCCTGAGAAATGGCCTGGGCAGGGTCCCTGTGCAAAATGCTCCAGCTGCCAGGAGCAGACCCCTCTTATCCTTCCCATCTCCTTGTGAGCTGGATTAGTGGGCTGGTCCCGAGGGCAACCGAGCAAGTTCTGGGAGTTACTCAGGGTCAGGACTTCTGTGACTCAGCACTGCTTTCGTGTGTGTTGGAAGGATCGTCCAACTCACCCTCTTGGGCTAGGTCCACCCTCTCTGAGGGTTTTTGAAGGAAGTTCTCTAACAACTCATTGATTCCTTTTTCCATGTTGCAAACAGAAATGTTCTCTGGCATATGAACCAAAGTCTCCATTTGAAGTTCTAAGGATTCAAAGATGCTAATTTTGCAGGGAAAAGGAATCAACAACCATTCAATATAGGAACTTTGTTAAAGAAACTTGCAAACACTATTGGTTTTTCTAGAACAAAAATACCAACACAGCTAGAGGCCCCACATCTTTATTTCCAAAGAAACCTTGTATTAATGAGAACAATTCAAAAGATTTTAGGAGAAGCTTTATACTAGCAGCAAGATATTTGCCTACTGCGGTTGAATCCTTGTAAGAATTTTGGAGCCTTGTACATGAACTTTCTGACACACTGACTGTGTTGCAAGCCAGTGCAGCAGGGACACACCTAGCCCCCACCCCCAACCCCATGACGTGTGGTCTTAATATCCCTGAGAACGAACCTGGTATGCCTTGTATATCACATTATATGGCTTAGCAAGTTATGGAAACCCAGGCAATTGTGTCAATAAACCATGGTTATACAAATTACTGACAATAGCCACTCTGTGAACTGGGACCTTGGTATCTAACCCCAATCCTTCCCATGAGTAATTTGGTCTGGGCAAATAATGCCACCTAGATCATAATGTCATGGGGTAAACATACGAACTATGTCATTTGCATCAGTCACCTAATGTGTGTGATATCTACAGGACATACATGAGGTTGCCGGGACTTCTCCTGGATGCTCATATCCCTGCCTCCTTCACATCTCCCAAACTAGTCTGGAGCTTCATATTTAGAAGACTAAGCTTTTCATCTTATATGCCAAGGAATAAAGTTTACTGAAGTTAAAAAGACTAAGCAGATCAATGAAAGCTTAAGATGGAGTGGTTAATAAGCATACAGGCATAGCTTGTAATAGGTAGGCCTGTAGGCACAACTGGGTCACACGAAGTTGACCAGAGATGGAGTCACCGAGAGCATCTGCATAATCCTCCCAGAGGATTTCTGGGAGAGCAAAAAGGAGCGAGCTGAGAGCTGCAAAGAACTAGGACTTTGTACAGCAGATAAAGGTAGCAGCCTCGGGATTTAGTCCCTGAGAGCATCTGTATAACACCAGAAGATTCTTACAACTAAAAATCCAAAGCAGAAAGTCTACAAGATTTGTATCTGCACAAATCCTAAAGAGTAAGATGCAAGGTGCATGCTATGCTTGTCCTCCTGCCCGTGGAAGACTCAAATTATACCTGCATCGAGCGCAAACTAATCAGATTGTGAGAGGAGAGAGCAGAAACTTCAGAACTCATCTAGAGTGGACAGGTATTCTTTTACCATTCTCCTGCCTTTTTAAATTTGAATTTCTAGTCTGTCTTTTGTGGTTCTGTTTTTGGTAGATGGGTTACTTTTTCTTTTTGTATGAAGACAGATGCAAAGAAAGAATTAAGCAGCTTTGCTTTCTCCCCGTGCTCACCACTTTCTTGCCCACTTCTCCCATTAATGGACTGATTGTTTCCTTGACTTTTTTCTTGCTTTCTATGTGTTGAAAGAAACTTTTATTATTATTTTTATTTTATTCCTACAGGAATGGCTTCTGGCATGGGGACAATGTGTTTGGAAAACAGCTGGTTCCCCTCATCCGTAGGTCTATAAACTAAAGCTAGAAGGGGAAGGAGACCAATTTTGGGACCAAACCCGAAGCATGAAGTCCAAGACAATAAATCAGACAATGAGGAAGGAGGTAGTGAGAAGGAAGGGGCATTGAGGCCAGGGATGAAATGCTCCCAGTTCGGATCGGATCGCTCGATCCGGTAGCGATGGCAGCGGGTGGTTCACAGAACCGGTAGCAAAAATCCCTGCGCGCACCCCCCCCATGCCCAGCTGAGCCACATGATCATCAGACTCAGAAACAGAGCTAGTTAAGGACTGTATGATAAAATGGGCACAAAATATTGAAGAACCAATAATGATGGAAACGTGGGAAAAAATATGGGTTAGAAATGTAAAGTTTACGCAAGCCCAAAACTTAAGAGAGAATTTTTATAAAATGTTTTATAGATGGCATTTAGATCCTAAAAAGCTAGCCTGTATGTATCCAAGTTTGTGACCTAAGTGTTGGAGATGCGAATGTGATGATGCCACGTATTATCATATATGGTGGACATGTAAAAAAATTAAGGCATTTTGGATAAAAATATGGTGGATTATCCAAAACAATCTCAAGAAGAAGATAAAATTTACTCCACAGTTCTTTCTGTTGCGTATAATTACAGATTGTACGGTCATAGAGACTAAACTGATTCTAAATTTAATAACAGCAGCCAGACTTCTGGTGGTGCAGTACTGGAAGAAGGAAGACCTACCTACTATTGACGAATGGACATTAAAAGTAGTGAATTTAGCAGAGAGGGCAAAAATTTCAGCGTATCTGAAGGACCATTCAAATGAAAGATATATATCAGAATGGAGTAGATGGATTGACTATATTCAAAACAAATATCGGACTAAAAACTTTCAAATAGCCTATGAATGAAACAAAAATTTTCTTTTTGAATTATGTTTTGTTAGTTGAAAGGGGAGTTAAAGAGCAAGAGGGAGTTGGGTGGAGGAGGGATGGGGGGGAGGAGGGTTGGAGGGGAGGAGGGACGGGAAAAAATGTAATACTTGAAAAAACTTTTTAATAAAAAATAATAAAAAAAAGCCTCTGATGATCGCGCAGCTCAGCTGGGATCATCAGAGGCTTTTAAAAGCATTTTTTCTACAACATGTTCACCCGAAAAAATGCTTTTAAAAGTAAAAAAAAAGCCTCTGATGATCGCGCAGCTCAGCTGGGATTGTCAGAGGCTTTTAAAAGCATTTTTTCTACTACCTCTTAAGGTTGTAGAAAAAATACTTTTAAAAGTAAAAAAAAAAAGTTGGCCACGCCCACCCAGTCACATTAACCCCCCCCCCACAAGCCACGCCCACAGAACCGGTAGTAACAAATTTTACATTTCACCACTGATTGAGGCATGTCAGAGGAGCTTCAGGAAGGAAAGGCAGGGTCAGCCATAAAGGGTTCAGATGCCTGTATACTAATACTCAATACAAATTGAATAAGAAAAAAAGAATACTCAAAGTATGGGGAACAAACAGGGAGAATCTATGGTCCTAGGACATGAGCGCAATGTGATATTGTAGCTAATATTGAAACTTGATGGGATGAAACCCACAAATGGTACATACCCCTCGGGGTGTTCTGACTCAGCCTTAGCAGGACCAGGAAACAGACTCCTTGTCCCGAAAACCCTCTCTTTATTTAACTACTGTGAATTCATGGCATTCCCACACAGAAAAGTCCAGGCAATAATCCTTCCAAGGCTTAATTGCAATAACAGACCTTATCAGTCCTTGGATAATTGCCAGCTTCCAGCCACAAAGCTGTAAATTAATTCCCAGCAAGAAGTCTCTGAGGAACCAACCACGATAAGCAAATCTTCCGAAAGAAAGACGAACGGTTGTCTCCTGCAACCACCACTCCCCGTTTGCTTCTATCTATTCCCCAGCCAGGGAGGGGCCATTCGGCATCCACGTGTGCCTTTCTTCCCGAGTCGGCCCCTGTTCCTCGGTTGTTCTCCTCTCCTGACAGCTCTGCACATACGTGCATCTGGAACAGGCCCCAGCTGTTCTTCTTCCCCACTTATCTCTGACTCCGAAGGCAGTTGGGAACTATCAGGCAGCCCTGGCTCTATCTCTGCTTCCGACGCAGAGCATCCATCAGAAACTTCTCCAGACTCCAGGACTGGCCCAAGTTCCTCCCCAACCTCCTCATCCTCGGAGTTTGCCACCAGTTCCACTGGCAGGTGGCAAGCCACAACAAGGGCATATAAATTGTTAAAGGAAACAGACCCAACAAAAGTGGGGAGGAGTTGCAATGTATGCAAAGAACTACTGTATCTCTACAGGAATACACAATATCAAGGATGAAAGCTATCATGTGTTTAAAGTATTTGGGTGAATATTAGGGGGGGAAAAATATCATTACTATAGATGTAAACTATAGTCCACCCAAACTGAGAACTTTATCTCCCAAAAGATGGGAGAGGAAACTAGAAGGTCAGCTATACCGGACTTACCATGTTTTCCTGAAAATACAACATGTCCTGAAAATAAGGCCAAGCTTGATTTTTGGGGTGGGTGTAAATATACGCCGTCACCCCAAAATAAGCCCTAGTGAAGAGGTGGGCATGGCCAGCACAGGAAGCAGCCTTTCCCTTCCCTGGTCAGCTAATGGCAGCTGAGCCCCTTGATCGCAACCCACGGATCAGCTGAGCTGATTGGGAGCTGCTTCTCTGTTCTATCTCTCCCCAGTGTTCTTGGCGCTTGCCCTGCAGCCGGCTGGGGACTCGGCGATACAACCACTGCCTTGGAGACGGATGAATGGTTCCAGAGACATAAAGATGACCTGTTGATGGAGGGCTTGGTGTGGAAAGGGATATCGACTGCTGCTGGGGCTGTGGGTGCTGGTGCCTAACCCCCCCCATGGGGCGGCAGCAGGGACAGGAGCCGCTGTCCTTTGGTAGGGCGCTCCTGCCGTCCCGGGTGGTGTTGGAACCATTGGCTGCAGGAGGGGAGGAGACAGAGTAGGCAATGGTTTCATGGCCTCCATCCCATGATTGCTGCCCTTGGTTGAGCTGGCTCCCCAGACCTCCAGCCTGCCAAACTTCTCTCTCAGCTGCTCCATAGACGGACTGCGAGGTACAGCTGGGAACTTACAATCGGTTCGGTAATCCCATTTGGCTGCTCACCTAGCTTTCCACTTGCTCCCTAGGGTCACCGTGACTCCAGGGGGATCAGTTGATCCTCTGGTTCCACCGACTTTCCCGCCCATTGGTTCTTGGTGCCCAAATAGGGTTCTTCTGTCATGCTCTCCCCCTTGAGCATAGGCTATTGCTCCAGCTTCTCAACCCATTGTTTGGGGTTTGTGCCGGCCACTTGCATCCTGGCTTCAGCTTGGGCCACCGCTGGGGTCTCTCAAAAGGAGGCTTCCCCTGGCTTTGCCCCCCTTTCCACTCCTTTGTCAGTTGCCGACATCTCGAAACTGCCAACCTCCTGGTGGGGTCCAGGTAGGCTGCTACTTAGAGAGCTGGTTTAATGTCAACTGTCCAGTTGGCGAATCCAGAAAAAGAAACTCCTGGATGTTATTTTATCAAGAGCATAAACTTTCCTAAATAAATCCATATTGGACAGAAGACGCGAAACTAGCTCTGGGCTTCCCACTCAAAAACATGCATAATTCATCCCCCCTTTTTCCACAGACCATTATGTCCACCAATTAGTTCTGCTCATTTTGTTATCCCAGCCACACTGGGACCTCCGCTTGGTGGAAGCCAGGGGTGCTATTCAGCAGGTTCTGGAGAAGTGGTAGCGGAAATTTTGAGTAGTTTAGAGAACTGGCAAATACCACCTCTAGCTGGCCCCAGAGTGGGGTGGGAATGGAGATTTTTGCAATATCCTTCCCCCAGAAGTGGGGAGGGAATGGGGATTTTGCAGTATCCTTCCCCTGGAGTGGGGTGGGAATGGAGATTTTGCAGTATCCTTCCCCTCCCAGGCCCACCAAGCCCCGTCCACAGAACCGGTAGTAAAAAAATTTGAATTCCACCACTAGTGGAAACAATGTCTCACGAGAACCGACGGATGCTTGGATGCCATTCTGCCCACCCTTGCCCATTCCATTGCCTCCCTTTCATCGTCAAGCTGTGAGCGAAGCAGAATGTAGGTGAAAGTGCGAGTCAGTCTTGACACCCCCTCCCCAAACAGCTTTGGGGCAAGCGAGAACCCAGATTTCGTTGCCCCACCCGGGTCTGTCTTCAGGATGTTATTGCAAGGTAACTGGCAGAAGAAGAGAGTTCAAGGCACTAGGACAATCAGGAATCACACAATCCTTGCTCACTTCTCCAAGCCAGTTGGACGCTGAGCCATTTCTCTTAGGAGAAGTTTGGGTGGAGTGGGAAAAACAGACGCTGGCTTGCCCTGGCCAGAATAACATTCTCCTGACAAGACATTTCCCCAGAGAGATGAGATGAAATGCATGGAGAAGGGAACGGCCTTGGCCTTTTTATGATTTCCTTGTTTTTGTTTCGACATTCAGTGCTGGCTCAGACACCGATTTTCCATTTCAAAAATCTGCCGCTTGCTGGAGAGAAGCACTTTTGCACTGCTCAGAAGCCCTTTGCTCCTCCTATCTTGTAAATGTCATATCACAAAGTTTTTCTGCACACAGAGGCACCAATTTCCAGAGCATCATGGAAAACAAAACCAGCTTTTTGTTGCTTGTTACCGTGTTTCCCTGAAAATAAGACCCTGTCTTATATTTTTCGGAAACCTGAAATAAGCGCTTGGCCTTATTGCCATGCGCTCAAAAGCCCGATTGGGCTTATTATCAGGGGATCTCTTATTTTGGGGGAAACAGGGTAAAGGCCCTGTGACTTGTTTCCTGGTTGCCTCAAATTGCTGTTGTATGGGGGACTGTAGACCTTGGAGGATGTCATGTGTTGGACACAAAACACATAATTTATGGCATTTGTGCAACAATTTCACATTCCATGATGACATTTGCACTCGTATCTGTGTTATGTGTAAGCTGTCCATGTGCTTGCTACAGATTGTACTAACCATTGTTAATTTTGTGATCTGAGAAGCAAACCATAGTTGCCAAGTTCATACAAACCACAAAACATCCTACAGCGAAATCAGTCAATCCAATCTGTCTTTAAAATGATGAACTACTCTCATTTGATGAAATGATAGTTGAATCCTATTCAAGAAGCCTCGTAACTCCTCCTAGTCCAGATAATGGTTGATAAAGCCTCAGATGAGGTGATTATTTACAGCAGCATTTCTTAATCTCAGCAAGTCCATGTTTCGAAGTTGCTTTACTTCAGATACATTGATTTAGAGTACAGAGACGCTACAGAGTCTTCTCTTTAAGAGCTGTCTTTTGAAGAAAGATAGTTCAAACATATGCTAGTTGCAAAGCACGGAGAGATAGTCAGAGAGAAGGAGTTAACAAGGGCCGGGATTTTCTGTTGCTCTGCCAAGCCTTGCGGTCACATCTTCTAATGGAGGTTTCCCTCAATGGTTGGTGCCTGCAGGGAATTATGGGACCTCCAGGATCAGGCTGTGTCTTCAAAACTGAGTGGCCTTAATTGGGGCGAGGCAGGGAAGTGGTATCTCTCCTGCCTCAGGGCTGCCAAGGTAAGAAGAACCAGGCTTCCCTCTTCTTGTCCAGCAGGCAAGGAGAATATGGGTTGAACTTAGAATCATAAGGCTGGAAGGGATCTTGGAGGTTTTCTAATACAACCCTCTGCCCAAGGCAGGATGCCTAATTCCATCCTGGACAAATGGTTGCCCAATTTTTGTTTGAAAGCCTCCAGTGATGGAGCACCCATAACTCTTGAGAGGCAAGCTGTTCCATTGATCGTTCTTGTTGTTGAGAAGTTTCTCCTTAGTTCAAGGTTGGATCTCTCTTTAATGAGCTTCCACCCATTGCCTGTTGTCTTACCCTCAGGTTCTTTGGAGAATAAGGTGACCTCTTCTCTATGACAGCCCCTCAAGCACTGGAAGAGAGTTACCGTGTCCCCCCCGCCTTCCTTCTCTCCAATAGGCTACATGTGCCTAGCTCCCTCAACCATTGTTCATCCCTTAACCTTTAGCCTCCAGATCCTTTAACGTCTTTGTTGCTCTTCTCTGCACACTTTCCAGGGCCTCAGCATCTTTTTTGTATCACGGTGACCAGAAGTGGACTCAGTAGGCCATTGGTCTGGCCCAGGGGTGGGCTCTAAATTTTTTTACTACCCGTTCTGTGGGTGTGGCTTGTTTTGTGGGTGTGGCTTGGTGGTGGTGGTAATGTGACTGGGTGGGCGTGGCCAACTTTTTTTTTTTTACTTTTAAAAGCATTTTTTCTACAACCTTAAGAGGTTGCAGAAAAAAAATGCTTTTAGAAGCCTCTGACAATCAGGCAACTCAGCTGGGTTTTAAACTCAGAGGCTTTTAAAGGCATTTTTTGTCCTACAACCTCTTTGGCTGAAAAGGTTGTAGAAAAAATGCTTTTAAAAGGCTCTGATGATCCCAGCTGAGCTGCATGATCATCAGAGGCTTTTTTTGTGTATACTTTTAAAAGCATTTTTTTCAGCCGAAGAGGTTGTAGAAAAAATGCTTTTAAAAGTATACACAAAAAAAAGCCTCTGATAAGATGGGTGGGGTAAGCGAGCGGGGACCGGTTTGGGGGCATGGCCAGCCAATATTATTACTTGTTCTCCGAACTACTACAAATTTTTACTACTGGTTCTTGCAAACCAGGAGCAACCCACCACCGAGTCCGGCTGCCTCCACCCCCAATAGGTGGCTCTCCCTGTGTCCCGTAACTCCTGCTGAGTGGGCCAGGATTTGTACGTAGCATAAAAAAGAGCCTGTTCTTCCAAAGTGACTGTGCTTGCATGAGAGGCTTACCCTCGGCAGCGTGGATTCCTACCATTTGCTAGTCTAAAGTGGTATTAATTTGTGGCTCTGTTGCCTAGCAACTTGGTTGCCTAGGAACAGCAGCATCCACTGTCTGAAGGCTGCTGTGCCTGTGACTGGGTGCAATATGCCCTTGGTAGGGAGGCCAGCCTCCCGGGGCCAAATCCGGACTGGGGCTCTTCTATTCCATGCTAAGTTGAGGCTCAACGGGAAGGAAGACCTCCCACCGGGGGAATCCTTAGCAGCACAGGATTCATCCTTAAGTCAAGCCCCCCCCCGCCCGCCCCCCCAAAATGGCCTGGCTTTCATCCCAGCCCAGAGTGGGGCTTTCCCAGCTCTTCCCTTCCCCCTCATCAGGCCATTTTGGCCCATTTCATTCATAAGGTGGTTGCTCTTCCGCTCCCCTCCCGTCCCCTCGGCCGGGCCGCACCAAAGGCCGGCGCCTGCTTCCCAGAGAGGCCAGCCGAGGGCCGGGCGGCTCTCCCGGGGCTCCCGCCGCAACTCTGACAGTCGAATGAGGCGGCTTCCGTTGCAAAAGGAGCCGGGCCAAGTTTTTTAGACGACGTTGGGCAGCATTTTGCCCTCGTGCTAGGCCCGAGCTCTGGGGAGGGGGCTCGGCAAGGGCTCGGCGCTCCGTCCGCTCCACTCCTTCCGTCCCTTTGGGCGCCCCGCTTTGCCCCGCCGTGCCAGGCTGCCCCTCCGCCTGTCCCCCGGAGCCAAAGGCCGTCTGGGGCCCTCGGGTCGGAAGGCGCCCGGGCAGACGGCGCGGCTGCACTCCCAGACGGAGCGCCCGGCCTCCCGGCTGGCAACCTGCCCGGCGACCCCGCCCGTCCAAGGGGCGGCAAGCGCAGGTGGAGGAGGGCGGCCGGGGGCCGCGGAGAGCCCGAGCCCGTCGCCTCCCAGGCCTCCATCGGCGGAGAGGACGGGGCCCCCTCGGAGGAGGCTCCCTGAGCGAGGCAGCCGAGGGGCGCCCGGAGCCAGCTGGGAGCCGCGGAAGGGCCCCCGAGGGGCGGCTCCCGCTCTTGGCTGGCGGGCGTGGCCTGAGCGGTCCGGCCCTCGCCTCCTCCCGGCCACGCGGAGGGCCCGGCGGCGCCGCCTGCGACTTTAAGGGGAGCGGCCGCGAGGGAGGCGCCAGCCGCCGCCGCAGCACTCCGGGCGAACAAAGGGCGGCCCGCCGGGGGAGGGACCGGAGCCCGCGCCCGCTCGCTTCATTCGGAGCCGGCCCGGCCGATGCGGAGCCTCCGAAGCGCCGCCCGCCCTGCCAGGAGGCCGCGCCGCCCGCCGCCTCGGCCCCTCCGCCGCGGGATGCGAGCGCGCCGCCAGGGCTGAGGCTGCGGCCGCGGGTGGAGCGGAGGGGCCGGGGGGGGGGCGGGGCGGCCATGGGGCTGCCGGCGCTGGAGTTCAGCGACTGCTACCTGGACAGCCCGGCCTTCCGCGAGCGGCTCCGGTGCTCCGAGCAGGAGCTGGAGCGCACCAACAAGTTCCTGAAGGACGTGGTCAAGGACGGCAACGCGCTCATCGGGGCCATCAAGAGTAAGCGGCGGCGGCGGCGCCGGGGGTGGGGAGGCCGGGCGGGTGGGGACCCCGACGGGGCTTCGCGGGATGCCGCCTCCCCTTGGAAGAGGGCGAGGGAGCGGCGCTGGCTCCGCCGGCGGTCGCCGCAGTTCCGCCTGGCGGGCTCCGTCCCGGTGGCGCTGGGATGGGAGGCCACGAGGAAATGCCGGACTGCAGCCGCCGCCCCCCCCCCCGGCAGCCCTCGGAGGGGCTTCCCCGTCACTGGCGCGGAAGGGCGAGGGGCCTGCGGGAGACCTCGGAGGGGCTGCGCTGGGCGTCCCCGGCTGCTTCTTCGCCCCGCTCGCCGGCGGCTCCTGCCGTGGCTAAATGCCGGTTTAGCGCTTTGGGTCGAGCGTTGCAACTCCTGCCAGTTCTGCAACCCGCCGTGAAGGCGGCGAGCGGCGCAAGTGCTGGGACGGCCGTGGCTGGAGGACGCCCGCGGGGGCAGCCGCGGCTCTGGGGGCAAGGGAGGCCGCGGGCCTTGGCGGGCCTTGGCTGGAATCCGTTGATTTGGGCGGCGGCTCCGGGGGCAGAGCAGGGCCAGGCTTTCGGAGAGCGAGGGAAGGTGTCCGGGAGGGTTGTTGCGCGGGGTGTCCGCGGGTTCCCTCTGGGGCTCGTTGGGCTGCTTTGGCTTGTCTTCCACTGGGATGGGCTGGAGGCAGAAGCCCCAGGAGCTTCTCCAAGGGCCCCCCTCCCCTTTCCTCAGGGGGCAGACCCAGAGGGAGGTGCCCAAGGCCTGGGCTGCAGAGAGGCATCCTGCGTCGGTGGAGCCACCCTTAAGGCTCCCAGGACTCCTGCTTGAAATCTTCTGGGCGCTGTTGGGGGAACAGAGGCAGACATTCTTGCCTGCATTGAATTCCAGGACAGGCCATTTTTCTGGAAGACCTATGATTCTCTGAGCTCTGTGGCTTTACCTTTTCCTCTGAGAGAGTGAAGAACTTCAGAGTAAAATGCAATTTATATACATAACATAAAACAGGCAGGGTGTTTTATTCAAACGTTTGTGCGAGAACCAGATTGTGTGGCATGTTTCTTGTTCCTGAATAACAAAAACTTCTGAAAAAAGACATTTCTAGGCAGGATGAGCCCTTCCTGGGAAGCAGCACCAGGAGGTGCCCCGCAGAAGGGCTAAGAAGTCTGTCGGGAGTGAATCCTTTCAGCTACGTTTCTGCGTTGAGGGTGATGGGACTCCTCTCCAGGGAAGCAGGGATGTCTGCTTACCTTACACTCATTCAGAATGAGCTGCCTGCAGATTTCAGGGGCGGGGGGGGAGGGGGGAGAGTAGCCTTGTTGGGATGCCAAGGACATTCTTAACCTGCTTCCCTTTACCCAGATGCAGGTGAAAGAGGAACGCTGGTCTTGCGGAGGCAACCCTCAGGCATGGGTTCAGGTCTAATCTGGATCACTTGCTTATGGCTGGAAGTGTCCTATGGTCCCAGCACCACAATCTGTAAAACACAGTTTATGATTTAACACAAAGTATAGACCCAGTCATTTGTAGCTTATTCAGTAAACCATGGCTAGATAAATCAGGGTTCATTTATGCAAAGCCAACCCTACAGTAGGTGGGTCGATTGGAAGGCGGCTTGCTTCCCATCCTCCCCTTCCACTCTCAAGGTTTCTCTTTCTCCCTCTCAGCTGTTCTGTGTGGCCAGTCCAGGGAGGTGGAAGTGACTCAGAGCCGCTCAGGTCTGCCCTTGGGTGGTCTTGGAGAAGAAGTCACCCATCCTGGGGGTGCCTTGGCTGCTTTGCTTTGGGAGAGATACAGGAGGTTGAAAATTCCCTTTCAACCCTGGCGTGAGATCTCAGCTGACTTGGCCTTGCTGCCTGAGCAGCTCTGGCTCCCAACTCCCACAGATGTGGGGCTGGCAGTGTTATGGGCAAACATAACCTTTTTCCTTACGGGCTGAGCAGGTGGTAGTTCCTTTTTGAGATGTGGCAGCTTCTGGGTGGAAGATGTGTCTTAGAGTCAGGGCTTCATGGCCAGTCCTGCCATCTCCAGGAAAGAGCCGTGTGAGAGATTTGAGCCAATAAATCTAAAGAAAATGTGTGAGGAAAGGTGTTTAGATTTGCTGGCATTTTTTTTTTTTTTAATTTGATTTATATGCCGCCCTTCTCCGGAGACTCGGGGCGGCTTACAATGCGTTAAGCAATAGCCTTCATACTTTTGTATATTTTATACAAAGTCAGCTTATTGCCCCCACAAACTGGGTCCTCATTTCACCTACCTTAGAAAGGATGGAAGGCTGAGTCAACCTTGAGCCTTGGAGAGATTCGAACCAGCAGAAATTGCAGGCAGCTGTGTTAATGACAGGGTGCACTAAACCACTGTACTATCAAGGCTCTTATTTTGTATGTTGCCAGCCAGTTTGCTCTCCAAGATGGTTGTGAAATTTGGCTGCTATCGCTGCAGAGGCTCTTGGAAACGCAGCTTTCTGGAAGGCAGTGAGCACATCGTGTCATGTGCTGTGCTGGCTGAGGCATTCTGGGAGTTGAAGTCCATTCACCTGGAGGATGCCAAAGCTGGGAAGGCAGCGAGGGAGGAATGGAACCTTGGCGAGAGCCATGTCATCTCTTGACAGCCGTGATCTCACGGCGTCTTTGAAAGGGAGCCATGCTCCATCTGTTCAGCCATCTGGAGACGAGATGAAGCGTGCAGATCCCGGGAGGAGGAACCTTGTCATTCACGGCTGAGCTAACATGCAGTGGCCTTGCTGGGTGATGTGCTCCACCGAGAGCAGGTTGTACAACAGCAAATGTCTTCTTTGATTACAACTGTTGACCTCTCGGTGACCTAACGTAGCTGGAGATGGCGGGCTAGATGGGACGTTAGGAAGTTGAGAAGCCTGGATTCTGAGCACTGTAGTATTAAAAGAGATATTAAATCAGCTCAGTCAACCCACTTTCCTGCAAGAGAAATTAGACTTTCAGAGATGAAATTTCATTTCTCAGGAACATCCCCACAGAATTCCTGGGTTGAAAAAGGCTGGAGTTATACAGTACTTTATCTAGGAGATACATTTCTGTTTGCTGAAATATTTAAAAACAGTGATGGATTTTGGAATACTCCAGGTGCAATGAAACAGCACTGTGTCGTTTAAATTGCATCAGCTGTAAGCATTGCGCTACTAATTAATAGGCAGAAGAGTGCAAAGATGCTACAAGAAGAAAAGGCTTAAGCCCCCACATCCCCCCCAAGTTCATAAATACCTGCCTTTGATTTCAGCCTCCCAAGAACTGTTGTCCATTCCAACAAGAGTCTCGGAAGATGGATGGGGTGGTAGAAATACTCACCCAGAAATTATTTTATGCAGTATTGTGTCTTTGATGTGTGTCTTTTGAAAGATGCATATGCATAGCCTGAAAGAATCTATAATCATAACATATCTGTGAGAAATAACAAGTGGGATGTGCAATTACTTATATCTTTATTATAGAGGGCAAAAGATACGTTGCAGGATAAGTTAGAGCTGGATGCCAAAGAGCTCTGTAACTTCTCCCGGCACGGCCTATAATTGAGGCACAAAGGCTGAACTCTCATTTTCCTTCATTTCAGAGGAGTGTAGATTCCAGATACGTGGGTGTTTTATTCTGGTAGGTTAAACTGTCATTAATAGAAGAAAATGCCTCCTTAGAGCTGATCTGCTGCCAGGACAGTCTGTGGAATAACCGGAAATAATAATGGCCTAAGTTCCCAACAAATGCAAAAATGACACATTTCTGAACCCCTCAAAAGCAGCACGTTCCTATGAAGCCTGTCCCCAGAATAATGAGGTAACAGGTAGCTCTTTACCTGATAGAAAAAACTGAGAGCGACCTTTTCCTAAAAAGTGCCATACAGTGTCGGTTTTCACTGGGCAGTTGGACAAGGTAGCTCAGTGCCAGTTGGCAGCAGGTGGTGAAGCCTGGCAGTTTTGGAAATGAAAATTGGGCTGTTTCAGTTTTGATGAAAACCAAAATAATTCAATGAATGTCTCCTCTCATTTCACCTTGAACTGCCCTGAACTTGGGTTCAGCTATCACACGGGTGTCAAACTCGATTGCGTCACGTGAAGTCATGTGACATATCACGATGTTTTTGCCTGTAGAGCCAGGGTGGGCGTGGCCTTGTGTGTGACATGCATCCAGCCCTGTGGGCCGCCAGTTTGACACCCCTGAGCGGCTATCATGTAAAGCAACAGCCTTTTAACTAGAGTTGCACAGTCAGCTACCGCACGGCAAATGGTAGGAAGCATGGGGGGGGGGGAGGTGAGGGGGTCTCAGAGTTGTAGTTGTCTCCTCCCCCACCTTGAAATGATGCTTCTTCAAATGATGGAAGAAAAATGTGAAACGTGGGGCAAAGCAAATTAACTATTTTGAATTAACTCTACTACAGTTTAAAATAAATTTAACTGTTATTACAGTAGTACATTTACATATTTGTTAGTTTTTAAAATGTGGCTGAAGGATCTTAGGTCCAAAAAGATTTCTTGCCCCTCTGACGTTGTGAATTATGGTTTGCAAGCAACAAGCAGAGTGTGAATCTGATTTAACTGTGTGCATAGAACAGATTTGCAAATCTTGGAGCTGCTGGGATTTCCCACTGCAGCTCTTTATTGAATACACTCCAGTCCATGAAAAGCATCAGGTTTGAAAGGGGAGAAAATGCAGAAATGTTAGGTGGAACTGTAGGGCAGATGTGGGGTCCATTCAACTGCTCCTCGAAAATCCTGCTGGAAATTTTCTTTGGTAGAAGTTCCATACATTGAAGCTAAACTACGTATCTTTTTACAATGTGCATACTTCACTTCAGGGTAAATATGCAAACACTCTTGAGGGAATTTTTTTTTGCAACTTTAGAAGTATATACGTAGGTGTGTGTGTGGACACACACTTCTAAAGTCCTTGATTGGGGTTGCAAAAACGTTAAATATAATAACAACCTTACATGGGGCTCCCAATGGCCAAAATGTTGTGGAGAGAAGCCCCTACGTTGCCTGTACCCCCCACCCCCATCCTGTGTTGTGGCCCATCAGCGGCCTGTGCGGATTGTAGCTGATTCTGACAATGAGGCTGGTGTGGTGCTGCGAGTCAGACAATGAGGCTGGAGAAGATGTGGTGCCAGAGGCGGAGATTCAGCCAGGGCCTTCAGAACCTCCAGAACCTCCTTTAAGTGAAGAGGACGAAGGGGAGGAGCCTCTTCTCGATGCATGGGTGCGCAGAGCTGCCAAAAGGCAGGAGTGGCTCCTCAGGAGGAGGTCTCCTCGAGAGTAAGGCTTGGGGCTAATTGGCCACTCCCTTAGCCTATTTAAGGAGGAACGCCGACTGAAGCAAGTTGTAGGGAACAACTTTAGTTCACTCTCCTTCGCGTCTGGATTCTCTGCAAATTGGTTCTGGGCTTTCTGCCAACCATAGTAAAATTGTGATTACTTTATCTTTGGTTTCTTGTAGGCTGTTAAGGAAGTTTATTAACAGCTTTGTTTGGAAAAGACTGAGTTATTTTAGTAAATTTAAGTTTGGTACAGACTTTGTGTGCGCTGTGTTCTTTGGGGTCCATAGCTGGGGCAGAACACCCCGAGGAGTTTCCTTCCCTGTGCAGAGACCTTCAGCTGGCTCCTGCTGGGCTTCAGCCTCTGCTTGTTTTGTCTGGAAATGTGGCCATCGGAAGGGCAGGTAGAACACAAGGTTCGCAGGTGTCTCCCTTGGCCGTCATAGCCACCGCTGTGTGAATTCCCAAAGACGGGCACCATCCACAAAACTCTCTTCTAGGCAGCACGAGATTTCCACGGGAGGAAGAGGCGGCATGCAATTCTTAGGGCCGCACCTGAGTTCAGATTTGATCCCAAAGGGTATTGGAGCAGGCAGGTACAAACCTAACGCCTGTCTGCAACTTTTAACAGCGGCTGCCTGGACAATGAACGGCTAAGGAAACGAGGTATGTTCAGCCTAGCAAAGAGAAGGCTCGGGGCTGACATGATAGCTTCTTCCAGGGCAGGGAGTCCTCGATTTACAACACACAATTGAGCCCAGCGTTTCTGTTGTTAAGTGAAACATTTGTTAAGTGAGTTTTGCCCTGTTTTAGGATTTTTTTTGCCAGAGTTAAGTGAATCATTGAAATTGTGAACTTAGTAAGATGGCTATTAAGTAAATCTGGCTTCCCCATTAACTTTGCTTGTCTGTAGGTCACAAAAGGAAATCACGTAACAATAAGATAACAATAAGCTGATTGCATTTACCTGGGATAAGCATTTGCAATCAGTCAGTTGGATGAAAGCGGTTTTTACAAAATGGGAAGAGGGGGGCTAAATGCTTGGGCTGGGCTGGGCTGGGCTGGGCTGGGTTGTGGTGTTCCAAAGCATAAGGGCTATATTTTCAATTTCTTCTCTTCTTTGGCTAATTAAGGAGCCTTGGTGGAGCAGCGGACTAAAGCGCTGTTAATATAGCATTTAGCTGCCAGCTCCCTGCAATTACTGCAAGTTCAAATCTCACCAGGCTCAAAGTTGACTCAGCCTTCCATCCATCCGAGGTTCTCTCTCTCTCTCTTTCCTCCCTCCCTCCCTCCCTCCGGAAATGACAATCATGGCAGCAGTGAAGCAGTCACAATTTTGGCCAGATTTCAATCCCGCAGGAGTCCTGGGCCCCAGAGTTTGGCTGCATTCTTTAAGTTAACCCACTTAAGGGCTGTTGATTAAAATAACCCTGCTCTAGGACACATGATTTCACCCAATTGAAGGCTAGAGAGACAGTTTCAGCAGTACATAGATTGCCACAGTGTGTGTGTGCGTGCATGCGTGGGGGGAATTGCCATTGGAAAAGCTCCTGGCCCAAAATGTGGCTCCTGGTCAGTTCAGATTAGAAGTGGTCTTTGAGGAAGGAAGTGCGGCACCCCAGATAGGAAAGCACAAACAGGATCCCCGGAGAGGATTTGCAGGCATGCGGCCAGCAGGAGATAAGAGAACTGCAAGCAGCAAGGACGTTTTCCTTGTAAATAGTTTTTATCAAAAGCGTTTAAGTATAAACAGTAATAAGAAATATATTCAGAAAGAAAACTATAGTCAAGTAAATATGAAAAAGAAAAAAAAAAGATAGAAAAAAAAGGAGATATAAAAAAGAAAATAAAAGAACAAAGTGTGTGTATAAAGAAGTGGCTTCCAATCTTTTATAATCCAACCTAAGATTTTGTCATATTTTTCTTATTTCCATAACTTGCTAATCATCAATCATAAAATCAGTTTTGTGCACAAAAAATCCACAAGGTATTTCTAGTCACTAATGAATGCTAATAATGGCCTTTTTTCAATCAATCAGTTTATCCATCTCAGCAAGTTCGTTTAATTTCACCAATTATTCCTTCATAGTAGCTAATGCCAAATCTTCCACCTTTTGCATTTAATAATCTTAACCACAGTATTATATTGAAAAAAAAAATTTAAAAAGCAAAAAGCAAAAATAAGCTTCCGTGAGTTTTTTTCTGTTTACCCATCAGTCTTAAAAGGAAAAGTTCTGGCTTCAATTGAACATTAATCTTTAAAATCCTCTGTATCAACATATACATTTGAATCCATGTTTAAAGTTTTTTTTACACTTCCACCAAGCATGGTGAAATGTCTCTTCCTGTTGTTCCCATTTCCAGCCTGCCTGAGTTGGCGCTGGAGGCATTGGTGGCCCTCTCTGGCCTCTTGCACTGCAGCAGGTGCTTCTCTTCCCTCTCCCCCCCCCCCCCACGCCAGCCCTGCCTGTTGTTTCGGTTTGTGCTTTGGCCTCCACGTGGGATTATCGGTTGGTGTCACACTCTGGAGGGAGAGTTGTTTCCTATGATGTGACTGCATAGGCACAGCTGGTGTATCCCTGGCTTGGATCACCAGACACACTAAATCCTAGTGAGGTCGAGGGTTACTTGTTGGTTGGGGTTTGTAAACTGTCAAGTTTAGCAAGATGTGTGAACCCAGCCCATAGCTTGTTCAGCGTCACATGCTTGAATCGGCATCTCAGATGGAGTTTATGCAGCAGCATCTGCTGTTAAGATGGGAGTTAAGAAGGGCTGTTAGGTTTGCTGCCCTTCTCTCCCAGTAAAACTCCAGCACCAGGAAGGCTTCATAATATGAAGTTGCCCTTCGTGTGTGGACCATCAATGCCTTCCTCGTCTCTTTGCTCTGAATCATCTCCTCGGTCGCTGTTTCTGTGACCAGGAGGCCGATGCTCCTCCGCAGACACGAGTTCAGTTTCTTCTGCCTGCGATGCTGGAAACGGGAGAGTCTCCTCCAAGCTTGTATTGCTGAGTAAGGAAGAGGAGGCTGAAAAGCTGCTTATCGGTGGCTTGGAGCAGAAGGAAGCCGCTAAAGGATGCTGAGGCTCGGCAAAGGACCTTCGGGGCACCAAGGTCAGCATCCTCTGCCTACTGGGAGATGGGCGTTTTTTCCAAGAGGGCAGCTTCCCCAGGGGATTTGTCGGGGGTGGGTGTGGGTGGGGTCTTCTCTGCTTTCTCTGCATCCTGCAAGCACAGTCGATTTCCAGTGAAGGCTGATGACCGACTGGGATGGTTTTCTCCTTGGGCTAAGAAGAAGAAGAAGAAGAAGAAGGATATTTTACTTTTCTTTGCAAACATCCATTTCTCTCCCAGAGGTAAATAAAAAGCAAGGAAAATGAGGAGACTGCTTTTAATTACCCAAAGAAGAGATGTATTCCTTGATTGTCCTCCATAGCACCTAAAGGAAAACTTGGCTGAAAGCTCCCTTTGCTTTGGGCTTCTTACGTGAGTGAGTGTTTTCCCATGACCGCAGTCCTTGGGCTATTGGCTTTGCCTTGCTGCAGCGAGCTCAAGGCGGGGGTGGAAGGAAGCAGCTCCTCTCCTGATGCATCCGGACTGAGGAGCTTCTCTTTA
Source organism: Pantherophis guttatus (assembly GCF_059756535.1). Taxonomy (NCBI): domain Eukaryota; kingdom Metazoa; phylum Chordata; class Lepidosauria; order Squamata; family Colubridae; genus Pantherophis; species Pantherophis guttatus. The sequence goes on from NC_142074.1 coordinate 525,635, forward strand.
TAAAGAAGGAACGGAGACCCTGGCAGAAGCTTGGGCCTCATTTGCGAGAGTGCTTGGCTTCCCTGCTCTCTGAGCTGAGAGGGTCTCAAGGACAGGTGCTTGAGCTGCAGCTGTTGGCACAGCTTCTCTGACATGACTCTCAGAACATCTGTCAGGTGTGGGAGGGGTGCATTTCAAGAACATCTCCTGACCATTTGAAAAGCTGGCAAAGACTAACCAATGCAAGGCTGTGTGCTAGGGTTTTGCATAGAAGGTCATTGATTGGCCTCAAAAAAAAAAAAGGGGGTGGGGGTGTCACTTGTTGCACATATTCTATAAGCTGTGATTTCTTGAACAATGGTTGTTTGAGCCACTCCATGTGCTGATCCAGGATTAACATCCTGCCAAGGTGCTTCCGGTGACATCCTCAGACGGTTCTTCTGCATTGAACTTCTGGCTCTGCTGGGGATAGGATAGTTTGCAGAGCTCACCCCAGACCCTTATTCTGCCTCCGGGCTTTCCCATGGCTGGTAAAGGGTGCCTTCCTTGCCACCTTCTATCTCACGGCCCTTTTAGATTGCGCAAAGGTGGCTTTAGTAGAAATAAAGCAGAAGACACGAATATCATTTGGTTTGTCTCTCTTCAGTCCCTGAGTAAGATACAATTAAGCAGGTTTGGGTGGGTGAAAATGTTCTAAACCACACTTGACTGGGTTTGCATGACATTTATGCCTTAAACCATGGTTTAGGACATAGAATCATAGGGCTGGAAGGTACCTTGGAGGTCTTCCAGTCTAACCCCCTGCTCAAGGCAGGAGACCTTATACCAGCCGGTCAAATAGTTGTCCAGTCTATTTTTGAAGACCTCCAGGGATGGGAGGCAAAGCTGTTCCCTTGGTGGTTCTCGCTGTCAGAGAGCAATGAGTCTCCGTCCTTCTAGGTTAGTCCTCTCTTTAACAAGCTTTCACCTATTACTTCTTGTCCTGCCTAGTTTAAAGCTTACAAAGTTGGATTCACACAATGTGCTAAACTGAAATCAAATCATAAGATTTTTTTTTTGGTATTTCTCTGGGCTCGCACAGCGTTGTGATCAGACTGAAACAGAACAAAATGGGAATTGTCAAATGAGCGTTTTTTGTCTGCCTACTTTTCGCTTGCATTTGTGCTCAGCTGGTGCTCTTGAGAGGGTGATGGGGCAGGTGGAGACATTCCAGCAAAATTAATCCCTAAAGTTTTGCAGCAACATCCGTCTAACAGCTGCCTGAAATTCAGCAGATCTGGCCAAAGTAGCTTTCGTAAGGGCAGAAAGGGCTTTTATGCTCAATTGCAGGGGTGAAATCCAGCAGGTTCTGACAGATTCTGGAGAACCGGTAGCGGAAATTTTGAGTAGTTCAGAGAATTGGCAAATACCACCTCTGTCTGGCCCCAGAGTGGGGTGGTAATGGAGATTTTGCAATATCCTTCCCCCAGGAATGGGGATTTTGCAGTATCTTTCCCTGGAGTGGGGAAGAAATGGAGATTTTGCAGTATCCTTCCCCTGCGACACCCACCAAGTCACGCCCACCAAGCCACGCTTCACAGTAGTAAAAAAATTTGGATTTCACCACTGCTCAATTGTAATGGAGTTTGATTGGAACTGGATTAGCAAGTTGCAGCAACAAATCGCACTTCCTGCTTTAATTATTGTGTAAATCCATCCAATTCAGCAAACCAAGTATGAATAATGCATCTTTTCGTGCACTCCCTGTTTCATGTACTGCACGGATTAAAGTAAGATAGGTTGACAGTTTGTGTGTAGTGGAAGTTCAGCCTTTGTCCCGGTGTGGAATGTGAAGAGATTTAGAGCACTGAACTTCCATAGGATTTATTTGTTGGGGCAGAACAAAAGAACAGAGTTTGTGGATTTTGTCCATTTGGGTCTAGCGTACCGCGGAAGAGCACGCGAGGGCTTGGATGCTGCTTGAAGGGCTTCAGACGGAAATGAGCTCTGAGCGTGGGTAGGAGATCAGCGGATTGTGTAGCTGAGCTTTGCATGAGAATTCCGCCTCTTTTAGGGCATCCCTCTGCCAGAAATAATTAACTTGGAGATAACACAAGAATGGAACTGCCTTTGTTTTTTAATTATTAAAAGAATTTCCATGGCTGTCGAACCCAACCACTTAGAAAAAACAACCACCTTTTCTGTGACTGAAAGGTGAATTGCTCTCAGAGGCTGACGTAATCTTGGAAGTCGTGCTTGACAATAGCACATTTTTCTTTCCAGTAAATACCTGAAGTCTAAAATAAAGGTGGTGGTATAGTTTGCCGAGTGTATTTTGCTCCAAGCATGCCTCCTGCTCTTTAGGTCTTGTGTCCAGGGATGTTTCTGAAGCTGCTCTGGACTTTGGGGACTCTTCTGTCCCAGCTACAGACCCCAAAGAACACAGCACACACAGTTTGTACAAAACTTACATTTACTAAAATAACTCGGTCTTTTCCAAACAAAGACTGTTAATAAACTTCCTTAACAGCCTACAAGAAAACAAAGATAAAGTAATCACAATCTTACTAAGGTTGGCAGAAAGCCCAGAACCAATTCACAGAGATCCAGACACGAAGGAGAATGAACTTAAATTGTTCCCTACAACTTGCTTCAGTCGGCGTTCCTCCTTAAATAGGCTAAGGAAATGGCCAATTAGCTCCCAAGACTTACTCTCGAGGAGACCTCCTCCTGAGGAGCCATTCCTGCCTTTTGGCAGCTCTGCGCGCCTGTGCTTCGAGAAGAGGCTCCTCTTCTTCTTCCTCTTCACTTATGGGAGCTTCTGGAGGTTCTGAAGGCCCTGGCTGAATCCCCGCCTCTGGCACCACATCTTCTCCAGCCTCCTCATTGTCTGATTTGGGTGCCAGCTGCACAGGCTGCTGGCGCAACACCACACCAGCCTCCTCGCTGTCGGAATCAACTACAATCCACACAGGCCGCTGACGGGCCACAACAGGGACGCTGGGGAAGACCACTTGGGTGGGAGGACCATGTGTGGGAGTAGGGACCCTGCCTTTCTTAGGGTCTTTCTAGCACCGAGGAGGGTTTTTTTTAGAGATGTTTGCATGGAGATGGTGGCCTGAAAAGTGGTGTGTGTGTGTGTGCGCGCATGTGTGGGTCCTTAGTACTCCTGAGCTTGGGTGGTTTTCTTGAGAGATTTCATTATCCAAACTAGGTAACCGTTTCAGAGCCCACCCTGACTTCAGCGGCTTCTAGCCAAGAAATCAAAGATCTCATTGACAAGGAATTTTTAGCAATATTTTCAGACACTATAGAGTTGTTTTAGGGAAGATCCCCAGTGGCAAAAGGGGTTGGAATCGCAATTTATTTATTTATTTATTTATTATTTATTTATTTTTTGGTTTGATTTATATGCCGCCCTTCTCCGGAGACTCAGGGCGGCTTACAATGCGTTAAGCAATAGCCTTCATCCTTTTGTATATACCTGCTTAGTAGGGCTTTCGGCCCCCCCTAAGCTGTGTTCTTTTTTTTTTTTATACAAAGTCAGCTTATTGCCCCCACCATCCGGGTCCTCATTTTACCTAGTTCAGAAGGATGGAAGGCTGAGTCAACCTTGTCAACAATGAAGACTTCTTAAAGATTTGAGGCGTTCCTTAAGGGTACCTGCACATTTTTTTGTGTTGGGGATCTCCAGACTACAAATCCCAATATCCCCTGTGAGCTAAGGTTAATGGGAGTTGTTGCCCAGCCCAGGTGGTTGGGAAAGGCAGCATTGGACTAAACCTTCTTCTCACCTGAGTAAATGGCGCCAGTCTCGCCTGTTTGCCAAGTTCGTTCCTCCCAGCCATTCTTGTGCAGAGCCCACTGGAAGAAGACCCCATCCCCCCCGTCCTCGCTGCCCCCTCAGCAGTTGGGCTTGGGAGGTAAGTTTGGTTTAGAAAGCCATTGGGCACCCTCTTCTTTAAGGCTGTTGTGTTGTGCTTTCCCCCCAAAAAGCTACCTCCTAGGTTGTTGCAAATTGAAAACAGATGTTTTGATCTAAGCAACAGCAGGGAGATTTCTCATCTCGAAAGGAATATTGCAACAGCTCTAATATTTTGTGCGCCCTTCAGTTGGACATTTATCCTGTAATGCCTTCAGAGTCTCCTCCTTATCTGTATTGGTGGGAGGAGGCCATCAGTCAGATGGTCCTTCACAATGACACACATGGTAACTTCCAGCTGAATGTGGCAGCAGTCTACGACCATTGGGGTTGAATCATTTTTTGGTTACCAGTCTGCAAGTAGTTGCTATTTCTAACTCCACAAGAGAAGGAGATGCTTTATGGATCTTACTGGATTCCATCAAGTGCTGGGGAGGTTCCAGTGAATGAGTGGGCAGTTCTGCTACCAATCCATGGAACAGGAGGGTGACGAGTGGTGATTGTGTTGCTGTCACGTGAGGACTGCTGCTGCAAATCCCAGGGTACCCCATCATGGTTGAATGAGGAGGTGCAGAAGATAACAAAAGCTAGAACAGTGGTAGAGGAGAAAGACATGGAATAAGTCTAATCAAGCTTATGTGGTGGTGACAAGGCAAAACAAATAAAAAAGGCAGAATTTCTCCAACCGTCAAACTATCGGGATGCTGTCCAGGCAGCACTACTCCCTTTGGGGAAAGGAGTGAGCAGGAGAACTCTTGCTCCTCTTCACTGTGGCCTGGGCTCCACAGCAGCAGGATCTTACAGGGCAGCAAGGCCAAGGCTTGTGAGGTCATCAACGTTGGTGGACCCAGAGGAAGTGACTGGCAGGGCCAGATTTTCCTATAGGCTAAGTAGGCTTCAGCCTAGGGCCTCAAGATCAAGAGGGGCCTACATTCAAATTGTTAGCAAAATTAAAATTACACTTTCACTATAGGTGAAAGGGCCTCATAAGTGGAATAGCCTAGGGCCTCTTTTCATCTAAATCCGGCCCTGGTGACTGGGATTCTCTGCAAGGAGAGGCCTTTGCCCCAACATTGGTGCTAGAGGCAAGAGTCGCTTTAGCAGCTGGACAGCTGCCCTCTGGGCCCTGCCTTGGGGAAAAGGAAGGGTCTGAGCCTAATTCCAGGTGTTGCTGATGACCTATAGGACTTTGATCCTCTTAGGAGATGCTTTCAAACAGAATCTCCTTGTTTTGTTACAGCATCCTGGGAACAAACAATGTCGGCTGACGACCCCCAGGGGGAGGGCGTTCTCTGTGGGAGCCCCGACCCTCTGGAATGGATTGCCCACTGAGCTCAGGACAGCCCCCGACCTTCTTTCCTTCCGTCGCGAGCTGAAGACGTGGCTCTTCCGCCAATTAAACTGATCCGTTTGGGGGTACACTGGTATAATTTTAAATTGTCTTTTAATTGGGTTACTGATTTTAATTTTGTATTGTATTGTGATTTGTATTGAAGTTGTCATTTTGTAAGCCGGCTTGAGTCCCTAGGGAGAAAGGCGGCATATAAATCGCAATAGATAAAATAAATAAATAAATAAAAATAAACTTTTGAAAAATGTTTACAAGTCTCATCTGGTCAGAATGCTACTCCAAATAATGAGTCCTTGCCCTTGACTTCTAGCCTGTTTGGAGGCCCAGTTCCAAGCCCTGCGTGGCTTAAAAGCAGGTGAGCATCTCCTTTGCCCTTGGCAGGTCCCTCTGCCAGTGAAAGCGCCTTGGCCAGGGATGTCGGCCAGGGCTGTTTGACTGCTGCCATCTGTGGAACTAGCTGCAAAGGGAAGTTCAGCCGGGTCCTTATCATCCAAAGAAGTTTTTATTCAGAAAGAGACCTTTGATGAACAAGCTGGTTGGGTAGCTGGGTTTCTTCTTAGGTGCTGTCTATTAGCATATTTTTAATTTTGATTGAAAATGGTTTTTTTAATCATTTCATTTTATTACTCTTCGCTGTCTGTAGCATCCTTGGTTAATAGACTGGCTGGCCATACACTAAATTGTTGCAGATGAGTGTCCCAATGACTTGGGCATTTTAAATACACGGGTATCTAATGAGTTTCATACTTATGGGCACTATTTAATGCATTGAAATGCTTGGCGCAGTTAGCACATAGTGCTTGAGTGCTGCCCTATGAATAGACTTCAGATGGAGGTGATAGAAAGACCATATTGAAACTGCCTTGGAACTGCCGGCAAATGAAAAAGATTAAATCTGATTCTACATCAATAGAAGAGAACATCCGTAGGTCAGATATTTGAACTGTGGGACCCTTGGTGCTCTCAGTTTGGTTGCAGGCATTTCATTACCCAAGTGGGTAACCTCATCAGGATGAATGAGTGTGGGGTTTGCTCAGTATTGATGAAATCCCCATCCCCAGTGTGGGCGGGGTGGGGTGGGGGGTTTCCTTGGCATTTCTTTGATTAGAAGAAGCAGAATTTTCTGCAGCAGATATTTGCCCTAATCAAGGAACCTCCAAGGAGAAGCCCCACCCGAAACACTGGCAGAGCAAGCGAGCTCACAGGGCACCAAGGACTCCACAGATGGCACATCTTCTTTGGGAAGGTTGCCGGATGTCTCTGTCTACTCACACGCTGGGATTTCCTCTCTAGGCATTAAGGAGCGCAGATACAACTGGCCAGGTGCTGCCACCTGCTGCAGTGGGCAGTGCCCGAGGGCTTTGGAAGGCAGGGCATCCTTTCCAGTCTTCTGCTGTTCTCCTGCTGGAAGAGAGGCGTTTGGGTCCCGGTGAATATGAAGACCCCCGCCCCTTCTGACTGCATGAGATCCCGAAAACTGGAGGGCTCAGGTACACGGCAGTGGAGCTCCATGGAGAGAAGGCCTGGAGACAGGCAAGGGGCTGGAAGGCCTTCCGCTTTCCAACTGAGCACAGCCTGATCCTGAAAAAGGCTTCACCCACCTCCTTGTGGCTCTTTTTTTCTGAAGAGAACCGGGGGAGCTTCGGCACAAACATTCTTCTGCCATACATGCCATCGAACGTTTTGTGTGCGTACATGCATGTACATTTAATGTTAAGGGTTTTTTTAACCAAACATTGCCTGCATTGGGGAGGTGTATTTATATTTATTAATTTATTTGCCGCCCATTTCATATCCAGTGACTCTGGGCTTATGTGTTGCTGACCCCCCCCTTTGAAATAAGTGATATCTGTGGGGAGAGACTTCCGAGGGTCTCAGTGTGAGGTTTTGGCTGGCTGTGGGAGATCTAATGAGGCTTTAAGGCCCCTGCAGTCTTGGCCTCCTAGAGGTGACCTTCGGGGTCTATAGTGGGATGAATGCCAACTCTTCCTGGCTTGGGGCACCCCGTGAATGGTGGCCTTGCGGGCTGAGCTGGATGATCTTTCAGGAAAAGGGAGAGCCCCTTGTTTCCCCTCCCTTCCAGCTGTGGGTGCCTTTCCAAGAAGGTAACAAGCTGCAATTATGCACTCAAGTCAGCCAGTGTGGCTCATGCTCAGAGGACTTCTCCCTCTCACCCCCCACCCCACCCCCCACCGCTCCCTTGGATGGCTCATAGATCACGAGGGAGGTTTTGTGAGTCCTTTGGCTTCCTGCCAAGGTTGGAAATGCTGAAATCAGCCGCTCTACGCAATCTGACCAGGAAGTGGGCATTTTATTTGCTTGTAAAGCTTACATTCTGCCACAGTCTATGGACTCTTAGAAGTAAAGGACGATGGTCCCGTCATCTCTTTTCAATCTTTTCCGTTGATCTTCATTTTTAGGGCCAGGAATATATTTTGGACAATTTGTTTGAGAGGTGATAATGCCTTCTTCAGACTGATGTCTTCCGGATGTGTTGGCCTATAAGTCCACCCTTCCTATGCCTTATTAGTGGGCTCTGCCCTTCCTGTAGTCTTCTAAAAGAGTTTGTAAGGAGGCAGGAGCCCCCTCCCCATCTCTTCAGCATAGGAGACCCCCAATCAAAAGATACATTTTGTGCGGTTGCTATTGGGAATTGCACCAGGTTCTAAATCACGGCCCACAGGGCTGGATATATTAGCCATGCATTTTCTTGATTTTGCTTTTTGTCTAGCTGCTGTGGGTGTTAGTTTGATTTATCTTGTTCATCAAATGTTTTCAATGCTGTTAAGAATTATCCCAGATAAACCGCTGGCCTCTTTTCTCCCTGTAAACAAGCAGGGAGGCTGCATCGCTTGTCTGAATGGTCAGTGGACATACATCGGAAGGCCGATCTGGTAGAGAGCTTGGTGGACCAGGCAAATTCTGGAGGTGAACAGAATCTGCCTACTAAGAAACTTCCTCTTCTTGATGATGATGGGTGGGATCATCAAACTCTCATTTTCAGCCATGACAACAGAGAGATGCAGGTTGAATTCACACAAATTCAACAAAAAATGCTGTCCAGACCCAAAAGAGATGGAATGGCTTGTAGAGCAACGCATTGCGGGGATCTGGGGATGGTTTTCACTTGTGGTGGGAATCAGGCCATCACATCACACCATTATGGGACATTGCAAACCTTTTTATGGGACTCCAGATGTATTGTAGGAGCAGGAGAGCCGTTGCTGCTGAACCTTTGCAAAGGGAGCACTTTGAGAGGGTGCAGCTGCTCCGGTGGTGCAACAACCAGCTCCTGGCCGCTACGTTTCCATCAACCTGGAGGTGAAGATGCAGGAGCTTAGCTTTTTTGGTCTGTGCACAAGCAGGAAGGAGGAGAGCTCTCTCGGCACATGGCTCCCACACGCCTCCCTCCTGGCTAGGTGGCCTTTCCTGGCATCCCTCGCTGGGCCTCAGCAGCCCCCCACAGCCCCTGCCTGTCCTTTCCTGAAGGAAGCAGAGCAAGCGAAGACCCCTGGCAGCAGTTGGTTCTGTAGACAAAAGGAGACAGATTTGCTGGTTTCTTTGAGAAAGCTTCTCCCTCTCTCTTCTCTCCCCCCCAGGTGGCAAGCCTGCCGTGAACAGATTTTTGAAAGCAGAAAAGTCAGAGTTAGCCTTCCTTTGCATAAGGCCACCGGTGAGGAATCACCAGGCATCTTAGTTGTAGAACATGTTCTGAGCTTCTTTTCCTTGTCTTTTGAAATTCTGTCCGATGAATTTAAATACTTAGGGGTGACCAGAAAGCACCAACAGGCTTTGTAGGCCTCCTCTGAGCCCTTGGATTGTGCCTGGACTTCTAAAAGGTTGTTGAGTCTTCCCATTCTCTTTCCCTCTGCATTTCTAGAACAGCTTCTGAGACATTCAGGTGGTCCTGTATTTTAGCACCGGCATTTTATTTTTCCTGTCAAATCAAATACTTCTTAGAGAAGCTTCTGCTTCCCTCTCATAAGTGGCAAGTAACTGATGAACAGGGTGATCCAGTGTGACCGTTCCTCTCCCTTACGATCAGGCAAAGCTTGCCTTACCCTGGGGCCTTCTTAGGTTTGAGAATAATAATGCACAGCTGTGGAAGGCCGGGAATGCCCTTTGGGCACTGAGGGGTTGTGTCCCAAGGAAGCCTTGGGGAAGGGAAGTATTTGCTTAATGCTTCTTGTGACGTGGTTGGTTTTCATCAGTTGCCTTGAGATGCCTTTTTCTTCTGGCTTTGCTTGACAGGCAGCGTTTTATGAAATGCCTGAAGATCACTCGGGAGGAACAGAATGGTGAAGGCGCTGAGACCAGGGCACGTGAATTGAGCATGGTCCTCTGAGAGAAATAAGGGGGCAAAGATGGAGTATCTGCCACTTTCAGGAAAGCCTGTCTTAAATTTTCCAGTGGGCATCTCCAAAAGCTTCAGAGTCCTTGGAGGCCTGCATCAAAGATGTTGACCTAAATTGTCAAAAGGCTGAAGGCTAACTCTAGGTCACAGTAAATTAAGGCTTTTCTTTTTTAGAATAATTCTTGATGTGAAATGCTAAGATCTTTGTGTAGAGAAAACTCTTCCCACCCTCTCTCTCCTCAATAGTTGCTATTTAAATTAAAAAGTCAACTTTATCATCTTCTATTTTAGCCCTGAGTGTACCTGGAAAAGGTGAAGCTATTGAAGTATATGCCCTCCTCTTAGCTACTCTGTGTGTGTGTCTCAGTGCATTTCCTTCACACTGGGGTTCCCTGCTCTTCTAGTTTTGAAAATAGTTATTCTTTTTTATGCCTTCGATCAGTTTTTGATAACTGCCTGGACGGGCCCCTGCAGTTTTCTTAGCAAAGGTTCTTGGAAGTGGTTAGCCAGGGCCTCCTTACTAGGGCTGGGAGAGAGTGCCTGGGCCTGCCGTCTTAACCACAGTTCCCAATGGCCTTAGTTACATCTAGTTTTTATTCTGCTTTCCAAAGGATAATGTATACGTTTAGATGAGATATTTTCTTCTTCTTCTTGGTAGCCTACGCCTTTAAACTGCCTGACTTTTTGTCTGGCCTTTTGGCTGGGTTGGCACAAGGAATAATTTGATGGCTCTTCAGAGTTGCTCTCTGCCCCATTCAGGGGCCTTCAGAGGAACAACTCCTGCAGGTTGCAGAGAAAGCCTTCTGTCTGTGGTGGTCTCTCTTTCCAAAGTCTGAAGTGCTGGAGGGACCTGAAGATGAATGCTGAGCCTTTCCAAGAATATCCTTTCTTCATGCTTTCCTCCGTGGGGAGTGGGGAGTGCTGAAAGAGCTTGCTGTCATTTCCTCCAGGCTTCAGTGCAGGCGGGCAGAGGAGCAGGTCCATGGGTCCAGACTGGCGGCTGGCAGTCTGAGCTCTAAAAGCAGTGCCTGTAAGACGAGGGTCTCGCTCTCTACAAGGGTCCCCATTTCTCATTGCTGCCCGTAATTCGGACAGGGCACACTTCTGCCCATGGCCACAGTTTCTTTCCACAGGAGCCTTGAAGAGGAGCAGAATGGGGCTTTTGTTGGTTGGCCACAAAAGAAGCTTCTCCATGAATGAGGTTGCTGTCTGTGGGTGACTCTCCTACTTTCCCAATCCTGTTGGCTTCCAGGTGGAAGGGGTGCATCTGTCTGTTGTGCGGGTGCCGATGCTTGTTTTGCCACCGACCCTGCCTGGCAAAGTGCCCGCAGTGTGGCATTATTGTAACCGTCAGGGGCACTTCAGGGCCCTTGTTTAAGAAGTGGGAGAGCTGTCCCCACAGTTGGAAGGTTATCTCTCAGAAATAGAATGGCCTACAGCACATATATCAGAATAAAGTGTTAATAAACAGGTTAATGAAAAGGCTATAAAATTGGAAAGCATCTACGCTTCAGCCTCCTGTCACAGTACAGGCAGCCTTCACTTAATGAGTGATCATTCAGTGATCATTTGAATTTATCATGGGGTTCATATTTTAGACTCTCGGAAGAAAAACATGCATTTTTAAAGCTATTAGACATGAAACAGGAAGATGGATTTTTTAGAAGAGTAAAGCTATCATCCTGAAGTTAACTTTAAGTTCTTCCGGTGTTAACCTCTCGGGTGTTAGGTCACAGGTGCTTCTATGATTTCCGTAGTGTTATCCTTCAAAGGCAGCTCCACTCCCTCTTCTCGGTGTCATTTTCAAGAAATTCCCCCACATGGTTCTTGGCACTTCTGATTTCTAGACACTGATGTCTCACGGCCCGTCAGACTGGACAATCACATACTCTCTCTTAAAAAATCACTCATTACGCTTGATTCCTTCACTACCTCTTATGGCCAGAGCTCCCCTCCCTGGACTGGCATAGATTGTACTGACTGAAAAAGGAAGCCTGATCCCCATAGCTGCATGTGTGTGTGTATGTGTGTGTGTAAGTTTCACCTTTCCTTATTCATATATATATATGTGTGTGTGTGTGTGTATGTATGTATGTATGTATTTTTCCAACTCGCACAGGTAAACCACACAGCCAGCGTGACGCCATGTTGACTTGTATTATGACACTGTAAATATGTTAGAAATAATAATAATAATTATTATTATTACATGTATTTATATGCCGCCATTCTCCCGAAGGACTCAGGGCGGCAAACACAAGTTAAGAAACAAGTACAATAAAATCATAATTTAATCCAAATAATTAATTAGTAGTAAATAATAAAGCCCGGAATCAGTCTCAGCCTATTTGTTTGAAAAGCCAAGTCTTCAGGTCCCGACGGAAGGAGCAGAGATCAGGAGCCGTCCGGAGCTCAGTAGGTAATTCATTCCAGAGGGTGGGAGCACCCACAGAGAACGCCCTACCCCTGGGCACAGCAAGGCGACATTGGCTCGCCGTCGGAACCCTGAGGAGAGCGGCCCTATGTGAGCGAACAGGACGGTGAGAGGCAGGCAGGAGAAGGTCATGCAAATATCCCGGACCTAAGTCATGAAGGGCCTTATAGGTGAGGACTAGCACCTTGAAGCAGACCCGGAGAACCACTGGTAACCAGTGCAGCTCACGCAGGAGGGGTGTTATATGGGAGTAACGAGGGGCTCCTCGTTAATAATGAGCCAAGGTGGCGCAATGGTTAGAGTGCAGTACTGCAGCCACTTCAGCAGATCAGGGGATCAGATCTCACCAGCTCAAGGTTGACTGAGCCTTCCATCCTTCCGAGGTGGGTAAAATGAGGACCCAGATTGTTGGGGGCAATATGCTATTTAGTATACTGTCTTTGGTGTAAGCCGCCCAGAGTCCTCGGAGAGTGGGCAGCATAGAAATATGACTAATAAATAATAAAAATAATAAAATAAATAAGTTACTGTGCTAGCCTCTTCTGCCCTCAGTGATGCTTCTTGGGGTCTGTTAGGTTGTTTTTTATGGAAGTAGAGCTACTCCTGTGGTTATGTTTGCATCTCAGAAAGCTTTATGCAAGAGAGAAGCTCTTTCTGCAGGCAGGCTGGGTGGGTGGGTGGGTGGGTGGAGAGTTGGTGTCAGTGGCAGGGCTGCAATTCCCAGCTGGGGGCTGGGTGGGGCTCGGAAAGGGAGGGGAGCTCAGGCGTTTGTGCAGATGTTGCTCTGGTCTTGCCTTTTGGCTGCCTTGAGGAGAAAGAGCGAGCTCTTTCTCCTCAAGGCAGCCAAAAGGCAAGACCAGAGCAACATCTGCACAAACATTTAAAAGAGCAGATAAAAGAGCATTATTTTTTTAAAAAGTATTTATTTATATACTGCCTTTATTATTTTTACAATTACTCAAGGCAGCAAACATAACCCGCACGTGTTTACAGACATTCCAAAGGCTGTGGATATATTGCATACCACCAGAAGACACAATTCAGTGCCAAACTGGGACATCTTGACAGATGGCGAGACCCCCGGATTTGCCCCTCTCAAAACTCACTCTGGACACTCTGCCCCCCCCCCCCCCGGCGAAGCCAAAGTCATCCTGACATCATCCCCACAAACGGCCTGCCCCAAGCCTCATCTGCTTTCAAGCCAATGCTGGGACTCCCTTCTGAGAGGCTCACCCTCTCCCCAAGAGCTCCTCACACCCTCCAGTTGGAGAACCTCTGGGCTCAGAAGAGTGCCAACCCAACCCCAACCCAGCTGCAGTTTTGTTACTGAAGGTGGCGGCAGCTGCTGCTAATTTTGTATCCCAAAATGAGTGTGTCTGTTCTGGATTAGGGAGTGCCTAATCCAGAACTGCTGCACTTGGCAGGGTGAATTTCAGAAAAATAGTTTGTCTACCTGCCGCTTTTCCCAAGATTTCATTGGCATGCCACAGTTGGTCTCCTCTAGTTGCAGGACCAGTTTAACAGGCCTTTGTAATCCACAGTGTTATTGCTCTCGGCGCGTGTCCTCAGAAGCTGCAGGAAGACGAAGGCTCCTCTGTCCACCTGTCTTCATTCCAGTCAAAGCACAGGCAGCTTCAACTTGGGCACGTTGAGCTGAGGTTGAAGAAGGGCATTGGAGCTCCACCTTCTAGGGCAGCCCCTCTTTCTGGAGTCTCCCTGTCTCTTCTGCAGCTCACTCAGCTCTTCTTTCCACTCCGCTTAAGGGCCTTTGCGCAGGAGGCACACTTTATCTCCCCCCCCCCCTCTCTCTCACACACACACACACAGCCTTTGGGTGTAGCCTTTTTGAAAATGGTGCTAGAGTTGTAATCGGTAATGCAATAGAAGGGAGAAATCATTAAAATATTTCAAGAATCGTAATCTGCATTTAAATGTAAACTAAATTCTGGCTTTGTCTTGGTTCTGCCTCCTTCTTTCCCCTGGTGACATCCCCTTTGGGGGCTACACAGTCCACCATGCCAGTCAAAGGCGTGGGCAATGCTCCTGCCGCAAAGAGATGGGCACACCTTCCAGGTCCCTTCAGGGTTTCAGTGGAGCTCCTAAAACTGCCCAGGATTGTGCCATTTCTTCTCCATTTCCATAGCATGATTCTTCATGGTAGGTTTCTAGAGGGAACAGTGCTTGATGTCTCACATGCCATGACATCATTATGCAAATGAAGCAAACATTGGAGTGATGACATGATACCCAGGACACCTTTATGGGTACCAGTGGCTTTTTTAGCCAAGTGGACAGAGAGAAAGAGTTTGGTGCCAATGGTATGGACACCGTAGCTGCCACCATGGCTTGGCTCCTTATAAAGCACCAGGAGACCGACCAGTGAGGTTGCTTCGTGACATCTTGGCTCACCTTTGTCTCTTTTCTGGGTAGATGGACTCGCTTTCTGACTTGACCAGAAATATTTCTGAAAATAATGACACTGACGGAGACTTTAAAATAATATAGAAACACAGAATCCTAGAAATCTGACAGCAGAAAAAGACCTAAGTGACCGAAGCACTGTCCACAAGGAGATGGTAGTTATAAATTGGAGGAAAGATTGTAAAAGTTTTATAATTATCAGGTACTGCAGTTGGTGTAAGAAACTGGTGGGAAACGCATAGCAGAAGAAGACAAGAACAAGGATTGATAGAAACATCTTTCACATTGCAGGCTTGGAGTGGGCACCGCCCTGAGTCCTTCGGGAGTAGGGTGGTATAGAAATCTAATAAAATGAAATAAAATGAAATCTAAGAAAGATCCTGTGGTACAGGAGAATTTCTTGAAGCATAGAGAAACGGCTGTAGGTATCATCATGACTGAGTAATTTCTCTCCTTCCTTTTAGTGAAAGGAAACGGGCACAAAATACCTGTTTTATGCAGGAGTCTTGTTTAGATTCTAGATTTTGCCTGATCCCCAAATTTAAAACTGATGAAGTTATAATTTGTGATGGTTTGTAAAGGGCCCACAGTATAAATCATAGATCTGTCCCTGCTAGGCAATGTCAGGTGTGGATTGAAGGGATGGCAAAAAGGAAGGGGACCGATGCTCATGAATTCTCAAGAGAATTTACATGGGATGCCCACAAAATAAGCATCAAAAGTCCTAGAATGCAATGATGGAACACCGAAGCGACCCGTTTACCTGGGTGGCCTAAAGAGAGATTGTAGCAAGAAGAAAACCTTTATCATCAAGATTCATTGCTGAGATCCATAATTTTATTCTGCTGTTGATCTGTAAGCACTCGATCCCTGTTTTCAAGCTTGAATCCATTACATCTGTTGTATTTTGGTATGGTAATGGTTGAATGGCTAAATCTAAGACACCCCCTCCCCCATAAATAATTCCTTGGAAGACAACTTCACTGCAAAGTATTTGTATTTTAAACATCAAAAAGAGCCTTGGTAGTACAGTGGTCTAAGGCACCCTGTTATTAAGCTGGTTATTAAGACCAGATGCCTGCAATTACTGCAGGTTCGAATCTCGCCAAGGCTCAAGGTTGACTCAGCCTTCCATCCTTTCTAAGGTAGGTAAATTGAGGACCCAGTTGTGGGGGCAATAAGCTGACTTTGTATAAATATACAAAAGAATGAAGGCTATTACTTAGCGCATTGTAAGCTGCCCTGAGTCTTCGGAGAAGGGCGGCATATAAATCAAATTAAAAAAAAAAATAACCAATTTTTTCCAAAACTGAAGACGCTGAAAGGTAGGCGCAGTTGCGCAAGACCCAGGTGGGCTCTTTAGGAGCTGTTTTGAACCAGCTGCTGCTCCCATTTGAGGAGGGCCCAAACCCTGCAAGCCAAAGGCCGGATATTGGCCTTCTCCTCCCCACAAGTCAAAGACTTGTGCTCTGCTGCCCCACACGCCCGTCTCCCTGGATGGTCATTCTCTTTCCATTCCTTACACAGCGTTTCTCAACCTTGGCCATTTTAAGATGGGTGGGCTCTACTTCCCAGAATTCCCCAGCCAGAGTTGGAGGCCTCCCCTCTGAAAGCTGCCAAGGTTGAGAGACGTTGCCATACAGGGCAGAAATTCATATTTGTAGCAGCTCAGATCCAATTTTTAATAGAGGGTTTAGGAAGTTGTATTTTGGGCCCATTTTCTTTGGCAAGCATGTAAACTGTCTTGCTATCCTTATAAGAGCAATCCTTGTGTTTGTGGTTTCTTGCTCTTATTTTGTGACAGGCTAGTAAAACTGTTGGCTTTGGCTCCTGCTCTCTCGGAGCAGAATTGTCCTGCTGGTTTGTTATACAAATAGACACTTGGGGTTCACCATCAGTCTGAAGCGGGGGCAGCTTTCCTCCTTGAGCAGGAGCCATTTGCAACAGGAAAGAGGGCACTGGAGGAGCTTTCATGGGAGGCTCAGCATTGGCTCCACCTCAGATCTGCTTTTCGTCCACCCTTTCCTCTCCGTGGCAGTGACTGGGAGAAAGTGAGCTGCTGGACGTCACAGCGGGTCCAAATTAGGGGTTGTGTAGTCGACCAATAAAGTGATGCGTCTCTGCTTCCTTGATGTCGGTGGACTTTGCGGGCTCTGTGAGTGAGGGTCTTTCTCAGGCATTTGGGCTTTTGCATGCCCACATCTACAACCCAGCTCCATTGGGCTTCTCTTCCTGCTGGGACAAACACAGCCTCTTACATCCTGCATCAGGCAAGACACAATCACACCACTCTTTCCAGGAGAAAAAATTGGCAACCATTTTGATTGTCTGTATTTCTGTCCTGGCTTGTTTCAAGAACATTACACCTCCCCTGCAGCTTGCTTTAAGGCTGTTTGAGCCCTGAAAATTAAAATTTTGTGTAAAAGGTAGGAGTAAATAATATGGAATAAGGAAAATGGAAAGTAATAATTAGGAATATGTTTATATGTATTGAAACGTATGATACTCAAACGTTGCGCCATTCACACAATATGTATAATTTTTAAAAAAATAATAAAAACTTGATTAAAAAAAAGTTTCTTTGAGCCCCTGTTATATTTTCTGAGTTTTTTTCAAATGGAAATAGGCTGCTGCTATTGCTCTCCATGCCTTTTCATGTTTCCTGTTTTGTTTCCTGGTCATTGTGTTTATTTAATTTTATAATGTTATGTCTGTTTATCAAGACTCATAAAGGTAATCTTTAATAAAGGCCTACTCTCGCCTGTTCAGTACCTGTGTATGGTGAGTAAGTAAACTCTAATCTTTGTTGATGAAGAAGAAAAAATTACATTTTGATCAGTGGCTTAATCTCAGGACCTGCTACCCTGTTTTCCCCAAAATAAGACCTCCCCTGATAATAAGCCCAATCGGGGTTTTGAGCACACGGCAATAAGGCCAAGCACTTATTTCAGGCTTCGAAAAAAATATAAGACAGGGTCTTATTTTTGGGAAAACACGGCAGTTGCACCCCAAGCTGAACCGGCAGCTGAAAGAAAAATCAGTTTGGACTTAGGCTGCGACTGCTTGTAAGACATAAAAAATATTGCTTAACCAAGTGAGGAGAAGTTAGTCGGTTGCTGCCTCTGTAGCTGTCAGTATTTATTTCAAATTAAATAAAAAGCCTGTTAATGCAGTGGTTAAAGCCCCAGATTAGAAAATGGGAGGCTATGAGCCCCACCTGAAGTACAAAGCAGTCTGGGAACCTTGGCTAGTCAGTTTCTCTTCGTCCCAGGAAGGAGGCAACGCAAACCACTTCTGAAAAACCCCGCCAAGAAACCGGCCGTCTCTGAGAACCGGACACTATTGAATGGAACCAAAAAGATACCATGGAGTCTCTTCTTGACCTCTTGCTAGTCCTAATTTGTGTCTTGATTTTCAGGCCTGTGAAAAGGCCAGTTGTGGACCAGTCCGGATCTGGGCTTTAGATATATATATGAATGAACAGGGGCATCGGCGTATTCGGCCCTATTCAGACAGAGCTGCTGGACACCTCTTGTTGGGAGGGGACAGAAATCTGAAGGACTGAAGTATTTCAACAATGTGCACTAACACAATTTTTTTAACACAGCCTTAAAAGTGTGTGGGGATCTACCAAGCACAGTTGGGTGGCAATACGTATGTTCCCTTTGGTACAGGAAAACATTTGGGCAAGTTGGCAGCAGGCGTGCTTGTATGTGAAGTGCACGTAGGATTGTATGCTTCTGTATATTTAATTAGGAATTAGTCCTGCTGAGCAGATTATGCCACAGGCTTTATTTAATCTCTGTACTTGTTTGATAAACTTTTCCTCCTATCCTGCTTTTGGATTCCTAAGCCGATTACTTACACTGACTGTGGGAAACTGAAAGAAAATGAGGAGCAGCAGCTCTGAGACACTCAAACTGAAGTTTGCTTTTGTTCCGATGTTGTCTGGTTTTTCCACTGGTGTTGCGTGCTGGTGTTGTTGCTGATCGGTTGGCCTGCTCTGCGACCGTACGGTGTTCAGTGGTTCAAGCCAGTGGTGGGATTCAAGTAATTTAACAACCGGTTCTCTGCCCTAATGATTTCTCCCAACAACCAGTGTGCCAAACTGCTCAGAAAGTTAACAGCCGGTTCTCCCAAAGTGGTGCGAACTGGCTGAATCCCACCACTGGTTCAAGCCCAGTCATTTTCGGCAAGGGAAAGACAGACTCTGGCAAAATGGAGCAAGACCAAGCAAGAGACTCGCCTGTCTCCCGATGGGAAATGGGTTCAAGTAGGATGGGAGTTAAAGTGCAGGCAGCAGGACATGTTTTCAAATTGGTGCTGTTTGGGTATAGCAGAAAGGCAGAATTCAGACGCCTCCCTCTTATTACGATAAGCTGTGAGTCTCTGAAATCTGGCTCTGCTCTTCACAAACAGAGAAGTCAATTACTTACCTCCGTCCCCTCCCCGTTTTAACTTTAATTCACGCTGTGCATTTCTTTTTCCCTATTATTCTGAAGTACAAAGCTGCAGTTCCTTCCTGTTAAATCAAGTGCCCGGAGTTGGGGTGGGGGGTTACCAGCTTGAACAATTTCCATGGTCCCTTTTTCTATTTTGGCATATTTGATTGGTTTGAAAAGTGACCTAAACCAAGTCCTGCTTTGCCTCCTGAATATTGTAGTGCAATCTCATTTGCTCAGCCTTGAATCTGTTTTCCATTAAATAAATTCTGGCTTCAAGAGGCATTGCAAGAATCTGAATCGCCGCCCCCATTCCACTGCTTGGATGAATTTCTCCACTCGCCGCCGTTTCCCCCCAAGTAACAGACAACCCCTTGTCTTGGACATGCCTCATGGTGGGGCTTTACTAAGTTCCTTGATCCATGAAAACATTTAGCACAGGACAAAGTGGCAATGGGAGAGGACACCGTTTATGCTGGATTGAAGTTTTGTTTGCTTTGTGGTAATTGGAGTTGTGCACCATTGCTCTCCAATCTGGTTTTCTCTCTTTCTGTATAGGTCAAAAAAACACAGTGCATTTATTATTACTTATTATTATGAGTTATGTCCAACACTGTTGCCTTCTCCAGAGTGATACAATAAGGAGTAATTGCTTTTCCGTCCCAATCTTTAGAATGAAGGGCAGGGAGCCAGTGGGAGACCTTTTGGCTTTTCACAGACTGGGTGAGGCATGATTAACTCAGAATTGATTTGCTAGGTTGCATACAGGGCACCTTCTGTCCCGCCTTCCTGCCCTTCCACAACAGAGTTTCACAATAGGATGGATTGAGTGGCTGAGATTGGCCCAAGGTCACTCCGAGAGCTTCCATACCTGTGCATGGACCAGAACTCGGCTTTCCTTCATCCTAGTTCAGCACCTTAACGGCAACATCCCAGTTCTGCTCATTTCTGCTTCATGCAAGTTGCACTAGACTGGTAAGATTGAAGTTAATTACATTGTCTTGCCACAATTCCTGTCTGATTTTGTCCCCCCATCTGCCTCCTTTCCCATTTGCTTGTCTTTTGCAAGGGTGAGAGTGATTTTTTTCACCTGGCCTCTTGTAGTTGGAACTCTGGTGGTTTGGTGGGGGCAGATTGGAGAGAGACTGGTAATCTTCCTCTTTCCTCCATTGGCCTCTTGCTGCAGGGAATTTATGAGGAGGAAATAAAGAAGGCGGTTGCAAATCTGCTGCCTAGGAACAGTCCTGATATCTTGATAATTTGGATCTCTTGAATTTAATTTTTATCTCTTTAAGTACTCGGATCTTCCTGATTTTGTTGGATGGTGATTTCTTAAGTCACCTTAGAAGAGTGGTCAGTCTGGGTGGCCAGAAGCTTTTGATGGAGAATTGGGCCCCCGCCTGGTTCTCCTCCTGAGAGGTTGCCTACCGCAAAAGGCACCTGGCAGAGTCATCTGCTGAGCTTGTGGCACGACGGTGATTCGGTCCGAGGACGAGTTGTCCAGCTCTCCGGTTTGAGCTTCGCGACCGAGGGCTTCAAGATTAAACCCCAGAGGACAAATATCGGGGAGGTAGAGGCGCACCCCAGAAGGAAGGATCCCGGCAGAGCTGCCTGTTGGGTTTTGCTGCCATCGGTGGGGAAGCATGTTGTGATCTGAGAGAGAATCTGGGATCTCTCAGGGGTCTCCCTCCTTGGGGCTTTCCCAGCCCCAGCATTGCATTCTTTGGGCCTTCAGGAGAGCTGTTTCCCTTTCTTTCCGAGGCTTTTCAGCGTCTTGAAGTTTTAATTTCTCAATCATGCATTTCACTGGAAGTTCTGGCGAAGGGCAGAAAGCTCCGTCCAGCCGGTGAGTCTTCCCTGTATGGCTGCACTTCTGAGGAATGGCCACAAAAGAGCCAGAGAGGCTCAGGCTTTGCACAAAATGGAGGAGGTAATTCTGAGTTTCTTTGAATGGCTCTCAAGAGGCTGGTAGCAGCTGAGCGCTTCCTCCTGTCAGAGTTGGAAAACAGATCTCTGTGGGCAGAAAATGCTGAAAGAGGCTTTTTTGCAGAGAGGAAGGGTAGAAATAGGTACGGGGCTTCTCTCATTCACAGGGCTCAGCTCAAGCTCTCTTCCTTCCCTATTTTGTGCCGGGAAGAGGGGGAGGAGGAAGAATGCCGTTTTAAAAATCTCCATCTCCATTATGCCCCACTTCAGCATTGGGTTTGCCTGCAGGCCAGGCCTGCGCAGGGAGTGTTCGACTCACTCTTCTCCAGCAGGAAAAGAATTCGGCACAAGGAGAGATCCACCTGATCTCTCTCCCTCCCTCCCTCTCTCTCTCTCTCTCTCTCACACACACACATGTCCGATTGTCAGCAGCAGGTCTTTGAGGGAGGGGCATTTGTTCTTCTTTGCATCCCTTTTTATACTGTTTTAGAAGAAGGATTATTTTCTAGAGCATTTTATTCCGAACTTTTCAAAACTACTATTAGTTAATTTGTGTCAGCCCTGCCATCTTGAGCTTCTTCGCTTCGCTGGCATTCTGCCATGAAACACAAGGGGGGTGGGAGAAAGAATTTGGGTAAATAAAGTTTGGGCATGGGAAGACAAACGGGGTCGGGAGACAAGTTGAAAGAACCAGAGGTGTCAAACCGAATAAGCCACTGCCAAGGACACCTGGCCTGGGAACAGAATGCGAAAGCCAAACTTCAAATCAGTTCCCAAAACATCAAAAAGGAATTCTATTGGACACGGATGAACTGGTCAAAGGGGGAGGGCCAGGGAAAGGGGGGAAAGTGTAGCCCTTGTGCGTGAATACTCAGATCTAGATTTGCTTTCCCTGCAACCACTTAACTTTAGTAAAAGAACCTAACACTTCAAACAAATGGAGGGTTTTTCTTTCGTAATTCTCTAAGCCAGAGCTGGTCTGACAATTTGTCCCCACAAGGACAGATTGGGGGAAAGCTGGGCATTTGATCCAAGCATATAAAGGCCATGCCATCTAAGTAGGGGATTTTGTAATATTCACACTGATGAAGGTTTAGATTTGGCTGTCACACTCATTCACAAGCACATGTAATGGTGAGTTAGTGGGTTTATTAACAATTCCCTTCCCTAAAGATCCAGAGCTGTCCCAATTAAATCCAGCCAAATGCAGGCCAATACCAGTCCACAGAGCAATGGCCAGTGAGCCCACAAGGCCCTTGAAAGTTTCCCAAACAGGATAAACCCATTAGGCAAAATTAAAACCACAATACAAGAGGTTATGAAAAGTCCAGAATTCAGAAGGTACGATCCAAAGTCAAGGCAAGGCTGGAATCACAACAACATACATCTAGGAAATGTACACGTTCCGAGCATTGTCTCCATCTGTCTGCTGTGCTAAATAGCCAGTTTCTGGTGGCGTCCATCAAGAGGGACGAGGCTGCCTCCCCACGAGTAATCAGCCTGACTTTTGCTGCTCCTGCCTTTTCTCTGTCCGGCATGTTCTCAGATCAGGTGCAGAAGGTAGTTCCTCCTCATCTTCACTAATCAGCTGCACCTGTGTGCTTTTTTTCCCCACCTGAAGCCTCAGGGCTGCCCTGTTGCAGCTGTGCTTCAGCCAAATCCCTCTCAGGCAGCTGCTCGGAGCCATTGACCAACTGCCCTCCCGACGTGCCTGCGACTGGTCCATCCTCTGAACTGGCATCTGGAGAGGCATCTGGGGAAGCGTCTGGAGGAGTCAGTATCATATCTTTAGTTATCATATGGCACATTCACATCACATTTTTATAAAAACAAAAGATAAAAATATGAAATAAAAAATTAAATTATTATAAACTTGTCTAAATTACTGATATAACTTTTTGCTTCATTTGTCACAGCCAGGAAATCAACAAAGTCTCCATTATAGCTTCTGTTTTGGCACTCATGTATCTATAGATTTTTTAATATTCCATTTCATATCAAATGTTCTCCATATCCAACTGATTTGGATTCAGTTCTGGCACCAGTTCAGCCTGGTGTTTTTTGGTTTTTTTAAAAAAATAAAAACCCCAATTTCAATAACCTTAAAGTCCCATATATCACTGTGGTCCAACTTCTAAGGAAACATAACCTTAGCTTAACCCCCCCCCCCCCATGAACTGTATTTGTGCCCTTTTATCTCCTTCTGCAGAGCAGGCCAACCATCTTTTCCCCTCTGCAAGGACTGAATGAATTTCAGCTGCGGGATCTTTTTTCAGCACTGAGTTGCACAATAGGAACAGGAAGGAGGACCATGTTGAGTGCTTCTCTCCTTCAGGAGGTTGAGGCCCTTCTGTGATGCGGCAGAGAGTTGCAGGGTGACCATCTCTTAAGGCCAAAAGGGTTGGGGTCAGAATTAGCCCTTTATAAAACCACAGGGTGCAGTAGAGATTTGCCTCCCAGCATCTGGAGAGAACCGGCCGGGGCAAAAAGTGTGGGGTAATGGTTACAGCATCACGGAGGGTGAAACAGGTTCATTCCTGTGGGGGATTCTGGGCCAGTCATTCCCTCAGCCCAGATAGAAGCAGAGTCCTGCATCACATTACCTCTCTTCGTGCCATGGTCAAATGTAATAAACCTGAGGAACGGCCCAGTCATCTCCTGACCCTTGGAGAAACCATTGGCTGTCTGAAGGTTCAGAAAATAAGACGAAACCCACCCCCCCACCTTCTAGCTGGGCTTTCTGGAGAGCCCTTCTCTTTTGTGCCTAGCAGAGCAAGTGAAAGGAGAAGGCAGAAGCTTGTTGGGGACAGTCTGAGGATGAGTTGAGTGGCTGTTGGCTTCAGCATGTCGTCTCTCTGGCCCGGCTGACCTTTTTGTTGTTGTTCCTCCTCTTCAGTGCAGCCCATCTGGGGCTCTGCAGCTCTTCCTGGACACACCCATGTCCAGTTCCTAGATGCTTTCTGCCGAAGACACTGCAAATTTGATTCTACTCAAGCTCAGCCAAGCAATCTTTTTACGCTTGAGAATGTGGCAGTTGGCCATGGGAAGAGACTTGGTGTGGTGAAAGAACTGACAGGAAGCTAGGACAGGGTCGGGGTGGAGATGAAGGGACATCCAGATCTTCAGTCCTTGTTTTCTTGTAAATCTGTAGAGGCCTTTTTGTTGCCAGTCCCTGAATCACAGCTCCGCCTACCTCAAAATGTGGATGTATGGTTAAAATAAGGAAGGGGTGGGGAGGGTGTAAGGATTCACGCTGCCCTCTAATTCCTTTCATGTTCTTGGTCCATTGCCCTTAATGCTGAGGGCTGGCTATGCAGGATCTTGCTCAAGGTCCTTCTGTTTCTCCTTTCCCGTGGATCCTTCACTCATCTGTCCCCAAATAGTCAGAGGTTTTATTGGCCAGGAGGTATCGAACTCCTCACTGGTTCCATGGCATTGTAGGGGCTGGTTTATCTGTAGCTCAGCCACCTGGCCCTCTGCTTCTTTGTGGCTTGTTGGCCTTCAAACGAGGCTGAAGAGTGTAAAGGGCTCTTCTTTGGATTCTGCTCCATGAGCCCAGCATGGCAATCAGAGGTTTTTCCCTGAGAGTTTTGCTGCCTGCCCTTCCAATTAATTCATGTGCCACCAAGCAACTCTGTTGAATGCTGATTTCATATGCAATTCTGTGGCGCTGGTCAAAACAGTTATCTTCTCTTGGTGTTTAAGACCGAGTTGCTTTTGGTTATGCAAGCATTTTCTCAACTTCCAAATTCCAGAATGCATAGAAAAAGAGAGCAGATGAGCTTTTAAGGCATTTTAGAGACTGTGACTCAAAAGTAAATTAATTCATATATGCTGCCTGCAGATTCAGTTGCACTGAGAGGGAAGAGTAACAGGAAGAGGAAGCATCAAAATCACAATCAATCATGCAGGAAGGGACAGTATCAAGATCACAAGCCATTTAGTCGGATGACGGTTCTGCAGAAGAACCAAATCCAGAGCAGCCCTGCCAATGTTTTCCTTCCTTCCTTGACAGACCTATGTTGACCCCAACATGGAAATTATTTTTCATGCACACAAAGTCCCTCTTCTGTTTATTTTAAAACTGGTGAAGGCGGTTTAATAGCCATGGAGAGCAGCGTGTTGGTAAACATTTACTCTGCTGCCTCTCTCTGATTCCTGATTCCATTACAGATTGTTTTCATTAAAAAAATATTGAGAAGCTGCCATGCTATAAAATAGGGTGCCAGCCTTCAACACAAGATTTATTTCCAAGAATATCTGTTTGCCCCAAAGGCCTTTTTGGCAGGCAGAAGTCAGGAGCTGCATCCAGGGCGTTCTGTGGAAGCTGCAGAGGCCAGCTGGGGCCGTGGGCGGGGCCGGGAGTGAAGGGGGAGGAGCCAGGATGAGGCAGGCAAGCCAGCTGTGTGGGGGCAGTTGCCTCTTTGTAAGCAGGTGATGCTTGGGGGAGCCCGGCTTTCATTCAGAAGTCCCCGGGGGCCAAAGTTCAAAATCAGTCCTCTGCTTCAGTTATGAGGTTTCTGCAAATTGAGTTGCTCTCCTTGTATATTCACTCAAGTGTGAAACTCTCCTGTTTAAACTTTCCCAGACTATTCCTTGGCTGTCCAGAAATTCTCCTTGACACTCCAGTCCTTCCAGTTTGACTTCATTGGGGACACTCTGACAGATGATGAAATCAACATTGGTAAGTGCTTTTTTGGCCAGCTGCCTCTTTTGCCTTGTCAGGGCTAGGCGCTAGAAGTCCATTTAATGTCCTGCTTGAGTAATAAAATTCTTGTTGCGATTCAGTTTAGAATATCATGCATCAAAGCTATCCGACATACTTAACGGCCTCTCCATAGCTGCCATGTTAGCCTCTTGTGATGGGCAGATCAGTACTTAGAACAGCTCAGATCCAGAGCAGCAGCCACGTATTAGGTCAGCTGAAGTTGCACTGAAAAGTGCAAGTCGTTAAAGTTTAAAAATTCAAATTATATCTGGCCTTGTTGATACGTCTAGTAGATTTATGTCTTGTTTACCCCTGGCCAAGGGTTCCATGTAGCAGCCTGGGGAACCCAGCAACAGCTGGAATGTGTGTTTCCAAGAATGGGACCTTCCCGCGTTTGGCTTCCTCCCTCCCCTTCCCAGCACGACTTGGGAGGCCCTTAACACAATGCAACTTCCTTCCCTTGAACAAAGTGTGTTCATGCTAGAGTTGTGTGATCGTCTGTCCTGATCAGAAGGTGGGCTTCCACATATTTCCATGGGAAGAAAATAATCTGCAGGGCCCCTTTTGAGAATGCTTTTCTAAAGAGTGTATTTACTATTCACATTTCTTAGCTGATAAACAATCCAGTTGTATCAGTGATTACTTTGCCTATTACTATTTGAGATGCATGGATTGATAGATGCAAATGTCAGATCAGTTTTTTTATTGCAGTATATAGTAAATGTTTTATAAAGTCATGCAGAATTTACATTTGGGGGAAGAATAAGTAGAAAAAGTGAAGGTGTGAAGAGTCAGGGCAGCTGCCACGTGATGAAAAAAGACAAGTGTCAGAAAGCAGAAGGCCTGGGTCTGGTGAGCGTTGGGGAACCCTGAGGATAAGACAGGAAAACCGAAGGAGGGGAAAAGTTTGATGAATTGCAGAACAGATTTGGCACAGCGTAAATATCCAATAGATGATTCCATATTGTCCTATGAGGAAAGGGAAGAATTCGTGAGAATTATGCTGGGGCAGGAGAGATCCATCTTCTGGTGCACTTTTGAATTAAAGCAAAAAGCCAAGGCAAGACGGCGGGCTCTGGGTCAGAAGCCGTATGTGGTTTGACCCAGATTTGAGGCAGTAATAAAATGATCATGTGGAAATGGGTTCCAGTGGGCGGTTGTTTTGGACGTGGGAGCCTTGGGACACCCCTCTTGTTTGCTCAGAAGATTTCTCGCTGGTCACAGCTGAATAATCTCTCCTGACACATTGATATGATAACTGGCCAAGAAGCCTACGCATTCAGGGTATTAATCCACTATGAGGATGCTAAAGGGGCTACAGATGGGGGAAATAGGAAGTACTGAATATTCCCATCTCTTAGAGTCAGTCTTTGTTTGTATCCCGCCTTTATTAGTTTTACAAATAACTCAAGGCAAGAAACAGATCCCATAACCTCCCCCCCCCTCTTCCTATTTTTCCCACCACCCTGTGAGGTGGGTTGGACCGGGAGAGAGTGACTGGCCCAAAGGCACCCAGCTGGCTTTCATAACTAAGGCGTGTCTCCTGCACAGTCTCCTGCTTTCTAGTCTGGGGCCTTAACCATTACACCAAATTGGCTTCTGTTAATTTCTCAATTATTTAATCTCTCAATTAATGTTTTCTCATTACAGTATTTTCTCTCCTTTTCAGCTGAATCCTTTAAGGAATTTGCTGAGCTGCTCCAAGAGGTGGAACTTGAGAGGTCCATGATGGTAAGGACATTTCTCCTTCCTCCTTAGTCAGAAGTGGGTGGAGGATTCAGTAAATGGGACTCAGCTCCATCATTGCATGACCGAAAGCATGTTTGGCTTGGGCCCAGCATGTTGTGTCAGTGTTGAACCTTGGGAACTGTAAATCTTGACTTAGGGTATAATCTCTGCAGTGGTGGTTTATTTGACCAGCTAAAACCATAACTTAATAGGTTGCACGATCTATGTTTGATGTCTAAACCCTGCCAAAATAAGATCAGTAATAGCTACAGTAATACAACTTCTAACATAGCGCCCTTGCAGAATTCCCTGCCGGAAAGGAGTCAGTATGGATCTATCCCATTTTAACAAGTTACTTTCTTTCCGGGGGGTTTCTGTGCATTTCACTC
Organism: Pantherophis guttatus; assembly: GCF_059756535.1. NCBI lineage: Eukaryota > Metazoa > Chordata > Lepidosauria > Squamata > Colubridae > Pantherophis > Pantherophis guttatus. The sequence continues at coordinate 553,268 of NC_142074.1, forward strand.
CTAATTATTAGATTATTTAATTAAAACATCTTAATTACCGTGGATATTTCTTGTGAGGGTTTTAAATCAAGCAGCTGCATTTCTGGTGCACGCTAAATATGCCCATTTCTCTTGCAAAGCTGTCTGTCCTTTCTTTCAGGTTTTTCCACTCTTCTTTCGCTTCAATTCAGTTCCGGGCACAAAACATCTTAAAAACTCCCTTCCAGAAAACACTGATCAGTCCAAGATCTTGGAGGTTCTAAGAAATGCTTGATATGTTATAGAGCTCTTGGCAACTGAGGTTTTTTGAGGTCTCCAAATTGTTGGAACAGGGAGGTTTCCTGAAAACACATCACATTACACAAACCCTATTGCATCATATCATGATTTCCGTTACTCCTTTCCACGATTAGCTTTTAATTATGGTTTCTTGAAAAGACCAAAGTGGCTGGTCTCACATAACACACTAATCCAGAAGAAGACTTAGTTTGAGGTGAGAACCTGGCCAAACTTTGCGCCTGTGAACTCTCATGTCACATGAGTTCTTCCTTAGTTCTGCAGAGTTTCAAATGAGTTACTTTAAACTTAGTTCTGGAGCACAGTGGAAAACCAAATATAGATTTAAAAGGTTCAGTGTTGTTGCCTATTTATTTGGCTACATTTTTCCTTACAGGTGCAAAATGCCAGTAATTTGTTGATCAAACCTCTTGAAAAATTCCGTAAGGAGCAAATTGGATTCACCAAAGTAAGTTCTCCGTCTAACTCCATTTTATTTGTAACGTAACTGTATTAAGAGGAGATGTCATTCTTTTTGTGTGATTCTCAATGCTCATTCAAAGTATCTCTAGCCAGTTCCTAAAAAGAAATAAATTGCAGAATAGTGTCTCAGATGGCTACATTTATTAGTAGTTATTTTTTTTTAAATACTTTTTTAAAAATTAGGATGTTCTGACTTTGCTCTTTCCATATTGTCCGCTACGCGATAGTCTCCTGTGCAGACTATTAATATTGTAAAACAGCTGAAGAAATACAAACATCTTTGAATTGGCCTTCTGGAAAGTCACAAAACTAACCTTCACATTTGATTATTTGTTAAGTGCCACTTTTTACTCAGTCGAGAGGGAGTCTCTCCTTTCAAGGAGCTCCTTGGAGGTGAGGGACTTTTCCCAGCCTTTCTGTTTGGGCCAGCTGGACCCAGGGACACTTGCAGAAGGGGGTCCCAGTCCTAGAGTCTAGACCAGCAGCTCATCCTTGCTGGATTTCAGGGTGAGGAAAAAAGTTCAAAGGCCTCCTTCTCTCTCGTGGGGTACCGTATTGTTTATTCCTTTTTAATTTGGGGGCACAACATGGCTCCTGCAGTGTCTAGAAAAATGGGAGTGATGGCAGGGGTGGGTTCTACTTACCTTTACTACCAGTTTGCAATGGGAGCACGCATGCACACTCATTTCTGCGGATGCGCAGATTGTACTTATGACGTACGGGCGGGTGGGTGGAGCCTCCTGCCGCTTTTACTACCGGTTCTCAAGAACCGGATAGAACCGAGAGCAACCCACCACTGGGTGATGGTGATGGAAAGGGGTGGTGGTGACAGCAGTCTGTAAATAGGCGGACGGGGGAGATGACTGGAAAGGGGGAAATGAAGCAAGAATCTAGTCCCAAGAATTTAAGCAAGACAGTTCAGAAGATTCCTCCCCCCACCCCACCCCCGGCCATAAATAAGATCTTGTGAACATTTTACAAATGACATTTTAAAAATTATTGATAGTTACATTCTTGGCAGAGCAAAATACTTTTCAAACCCCCATAATAATTAATTGACCAGGGTTATTCTTTGTTCTTCTGTGATTTTTGGCATTCCTGATTTCCCTATGTACTGTTTTATCTTGTCTTCCTCTATTTTCCCCTGGTTATATAGATTCGTATAAAATTTCTTAATAATTTCTTTTTTGGCCTCTTTACTATGTTGAATTTCTCCTTTATCGTCTTTCAATTTGTATATCATTCTTTTTTTCTGTTCTTTTTTCAGTTTATAGGCTAGCCATCTGCCCATTTTATTTGCGTGTTCGAAATAATTTTGTTTCGCCATTTTTATTTTTTGGGCTAGTTCTATTTGGTTTATCAAATTCAATTTATGCTTAATCATTTCCCATTCTTCTCTTATTGTTTTGTTCTGGGGCTTTTCCTGGAGTTTTTGTTCTATTTGTTTTAGGTCTTTCTCTAAATTATCTAATTGTTTTTTCTTCAAAGTTATTCTTCAAAGAATAACTCTCAATAGGCCAATAACCAAATTAGAATTAGATGAAGTACTGAAAAAGCAAAAAAACAATAAAACACCGGGACCCGATGGGCTACCGGTAGAAATATACAAAACAATGCAAGAAGTATTGGGAGAGAATATGTTGCGATTATATAATGAAGCTATGGAGAAAGCCAAAATACCAAATTCATGGACAGAAGCCATAATAACAATCATTCCAAAAGAAGATACAGATCTCCAGTTAATACAAAACTATAGACCTATTTCATTATTGAATGCCGATTACAAAATATTTGCAGCAATCTTGGCCGAAAGGATCAAATCAGTATTAAATACATATATACACCCAGACCAAAATGGATTTCTGCCGGGACGCCAAATAAAGAACAACATGAGAATAGTACTTAATGCTCTAGAATATTATGAATCACACCCGGAGAAGCAGGCAGTGTTGGTTTTTCTTGACGCCCAAAAGGCCTTCGATAATCAAAATTGGAAATTTATGATTGAACAACTACAAAATATGCAAATTGGGGAAAAATTTGGGAAAATTATAGCAGAAATCTATACCAAGCAATCAGCAAGGATAATTATGAATGATGACATAACAGAAAAATTTAATATAACAAAAGGAGTCAGACAAGGCTGTCCACTTTCCCCCTTACTATATATTCTATCATTGGAAATCCTGTTGAAAAAAATTAGAGAAGACCAAGGAATTGAAGGTTTAAGGATCAATAGAGAAGAATACAAAGCTCAGGCCTTTGCTGATGACCTAGTGTTTTTGACAGAAAATCCTATGGAATCTATACCTAATTTGTTCCAAAAAAATAGAAGAATTTGGAGAAGTGGCCGGACTAAAAATTAATAAAAGTAAATCGAAGCTAATTGTAAAAAACCTTACGGAAATCCAAACAAAAGAATTGACAGATAATATACAAATCCAAACAACAAAAAAAATAAAATATCTAGGAATCTGGTTATCTACAAGAACATCAGCAATTAAAGAAAACAATTATGATAAATTACTAGAACAAAGAAAGAAAGACTTAGAAAAATGGGAAAATTTACACATTTCATTCCTAGGAAGAATTTCGGCCATCAAAATGTCTATATTACCTAAATTTTTATATTTGTTTCAGGTCACCCCAATTAAAATAGATAAACCGTTTTTTGAAAAGCTGAATAAAATAACATCTAAATTTATATGGCAAGGGAAAAGGCCACGAATAAAATTTAAGCTGCTTCAGGATACAAAAGATAGAGGAGGAGCTGCACTCCCTGACTGGGAGGTATATTACCAAGCAGCAGTACTATCGTGGGTCAAATATTGGATAGAATTAAAGGACTCTAGAATTTTAACAATTGAGGGACACGAACTCCAAACTGGCTGGCACTCCTTTATGTGGGATGAGAAATACAAAACACATTCATATTTTAAAAAACACACAATAAGAAACTCATTATTACAAATTTGGCTTAAAATTAAAAAACAACATTATATGAAGATACCAAATTGGCTAGCACCAGCAGAATCAATTAGGCACCCGAATTTAACAGATAAGACAAAAATAATTAGATATAAAGATATAATTGACTATCAAGGCAAATTAAAGACAAAACAACAATTGGAGACAGATTTACACAGAAAAATAGACTGGTGGACTTATACTCAAATATAATCCAAATACAGAGAACATATAAAAACATATGAAATTTATAATCAAAAACAAGAAATAGATAAAATTATATTAGATTCAGAAAATAAATTAATTAGTAGAATTTATAAATTTCTTCTACGCTATAAATTGGAAGAAGAGACAGTCAAAGAAACGATGATTAAGTGGGCTCAAAACATCAAGCACACAATACCTTTGGAAAAATGGGAAAAGTTCTGGCAGGTAAACCTAAATTTAACGAAAGCAATGGCGTACAAGGAAAACCAACTGAAAATGTTTTATTGGTGGCATATGTCTCCAACCAGATTGGCAAAAATACAACCTAAAAATAGCCCGATTTGTTGAAGTGCAAAAAGGCACAAGGGACTTTCTATCATTTATGGTGGACGTGCCCGGCAGCAAAGAAATTTTGGTCTAACATCAAAAAAATGGTTGGAACAAATAACAAAAACACAGATTGAAAAAGAACCAGAAACATTTCTATTAGGAATCTTTAACAAATCATATCCTAAGGATATCAAATATCTCACAATTCACATATTAACTGCTGCAAGAATAACCTATGCAAAAAACTGGAAGCAAGAAAAAATACCAAGTGAAACAGAAGTAATAGGGAAAATTTTAGAATGCGCTGAAATGGATAGGTTAACCAAAGAATTACAAGAAAGAGAAGAATCAGACTATTATAAAATATGGAATAATTGGTATAATTGGTTAAAAATCAGAAATATACAAAAAATATAGGGGAAATATTACCGATATATATATATATATATATATATATATATATATATATATATATATATATATATATATATATATGTTTTCTCAGGTTTTCGCGGGTGTTTGTATGTAGGTCTTTGGTTATTCGGGTCTTCTCCCACGTAAAATTGGAAGTGTCTTGGCGACGTTTCGACGAAGTCTCATTCGTCATCTTCAGGCTGGTGTTCTCGGCTTCGTGCTTCCATGAGCAATGTGAGATCGCAGCTGTCTCTTCCTTTTAACTGCTAGTGGGGGTGTGAGCTGATTGGGTGGGAACTTGGCTGTGTTCTGATTGGGTGGAGGTGTGTTCTGATTGGTTAGGGGCTTGGCTGTGCTCTGATTGGATGGGGGGGGGGTTGGTTGTGCTCTGATTGGATGGGGGTGTGTTCTGTTTGGGTGGGGGCTTGGTTGTGCTCAGCTTGCCCTGCAACTCAGACTAAGCTGAGCACAACCAAGCCCCCACCCAAACAGAACACACCCCCAGCCAATCAGAGCACAACCAACCCCCCCATCCAATCAGAACACAGACAAGCCCCTAACCAATCAGAACACACCTCCACCCAATCAGAACACAGCCAAGTTCCCACCCAATCAGCTCAAACCCCCACTAGCAGTTAAAAGGAAGAGACAGCTGCGATCTCACATTGCTCCTGGAAGCACGAAGCCGAGAACACCAGCCTGAAGATGACGAATGAGACTTCGTCGAAACGTCGCCAAGACACTTCCAATTTTACGTGGGAGAAGACCCGAATAACCAAAGACCTATATATATATATATATATAAAAATATGTTATTAGATTAAGGAGAGGTGAAGGAATATATCATAAGTAGAATTGTAGAACGTCACTCTGAAAAAATGCTTAAGAAGAAATTACACTCTTTTTGTGTATATGTTGTATAAATGGTTGTTGTGTATATGTTACGTATGTCTTTTTTAATATTTATATTCAATAAAAACTACTTTTACAAATAATTAATTGACCAGGACATGGTAGAGCTCCCAGTGGTTTCTCAAAGTTTCTGCCTCCTTCATTGCTACTCAGATCACTGCTCCATTTTGGAAGAAAATAAATGTGGGAACAGTCTGGCTGAGTATGACTTTAAATTGGGTGTATCTATGCATTTTTACTTGATGGAATCCATGTCAGAATTAAAACATGTAATATAGTTTTATCAAAAGCTCAAAAATACTTTTAAAGTGGACATTTCTGGAATATTTCAAGCATAGGCTAAGAAATAGTATTCCCAAAAGTCCTGTAGTGGATTTATGACCTTAAAAATGATAAAATGTTGTCCACAGATCTAAGATTCAGGTTGATTTATCAAAAAATTGTATTTAGGGTAGATTGGAGTCCATGAAGAACATATTTGAAAGGATGAACATCAGATTTTCTACCCTGGAAATATTGAAATATTAAAAAAAATTGCAGGTTCCTTGACTCACATGATACAGTTGTGTGATCAGTTAGCGCCTTTTTGGGATAGCATATTCATGTATAGAAGCAGATTTGTGGGAAAATATTTATCAAAGCAGACACAAATTATTACTAAAATCTGATAAAAACAATTTAAAATGGAATTGGATAAAATACAATTTAAAATGAAATTGGAATAGAAGACGATTTAAAATGAAATTGGAATAAAATACAGTTTAAAATGATAGCTTTGATTAGCCTGTAGGCCATATCAAAGCACAAGGTGCAAACACATATCGTCAATAAAATCTTATACAAATAATTTAAAATAAGAGTAGGGTAAAATACAATAGTTATAGGATAAGATACAATATAATTTAATACATAAATATATATAATAGAATAAAATGACATAAAATTATATTTCAGTATCACTCTTACAATCTACCCCAATCAGTCCCACGTATGGAGATCTCGACCGAACCGTTTTGTTTGAGTACTGTGCTGTGTTAAATGTTATTTTCAGGTTCTGGCTGCACATAAAGTAAGTTGTTATGATACGGGGATCCCAATGGGTCATTTGTTTGGTATATGGACCAAGGTACCTGTCTCTCACCCTCTTATACAAGCAACGGTCAAATAGGATGTGAGCCAGGACTTCTACCTCTGCCTCGCAAATACAGAGACACTCATTGTAAGGTATAGAATGGAATCTCCCATATGTCTCCCGGCGAGATATGTCAGGGCAGTGGTGGCCAGCCGCTCGACTGGCGTGAAGAACAGGGAGGGGAGGGCACGTCCTCCCCTTCCTCCCCCTCCAGCCTTGCCTCCTCACCTTGTGTTGTTTGCACGGCAAGCAATCCAGTGGTGGGTTTCAAAAATTTTTACTACCGGTTCTGTGGGTGTGGCTTGGTGGGCGTGGCAGGGGAAAGATACTGTAAAATCTCCATTCCTTCCCCACTTCAGGGGAAGGTTACTGCAAAATCCCCATTTCCTCCCGATCATCTGGGACTTGGGAGGCAGAGAATAGATGGGGGCGGGGCCAGTAAGAATTTTTACTACTGGTTCTCCGAACTACTCAAAATTTCTGCTACCGGTTCTCCAGAACTGGTCAGAACCTGCTGAAACCCAGCTCTGAAGCAACCAGAGGAAATGGCGGGACTGGCTGCACATGCGTGTAAGTAGTTGGTAGGGGGCTTATTTTTGGGGGTGGCTTATTTTAATACAAGCGCTGAAAAGCCCGATTGGGCTTATTATCCGGAGAGGTCTTAGTTTTGAGGAAACACGGTAATATTTGTTACTATGGCAGAGATTTTATGATTTCATAGAATAATATTTTGTTCTGTTCATTTAGAGTAATGAATTCTTTAGTAAATGTTGTTACTAATCTCCTGGTTCCTAGGCCAGTACTTTTAACCTCTACACCAAACTGGGTCTCATATCATAGTCTGTAATGTCTATGAACTATACTTTTAATATTAATAGAAAATACAATTCATATACAGTAGTAAAGTCTAAGGGTTTAAGAGTTCATTTGTGGTTAACAATCTGCATAATTTTGTTATTAATCTGTTTTTCTATTACTTTAATTATTCCTGGACTCAGTGCAATTTAACATTTTACACAGCGTCTGTGTTAGAAATAAACTGATTTTCTCCACAGCAGAATAAAGGTGAGATACAGAAGATGGGCATTCCGTTCAGATTTGCTCATGCACATTTTGGGCAAATCATAGGAAAAAGTAATCTGAGAATCCTCCATTTACAGGGCTCATTGGCTAAGTTCAAACATAGTTGTTTGTGTGTGTGTGTGTGTGTGTGTGTGTGTGTGTGTGTGTGTGTACCAAAACACTTACATTTAGGGCTTGAGGAGGCATTGCCCAGCCAGAAATTGGGATTATATGAAAATAATATTAGCAAAGATTTTGAGCATAATCAGAATAATTTTCCTTCCTCTCCAAACATCCAAGTTTTAACATTTTGAGTGAATTCTGATTTTGGCTCTTCCATTTGTGCTCAGTGGATCCTGATAGAAGCTTGTGAAAATTCTCTTTCCATAGGAAAGGAAGAAAAAGTTTGAGAAGGATGGGGAGAAGTTTTACTCCATGCTGGACCGCCACCTGCATTTATCTTCCAAGAAAAAGGAGTCTCAACTTCAAGAGGTAAAGGAGAGGCTGACGGTTGGGTGGTGGTCAGAGAATTTTGTTTGCCAGAAAGGTCAATGCGGCTGTCTGTTGTTTATTTATATCCGGCCATTTCTTCAGGATATCAAGGCACAGCTGTTGCTCTGCATTTCCCCCCTGCTTCTTCTTCCTTTTCTGCCTGCCAGGAAGTTTTGTCCCACCAGTGGATCAAGCCCACTGACCCCCCACCCCACCCCACTCCAGCAAACAGATTGGCACTAAGGCTATCAATCAATGGTTGAACTGATAGAACAGGCCACAATCATACAGCTGTTGCATTCATTACATCTGCTTATTTTGGCACTCCTCTGGCAAGCCAAAGCATTCTGGGCTTTTCATTTTATCCTCAGTGGCCGGCCAAGAGGGAACAAGAGCCACCTCTGCAACAACTTTGTCCGTTAGGTTGGTCTGAGAAAGCTGCCCTTGGGCCTAGGTCAGCTACTCAATTCTGCTGGTTAAGAGGGGGCCAATCCTGGATTTTGCTAGTCTGGGCCCCCCACCTCGCCTGGCTTCCGCATCCGTGAGCAGGGCCTAGAGCTGGACCCAAGCTGTCAGTGAGTCTCTTCATGCAGACGGTTTGGAGAGCCAGTTTGGTCTGGTGGTTAAGGCTCCAGGCTTGGAAAGCAGGAGGCGGTGAGTTCAAGTCCCGCCTTAGCCATGGAAGCTAGCTGGATGACCTTTGGCCTGTCACGCTCTCAGCCCAACCCACCTCATAGGGTTGTGGTGGGGAAAATAGGAGGAGGAGGAAGAGGTGTTGGATATGTTCGCTGCCTTGAGTTATTTGTAAATGTAATAAAGGTGGAATATAAATAAAAATTCACCAACTGGCAAAATTGTGCGTTAAGTAATAGAGGGAATTAGTTGAACTTTTTTATTTATTTTCCTCCTATTTGTTATGTAAAGTATTGTTGATTTGCCCACTTTAATGGGCTCTTTGAAATGAATGCAAGTCTCAAATAGGAATTCTGGCTAGTATAACTAATACAGTTTGTTCTTGGGAAACAATTCAAAACACACGGTGTTTTCTGTTCTGGGGTATTTTCCTCCCCTCCCTCTCTTTCTACTTTTAGAAATAGTCTTCAGCTGCTCATAGATTTACAGCTTCCTTAATTGCAGCAGAAAGAAGATCATGTAGTATTTCCTTTCTTTCTTTTTTTCTGCTCAGGCTGATTTGCTGGTTGATAAAGAGCGACACGTTTTTTTTGAATCTTCTCTGGAATATGTTTATCAAATCCAAGAAGTGCAGGAGAGCAAGAAATTCAGTATTGTGGAGCCTGTAAGTCTGATGCCTCCCCCCGCTCCCCCCCCCTTGCCTAGACTGACCGACTAGATTTTACAACCTTTTTAAAGTTGTATTGGAACTTCAGAACTGGGTAGTAAGTACCTTTTGGGCGGTCTGTCATAATTTTGAACAGTCACTAAGTGGCTGATCATACGTAGAAGACTACCTATGTACTCTTTAGTGTAAGCCTTTATAATTGTTTGTTTCAGAAATGCTTTTATTCTTTTTTTTTTTTTTTTTTGATTTATATGCCGCCCTTCTCCGGAGACTCAGGGCGGCTTACAATGTGCTCAGCAATAGCCTTCATCCTTTTGTATATTTATACAAAGTCAGCTTATTGCCCCCACAAACTGGGTCCTCAATTTACCTACCTTAGAAAGGATGGAAGGCTGAGTCAACCTTGAGCCTTGGCAAGATTCGAACCTGCAGTAATTGCAGGCAGCTGGTCTTAATAACCAGTTTAATAACAGGGTGCTTTTATGCTTTTATTCTTAAAGAGAAAAGAAAGAAAATGTGAAAGAAAAGTAAATAAAAATTTTCATGAAGGTGAAATTGGTCTTCAATAGTCTTTTGCATTTCCTTTTGTTTTTATTTCATTTTGCTATAAGTAGAAATTGAGGGTTTCTCTTGGTTGTAAAGTGACCAAAAGCAGGAAAGTGAAATGTGCAGAGTTTCACACAGAAATAAATAGTTCCATTCCATTTAGAAGTGGTAGAAAATTGGTTCTGTATTCTCTATAAACTATATAGACTTAAGTCTGCATAAGAAATGATTTACCTGTACCAGCTAACCCTCAAAGTTGCAAAAGAGGGCTTAAACGTTGTTGGGCCATTCCTACCACTTCTATTATATTCAAACATTGTTGTCCTTGATTTAGAGAAAATATATAATAAATTATTATATAATTAATAAATTAGAATTAGAATTAAAGGGAAAAAACTATTCCGCACAATCAATTGAGGCCTCAGTGAGGAAGAGCCGGTGTCCATTAGTTGCTTATGTTTCCTCTCTGGGTGTGAACCTAGTCCGAATCTTTTAACTTGTCAGGCGCCTGGGATGGCCATCAGTCCTGCTTGGCCAGTGGTGAAACCAGTTCTAATTGGTTGCAAAGTCATTTGGCAGCACGTTCCCCCTGCAGAGGCCCAGTTCCATTTTTGGCATGGTCTGTGGCTTTGGCCTGTACAATTTTTAGAATATTATCATTCTTCCCTGCACAGGTGTTGGCTTTTCTTCATAGCCTCTTCACTTACAACAACCTGACTGTGGAGCTCACACAAGATTTCCTTCCATACAAGCAACAGCTTCAGCTCAGTTTGCAAAATGTAAGTGAATTTCCAATATTCCCAGTTTCTTCCCACCTCTTCTTTTTAAGTGGAGAAGCAGCAATTCTTAGTGACAACTCATTCTCACCACTGATTTTTAGGCTTAGGCATGCACATTTTAACTCACTTTTTTTTTAAAAAAATACAAGGAATTGGTTATGTTTAGAGAGCCCTTGGTTCTATTTTCAACCTTTTTTTAACCCGAGACAGGGACATCCGAGAAACCCCAACCTGTGGCCTAGATTGATCCATGGGACCTGATGAATTTGTCTGCTGAAACTGCCCTGGGGGCCCCCTCAGTTATTCTGGGCCTTCCCCAAAGGCTGTGGGGGCAGCCCAGGAGTGTCTCAGGCAGTTTCTTGGTTAGCCAAGGACACCAGGCCTACACTGGAAGGGATCCCAGCTGCCACACTTACTTTCCCTGGAAGAGGGAAAGGTGGATCAGAGGGCCCCTCCAGGTGCTGAGCTGGACATGCTCCTCCACTTCCCTTGTTCAGAGAAGAAATCTGGCCGTGTTGGTTCTATGCCTCCTCCTTCCTAGGAAACTGGTGGGTGTCCAGACATGGGACCTCTGGAGAAAGGGAGACTTGCCGTCCCTCAAACTCCTGCCGAGCTCAGTGGGAGAGAGCTGGTTTTAGAACAGCTTTGAACCCCAGTATCCAGGCTCTGGCCTCTTTCCCCAGGCTCCAGGGAAGAGCAAACCGTGTGTCGTGAATCAAATACGTTGAGCCTCTTTGGATAAATATTCTTCCCAAATGCGCAAAAGTTTTGTTTTGTACTTTGGGGAAAAAACCACCTTCCCTAAGCACCATGAAGGCAGGATGCAAAAGTATGCTTGATTGTTTAAAATATTTAAAAATTATCCCTTTGGCTAAACTTTTGGTAAGAGCCATTGTGATTACCATCCATTTATATTAAAGCTCCAGGATGGAAAATCGACTCTTCCACTGTTCTCTGTGGAGGCCCATTCTCAAAACAGCCCCACTGATCTTAGAATGTTTTACACACCTCTACTTCCTGCATATCTTTGCAAAGTCCCCAGGGTCACCTGGCCAGCCTCTGCTTGAAATGATTGCTAGACTGGTCCACCAAGATTAGCCTTCTTCTCTGGCTCTTTCATAGAAGACCATGGAAGTGTCCCATTGGCCGTCTGAACATAAGGATTTTGCCTCCCAAATACGAATTGAGTCTTTTCTCCCGTTGCTCAATAGACAAGGAATCATTTCAGCAGTACGCGTGAAGAGCTGGAAGACCTCAAGAAAAGAATGAAAGAAGCCCCACTGACCTGCAAGCTACCTGGCAAACCAGCCATTGAGGGATACCTCTATTCACAAGAAAAATGTAAGAGGCAGACTTGCTTTCTTAAACAAGGTTGTACAGAGCGGAATCCTGAAAGAGAAGAGTCACTCCTTGTGGCTATGGCTAAAACATGCCTTTGATTGAAGATCTTGGAAATAAGTGACCTCTGCTCTTCAGCTTGCCTCCTTGTAGACAGCCGAAGGTCCCTGTGCCCACTGATCTCATCAGAATTCACCTTTTGATCAAGCCTTGGCCTAAAACTAATTGAAATGATGATGAAAGTTTGGAGGGGGGGGGAGGGCAAAACAATTCAAAAATTAATCTGGGAGGTTGGTGCCTTAACTTGCCCAATTCAAACCTTCAAGCCATGATGATGATGATGATGATGATGATGATGATGATGATGATGATATTGATATCCATTCCGTTGTGTCCAACTCTCCACATCTTCCGTTCTCACACTGCTTCCAGCCCTGCTCCCAAGCATCCCTGTTCTTCTTCCTTGAGGCTTCTGTCCCAATAAAGGGAGATCCCTTCAACCGTTTATGGGGCTTTAGCTGGAATCCTCACTATTCCTTTAAAAAAAATTACCAAGGATACAGGAAAATGAGGAACAATTAAAACGGAATCATTTCCTGCTTCCCCATGTTATGGATAGTCCTCAATTAGGATCAGAGTTTTTGTTGCAAAGCGATTTGGCCATTAGGTGTGACCAGGCCTCATTTTATGGCCTTTCCCCCATTTCCCTCCACTGGTTTTGCTCTTTGGGAGGGAAGATGGCAAATGGCAATCATGTGGCCCCAGGAAGGTGCACACTGTCATAAATATATGCAGTCACTAAATGAATAATCGTAATGGTAAATTGTAAATAATTGTAAGTTGAGGACTACTTGTACTTCCCCAGGCTGAACTCCCTCTGCTTGGGATCTAGCATGGCTGCAAATTGAATGGAGCTTATTCAGAGGGGCCCAAGCCAACCCTTCTCCCTTGAAGCGGGGGGGAGGGGGCATCCGATCCTCCAGAAGGGTTGGCCCCCGTGCTTCACAAGTTTTCCCGGGAAGTCTGCACACGAGTGCAGGTCCATCCCTGGGACAGTGGCCAAAGGAAGGGGCTGTGGAAGGCCTACATGGAGAAGTAGCACCTTGAAGAAGAGGTGCCTCACTCTTGCCAAAGCTTTTGGGTGAACGTTCCTGGGAATGTTCCATTTAGCTCCGAACGGGTTGTCCATCCTAAATTCTCCAGGGTTTCTCACAATATTCCTTCTGCACAATATCTCTTGCTGGCATAACTTGGCTAGAATCTCACTGATTTGTGTTCTGCTGATGGCCAAAGTTCTTAGATGTTCCAGCAGTTCCTCTCATCTTCTGAATTCTTCTTTTTCTTCTTGTTGTTATTATCAGATTTTTATCCCACCTGTATTTGTGTGTGTGTGTGTGTGTGTGTGTGTGTGTGTGTGTGTGTGTAAAATGTCAACTCAAGATGACAAACCTACCTAATACTCCTGCCACGTATTCCACCACCACAATAACCTTGTGAGGTGGGTTGGGCTGAGAGAGAATGATTGGCCCAGTTACACAACCAGCTTTCTTGCCATCTCTACTATACAGAATTTCATTATAGTATATTGAAATGGACAGTTACTGTCTGTCTTTTGAGATCCTTCAGCATATCCGTTCAAGCTTGGAGATCTTCTGGAAGGCTTTCTTGTTTCTCCATGTCAATCATCATGTCAATCATCCATCTCTGTATAGAGGTGGTTGAAATACTGCTTTGTGTCCCTGAATTTTTTTCTTCGGTACCTACCTGGGAGCATCTTTCTTGACTTTGGCTTCTCTTTTTGTAATTCCCATGGTTTGTTCCCAAGTAGGATGAATAAGGCATTAGTAAATTAAGTAAAGGTTCCTCTGTATATGCTACCTGTATAATAATAACAACGGAATGCACTTCAGTTTTTCTGGAGAATCAGAATCAAGGGCAGAGTATTCAATTCTAGATTAGCTCTCTTGAGCTCTGTGAAGGCCAAAGGGGGACTGAGAAGCTGTAGTGTCTTACATCTGAGTCTAGACCTTCTTTCAGGGAGAAATAGTTACTACCGAAGAGAATTAAGGGATCCTGCCTTAAAGACCAGTTTTAACCGGTACTTGAGGTGTCCCAGTCTCATGCTAGTCCCTACAGAAATAACTGGGGTTGTGGAAAAGAACATTTGCACACCTGAAGGCACATAGAACATCCCTCTCAAATCAATCTTGACCTTGGGGACTGACATCAAATGGCGTCTTGCAGGAATGTGAGGTAAATAATTGCAACACAGAGTTTGAGCTATTCTTGGGTCTCTTAAGCCAAGCTGATCACCATGGAATCCCCATCATTTTTTTAAAATCATTTTTATTAATATATTCCATGCACCAATACACAAATGAAATATACAATCCTGCAACCATGGTGTAATGTGAGTACATTGTCCATAAATATAAAGTCATTCCTTAATACATACATACATACTTGCCATCATATATATTCATCTTCATATATCTATTCTATCCCACCTTTTCTGGACCCAATCGTACCATAATTTCCAACTGTTATAACATTCTGAATCTTTCTTACCATTGATCAATCTAGTTAATCTATCTGATTCCGCACACTCATTAATTTTATATATTATTTTCAAATCCATTGGTAAGTATTGATTTTTCCACTCCTGCGCATACGCTAATCTTGCTGCAGTAATAATGTGAATCAACAAGAACCATATACCTGATTTAACATTCAAAGGTTTTGCCCCCAACAGGAAAATCTCGGGCCTTAATTCCAAATTGATCTGTGTAATTTCCAAAATCCATTGCCGTATTTTTTCCAATATTTAACCGCCTGCGGGCAGGTCCACCATTGGTGAAAATAAGTTCCATTACTGTAACCGCATTTCCAACAGCAGGAAGATGTCCCGGGAAACATTTTAGCTAGTCTCGCCGGGGGGGAGATGCCACCGGTAGACCATTTTATATATGTTTTCTTTGTATGAAGAAGCCATGGTTAATTTCATATTTTTCAACCAAATCTGTTCCCATTGCTGGAAGTCAAGGGGATATCCAAAATTTCGCCCCCATGCTATCATACAATCCTTCACTACATCCTGTCCTATCTGCAGAGACAATAAATATGCATAACATTTAGATAGTACCCCTTTCCCTCCTTCTAATAAGATCTTATCCAATTCTTGTCTTTTACAGTAAATTCCTTCTTTATATAAATCTTTTTTATACCTGGAGTGCACTTGAGAATAAGACCACCAGTCTATTTTATATCCTTGAAGAGTTAATAATTCTCGTGACTTCGGATTACCCTGAACATCCAAAAAGACTTCATACGTCAAAGTTTTCCTCCCTTTATACAATGTCGGGTAGATCTGAGCTTCCTGCGCCGAAATCCAACATGGAACTTTTGAATATACTCTTCTTCTAATCTTTTCCCAAGTGTACCCAAGAGTCCTATGTAAATAGTGATCATCAAAGTGTCTGGGACGGCCGGACGCTCCTGGCCATAGAAAATAGTGCCAGCCATGTTGAAGACCGGCTCCCTCAAATGTAAAAAGTCGTCTCTTTTGTAGGATCATTCATTCTTTCACCCAAATCAAGTTCGCTGCTTGGTGATAGAGCTCCCAATTTGGGAGGTCCAAGTCCTCTTCTGTTTTTGGGTTCTTGTAACATCTTAAGTCTAATCCGCAGTTTCTTCCCCTGCCAGATAAACTTGGATATACTCCTATCCAAATTTGTAAAAAACTCTTTATTCAACCTTACCGGGCTGTTTGGAATAGAAATAGCCATTTGGGTAACACGCACATCTTAATGGTTGCCACCCTTCCCAAAATTGATAGCTGGAAATTTTTCCATCTTTCTACATCTCTGAGCATCTGGTTGTAAAGAGGAAGATAGTTATCCTCCTTTATGGAGGAGCATCTGGCAGTCAACCATATATCCAGATACTTAATTTTATTTGTCATTCTTAAACCCATTAACTGCTCCAGCTGTTGCCTTTGCATCTGAGTGCGGCCACACTCGTATTCATAGGAAGTCTCTATTTATTTGAAAAACTCAAGAAACTAGAAATGCTTATCTGTGAGCTGTATATGACGGCAGTCATCCTTGCAAAAAGAGTTCCCAGGTTCCCTTTTTCAAGAAATACACAATTCCTGTATTTACTTTTCTCCCTTTTTCTCCCCCCTCCTCCCGATAGTTTCCTATAGAACCACATAACTGGAAAGTGCCTCATCTGACCCACCCTTATTTGGTGCATTCAGCTTCATTTCAGAATCCTCCAGTAACGGGGGATGTACAAGGTAGATCCTGTCCTACAGTTTGACAGCTCTCATTTTCAGGAAGCTCTTCCTAATTTCTTACCTGGATCTATTTCCTTACGTTTCAACTTCTGGTCTTGCCCTCTGGGGCAACAGAAAACAAATGTCCTTCCTCCCTACAGCTTTAGATTTCTACCGGCTGCTATTAACTAGTGGAACAGCTTGCCACCAGAAGCTGTGGGTGCTCCATCACTGGAGGTTTTTAAGAAGAGACTGGACAGTCACTTGTCTGAAATGGTAGAGGGTGTCCTGCTTGAGCAGGGGGCTGGACTAGAAAATCTCCAAGGTCCCTTCCAGCTCTATTCTGATAGATTGGTTTTTTTCTCCTCTCGATCACCTCTTTCGTAAGCTGAACATACCCGCTTCCATTAAATTTCCTCACTGGACAATTTCCGTTCGTAGGTCATTTAGTCCTCTTCTGAGATAGTTCAATTTGTCTTTTCTTCTTCTTCTTCCAGATTGTGATGTTTGGAATAGGGTGCCCTCCTCTATGTGGGCCACGGCCAAGGCAGAATAGAGAGTGAAAACCATTTCCCACAATCTGGACTCTACCGTCTTGTTCATTTAAAGTAGTATTTACTGCTTAGCAGCTTCACCACTGTGGTGTCCTGGAATACCTGGATCCTTTGCGGGTGCATCATTGTCCAGCCAGGACTCCCCCATTCTACACCTGTGTCTTATCCCTTTTTTTTCTCCTAAGATGCAGGACTTTGTCATTGTCCATGTTACACATCAACTCCCATCCTGGTCATTAATAAAATGATTTATTAGTAAATCATTAGTAAACCATTAGTAAAGGTGTGGTCCTTTCTTCCCAGCTGAATGGAGCCATTAACAAGAACTCTTTAGGCATTGTAGTCATCCTACTATGGGGTTGTCTGATAGTGGCATCATCTAAACCAGATTTCCCCATTCTGCTAATGAGAATATTGTGGGTTTTAATGAAAGCAGAGGCCATGCAATTAGTTAAATTCAACCTTGTAACCAGAACTGAAGTCAAGGAATTGAGTCAAGTTCTCACATACATTGAATCGAGAAGAGTCGGCAAGGGCCAGGATGTGATAGGTAGCCTGTGGCAGCCATTTTTTATCTACAAGCTGGAGAAGTGAGAGAGGTCTGCCTGCCCTTTGTCTTTTTTTTTCTTTTTAGTGCTGGAGACCCAGGCAGTGCTTGAGATGGTTGTATTAGATACTGCATGTCTCTGAACGTGGAGAATTGGGGTGGGGTGGGGGTCTCAGGTATTAATTCATCTCTTGATTTGATGTAGGGGCACTGGGAATCTCCTGGGTCAAATACTACTGCCAGTATGAGAAGGAAACAAAGATGTTAAGAATGACACCCATGGAGCAGAAACCAGGAGCAAAACAAGTGAGTAGCTTCTTGCATCAACGGTGGGAAACCAGGCAGAACCTCTGCACCCTTTTGGTAGCCCTTAACGAATGCAGCAACTTGTGGCTTCTCCCCTCTTCTCTAACTTTCTGGTCTCCAGTTGAGACGTACTTGGCTTTGTTCATTTGTTTGTAATCTTCACCAACTAATTTTAGAGTGTTTAGAGGCAAAACCGTGCAGGCTGGCGATTGTAAGAGCTACGAGACATTAGTTTGGGGAAACCTCCTTTTAACAAAATGTCAGATTTGCATTGTGTCATTTGTCAAAAGAATCACAAACAGGACAACCGATCTTCTAATAACCTGCAGGATCAGGATCAGCTGTCTGGGCAAGAGAAAATCTTCAGCATTTCCCCAAGACTTCTATCCAGAATTCTCAAGCTGAGGACGCTGTCTTGGATCATACCAAAATCTTTTATCTCACTAACCTTTATTGTTCCTCCAAAATGCCCTTTTATCAAGCAAAAAGTAGTTCATTGTAGACTTTTTCTCAGTGTAGCCTCTCTTAAAGGAGCAGCATTTCTGTTAATACAGGCAAAATTTTGCATGTCTAAACCAAGACCTCTCTTTACTTGCAATTCCCTATTTGCATCTTTATCAATTGGAAAAATCTTTCTACTGAAACAGCAGGAAGCTTCGTTTCACCTGCTTACATTGCCAGCAAGGGAAGGAATATAAAGTTCCTGAAAATGTTCTTCTCCTGCCAAAAAGACTTTTTGATATTCTTCTTCTTCCTGGGGAAGTTTGAGCATTTCCTTTGGATTTCTCTGTGATGCCTGTCCCAACTGATCTTGCTTGGGGTGGGTGGAGGCAGGGCGGCTGCTGATTGTCTCTCCAGTGTGCTGGACCCCCTTGGCTGCCCCTGCTTCCCTGTCTGAAGGGGTCCCATGCAGGAAGTTCCCTTCTGATCTTTCTAAATGGGAAGAGTGGCAGACCAGGAGCGCTACAGACCGGGACATACGTTGCCACAACAGAAAGTAGGGTGTTGGCTAACTAAAGAATGTGGTAGTGCCTTGGTCAACTTTTTCTTCTCTTTTGGAAGAAATCTCATCAAATGGAATGAGACCTACTGGAAAGAAATGCAAAAGAAGGAGTATTTTTGCATGGGAAGCAAATGTTTAATTCTCGCCACACTGCAAACAAACTGCACCCCAGGTAGCGGCTAAGTTTTTATTCCCTTTCATTTATATAGCTGCCCATCTTGCAAATGCAGCTGTGGAGGGTGCAGATAGTATTAAAAATCCAAAAGCAACAAACGTAAAAACAAATAACAATAACACAATAGTGACATCACGATGCCTGAAGACATTCTAAGCCGATTCAGAATAAGGAAGATCCCATCAGCAGGATCAGCCGCCTTCCAGCCCCACGTCTTCTGACCAGGGGTGAAATCCAGCAGGTTCTGACAGGTTCTGGAGAACCGGTAGTGGAAATTTTTCGGAGAACCGGCAAATACCACCTCTGGCTGGCCCCAGAGTGGGGTGGGAATGGAGATTTTGCAGTATCCTTCCCCTGCCGCGCCGATCAAGCCACACCACGCCCACAGAACCGGTAGTAAAAAAAAACTGGATTTCACCACTGCTTCTGACCCCCTGGTGGCTCCATAGAATGGATGTGTTGGGTGAGAGTTCCCCGTGGTGAGTAAAACGGATGAGCTCCTCCCAGTTGGAGTGAGTGTGCCGGCCGCCCGTTGAGGATCCGCTGGGCTCCCTTCCATATGCTTTGTGACCAGGCAAAACTTGGTCTTGCTGGCTCACCCAGGCAGAGCAGGACCGAGTTCCTGGCAGCCGTGTGGCTGCCTCCTCAGAGGGCTTTTGCCTGGGTATGCGACTCCCGGCTCCAGACCTCCAGTGAGGACAGATGGTGGTCTGCCCAGTTGGCAGCTGTGAATGAGCCCGTGGGTTGGCCAGAAGAAGCTGTAGGCCTCCTGGTTCAAGCCACAGTCCTCCCGGAAGAGAGAAGGCAAAGCCTGCAAAGCACCTCCCTCTCCTGTCACTTTCTATCTCGGTGCCTCTTGCCCACATTGGGATCTTGGTGCATTTTACCTCCTCAATTTCTGCTACTAGGATTTGGGCTTTTGGAAGGAGAGTGGCCAGCTGGTGTCAGGAGGCCCATCACCATCATTGCCAGAGCCCAGGGCCACCCAGACATCCTCCGCCCACTTGGTGCCATCCAGGTCTTCCTTTCCCCCCTTACGTACAGTTTTGCAGATCCACTTGATTATTACTCTTGCCTAAAAAAGAAACGAAGACGCTCACGGTAATTGCAGAGTGACCCTCCTGGCCCAGGAGGCTGGCTGCTGCCCCGAACTTCCTCCTCCGTTCCCCTTCTGTCAGGTGCCCCCCTTCCCCAAGTGCCACTGCACTGCGTCCCCCTTCGCATCCCGCTCCCTGCCGTTGGGCCTGGATGGGGTGCTTTCTCAGAGTCTGCCGAGCTTCCCAGGAGCCTCGAAGTGCTCCGAAGTGCAAGCAGAAGTGAGGCTGCTCCTTCAAGCCAGTGGCAGGATCAAGGCTTGCACAAGATCCCGCAGGGCCAGTTGGGGGCTCCTGGCAGAAGAATGAAGCCTGGCCAGGAGTCCAGCTGAAAAGGGCACATCTGCCAGGCTCCCCCTGCTTCGGCCCTCAGTCCGGCAAGCTTTCCTGTAATGAGAAAACGTTGGTTCCTGGTCGTGTGCTTTGTTTGGCTGAGATCAGATTGAGATTAAGATTAAGCTTTCAACTTGCATTGATTGGAGGGTTGGGTATTACTCTTGACGCCTGCTTCTTAAGGCGCCACCTTCCCTGCCGTTGGTGTTTCTTTTAAATGTAATGTCCTGTTTTTCTCAGGGCACCACTGTACATTTGATTCTGAAATCCTGTGTGCGAAGGAAGACGGACTCCATAGACAAAAGGTTTTGTTTTGACATTGAGACCGTTGAAAGGTGAGCTAAACCGTTGGCAGCTTCGGTCCCAGTGAAATATTGGGCCGCTCCTCTTTAAAGATTGTGCAGATAAAAATAAACAATAATGAAGGTTATGAAAGCTTTTCCTCACTCAGGTGAGTGGGAATGTTATTCTATTTGAGAGTTGAAGGGGTTGTAGGGATCCCACCCCCCAGTGGATAAATGGAGATTAAAGCTTTCTTGACCAATCTCTCTCCTTTCTCTCTTTCAACACGTCAGGTGAATGCTGCCATTTCTCTGGGTCTGCTCTTATTTTTTGGAAGGGTTTCCTAAAATCATTCACATGGGAGTTTTGGTGCTTTCTGCCTGCAGTGATGGAGAATTTCAAGAGGAAGCAACTCTGCTCAGATATAATATTAGTGGGGATTTCTGTTCCCTTTGAGCTGTTGTTGGCATCTAGATTGGATGTTGGTTAAAAATC
Organism: Pantherophis guttatus; assembly: GCF_059756535.1. Lineage (NCBI taxonomy): Eukaryota > Metazoa > Chordata > Lepidosauria > Squamata > Colubridae > Pantherophis > Pantherophis guttatus. The sequence goes on from NC_142074.1 coordinate 574,550, forward strand.
CAGAGCTGCTTGATGAAGTCATGGCAGTGTTGATGATGAGACGCTTGACTTAATAAAATATATGCTGAAAGAAAAAGGGGAGATTGATGGAAAAATGGATTAAATACAGAGAGAAAAATGTAGAAATGATTTGATAAATTTGGTATAGTCTTTGAATAAAATAAATTTAATACGCATTTGTTTTCAGTTTCGGATTGAGCTAAAATAGGAGTCTGGCCCTTAGTCCAAGACTTAAGTCCTCTTGATCAAACCAGTGACGGGTCTGTTTCCTCTGGTTTTACTTGCAGCTAAGCAGCTTCCAGATCTGTGGATTTCAGCTCCCAAAGTTCCCCAGCCACCATGGCCATTGCTGAAATTTTGAGAGATAAAATCCACATATTGAGAAGTTGCTCAACTGGAGAAGCACTGATCTACTGTAAGAGGAGAAAAATCATCCCTCAGAATGAACAAATACTTCCCTCCAATTGCTAAACTTTGAAGCATTAATATACCAAAGAGTCCTTCCTGAAAGAAGCTTTCCTCCTTTTCTCACTGCGAGCCCTTCCTTCAGCCTCCCTCATATTTTTCAGTTTTATTTTGGGAGTTGTAAGAAAAAATAAAAGCTACATTTGAGTTGGCTGTTAATTTTTCTTTCTTGTTGTCCCCCCCCCACTCCCCCGCTGAATTTTATGCAGGCCTGGTGCCATCACCTTACAAGCCCCCTCGGAAGCCAACCGACGGCTCTGGATGGAGGCCATGGATGGGAAGGAGCCGGTAGGTATGGAGGGCTGCTCCTGGCTGAAGCCAGAGCATCGGCTGGTCATTTTCCTCCTCTGAGAATGGGACTTTCAAGGAGCGGTTTTGGATTGGCAAACTCTCCACAAAAAGGGTTTTAGCTGTTTTTTTTTAAGGATAAAAAAATATGCCTTGGCATAGTTAAAAGGGTGCCTTGGGATTAATTTTCAGTCTGGACGTCCACTCAGAAGTAAAGTCCCCCTGAATGAAGCTGGACATCATTAAAGGTTGGTGTGCTCAACAGAGCACCTGGCTCCTTAAGACCGCCCGCCAGATGGCATTCACGGATCTCCCCCCCCCCCCCATATATATATATATATCAAGAAATAATTGAGTTGTTGAGCTCTTTTAAGAAATTAATGTCCTGGCAATTTTTCACATTTTATTTTTTTAGTCTTTGTATTATGGTATTATATTAAATTCCTGGCAACGCTTCAGGCCCCTCGGGGGTGGAAAAGGGTAGCGTGACTTCCAGCTGAGCCTGTTGGGAGAGTCAGAAAAAGAAACCGAGTCCCGTTTCTCTTCCCTGTCGCTTCTCAGGCTCTGCTATTCACTCTGCCGCATCTGAGCTCCCTTCGAATGTCCACCATCACAGCTTAGCGCCAGGCCTGCCCCTCGTCTCCTGCCCCTCCCCAGATAGCCGTGGTTCCCCATCCCTCTTTACCTGGCCTGCCTGGCCATGAGCACTCTGACCGGAGGTGCAGAGGAAAGAAACCAAAGGAACCTCAGCCAGAACACGAATCCCCGATCCTTTCCTGGGATGGGCTGCCAGCAGGAAGCACCCGAGAATGGAAAGCAGTTGTTAAAAATCCCACCATTCAAAATGATGCTACCTGAAGCATTTCAGTTCCAATGTTGGGCAGGACCCGTGGAGCCGCTGAAGGTTTCTGCCAAAGGCCAAATTAAACTTAACAGGATAATAAGAATTGTTTGGAGTTTCAGCCGCCACCGAAAGGGACAGAGCAGGTTTGCCCCCTAAGTGGCCCCTATTTACCTCAAGAAGCCCCTCAAGGTCCATTGCAGCAAAGGCTGTTGGCACTTTAAGGGGGTCTACATCACCTTAAGGAGCCTCCCGTGACCGGGTTTGCTGAGAAATTCACTCTCCTGGTTGTGTTCGGTGACTTTAGACATTCGGTTTTATTATATTGCTTTGTTTTGGACCCTTGATGGAAAGTGGGCTAAAATTCATAATTAATACATAAATCTTCATTTTTGTTCATTATATCGATCATCTGCATAATAAACAGAGTTCTGAATTAATAGTCTTAGATTACACTAAATTGCAACATTTATTATTGGCACATTAAAGCCAATAATTTTAAAAATCCGTTGTGGCTTCTGAAAAAAATACCCTGCAAATTTCTTCTGAACAGAGTTTGCTAGAGTTACTTTCCCAAAATAGGATGCTTTTCCTATGGTTTTTCAGATAGATTTTCTTGAATCTCTGCAAAAATTATTTCTGGTTTTGCTTAGATTCTTTGCAGCAACTGAGTAAATCATCAGAGAAACCTTCTAAACCTTGAATCCTGCACATGAAGCTTGCCTGATATTGGAGATGAAAATCCAGGCTCACAGCAGGATTTCTCGGTTGTGAAGAAAAAAGGTTGTCCAAACACCAGGTCTGACCTGGTAGGAAAAGTGGGGGGGGGGGAATCCTATGTCAGCAGCCAACTGGATACTCTTCCCGCCCCCCCCCCCCTTTAAGAGGAGATCCTGGCTGGTTTGCAGTCTCTTCTCGGGTGTGGAGAATTCCAGATATGGCAGCTGCAGCAGAGCATTCTGGGAAACGAGAGGGACCGTCTCCTCCTCCGGTCAGATCTTCTGTTTCTGACACACTTGGAAAGCAGCAGGTCTGGGTGTTGGGGTGTGTGCGGGGGGGGGGGGGGCTGAATAAGTGGAAAACTGAAAGGGGGAAGAAGGAGCAGGCCCGCGATGCAACTGGGGCAATGTGTGGTGCCCCTGGAGAGCAACCTGCCCAAAGGGGCCACATGCTGACCTCTAAACTTTGCCCCCTCCCCATTGCCTACGGGAGGGACCCTGAGAGATTAGTTCTCTTTGTTGGTTGCTAGATTCTTCATGAGAGTTGCTCTAGGTGGGTTTTATTAGCAATAGGGAGCCCTGGTAGCGCAGCAGACTAAAGCACTGTTATTAACATCTGCTGCCTGCAATTACTGCAAGTTTGAATCTCACCAAGGCTCAAGGTTGACTCAGCCTTCCATCCTTTCTAAGGTAGGTGAAATGAGGACCCAGTTTGTGGGAGCAATAAACTGACTTTGTATAAATATACAAAAGTATGGAGGCTATTGCTTAACGCATTGTAAGCCGCCCTGAGTCTCCGGAGAAGGGCGGCATATAAAACAAATAATAAAAAAAATAGTAATAGCACTTATATACTGCTTCACAATGCTTTTACAGCCCTCTAAGCGGTTTACAGAGTCAGCATCTTCTTGCCCTCCAACAATTTGGGTCCTCATCTTACCCACCTCAGAAGGATGGAAGGCTGAGTCAACCTTGAGTCTGGTGAGATTTGAACTGCCAAACTGATGGCAGCCGGTGATCAGCAGAAGTAGCCTGCAGTACTGCATTCAGTTTTGGTCGCCACAATGTAAAAAAAATGTGGAGACTCTAGAAAGAGTGCAGAGAAGAGCAACAAAGATGATTAGGGGCCTGGAGGCTAAAACATGGTTGCAGGAACTGGGTATGTCTAGTTTAATGAAAAGAAGGACTAGGGGAGACATGATAGCAGTCTTCCGATATCTCAGGGGCTGCCACAAAGAAGAGGGAGTCAAGCTATTCTCCAAAGCACCTGAGGGCAGGACAAGAAGCCATGGGTGGAAACTAATCAAGGAGAGAAGCAACTTAGAAGTAAGGAGAAATTTCCTGACAGAACAATTAACTAGTGGAACTACTTGCTTCTAGAAGTTGTGAATGCTCCAACACTGGAAGTTTTTAAGATGATGTTGGATAACCATTTGTCTGAAGTGGTGTAGGGTTTCCTGCCTAAGCAGGGGGTTGGACCAGAAGACCTCCAAGGTCCCTTTCAACTCTGTTCTTCTCTTCTCTTCTCTTCTCTTCTCTTCTCTTCTCTTCTCTTCTCTTCTCTTCTCTTCTCTTCTCTTCCTGCATTCTAGCCAGTGCACGGCTCTTTAATGAGGGTTTATATCTTATTTATACCTTATTCATCATCCACCCAGCAATTACTTTTCCCTGTTGCAGTTTTGTGTCCTCCAGATGTTTTGGAGTAGGCGAAGGCCTGGGGGTGGGCCTGGGGGGGTTCCTCAGCGTATCTCATCCTGCTATGGAAGAAAAGATGATAGATGCTGCCAGGGATGGTGGGGAGCAGCAGGCCCACTTGCAGGACAGGAGAGGAAGCCTTTGCTTCTGTATGGAGCTGCCCAGCTGAGTTGCTGTTGCCAGAAGCAAGCACTGCTTTGGGGAGCGATGGCGCGTCATCTGGGGTGCCCTGTGCCTGGGCAGGGGAGGCTGGAGCAGCCGCATGGAAAGGGCTGCAGAGGGAGGAATGGAATGGAAGACATGAAATGGTGGGTGGCCCTGTCCTCAAGAGGGAGCCGTGGCATTGACGGGTAGCAGTAGGATGTCCCTCCCCACTAAGCTAGAGAGCCAAAATTTGGAAGACAAGAGCTGTGTCAATTCATATTGGGAACAGGCCCTTCCCAATGCTGTTTTTAGCAAATTAGAAAAACACACACACACACACACACACACACACACACGTCTAGGGTGCCTTTTTTTCCATCTTAAGCATTTAAAGTCTTTCACTGTAATGTGCAGCTTGGCAAAGACTGCAAAGATGAAAATTAACCCAAGTGCTTATTTTCAAATGATGTTCTCTCTCTTTCTTTGTCTCTCTCTCCCCTCCCCCCAATTCCTTTGTCCTGTCATGCTTTTAATTGACCCCCCCTCCCCTCCCCTCTGCTGTTTAGATCTACCACAGCCCCATCACCAAGCAGGAAGAAAGTGAGTATGTGACTTTTCCCAGCATTGGGGATGCCAAAGGGAGTTGCTCTGTTTCAGAGAGAGCCCCCTGCTGCCCCCTGCTGGTGGCATGTCCAGGTTTTATAATCGGGCTTTAAAATAGGAATGATCAGCAACGTTGCAGGGTCAGGAAATTTAAAAGGTTCAAGTCAATGAACCTCCTTTTTAAAAAAAAGTTTTGCATTTTGTTTTGGGAAGGATCTTCCTTTCATGTTCTTCAGTATTGCTCAGCGTCAACTTTTTGAATGGGCTTCCAGAATCTATCCAACTGCAGGCAATTCACAATCTTGGTTTTCTGAAAGGGTAGCTTGCCTTGCACCATTTCCAAGTTTTAGCTACAAATATCTTTGGGTTTTCTTCAGCAGCTTAGTAGCTTTTTATGAGAGCCGCACAGTTCCCCTGTTAGACTTGCTGTTGTTTTTGAAAACGCCGGCCATTACTTGGCTGCAGGGTAGCCTTAGAAAAGAGGAAGGGTGGCAGTTGCTCTTTTTAAAACTTGAAGTTCTCGGTCCCAGGAAGCCGAATCCCCTTTCTCCACAAATGTGACTTGGAGAAGTAAAATGCAAGGAGGTGGTAAGAGTGCAGCATAGATGTGCCCAGCTCCTTTCTTCCTGCAGGATCGGTGCCTGCATGAATTAAGCTTAAAAAATTGTTTTTAAAATAAAAACAAAAAAAATTAAGGAATTTTTTTTTAAGTTTTAAGATTTAGGGTGATTACATAATAAAATGTTAAATGATAGAATAAGATGTTAAATTGAATGACAAAAATTGGGTATAGATTTGTTTTTGTTTTGTTTTTTGTTTTTTCTCTCCCCCCCCCCCCCTTTTTTAAAGATGTTAATTGATGAAATTTGGAATTTATACTTATTTTATGCCGGATCCAAACCTTTGCTCTAAAAAGATGTTGTTTTATGTTTTATGTTTAATTTTTTTAACATAAATTTTTTTAAAAAAAATTTAAAAAAAAATTTTCAAAAAAAAAAAATTAAGGAATGTTAATTAGAAATGTTCATTACGGCCACCAAATGAGGGCTGAATAGCCAGGAGAGGGCACAAAGCCATCAGAGGTCTTTGGTGCCCTCTAGAACGTGTCCAACCCGTGATTTATATGCATTAACTCCATTATATATTTTTCAATTCCTCTTTGCTCAGTGCAGCCCAGCCAGGCCAGACAGCTGGGCCTCCTCACTGTAGAGCGTTTCAGCCCCTGTCATCCAACATCATTAATAGCCTCTTAGGGATATTTTAATTAGCATATGTATTCCTGCATGTGATACACTGAGTCCAAACTGACTTCAGTAAGGATGGGGCTTTATGGGGAAAAATAGTTTTTCTGAATTCTCATGGTCCTACCTGCCCCCTCCCTACCTGCAGTATGTGCCTCCAGTCTTCCGCCCACCTCCTCCCCAGGCCTCATAGTTAAGGACTTACAAGAATTGGAGTTCAACACCTGTGGACATGCCATAAAAGGCTGGTATAAAACAATTGTACCTTAAATCTAATCAGAGAGGTCCAAATACAGTGCAGACTTCCCTGACCGCTATACTGAATTTGGTTCATTTCTTATCCAACCACATTTGCAGAGCAGGGTTGGGTTTGAAGTTCCAAAAAGTCATTTTGTCTTGTGGGATCTGGAATCATCTGTTTTCTCCTTGCATAACCACCAGGACTTAGAGTAAGTCAGGTTCTTATCCCAACATGCTTTACGTTGCTTGCTCTGACTGGCAGCAGTTTTTTAACATCCCACAGATTTGGGCCTGGCCATACCTGGAGGAGGGCACGATTAAACCCGGGCCTCTTGCCACTTGAGCTGACCTTATTGTTCATGCCTCATCAGCTGCTCCATAGTTTCACCCTCAGTCGGAAGGAACGGGAGCCTTTCTTGCCTGCATGTGCCAGCAGATGCTGGCTGCATAAAAGCAGCATCACATCTTCAGGGGGAGCAAAAGAAACATGTTCTTACTTGCTTTTCTGGAGGTTGCCGAGGGATAATTTTTTCTGCCTTTTGTTTCGTTTTTTTGCAACAGTGGAACTGAACGAGATTGGCTTCAGATTTGTCCGGAAATGCATCAATGCAGTAGAGACAAATGGTAAGGATAGCACATGGCCCATTGGATTAAACTAGAGCAAGACACGAGTTCAGTGGTGGGGAGGCACGTCTGGCTGAGCAGTCCTTAAAGGATGGAGCATCCCCAATTTGTCTCTTGTAGTTGCATCTTTCCACAGGGGAAGCAAAAGAGAAATTCCTGTTTACCTCCTTTCTGACCGCAGCTGTGAAAGACAGTTTAGGTCATTCCCCCACTCCCACCCCAACCTTGACAGCTTTAAGATCTCTGGATTTCAACTCCCAGAATTTTTTTTTTATTTTGTTGAGTGAATATTAGAAAATATATATAAGCATAAGCATGAATTGAATACATAAAATGAATACAATTAAAGGGAACATTAGGACAGGGATAGGCAGCACACAGACCTCTAAGGAATGAGGGGAGGTTGACAGTAGACCACAGAGCCAGGTAGTGCATTCCAGGCATTAACCACCCTGTTGCTGAAGTTGTATTTTCTGCCATCGAGTTTGGAGCGGTTCACTTTAAGTTTGTATCTATTATGTGCTCGTGTATTTTTTCTTCTCCCAGAAAATATATATTTTAAATTAAAATATATATTTATATATTAAATATATTTATATTTTAAGTTTTTAAAATTCTTTATTTTTATGTTCATATTTATTTGTTTATATATTTATTTTTATAGTATTTTTAATTCTCCCAGATGTCCGCACAAAATTGTCAAAGTTGGGGAAAAAATAGTCTAAATGGCCTTTTAAAGTTGCTGGAGTTGAGAAACGCTGTTTGAGGCCAATCAACTCGCTTTTCTAAGGACAACACCCCCCCCACCCCACCCCCCCAAGAACAACCTATGGAGGACCTGGCAAAAGGCTACAAAGACGTTTGGCCTCCTTTGGAGCCCAACCTTTTCCTGTCCTGCCTTTCCTCAGGTTATTCTGATGGAGGCTTTTGGTGGGCAGGATACATTTTCAGAAAGGGCAGTGAGGGAGCCTGGAGGGAGGTAGAGGTCTGAAGTGATAATTTTATGCTCCCAAAGACAATTTCTCTAATTTGAGTGGGTGGGATCTGAGGAATTCTTTGGTTCTAGGACAGTATTGCGGAGTTTGCAAGTTACACCCTAAAGTAGTCTTAACTTTATTCTTAAATCACTAACTTAAGCCAACATGTTAAAAGCAAGATGCAATTAGTGGAGACGCACATTTTTGTTACCCCTTGTAAATAGCAGTTGAAAAGATGACATGCAATTTTAGAAGCATTAAAATAAAGTAAATATTTGACACCTGCTATAAATAAGAGTGGAAAACTGCTGTAAGGATGACATTTTATACAATTTCAAAAGAACTGGGAAGGGAATTAAATATACTTCTGAATTGCTCAGAGGAAAATTCAGGATAGCTAATATTCCAGAATGAAACAATAAAAAAGAGCAGAAGGAATGGGCGAGTCTCCTGTTTCTGGCTTTGAGAAGCCGTGTCATAAAAGTGCCACAGAAATAAATGGGTTCTGCTCAGCTCCATTCTTCAGACAACACTCAAAATCCCAGACAGTGGAGTGTTTCTGGCAGAACACTTAAACAAGTGGCCAGCAATGGAACAAAATGAAGGCAAGAACTTCAGCAGTATCAGTTTGCTTTAGATGTCCTTGTTTTCTTTGAGGATCCTTGTAAATTATTTGGCTGGAATATTCTGGGGACATTCAGTTAGAAGGCAGCATAGATTGTGTTTGGTGCCGCCATGCACATCCCATGGCAGCCTGCATGCGTGCCAAGACCCCCCATGTGGATGAGGGTCGTCAGCCACGAAGGACGGACTTTCCTGCCCCAAAAGAGTCCTATGAAGTATTCTGGAAGGGTTTGTGGCTCTTAAATTTTGGGGCTATGGCTAAATACTTCAGATAGTAATTGTCCGCAAGGGAGGAGAGGCTGCAGGCTGCTTTGGAAGTGCTGGGAGCCATTTTCCCTCGGATGTGCAACTGCCTGGAGTGGGAGAATCCCCACTGTGACTTCTCCACATGGCTGCCCTACCTGCCTGAGCTCGCACGGCACATCTGCAGGCAATTTACCCCCAAGCCTTTTTTGAGAATTACTGGGTTCTAATAAATCATTTGAAAGAGGACTGCGGTCTCTGGATTCTTTTCCATTTTAAATTATTGTACCAGAGTTTGTTACAAAACACCTTTGAAAAATGATTTCCCCCCCTTAATGATGGCATAAGGTGGCACTAGTGAGCTTCCTCAAATCCTAATAAAGATCTTTGTTTTGCTAGGATGAATTATTTGAGTGGCTTCTTGTTTTTTCTTCCCGTTCAGGAATCGCCACGGAAGGGATCTATCGCACCGTTGGGAGCAACATCCAAGTCCAGAAGCTCTTGAATGCCTTCTTTGGTAAGACCTTTGGCAGGTCTCGGTCGGAAGGAATTGCCCGAGAGGAAAGGAACCGAGGACACCCAACCACCACCGTTCATTCTGAAATCTGCCTCAGCATTTCACTGCTTCCTCTTTTTTCATTTGCTGAATAATCTGTGATCATCTTTTTCATGGGAATTAAATTAACATAATAGTTATGGTAGAATGGCTTTTATTAGCACACTGTTTTCCACATCATAGAAAACTAGACACGGGGGGCGGGGGGGAAGCAGGGAGAGAGGACAGACCTGGTGGAGTTTTACTGCAAATAGGTGCTCCTTGACTTACAACCATTTATTTAGTGACCATTTGAAGTTACAGTGGAAGGAAGTGACTCATGACTGGTCCTCACACATGTGACCGTTGCAGCAGCCTCAAAATCTAGGCGCTTGGCAATTGGTCTGGGTGCTTATGAGGGGGGGCAATGTCCCGGGTTCGCCATTGGCCACCTTCCCAGCCGACTTGCAATCAGCACAATCAATGGGAAAAGCCAGATTCACTTAATGACTGCACGGTTCATAGCAATTTGCTTAGCAACCAGTCATAAAATTGGGCACGACTCACTTAACCATATCCTCGCTTACTAATGAAAGTTCTGTTCCCAGTTGTGGCTACCCGCGTGCCACTGGGGGCCATCCGAGCTGAGGCGCTCCGGAAGTTTGGTCCACGTCATCCAGCAACATCCGGGAGGGTTTTTGAGGCACTGACAGGATTGGGCCCTTCAAGAGCTTCCTTTCCACCACAGATCGATGGCGGACATTACTGGAAAGGGGTGCAGTCCAATGCGGCGGTGTTTGCAGTTGGATATAACATCTGCAGGACACATTTTGCCCCCTTGAACAGGCTCACAAACTTGTGGACAGAAACCAGTTTCAAGAGGAGAGAATAGGCAGAGCTCAGGGTTGAACTGCGGGAGCCCTTCGTTGCTTCCTGTAGATTAGGGGTCTCCAACCTTGGCAACTTTAAGCCAATTCTGGGAGTTGAAGTCCGCCAGGCTTAAAGTTGCCAAGGTTGGAGACCCCTGCTGTAGATGTTTCATTACCCGACTAACATCACAATTTAACTTGCAGAGAAAGGGAGGGAGGGAGAGCACGGATAGATCTGCTACTCTGCCATCCCGCATCCCTGCCAATGTCGAACCTCTCAGTGCTTGTCCTGGAGAATTACGCTCTGCATAAAAGAGTGAAGATTTGCATTTCTAAAAATATATTGATTAGCTTTGAATTTTGCAGAAGCTGATGGAAAATTTGAGATATGTAAATCCAAACCTTCCAACTTTCCACTCAATTTGGTGATTCAGCTGCAATTGTGAACTATCACTGTTACTTGCTAGTACAACCAGAACAATTTGCAACTTAAAATAAATCCTCAGGACTTGTGTTTTTTTAGACTTAATATGGAGATTTACAATCTGGGGCAGGAGAAGTAGAAATACAAGCACAGAGAGGGAATGAAAACAGTTTTGGAGAGGAGAGTTTGGTAAAGATTAAATAGCTGGAAAACTGATGGTTGATTTGACAAGTATATAAATGTGAAAAATTGCAGCTAGCAATCACAGCTGCTCAGGCTTGGAGAAGGGCCGGAGTTAGATTTCTGGGACCGAGGGGAAAGCCAGTAAAAATGATGAAAGGCTGTAGACAGTTGGGCAGGCAACAAAAGCAGAAATATTGCCAGAGGAGTAAAAAAGAAAAAAGATAGATTTCCTCCCTGGTTAAAAAGGAAGGGATGAGGAAGGGATAAAGGAGAGAGTGGGAAGGTCAGGGCCAAGTCTCTGCTCTGGGGGGTGGGGAGTTTAGCAGTCATTAAAGTCATGAGTAAATTATAGGTCCTTCATAAAGAAAAACGAATAACTTGAAGGCAGGTTCAGTCGTAACAATACCAAGAGGGGATATGGAGACCCGGTGTGTGTTCCAGGAAGGGCTTCAGAGACATTGGAAGTTCAGTAAACGAAAGGGTCACAACCGGTAAAGTTAAACATTTTAAGTGCCATTTGAATGTCTCCTTCCCCTCAGGAAAGATAGAGATCTATTGGAAGGAGCCAGTATCCAGCGGGGACGTGTTTGGTTTCAAGTTCAGCTCTCTTCTGCAGAAGAGGTCCCTGCATGGCCAGGATAGAAAGCGGGCCGACCTTCTTCTGCTCCGGCCTCCCTGAGAGAGGCTTGCAGCGGCTTCCATCCCTTTGGGTCATTGGGGGGACAGGCTGGAGCAAGGGAGCACCAGCGAGAGGCCGGCTGGCCAACTGGATTTTGGCTCGTGGTTCTTCCAGTCTCTCTTGGGACTCCATAAGACGGAGACCACATTTTTAATCCTCTGCTTGCCTCATGGCATGCTCAGTTTCATTCATTCCTTTTTTCCTAGAACTTATTTTATTTTACTTCAAATTTATATACCGCCCTTCTCCCTAGGGACTCAGGGCGGTGTACAGCCAAATAAAAACACATAATAAATACATTAAGAACAGATTAAAAGGAAATATCTCAATTTGGCCCAAAATTTAAAAAGACAAAACAAATTTAAAATCATTTAAAAAATTTGTTAGGCCAGCCCGGCTTGTTGGAAAAGGTAAGTTTTAAGGGCGCGGCGGAAGGCAACTTATCAATGTCATGTTGGATTTTATTTTAGTCATCTAAGGCAGATAAAACATCTCGATCTCAGGACTCTTTTACATTTTTAAAAGTGGCTGAGGACCCTAATGAGCTCTAGTTTATGTGGGTTATATCTGTATTAGAAAATAAAACAGAGAAGTTTTAAAATATGCATTTATTTGGTTTCATGGGCACCCTTTGAGAACTGCTGGTCTAGGGGGCTACCTTTCTACCCAGTTGTGTATCATTCAGTAAGGATTGAAAAGGGCAAATCTGATAAAACGTCCCTTCAGTTTCATCCACCTGATCAATCGAAACGTCTAAGCCTATGGAACCAACGCTTGAACTTTGTGGCCTTCATCCATGACTGCATCTCACATTGATGAAAAAGCATCGATGAGCAGTAACTGAATATCTATTTTCATAATCTACATATCCCCTTAATTATCAGGCTTAAATGATTTGCTAAAATCAGAAATAGGGTATTTTATTAGATGTTTCTCTGAATCAAAATGCACCTGTAGCAGAGGTGTCAAACTCTATTTCATTGAGGGCTGCATCAGGGTTGTGTTTGATGGGGGAGTGGCAGCTTGACGTCACTCATGTCGGGGGCACTTGTGGTGGCCCAAGTGCTCTGCCAGGGAAAATGGGCTCCCGATCTCCGTTTTTGGCTGCGATGGCCTCCTGCAACCCCCTGCCAGCAAAAATGGAGCTCGGGAGGGTCATATGCAGCCCTCCCAAGCTCCGTTTTCATTGGCAGGGGCACCGTGGGCCTGTCCTTTGCTGTTTCCAGGGCAACCCCGTGGGCCAGATCTAAGACCCACGGGCCTTGAATTTGACACCTGTGATCTATAGCATCCTTGGCAATTTTTGAGAAATAAAGCAACGGGAAGAAGATGGGATGAGAATAGTTTCAGATAAATCCATAGTGGCTTCTGGAAAGCATTGTTTATAGTCATTGTTTAGTCTGCTCTAGACTCCATCCTAGTCTTGATTCTAGGCTGACAGGTGGCCTTTAAGACAGGTTGCTTAGCAACTGCCATCCCTGGGGTACTGAGGGCCTGGATCTGAGCTTCCGGGAGCCCTCCAGCATTTAGCATTTACAGCCATCGGCTGCGTCCTGCAGTCACCTGACCCCATTTTGCAGCAGCTTTGCCAAGCACCTCAATTGTGTGTGTGTGGGGGGGTCACGTGATCTCAGGGTGGGGACTATTGTCAGAGCTTCAAACAGGGCGTAAGTACCCTTCAGGTGGGAACTTCCCAGCAGGTTGTGGACTGCCTCGATAATGCTTTGGGATTTGCCTTTTGTCTTGTTGATTTTACAAAAACATTTGTCTATTTCCCTACGGCTAAATGTTAAGTATACATGCATGCATAATTAATCTGACTTACCTTTTTCCACTTCCCCCTCCTTCTCAAGATCCTAAGTGCCCCGGGGATGTGGATTTCCAGAGCAATGACTGGGACATCAAGACTATTACTAGCTCCTTGAAGTTCTACCTGAGGTAGTGTCCAAACTTGTTTGCGTCTACCAAATAACTGTCCGTGTTCCGGATCCTAGATGGATCTCATGGCCCAGGTGGATGATGCTTTCCTGGTATGCCTAGTTAGCCAGTGACATCTGGATCCACTGCTTTGCGCCAGAGTTGCCTAAAACCAGCAAATGGTGGCCTTCCATTCACAGTGCTGGTTATCCAGACTCCTTCCTGTAAGGAAAGGCGCTGTTGAGTGCCAGCAGCACAAGAGGAGAATAGAGTTGCAACTGCCGTTGGACAATTGTCCTTGGTAGAGGATGGGGAAATAGCAATAGCATTTAGACTTACGTACCATCCATAGGGCTTTACAGCCCTCTCTGAGCAATTTACAGAGTCCGCCTATTGCCACAATAACCTGGGTCCTCGTTTTACTGACCTCAGAGGGATGGGAGACTGAGTCAGGATTACACTCCTGGCAGTGGGCAGATTTAACCTGGAAGCTTTGTTTTCTGCCTCACTTCCTTTTTTCTTTAACAGTGGAGCAAAATAAAATAAAATTTTAATCATCTGCAGTGGTGTGGTTGGGACTGTGCCTTCACAGAGTTTCCAGGATGTATGGGGTCTTAGCTCTGCCCCTCTATGGTCATTTTCCACTGTTCATCCCAGGAGGCCATCGAAGGGTGGGGTGAAAACTAAAAGCCATAGAAACAAAACTCTCCCGTTGGTCTCACATAGGCGAGAGGTAGTTAAACCCACCAGCCTCACCACTGCTAAGGACATCAGGGGACAGCAGAGGAACCCCTGCCTCAGCTCTTGGCCAGGCCAGAGGCTGCTGTCAGAGGCAGTGATCAGCAAAGAGCAACTGGCATGCTTTGGGCGTGTGATGGGAGCAGAATAGTGGAGTAGTGAAAACTTTGGCAAAATTGAAGGCATACAGGAAGTGCCGTGCTGTTAATAGCTTGGGTATGAGGCTGCATAAATTGGTACAAGATGGGCGAATTCTCTCTCCTGTCGTTTATCAAGCCAGTTTGATGCTTCTATCAACTATTTAAAGAGGATGCTGCTTTTAAAAAAATATATGTAAGGCATCATTTCCTAGGCATCCCAGGGAATGAGAGCATAAAGGCTACCAGATGAGCAATCTCGGTGCAACAAATTGAAATATAAAACACCCCTTCCCCCTCCCCAGAATTATTCCCACTGTGGAGTGGCCCTTGGTTGTTGGTGACTTTGGCACTGTTGCTTCTTCTCTTTTCAGGAACCTCTCAGAACCTGTCATGACATACAAGCTTCACAAAGAATTGGTCTTGGCTGCCAGTAAGTCTCCAAGAGGGGGGCAGAGGAGGCTGTTCCGGAGGGTTTCCTGATTTTGTTGTTTGTTTTCCTGATGGTGTGAAAAATACATTTCTGGAATGTGAGATCTTTGTCAGATGCTGTGAACAAATGCCAGACTGCTCCTCTCCTCAATAACACCGGGAGACTTTGGCTCACAAAAAGCAGGAACAGCCTCTCCTGTTAATGGCTCCGCTTGTACCAAATGCCAAACCAGGATTTTCAAGCCACGCTCCATTAAAAAAGCTAGAAGGTTGCAAGTGGGTGCAAAGCTAAGTCACAATGGTTGGCTTTATGCATCACGTGGACCAAAGTAAACATCTACTTGATGGCTTAATGTGATGCCTAAACTTTCTAGTTGCTTTTTTCTGCTGTAAGCACAAGTAGAATCTTTCCGATAAACAACAATTAGCGGAGTCCTTTCGTTTTCTGCATGGAGCACGTATGGCCCACCCCAATGTTGCTATGGAGTTTGGTTGCCATTGATGCTACATCACGGTTAAGTGTAAGTCGTGATTTCAAGTGAGTTTCTATAAGGGAACAACGGATTTGGTTTGAACTATAAGTAAACTAAGTGCTTAGCCACAATTCACCATTAACATAAATTGGTTTTCCTTGGCCTTTCACTCTTTCTTTGTGCCTTGTGTCGGGGCTTGCCTCGCTTCAAAATGGTGCTCAAGGCAGTGACAAAAATGAAATGGAAACATATGTAATAAAACCTTAAAATGCCAACATAAAATAGTAGCCTAGGTTAATTAGGAGCCTTGGTAGTACAGTGGTTTAATGCACCCTGTTATTAACACAGCTGCCTGCAATTTCTGCAGGTTCAATTCTCACCAGGCTCAAGGTTGACTCAGCCTTCCATCCTTTCTAAGGTAGGTGAAATGAGGACCCAGTTTGTGGGGGCAACAAGCTGACTTTGTACAAATATACAAAAGGATGAAGGCTATTGCTTAACGCATTGTAAGCCGCCCTGAGTCTCCGGAGAAGGGCGGCATATAAATCAAATTAAAATAAAAATAAAAAAATAAAAATAGTTAGTGGTGAAATCAGTAAAAGCGGCAGGCAGTGGTTCGTTTCAGAATATTGATGAGGGAAGTAACTGGCCAAAATTGGAAAGTCTCCAGAGGGTGGGGGGAACTTGCAGAGCCAGGCAGCTGTGCTTTGGCTGTGTTGTCCTCTCCTCATTGAAGTCACAGGCAGATTTTTTTTGGGGTGGGGGACAACGGGGAGGAGGGGGTGTTTCTGAACTGTAAATATTATTTCCCATGGTGGGCATGGACTTCAGGAAGGTTCCTTAAAGGTCAGTGTTAAGAGATAAATATAAGACTCTTGGAAATTGCAGATGGTCTTTTTAACCCTCATTTGTTAATCAGTTAATTAAAGTGGAGACTCTTGAATTGTTTCTTCCCCGGGTTTCTTGCATCCTGGACTTAGTCCCCATGTGTGAGATTATTTTACCTTGCCTTCCCATTACTCTCCTGTCCTTCTTGCGATCTCTGCTTTAACCATGCAGCGGGGGGAATCTAAGATGGAGAAATTGCGGTCCTGGGCATTTTGACTTTTAGTTTTAAAAATGGAGGCCTTTTCTAGAATGAATGTGCTGACGCTTGGAGACTGACTGAGTTATTTTCCAAATTGATAAATGGATTGTACTGTGCCTTGTTAGAGCAGCTCAGATAATGCACCATGAAATCTCCCAGCCGCTTTGACCAACCTCATTTGCATTGAATTACCAGGCTGTAATCGAATACGTGGAGTCCGGTAATCTCTAATCATGCTGTCTTGCTTGGCTTGAGCTTCAGCGTTAATGAGCTCCCCAAGGCTTCCCGCCTCGGAGTTGCTCTTTTATGGGGTTTTATTTCCCAGTTTTCCTCTGATACTTTGGCTGTGGAGGATCTTTCTCCACAGCTGGGAAGTTTGATGCCCTGTGCTCCTTGAAAAGAGAGGGGCCCGTTTACACTTATATTCGTATGCCACTGAGAGTTGTTTCCAACTGCAGCAGCATATGAATATGTTTAATAAATAAAATAAAAATAATGCAGCGAATGTTGGGGTGACGGATAGGAAGCAGCCATTACTCCAAACCCTTCAGAATAAGGGCCCTTCTCTCCCCCCCCCCCTGTCATCGGAGCTCTTTTGGTCAGCTATCAGATGCTGCTCCTGTCCCCAAGCAAGGGAGAAAGGCTCTTGCTCTGCTGCCTGTTGTTCCAAAAACCCCTTGAGAAAGCTGGAGGCAGTGAAAACATTGCTGGGCCATCTAGAGTTTCTTTTAAAACTCACCTGGCAACCATCTCCAGCCATTCAAGTGGGTGCAAGCAGCAATCAAGTCTTCACTGCAGGGGGGGAAGGGATGCTGTTGCCGGCCTCTCGCAATGCCCCCTCCCTCCCTCCCTCAAGAAACCATCGCTGGATCTCAGTTTCGTCCAGTTTCCCGTCTGAGGGGAGGTGGTAGAAAAGCTGCTTGCCTGGCAGTTTCAGTGGGTCCTGGATGAAGCATCTGGACCCCTTTCAGTCGGGACTCAGGGCAAGTGATGGGGCAGAAACAGCATTGGTTGCTCTTGTTGGTGATCTCTGGCGAGAGGGGGATGGGGTGGTGCAACCACCTTCGTTCTCTTGATCTCTGAGTGGCCTTCGGTACCATCAGCCATGCTTCCCTTTTGGGCCAGCTGCAGGGTTTGGGGCTGGGTGACACACTTTTGTGTTGGTTTGACTCCTTTCCTCGAGGGGGACCCGGTCGGTGTTGATAGGGAGTAAGAGGGCTTTCCTACGGCCGCCACAGGGCTTGGTGCTCTCTTCACTCCTTCTTAACATCTGCATGAAGCTGCTGGTGAGACTCTTCACCCCCAGCGGTTGAGCTATCCGCACTTTGCTGAAGATTCTCAACTTTCTATCTCCACCCTGGTGGTCCAAGTGATCCTGTTGCCGGCCTCTCGTGGTGCCTGGAGCTGGATGGGGGCCAACAGGCTGAACCCTGGCGAGGCCAATGGCTTTGGGCGCATGGAGCTTCAAGACCTGGGACTTCTAACATCCTTAGTTCTGGATGGGGTGGCCCTGCCCTGGATGGCTCCAGTCTGGAACTTGGAGCTTCTCCTGGACTCACATATCCTGTCCAAAAGCAGGGGGTAACTGTGGCTAGGAGAGCCTCTGCACAACTTTCTCTCAGTCACCAGTTTGGCCCTTCCTGGATCAGGAGTCCCAAGCCCTGCTCATTTCACATTTGGACTACAGCAGTGTGCTCTACATGGGGCTTCCCTTGAAGAGCATTCAGAAGCTGCAGCTGGCGCAGAATGTGTGGCTGGACAGTTCTTTGGGCCCCTAAAGTGGCCCATGCTGCCAGGGTCCAATTCCAGGTGTTGGTTATTACCTTTAAAGCCCTGCACGGCATAGGTCCAAGTCCCCGATAGGACTGTCCCAGCCAACCCATGCTGGCAGAAGGGGCGTAGTGCGGATCCCGTCAGCCAAAGAAGTTCAGCTGGCCTGCTCCAGGAGAAGAGCCTTCTCCACCATGGTTCCTGCCCTTTGAAAGATCTCATCCCCCGAGGGGAGATGGACTCCCACCTCCTGACCTTCCGTAGGAGGCTGAAGGCCTGGTTCGGCCCCACGGCCCAATGGGGGTTAATGCTTTTTATGTCGTAAACCACCCAGAGTTGCTTTGAAACGAGATGGGCAGCAAATAAATTTAATTTTAAAAGATTCAAATCCAGTTTGCTTCCGGGTCCAATTCAAGGTGCTGATTATCACCCTTAAAGCCCTTCACGACATGGGGCCAGGTTATCTATTCACTGCCTCACCCCACTTGTGGGGCTGTGGTGGCTCACGTGGTAAGAGGCTGAGCCTGCACTCCGCTCAGGTCGGCAGCTCGATTCCCGCGAGCGAATTAACCACGTAGGGACAGGAAAGGAGCCTCCCCAGATTGCCTACTGGCATTCAGGCGTCCCGCGGGTAAACTGACACAACCCGAAAAAGTTCCTTTCACAGAGGCAGCCAGCCACTCCGGTGATCCCCGGCTAGCACGTGCCATACGCTTAAAAAAAAAAACACCCCACTTGCACCGGCAAAAGGAGTCTTCTTGGGATCCCTCAGCCCTGGAATTTCAGCTGGGGGAGTCAAGAAGAAGCACCTTCTCTGCCGTGGCCCCCACCCTCTGCAACATCCGACTGCCAGAGGTGGGATCTGCTTCCACCTTTGGTTTTAACTTGTTATTTAATGGTTGCTAATCTTAATTGTAGTATTTTTATTCCTATATTTTTACTGTATTATAAGCCACCCAGAATTACTTGCTACAGCGAGATGAGTGGCGTATAGATTTATGAAAGAAACAATGAATTCCAGGCTTTTAACTCATTTAGGCTATATAGCTCCAGGGCATATAGTCTTACTATATGTACTTACTATAGGAGGAACAGGCTCAGACTCAACCCGTCCAAGACCGAGTGGCTGTGGCTCCCGGCGTCCCGATATAGTCAGCAGGTGCCATCGCTGACTATTGGGGGTGAATCTTTGCCCCCCACAGAGAGGGCTCGCAATCTGGGTGTCCTCCTGGACGCACGGCTGTCTTTAGAAGAACATATGACAGCCATGGCCAGGGGGGCCTTTTATCAGGTCCGCCTGATTCGCCAGTTGCAGCCCTTTCTGGATCGGGAAGCCCTGCGCACGGTCACTCATGCCCTTGTTACCTCCCGGTTGGACTACTGTAATGCTCTCTACATGGGGCTCCCCTTGAAGAGCACTCGGAGGCTCCAACTGGTCCAGAATGCGGCGGCGTGGGTGGTTATGGGTGCAACCCGTTGCGCCCACGTGACACCCCTCCTGCGTGAGCTGCACTGGCTCCCAGTGGTCTTCCGGATGCGATTCAAGATGTTGGTTACCACCTTTAAAGCGCTCCATGGCATAGGACCCGGGTACCTTCGAGAGCGTATTCTGCCACCAATAGCCTCCCACCGACCAGTCCGCTCCCACAGAGAGGGTCTCCTCAGGGTGCCATCGGCCAAGTCATGTCGGCTGGCGACACCCAGGGGGAGGGCCTTCTCTGTGGGAGCCCCAGCCCTGTGGAATGAACTGCCCCCGGAAATACGTAAGATCTCCGACCTCCGGGTGTTTCGCTGCGCTCTGAAGACCCTGTTGTTCCGCCAGGCTGGGTTAGCAATATAATTTTAAATTGGATGTTTTAAATTTTTGGGGTTTTAAATTAAGCCAAATTTATTTAATATTTTTAAATTATTTTAAATTGATGTTTATTCTGTTTTTAATTAGGCTGTACACCGCCCTGAGTCCTTCGGGAGAAGGGCGGTATAGAAATAAAATTATTATTATTATTATTACTGGACCCCCCCCAAACACACACACATTCCCCCGTTTCCTCCGGCACCCCTCCCTTTCAAGACACAGGGCCTCACCCCAGTTACGTAATTTCCCAGATTTTATAGAAAGAGAGGCGATACCAAGTTAGGAAGGAGTCTAAGCTGAGCCTGATAAAATTGCCCTCCATGCAAGGAAAGAAGCCCCCGTGGACCTGATGATGATGATGAATTTTTTCTTTTTCACCCGCAGAGTCTGAGAACCTGGATTACAGGCTGGGAGCCATTCATGCCCTGGTTTATAAACTTCCTGACAAGAACCGAGAGATGTCCGAGCTGCTCATCAGGCACCTGGTCCAGTAAGTGGGGGCTGAGCTGAGACCTGAGCAAAGGTTCCTCTGGAGCTTTGGCCTCATTTGCTTGTGGGGGGGGGTCGCTGGGGGGCGGGGGGGGGAGGTGGAGTAGGAGCCGATGGTGGCCAAGCAGCTTGAGTAGTGAGTGTACTTAGTAGCTGTTCCAGAAACGAGCAGGCGGCTTTGTTTTCCAGAGGAGAAAGATAAAGCATGCTGGAATTGGGGATGAAGAAAGCACATTTCCATTTGGGGGACTAGTCATATTTGTAGAGTTTGTTGTTGTTGTTCAGTTGCTAAGTCGTGTCTGGCCCTTT
Source organism: Pantherophis guttatus (assembly GCF_059756535.1). Lineage (NCBI taxonomy): Eukaryota > Metazoa > Chordata > Lepidosauria > Squamata > Colubridae > Pantherophis > Pantherophis guttatus. Next base: position 595,151 of record NC_142074.1, read on the forward strand.
GCGACCCTCATGGGCCCCGTCCTCCCCTCTCTCCTGGAATCCCTTGTAGAGGACCCCTCCCCTTTTGTGGGGTTGTGCTTTATACACTGAGAGGGGCCCCTTTTTGGCCTGCGCTCTCCTTCCTGGCTCACTTTCTTTCCTCCGTGAGTCATTCCAGCCAGCCTGGTCATCCCCGGGTGCAGGCAGTTCTTCTTGGGCCACGTGGCTCTTCATGCACTGCTGAGCTCCGACCCCTCTGGGCTGGGGATGCCAACGCAGCCTACGATTCCGCACTGCAGGCCAGGTTAGGTTGTAGAGCGATGTGTCTCGTTCCAAGAAGAGCATCAAACGGGCAAACCTTTTAAGTCCATCCGAAGTACAATTACAGAAACATGCAAAGAAGTTTTATACCAAAGACAGCAGGGCACTATGGGTTATTAGGAGAAACAGCTGTAGTTGCTCTATATGTGCGTATATTCATCTTTTTCCTATTTAAAACAGCTAATATTAAGTTGTCAACGCTGAGGTTCCAGCCATCTCCAAGCAGCTAGAAGCCCTTCTTACATGTAGTCCTCGACTTACAACCACAATTCAACTTTAACCCCAACTGAGTCATTGAGCGAAGCAGTTAAGTGAGACATCCCATGGCAGCCCAGACCGTGCAGTCCTCAGCTACTGCAATCCTGGCACTCCCAGCTGTGGTCGTTAAGCAGACAGAACCCCAGATAAGGAGCATGGGGGGTTGATGGAGACCCTGAGAGTCTTTACTCAGGAACTGAAAATCGCCCCTGTTGAAATCCAAGCAGGATTTTCAGCCCCTGAGCAATAAAGATGCCTGGCCTGTGCCAGGCCTTCCAGGGCCTCCCCCTGAGGCACCCACCCGCTTCCCCTTATTGCACCGCCTCTCTGCCCTGCTGGGATTTCAGCTCCGGCTCTCTGCCCTGTGGAATGAACTGCCCCGGAAATGCGTAAGATCTCCGACCTCCGCGTATTTCGCTGTGCCCTCAAGACCCTGCTGTTCCGCCAGGCCGGGCTATCAATGTAATGATTTTAAATTAGGTCTTTTAAATTTTTGGGGTTTTAAATCTGAGCCAAAATTATTTAATAATTTTAATTATTTTTAAATTGATGTCTGTCTTTGTGCTTTTAATAGGCTGTACACCGCCCTGAGTCCATCGGGAGAAGGGCGGTATAGAAATAAATTATTATTATTATTATTATTATGATTATTATTATTATTATCATCATCATCATCATCATCATCATCATCATCATCATCATCTCTGGGCTGCCTGAAAGAGCTGCCTGCCAAAGGATGTCAGCTCCCCTCTCTGCGGGGGAGGAGTGCTTTCAGCAGGGTCCAGAAACGGTGCTCAAATTGTCAGGATCTCAGCTTCAGTTTTTGCATCCCACTGAAGTTCAGCTGGCAGCTCTTCCAGCCGGTCCCCAGAGATGAGAGGGAGTCCTCTGGGCAGGCAGCAGCAGCCATCCCTGCCGGCTTCCTCGTTGATTGCCTGGGAAGCCGACAGAGGAGATTGCAAATGGTGATCCTGGGGAGCTTGGCAACCGGTTGTAAGTGCAGACACGGTTCAAGCACCTGTACTGCAAACATGTAACTACAGAGGGGGAGGGGCAGCAGCGTGACATTTTACAGGGGCAGGAAGTACTTCATTGGTTGTAAAGTACCTTTTTCAAGGCCGTTTGAATGTTTTATTTTGTTGGTTTATTAGGTTTATTTTTTACAAATAACTCAAGGAGGGTTAACATGCATATGTCTTCCTTTTCCTAAAGGTGCTTTTTCAAGAGGCAGTTGGACTTTCTTGTTTTTTCTTTTGAAGACATTTCGCTTCTCATCAAGAAGCTTCTTGACAGGATAATGGGGAATGGAAGGATTTATACTCCTTGCAGACAGTTGTACTCATTTGCATCCTTTTAGAGGGTCATTGAAGCACTTGGAGATTTATCTGTGTCCTCAGGGTCACCTGAGTGGTGCAAATGATTCCTGTAATCTGCCATTTTCCCCCCTCTGGAAATCCATTCCTACTCCCACACCATTCCAAGGCTGTGCATCCCAAACTGTATAGCTAAAAGTCTGTAGAGATTCTCAGTCATCCAGGCCATGGTTGTCCCAAAAGTGCTTAAAAAGAAGTCCAGTTGCCTCCTGAAAAAGCACCTCCCAGTTTCTAGGCCAGCTCCTTAACCACTACACTAAACTGGCTGATTTCTACATTACAGTATCCCATGCCTGTTTATTTAAAGAAATAAGTACTTATCTGGCACTGGAAAAGAAAAAGTCCCAAACCAAGAAGGTTGGTTGCATATGCCTGGTTCTCATTTTCCTTACACAGCACCCACAGACTTCTAAACAGCTGCTGTACACCAGCAAGATGCTGACCAGATACAGACCTGAATCACCCTCTTCAGGCCATGGCTCAGCCGAAGTTAATCTGCATCCTTAATTGGCCCTGGCCATTGATTTCTCCCTAAATCTTGCCTAAGGAAGATCTCTCTTTGACATGGCTTGGCAAAGATCAGTCCAAAAATGTACCCCTCTCTCTCTCTCTCTCTCTCTCTCTCTCTCTCTCTCTCTCTCTCTCTCTCTCTCTCTCTCTCTCTCTCTCTCTCTCTCTCTCTCTCTCTCTCTCTCTCTCTCTCTCTCTCTCTCTCTCTCTCTCTCTCTCTCTCTCTCTCTCTCTCTCTCTCTCTCTCTCTGCTGTCTATCCCACATTTTTATAACTTACTAGGAAGTAGGTTGGGATCGACTTTGTCAAATACCTTACTGAAATCCACAGCATTTCGCTGCTCCACTAATTTAGAAATTTTGTAAAAGAATGAAGTAAGATTTATTTGGCATGATCTGTTGTTGACAAACCCATGTTGGCTTCTGGTTATATTTTTGCTTGCTTCTAGAAGTGCATAGATCTATTGTTTGATGATCTGTTCCAGGCTCTTCCCACGTATTGATGTCAGGCTGATGGGTCAGTAATTTCCTGCATTTGTTTTCCCCCTCTGCTTTTTGAAGATGGGAACCAATCTTTTGAAGGAGGATTCCTTCCTTTGAAGGAATCACAATTGGCTCGGTTCTCTCATAACATTAAGCAGTAAATCATGGTCAAGATCTTCATGGTCTGACTCCCTGCAGAGTCAGACTCCTCCAAAACCAAGCAAATTACATGCAATCCTAGCTATTTTCCAACTGCCCACAGGACAGCTTTACAACACGTTTTCTGGAAAACTACATTGCCAATCTGTTTAGCCAAGGTTTCTTTTCCGACCTATTTTCCTTTGGCTCTGCCTGTCCGTGTCTCTTCTGCTAGAATGGGAGGGAAGTCCGGCCCTCGTCTCTCACCCTCCGGGGTTCTGTGATTGCTCAGCAATTAGCGGCTCTGATTTCTTTGGTGCAAGCTAGTTTTGGAGCCTGTGCAGGATTTCCATTGGGCACTCCTTCCCAATGCCTTGTGTTGCTCTTCTCTTGGGAAATGGTACCAATTTTCAGTTGTACCGAGTGGCTGGGCTTTGCGTCACGTGGCTTTCTTGCTTTCATCAAGGTGGGGAGTAAGGGTGAGACTGAAGGCTCCTGTGGGCAGAAGGAATTACTCAGAGAGCTTTACGCTGTGCCCGATCCCAGCCCATCTGTGATAAACATCTGCAACCGATGAGGTTGTTGTAATTCTAGCAAGCCCTGGAGAAGGCGCAGGAGCCTCTCTTTAGAAAAGTTAGTTTTAGAAAAACATTTTCTGTTCAAATAAAGTGCAAAGCTGACTTTGCAGGTTGGACTTTCATCTTGCTCTCCAGTTCCATCGATCTCTGGAGGGATCCTTTCACGCTTGGTCTCCTTGTTCCAAAACTGTTTGGCCTGTCCCGCTCTGAGCTGTTGGGCCCGGAGACTCTCCTGGCAATTGAGCCCCTGAGTCCATTGAGAAGCCAAGCTGGGGCATCCTGGAGAGTGGACGTCTCCTTTGTCCCCCAGCTGAACTCAAACCAGTTCTTCACTTTATTCTGGGATGTTCCTTTTCCCCCTCTCTCTTCTGTCGTGTGCCTAATCCCAGGGAAAGTAACGCATAACCAAAAAGCCCCTGAAAAGGGTAACTGAACAGCTGAAGGCCAGCGTAGAAAGAGAAGACTTCATCACTATGCAGATGCATTGACAGCTTCTCCCCTCCCTAACAATCTTCCAGGATGCCCGGATGGGAATGATGTGTGGGCCGTGTCAGTCACACCCAAGAAAATGCCACAGCCATGTCACCTACCACAAAAGCCTGTAAAGTTTCCCAACCCCCAAATGTCACATGCATAGGAAAGGAGCCCCTCCTGCTGATTCTCCAGTTCTTTGCCAACAACACCATAAACGTCTCTCTTCCCCTGCTGGATCCAACTAAACGGCTAAGCAGAAATAGAACTGGCTAATGCTTGGGTGGGAGACCACCAGGAAACCTTACCTCTGTGAGCTGGAAGGGAAACCAGCAGAAGCATTCCAGAAGAAGCGCTGGCAAAACACTTCCATATTCTTGCTATGGGAATTGATTCGTGGTCCGATTTGTAGTCGGAGGGGATCCTAGAAGCAGCCCACTCCAGCCCCCCCCCAAGAGGGACTGCTGCCTGAGCAGGCAAAGAAGGGAGGGCAAAACGGTAAACGGCAACATGACAACGGCTGTCACTCTCTGAAGATGAGGGATGGGAGCACCACCCTCTCCCTGGGCCAGGAGAGCAGAGCCGAGGTGCTCTGGGAGGCTGCTGGCACGGAAGGACTCTCACACCACTAAATGAACTACCCTGGGGCTGGAGCAGCTGGCACCCACTCTGTGTTGGCAATGGTAGCTCGCTAACCCCCACTCCGTGTGCCTTGACTTCTGCACTTCGCAACTCCGACTTTGAACCTGGACTGGCTGGCGAATCTGCTACAAGCCTCAGCCCTCAGATTCCACCTGGCTTCTCACCTGCATGTGTCAGACCGGCCCCAGTCTGATCCCTTGGTAGAACTCATTTGATTGACGTGAAAAGACCCTTTTACTAAGAGATGCTGATTGCAATAAAGTCAAGGGGAAATCCCGTGCGCCCATAGAGGACTAAACCCCTGGTTTCCCCTAGCCCTCCCGTGTGGTCCGTCTGTGTGTAGCCAATCCAGCACTGCTGAGTTATTATGGGAAACTCCGAGGTGTTTGGGCTGGTGAATTTCCACACTCAGGGCAAGCGACCTTGAAGGTGCCAGTGCACCAGGACGAACCTGGTTCCAGACAGCTCTGTTCTTCCTCAACCGTCAGTTCCCCCCTCCCAATATCCTGCCATAAAGGTATGCAGCAAATTGCCCATTTGTCCCCTCCCCCACCCCCACCTTCCCCGATTAATGACAGAATGGCGGCGAGGCGCCAAGGCAAAGCTGGGGGATCTGACAGCATGTTGCTTTGGTTGGAAATTCTTGTAAGCCAAACTTGCTGAACTTTGCGGGGGGGGGGGAACGTGTATGTAGAGTCCAAGTGTGCATGCCTGCAAGCCTCGTTTACTAACGAGAAGAAAACCAGCCCTTTGTGTGTTCGTAAGTGCTTGGCTTGGCACGGGACAGAGATGGCCCAGAGGGGGCTTTGTAGCCAGCCCGGATCTGTCACAAGAGAGAGGGTGAACTTCCTAAAATAGGCTCTGCTTCTCAAATTCAGGAGAACCTCATTTTTAGCTTGATGTAATGTTGTCCCCCAGCTGTCCTGGAAGGGAAATATAGAAAAACCCCACATGAAACCCAATGCTGCCCCTGTGATATGGGTGCCATAGAAACCACAGCGCATGTTCTTTTATGCAGTCAGTACTACGGGGGCATTTTCCACCAGTTGATTACCTCTCTTTTATTTAAATTTCCAGGGCATTCTGATAATTTTTATTTGCACTATCTGTTTACAATCAAGAAAAAAACTATTTCTGTAAAAGCAGCAAAAGTTTGCTACATTAGAACGCCTCCAGTAAAGGAAAATAATTATTTAAAATTATTGCAACAAATTCAAAAAGACTTAAAGAGTTGGTCGAAATTACAAATATCATTGATTGGAAGAATTGCAACTATAAAGATGAACATCCTACCAAAAATCCTATATTTATTTCAAACGGTACCCATAAAATTAGGGAAAACTTTTTTTGGAAAACTGAACAAAATAATTCTTAAATTTATATGGTTGGGAAAAAAGCCCAGAATTAAACTAAAACTTCTACAAGATTCTAGAATTAAAGGTGGCTTTGGCCTCCCGGATTGGGAACTCTACTATCAGGCGGCAGTAATATCATGTCTCAAAGAGTGGATAAATTTAAAAAATGGAAGAATACTAACAATTGAGAGACATGATTTGCAGAAAGGTTGGCACGCCTTTATCTGGGAGGGAAAGAACAAAGCCCACAAGTACTTCCAGAGACATCAGGTGAGAGAAGCCATGTTAGAAATTTGGTTGAAGATTAAAAGAAATTTTTATACAAAAGTTCCCAGATGGGTATCAACGATTTTAAAATTTTAATTGGGTGAATTTTATGGGTAAGGGGTTTTAAATTGGAGAAGCCAAAGATAATTTAATTTTGTTTTAATTGTATTTTAATATTTGTATTGTGTGTTTTAATTTTGGTTGTTCACCGCCCCGAGTCCTTCGGGAGAGGGAGCGGTATAAAAATTTAATAAATAAATAAATAAAACGATGGAAGCCTTGGTTTTCCCCAATTTAATTGACTTAAACAAAATAGTAACCTATAAAGAATTGTTGGGCGGGCAAGGGAATTTGAAATCTAAACAAAAATTATTAGAACAAGGAATTAAAATAGATTGGTGGCCTTATCCACAGATCCAAACAAGATACAAAAAAATTTTAGAACTATATGGATTCCAAAATGAACCACAAGAAATGGATAAAATATTAACAGGGACTGATGAGAAAATAATTACGAAAATGTATAATTGTCTTCTCAAATTTAAAATGGAGGAGGAAATGGTGAAAGAAACAGTGATAATTTGGACGAAAATTTTTGGATATAATATAGAATTAGAGCATTGGGAAAAAGTATGGGGAACAAATTATAAAATGACATTGTTGGCCGCCTATAAAGAGAATATCTATAAAATGTTTTATAGGTAGCATTTACCCCCGGCGAGATTGGCTAAGATGTTTCCAAATAACCCACCACACTGTTGGAAATGTAACCATCAACAAGGGACATACTACCACATGTGGTGGACATGTCCCAAAGCCGGAAATTACTGGTTAAAAATTAAAAAGTGGTTGGAGGAAATGACTGAGCAAAAAATTGATATGAAACCAGAACTATTTCTTTTGGGGATTATACAAGAAAAAATGGGGAAAAGATATTCAATACCTCATGCTCCACATAATCACTGCTGCCAGAATTTCATTTGCCCAAAATTGGAAACAACAATATGCTCCATCAAACACGATGATCATAAAAAAGGTGCTAGAGTGTGCAGAATCAGATAAGTTAACGATGGAACTCAAAGACAGAGAGGAAACGATTTATTACGAAACATGGAACAGATGGTATAATTGGCTAGAAAAGAAATCTAAAATCAATGTATAGTGACTGTTAAGAGAAGAAATTAGAGCGAAAATGCATTATTCAGTGTGTAGTAGGTATGTATATAATGTTGTGATTATATGAATTATATGAATAAGTATGTAACAAACAAAATGCATATGTATATAATTGGCCGAAGGATAAAATGGCTATTACCAAAGATGCCGGTATTGGAAAGCTGTAAAAGTGTAACTAAGATTTTAAAGATGTAAATGTCGAATAAAAATAAACTTTTAAAAAAAAGTTTGCTACATTATGTGTAAGCTTTGCCCATAAATGGTTGTCAGTAGTTCTTGTTGCTCAGGGATAGTTTTGTGTTGTTCATTATATTGATCGTATTTTTATTGATCAATGACTGAAATAAAATTCTTTGTCTGCTCTGATTCTCTTTCTAGCTTTATTTGCAAAGCGTTTTGTGAATAGTCTTCTTTCGGAAAGAAGTCATGCTTCGAATTACAGGGGACCAGAAAGGCCACAAAAGGGAAAACGATGGTGCTCCCCTCTCTCTGTCCTCTCGACACTCAATTTGCTCATAACTGCCGTTTTGCTTCCTTTTTTTGCACACACATATGCACACATGGAGATGTGGCTACTTACAATTTCTCAAATAAGAGGGAACATTTTCTGTCCCAGATGAGTGGAGCTTTAATGACATAGATCATTTCAAATTCCTTGTGTGTTTTTACGTGAGCAGACGGTGAAAGAGTGAGTTGGGGCCCTCAGGGGTCAGGTATCAGGGCTGTTGCGGTGCTGCCTCCCGGGACACGGCAAGAGAGCCTTTGTGCCGAGTAGATATTTGTGCTTCCCGTTGGCTTCAGCTGCAGTGGAAAATATTTCCTGCTTGCATATATTTGTATGGAAGACATTGAAATGGCTGAATTCATTTCCCCTGGACAATATCGAGTGCTGCTCTAAGATCCAGCCAAGCCATGCTGATTCGGGAGGTGTTTGTTCTCTCCTGGGCCCTCCTGGTCAGCTGGGCCGGAGAAGAACCTCCATCCTCTGCCAACTGGCCAGGGCAGCTGGGAGACCAGGCATCTGGCACTTCCCTGGTCCTGACTTTACATCTTCTTCTGCTTCTAGGGGGCAGTTCCAGGTCCTCCTTCAAGGAGCTCTCCCTCTGCCTTCTCTCTGTCTCTTGTGCCCTTCCCTTTGCTAAACCCCTCTCTGTTTTCTCTCCTTCTCTTGACAGTGTCTGTGAACACAGCAGGGAGAATCTCATGTCCCCCTCCAACATGGGGGTGATCTTTGGCCCCACCCTCATGCGTGCACAAGAGGACACGGTTGCGGCAATGATGAATATTAAGTTCCAGAACATCGTGGTGGAGATTCTCATCGAGCACTTTAACAAGGTACAGGGGCGCCTGGCTGGCTTTTCCCAGACAGCTTCTCAGGGATGCTTGCAGGCCCCCCCCGGCACATAAACAGAATTAAGAAACGGCAAACAAACCCTGGGAAACATGGCTGAGCTAGCAGAGATGGTTCCAGAGCCAGAGGGGAGCCAGCTGCCTTTGGGGAAGGAAGAGGTGGCCAGCAGACGCAACTGGAAAGGAACTTGGGTGACGTCATTGGCTCAAAACAAAGCGGCTGGAAGCAGGGCTTGGTTTGTGGAGAAACTGGGCCACTCCTTTTGGGCAAGCAGGGTCAGCAGGACTGCCCCCATGATGCATCTAGATGCTGTCTGAAAATAATCCCCTTTCCTCAGCATATGTTTTTTTCAGAAGGAAAGACACGGGTGACTTTGGCCTTTCTTTTATTTCTACGTTATGCAACAGTGAGTTGCGCGTTGCCTTGCCAGACGTTCCCAGGCTGAATGCAGCGGCCAGGAGGAGTGCTGGGAATCCTGTCCCTGCATCAGGCCTTTGCTCTGACCCACTTGGGGACCCCTCTGCGAGTGGTGATTGGGGAAGGGGGGAAGGAATTTTCAAAATGGCATTCAAAGGTGACCATACCTGTCTCTGCAGTGTTTTCAACCCACCAATTTTAATCAATTTCCTTCTGAAAATTGCTGGAATACACTTGTGTTTTTTTTAGCACCTCAACAGGGTGCTTTCAAGAGACCTTCAGGGGGTGGGCAGCCAGGGGCCCCCAGGAACCTCCACCCTGTTTGGAGGCCTCGGGCGTGGACCAGGGAGCAGAAGCCTTGGGCTTTTCTTGCCCGTAACTTCTCTTGGTGCTTCCTTGCAATGCCTCTGGCTTTCCATTCCTCATCCTGTGTTTGATGAGGGTCCAGTTTTTAAAATTAAGACCATGGAATGATACTCTTCTATCCAGAACCAGACTGGCTTACAATCTGATGAAGCCTTTATTTTGTCTTCATTAAATTGTGTAGTTTTAGATGATATTTTATTGTACTAGAAAGCATAATATGCAGGGGTGAAATCTAAAATTTTTTGCTACCGGTTCTGTGGGCGTGGCTTAATTAGTGGGCGAGGCTTGGTGGTAAGGTGACTGGGAGGGAGTGGCTTGTTGGTCAGGTGGGCTTGGCCAAGTCAATGTCACTTCTTTGCCCTTTTTTAACCTACAAAACACAACACAACACAACTGGCTCACCCACAATATAAAAGCAGCTGTGCTAGACCCAAAATGGCCCCTGCAACAAGCAGGAAACTCACACAGCCACAAAAAGCCCAAAAAACCAACTTTCACACTTTACACACACAAAATTCCACATACAGCTTTGTGAGATTTTGTGTGTTTGTGTAGTTAGAGTGAAACACTACAGAAACACACTAAATCTCAGAAAGCTGCACAAATATTATTTTATTTTTATTTATTTTTATTTTTATATAAAAGCAGCTAAATTTAAAACTTCCTAAACTTTAAATGGCTAGGTCTAAAAAAAGAACAACTAAAAAAAACCCCAATTAACTATTTTTTTAAACCTCCCAAAGGGGAAAAAAACTTACCCAATAGAACTGGGGTCTCCAACCTTGGCAACTTTAAGACTTGTAGACTTCAGCTCCCAGAATTCCTCAGCCAGCTTTGCTTTGCTGGCTGAGGAATTCTGGGAGTTGAAGTCCACAACTCCCTGCTTGCTTGATTGCAGGCAGGGAGATTCAGTTGCTTGCTGATGCAATGGATTGCAGGGATTACAGCAAGATATTGTGACCAGCAGCTAAGGTAAGAAGCTGAGGGGGGGAGGGGGAGGGATTTTTGCTACTGATTAGCTGGCAACTCAGCTGGGATCGTCAGAGCTTGGATCGTCAGAGCCATTTAAAAGAAAAAAAAGACTCTGATGATCGCACGGCTCAGTTGGGGGGCAGGGATTTTTGCTCTTCTTATGGGTACTTTCAACAATATGTCCAGCGATTTAAGATACTGTATTTTTCAGACTATAAGACGCACCGGAGCATAAGACACACCTTAGTTTTTGGGGAGGAAAATAAGAAAAAAGCTGATTGGTGGATGGATCAACCTCCCGGAATACCCCAATCAGCTGTTCCCAGAGGTGAATTTTAGCAACAGGTTGTTGGTTGTGAGTTCTGTGCCATGTTTTTTTTTCTGCCTCTGAATCTGAGGTTTCAGAGGCTTTTTTTCTGAAGCTTCGTTTTAGAGGCTTTTTTCAGCCACTGAAACCTCAGTTTCAGAGGCTGGGCCAGGCTACATTCAGAGTATAAGACGCACCCAGATTTTTATCCTCTTTTTTGGGGGGGGAAAGGTGCGTCTTATACTCCGAAAAATATGGTAGTTATCCAGTTTTATTCCCTTTTGGTTGGCTCTAACAAAGGACCTCCCCAAGCCTATGGGTATTTTCTTACAGATCAGCACATTTATTCTACTTCGCTTCTGGCTCTTCATTTAAAAGCATCTGTTGCTATCAAAAAGAGGAAAACTGATTTGGATTATTTCTAATTCAGAACTAGACTTCTGAGAACATGGAACAAGTAGGAGACCCAACAGCCGGTCTGCTGAGGCTGCCAGCTGCACTCTTGGTTTTATAGAGGGAGGCTGGAGTTAAGCTATAACTGGAAGTCGTTGATGGGATGCAAGGACCATAAATGGCATTCAAGGCCAAGCAGGGTGGGTGACACAATTTCCCACTGAATTAAAGTAACTCCAAAACAGCTACAGCAGCAAAGTGCTTTGTTTCCAGATAAGAGGCTCAAGCTTTGCTTCAGGAAGGTTTTCCACGATTTCTCTTGTTTCACAGGAGATTCTAGCCAGCAGAGGGAGAAGAAAACCATGTGCCTGATCCCCAGAGTGAAGTCTTTTAATTAAAAAAGAGACTGTTTCTTCTTGGCCTTCAATTTCTGCTCTGATAAGGTTAAGCTAGTAACATTTTATTAGGCTGGGTGATTGTTAAATGTAGTTCTGAAGTTGATGCTTCAGCCTGCACATAAGCAAACATTCCAAATGAATTTTTAAGCAGGGATGGTATATAATTTGTATGCGAATTATGAAGACTCAAAGGACGGAGGAAAATGTTCCCTGGTATGGATAATTATTGCTTTGGCAGCTTTAAACATGTACACTAAAATTAAAATTTAAAAGGTAATCCCACAGGAAACACTATGTGGTGATACGCAGACCTTGCCCTAGAAAGTGGAGATTAGATCAATATCACCCCTCTTATGAATCAAATAAATATAACTTTTAATTCAAAGTGTCGGGGGTGGGGGTGGGGGCGTGTCACGTGAATGGCTGCCCCTAGTCAGTCTGGATTTCAAGCTGGAAAAGTCTTCGTGATCTTGGTCATTAGGATTCTCGTTAGTATCCAGGGAAGCACATTCTTTGTAGAACTCTGTCGATGGGTTGTATGAATTTTGTTCCAAGAAACAGGAATATTTTGCTTCGATAAATGGCACTATTTTTTGCATGTCCTGCTGATCTCCATAATACCATATTTTTGGAGCCCAATTACTATGAAACCCATCCATGCACACATTTAGAGACAGTTACATTTATTACCAGATTTGCAATATTTAAATATTTGGGCTGAAGGGGATCTGAAATCACAGTAACAGAAATATGCGGCAATGTTTCAAATGTTGGTTCAGTGGCTGTGTAAGTCCAAAAGGTGTTAGGATTCAGTCATTTAAATCACAGCTACCTATTATCTCTGAATCAGAGGACTGTGATAAAATGTTATTGGTTTACTAAACTAGAAATGGTTAACAACTCACAGTGTCCATCTGACACCTTTGATTTGCAAGCTGCGCTGGTTGCCAGTTTCTTTCCTGAGGTGAGTCAAGCAAGGTGCTAATTACTACCCAAAGCCCTGCGTGGTTTCTGATGGGCTAGAACCAGGCCTGGCTCCCTTCCATTAAGGCCTGTCCTCTACTGGGACCCAGGAAGTGCCCCTTCTGCCCTCTGGAATGAGGTCCCCCCGGAAGCCCAGCTGGTTCTTGCCCTGAGGGCGTTCCAAGGGCCCTAGAGGCCCCTCTGTCCTGCCAGGCCTTGGGCCAGACTGGGTGGGGCTTGCTCCACGGAAGGTGAAAGCTTGGTAGGAAGCTTTGAGGCATTTAATAAGTTCTCAGTGTTGGTCTTCCTTCTTCTTTTTCTTCTTCTCTTCTAGTTTGGTTTTGTTGGTTGCTGTATTATGCTTATATAGTATTGAGAGGTTCTCCGGGTTGTTTGGAATCAAGTGGCATCGAATAGAATGGAATAAATATATGATGAATAAGTTGTAGTATTCCTATTGTGGGTGCTATATAAAGAGAAAGGAGATAGGAAGTAAATCAAATAAAGGAGGGACTTTCTTCAGCCATCCAATCGTTCAATTGCAATAGACGGTTTTCTTCTTTTTGCGAGTCAAAACCCTTGTGGCTTCTGGGTGGGGAAGGTGCCCAGCTTCTTCTGAGTCCCAGCCTTGGAAAACAGTATCGCTTCTTTGTCCCAAATGCGGCACTCCTGGTGTCAGGACCCATTAGAGATTTAGCAGCTGCTTTACTATATTCGGATTTGGTGGTCAGAAATTCTGAGCAAATGAAATTTGGGCAGTATTATTAAAATGCTCTGGCTGCCCAGTAATTCTGAAAGCAAACTTTGTGTTGTTGCCAGACACGGAAAGTATTTAATTTTGGCTGGAGAAATGGGAGGAACAGCCGACCCCAAGATCTCTGTTGACAGCTTGTACGTATCCATTGCAGTCTTGGACACCAAAGTGGCAGTAAAAAGAGGGCAGGATGGATACAGTGAGCATTTGCTTCATAGATGGCATGAGGGCCCCCGTGTCTTTATGGCCCAGATGTCTCATCCTTAAAATGACCCTCAAAAGTGAGAACGTATTTGCCATCTGTCATCACTTCTGGCTATCCTGGCAGGCCATCATGATCCATGGAAAACATGGATCGCATTAGTTTGGTCTGCCTGGTTCCGTGGACTGTCCCTTGGTGATCTCTTTTTTAAAAAAAATGGAGGATGAACGAATTGATTCTCTGTTAGAAGTTGCTTGATTTGATATGCTTCAAGCCTCTTTGAAGAGGAGCAGGTGATCCTTCTCATTACCCGAAGAAAAGTCCTTGTCAGCTGCCTCTTGGGGGCATGTCTGCTTCTACTTGGCGAGGCAACCTGGCTGTAAAAGTTGGAGAAAGAACCCTCACCCCATCCAGCCAGGTCGTTTCAGAAAAGCTACCTGTCAATATGCCTTTGCCACTAAAGGGAGCTGAATGAAGCAACTGTCCAGAAGCAACCAGCAGCACGGGACATTTTTCTGTTACTAGAGACGGCTCTTCTTTGTGTCCAAGAGCTTCCTGGAGATCCACATGAGCAGCCAAGGGCATTTTCACATGTGAGGAAAAGGAAGGTATGAAAGATGCAGGAAATCCTCTACAGAATGCCACATGTAGAAGATCCATTCCTCTGGGAGGAAAGGGCACCTGGGTTTATTGTTTCCATTGGGGATACAAACGTAATGGAGTCCTAGGCCTGGAAAGGACCAGCCCCCTGCCCATGACAGGAAACCTTATACATGCTCGACAAATCATTGTCCAGTCTTTTCTTGGAACCCACCAGTGATAGAGCACCTAGGACTCCAGGAGGCAAAAGGTTCCATTGGTTAATTGTTCTCGCTATTAGAATACCAAAGGTGGAGGGGACCTTGGAGGTCTTGCAAGCTCATGTTCATGTCAGGAAGCTTCTCCTTAGTTCCAGGGTGAGTTTTCCTCTGAGAGCTTCCACACACTGCTGCTTGTCCTACCCTCGGGTGCTTTGGAGAATGAGTCAGCCACCATTTCTTTGTGGCAACCCTTCATGTACTGGAGGACAGCTATCATGTCATCCCCTTAGTCTTCTTTTTGTTAGGCTAGACATAACTAAATCCCCTTAAATTTCCCTTAGCGCTTAAGGTTAAGTGCTAAGGAAGGTCTGCAACCTTAAACACTCAGAGAGCCATTTGGACCCATTTCACACAGAAAAGAAAATACCGGGAGCCACAAAACCCTTCCCGTGCCTGACGATTTCTTGAGCAGCCACAAAACTGGCATATGTAGGTTGTTTTTTTTTAAAAAAAAATTTGATTTATATGCCGCCCTTCTCCGGAGACTCAGGGTGGCTTACAATGTGCTAAGCAATAGCCTTCATCCTTTTGTATATTTATACAAAGTCATCTTATTGCCCCCATAATCTGGGTCCTCAATTTATCTACCTTAGAAAGGATGGAAGGCTGAGTCAACCTTGAGCCTTGGCGAGATTCGAACCTGCAGTAATTGCAGGCAGCTGGTCTTAATAACCAGCTTAATATCAGGGTGCCTTAGACCACTGTACTACCAATGCTCTTTTTGAATTAGTTGAATTATATGTTCTGTTTTCTTCTGAAACTTTTATTTTCTTGGATTTATCCACGGTTGGCTTAACGGGGGTTGAAAAACTCAATAAATCGTGGGCGGGCGGGTGTTGCACATTGGCGGTTGTGACACATATTTTGAGTGTCAGGGAGCCGCAGCAGAGGGGTGAAAGAGCCACATGCTGCTTCAGAGCCGCAGGTTGCTGACCCCTGCCTTAGCGTATTTATTTGTATTGTGGTGACCAGAATGAGACGCAGTATTCCAAGTGTGGCCTCACTAGTGCAGCATAGAGTGGTAGTTTCACTTATCTTGATGCTATCCGTGTAGTGATGCAGCTGAGGACGGCATTGAAAGAGGCGGTGGTGAGGCCTCTCCTCAAGAAGCTGTCCCTGGATCCGGCAATATTGGCCAACTACCGTCCTGTCTCCAACCTTCGCTTTATGGCGAAGGTTGTTGAGAGTGTGGTCGCGTGACAGTTTCCGCAATTCCTAGAGGAAATGTCCTATCTAGACCCATTCCAGTCGGGTTTCAGGTCTGGGCACAGCACGGAAACGGCATTGGTCGCATTGGTTGATGATCTCTGGAGGGCTCCGGACAGGGGTTGCTCCTCTGTTCTGGTCCTGTTAGACCTCTCAGCGGCTTTTGATACCATCGACCATGGTATCATGCTGCATCGGCTGGAAGAGTTGGGGGTGGGAGGCACCGTGTTACGGTGGTTCTCCTCCTTTCTCTCCGACCAGTCGCAGTTTGTGTTGGCAGGGGGGCAGAGGTCGACCTCGAGGCCTCTCATTTGTGGAGTGCCGCAGGGATCGGTCCTCTTGCCCCTTCTGTTCAACATTTATGTGAAGCCGCTGGGTGAGATCATCCGTGGCTTTGGGGTGAGATACCACCAGTACGCTGATGACACCCAGCTGTACATCTCCACCCCAGGCCACCCCAACGATGCCCTTGAAGTGATGTCCCAGTGCCTGGAGGCTCTGCAGATCTGGATGGGGAGAAACAGGCTCAAGCTCAACCCTTCCAAGACTGAGTGGCTGTGGCTCCCGGCATCCCGATATAGTCAGTTGACTCCATCACTGACTATTGGGGGCGAGTCGTTGGCCCCCACAGAGAGGGCTCGCAATCTGGGAGTCCTCCTGGATATGCAGCTGTCTTTGGAGGAACATCTGACAGCTGTAACCAAGAGGACCTTTTGCCAGGTTCGCCTGATTCGCCAGTTGCGCCCCTTTCTTGATCGGGATTCCCTGTGTACAGTCACTCACGTCCTCGTCACCTCTCGCCTTGACTACTGCAACGCTCTCTACATGGGGCTCCCCTTGAGGAGCACCCGGAGGCTCCAGCTGGTCCAGAACGCAGCAGCGCGGGTAGTGACGGGAGCAGCATGGCGCTCCCATGTAACACCGCTCTTGCGCGAGCTGCACTGGCTCCTGGTGATCTTCCGGGTGCGCTTCAAGGTGTTGGTTATCACCTTTAAAGCGCTCCATGGCATAGGGCCTAGCTATCTTTGAGACCGCCTGCTGCTACCGACGACCTCCCAGCGACCCTTGCGCTCCCACAGAGAGGGCCTCCTCAGGGTGCCATCAGCCAAACAATGTAGGCTGGTGACCCCCAGGGGGAGGGCCTTCTCTGTGGGGGCTCCCACCCTCTGGAATCAGTTGCCCCCAGAGATAAGGAGAATCCAAGACCTTAGTGCCTTCCGTCGTGCCCTTAAAACCCATTTTTTTCAAGCAAGCCGGGCTGGCTTAAGAAGAAATTTTCAAATGTTTTAAATGTTTTAATTGGTAGTGAGTTTTAATTGGGCCAAATTTATATATCTTTTAATTGTTTTTTAATATTTGTACTGCATGTTTTTTTAATTCTGGCTGTACACCGCCCTGAGTCCTCAGGGAGAAGGGCGGTATAGAAATTCAATAATAAATAGATACAGTCAGGTCCAGAAATATTGGGACATCGACACAATTCTAACATCTTTGGCTCTATACACCACCACAATGGAGTTGGAATGAAACAAACACAATGTGCGTTAACTGCAGACTGTCAACTTTAATTTGAGGATATGTACATCCAACTCAGGTGAACGGTGTAGGACTTACAGCAGTTTGCATATGTGCCTCCCACTTGTTAAGGGACCAAAAGTAATGGGACAATTGGCTTCTCAGCTATTCCATGGCCAGGTGTGTGATATTCCCTTATTACCCCAATTACAATGTGCAGATAAAAGGCCCAGAGTTCATTTCAAGTGTGCTATTTGCCTTTGGAATCTGTTGCTGTCAACTCTCAAGATGAGATCCAAAGAGCTGTCACTATCAGTGAAGCAAGCCATCATTAGGCTGAAGAAACAAAACAAGCCCATCAGAGAGATAGCAAGAACATTAGGCATGGCCAAAACAACTATTTGAAACATTCTCAAAAAGAAGGAATGCACCGGTGAGCTCAGCAACATCAAAAGACCTGGGAGACCATGGAAAACAAGTGTGGTGGATGACCGAAGAATTCTTTCCCTGGTGAAGAAAACACACTTCACAACAGTTGGCCAGATCAAGAACACTCTCCAGGAGGTAGGTGTATGTGTGTCAAAGTCAACAATCAAGAGAAGACTTCACCAGAGTGAATACAGAGGGTTCACCACAAGATGTAAACCATTGGTGAGCCTCAAAAACAGGAAGGCCAGATTAGAGTTTGCCAAACAACATCTAAAAAAGCCTTCACAGTTCTGGAACAAGATCCTATGGACAGATGAGACCAAGATCAACTTGTACCAGAGTGATGGGAAGAGAAGAGTATGGAGAAGGAAAGGAATTGCTCATGATCCTAAGCATACCACCTCATCAGTGAAACGTGGTGGTAGTGTCATGGCGTGGGCATGTATGGCTGCCAATGGAACTGGTTCTCTTGTATTTATTGATGATGTGACTTCTGACAAAAGCAGCAGGATGAATTCTGAAGTGTTTCGGGCAATATTATCTGCTCACATTCAGCCAAATGCTGCAGAACTCATTGGACGGCGCTTCATAGTGCAGATGGACAGTGACCCAAAGCATACTGCAAAAGCAACCAAAGAGTTTTTGAAGGGACAGAAGTGGAATGTTATGCAATGGCCAAGTCAATCACCTGACCTGAATCCCATTGAGCATGCATTTCACTTGCTGAAGACAAAACTGAAGGGAAAATGCCCCAAGAACAAGCAGGAACTGAAGACAATTGCAGTAGAGGCCTGGCAGAGCATCACCAGGGATGAAACCAAGCGTCTGGTGATGTCTATGCGTTCCAGACTTCAGGCTGTGATTGACTGCAAAGGATTTGCAACCAAGTATTAAGAAGGGAAAGTTTGATTTATGATTATTATTCTGTCCCATTACTTTTGGTCCCTTAACAAGTGGGAGGCACATATGCAAACTGCTGTAAGTCCTACACCGTTCACCTGAGTTGGATGTACATACCCTCAAATTAAAGCTGACAATCTACAGTTAATGCACATTGTGTTTGTTTCATTCCAACTCCATTGTGGTGATGTATAGAGCCAAAGATGTTAGAATTGTGTCGATGTCCCAATATTTCTGGACCTGACTGTAGATAGATAGATAGATAGATAGATAGATAGATAGATAGATAGATAGATAGATAGATAGATAGATAGGCTTTTTTGGCAGCTGCCGAAACCTGCTGGTTCATACTTAAGTGGTTGTCCACTAGGACTCCAAGATCCCTCTCACAGTTAATACTGTTGAGCCAGGGGACGCCTGTTCTGTACCTGTGAGTTTGGCGTTTCTTGCCTAAGTTTATAACTTTACTTTTCTCATTACTGAACTGCTGGATAGAGTCTAATACTCAAGTCTGTCAAGATCCTTCTGGATCTTGACCTTATCTTCTAAATCTTAGCTATTTCTCCCAGCTTGATGTCACCTGCAAATTTGATGAGTTCCCCTTCTATCCTCTCCTCTAAGTCATTTATGAAGTTGTTGTGGAGTATTGGGCCTAGGACAGAACCCTGGGGTACCCAACTGCATGCTTCCCTACACGTAGATGTTGTTCTGTTGAGGAGCACACCCTGGGTATGGCTGGTCAGCCAGTTATGAATCCATCTGATGGTGATGCCGTCTAACCCACATTGCTATTGTATAGAATAAATGTTTTGTACCAATCAGAAGCAACTCTATTGAAAGTCACAAGCATATGTACTTAATTAATGTGGCTGGACCACAAACTCTTGAAAATTGTTTTGGAAACAGTCTTAGTTTGGAGAAATTAAAGCAGAAGATGCCATATTTCTTTCCATGAGAGAAGATTTTAAAAATCATCACATCACGTTTACACAATTTATTTTTCCCTTCTCCAGTTTAAATTAGAGCAGAATGTGGTGGAAGTTTTGTCTCTTTCTTTTACTGAAAGGTCAGACATCCAAATTGGAAAAAAAATAAGTTCCTGGGTACCATTTTATTTGTTTTAAGATAAATTGAAAGTTGGCCGACAAAACTAGGTAATCTGGTATTGCAAAAGTCTTTCTCACTAACCTGGAACAAAACTTTAATGTCATTTTAATGCATTTTCCAGACTATGGCTATTTTTAAATATATCAACAAGCCATCCAACAATACTTTTCTACCCTAATTTGTGAGGTCACATTTTGAGGGAAAGGGCAAACCACAGATTGCCACATCCCAGAACTCTCCTCCTCTTCTGCAGCACCAAAAGGATGCATGGAGACCAACCGAAACGTTTAATGCCTACAATGCCAAATTAAGGGAGCCATTGGAATGGCCAAAGCATCAGAAACCAGGAGACTGTGAGCTCTAATCCTGCCTTAGGCACAAAGCCAGCTGGGAGACCTTGGGCCAGCCCTCTCTCTCAGCCCTAGGAAGGAGAAAGCAATGGCAAACCACTTCTGGAACCTTGCCAAACTTCAAGGAACAAAATAAAAATAAAAATGCCAAACTAGAGAATCCCCTCAGCATTGGGATTAAAGACCCCGGGTTAGAAACCAGGAGACCATGTAGTCAAGTCTTGCTTAAGCACAAAGCCTAATGGATGACTTTGGGCCAATCCTCCTTTTCTCTCAGCCCTTTCAGTCACCCTCGGGGGTGGGGGGTGGGGGCAGGCCTCTACCAAAAGAAAATGTGCTGAGAAAATTGGATGGACTTGTCCAGGCAGTTGTCAGAAATCAAGACTGACTCAGAAGCAGAAGATTGAGGAAAGGAAGGAAGGAAGGAAAAGAGGGAAGGAAGGAAGGAAGGAAGGGGACAAACTGAGATTTGAGAAAAAAGTAAACAAAAATACACCAATTCCAAATGCTGCTTTCTGCAAATAAAAGTGTTTCTCAAGTGTTTTTTAACTGTTCATCATAACTTCATCAGACTTGATAGATCTGCAGAATGCCACTAATGTATAATTAAAAGATTTTGTTGACAGTCATTTTAGCTTGGATGCCACCTCAAAAATAATAAATGTACTTTTTTGCGTAATTTAGCAACAGTTACTTTTTTTGGTATCGTCTGCCTGCATAACTCATTCACCTGCAGTCTTTTTTGTTATTATAAAGGGTGTGTTTTCAAGATGTTTGAGAGAGGCCAGCTGACAAAGATGAAACACCTTTCCTAAAAAGAGGAATAAAAGGGAGTTTGGCTCTTCCTGGCTTTGAGTTCTAAAGAGTTTCCTTTTGCTGGCTGTGTCTTGGGCAGCAACTGGCAACTCTTTTTCCCGACTGGGTTGCAGTCCCACAGCTGTGTGTCACGTGGCAGAAGTTCAGCAGGTGAAGTTGTTCTCATCCTGAGATTGCAGCTCTTGCAGCAGTTTGCTCTCCCTTCTGGCTGCTGGGGACAGAGGGAGGCACACTGGATTGCAACAGGATCCCTGCCTTTTGTTCCTGCAACCACAGAACCGTATCTCACAATGGTAGAGTTGCAAGGATCCTCTAATCCAATCTTCTGCAATCCGCAGGAAACTCAATTCAGGGAGAGAGCTCTCCAATCTTGCGCCTTCCAAATGTGTTGGAACTCGAGCTCCATAATCCTCAGCTATTTTGTTAATTATGATGCGTGGAGAGCACAGGAGCTGCAGTCAAAGGGGAAAATTTTTTGCCACCCTGTGTCCCTTCCAAAGAGGCCATTCAGAAGGTTTTTTTTATTATTATTTGTTTTCTCTTTACATACCAAATGTGCTTAATGAACAGCGCACTGTCTGGGTCAATTCGATTACATAGTAATACTTATTAAGTTCCTAATTTCTACCTCTTTTATCCAGCCATTGATAAAACAAGTCCCAAGTTTGAAAATATTCTGTGTCTTTTTCTTTTATCTTCAGTGTTAATCTGTCCATTTCTGCACAGTCCAATATTTTTTTAATTATATCTTCTTCCGTGAGTGTTTCCTCCCTTTTCCAATGTTATGCAAATGCAATTCTTGCTGCTGTTAAAACATGCAATATCAAATATACATTTTCTTTATCATATATTTCTGGTATTATGCCTAACAAAAATAATTCTGGTTTACAATCTATATGCTGTTTTAACATTTTTTCTAACCAAGTATGCACTTTCGTCCAACATTTTTTTGCTTTTGGGCACGTCCAGCATAGGTGATAACATGTGCCCGGGTTTTTATTACATTTCCAACATTTGGTAGACATATTTTTAAACATTTTTGCTAGCCTCGCCGTGGGAGGTGCCAGGTAGTTCAGAAGGTGTGAGACAGCTTCCCAGATTGCTAACTCTCAGTTCTGAATTCAGTTCTTCTGTAGTTGGAGTTGTAATATACCTTATGTATGGTCTTGATTCCCAAACTTATAGTGGGTTGTGAAACTCATCCCAAGAATCAAAAGAGTATTTCTGTGCAAAGTCATTTGCCCAACAGAAACTGGTATGATCTGAATTTGTGGCTTCCAGTCGGAAGGTGTTGGCAAAGACTCTGGTGGAGTTTGCCACTGCAAAGTAGGAAATTGAACAGTAACGTGACTGTGGATATTGATGAAATCAAGCCCCAGGTGGGGAAAGTGATAGAAGTTTCATGCCTTGTGTGATACTAGGACTCCGTATTCCTTCTCACAATACCAAAATTAAAGAATTCCAATTGCAAGAAGTGCTGCTGATTAAGATGGCTTTAAAGTGGGGTTGAGAGCATCTGTGAGGGTAGTTGCTGGGATCGACAATGGGCTGCAGCTCTATTTCCTTGTTAGTGGCCTTCTTGGGAGTTGGGAGGAGCCCAAGCTGAATGAACCTTCTTTCTGATCCATCAGACACTTTCAGAAAACTTTGTATTGCTTCTAAGCATATTCTCCCATCAAGATCATCCCGTTCAGTCAATGAAACATTAATCACATCATTGGTGTGTGTGTCTCTCTCTCTTTCATTGTCTCTCTCTCTTTTTCTCTCTCTCTCTCTCTCACACACACACCTGTATTTATTCGCTTGGAATCTCTCTGCTGCACAAGAGAGCAGGAAAAAAGTTAAAGCCATCTACTTCTTTTTCCCTTTTAGATCTATTCTGGGCCGCCTGAAGACAATGCTGCACCCCCTATTCCACCTCCTCGGGTAGCTACTCGAAGGCATAAGCCCATCACCATTTCCAAGCGCCCCCTGAGAGAGAGACCCCTCTTCTTTGGAGGTTCTGTGGAAGAAACCGAAGGTGGGTTCTTTTGTTCCCAGTGTCCTCATAGCACAAATCCTTCCATCAGTAGAGGTTGGGGCTTCATTAGGATCATGGTCTAATGGTGTTGGGTCAAGGGGTGAATGCCATTATATCTCCTGATGTAATAGAAGAGAAATTAATCCTGGTGTTAACTTGGCAACAGTTTTTGAAAGGGAAATTGTCATCCCAGTCTACCTGACAAAATATTTTTGGAACTTTGAAGCATATGAACTCTGGTTTCTCACGCAACAGGTCCAAAATGTTGCTGCCATAATTTCACCATAAGGCCAGAGGACGTTGGTCTTGCTGGCTAGCCTAGACTTTGGGTTTGTGGCAATGATGAGATGGGAAACTGAATGTCTGGACTCCTGTGTTGTTTTGGTTTGCACTTGGAGCAAAGAGATCCTGGCATCTGGGCTCCAAGATTCAACGCATTGTTAATTTCCAGCACTTGGTGTGAGGATTGTTCTGTTCCTTTGGGATTCTCTAGCACGAAGGTACAGCAGCAGCCGGTGACCACTTGAATTGTCACTTTGTAAAGGGAACTGGAGATTTCCAATCTGAGCCTCTTTTCCTGACCAAACCCGTACTCATTGTTCTTCAACACTCAAGTATTTCAAAGGCTCATTAGCTCCTTCAGAAGTTTGAAGTTGTAGGAGAACATTGTCCTCAGGGTGATTGGGGAGGCGCTTGGAATAGGCATGCTGACAGTCAGCACTGGGGTTTGAGGGAAGAGAGCCAGAATATGCAAGCATCTTAAACATCACATGTGCAAGAGTTGGGCATTGCAATACCTGCACTCTGGGGGGTTGGCTCCAAGGGTAATTGAAGCCAATGATCCTGCTGGCTGGGGGCAAGCTGACCTAGAACAACCGAGGGTTGAGGTGATGCAGCCTTTCGGAAGCGTGACGGCTCTCCCTTCAGCCTACTGATTTGGGCAAAAATGAATTTGAACTTACTCATACCTTCTTCCTTCCTGGCAGCAGGTTCTGAAAACCATCTCCTCCAATCTTACTAACGGTGCAGAGGGCGTATTGCCATCACCCGAGAGCTAAATGAAAGCACGCCCTGAAGACCCCCCCAAGCCCTATAAATATATTTCCTATTTATTACAGTCATTCTTGCTGTTCCTTATACTAATACTAATTATGAGATTTATATATTTGGAGAAAATATTTAAGAAGTCCTTTTTGACACTAACAGGGAAATCTTATTTCCATGGCAATATTGATGTAGAAATTTTTGGGGTGGATTAATTTTAGGGGATTGAAAGGCGGAAATTCTTTCCGCCCCCCCCCCCAAAAATCTTCATTGTCCTTGCTGACTTGGCCATCTCCTCCTGGAAATGGACTGTTTATGTATGACCTGTAGGCTCAGAAGAGGTTCCTGGTGGCCAGAATTCTTTGAGTTGGGTTTTCCCTTTCAGATTGCCAGACGAATAGCTAAGAGTCACTGTCCAGGTTCAGTAGAAATATCACATGCAATCAGGACAGATGGGCAGATTAATAAAATACAGTTGCAGAGACATCAAATGAAAAATCAAGAAATTTGCTATCGGCTGGATTTCATATCGTCAGTGGGAGCGTACGGCTTCCATTGTTGTCTTTGCAGAGGCTTCCCTCCATTTCTGACTTGCCTGGATGCCCTAAGAACTGACCATCTGTTGTTTTTGCTCTAGAAGAGGAGAGCTGTGACCTGACCCCAAATGGCGTAATTGCTGTCATCAGCCCTGATGTCCCGAAGCCACTCCAGCGTAGCCGACTGCAGAGGCCGGGAGAACTTGATCCGGGAAGGCCCAGCCCAGAGAACCGGGGAGCCGGGGAACCCTGTGCAGAGGTGGATGTTGGAAAGCTGGTGTCCAGGCTCCAAGAAGGAGGAACAAAACTCTCCAGTAAATCTGCCAACAGCATCGGGCCAACTCCCAGTTCCCTGAGGGCCTCCAGCCTACAGCCCAAGAAGCCTGCTCCAAGGCCTGGGGCTGGCTGCAAAGAAGGTGAGCCTCCTGGGTTGGTTCTTTTCCAAGACACGCTGCATCCTGGCCCACAGCCCTTCAAAGACCCCAGGGCTCTTTGCTTTGCAATACAGTTCAAGCTAAATTTGGGGTGAACCGTGTGCCCAGTGGGTCTTTCATCCTTTGAATTAGAATCACAGCTGGGAGATGAACTAATTATTTATTCGTTCACTTTTTCAGTCGTTTTAATTCTAGCATGTAGTTACTTTTAAGAGAGTTGGGAAATCACATTGTGGTATGACAGTTTTATTTAAGGCAGGGCTATAGGCAGTATGATGGGATATGTAAAACCACAATATAATTCCTCATTTCAAGTCTGAAACACCCCAAAATAAGCATTGTAGCTCTATGTGTCCTTACTCAAAAAAAGAGAACCCCTTATTTGTAGGGCTGAGCAGTCCGAGGGCAGTTGGAATAGATGGAGCCATAAGAAGACCATGAAATCAAAGGGGGCCACCATCTTTATCAACGGAAAGAAGGACTGGGGTGTGTGGCAGAATAGCCGTCTTCCAGTATTTGAGGGGCTGCCACTAAGAAGAGGGAGTCAAATTATTCTCCAAAGCCCCTGAAGGCAGGGCAAGAAGCAATGGCTGGAAACTCATCAGGGAGAGGAGCAACCTGGAATTAAGGAGGAATTTCCTGACAGTGAGGACAATTAACCCGGGGAACAGCTTGCCACCAGAAGTTTACAGGTAGTCTTCGATTTACTGTTTAGTGACTGTTCAGTTACAATGGCACTGAAAAAGTGACTTATGACCGTTTTTCACAGTTACGACCTTTGCAGCATCCCCATGATCAAAATTCAAATGCTTGGCAACTGACTCATACTTATGACCGTTGCTGTGTCCCAAGGTCACCTGATCCCCTTTTGCCACCTTCTGACAAGCAAAGTCAATGAGGAAACCAGATTCACTCAACAGCTAGGTTACTAACTTATCAGTGGCGGTGATTCACTTAACAACTGAGGCAAGAAAGGTTGTAAAATGGGACAAAACTCACTTAACAAATGTCTTGCTTAGCAACAGAAATTTTGGTCGTAAGTCGAGGACTACCTGTACTCCAACACTGAGGTCTTAAAGAAGAGACCAGACGGCCACTTGTCTGAAATGGCAGAGGGTTTCCTGTTTGACCAGGGGGTGGGACTAGAAGACCTCCAAGGTCCCTTCCGACTCTCTTATTCGGTTATTTAATTTGTACCACACCTTTCTACTTAGGTGAGCACTCAAGAAAACTAGGGTAATAAAATTTAAACATTAAAAAAATCTAAAATAAAACAAAACATTGCAAACATATACCAAAATTAATAAGATAAGCTCTGAATCATCTTACTTAAACAACTGGGTTTTTGCGGAGGGAATGGGGCCCCGTTGCTGTTTTCAGGAGCACGTGATCTGCATCCTTGGTGCAACGTGGGAAATGGTCTGTTCCTGCGTGCCGGAAGGACAGCGAGGACTTTTTCAAGAGAGCTTTCTCTGCAGATGTTAACAGCTGGACGGGTTCCTTCTGGGAGAAGCAGTCCGTTGGCGTTTAGGACACTCAAGATAAATACAGATGTAAAACAATGCTTAATAAGCATTTGGAACTGGCATAAGTATTTCACAACAGGCTTCACGTAATCTCTGTATTTTGCACCAGTTAACAATTTAGCAACTGCATTTTGTATGAATTATAATTTCCGGATCTCCTTCCAGTCATCAAGACAAGATATGAACTGCTGTAAATGTCACCAGTCCCAGCTGGTTGAGGAAGGTCCATGAATGGCGCAGCAGCCTGCCTGGGGCAACCCTGGGCAAACGCCGGGGATGAAGATCCAAGGCCCCCCCCCAGCTGAGCCTTATTTTCCAGATGCCTTTCCTATTTAACTTGGGATAAACATTTAACTTGGCAACATTCAAGGGCACGGAGAGTTTCCTTGGAGTTGGAGAGGGACTGTTCGTAACCTGCAAGATGGCAACACACACACACACACACACACACACACACCCCTACACCTGAAGTGTGCCCTGCTGCAAGCCTCCAGGTGCCTCCTTTTCACGTTCATGCAGATTTTGAGGACAATATTGACTCTCAAACTGTCATCATGGAATTGGTGCATGTTGGTCACCCCACAACCCCTTGCAGATTCCTTTCATTTTTTTCACATGGGGAGCAGCTTTGCCAAGCCTTGCCCTTTCCTACTTTATTATTTATTCAAATTGTTTGCCACTCATCTCACCCCAAGGTGACGCTTACAATGTTAAAAATAATAAAATTATACAAGAACATTCATTGGCAACCTTCGGTCTCAAGAGACGATGGTATCGTGCTCTGGAAAGAGGTCCTAAAACAGCATCTGGTTTGACTAAAAAGGCCAATTCGAGAGTGGCCATAAATCCCTTCCACACTGAGGGCAGATACATTCTGTCCCCTGCCCAGCCCCCAGATTTCGCTGGTTCCGGGACTCCCTCTTTGCCTCAGCCTGCCGAACAAGTGTCTCTTCGAATTGGAGAAGGCCGTGCTGCGCCTTTAGCCTCCAAGCTGAACGATCGGAGGTCAAGGTTTCCCAGTTGTTAATGTCCATTCCCAGGGCCTTTAGGTCCCTCTTGCAAATATTCTTATATCGCAGCTGTGGTCTCCCTCTGAGGTGCTTTCCCTGCACTAATTCTCCATACAGGAGATCTTTCGGAATCCGACCATTAGCCATTCTCACGACATGCCCCAGCCAGCGTAGACGTCGCTGTTTCAATAGTGTACACATGCTAAAAATTCCAGCACGTTCCAAGACTGCACTATTTGGAACTTTGTCCTGCCAGGTGATGCCAAGGATACGTCGGAGACAGCACGTATGAAAGGTGTTCAACTTTCTCTCCTGCTGTGTGTAAAGGGTCCAAGACTCACTGCAGTACAAGAGTGTGCTCAGGATGCAGGCTCTATAGACCTGGATCTTTGTAAATTCCATCAGCTTCTTACATACTCCCTTTGTAAGTCTGGAGACTTGCAGTCAAGAACATGTACGCTATGTAATAAGAATAAAACACTATACAAGTACAAATTGTCAGCTTTAAGTAAAAGATGGGGAGGTGCGATCTGTAGTTAATCTATCAACCACCTCCAGCATGATGCTCACCTGCTGAAGGCCCGGCCAAGTGGCAGAGCCGGACTTCAGGCCCTTGCAGAAGGTCAGGAGATTGGGCGCTGGCCTCATCCTGGGGGGCAGGATGTTCCAAAGGGCAGGAGTGGCGGCAGAGAAGGCCCTTCTGGAGCCCACCAGCTGGAATTCCCCGTCTGACGGGGCCCAGGGCACGTCTCCTCTGCTGGCATGGGTGGGGTGGACCACTCCCAGTTGAATGAGATGGTTCCTGAAGTCACCTGGACTCTTGCCATGAAGAGCTTTAAAGGTGATAACCGACACCTTGTATTATTTAACAGGTGCTCTTCATTCCTTGAGGTGTCCAGTTGTAGTTTTCCAGTCAATCTGCCCACCTGTCATGTTGCATCACAATGTGCACAGAAAACAGAGAGAGAACTATAAGGTTCCTTGTTATGTGTCTTTCACATAATTCTAAGCCTTCTAAGATCAACAAATGCTGTAAATGGCTTGGCAACCCCGCCAGTTGACCAGATCAGGAAATCAACTCCAGAGGAAGGCTAAAACTACTTTTATTGAAACGGATCTGGCAACGGAATCTTGCGGGTCTGGTTGTGCTGTGCCTCTTCCCCATATGAATTATGAATTGCATCCCCCCAATGAATTAGTGGGGTGTCTGGCTAAGCACTTCCAAAGGATGCCTGTCTCTTGTGGACTTAAGGCATGTTTTTCTCCTCATCACTTTGGTAAACCACTTGATCTGCCTCTGTCAAGGTCATCTTCCTTACCCTTTGCACCACATCTGCAAAAATTCCAGCCACATTAATTAAAAAAAAAAACATATTTGAGATGGCATAAATTTTACAAGTTTATGAATCCCACAAATAATTTGGTCGCATTTGTACTTGTGTGTTACTGACATTCAGGATCTCAATAAAATGATGGCTGGTCTGTGCTGTAGGGATGAATGTGCTCCTGGTATCCGCTTAGCTTTCCTAAAGCCCAGGACGGGGCGTTAGGACGGAGGGACCAGGCAGCTGCAAGGCCCCTCAGGGTTCCTCTCAACCTGCCCACCATTTCTCACAACCTCACTGGAACTACTAGTCACATCACACACTCAGACTGTAACTAGATCCCATTTTTTCATTGTCCACGAGGGGTTTTTTTTTGAGTCACTTCTTTTTTATTTTCATTATTTCTTTAAAATATTCTGTGCAAACTGCCATTGAGGGTAAAACAAGAAAACTTCCATTGTACAAACACAAAATCATTATTGCATAATAAAAGGACAAAATCACCGCAAACTATAAAAAACACTGTAAAAATATCATAGAAACAGCAGGAGCAGTGAAGAAGAACAGAGTAGGAACTATTAAACAGCATCCAACTTGGTGTGACACCATTAAGACAGATTGCAGAACTAAGTTAAGCAGAACATGGCTTATCTCAGACAAACTCTGATGGAGCCACACACATTCATCAGGTGATGTAAAACTACATGATTTGTATCATGGGTCTTGATGTTTCATCACAGCCACCCACAGCCATGGTCATCATGCATCAATTTAAGATAAATTGTCAAGAAAAGCTATAGAGAGCATCTTTGTGGCCCTCTCAACTTCATTAGAATAGAATTTCTACCACAGTTAAAAATCTTCTGGTGTACAATTGTTCAAATATTCTGAAATGCTGAGCACTAAAAAAATTCAGATAATCTATTTTCAACTGTTAGTCAATTGCAAATTGTTCATAGTTTGGATTGAGAATATAATGTAGCTCCAATGTTGGCATTTCTGTGTTTTGAATTTTTGTAGCTCTGCCACAGAAAAGGATTTATTTCACACCTGGTAGCATTCCCAACCTTTCTGTTGTCGGCCACTGTACAATCGTTATTAGAGCTCGTTCTGCTTTCTGATGGCAAGAAATTCAGGCAGCTGCAATGATACACCATTTCAGTCAGTTGGCACATTTCAAATAATATTTAAAGGGTTCTTTTCAAAACAGAATTTTTGATCAGCTGCTCCTTGGTCACAAGTAGGATTGGGGAATGGCTCTCAGCCCCTGTGCCGATGCTTTTCCCATTAGAATCAGACTAGAATTGGAAGGGACCTTGGAAGTCTTCGAGTCCAACCCGCTGCTCAAGCAGGAGACCTCTACCAATTCAGACAAGTGATTGTCCAATCTTTCCTTAAAAACCTCCAGTGACCCACAACCTCTGAAGGCAACTTCTATTCCTCTGGTTAATTGTCCTCACTATTAGGAAGTTTCTCCTTAATTCCAGGTTGCTCTTCTCCTTGATTAGTTTCTATCCATTGCTTCTTGTCTTGCCTTCTGGTGCTTTGGAAAATAAGATGACCCCCCTCCTCTTTGTGGCAGACCCTCAAAGACTAGAATATTGCTATTGTGTCACCCCTAGTTCTTCTTTTCTCTAGACTAGCCAAACCCAATTCCTGCAACTGTTCTTCATATGTGTTTGTCTCCAGGCCTTTAATTGTCTTAATTGCTCTTTGCACTTTTTCCAAATGGATGCAGTATTCCAGGTGTGGTTTTACTACAGATTTATAAAGCGGTACTAATACTTCATGCGTATTTTGAGTCTATGCCTCTGTTTATGCAACCAAGGATTGTATTCGTTTTTTGGGCTGCTGCTGCACATGGCTGGCTCCTGTTTAAATGATCATCCACTAGGACTCCAAGGTCCCTCTCACGGTCACTGTTCTTGAGCCAGATTTCACCTAATATGCACATGTACCTTTGGTTTTTCCTGCCTAGCTGTAAAACCTTGTTTTTCTTCACTTTACATTCCATGTTATTGGATAGGGCCCATTGTTCAAGCCTATTTGGATCCTGTACTTGTCTTCTGGGGTGTTGGCTATTCCTGCCAGTTTGGTGACATCTGCAAATTTGATGAGTTATATTTATGGATTTATATTCCTTGCAGATGGTGGGGAATAGAAGGATTTTATGGGTGTGGAACCTTCTTGGAACTGCTGAAAGGACTGTGTGGTGTGCTTTTTGCAGGATGTTTTCTGCCCTTGCATCTCCACACCCATTTGCACCACTCAGGTGACCCTGAGGACACAGGCAAACAAACCTCCAAGCAGCCTCAATGACTCTCGAAAAGGATGCAAAGGACCAGCTGTCCGCAATGAATATAAATCCTTCCATTCCACACCAGCCAATCAGAGCTGCAGAAGCTTCTTGGATGAGAAGTGAAACGTCTTTAAAGAAAAACCAGAAGTCCAGTTGCCTCTTGAAAAAGCACTTTTGGGACAACCAGGACCTGGATGACTAAGAATCTCCATAGACATCTTTGGTTTTATGAATTTCTGTAGAGATGTAGTGATCTTTTATATATAACAGATCGGTGGAGGCACAGTAGTTAGAGTGCAGTACTGCAGACTACTTATGCTGACTGCTGGCTGCCTGCAATTTGGCAGTTTGAATCTCACCAGGCTCAAGGTTGACTCAGCTTTCCATCCTTCCGAGGTCGGTAATATGAGGACTGATTGTTGTGGGCAAGAGGCTGACTCTGTAAACCGCTTAAGAGAGGGCTAGAAAGCACTGTGAAGCGGTATAGCAACCTAAGTGCTATTGCTATTGCTATAATGCAATTCCACCTTCTCTTTTGTCTGTTTTTTTTAAATACTTTGTATCCTTCCATCAGTACATTCCACTCCTGACTTTCATCCCACCAAGTTTCAATAGTGGCAACTATGTGCTGCCTGCCTTCATATACTAATATTTCATCTTTACCCTGTTTGTTCCCTAAGCTTTGAGCGTTTGTGTAGAGGCATTTGAGTCCTTTAGGGGTCTTGGGTGTGTTTCTTTTATCTCCTAGTTTGTAACTGGGATTTCCATTGTTTCCCATCCCTCTCTGCTTCACGGTGTTTTTCTTTCTTTCTTTCTTCTCTGTATTCCTTACCTCCTTATGTGATTGGTCAGCTACTGGTTTTTGCTTGGAATTAGGTTCTAAAGGTTGTGAAGATTGGCCCCCTCCCCCCTCAATTTTAGTTGAAAGCCCTTTTGACAAGATGAGCCATTCCAGTTCTGGTGAGGTTCACTCCATCCCTTGCCAGTAGCCCTTCAGGTAGGGAATGCGTGGTCTAGGAAGCTGAAGTTCTCTTACCGCAGCTGTTTTTAAGCCAGCGGTTCATTCCTAAAATCCTTTGCTCCCTCATTGGAAGTTGGCCTTTTGTTGGAAGTGTAGCTGAAAACACCACTGGAGTTCCTAACTCTTTAACTTTCTTCCCTAGCTGTTTGTAACCTCTTGTTATTGTTTGTGTCATTGGTCCCCACGTGTAGGAGAAGAAAGGGGTAGTAATCCTTTAGTAAGGTTATCAGTTACATCTTTGATTTTTGCTCCAGGGAGACAATATATCTCCCAAGACGGACTGTTCAGCCTGCAGACTATAGTTTCTGATCCCCTAAGAATTGAATCTCCTATCACCTATATTTTTCCTAGGGAAGTCTGGGATACTATCCTTCCTGTCAAAAGAACGCTGGGCTGTATCTCCTTTTTAGAAACTATTGATGAATGCTCTTTTGTGGGTGTCTGCACATTTTCTTCCATTTCATTCCTACATTTCAGTTAATATTTTTTCACCCCAGGCGAATATGAGAGCTTCACTAAAGCACGGCTTCCTGGCGAGAAACCAGTCATCACGCGACCTCCAATGCGACCCCCAGATCCTCCCTGCAAGGCTCCTGTGCCACAGAAGGTGGAGGCCAAGGCAGACCTGGTGGTGGGAACAGCAGCAGAAGCCCCCTCCTCAGTGTGAGTAGTGGCAGCAGGTCCAGCCCTCCAGCTGGGTTGGGTGGCAACTCTCCTGGTCCCCCTCCCCAACGACTGCCATTTGGCTGGGGAATTTGGAGAGCCTCAGTGCTCCCCATCTGGAGGACACCCAGTCAAGCAGAAAGTGCATTTTAAGGAAGAATATTTGCTTCCCATGCCAGAAGCGCTCGAACTGAAGAGTGGGGTTCTCTGCTGACAAAGACACCACCGAAGCCAAATGCTTCTGGAGCCCCTGTTTAGCCCTCCTAAGGGGTGGGTGGGTGGGTGGCAGGCTTGTGTTGCACATCCTCCACTGTTCTCCCACAAGTTCCTCTGTTTGCACCCAGAAAACAGCATTTGTGAACTATGAGCTTTCTCCTGAGCTCTGGGGAAGTCTCCCACCACATGGCTGACAGCTGCAGGCCTTCTGGGTAGGTCCTTCAGGCAAGAACTAGTGGCCACGCCACTGAAGGCAGGTGGAAGCTCCAGGAGAGCTGGGCACACCCTTCTGACCTGTCAAGTGTACATCACCTTATAGATGTGTGTACACACACACACACACACACACACACACACGCACAGTCTTTGAACCTTAGCAGGTTCTGTACCAAGGAGAGTGGATTTTTTTACCAGTTAAATCAGCAGTGAGCCCCTTGGCCTGTCTGCTGCTTCCTCTCTTTCCTCTCCTGCCTGAGGAGGTGGCGGGGGGACGACTCCAGGAGTTCAAGGTACTTGCAGGGAAGCCTTAATTTTATCCGTACAAAAACAAGGTCACCAACGGGGTTTCTATGACTGAGGACAGAATGGTTCTCTCCAGTTCTCATACTTCTCTCAGCTGAACTGCAACAGTTCTGCTATCATAGTGGAGACTTACACAGGGGTGAAATCCAGCAGGTTCTGACAGTTGTGGAAATTTTGAGCAGTTTGGCAAATACCACCACTGGCTGGCTCCAGAGTAGGGTGGGAATGGAGATTTTGCAGTATCCTTCCCCTGCCACCCCCACCAAACCACACCACGCCCACCAAGCCACGGCCACAGAACCAGTAGTAAAAAAAAATTGGATTTCACCACTGGACTTGAGTTTTGTATATCTTTATGCCTGATTATATATAATAGCTTCTGAGAACTTCTCAAACACTGCCCTTTCTCCTTTCAAACAGAATTTGGCAGTCATAAGGACTAGAAACCTGGTCCACACGTGTGTTCTCTCTTATCTATCTATCCAGCCTCAGTTAATGGAAATTTGCTTCCTTGATCTTGGGCTCTTTTTGACCGAACGGCTGAGTTGCTACCACCAAGCAAAGAGGCTGTTTGTGCTGTTTGTTTTTTCAGGGTGGCATCCAGGGCAAAGTTCTTCGAGACGGCTTCCTTCAGGAGAGGAAGGTAAGAGCAGGAAAGGTTGGCCTTTAGACATACGGTGGGCATTCTGAAAAGCTGGTGAATCATGCAGCCTTCTGATTTTGCCCATGGACGTTTGGGACATTTATCCCAAATACATCCCCACTGCATAGAGATGCCTGAGAGTGGAAACGAGAGGCAGATTCTTGGTGAGATTTCTGGGGAAGTGAACTGAAGATGGCTCAGCTGAGAGTGGTATGAAGAGCCGGCGCGTAGACTGGCTCTTCATACTTCCTCTCTGGACAAGGAGAGGACTTGAGATTGCCCACAACTGCTCCAGACAGTTGCTCCTAGCAAGGAGACTGCAAGACGGGGGTCTCCGGTGGGTTTACAGCTCTGGGTGATGAGGGAACCTTGTTCAAATCACAGTTGGCACTTCACATACTTCCTTTCCTAATCATTGCTTGTTAATTGCTCTTCAGCTATTAAGTACCTTGGGATAAAATGACTATTACCAAAAAAAAAAAAAAAAAGACCTGCCAAATTCTGCCCCATAAAATGTCCCACTGGCCCCTGAGGGCCTCGTGGGTTGCCTGGCTGGCAGTAGCAGAGCTTTTCAGGGCTCTTTTTGTCTTGCTGGCTGGCGGAGATGACCAGGCTGAGCCCGAGGGAGGGGTCAAGGGCTTCACCAGTCTCGAGTCCCTCTGTGCCCAGAAAAGATGGAAGTCCAGCCCATCTTGAATTCCGTTGACCCTTATCCCTTCGCCACTTTGCTTTGATCGTTAGATTCTTGTAGAGCCTGTCAGCATGCAACAAAACTGAGTCCATTTGAACTGCTCTGGCTTCTGATTTCCTGCGCTGGACAGCTGACCTGTTGAGGGGCCATCACCCCCGTTCCCTGTCACCCCAATCCTTCACCTCCTATGCACGGAGAGTCATTTTCAACTGACGTTGGCATTGCAGGCTCAGGATCAGCAGTATTTTTATCATGAGTTATAAAATAATTCTTCTGTTTGATAGTCAATTGGGATTGCTGGATCCTGCAGGCTTGTAGCTTCCAGTCTCTCGCAGCGTTCTGGCCTCTGCAAAGATCCTGAAATTTCAGGCATGTTTTTTCAGTATTGAATATATTAGGGTGCTGTATTGCCAGTCCGTGCAGTGGGCTGAGCTGACAGAGATGGGATCTCCGTGACTGAGGGGGGAATGAGAACTGGGCCTCCCCACTCCTAGTCTAGCACTTCAGCCACTGCCCCCCCCCCCCCGGTCCTCTAGTTAGTTCCAGTTCAGCCTGGCTGATAGTAGAGATAGAGCTGCAGTCCTGCTTTCTCCCTTGTCCTTTTCCTGACTGCTTCACTTCTTTTGCAGTTCTTCCTGTCCCCAGGGCAGATCCCCAAACGAGGAAGGATGAAAGGCCCCAGGTAATCCTGCTGTTTATTTTCTGATTCCTTAAGAACCCGAATGCTGGAGGTGTTCTGGGTGGGCTGCAGAAACCTCCTGGGGGGAGAGGATTTCCCTCTTGGCTGCAGCCCCAACAAGCCACCTGGTGTGTTGTGCTTCGACATCCTCCACTTTGTTTTATTCCCTGTCTTCCTTTTCTTCCCAGACTCCTGCATGGCTGAGCCTGGATCACGGATTTGCAACACCTGGTGTGTGCTCTGTAAATCAGCTATTTCCAACCCCGTCTTTGAGCTTGCCGTTGTGAACATCTTGCCTTGTTATAACAGAAGCAGAGACATTCTTGGGAGGGACAAAAGTTCCACCTGCTACTGTAAGTGTTCAAAAAGACAGAGCAACAATCAGGCCCTTTGCTCCTTCTCCTCTCTCACTCCAAGCTCCTCCTCCTCATCTCCAGAAAGCGCTGCCTCCCCCTGTTTGGTAGCAGCTGACCTGGAGCAGCCAAAGAGGGGCCCATCGGGAGGTGAGGCCCACCCACCACCTCTGGCCTCTTATGGGGTCCTGCTTGAAGAGCTGCTTCCTGGATCTAGGAACTGGGCTGCAAGCAGCTTCTCTGCCTCAGAAGGTTTCACATTGAGTTATTTTTTTCTTTTCTTTTAAGACTGAGGTTTTGTGTCAGTGCCGTGTGGAGGGCAGGAGTGGGGTTAACTGTTAACTCATAAGAGGCTGAAAACATTCCCAGTAAGGCCTCCATACCTCTTACTGGTTGTGCTTGCACAACCAGCAGATGTTCCAGAGAGTGAATGGCAGGAGGAAGATTTTTGAAGCCAGAGGCTCCACTGCAAAAGGA
This sequence comes from Pantherophis guttatus, assembly GCF_059756535.1. Lineage (NCBI taxonomy): Eukaryota > Metazoa > Chordata > Lepidosauria > Squamata > Colubridae > Pantherophis > Pantherophis guttatus. The sequence goes on from NC_142074.1 coordinate 631,466, forward strand.
CTGGTGCTGAAATTGGAGCAGAAACCCGCGGCGCCCCTCTGTGAGGCGAGTTTCCCTAAAGTCCAAAGCAGCTTCAAGACATTCCAGGTAGCTTTGTCTTTCGTTAGACCACATTCCGCTCTTCCGCCTTGATTTATTTTCTCCCCAAAGGGCCCTTCCTGCTTGCGGTAGAGTGAGCCGAGAGCCTGCATTTAGATCTGCTTTTATTCGACCTGCAGCCAAAGGAAGAAAGAGGTGCTGTGGTTGTAGTTGTGTGCCTGCCTGCGCTTGCGTGCATGTCTCTCTGCCTCAGGCGCCTGACAGCTTCTGGCATCTCAGCTGGGATGCTCTTTCGCCAAGCTCCACTTTGGATCCCTGCAGAGTCTCTGGACGGCCCCCTCCCCAGGATTCCCCATTCCACAGACCGGAGGTTGGTTCTTTCCTAGGAACTTGGATAAAGCACTTTTGCACCAGAGATTTCAGTTTGCCTTGTAAGTGTCTCCGAGGACCAAGGTAGAAAGCATCCAGCTAGCACATTTTAGCCATGCTTTGCAGATACAAGAAATAAATGAACTTTTGGGAGTGGCTCTGGATTGCCAGATTTTGGGCCTGTTCGTTCCTCTTTAGAAATAAGGTTGATACTTGTACCACCACCACTGTACCACCAGACAAATAATTATTTCCACAGAAGTCGTCAGGAAATGCCATATTGATATTTAACATGCCTTGAGGGGTGAAGAAAGTGATGTATATGCTTTATTCCTATGTTTTTGTTACCAGTGCCATCCAATATTCACTTGAACTCCCCAAAGTTACTGATCAAATAGAGAAGATTGTTCATCCTGTGAAGTTTGAGTTCTTAACCACCAGTATAAATTGGACAGAATAACTGAAGATTGATTAAGGGATACGAAAACGCCTACATCTCCCTGGCAGCCTTGTCAGTCCAATGCTGGAGCCACAGATCTTTGCTCATTGAGTAGTGTGAGGTTGCAGTGACCTCCAGAAAGTCCAGGCCTTGGGCTAACGTCAAATCTGTATCGATCTGTGTTTCCCAGGAATCCATTAATGGATTATGCCAACACCATTGATTTCTACTGTGGGAAATGACGGGGGGGGGGGGCTTCAAGATGTGATCGATTTCAGAGAGTAGAAGCTGAGACAGATAAGGAAGTTCTGAAAGCGAAGATTTGCCATTTCTCTCTGCAGGAAGGGTGGGGTACTCAGCTCCCAAACGATTGTGTGGTGATCGCATCCAAAATGGGTACATCTCTCCTCAAACCTGCTTTTGTGATAAGCTAAAGATGTCCAGCAATTCAGCTCGCTCTGTTTTGTGAATTTAAAGGCACTTAAAGTAATTTCCACCTGGTGTACTTGTCTGGTAAAAGAAGTAGATTAGTTGTAATAATGTTTATAAAGTTTCCATGGATTAAAAAAATCTACCTGATTACTCTTGACTGCTGTTTTTGAACTTGTGTAAACTTTATTTATAGAATAGTAAAGTCACCTTGCAAAATATAACATGACTGATCGCATCCAACATTAGACAGAGGAGCGAGACCTCGTTGCAAGAGTTGGGGTTAGGGTCACACGCACACGAGTTACAAAAGATTGCAGTGCACTTACTTTGGAGTTCCCTTAGAGGAGCTGGCCTGTATGCCTTTCCTCTTTGGAGTTAATATCGACATATCACTATGTTGGAACGCGTGAAAAGCCAACCGATTTGCAGAAGGCCATGTTGGAAAGTTCTGTTGACGACATCAGCCAGTGGTTTGTTTCTAAAATCCTTTGCTCCCTCGTTGGATGTTGGCCTTTTGGTGGAAGTATAGATGAAAACACAACTTGTGTTCCTAATTCTTTAGCTTTCTTCCCTCACTGTTCATAACCTCTTGTTATTGTTTTCAGATTCATTGTTGTGTGGTTGTTGGCTTTCGATACCATCAACCGTGGTATCTTTTTGGGCCAACTTATGGAGTTGGAGGGAGGTGGCACATTCACCTTCCTCCTCTGAAGCCGGTCCCAAATGGTGGTAATAGGGGGCGAGGTTGTTTCTTTGTGGGGCACCACAGGGCTCTTTACTCTCTCCAGTCCCTTTTAACATCTACATGAACCTGCATGAGGCAAGGGATCACCAGTAATCTGATGATACCCAGCCACGTACCTCCATCCCAGGTGAAGGGAAAGATGCAGTGGACACCTTTCATGGTGCCTGAAGGCGGGGAGAGTCTGGCTGGAGAACAGCCCTCTTCAACCGAGCCTGGTAAGGTGGAGTGGCCGTGGGTGGGCCCCTCTGGGTCCAGGAGTTTATTGTCTTTGCTCCTGGATGGGGTTCCACTTCCTCAGACTGACTTGGCGCATAACTTGGGGGACCTCTTGGACTAAGGGCTCCTGCTGAAAACGCAGATGGCAGCTGTGGCCAGGAGGGCCTTTGACCAACTTCACATTGTATGCCAATTATGCCCCTCCCTGGACAGGGAGGCCCTCTACTCGGTCACTTGTGCCCTGATCATCGCCTGATTGGACTCCTGCAATGCGCTCTACATGGGGCTACCCTTGAAATGGATCCAGAAGCTTCAACCTCTGCAGAACGCAGCTGCGCCAGCTAGACTGGGTGCCCAAAGAAAGGCACATATAGCACCTCTGCTCCGTGAACTGCACTGGGTGCCAGTTTGGTTCCGGGTCTAATTCAAGGTGTTGGTTATTACCTATAGGATCAGGCTACCTATGGAACCCGTTTTGCCCCATCACATCCCCACTTCCCACTTGATCAGGAAGGGGAGGCTGCAGAGCCTGTCAGCCAAGGAATTTCGACCGGTGGGGTCTAGGAAGAGGGCCTTTTCTGCCCCTGCACTGAGGTACATTCTGCCCACAGAGGTGAGGCAAGCCCCCAGTCACTTGGCCTTCCACAAGGGGGACAAAACTGGGTGTGGCACAGATGGTCTCACACAGCCATGGGGCTGGTTGGCTCCGTGAGACCCCATGCCTATATCAACAACTCCTAACCTCCCCATCTTGGAACTCTCCATCTTTTGAAATTTTATAATGTTGTTCTATAATTTCTTTTTAAAAAAATCTTACATTGTTCTGTTTTTAATGCGTAATTTTATTGATTAAATTATACACTGCCCAAAGCCCTTCTCTGAGGGAAACAGGTGGTTAAGAAGCAGGAAAGTATGAAATATAAGTAAAATAAATTCATGAAAGTATGAAATATAAGTAAATTAAATAAATAAATGAGTAAACCAGGTCAAAAGTGAGAAGGGGCTGGGCAGCCATTGCAAAACGGATCCTTCCTACCCCGACCAGCCCTTGGTCAGCCATCTTGCGAAAGGCCTGGCTTCTCCAGGGAAAGTTGGGAAAGATGCCTTCCTGGGTCCAAAGGGCAGGCCGCAGGCTGCCGGCCTCCAGCTGTTGAACTCCACTGCTCACCAGCATTAGCCAAGGGTGGGGGAGGATGGGAGCTGAAGTCCAGCAAGTGTCTCTCCAGCAACGCAGGACCGAGCTGAGAGAGATGGGCCAGCGCCTGGATTCTCCAAAGGCATCTTTGCTCTCCTTAAAGGCTGGATGCATTTGCTCTCCATTGCAGCCCTCAGGAGATGCCATTTTCCTGGCCTTTTGGATCTGTGTGACTGCAAGTCGCTTGCTGTCTCGGCTTCTGATAGGGACTCTAAAGACGGCCGTCACTTTCTTCCACAGGTTGCCATGGTGACCAAGGGAGCCCTATGGAAAGTCTGCTCTGACCCTTCGATGCTCATCCAGCCGCCACAATGGAAGCGCCAATAGCAACTTGCCAAGCCCCCCCCCCCCATGCACATATTCCAGCAGCGTTGTGATTTGAAAAAAACCTTTGTCATGGAGCAGTCACTGAGGAAAAACCATTCTGGACAATGTAATGCATGCACACATGCACACAGGTTGTTTCATGGCTTGATACACACACAGCATGAGGTACCCCGCTTTGCAGATGGAACAGAAGTTTAAATGGCAAACACCATTTTTCATCTTATGGCAGACAAAACGTCTCCTCTTTGCGATTTTTGTTTACTGAAAGCAAAGGAAAGCATGCCTGGTTTTAAGGAAATCTTGATGTATTTTTACTTTAAAAAGGAACAAAAACCAGCAATGGCATGGCAGCTTTTCCCCTTACTAATCTTTCCGTTCTCAGTGCTTTCAGTTTTCACCAAGAGCCCTCCAGCATTGGCAGCGCACCAGCGGAGCTTGGACCGAGTCAAACTGAGGCAACCAGAGCCTATCTGAGGGCAGGAAGTGCTGGCGGGCAGCACAAACAACATGGGCCCACCTGGAGGGGGGGAAGGGGGGAAGGGGGAGCTCTGTTGCCTCTCTTTAAGTCCTTGAGGAAAGAAAATCATTCCCGTAAAACAGATCTGTAGCTTCTGTGCCTCACTTAGCACATCATCCTTCCACACTGCCTGGAAACAGCAACTGGTGTCAAACGAGTGCAAGGAAGTGCATCCATTTGTTGTTCCTGAGCTACCTTCCTTGGGGTGGTTTGGCTTCCTCGCACAATCCCAGGTGCTGCTGCCAAGACTCACCTAATGGCTAAAGACTCACCTAATGGCTAAAGACTCGCCTAATGGCTGATGAACTGTCCAAGCATGAAGACCTGCATGGAATGGGACAACACACCACAGCCAACTTGCTGCCAAACAACTCGCCATGGCCAACTCACCATGGGACAACTCGCTCGAGTGGCTGGAAGGAGAGTGTAGGGCCATGAGGAGGGTCCAGGCATGGAGATTAGGAAGGATTCCAAACGTGGGGAGAGAAGGTGGAGGGGGGAGAAAGAGAGAGAGAGAGAGAGACCGAGAGGGAGATTAGGAAGGATTCCAAACATAGAGGGAGGGAGGGAGAGAGAAAGAGATTGAGATTAGGAAGGATTCCAAATGTGGCGAGAGAGGAGGAGAATGAGAGCGAGAGAGAGATTAGGAAGGATTCCAAACATAGAGAGAGGAAAGGAGAAAGACAGAGAGGGAGATTAGGAAGGATTCCAAACATAGAGGAAAGGAGAAAGAGGGAGATTAGGAAGGATGCCTAACATAGAGGGGGGAGGGAGAGAAAGATTGAGATTAGGAAGGATTCCAAATGTGGAGAGAGGGGGGAGGGAGATGAAAGAAGATTAGGAAGGATTCCAAGCAGAGAGGGAGGGAGAGAGACAGAGGGAGATTAGGAAGTGTAGGAAGTTAGCACCCACCCCTTTCCTAGAAGAATGAAATATTTTAGGAAATATTAAAAAGGCAGAATATTATGTTTCCCTGGTTGAGAAGTGGAGAAACATGTTTTAAAGACAAAGCAACTCCCACCTTCCTGCCTCCCCCCCCCCCCTTTGTTAACGGGCCAGAGGCAGAAACTCAATCTTTGACAGTAGGACCCATCTGCAACACAATAGCAACAGAAACTCACCACTTGACACCTGGGAAGATTACATCAGCCAGCAAGGCTAGCTAAGACCCCCCACCCCCTGGGAGTCTGACAACCAATCAGGATACTCTTTCTGGGCCCCAGGAAGTTCAAAGCCAGAGAAAGCATAAAGCCCGGGCACTTGCTGTATCTCAGCCCTTTTCTGTTCAGGAACTCAAGCCATGTGATCTTGTCCACCATTAAACCATCTTTCCAAGTAGTCTCCATGTTTCCAGTGTCTTTTTCCCCACTTGGAGCTGAACCCAGAAGGATATTTCTTTCAACAGAAGGATTCCAAACATAGAAGGGGGAGGGGGGAGGGGGAGTGAGAGATCAGGAAGGATTCCAATGTGGAGAGAGAGGGGGGAGGGGGGGAGAGATGAGAGAGAAATTAGGAAGGATTCCAAACATAGAGAAGGGAGGGGGAGAGAGGGAGATGAGGGGGAGGGAGAGAGGGAGATGAGGGGGAGGAAGATTAGGAAGCATGATTTACCAAAAGGTCTCTGCCAAATTGAGGGACAAAAAAAGTCAAATATGAAAAAATGGGAAGGACACATAGCTAAAACAAAATATCAACAAGGAGGAAATCAGAAATGCCAAGCCTCAGAATGAACTAACACTCTCAATCAATGGCAATAATAATAGTAAAAGTGTCTTTCAATATGAAAAGAACAAGAAGAAAGTCAAGGAAACGGTAGGCCCACTGTTGGGCGAAGATGGCAAGGAGGCAGAAAGCAGAAACTCCTTCTTCATCTATTTTTAGGCAAAAGGCAAAAACAGTCCAACCTATCAAAAGTGGCAGTGAGAGAGATAGAGCAAGTATACAAGACCACATAGGCAAGGAATTATTAAGCAAATACCTATCTTCCCTGGATGAATACAAATCACCCGAGCCAGATGTTTTACATCCTAGGGTTATGAAGGAGCTGGCAGATCTTCTCTCAGAGACACTGAATGTCAGCTTTCAAGGCTCTTGGAGCATAGGGGAACCACCGGAGGAATGGAAAAGAACTCACATGGTTCCAATATACTAAAAGGGGGAAAATGGATCCAGAATATTATAGGCCTATCAGGTTGACATCAATACCTGGGAAAAGAAAAGAAAAGAAAAGAAAAACAAGTGGAGGATTGGTGAAAACAAGGTGATAACTAGAAGCCAGCATAGGGTTGTTAAAAACCTACCATGCCAGACAAATCTTATTGACTTGTTTGAGAAAGTAATTAAATTAGTGGATCAGTGATGTGCTGTAGATATAGTATACTTAAGACTTCATTAAGGCATCTGACAAAGCAGACCACAACATACTTCTTGGTAAAACAGTAAAATGTGGCACAGACATTACCACTACCAGATAGATTTGCAATTGGCTAACCAACCACACACAGCAGCCAGTCCTCAATGGAAATATAACTACATGGAAGGAAACATGCAGTGAGGTTCTGTATCAGGCCCAGTTCTCTTCAACATCTTCATAAATGATCTAGAAGAGGGTTAGAAGGGGAATTCATCAAATTTGCAGACGACACAAGCTTGGGGGAATTGTTAACACTTTTCAAGACAGACGTAAGATTCAGAAGGATCTTGACAGACTTGAACATTGGATCCTATCCAACAAGATGAAGTTCAGAAAAGTCAGGAAAAACCTTAGGTAGGAGAAACCAAATGCATAGGTAAAGAGTAGGTAGTACCTGACTCCACAGTAGTAACTGTGAGAGGAATCCATGTGTCCTAGTGGACAATCCCTTACATATGAGCCAACAGTGTGCTACAGCTGCCAAAAAATACCCCAGCACAGTCCTAGGCTGGGTCAACAGAGGGATAGCGTAAATGAGCAGTGATAGAACTGCTTTATACCATGCTGGTGAGGCCACACTTGGAATGTGGTATGCAGTTCTGATCACCACAATACAAAAAAAGGGACCCAGGAAAGTGTGCAGAGAAGAACACAGATGATAAAGGGTATGGTGGATAAATTGTATGACAAACAGTTGAGAGAGCTGCGTATCTCTAGCTTATCAAAGAAAAGGATCTGGGGGACATGATGACTATCTTCCAGTACTTGAGAGGCTATCACAAAGAAGACGAAATTGACTTCTTCTCTAGGACACCTGAGGGCAGGACAAGAAGTCATGCGTGGAAACAAGTTAAAACGCTTGGAATCTTGCATCCAGTTTTTGTTGCCACAATATAAGAAAGATGTTGAGACTCTAGAAAGTGCAGAGAAGAGCAACAAAAATGATTAGGGTGGAGGCTAAAACATATGAAGAATGGTTGCAGGAATTGGGTATGTCTAGTCTAGTGAAACGAAGGACTAAGGGTGACATGATAGCAGTCCTCCAATATTGGAGGGACTGCCACAAAGATGAGAGGTCAACCTATTTCCCCAAAACACTAGAAAGCAAGATAAGAAGCAATGGATGGAAACTAACTAACGAGAGAAGCAACCTAGAACTAAGGATAAATTTCCTGACAGTGAAAACAATTGGAACAGCTTTTTGGATTCTAAAATAGTAGCACTTTAGCTTCTTCATTTTCTAATACTTTATTTTCTGGTCCCACCAGTTCTTGCAAATGATATTTCTTGAAGATCTTCCAATGAACCATTGTTGCTAATTTGCTATGCTGTGGTTTGTATTCAGTCTGTGCGATCTTCTTGCTGCAACTAACTTGGTGGGCCACTGTTTCTTCAGCTTCTTTGCAGAAGCAGCATTTTTATTTCAAGTTCTTGAGTGGAATCACAGCCAAGCAGCAGCAGCAAGCAAAGCAGACAAAGACTGGACAAGTTGGGTTCACATCAACTTAAAATGGACAATGTGCCCTTCTCTGCTCTTATCCACTGTTGGTCACCTAGATTTTCACCCAGGTAAAGGAAGGGGAAAAAATGTTACACCTTTGCAACTGATGTCATTGATGCTACTGGTGTCATGGAGGCAGCCTTCCTTCAACCCCTTTCACTTGAGGATGACTTAAGACTATTTCACTCCTGGGGACAAGAGGAAGGCAGCATCCAGGAGGACATGACAAAAAAGATGCTCCCAGGGTATTTTGTGGCCTGGTTAGAAAATCCTTAAGGTAATGTCAAGGCTATACAATGCTTCAGAAAGGGGCATTGGTTTGATAAAACTTTCACTGAATTGCTCCGTCCAAAGAACTCCATGAATCAAAACTGGGGCTGCTTCAAAGGAACAAATTCAATCACGCAGCTGCAAGGGCCTATTCCTGCTTGTTCCAGCTATCCAGCATTTCAGGTGGAAATAAGCAAAGGACATCCTTCCCCTCCCCCAGTCTGCAGCAACTACAGCTCTTACATCCCACTTTCTCTTTCCAGGAGGGAGGGCAGCTGGCTCCTGTGCTGGGCCTTTTGCCTTGCAGGTTAATGCATCTGCTCTGGTTGGCTGAGGTGAGCTGTGATAGGACCTCCTCACCCTCACCTGCCGCTCAATTGGTGCCCTCTGCCCCAGTTTCCCTTGCTCTGCGTAGCAAAATGGCCCATTCAGAAGGAACTTCTCAGACTTAATTCACTGAGTCATTAACATCCCCAAGCAGAGAGCTCAACTGACCTGATTGCGTGTGGCAGGAATGCAGTCCTTATTCATGCTGGTGGTTATGCATTGTCAAAATAAATCTTTACTTCTGTTAGTTCATTTTTGTTACTTATATACTTAAAAAAAAAAAACAAAGGCATCGGAATGCCCTCATGGAATCATGTTTTAAAATAAAGGTTTCTACTCTCTGCTGCAGCTATTATTATAGAATCATAGAATTGTAGCCCAGGGAGGGAAGTCCAACCTCAAGCAGGAGACCAAATCTTTTCTTGAAAACCTCCATCGATGGAGCCCCCACAACTTCTGAAGGCAACTTCTGTTCCACTGGTTAATTGTTCTCACTGTCAGGAAATTTCTCCTTAGTTCTAAGTTGGCTCTCTCCTTGATTGGCTTCCACCCATTGTTTCCTGTCTTCCCTTCTCTCTGATAGTCTCTCACATATTGTAAGACTGCTATAATGTTACTCCTAGTCCTTCTTTTATCAGACTAGACTTTCCTAGCTTCCTCAACTGTTCATAATATTTATTTATTTATTTATTTATTTATTTATTTATTTATTTATTTATTTATTTATTTATTATATTTCTATACCGCCTTTCTCCCGTAGGACTCAAGGCGGTGTACAGTCAAGAAAAACATAGACACACAAACACCACAAAATTGCTAATTAAAATTGCCACTTAGTTTGGTCAATTAAATAAAACCCAGAATTAGATAACATTTAAAAAATCATTCACATGTTTGTATGTTTAGCCCTGCCTGTTGGAACATCAGGGTCTTGAGGGCACGGCGGAAAGCACGGAGATCAGGGATATTCTGTATCTCCGGGGACAGTTCATTCCAAAGGGCTGGAGCCCCCACAGAGAAGGCCCTCCCCCTGGGAGTCGCCAGTCAGCATTATTTGACTGACGGTACCCTGAGTAGTCCCTCCCTGTGAGACGAACTGGTCGGTGGGAGGCTATTGGTGGCAAAAGACGGTCTCGTAGGTACCCAGGTCCTAAGCCATGGAGCGCTTTAAAGGTGATAACTAACACCTTGAATCGCACCCGGAAGACCACCGGGAGCCAGTGCAGCTCGCGTAGGAGAGGTGTTACATGGGCGTAACGAGCTGCGCCCATAATCACCCGCGCGGCTACGTTCTGGACCAGTTGGAGCCTCCGGGTGCTTTTCAAGGGGAGCCCCATGTAGAGAGCATTACAGTAGTCCATACGGGAGGTAACTAGGGCATGAGTGACCATGTGCAAGGCGTCCCAATCCAGAAAGGGACGCAACTGGCGGATCAGGCGAACCTGATAAAAGGCACCCCTGGCCAAGGCCGTCAAATGATCTTCTAAAGATAACCGTGAATCCAGGAGGACACCCAAGTTGCGGGCCCTCTCTGTGGGGAGCAAGATCTCATCCCCTATTGTCAGTGATGGTACCAGCTGACTATACCGGGACGCCGGAAGCCACAGCCACTCGGTCTTGGAGGGGTTGAGTCTGAGCTTTTTTCTCCCCATCCAGAGCCGCACGGCCTCCAGGCAACGGGACATCACAGCAAGGGCATCATTGGGGTGGTCTGGGGTGGAGATGTATAATATGATTTAATCCCTTACCATCTTTGCTGTTCTTCTCTGCATACTTATCAGGGCCCCTATTTTATATGACGAGAACTGGATGCTGCATTTCAAGCATGGTCTCATTAGTGTGGTGTAAAGTGGAACTATCAAGTGATTTCAATGCTATCCCTCTGTTGATGCAGCCTAGGACAATGCTGGCTTTTTTGGCAACTGCAACATCCTGCTGGCTCACACTTCAGTGCTGGTCCACAAGACATCAAGACCACTCCCTCAGTTACTATTGTGAAGCTAGGTACTGCCTGTGTCATACATGTGCATTTGATTTTTCTTGCCTAGGTGTAAAACCTGATTTTTCTTACTACTGAATTGTATTTGTTGAATAGGGCCCAGTGTTCAACTCTGTCAAGATCCTTCTGGCTCTTGAGCCTTTCTTCTAAAGTTTGGCATTGTCTGCAAATTTAATGAGTTCCCTTTCTATCTAATTAATTATCGTCTACCTAATTAAGTAGTTCTGCCTTCTCCCTGCTGCCTATCACTTTCTTGTTATCTGCTTCCATTAATATTCTTAATTTCATTTTCTTCTTCTTTATGTATTGAAAGAATATTTTTGGATTTTTTTGGGGGGGGGGGATTAGCTCATTCTGGGCCTTAGTTTTCCTCCCTGCCTCCTTGCAGATTGGGTTATTTGTTGATATTCAGTTTTAGTTATGTGCCCTTCTTTCCATTTTTTTCTATTTGACCTTTTTTGTCCCTTAATTTATTGGAGAGCTTCTTGTGCAGCCATGCTTGTCTTGTCTGTTCTTCCTCTGCAGCCTTGATTTCGGTCGGGGCTTCATTATCTAATTTTTCAGGGTTTCCCAAGAATCTTGAAATGTTTTTCCTTTTAGGACATCCATCCATTGAATCCAACCTAGTCTTTCTCTTAGCTTGTTGAAGTCAGCTATCTTAGAGTCTAAAACACTAGTCTGACATGTTACGGGTAGTTAGCTATGGTTGCATTATGGTGAATTCAAGTGTGTCATGGCTGCTTGTTTCCCAAAGATTTTCTAACTTCTACTCCCTCAACTATTTTGTCTCTATCGGTATCAGTTAAGTTCAGTATGGCTGTCCCTCTGGATCTTCTACCTTTTCAGAGGTGGTATTCAGCCAGTTCTGACCAGTTCTGGAGAACCGGTAGGGGAAATTTTGAGTAGTTTGGAGAACCGGCAAATACCGCCTTTGACTGCCCCCCCCCATCTATTCGCTGCCTCCTGGGTCTTCTTTTGTTGCCCTGCACACAGAGCTGGAAAGCAGGTTGGTGGGGTGGGGTGGAAATGGGGATTTTACAGTATCCTTCCCCCTGGAGTGGGGTGGGAATGGGGATTTTGCAGTATCCTTCCCCTGCCACGCCCACCAAGCCATGTCCACCAAGTTCCTGCCATGTCCACCAAGCCACGCCCACCAAGCCACGCCCACAGAACTGGTAATAAAATTGTTTTGAATCTCACGCCTGTACTTTGCTCTCCTTCTGCCTGCAGAGTTTGCCTCCCAGTTGAAGTCGGAGTAGTTAAAGTGCCCCGTTACTACCTTGGTGTGTTTTCTGCACACCTCAGCTAACTGATTAGCAAAGAGTTCATCTATGTCCTCTGGTTGGTTGGGTGGCCTGTAGTACATACCTATAACAAGGTCATTTCTTTTTCTTCTAACATTTACCCAGATACTTTCAAGAAGGTCAATTGAGAGAGCTGGTTACAGTGGAAATGTCAGGAAGCACAAACTTATCTTCCAGACTGGAAAAGGTTCTGATCATGTCGGCATAAATTTCTGAGCTTCAAGTATGTTTGGAAAGACAAGCTGGCTATGAGCTTCTCAACAGTGGCTCTGGGTGCGAACATACAGCGTGGAGCAACTCTTTCGCCATTTTTGCATCAGTGACTCTTTAGTGATAAGAAAAAAAATGAAAGCAGCACTTGCCCAAAAAAGGTTTCCAACTACCCCCTGAAGCCCAGATTTCCCAAGTACAACGTGGCCTAATCCAGCTGGTTGTGTGAACTGTGCACAAAGGACAGGAGGCAGCAAAGAGGCTGTTGTGGTACCAGTGTGGCAGCTGCAGAGATGTGCCCTTTACTCCTGTTTGTTCCTCAAGGAGAAAACACATGCTAGGATGAATATTAATCTCAGTGAAAAAAAGGAGGAAATAATTCGTCATCCTCCTATGTCCTCAAAGCTGCCAATGTATTGAATAAATAAATGTATTGCAAAATACTGTTTGCAAACTGCTGCTTTCCTGCTTGAACTGAGAACCTGTATTTAAAGCACAACCAACTTTTCCTCTAGGATTGATTGAGATAAGAAAGGTGGTGACCTTACAAAATCCCAGGCCAGAATAGGATGCAAGCAAGGTCCTGCCTGACTTCATTGTCCTTGTTTTCCATAAATTATGCCATCCTGTTTCCTCCAAGCAAGACTAATTGCGTGTCATTATTTTATTTTTCACTTTTGGAAGAGTTTGCCCACGTTTGCCCAATGACTGAATGCAATTATTTGCCATCACGCGTGCAGAGAAAAAAGGAAGACATCTGAAGCGTTTGCCAAGGAAGATCGTTGTGGAATCCAAGTCCAAGGTTCCTTCCCAGCAGCCACCTCAAGTCTTGCCTTGGGAAAGGGGCACATTGGCAGCAAGCTTTGGTCACGGCAGGGCGGCATCTGTCTCCCTCTTGACCCCCAGGGCACCCTGGCTGTTCTCCTTCTGCTTCCTTTCCTGCTTAAGGTTATTTTCCCCTCCTACCTACCTCCTACTTGAGGGGTCTTCAGATTGATCATAGCCGCCATGTAATCACAGATAAAATGTGTTTCAGACCTTTTGGATTTTAACTTCCTGCTAGAAGGGCGTCTATGGTTTAGATTGACCAAGATTCACAACACCAGAAACTGCCATGGAAAGGACATTCCCCCCCCCCCGCCCCTGTCCCTCCCACTCCCAAAGAAAAGCACGGCTGAGGCCAGGACAGCCACTTAGCTCTTTAGTTAGGAAAAGGTTCTACCGAAGAGGATTGCTGATTCGCTTTAAAGAAGCCCATCAAATGCAAGGAGCAAACGGATAACATTTTGGACAGGCACACAGTATTTTAGTTGTGTTATTGGTTAACAGATCAATGCTGAGCACACAAGGAATGTTATTGTGGATAACACGTCTAAAACATTGTGCTTCTGGCACCCCCTTTTTTGCTTTGAGGTGTACAGGTTAGGTTAGGTTTATTAAATTTGTATACCGCCCTTCTCCCGAAGGACTCAGGGCGGTGAACAGCCAAGATTAAAATACATACAATATAAAAATTAAGATGAATTAAAACAGAACTAAATCAAATTGGCTTCCCAAAATTTAAAACCCTTTGCCCATAAAATAACCCATTAAAATTTTAAGCCAGCCCGGCTTGCTGAAATAGGAAGGTCTTCAAAGCTCGACAGAAAGTACGGAGGTCCGGGATCAGTCATATTCCTGGGGGTAGCTCGTTCCAGAGGGCGGGTGCCCCCACAGAGAAGGCTCTCCCCCTGGGGGTCGTCAGTCAACATTGCTTGGCCGACGGCACCCTGAGGAGACCCTCTCTGTGGGAACAGATTGGCCGGTGGGAGGTTATCAGTGGCAGAAGGTGGTCTTGTAAATACCCGGGCCCTAAGCCATGGAGTGCTTTAAAGATGAGAACCAATTTCTTGAAGCGCACCTGGAAGACTACCGGGAGCCAGTGCAGCTCACGCAGGAGAGGTGTTACATGGGAGTGCCATGTCGCCCCCATAATTTTTTTTTTTTAAATTTGATTTATATGCTGCCCTTCTCCGGAGACTCAGGGCGGCTTACAATGTGCTAAGCAATAGCCTTCATCCTTTTGTATATTTATACAAAGTCAGCTTATTGCCCCCACAACTGGGTCCTCAATTTACCTACCTTAGAAAGGATGGAAGGTTGAGTCAACCTTGAGCCTGGCGAGATTCGAACCTACAGTAATTGCAGGCAGCTGGTCTTAATAACAGGGTGCTTTAGACCACTGTACTACCAAGGCACGCGGCTGCATTCTGGACCAGCTGGAGCCTCCGGGTGCTCCTCAAGGGGAGCCCCATGTAGAGAGCATTGCAGTAGTCCAGGCAAGAGGAGAGGAGACCCCAAGAGAGTTTTGGAGGAGGTCCCTGGTGAAAGGAGCTCAACTTAGACCCTGCCTTTCTCTACCCCTCCCCCTCCCCCAAAACAAGCCTTTTCCAAGATCTTCTCATTTCATAATTTCATAACATGAAATTATGAAAGTTATGAAATTAACATGATTTCATAACATCATCTGTTTGGGGATCTATTTCTTCCTGACTTAGCTTCAGTTTCCATGAAACCAGAGCAAAAATTCTATTTTCTTTAAATTTGCTCTTAAAAGCTTGGAGACAATCCATTTTTCCAATGGAAGAATTATCGCCTCTCTCACTTGTCCAAATCCCCAGGCCTTGCGAACGCAGAAACAAACATGCTCTGGAACCATTTGATACAAGTTTATTCAAGCCTGAGGCCTGGCACAAATGAGTACGTATCAGTCCGTTGCAAAATCAGCGCTGGGAGCTACCGCCTCCCAGCCCTCTATATAGGTGAGGCCATGCCCCTCAGGCCCACCCACACAACCAGCATCCGGCATCAGCATTCAGTTCCATGTTATCAGTCCACCAGCTGGTGCTTAGGACGCTGGCCTCCGTCCGGCCTCCGATCGCTGCATCCAGCACGCTTTTGCATCAGGTGCCAGCCAGCTGGGTCCCGGAAGGCCGCCAGTCAGCTGTGTGGGCGAGAATGCTGCCATTGCTTCCTTCGCTGTTGCATCCACAGCAGCCGGAGCTGACGCCATGCCAGTTGGGCACCTCATCACCGGCTGGGTCACCGCTGCACCGTGCAGCTGTTCTTGCTACCGTGGCTGTTTCTGCCTCCCCCCCACCCCCAGGTATGGCAAGCTGGTCGAGGCTTGACAGCCTCGGCTGCTGCAGTCCAAGCAACCCATCTTCTCTCTGCTCCCTGCCCCACGAAAAGAGGTCTTGTTTCTTGCTCTTTGTCTCTGCATTTTCCTGCCTGGAGTCCTCCCTTGTCTTCCTCCAGTGGTGCTCTAGGCATCTTTTCACCCTTTTCAGGACCTGCAGTTCCTCCATGAGCCACAGGGAGGGTTGGGGGCAATGGGTCAAGAGAGGCCCACAAGCACGGTCATAGTCAAAGCCTTTGACTCTAGGACATTACAAGGACCATGCAGCAAAGCCCCCCCAGACATTCTCCAGTGCTCTCGGGTCATCATAAGTATTTCTCAACAATTAAGCTTTCACAACGACTGCTATCTATGGCTCAGGGCCAGGTTATCTTCGAGACCGCCTTCTACTGCATAGCTCCCAGCGACCGGTAAGATCCCACAGAGTTGGTCTCCTCCGGGTCCCATCAGCTAAACAATGCCGGCTGGCAGGCCTGCGGGAGAAGGCCTTCTCTGTGGCTGCCCCGGCTCTCTGGAACCAGTTACCTCCTGAGATCCGGACCATCCCCACCCTATTGGCCTTCCGAAAAGCGGTGAAGACCTGGCTTTTCTGGCAGGCCTGGGGCCGTTGATCTCGCTGTTGCGATCTGACGAGATCCGGCCATGAATGGTGTGAATGAGTTTTAATGTTTTTAATGTTTTTAATTTTTAAGTGTTTTTATAGTGATTTTTTGAGTGTATTGTGAGCTGCCCTGGGTCTTTGGAGAGGGGCGGCAGATAAATTGAATAAATAAATAAATAAACAATAAGAGAAACAAAAATAAGAATGAATTATGTAAAGCAAAAAACCCAACCCTTTGAGTTTGCAAACTAACCACCGAAATGGTTAGCATATAAATTACAAAAAGAAAAGAAAAAGAAAATCATATTAATATGTCATATGTATGACAAAATCGCTCAGATCCAGCGGGATTTAGACTCTGACTGGGTAGATCCGGGCAGGATGATGAGGAATAGTTTTGAGAATGTTATCTGGGAAGAGTTTGACTCTGTGACTCCGGATGACGTGGACAGGATTTTGGGGAGACTTAATGCGACCACATGTTTACTGGACCCATGTCCCTCCTGGTTAGTACTGGCTTCCTGGGAGGTCTCACGAGACTGGCTCCAGGGAATTATCAACGCTTCGTTGAGTGAGGGTCACTTCCCCGCTACCTTGAAAGAGGCGGTGGTGAGGCCTCTCCTCAAGAAGCCCTCCCTGGATCTGGCAGTATTGGCTAACTATCGTCCTGTCTCCAACCTTCGCTTTGTGGCGAAGGTTGTTGAGAGTGTGGTCGCACAACAGTTCCCAAAATTCCTGGAGGAAACATCCTATCTAGACCCGTTCCAGTCGGGTTTCAGGTCTGGGCACAGCACGGAAACGGCATTGGTCGCGTTGGTTGATGATCTCTGGAGGGCTCCGGACAGGGGTTGCTCCTCTGTTCTGGTCCTATTAGATCTCTCAGCGGCTTTTGATACCATCGACCATGGTATCATGCTGCACCAGTTGGAAGAGTTGGGGATGGGGGGCACCGGGTTACGATGGTTCTCCTCCTTTCTCTCAGACCGGTCGCAGTTCGTGTTGGCAGGGGGGCAGAGGTCGACCTCGAGGCCTCTCATTTGTGGAGTGCCGCAAGAGTCGGTCCTCTCGCCCCTTCTGTTCAACATTTATGTGAAGCCGCTGGGCGAGATCATCCGTGGCTTTGGGGTGAGATACCACCAGTACCCTGATGACACCCAGCTGTACATCTCCACCCCAGGCCACCCCAGCGATGCCCTTGAAGTGATGTCCCAGTGTCTGGAGGCTGTGCGGATCTGGATGGGGAGGAACAAGCTCAAGCTCAACCCTTCCAAGACTGAGTGGCTGTGGTTCCCGGCATCCCGATATAGTCAGCTGACCCCATCGCTGACTATCGGGGGCGAGTCTTTGGCCCCCGTTGAGAGGGCGCGCAATCTGGGAGTCCTCCTGGGTACGCAGCTGTCTTTGGAGGAACATCTGACGGCTGTTGCCAGGGGGACCTTTTGCCAGGTTCGCCTGATTCGCCAGTTGCGCCCCTTTCTTGATCGGGATTCCGTGTGCACAGTCACTCATGCCCTTGTCACCTCTCGCCTGGACTACTGCAATGCTCTCTACATGGAGCTGCCCTTGAGGAGCACCTGGAGGCTCCAACTGGTCCAGAATGCGGCCGCCCGGGTAATTACGGGAGCTGCATTGCGCTCCCGCATAACACCGCTCCTGCGCGAGCTGCACTGGCTCCTGGTGGTCTTCCGGGTGCGCTTCAAGGTGTTGGTTACCACCTTTGAAGCGCTCCATGGCATAGGACCTAGTTATCTCCGAGACCGCCTGCTGCTACCGACGACCTCCCATCGACCTGTGCGCTCCCACAGAGAGGGCCTTCTCGGGGTGCCATCAGCCAAGCAATGCAGGCTGGTGGCCCCCAGGGGGAGGGCCTTCTCTGTGGGGGCACCTACCCTCTGGAATCAGCTGCCCCCAGAGATAAGGAGAATCCAAGACCTCAGTGCCTTCCGCCATTCCCTTAAAAGTTTCCTTTTCCAACAAGCCGGGCTGGCCTAACAATGCCTTTTAAATGATTTTAAATTTGTATGTTTCTTAAATTTTTGGCCAAATTGAGATATTTCCTTTTAATTTGTTCTTAATGTTTATATTATGTGTTTTTATCTGGCTGTACACCGCCCTGAGTTCCCAGGAAGAAGGGCGGTATATAAATTCGAAGTAAGTAAATAAATAAATAAATAATATTGCAAGTGGGGGATACCGTATTAATGGATAGCGTGGCTATTCCAAAAGCATTTCTTCAGTATTATTCGAATTCATATAAAGCACAAGACATTTCTCTGGAGAAATAGATGTATACCTAAAGAAACAAAATTTAATGAGGATTACAGAGGAAAAGAAAAATAATGATGAGTGGCCCTATAACGATAAAGGAGGTTTCGGAAGATATAAATCGATTGAAACAGGAAAGAATAGATTTCCAGCTCCTTATTATAACTGTTTTGAGATGAATATTTACAACCTCTACAGAATACGATGATTTCTATTTTACAGGCAGGAAATATGCCAGACAGCTGGAAAGAGGCCAATAGAGCCTCAACTTCTAAAGAGGGACCAAGGTTTGACTTCAACAAGAAACTGCACAATTGATGGAAGAAAAATAGGCCAATATCTTTACTGAATAATAATTAGAAGTGGGTCATAATTACTTTGGTTGGCAGGCTGAAAATAATTTTGCAAGATCAATGGATGATCAATGTAGGTTTTTATCAGTGATGAAATTCAAAAATTTTCCCTACCAGTTCTGTGGGCGTGGCTTGCTGGAATGGCCTGCTGGTCATGTGACTGGGTGGTCATACACAAAAATACCGGTTCAGGCAATAGGTTGTAAAAAAATGCTTTAAAAAGTAAAAAAAAAAGTTCCCACAATTGTGTGGCACAGCTGATTGTCACAGCTGATCGTTGGAACCTTTTTTTACTACTTTTAAAAGCATTTTTATACTACCGGTTTGGGCGAACCAGCCCAAACCGATAGCATTTCCCCCTTAGTTTTTACCTGGAAAGGCAATTGTAAGACGATATTAGAAATGTGGAGCAGATTTTGGAATATTTGGAGCAATATAATGAAAAACAAGTCCCATTGATCTTGTTTGATGCAGAGAAGGCCTTTGACCATTTGAACTGGGATTTTGTGTTCAAAATTTTGGAAAATATGAAATTGGGAGAGAATTTTGTGAAATGGCTAAGATCAGTTTATACTTCACAAAAAGTACAAATACAGGGAGTATTTGACTTACGACCACAACTGAGCCCAAAATTTCTGTTGCTAAGTGAGAAATTTATTAAGTGAGTTTTGCCCCATTTACAACTTTTCTTGCCACCGTTATTAACCGAATCACTTCCAATTGTTAAGTTAGTGAGACGGCTGTTCAGGGAATCTGGCTTCCCCATTGACTCTGCCTGTCAGAAGGTCGCAAGTAGGGATCCCATGGCCCAGGGACACTGCGACCGTCATAAATATGAATCCAAATGCAAATCATGTGACCCTGGGGATGCTGCAATGGTCATAAGCGTGAGCAATGGTCATGTCCCTTTTTTCAGTGCTGTTGTATCTTTGAGTGGTCACTAAATGAACTGTTGTAAGTTGAGGACTACTTGTAATTATTAATGGGGATCTAATAAAGACTTGTGAGGTACAAAAAGGAGCCAGACAGGGATGCCCATTATCGTGTCTCTTGCTTAGTTTTAGTCCTCTGAATACTGAGTAAAAGAGAAGATGAGAAGATGGTGGGAGTAAAAATTTAAAAAATAAATTTATGAATTTTAACAAATATTTTAATGTAAATAAGTTTTTGTAGTTGACTTGGTGGTGATTTGGAAAGAATGTAAGGAAAATTGAAACTTTAATTGCAAAACTGAAAGGATTTGGGACATTAGCAGGTTCTAAGATTAATAAACAGAAGACAAAGATATTAACAAAAACCATGAGAAACAGAGGACCGAGCGAATTGGTGTATAAAACAGGTTTCAAGATTAAAAGTATCACAATGAAGAATGTGAATTGTATGTTATTTCAAAACAATTACGTTAAGGCAATTCATTACCCCAACTAGGTAACTTCATCAGTGGGGTTTGCTCTCACTTTGTGTTCCCGTGGCTTGCCCTGGTCTTCCGTCCCTCAGTTGCATTGATGATGTCTATGGAGATCCTCAGTCCTCCAAGACGTGGTTGTCCCAAAGGTGCTTTTTCAAGAGGGCTTTCTTGTTTTTCTTTGAAGGCGTTTCGCTTCTCATCCAAGAAGCTTCTTCAGCTCTGGCTGGATGGAGGGGAAGGGAAGGATTTATACTCCTTGCAGACAGCTGGTCCTTTGCTTTCTTTTTAGAGAGTCGCCTGAAGCCATTTGGAGGTTTCTCTGTGTCCTCAGGGTCTCTGAAAGAATGCAGCTGCGGCCCCAGCATCCAGTCAGAGCTGAAGAAGCTTCTTGGGTGAGAAGTGAAACGTCTTCAGAGAAAAACAAGAAAGTCCAGTTGCCTCTTGAAAAAGCTCCTTTATGATAGCATTCATGATGTTACCTAGTTCAGGTACTGAAAACTCTGCATAAAGACAACCGAGCTCAGAGCACCTTTCAACCCTGAGCTACAAATATTCTCATTTGTAGGTGAAAAAACCCACATGTTAAATATAAAGTGCTAACAAGTTGCAAAGGGAATGTGGGAGGGGGGGAGATTGGGTTTGTTGGCTTGAAATTGTATTTTGCAGCTTTCTGTTTGGGTGGCTTGAAAGTGCAGATGCTCCGCAGAAAGGGAAGGCTTTTGGAGTTAGAAGGACAACCCCTGAAATGGGGGGGGGGGGAGGGCATGGATATTGGTGGTATGACAGTTGACATTAGTGTGGATTTTAAAAATCATTTATGTCAGATATGCCATATTGAGAACATGGAATAGATATAAATCCAGGCTGTGCCCAAAATAAGGTGACCAGATTTTAACATTGGTAAAGAGGGACATTGTGGGCGTGGCTTATTTTGTGGGCGTGGCTAGCTGGTCATGTGACTGGGTGGGCGTGGCTAGCTGGTCATGTGACCGGGTGGCCATGGCTATGTGTATAGGGTAAGGTGAACAGATTTTAACATTGGTAAGAAGGACACCATTGTGGGCGTGGCTTATTGTGTGGGCGTGGCTTGGAGGCCATGTGACTGGGTGGGCGTGGCTAGCTGGTCATGTGACCGGGTGGCCATGGCTATGTGTATAGGGACTACTCAGAGGGCTGAAAAGTCATTTCTGACAGGTCCTCACACTTTTGACTGGTCCTCACACTTATGACCATCCTCACATTTATGCCCGTGCAGCATTCTTAACAACCATGTCACTCATTTCACAACTGCTTCTCTTCACCATGATGACAAGATAGGGCAAAAACGTAAAATTTGAGGACAGTCGTAAGTTCGAGGACTGGTCAAAAGTGCGAGGACCAGTCAAAAATAACTTTTTCAGCCCTCCGAGTAGTCCATATGCATTAAAGGATACAGCAATAGAGAGGGATGAAGGAAGAGAAATTAGAGTAGGAGGGAGGGTAAGAGAGGGAGGAAGAGAGGAGGAGGAGGAGAAAGGAAGAGGAAGTAGGGAGGAGAAAAAGAGGGTGGGGGGAAGAGAAAGTAAGAAGGAAAGAAAAGAGAGAGGTGGTAGGTTTGAGGAGAAAGATTGCTGTACAATAAAAAAGATGAACGGGAAGAAAGCCAACCCCAAGCAAATATAAAGATATTAAGATAAAGAATGAATTGTTAAACTTTAAAGAATAAAAGAGAACAAATATGAATAAATAGCAGTAAGTAGAAACACACATACAAACATACAATGTATTTTCTTTGAACAGAATATTTGGCTGGTTCACAAATTTAAACAGCGTTTAGTCATTTCAATTAAATTTACAATTTCTATATTTCCTTTTTGCCATATTTATTCCTCATCTATTTTTTAAAAAAACCAATATTACCCTTCATCCTCATCTCTAATCTTAATCAAATTCAATTTTTCCCTTCTATTCTATATTATACCCCTTCCCATTGTCATCTATTTTTATATCCATCCTCACATTGGTTAATTATGTAATTATGTAATACAGTTGTTTAATACAAATTCAGCATTTTAATATAAATCAATTAGTTATATAACTATCTTTTTTGTATATTAATCAATATGAACATGAATATTCCAATTATTTCCATGCAATCCAATTTCTTACAAATCAATTAATTATATCTATCAATAATAATAAACCAAATAATTTCCCCCATATATACCTCCAAACCACAACTTAATTGCTGGGTCGCCCGCCCCTCCTCCCATCCGCGCGGCGTCAGCCTACCCTAGCCCAGGGCTGGGCAATTGTGGCTCTTTTACAACGTTTGGACTTCAACTCCCGCCGAGCCCATTCTGGGGAATTGTGGAGAATTCTGGGAGTTGAAGTCCACAAGTCTTAAAGCTGCCAAGGTGGGAGACATCAAGCATGAGGCTGGCCAAGTATCCTCCTTGAGAGACAACAGTTGAACATCAGGAGGGCTGTAAGAGGGCAGGGCTACATTTGGAAATTTTCGAATTTTTGCAGGTGGTGCATTACGATCTGGTGTCTGCAATGGAGAGCAAAATCCGGCTTCTTCTCTCCGCTGTAAGGGCGGCATCAGGATTCCACCTTGGTATATTTGCAGCACAAGGCAGCCCTCCTCTCCTGTCGCTTGGGACTCGGAGCGGTAAACAGCGTCTGGTTCGGGGAGCAGCCGGATTTTGCTCTCCATTGCTCTCTCGGCCCCCTGCAAGCTCTCGTCTCTCGAGGAACGCTCCCTGAAATGGCGCGGGAAACTTTGGTTGGGCTTCTCGAGAGATGAGAGCTTGCAGGGGACCGAGAGAGCAATGGAGAGCAAAATCCGGCTGCTCCCCGAACCAGACGCTGTTTACCGCTCCGAGTCGGCAGGAAACGAGGGCTGCCTTGCGCCGCAAATATACCAAGGTTTTTTTTTTTAACACTGATCAGCTGTAGGTCGGCCCTTTGAAGCCCCGCGGCAAGAGTTCAGTTTTTTTTCCCTCTAGCCATCAGCGGGGACTCAGGAGGCAGAATGAAAAATCGGGACTTTTTTAAAACGCCGCGGGACGCGGGACAAATTGCTCAAAAGCGGGACTGTCCCGCCAAAAGCGGGACGTCTGGTCACCTTAGCCCAAAAACACCTTTGTGGGTCTCAGCATAAGAAGCATTTTATAGATGATAAATAATAGGGGAACAAAAGTGGCTAACTTATTATGAGATACCAGAATTTTGTCAAGGGGGATAGAAAATAAAACCAAGAGAAGAACCGGTGGCAGAGGGATATAGCTCTCAACCGTTTTCTTATTTACAGTTGCCAGAAAGATTTAAAATAGACAAAAAATGTTTGTGGTATTGAATATTGTAACACAGGTATTGAAACAGATCTGAGTACAAATGATGAGCATGTAACTGCTTAAATCTGTACATTTTTTTTGAAATTTGAAACAGAAGAAGTGAAATAATGTATGATAAACTGAGCTGAAGCTTTTGGTTATAATGCAGCAGCCCCCTCCCCAACATTTCTGGCTCTGCAGACTGGGGGTATCGGCAGTGGTGGTGGGCGGGGGAGGGGAGGGGAGGGGAGAGGAGATGGTTTTGCACATGTTTTTCAAAAGGCAAGTGGACTTTCTCGTTTTTTTCCAGATCACTCTTGTGAAGAGAGCAAAGTCCACATTCTGGACAAAGGGGACCGCTGGTTGGGCAGAGGGCTAAAAGAGGCCATCTGTATTAGAACTGATCAGTTCCCACTCTCTCAATAGGGGCGGGGGGGGGAAGCTACAACACCGCCTCTCCCCTCTCTACAACACAGTCTTTGCAGCCGTTCCAAGTATTCAGGTGATCCTGAGCGTACAGATAAACCCGCAGGTGGCCTCAACAGCTGTTAGACTATCTGCTAATGACCAGATGACTGCAAAATCCTCCCATTCAGTCAGAACTGAGAAAGCTTCTTGGCTAAGAAGCAAAATGTTTTCAAGAAAACAACCAAGGAAGTCCAGTGGCTTTCTGAAAAGCACTTTTGGGACAAGAGAACTACGTTTTAACTTTAGAGAAAGAGGTAAATTTATAATTGTACTTAAAATTGGTATAAAGAAGGTTGGAAACTACTTCTTTGTATCTTTTTGTCTTTAAAACTTCAACAATATTCGATATAAGAAGTAATTGAAAAGTTTGTGCACACCTCATGTGCACTCAGTCTTGCTTATGATGGTGGTAGGAGGCCAACATGTGTTCAGACTCTACTTCTTAGTCCACTTCCGAGCTTTTGAAAAACTCACCTTCCCTGGGAAAGTTCATGTTATATGAAAAGGACCTGCAAAACTCAACTCCCTGATCTGACATAACTTGATTTCCCATCATAGCCCCAAACAAGACGGAGCCAAAGTCTTCCTGCGTCTTGCCATTGCTGCCTTATTCACATTCCCCTCTTCCCAACTGGCAGGCCGTGTGCTTCCCAGTGATTCACTGGGCCATTAAGGTACATCTGCCCAGCCCCAGTGCAAGCAAACGGGCACTGGGGTGCATAAAACCCCGGTTATGGCTGAGGTTGTTGCAAATAATATAATCATAGGAAAGGGAGCAAAAGAGAATGTTTAGCATGCTATCAGTCAGTGGCCATGACAATTTATGATGCTTTGAATGCTGCTTTATTTACCTATTAATGGAGGGCCTGGAAATGAGATTACTAATGTACTGCTTATGAGTAATTGCCCCTATGGATTAGCCTAGTCCGCAATTTCAGTTTCCATGCAGTAGTTTCCTACAAAACTAATTCCAGCTTGTTTAAAAATATCTTTTAAAAACATGCTCCTCTTGGCTCTTTCCTGTGACAGCCCCCCCGACACCCCCCGCTGATTCTACTGCCACTTAGAAAAGGGGTTGATTGACATCAGTGATCTGTTTCAGCTTCACAAAAAATACAGGTAACTTTGCCCATTAGACATTGCCGGATGTTTTGCAAAACTCTCACAGAGAAAGAATGATGGCTAAAAGGGACATGGTCTATTCTATAACAATTTTTTTTTTAAATCATTGTATTTACAGCTTAGCCCATTTTCTCATGGCTGACAGGCCCAAATAACAAAATCCTTCAACTATCAATAGGAAAACATCTTACAGACAGTTGAAATGTTAATTACTATGCAAATAATAATAATAAAAAGATTGGCAAATCCAGTTCAAAAAGCTTATTGCTTTAAAAATTACATGAAAAATGGTCGTTTTTAACACTATAAACTGCAAGGAGGTGGCCAAGAACTTCTTCCGTCCCCAAAACCCAGAACGATTTTTTTCTCAGGTTCTCACCAAGTGAGTGCTTGAGAAAAGGATTGGGAGTCTGGGGAGAAGCTGGATTCCTCAGGAGATTGCTGTACCCAAGCAGATCCCTTGAGGTCCCAAAGAGCTCAGGGGCTGGGAGAGAGGACTCTCAGTTAGAGGTCCCACTCACCTATCTGGCTCAGATATTAGAGGTAGGGGGGAGGAAGAGCCAAGGTGGCGCAGTGGTTAGGGTGCAGTACTGCAGCTACTTCAGCTGACTGCTAGTTCAGCAGATCAGCGGATCAAATCTCACCGGCTCAAGGTTGACTCAGCCTTCCATCCTTCCGAGGTGGGTAAAATGAGGACCCAGATTGTTAGGGGGCAATATGCTATTTAGTATACTGTCTTTGGTGTAAGCCGCCCAGAGTCCTCGGAGAGTGGGCGGCATAGAAATATTAATAATAAAAATAATAATAAAAATAAGTGCAGCCAAGGGGCACAGGGGACGGGCAGGAGCTGCACATAAGCATCCTTGCCACAACCTGGGAATGAAAATGGCATCGACCTGATTTTTCAAGAAGAATGCACACCGGCTCTAGTTACTTGGTCTGTGTTACTCTTTCATCAAGTTTACATTCATTCACCATCATAATTTCCATTTTTCGATTCTAGATGTTCACTTGGGAAATCAGTCACTTTGTGGGATTATAAAAGAATAGGTAATACACATGCAACCCAGATGCTTCAGTCCAATGAAATATTAAATGTAAGACCCCTCCAAGCTGCTCTACCTAACAATGCATATTGCATGACCTCTGAAAAATCTAAAGAGCAAAGAGAAATAATTGCATTGCATGGCTTTCTGTCACTTTTGGACCTCCTCTAGTTCTTCCAGTAACTACTGGATGTGCAGGAAGTGATGCAAATGGCAACTTTTTGTTGAGATGGAGCATCAAAGCACAGTCAGCTCATAGTGGCCTAAGCTCTAGGCCTTCCTGAAAACGGGATTTCTGAAAAGCCTCCTTGACAGGAAACTCATCACATTCAGAATATCCATAGACATTCATCACACTCAACTGAATGTGCTTAGGAGGTTTTTTCAGCCATGGGGACCAAATAGTCAAGTGGTACAGAATAGGCACCACTTGGCTCAATTAGAGTAGCTGTCAGACCTGTCCCAGTCAGATCCCTTGGAAAGAAAGACTCTTGACTCCATTTGGGTGAAGTGATAGGTTCTTTTTTCTAAAGGCTGCTGGCTGCAGTAAGGTGAAACTAGAATGAAATTTCCTGCATGAAAAGTTACAAATTTCCCCCCACATCTGTGAGAGGGATGTCCTGGTGGACCATTGCTTAAGTATGAGCCAGCCACGTGCTGCAGCTGCCAAAAAAGCCAGTGCAGTCCTAGGCTGCATCAACAGAGGGATGGAATCAAGATCATGGGAAGTGATAGTACTGCTTCACTGGTGAAATCACACTTGGAACATAGCATCCACATCTGGTCACCAGGATGCAAAAAACAATGCTGAGGCTCTAGAAAGAATGCAGAGAAGAGCAACAGTTCCAGTCGGGCTTCAGGCCCAGGTACAGCACGGAAACGGCATTGGTCGCGTTGGTTGATGATCTCTGGAGGGCTTGGGACAGGGGGTGCTCCTCTGTCCTGGTCCTGTTAGATCTCTCAGCGGCTTTTGATACCATCGACCATGGTATCATGCTGCACTGGTTGGAAGAGTTAGGAGTGGGAGGCACTGTGTTGTGGTGGTTCTCCTCCTTTCTCTCTGACCGGTCGCAGTCTGTGTTGACAGGGGGACAGAGGTCAACCCCGAGGCCCCTCATATGTGGGGTGCCGCAAGGGTCGGTCCTCTCGCCTCTCCTGTTCAACATTTATGTGAAGCCACTGGGCGAGATCATCCGTGGTTTCGGGGTGGAGTACCATCAGTACGCTGACGACACCCAGCTGTACATCTCCACCCTGGATCACCCCAACGATGCCCTTGAAGTGATGTCCCGGTGCCTGGAGGCCGTACGGATCTGGATGGGGAGGAACAGGCTCAGGCTCAACCCATCCAAGACCGAGTGGCTGTGGTTTCCGACGTCCCGATATAGTCAGTTGGCACCATCACTGACTATTGGGGGTGAATCATTGGCCCCCACGGAGAGGGCTCGCAACTTGGGCGTCCTCCTGGATTCACGGCTGTCTTTAGAAGAGCACTTGATGGCCGTGACCGGGAGGATTTTTCATCAGGTTTGCCTGATTCGCCAGTTGCGTCCCTTTCTGGATCGGGACTCGTTATGCATGGTCACTCATGCCCTCGTCACCTCCCTCCTGGACTATTGCAATGCTCTCTACACAGGGCTCCCCTTGAGGAGCACCCGGAGGCTCCAACTGGTGCAGAGTGCGGCCGCGCGGGTGGTAATGGGAGCGACATGGCGCTCCCATGTGACACCTCTCCTGCGCGAGCTGCACTGGCTCCCGGTGGTCTTCCGGGTGCGCTTCAAGGTTTTGGTTACCACCTTTAAAGCGCTCCATGGCTTAGGACCTGGTTATCTACGGGACCGCCTACTACCACCAATAGCCTCCCACCGGCCAGTACGCTCTCATAGAGAGGGACTCCTCCGGGTGCCGTCAGCCAAACAGTGTCGGCTGGCGACCCCTAGGGGGAGAGCCTTCTCTGTGGGGGCACCTACCATCTGGAATGAGTCCCCCCCGGAGATACGGAGGATCCCGGATCTGCGCACCTTCCGCCGCGCTGTGAAGACCTTCCTATTCCACCAGGCGGGCTTGGCCTAATCTCTTCCCTCTTTTTAATATGTAAATTTTAATCTGTTTTTAAATTATTGGGGTGTTTTAATCTGTCTGGGCCAAAATGATTTAATTTGATTTTATCTGGTTTTTAAATTTTTTGTATCTATGTATTTTATTGTTTGACTGTTCACCGCCCTGAGTCCTTCGGGAGTAGGGCGGTATACAAATCAAATAAACTAAACTAAACTAAACATAAGGCTATACCTTATGATGACCAGTTAAGAGATCTAGATACAGTGGGGCAAAAAAGTATTTAGTCAGCCACCAATTGTGCAAGTTCTCCCACTTAAAAAGATGAGAGAGGCCTGTAATTATCATCATAGGTAGACCTCAACTATGAGAGACAAAATGAGAAAACAAATCCAGACAATCACATTGTCTGATTTGGAAAGAATTTATTTGCAAATTATGGTGGAAAATAAGTATTTGGTCAATATCAAAAGTTCATCTCAATACTTTGTTATATATCCTTTGTTGGCAATGACAGAGGTCAAACGTTTTCTGTAGGTCTTCACAAGGTTAGCACACACTGTTGCTGGTATGTTGGCCCATTCCTCCATGCAGATCTCCTCTAGAGCAGTGATGTTTTGGGGCTGTCGCTGGGCAACATGGACTTTCAATTCCCTCCAAAGGTTTTCTATGGGGTTGAGATCTGGAGACTGGCTAGGCCACTCCAGGACCTTGAAATGCTTCTTACGAAGCCACTCCTTTGTTGCCTGGGCGGTGTGTTTGGGATCATTGTCATGCTGAAAGACCCAGCCACGTTTCATCTTCAATGCCCTTGCTGATGGAAGGAGGTTTGCACTCAAAATCTCACGATACATGGACCCATTCAAGTTGAACAGTTAGTGAGGGAAAGCATGAATTTACTCAGCCACAGAAGGGCCAGGAATGGCAAACGCACGCACTCACATATAAACAAACGCACACCTTTGCCACCCTAGCACTCTCAATCCAGGAGGAAATAATCAGATTTGGTTGCATGTTTTTTTTTTTAAGTTTTGTTTGCTTTTTTTTTATTTCCAGAATTAATGATGGAAAGGAAGAAGAGCCTCAATGCCCCTGGGCAATTTTTCTCCCTCCCCATCTTTAAATCGTTATTAATATGCTAAAGAATTTTTTTTCATTTCATGAAGTGTAAAACATACAGAGAAGCTGGAAGGCTTTGCTGTGTGGATGGAGGTTGCAAAACCCAGCTGATAACTGGGAACTGATCACTCAAAGAAGCTCCATGGAAAGGTTATCCTGTACCAGAAAATGTGCACTTTTGATTAATTCGGCTGCTTTGCAAGTACATTCTGGCAACAGCTTTGTCATGGTGTAGATGAGATCAAGGCTGATCTCTAATCAAGGGGGATTAGAGGCAGGTAGTTGCAGAAGGCCCAGGAGAGAGAGCAAAACAGAGGCCTTGAACTCTCTTCCCCTGCCCGACATTTGGATTCCTCAGAGGGCTGCATTCATACAAATTAATAAAAAATCCTCTTATGGGGTAGTGTTGTCTTCAGATGTTCAGATTCTACCAATCTGCATTCAAATTGACAGAAAACATCCTTCAAAATTTATTTCATACCAAGGGACATTTTAGAATGATTCTCTCCACAATAGCATGAGTTCTTGCATTTGCTATGTGACAAGATAAACAAGGTCTGTATATGAATATTTTCACATTCATGGTTTAGTCTCCAGCAGCCAGCAACTCCAGGCTTCCGTTAAATCTCACACAAAGATAAAAATGTTCTATTGGACTTTCCCAATAGCTGCTAAATGGATTTCTGCTTTGGAGAAATAAACTACTAGACTTTGGAGAAGTCATCTACTTAACTGACTTTCCTGTTTACAAATTTGGTGAAAAATTTGAAAAGGACTTTGTGGTCCTGCTGGTAATAGAGCATGAGCCCCAAATCCCCTTTGGTTGTTTGGGACCATCAGGCCATCAGGGCCACCAGACTCCATAATGTGAGAACCACTATCTGGACTTCTCTATGCAAAACCAGGAATTTCTATCATATATTTGAAGTGCTTTGCATAAATGATTTTGAAAGCTGAGTGTCAATGTTTTGACTGATGAACCTAATCAAATCAAGCACAGCTGAGACGATCCAATCTCTGAATGCAAAACTTTATTGAGTACATCATTTCAGCACTGATGAGGGCAAAACCAGATCTAGCTAATTCCCATGCAAACCCACATAATTAAAGTATAGGATTCTCCCTCCCCTATTAGTGCAGGCCACATTGTCCAATTGAATGTCATTGTATTGTTATGAGAAAAAGTCTTTGGTTTTGGCAAACTTCTGCCACAGCATCCTTGGTTCTCATGCCTTGTCTTCTTGATGTCTGGAGCCTACATTCCATCTCCCCCTTCCCTCCCCTCTGGTTCACTGGCAAGCTGAGAAGTGATAATAGTTGCAACAGCAAAAGCACTGTTCGAACTTGACACTGAGTGCATGATTACAGAAGAAGCCTATTCTACCTTGTTCAGACAAAATCTCTCACAGAGAAATATCTGTGCAAACTCACAAGATTTCTTATTGGACAGAAGTGTCAGAAGAATTTAGCATTTGTTTCAAGAATGTGAGAGGAAAAACCTCTCAGCATATTGCTGCAGCTAATTGATTGATTGGTTTGAACAGTTTGAATGAACCAATCAGAGCACAGCTTCCTGGCTCTGAGATTCCCACACTTTCCAACGGTCAGTTGATCAGTATATAAGCAGCAGCAGAGCACGAGAGCAAAGTTCACTACGGAATTCACTGCAGAGCCCAGCAGAGAGCAGCAGATCATGGCCAGAGACCTCACCTGAGACCTTACTCCAGAGCTGAAGTTGCTACAAAGAGCTGAATCACTGCCTTGCTCCTGAGAAGACTGACAAAGAACGCAGAGAGCCTCCCATGGTTGGAAAGAAGATTAGAGCTAATGGACTTTGCTAAGAGGAGAATCTTTTAGGCTGTTGGTGTCTGTAGGTTTTGTTTTTATCTGTTTTTATTAAACCAAGTAGTTTCTCAAGACTCCTCTGTCAACTTCCATGCTTCAGTGCGTTTGTGTGCATATTGGGTCAGGTCCATTTGAACACAGAACTTTTATTCACAATTGGTAGCAGAGGATGGTTCAATGGACCTGATTCATAGCACAATGCACTAGCATGCTCACCATCAAACCAACGCGACAGGATAAAGTCGAGACCCGGGCCTTTACTAAGAGTAAGCAACTCCAAGGCCGATTGATGAAAGATCAAGCCAGGATGGCCTCAGCTGGAGGACTTCAAGCAATGGTTGTGCAGGAGAGCGAAGAAGCTGTGAGTTTCAAAGCAGATGCCCCAGCTCTCGAGATGCACGTTGCAAAAGGTGATTTTTCCCTGCTTGGAGGAACAGTAGGTGGACGGGCGTCTCCTATGGCATTGAGTGTAAGACTGGTGGGAGAAGATGAAGTGAGGTCAATAATACTTCGAATTCTCAGTCTCTCTACAACGTGTAGAGAGATAGTGCATATCGGGTCATGGTTCATTCGAACACAGAACCTTTCATTCACAAAGAAGCAAATAAATAAGGAAGAGTCAAGAATGACACTTGAGTCAATTCCTGGGTTTCCCCCCCTTCCCCAAGATCCATGAAGGACTCAAATGCCTATTTACTAACACTCAAAGTTTAGGGAACAACATGGTGAACTTGAAGCATTAGTACATGAAGTATATGATATAGTTGCCATTATTGAAACTTGGTGGGACGAAACTCATGACTGGAATGTACTGATGGAAGGATACAAATTATTCAAAAGAAACAGACCTAAGAGGAGGTGGATTTGCATTATATATAAAAGATCACTACATCTCTACAGAAATACACAAAACCAAGGATGAAAACCTCCTAGAATCCATATGGGTCAATATAAAAGGAAAAAAGAATGACATTGCTTATAGGCATATACTACAGGCCACCCAATCAAGCAGAAGAAATAGTCAATATTTTTGCTAAACAATTAACAAATGTATGTAGGAAACATACTACAGTAGTACTGGGAGACTTTAAGTACCCTGATATCAACTAGGAGACAAACTCTGCAGCAAGTGGGAGATCAAACAGGTTCTTAACCAACTTAGCAGACAACTTTGTCATCCAAAAGTTAGAGAAGGGAACTAGAGGAAAAACTATACAGGGCCCAGTTCTTGCTAATAGAGAAGAAGTGATAGAGGGAGTTGAAGTTGTCATAATCTTGGGCAAGAGTCACCACGTCATGCTGAAATTCAATATAATGCAAACAGAAGCAATAGAATCTTAAACTAGTATCTTAAATTTTAGAAGAGCTGATATTAACAAACTCAGAGAGACCCTAAGAAAAATTCCATGGATAAAAATCCTAAAGGGGAAAACAACTCAAGAAGCGTGGGAAACTCTGAAAAATATGATCATAAAAGCCCAGTCCAACACAAAACCACTGAAAAAGAAAAAACCAGAAATCCAAGAAGAAACCAGCATGGCTGTACAAAGATCTCTCTGATAAACTGAAAGACAAAAAGGAGAAGTACAAAAAAGGGAAAGAGGGACACATAACTAAGGCAGAATATCAGCAGATAGCCCGAATCTGCAAAGATGAAGTCAGGGAAGCAAAGGCTCAGAATAAACAAAGACTTGCAACAGAAGTCAAAGATAATAATAGAGGTAATCCCCAGGTTACGAGCGTTCCCTTAGCGAACATTCAAAGTTATGCAGTCAGTGCCCCCTAGTATTTCCGAACAAGGTCCAAAACTACAAATCTTGCAGCACCACGGAAGTTGTTACGCCCTTACAAACACCTGCAGATGCTCTGCAAGATACATCCTGCACGCTGTGGGCCGAAATGGAGTTTCTGAGGGACAGATTTGCCCCTCAGAAGCCCCGTTCGGCCATCCAGAGGCCTCCCCTGGCTCGTTGCTGGCTGAAATGGAGCCTCCAAGGACCAGATCCAGCCCTCTGAGGAGGCATTTGGCCCTCTGAGGGCCTCCCCATAATTACTGTACTTACTTTTCACAAAGCTCCAGAAGAGGCTGACCTACGTGGCAGAGGAGCCAAAGTCTTTTCTTCAGAAGCCCGTGAAGCTGTAAGGTAAGGAAAACAGCTTTCCCCATCTGAATACAAGACTGGCTTCTCTGCCCCGAGGGCCTGTAAGCTTAGTTGGGGCCCAGTGTGGCAGGCGAGGAGCAGCCTCCTGTTTGCTGCTGACTGGCTAGTTCGAATGAGCAGCTTCAGGGATTGGGGCATGGCAGCCAATCAACAAGGGGCTTGCAGTTCAGCTTGATGAGACAAAGGAAGCAAGCTCCTCGTTGATTGTCTGCTGAAGCTGTCCTGAAGCAGGAGGCCTTTTCTACTACCAGAGGCTGAAGTCTCTTATTCAGAAGCTGGCAAAAATTTTTTCCTTAGATTTCACATTCTTACAGCTTTGCCATCATCTGAAGAAAAGACTTTGACTTCTCTTCCAGTGGGTCAGCCTCTTCTGGAACTCTGGAGATCTTCAAAAAGTAAGTAACCCATGGGAAAGGGGGCATAGAGGAGTAAGTGGAAGACCCAGTCTGTGGGGACCCCAGGGGAGTATGAGGTATCTCAGTGGATTGGGGGAGGCCTTGGATGGCCTGCTCCAGCACTAGGCCCTGCAGGCTCTTCCCCACTCTGAGGTACCTCACGTGCATTTAATGACCTGCGCATTGGGTTAACAAATGCATTAGGGAAAGCACACATTCATTTAATGGGATTCAATCAAACAAAATTTCAGGTTATGAATGTAATTGGCAGACTCTATTACATTCATAATTTGAGGATTACCTATAATAAAAAAGTTTCTTTCAACATATAAACAATAAGAAAAAAAGTCAAGTTGGTTCACTAAAGACAGAAGATGGCAAGGAAGCCAGTAGAGAGAAAGCTTAACTTATTCCTCGCATCAATCTTCACACAAAAAGAAACTATAGCCCAACCTATCAAAAAGACAACTGTAAAAGACAGACTAGAAATAAAAATTAAAATAAGGAAGAAAAGAAAAGAACTACTGTCTGCTTTTGATGAATATAAATCACTGGGACTTGATGGATTACATTCCAGAGTTCTGAAGGAGCTGGCAGATGTTATCTCAACATCTAGAAACAAATAAAGTTATGCCTACAAGTCAGCACAGGTTTGTTAAAAACAGAACATGCTAAATCAGTCTTATTTCATTCTTTGACAAAGTGACTAAATTACTAGACTAGAGAAATACTGTGGACATAGTATAGTTAGACTTCATCAAGGCATTCAACAAAGTAGACTACAACCTACCACTTGGTAAACTAGAAAAATGTGGGATAGAGAGCATCATCACTAGATGCATTTGTAACTGGCTGACAAAGTATATCCAATGTGCAGCCTTTAATGGAACTACAACTACATGGAGGGAAGTAAGCAGTGGAGTACCTCAAGATTCTGTTTTAGGCTCAGTATTCTCCAATATCTTCATAAATAACTTAGATGAGGTGATAGATGGGGGACTCCTCAAATTTGCAGATGACGCCAAGCTGGCAGGAATAGCCAACAGCCCAGAAGACAAGCTCAGGATTCAAAAAGATCTTGACAGACTTGAACACTGGGCCTAATTCACAAAATGAAATTCAATGGAGAGAAAAGGTTTTACACTTAGGGAAGAAAAACCAAATGTGAACGGATCTTGGAATTCTAATGGATAGTTACTTAAACATGAGCCAGCAATGTGTTGCAGCTGCCAAAAAAGCCAATGCAATTCTAGGCTGCTTTAACAGAGGGATAGAATCAAGATCATGTGAAGGGTTAGTACCACTTTATGGCTGACAATCTGTACTCAACAAGTAGTCCTTAATGGTACTACTTGGTACTACTACTTCCTACATGGAGGAAGTACCCAGTGGGGCACCACAAAATTCCATCTTAGGCCCAGTACTCTTCAATATCTTCATAACAATATCTTCATAAAGGACTTAGATGAGGGAATAGAAGGGGAACTCATCAAATTTGCCGATGACACTAAGCTGGCAGGAATAGCCAACACCCCAGAAGACAAGCTCAGGATCCAAATAGATCTTGACAGACTTGAACAATGGGCCCTATCCAATAACATGAAATTTAATGTAAAGCAAGGTTTTACACCTAGGCAGGACAAACAAAAGTACAAGTACAGATTAGGTGAAACCTGCTTCAAAAACAGTAACTGTGAGAGGGACCTTGGAGTCCTAGTAGAGGGTCACTTACACCAGAGCCAGCAGTGCGGAGCAGCAACCAAAAATGCTAATACAAGCCTTGGTTGCATAAACAGAGGCATAGAATCAAAATCACATGAAGTAGGGCCTGGTGGCTCAGCAGACTAAAAGCATTGTGATTATCATCTGCTGCTTGCAATTACTGCAAGTTCGAATCTCCCCAGGCTCAAGGTTGACTCAGCCTTCCATCCTTTCTAAGGTAGGTAAATTGAGGACCCAGTTTGTGGGGGCAATAAGCTGACTTTGTATAAAAATATACAAAAGTATGAAGGCTATTGCTTAACGCATTGTAAGCCGCCCTGAGTCTCTGGAGAAAGGCGGCATATAAATCAATTTTTTAAAAAAAGTATTAGTACCGCTTTATAAAGCCTTGGTAAGACCACACTTGGAATACTGCATCCAGTTATGGTCACCAAATTGGAAAAAAAAGATATTGAGACGAGAAAAAGTGCAAAGAAGAGCAACTAAGATGATTAAAGGCCTAAAACATATGAAGAACAGTTGCATGAACTGGGCATGGCCAGACTAGAGAAAAGGACTAGGGGTGACACGATAGCAGTATTCCAGTATTTGAGGGGCTGCCACAAAGAAGGCGGAGTCAGCATTTTCCAAAGCACCAGAAGGCAAGACAAGAAACAATGGATGGAAACTAATCAAGGAAAGAAGCAACCTGGAATCGAGGATAAACTTCCTAATAGTGAGGACAATTAACCAGTGGAACAGAAGTTGCCTTCAGAAGTTGTGGGTGCTCCAAAACGGAAGATTTTTAAGATGAGACTGGACAGCCATTTGTCCAAAATGGTATACAGTCTCCTGCTAGAGCAAGTGGTTGGACCGGAAGATTTCCAAGATCCCTTCCAGCTATGTTCTGATTCCTCCTCATTCACCTTCCCAACTGGACATCCACCGGTAGAACCAGTTGTTAAGTAGTTAAGTAGTTAAGCAGTTTGGAGAAACGGTTGTTAAAAGAAATCTCCTTTTGTTTTTTCCCACTTTAAAAAGTTAATCCTGTAAGGAATTACAACATTCGGTGTTGTTTCCTAGCCTAATCTTTATTGCCCTGCTTACAGAAACTGCCTCTCGGGCAGTATGCCTAGACTTAGTGTCACTTCCGGTTCCGGAGGTTCTCTGAGGTTTTTTTTTTTTGCTTGACTTTCTTAAAGGGGAAGGGTTGTTTTAAGCTTTTTACACCGCTGTTGGGAGGAAATACTCCCCTGTTGGAGTTCTTCCAGCCCTGGTGCAATGATCAGCACTTTGAAGAAATAATTGAATATTTATTTATTTATTTATTTATTTATTTATTTATTTATTTATTTATTTATTTATTTTTATTTCTATACCGCCCTTCTCCCGCAGGACTCAGGGCGGTGCACAGCCAAAATAAAACATCGTATACAAAATTTAAAAAACAATTTAAAAATAATTAAATAATTTTGGCCCAAATAATTTAAAACAACCCAAATTTAAACCGAATCAATTAAAACTGAGAGGACGGGATCAAGCCAGCCCAGCTAGATGGAATAAGTGTGTTTTTAGGGCCTGACGAAAAGTCCAGAGGTCTGATATTGTGCGTATCTCAGGGGGTAGGCCATTCCAGAGGGCTGGTGCCGCCACAGAGAAGGCTCTCCCCCTGGGGGTCACCAGCCGGCACTGTCTGGCCGACGGCACCCTGAGGAGGCCCTCTCTGTGCGAGCGAACTGGCCGGTGGGAGGCTATTGGCGGCAGAAGGCGGTCTCGCAAATACCCCGGCCCTAAGCCATGGAGCGCTTTAAAGGTGATCACCAACACCTTGAAGCGCACCTGGAAGACCACAGGAAGCCAGTGCAGCTCGCGCAGGAGAGGTGTCACATGGGAGCGCCCCGTCGCTCCCATAATCCCCCGCGCAGCCGCATTCTGGACCAACTGCAGCCTCCGGGTGCACCCCAAGGGGAGCCCCATGTAGAGAGCGTTGCAGTAGTCCAGGCAGGAAGTGACGAGTGCTTGAGTGACCGTGCGTAGGGAGTCCCGATCCAGAAAGGGACGCAACTGGCGTATCAGACGAACCTGATAAAAAATCCTCCCGGTCATGGCCGTCAGGTGCTCTTCTAAAGACAGTCGTGAATCCAGGAGGACGGCTAAGTTGCGAGCCCTATCCGTGGGGGCCAATGATTCGCCCCCAATAGCCAGCGATGGCGCCAACTGACTATATCGGGACGCCGGAAGCCACAGCCACTCGGTCTTGGAAGGGTTGAGTCGGAGCCTATTTCTTCCCATCCAGGCCCGCACGGCCTCCAGGCACTGGGACATCACTTCAAGGGCATCGTTGGGGTGGCCTGGGGTGGAGATGTACAGCTGAGTGTCGTCAGCGTACTGATAGAACTCCACCCCAAAGCCACGGATGATCTCGCCCAGCGGCTTCACATAAATGTTGAACAGAAGGGGCGAGAGGACCGACCCTTGTGGCACCCCACAAGCAAGGTGCCTCGAGGTCGACCGCTGCCCGCCTTTCAACACAGATTGCAACCAGTCAGAAAGGTAGGAGGAGAACCACCGCAGAACGGTGCCCCCCAGCCCCTTCAACATGATACCATGGTCGATGGTATCAAAAGCCACTGAGAGATCTAACAGGACCAGGATAGAGGAGCAACCCCTATCCCGAGCCCTCCAGAGATCATCCACCAACGCAACTAATGCCGTTTCCGTGCTGTGCCCAGGCCGGAAGCCGGACTGGAGCGGGTCCAGATAGACAGCTTCATCCAGGTACTGGGGAAGCTGCCGCGCTACCACACTCTCAACAACCTTCGCAACGAAGCGAAGGTTGGAGACTGGACGATAGTTAGCCAAAACAGCCGGATCCAGAGAGGGCTTATTGAGGAGGGGCCTCACCACTGTTTCTTTCAAAGCGGCCAGCAAGACACCCTCACTCAGAGAGGCGTTAACAATCCCCTGGAGCCAGCCTCGTGTAACCTCCCGGGAAGCCAGCACCAACCAGGAGGGACACGGGTCCAATAAACATGTGGTCGCGTTCAGCCGTCCCAGGATCCTGTCCACGTCCTCGAGAGCCACAGGATCAAACTCCTCCCGGATAACATTCTCAAGACCTGCCTCAGTCATCCTGTCTGGACTTACCCAGTCAGAGGCCAGGCTTTCCCGAATCTGAGCGATCTTGTCATGCAGATACTGCACAAAGTCCTCAGCTCGACCCTGCAAGGGATCATCCCGCGCTTCCAGATGGAGGAGGGAGCGGGTCACCCTAAACAGGGTGGCTGGGCGATTATCTGATGACGCGATAAGAGCGGCAAAATAGCTAGATTTCGCTGCTTTTATCGCCACTAGGTAGGTCTTAATATGAGACCTCACCAGTGTTCGGTCGGATTCGGAGCCCCTGGTCCTCCAACTACTCTCCAGGCGTCTTTTCCGGTGCTTCATCTCCCTCAGCTCCTCAGAGAACCAAGGAGCTAGGTGAGTTCGGTGCCGGGTCAGATGCCGCAAAGGCACGACGCGGTCCAAAGCCCCGGTGGCTGCACTGTCCCAGGCGGCCACTAGGTCTTCAGCCGAGTCATGAGCCAGAGTCTCAGGAAATGGCCCAAGCTCCATCTGGAACCTATCAGGATCCATCAGGCACCTAGGGCGGAACCACCTAGTCGGTCCCGCCTCCCTGCAGCGGGGTGCAGCGGTTAGAAAGTCTAGTCGAAGGAGCAAGTGGTCCATTCAAACGTGAGTTGACGTACCCTTTCTGACTTTTGGTCTAAAACTGGTTTTTGGTGAAGTTTAAGTCTGTTCTTCGTGATGTTTAATCCTGTGTTTAGTGATGGGATAATTCTCCCTATTCAGTTTTGTTTGGAAGGAAAAATGTTAATCTCTGTTCCTGAAAAGAAGCAGCTTCGGAAATCTGACTAGTTCTGTGTCTATTTGTTCTGGTAATTGGTTTAACAAGCAACAGATACTCTGTTTGCTCCTTTGCTTCATTCTGGAGAGCTTAAATGACTTCTCTGTTAAAGGGTTTCACTTTATGAGCAAGAGTTGGCTGCTGATAGTTATCATTGCATTTTAACTATTTTAATTGCTCAAGGTGCTCTGGCACCCTCCCTGATTTGTAACTCCAGTTTGCAGGTATTTCTAATCTAATGATTGGTTTTTAGGGCAGTTTTTTGCAAGCAAAGAAGCTTTTTGTATTTTTGTACAGGTAATCCTTGACTTACAACAGTTACAGTGGCACTGGAAAAAGTGACTTATGACCATTTTTCACACTTATGACCATTGCAGCAAACTGTCATTAGGGCAAAGAAGCGATGCCACATGACCACCTGGCCACGCCCACCCAATCACATGAAGCACCGCAGTTGTGAAATGAGTGACACGGTTGTTAAGAATGCTGCAATGGGCATTTATTAATTCAATTTATTAATTCAATTTATTATTAATTCATAAATTAATATTATTAATGGCATAAATGATGACCAGTCAAAAGTGCAAGGAACTGTCAGAAATCACTTTTTTCAGCCCTCTGGGTAGTCCCTATATACATAGCCAGGGCCACCCGGCCACATGATCAGCTAGCCACGCCCACCCAGTCACATGACCTCCAAGCCACGCCCACCCAAATAAGCCACACCCACAGAACTGCAACGGGCATAAATGTGAGGAAGGTCATAAGTGTGAGGACCAGTCAAAAGTGCGAGGACCGGTCAGAAATGACTTTTTTCAGCCCTCTGAGTAGTCCCTATATAGATAGCCAGGGCCACCCGGCCACATGATCAGCTAGCCACGCCCACCCAGTCACATGACCTCCAAGCCACGCCCACCCAAATAAGCCACACCCACAGAACTGGTTGTTTAAAAAATTGAATCCCACCACTGGTCCAATATTATATAAGGAATTTAAAACATGCAGTGGTGGG
Source organism: Pantherophis guttatus (assembly GCF_059756535.1). Classification (NCBI taxonomy): domain Eukaryota; kingdom Metazoa; phylum Chordata; class Lepidosauria; order Squamata; family Colubridae; genus Pantherophis; species Pantherophis guttatus. The sequence continues at coordinate 671,726 of NC_142074.1, forward strand.
ATTCTGCGGGTTCTAGGGGGTTCGGCCGAACCCTTTGTTAAATTGCTGGCTTGCCCCGCCCCTTGCCCTGCCCCTCGGCACTACTATTTATTGCCAATAAATGGGGCGAGCGAACCAGCAATTTAACAAAAGGTTCGGTGTTTTTTTGTAATTTATTGGCCCCGCAGCACACCGAACCGTTTGTTAAATTGATGGCTCGCCCGCCCCTTGCCCCGCCCTGCCTCCCACCCGCGCAGCGCCAGCCTACCGTAGCCAGGGGTAGGCAATTGTGGCTCTTTTACAACCTGTGGACTTCAACTTCCAGAATTCCTGAGACAGCTTGGCTGTCTCAGGAATTCTGGGAGTTGAAGGCCACAGGTTGTAAAAGAGCCACAATTGCCCACCCCTTCCCTAGCCTGAGTTCTGCTGCCTGGGATCCACGTGGGCTGCCACGTGGTTCCCCACCAGCTCCGGATGCAAGAGAGCAGGATGGAGAAAGCAGCTTCCACGCCTTCACTCACCCTCACTCTCTGCTCTGTTGGATTGCTTACCCCGCCCACTCCCAATCTATTGCTGCCTCCGGAGTCCCAGCTGATGGCTAGAGGAAAAAAAACTGTTCAAATTCTTGCCGCGGGGCTTCAAAGGGCCGCCCTATAGCCAGTGGTGGGATTCTGCCGGTTCTAGGAACCGAACCGTTTGTTAAATTGCTGGCTTGCAATTTATTGCCAATAAATAGTGGTGGGCGAGGGACGGGCGAGCCAGCAATTTAACAAAGGGTTTGGTGTTTTTTTGTAATTTTATTGGCCCACGAAGCTTCAGCATAGGCTAATTAGCCCTTGCTTAGACCGGCTCCCAAGTCTCAGCTGATTTGTCTCAGCTGTTTTGCTCAGGGCTCTGCTCCTTGCTGGAGCAATTTTTTTTCCCCTAGCTATCCTGAAAAACGAAACTGAAACTGCTTTGCTGTTGTTGCAAGGTTGGATAATTAGGCAGGCAGATTTCTTTTCTTTTTCCTCACCAAAAAAGGTAGGTGCAAACAATGGGAAATTTAGGGAAAAAGAGGAGAGTTCAAGATTTTAAAACACAAAAGAAAAAAAGCTCTATTTAACTAGGGAATTGTAATAATTGAGATACTATTAATTGTATATTTCTGAAAGCAGAAATTGTTAAGTTGTGGTTTGGAGGAATGTATGGGGAAAATTATTTGGTTTATTATTATTGGTAAATATAATTAATTGATTTGTAAGAAATTGGATTGCATGGAAATAATTGGAATATTCATGTTCATATTTATTAATATACAAAAAAGGTAGTTATATAACTAATTGATTTATATTAAAATGTTGAATTTATATTAAACAACTAATATTACATAATTAACTAATGTGAGGATGGATATAAAAATATATGACAATGGGAAGGGGTATAATATAGAATAGAAGGGAAAAATTGAATTTCATTAAGATTAGAGATAAGGATGAAGGGTAATATTGGTTTTTTACAAAAATAGATGAGGAATAAATATGGCAAAAAGGAAATATAGAAATTGTAAATTTAATTGAAATGACTAAACACTGTTTAAATTTGTGAACCGGCCAAATACTCTGTTCAAAGAAAATACATTGTATGTTTGTATGTGTGTTTCTAATTATTGTTATTTATTCCTATTTGTTCTCTTTTATTCTTTAAAGTTTAACAATTCATTCTTTTATCTTAATATCTTTATATTTGTTTGGGGTTGGCTTTCTTCCTTCATCTTTTTTATTGTACAGCAATCTTTCTCCTCAAATCTACCACCTCTCTCTTTTCTTTCTTTCTTACTTTCTCTTCCTCCCCCTCTTCTTCTTCTCCCTACCTCCTCTTCCTTTCTCCTTCTCCTCCTCTCTTCCTCCCTCTCTTACCGTCACTCCTACTCTAATTTCCCTTCCCTTCCTTCATCCCTCTCTATTGCTGTATCCTTTTATGCATATGGACTACTCAGAGGGCTGAAAAAGTTATTTCTGACTGGTCCTCGCACTTTTGACCAGTCCTCAAACTTACAACTGTCCTCACATTTTACATTTTTGCCCTATCTTGTCACCATGGTGAAGAGTGAAATGAGCAGTTGTGAAATGAGTGACATGGTTGTTAAGAATGCTACAATGGGCATAAATGATGACCAGTCATAAGTGCGAAGACCGGTCAAAAGTGCGAGGACCTGTCAGAAATCACTTTTTTCAGCCCTCTGGGTAGTCCTTTTGTGCATATGGACTACTCAGAGGGCTGAAAAAGTTATTTTTGACCGTTATTCGCACTTTTGACCAGTCCTCGGACTTACGACTGTCCTCACATTTTACGTTTTTGCCCTATCTTGTCACCATGGTGAAGAGAAGCAGTTGTGAAATGAGTGACATGGTTGTTAAGAAAGCTGCATGGGCATAAATGTGAGGATGGTCATAAGTGTGAGGACCGGTCAAAAGTGCGAGGCCCAGTCAGAAATGACTTTTTTCAGCCCTCTGAGTAGTCCCTATGCACATAGCCACGCCCACCCGGTCACATGACCAGCTAGCCATGCCTACACAGTCATGTGACCAGCTAGCCACGCCCACCCAGTCACATGATTGCCAAGCCACACCCCCCCAACTAAGCCATGCCCACAGAACCTGTTGTTAGAAAAATTGCATCCCACCACTGAAAACATGTCTCTCATTAGTTTACTCCTTGGAAACTAGACCTGGCTGCAGCCCTGCAAATAGCAGCCCTTGCATAACTGCTTGTAATTGACATAGGGATTAATTGTTTCCTCAGAGCTAACTGTGAAGGGATCCTACCCTTATGTCCCAGAGAAACCAGGCAGGAAACGGGACTACTTCCTTGTAGGCTACAATAACAGAATCTTGCGAGTCTGAAGGTACAAACTTCCTGCTGTGACTTTAACTGCCCTAACCATTAGGCTGGGTCCTTCCTATGTTTCTTCCTCTAACCCTTAAGCCAGTGGGGGGCTCCTCTCTCCCGTGATTGTCTTCTAAACAGCATTTCTTCCCCTCGTCCCTCAAGGTCATTCTCATACAGCAGCACCCCTTAAGGGCAGCAAACTGCAGAGTAACTTTATTGCCGGCTCTCTCACGTTGGAATCGTGTTCCAGGGAGAGCAAATAATGGTCACGGGTGAAGGATTCCTGCTTGTTACATGTACAGAACAATGTTTGAAAGTCTCAGCTGAAGTTGAAGTGCTGTCTAACAATCCTTCAATTGGAATGAGATAATGTAGAGTGACATTTTGTCTTCCTGTCTCTATCATCATTCTTGAATCACCGCCAAAGCTGTTGGTGTCAGTGGTGGGTTTCAAATTTTTTTACTACCAGTTCTATGGGTGTGGCTTGGTGGGTATGGCATGGCTTGATAGGTGTGGTTTGGTGGGCATGGCAGGGGAAGGATACTGTAAAATCTCCATTCCCACCCCGATCCAGGGAAAGGTTACTGCAAAATCCCCATTTCCTCCCGATCAGCTGGGACTTGGGAGGCAGAGAATAGACGGGGGCGGGGCCAGTCAGAATTTTTACAACCGGTTCTCCAAACTACTCAAAATTTCCGCTACCGGAAAGGGAGGAAGGGAGGGAAGGGAAAGCAGAGTAGGAGAGAAGGTAAGACAAGGGGGAAGAGAGGATGAGAAGGAGAAGGGAAGGGGAAGTAGAGAAGAGAAGAAGAGGATGGAGAAAGAAAGTAGGAAGGGATAGGGAAGAGGGAGAGGGTAGGTTTTGGGAGAAAGATTGCTGTTCAATAAAATTTTCCGCTAACGGTTCTCCAGAACTGATCAGAACCTGCTGAAACCCACCTCTGGTTGGTGTCATCCTTTGTCTTGGCTGGACACCCTTATTAACAAAGTTGGGAAAAATATCTACTAATTTTTGAGATATTAGATTTTTTAATTGTTTAATGGGTTTTAGTCGTAAGGTTCTTAATTTTCGGCCAAAGGGTATAATTCCTTTAAATTTTTAAATTTTGTATTGGATGTTTTTTACTTGGCTGTGCACCACCCTGAGTCCACCAGGAGAAGGGTGGTATACAAATTTAAATAAAATAAATAAATAAATAAATAAATTGTAGTACTGCTACAGCCACAGGATGGGCCTGCCCTTTCTGCTAATCCAGTTGACCAAGTCAGTGGTGGCCCTTTCTCCAGCCTTAGAGGGAACACAAATCCTCCTTTGAGTGAAGCTCAAATCCTAGTGACTACATATTCGATTGGCAACTAGATATGGCGAATGCTTTTGTTGACATCAAATGTCTATGTCTTCAGTGATAAAAGAGCAGAGTGCGGCTTCCTCAGGGATCTATTCTGGAGGGCAGGGGCTATGACCACTTTGCTTCCTTAGACTCAGAAGATGTTTAATTCACGGGATACCACACTACCCAAATGTACTTCACGGGCAGGAAAAAAATGGATAGGTGGTCCCTGGATAACCAGGCCCTCTGCCATGAATGGCTTTATCAATAATCAACACCTTGAATTGCTGTCGGAAGGCAGCTGGCAATCAATGCAATTAGCACAGCAGCAGTGACACATGAGAAGAACGAGAAGGGCCCATAACTGCTGATGTTGCATTTTGAAGCGGCTCTAGCTGTAGATTCCAGATGGTCTTCAAGAGCAGCTCATGTGCAGTGCTTTGCAAAAGTCCAGGGCAATAGGGACTCTCTGAAGGGCTTGAAGACAAGATGCAACTGACTTACAAAATGAGCAAAAACCGTCCTAGCTAGTACTGCCACTTTCTTGTCGAGCAGGAGCTGAGAGTCCAGGAGGACCCCCAAGTTGCAGGCCAATATTGACTGAGAAGTGCAATTCCATCCAAGACGACCAAGATGAAAACATCTCTGAGCCAAGGGCAGAACTGCACTGAAGGTTGTTCCTCCCCATCCACACCCAAATAGCCTCCAGACACTGGGTTGGTACCCTGGCGTCATCTTGCAGCCCAGGATTTAACATTCTGATGATACCAAATCCCAAGCTGACAGATGACCTCACTGAGGAAGGGGACAAAACACTGCAGCACAGTGCCTACCACCCCGAGTCTCTGTAGCTGGTCAATGGCGTTGAAGACCACTGAGTGGGCAATGCATCAAAAACCACTGAGGGCAGACAGATGCACCGCTGCTTTCCTAGCTTCATCAAAGGTCATTGACAAGTGTGACCAATATTGCCTGGGTACTATCCCCTAGTCTGAAATCAGTCAAAATAACCTGCCTCCTCCAAGATCTTCGGAAGCTGCTGATTACTTTCTTCAGAAAGAGAAGATTGGACACCGGACAATATTGCCCAACATGTTGCTTGTCTCTTCAGCACACAGCAGGAACACTGGATAATGTGTATTATTATTAACATACTAAACTGGAGACCTGGCAGTGGGTAGGTTCAGTGGCTCTTTGGGCACTGCATGACCTCCATATGAGCAGGGCCCCAGGAATGCCCTCGTCTCATCCCTTGAGAAGCTTGGTGCCCTTCCCGCCCCAAGCAAAGGTGCCTTCAGGTGCCCTTCACATGGAACCCCCGAACGATCAGCTCAGCTTTGCTGTCACTTTGCGGAAATGCTCCTGAACGGCCCCTCAGGTGAGCCCCTGGGATCAGCAGATCAGGCAGGTTGTCTGAGTAGCAAATGTCCCTTCCAGGCGAGACCAGCCTTGGCTTTGCCAGTTTCCCTTCTTTACACTGATTGCAAATGAGTTGTTTTAGCACAGTTACCGCAGGATTTTGTCCTTAGGAAGATATAAGTTATTATTCAGAATGTAAATATATTCCCTGTCACCTTGAAAAAGAAACGAACCATGCAGAAAAACTAAACCTATTTAGGTCCAGCTGGAAGGGATAAGAAAAGATTCTATTTGTCACCCAGATCCTGTAAAACATATTCTTAAATAACCTACGTAAGCAAATTATTTATTTTCTCTTCAATAAGACTGATTTCCCATAACAGCATCGACTGTTGATAAAATACCTTGAAAATGCTTTTGAAATGCTTCCTCTGCATAAGTTTCTCTCATACTCGTTTTGTCTAGATCAGGAGTCTCCAATCCCCGGGTCCACGGACCAGTACCGGTCCACGGCCTGTTGGGAACTGGGCTGTGGAAGTGGTGGACGGGCGTGCAAAGCTTCATTTGTGCATGTGCGAGATTTAGGTTGCGTGCACCAAACCATCCCCCCCTCCCCCTGGTCCATGGAGCCCGAAAGGATGGCCTAGAATAACCAAGAACCTGTATCAAAAAGTAGAAGCCACACTCCATATGTAGCCAAGAAAGGAATTGTACACATGGATTCAGACAATCAAGGTTTGTTTTTTAAAACTGTATTTGGAGGAACAATAGAATGCAAGGTTACAAAGATCAGAACTGGTTTACAGCATTAAATTTGCCCTCTGTCCAACGACAACTGTTACCTTCTATTAAACACACCACGTACTAATGAAGTCAGAAACAAAAGGCTCATGTTTTGTCTTGTAACATCCTCTCTTTATCAGTTCCCAGTTCTCTCCTGTCTCTTGAGGCTGGGTGTACACCAACTCTCAGGTTTTAGCCTCTGAGCCTGGAGCGGATTGTTTGCCCCGGCCTCATGTCAGTCATCCCAGGACCTGTGGCTGCAGCTGCTTCTGTGGTTGTGCCCAGCATCTCCATAGAAGTGTCTGACACTGAATTACACTTTTGTGTCTAATTCTGACACTAATAAAGTCAATTACAAGTTCTTCTATCAGTGTCAGTAAATAAATGGCTGGTAAATAAATGGCTGCTTCCATCCGCTTTGGCACCCTTAATTAAAGACCACTTCCTGGATATAATGCCATTATTCTCTTTAAGTATGGCCACATTTTGTCATGTAATATACAAAATGCCCAGCAATTGGACTGATCTGCTCGCCCATCCATCCATCCACCCAATCAATCAATCAATCAATCAATCAATCAATCAATCATCATTAGTTTTATGTATGCAATGAATTTATGATCATCGACCATAACAAAGAATCCATCCATCCATTTCATATTCTTTCAATGAATTCTTAGCCTAATGAAATCATTCTTTATCTACTGCTGTCTGATGCATCTGACAGGCAGTTCTGCGCCCGGGAGAGCTGGGTGGCAGTGGTGTATTAACCATTAAGCAGACTAAGCATGTGCTTAGGGCACCAGGCCCAAAGGGGCACCACAAAGTTGAGAAACAACCCCCCCCCATGAAGATTGGTTCTTCATTGAAAGGAGGGGGCCACCAAGATTTGTCAGTGCTTAGGGCACCAGTGAGCCTTAATCCACCACTGCTGAGTGGGCAGCTGTTCTGAGGACAATATTCCAGCTGTTTGGCTGGTATTGATATGTTATAGCATCACAAGCTTATTTGACTGCATTAAGACCATAGAAACCTGTACAAGTCCACCTAGCTCCTGCCCCCTCACAACTCTAGTGCACAGCCATTTGGGTGGTCTCATCTAACAATAATCTATGTATGCAAAGATTTAATTAAAAAATACACAAGCAGATTAACAAATGTAACTTTTTAAAAAAGTGCCACAATTTTTACAGAATTATTTCTGGCTCCAGCTATGCTATCCGCTCCCCCCTCCCCCCCAGGCTCTCCAAGCAAGGAGAAGGGCCTGGTGCCTTGAGCCCCTCTGCTTTCTACACATTCAATGCGGAAACCGTCAACTTCTGCTAAGAATGAAAGGCGTCTCACACAGAAGGACGCGCACTTGACTCTGCCCTGACCTCTGAATGTCCTTCTCTGGCCAAGGGCTCCTTTCCAGCAAGAGAGACAAAGCCCAGGTCCTCCTCTGGCCGCAGCCTGACCCTCCTCCCTCCCTCCCCCGGTGGTTGCAGCATCCTCACAGCCGCAGGTAAGGGAAACAGAAGACCCCCATCGCCTTCAGCCTTCCCGTCCTCAGCCGCAGCTCAGGTTGAGGCTGTGCTGTAAAACCACTCTGAGGCAAAAGAGTTCTCCTCCACTCTCCGAGGAGCTGTGAGCATCGAAAACCTTTAGTGCGATCAAAGGGGAACAGAATCCGGGCCAGGCTCCCCCCAGTGCAAATAATGCAACCAACGGGCTATTCCCCACAACAGAGACCCTCCCTCTCCCCTCTGCTCAGCAGGCCAGGAAATCCATTCGTACCATCAGATTTCCAAGGCTTTTCTGCCTTGGCTAACCCCACAGGCCCTCCATCCCCGCAGCGGCAGGGCAGAAAATGCTGGCCAGGGTGCAGAGGAGGCTCCGTGTGCTCCAGAACAAGAAGGTGACATGTCCAACTGAGTCAGAAATCTGTTTTTCCCACTTTAAATAACATTCTTTGGTACTAACACTACAAAGACATTCTTTCGGTCAAAATTGCAACAAGTGAACACAGAAGCAGCTTAAGCTTTTACAAAGTGCTTCAGACAAAAGAGAACTCAGAGTTCCAGTAAAATTAAGGGACAAGATTGGAAAAAACGTTTTCCCAAAGAAAAGGGGAAAGCATAGATTTAGGCATCTTTAACTATAGAAAATCTAAGATTCTTAAACACATAATCCCACATCAAAAATAAAATACAAGAAACCCCAAATCTGTGATGCACAGCCATTGTCATCAGAATTGTGATGTTGTCAAATGCACAAGTCCCTTCTTTGTGCCATGGGAATGCCCCTTTCCTTCAATTCTCAGCCTTCTTCCTTCTTCCCAGCTGCCAAAGGAACAAGACCAAGTGTGTCCCGGGGGGGAGACCCCATCTGGGGCGAAGGAGCAGGAGGCGGCAGCAGCAGCAGAGAGACCGTCATTCATCCACCCCCCCACCCCCACATTTGTCAGTCCTTTTACAACCCTGTGCGTTTTCAGAGTGATTGGGGTCTGGCAAATAACTTCTCATATCACAAAAGGCAATTTTCATATGGCAGAATAGAATGTACTCACGCCTAAGTACACTTTTTAAAATGCCTAATAATTTTGATGCATAAAATGCACAGTACTAAAAATATGGACTGATGACTATGATTTTGTAAATGCTTTTCATAATTCATAAGCTTCCCCCACCGCCAATTCCCTTATACTGCTGCAGCAGTAGCCCACCGTAAATAAACTGAAGAAAGTAAATATTTAACTCCCGGCCACCACTAATCCATTCTCCAATATTTACATGACATTCATTAAAAAGGATTTGAAAGGATCTTCCAGAAATGGTCAGAAGATGAAGCTTCTCCTGGACCTGATGCACATCAGAAGATTATCTTGATGCTGAAGAGGCGGAGGAGAAATCAAGCTGCTGGATGACAGGTTACTGCAACCGTAAATGAGTCATCCTGGAGTACTTGAAGATCTAGCAGGTTCACTGTGGTATCAAAAACACGAAGCAGCCATGCTAGATTGCAGAGGCCTGCCAGCGGTGGCACTTTGGTTGCGCGCGGATCTTGAAGATGTCAGAGGAGGAACTCTGCCCTTTTGCAACAGCTTAGCATGAAGGATGCATGTTGCCCTTGAATTTCAAGATTTTCAGAAGATTTGAGTATGGGAGGAAAATACCCTGAAACCAAGTACAGCATGCATGCACACTGGAATGCCACGGACACAGTTCCCCACCGCCAGCTCTGTGGAAGGCACATCACAAGTACGATGCAGTGGAGGGAAGTTGAATCAACACACTGATCTGAGCCATTTGGGCTCGTCAACTACAGAAGGGCTTTCAGCGTTTCTGCCCAACTTTTGATGGCCTTATCTTCACTCATTTATAGGGGCGTCTGAGGCAATATTTCTAAAATGAATAATGAAATTATATTGAGTCTACAGGGAAGGATGGTTAAGAGTGCAATTCATCTAGTTTGATGTATGTGGGAGGAGGAGGTTTTCAAACCAAGCACCCAAAATGTAGATTCTTGTCTTAAAAAAGAACTTCATTGTTTTTTTTCAAAAAAATCTCTTGAGACAGCATGAAGAAGGTTCAGGAAAGCCCAAATATCCGCAGCATTGTCACTGTTGCTCTAAGAACGAGAGGAGAGGGAACCTCAGTACAGAAAACAGGAACATATTTCAATGGTTCCATCTAATTATTGTTGTTAACGATCCGAAAATTAAAAAGCAGCTAAAATAGATTTATTTTAGGAATGCAAGGCACAGCATCACTCAAAAGCAAAAGCTAATTCAATGGATTGCTATTTTATTGTTCTTGTTTCTGCAGAGATGAAACGGAATGCTGGTCGTTTTAACTGCGTTGCTAGAAATGTAACCTTGTTTTTCCTTTGGCTGAAGCTTGGACTGTGCAGGATCCATCAAAGACACAACAGCAGCCAGGTAATTAATGATCTTAAGCATCAGGTCAAAGTGACCCAAGGTGGGCAAGTTTTAAACTCCGAGCAAGACATCTTGAAATCACAGCAGATGAAAAATCAAGCCGGGCCTCAGGAGGTTCTCCAAATGTTTGAGCCGAATTTCATCTTTGTTATTCTCAGTAGATGTCACCTTGTGCTAAAAAGTGGTACCTAACAGGAAAACCAATCAAGATAACGTTCTCATTGCAACCATGGGCTTTTCATACACTCACTGATGATATCCAAGGGCATGTCTTGAATTTTCTTTTCCCAGGTGTATTTTTTTCCTGAAAAGCAAAATAAAACAAAAAAACCCTAATTCACCCATATGGCTTCTCTGAATCTTTGGCTACCAGCTCATGGGATTTCCTGGTAAGTGATACCACGGTGCAGCTAGGTTAGAAAAAAGGGACTTTGTTTCCCATAAAAAAGAGGTATAATTTTGGGAGGATGGTTTCCTTATCTCCTTTGATAAGGCAGTTTCTCCTATTGTTCAACAGAAATTTCAGAAAGGAAAAGGGGCTCCTTCGTCATTTTCTTGCAGTTTAACACATCATGAACCCAAGTGAAGTTTGGAAGAAATTCTCCTGGGCTGGGCTAGGACGATGCTGACGGATGTTCCCAGGAAGGATCACCGAGTTGTATGATTTCTGAGACTGTTCCCTGCCATACATCAAAAAGCAAGTGACCCAAGGAAGTGAAATGAATGGCATGCAACGAGAGGCAGAGCTCAGATGAGGCTAACAGAGAGCGGGAGAGCGCGGGAAGTTGCGGGAAGGGGGAAAGAATACAACTGAGAATTAAAGGGAGGGAGGGAGGGAGGGTGAGTGAGTGTTCATGAAAAGGTAAAAAAACTCACAACTGGAATGTGTTCACATTCACTGGGCAAATGTTTTTACTTCTGGCTCATGGTCCACAGAAGAAGAAAGATGAAGTAGTACTAGCTACAAAAAAGCCCCATCATCTCTGGGTGTTGGGAAAACTTCCAGCCCTTCTTATTCCTCGTAAGAACCACTGCATGTGTTAGGGAGCTGCGGCTGCGAGGGTCTCCAGAGTGGTCTTCTGCCACAGCCACTGCCACAGGCGACTCCCGGCTCCTCGGCTCTGTCCCAGAGAGAAAACCAAGCTGAAGGTCTGAGTGCTGGGAACCCAATGGCTGTCGGTGGTCTCCTGCTCAAGCAGGGGGTTGGACTAGAAGACCTCCACGCTCCCTTCCAACCCTGTTATTCTGTGTGCATAGTTGTCTTGAGCCTGACTGTATGTGGAAATAAAGCCCCGTCTGAAACCAAAGTCTAGCAGGCGCACAGATCGTGTGTATCAACTACGTTCCCTTTGTCTGCTCTGGAGTTTACATCGCTCGTTATTTCCAGGGACCCTTCAGACCTTTTCTCAGAGAGATGAAAAAGAGGCTTCACGAACTGCTAAAACAAACCCAAAATACCCCCCCCCCAAATCCAGCTTGAAAGCCTTCCCTTCTCCCCAGCATTTAATGACCTGCTTCCATCGGTTAGAAAACAGATGGCAGCAGGAAGCGGCTATGGACACTTCCCTTGGTGCAGAGGGCCACCAAAGCCACGGTGGGGAATGCACAAGCACAAGAATGTAAACGGTGCCGCCAGGCACCACGCCACAAAACCGAAAGAGGAAGTTCACGCACACAGTGAGCCACTGAAGCAGGCAAGTCTCCAGGCAGATCTCTCAAGGTGAAGGCAGTTCAAGGAAAAGCAGAAAACAGAAACCTGAAAGGGGGCCCAGCAAAGAGTTCTTTGTGGTTACTGTGCACCTTTGAGGACACACAGCGTGCCAAGGCACTGCAGTGCAGGAGTCCAGGGACCCGAGGAAAGGAGGCCGTCCGCTGCTCGCCATCACTGGGTGTGGAAGTAGATGGGTTTCACTTTCCCAGAAAGGATCTTGGGGACCTGCACCGAGATGATCTCAGCCATCATTTCAGGGTAGTCGACGCTCACCATGTGTGACTTCACCAAGAGGTCAAATGTAAACTGATGCAGTTCTCTGGCAATCTAGAGGAGGAAAAGGGAGGTTTGTCACAGGGAGGAACTCTTGTCTTGCTCAGCAAGTCCTTCCAGAGGACCTTCTGCCCTGAGGGTCACCATCTGCACTCTGGAGGACGGGGGAGCGGTTCCAAAAGAGAGAAGTTTGGGGTTGCTTCAAAGGGAAGGGGGAAGGATACTCGGGAGTCCCGCATATCCCATTGTCCTAGCTGGACTTGTGTTGTAAGGGCATTTTATTCTCCCGCAACCAGAAAATGCACAATGTTCTGCAAGGTGTGACTTTGTGTTTTGTTTTGCTGGAGCTTCTAGAGCTATCCCTGGCAAGTGGTGACCCCCCCTCCTTCTTCTCCTCAGCTGAGCCCAACATCAAGGCAAGAGCTCGTCTTCAGATAGAAGGGCTCCGTGGCCAAGGGCTGCCCCAGAATGCAGCCCAACATGATGATGTCCATGGAAGAGGAGGTGCTGCCGGACGTCCCATCTGGTCCCTCTCAAAGCTGAAGGGCCTCTTACTTGCTCCTGCTTAACTCTGCCTTCCTCCCACTCCCCGTCTCAAATTCAGATGGAATTTTCTCTTCTTCCCTAAACCCCGCATAAAACGCCTCCCTCCTTACTTCCCCACCATCCCATCCACACACCACTCTCTGAAATATTAACGTGGAAGAATTCCAGATGTTTTACGCTGGCTTTGAGGCTGAATGCTCCTGCAGCCTTTTGTAAGCTATGGAAAAGTGACCAGACCATCTGATTGGTGGAGAGCTCCTTTAAGGAGGTGTTGATGGGTGTGGCACACATGGACAGCCCAGATTGGAATCCAGATCCAGTAAGGCACAGATCCCTAACTGGAATCATTTTTGGCTTTTCAAACAACAGTTCTCTGCTTTAAGGCTCAGCCGCTTCCCTCACTCCTTGTTTTTTTTTAATCAGACAACTCTTGCCATACCATTCATTTGTCATTTCTTGTTCTCTTTCCATCTGCTGCATGGAGGCACCAACTGTCCTCTGTGGGGCCTGCAGCGGGAAATGCTCCAGGTACCCCCTCCCAAACATAACGGTAGCTAGGGATCCAACAGCGTCCCCTGTTCCAATCCTACAGAAACTTAGCGGATGGAGCTTCCCCAAGAAGCCTCCCTGGCAGGGACCATCTGAAGAGGACCGAGGGAACTTGGCTCTGAGCCAAAGAAACAACACTGAGCAAGAATTAAGGAGAGGGAGAAACTCCCCCCCCCAAGCTGCACATGGCTGTTGAGTGGTGGGCCAGAAGCCCCGGTCCAGAAAGACAGAACAGTAATTAAACTTCCTTTTAAATTTGATTTAGTTAATACTAATACAGCAACAACTTTGTCTACAATGTTTAAAGATGCATAGAAATTTATATGTACGCTTTTGGAGCTCTCGGGGTGGGGGGAAGGGGCTGAGCCCAAGGATTTTGAGGCTGCTTGCAGCTCTGGGGCTTGAGGTTGTGTACCACTGTGCAGGGTCCACAAATCTGGAGGGCCCCCTAACTGGGGAGCTCCTATAAAAGAAACAGATGAATTATATTTACAATATAATTGTTCACCTCTCTGTGGCAAACGCCTTTATGCAAGTCCCCTTGCTCTTTTTCAAAAGTGATCCTGCAAGATTCTGTGACTTCTTGGGCTTTGAGTTTCCTCTTTTTGAAGCCCTTTTTGGTCTGAGCAGACCTTGCCCTGCACCCCAAGGTCCTTGGCCAACTCTCCCACTTTCACACTTACCGGCTGCACAGAGTCCAGGAGCTTGGTGAGCTGATAGAAGCGACGCGAACAAGACGTGGGGTTCTTCCTTTTGCAAGCAATGATCCGGTCAAGCTCCTTGATGTAGTTCATCCGGAGCTCATCAAAGAATTTCTGATTCTTCAGGCCATCCACTGGAACTGATGCAGAATTTATTTATTTATTTATTTATTTATTTATTAATTAATTTAATTTGTATACCGCCCTTCTCCCAGAAGGGACTCAGGGTGGTGAACAGCCAAAATTAAAAAACATACAAATGCAAAAGTTAAGATAATTAAAAAGAATTAAATCATTAAATCAAAAGACGCCGGAAAAGACGCCTGGAGAGTAGTTGGAGGACCAGCCGCTCCGAATCTGACCGAACACTGGTGAGGTCTCATATTAAGACCTACCTAGTGGCGATAAAAGCGGCGAAAACTAGCTATTTTGCCGCTCTTATCGCGTCATCAGATAATAGCCCGGCCACCCTGTTTAGGGTGACCCGCTCCCTCCTCCATCTGGAAGCGCGGGATGATCCCTTGCAGGGTCGAGCTGAGGACTTTGTGCAGTATCTGCATGACAAGATCGCTCAGATTCGGGAAAGCCTGGCCTCTGACTGGGTAAGTCCAGACGGGATGACTGAGGCAGGTCTTGAGAATGTTATCCGGGAGGAGTTTGATCCTGTGGCTCCCGAGGACGTGGACAGGATCCTGGGACGGCTGAACGCGACCACATGTTTATTGGACCCGTGTCCCTCCTGGTTGGTGCTGGCTTCCCAGGAGGTTACACGAGGCTGGCTCCAGGGGATTGTTAACGCCTCTCTGAGTGAGGGTGTCTTGCCGGCCGCTTTGAAAGAAACAGTGGTGAGGCCCCTCCTCAAGAAGCCCTCTCTGGATCCGGCTGTTTTTGGCTAACTATCGTCCAGTCTCCAACCTTCGCTTCGTTGCGAAGGTTGTTGAGAGTGTGGTGGCGCAACAGCTTCCCCGGTACCTGGATGAAGCTGTCTATCTAGACCCGCTCCAGTCCGGCTTCCGGCCTGGGCACAGCACGGAAACGGCATTGGTCGCATTGGTGGATGATCTCTGGAGGGCCCGGGATAGGGGTTCTCCTCTATCCTGGTCCTGTTAGACCTCTCAGCAGCTTTTGATACCATCGACCATGGTATCATGTTGCACCGGTTGGCGGGGTTGGGGGTGGGAGGCACCGTTCTGCGGTGGTTCTCCTCCTACCTCTCTGACCGGTCGCAATCTGTGTTGACAGGGGGGCAGCGGTTGACCCCGAGGCACCTGGCTTGTGGGGTGCCACAAGGGTCGGTCCTCTCGCCCCTTCTGTTCAACATTTATGTAAAGCCGCTGGGTGAGATCATCCGTGGCTTCGGGGTGGAGTTCCACCAGTACGCTGATGACACCCAGCTGTACATCTCCACCCCAGGCCACCCCAATGATGCCCTTGAAGTGATGTCCCAGTGCCTGGAGGCCGTGCGGGTCTGGATGGGGAGAAACAGGCTCCGACTCAACCCCTCCAAGACCGAGTGGCTGTGGCTTCCGGCGTCCCGATATAGCCAGCTGATGCCAACGCTGGCTATTGGGGGTGAATCACTCGCCCCCACGGAGAGGGCTGGTAACTTGGGCGTCCTCCTGGACGCACGGCTGTCTTTAGAAGATCATCTGACGGCTGTGGCCAGGGGGACTTTTTATCAGGTTCGCCTGATACGCCAGTTGCGCCCCTTTCTAGATCGGGACTCCCTACGCACAGTCACCCAGGCACTCGTCACTTCCCGCCTGGACTACTGCAACGCTCTCTACATGGGGCTTCCCCTGGGGTGCACCCGGAGGCTCCAGCTGGTCCAGAACGCGGCCGCGCGGGGGATTATGGGAGCGACGAGGCGCTCCCATGTGACACCTCTCCTGCGCGAGCTGCACTGGCTCCCGGTGGTCTTCCGGGTGCGCTTCAAGGTGTTGGTGACCACCTTTAAAGCGCTCCATGGCTTAGGGCCGGGGTACTTACGAGACCGCCTTCTGCCACCAATAGCCTCCCACCGGCCAGTACGCTCACACAGAGCGGGCCTCCTCAGGGTGCCGTCCGCCAGACAATGTCGGCTGGCGACCCCCAGGGGAAGAGCCTTCTCTGTGGCGGCGCCCACCCTCTGGAACAACCTCCCCCCAGAGATACGTACAATAACAGACCTCCGGAGTTTTCGTCGGGCCCTGAAAACCCATTTATTTCAGCTAGCTGGGCTGGCTTGAGTTAAATTTTAAACTGATTTTAAATTGGAATTTTTTAATTACGGCCAGAATATTTAATTATTTTAAACAGTTTTTAGATTTTGTATTTTGTATGTCTTGTTTTTACTTTGGCTGTTCACCGCCCTGAGTCCTATATTGGAGAAGGGCGGTATAGAAATTTAAACAAATAAATAAATAAATAACTGGCTACCCAATTTAAAACCCCAAATCCATAAAATTTAAAATCCCAATTAAAAACCATTTAGGCTAGGCCGGCTTGATGAAATAAAAACGTCTTCAGGGCTTTACGGAAGGTCCGGAGGTCCGGGATTAATCGTATTCCAGGAGGCAGCTCATTCCACAGGGCGGGTGCCCCCACAGAAAAGGCTCGCCCCCTGGGGGCCGCCAGCCGACATTGCCTGACCGACGGCACCCCGAGGAGGCCCTCTCTGTGAGAGCGTATTGGCCGGTGGGAGGTTATCGGTAGCAGCAGGCGGTCTCGCAAATACCTTGGCCCTAAGCCATGGAGCGCTTTAAAGATGAGAACCAACACCTTAAAGCGCACCCGGAAGACCACCGGGAGCCAATGCAGCTCGCGCAGGAGAGGTGTTATGTGGGAGCGCCACGTCGCTCCCATAATAAGGAGAGGCAATAAATAAGGAGAGGCAATAAAAGCAGGCAAAGGGAAGAGCCTGAGGGGGGAGGCGAAGGAGTCTCCTCACTTACAAAGGCGCAACCAACAGCAGGGCAGCTGCCACAGAGAACAAAGACTGTTTCTTCTCCAAGCAGAGTTGGAAGGGATTTTGGGGGTTGCCTAGTCCAACCCCCCCTGTACTAGCAGGAGACCCCAGACCCTTTCGGACAAA
Organism: Pantherophis guttatus; assembly: GCF_059756535.1. Taxonomy (NCBI): domain Eukaryota; kingdom Metazoa; phylum Chordata; class Lepidosauria; order Squamata; family Colubridae; genus Pantherophis; species Pantherophis guttatus. The sequence goes on from NC_142074.1 coordinate 688,821, forward strand.
TGGCTGTCCAGGCTCTTCTTAAAAGCCTCCAGTGATGGAGCAGCCACAACCTCTGAAGCAGGGGTGAAGTGTAAAATTTGTTACTACTGGTTCTGTGGGCGTGGCTTGGTGGTGGTGGGGTAATGTGACTGGGTGGGCGTGGCCAACTTTTTTTTTTTTTAACTTTTCAAAGCATTTTTTCTGCAAATGCAAAAAAATGCTTTGAAAGCCTCTGCCAATCAGGCAACACAGCTGGGATCGTCAGAGCCTTTTCAAAGCATTTTTTAAACCACCTCTTCCGCGGAAGAGGTTGCAGAAAAAAAGCTTTAAAAGCCTCTCTGACGATCCCAGCTGAGCCACGCGATCATCAGAGGCTTTTTTTTTTTACTTTTAAAAGCATTTTTTCCACGGAAGAAGTTGTAGAAAAAATGCTTTTAAAAGAAAAAAAAAGCCTCTGATGATCGCGTGGCTCAGCTGGGCATGGTGGAGGGGGGGAGGGCGCAGGGATTTTTGCTACCGGTTCTCCGAACCACCTGCTGCCATCGTTACCGGATCAAGCGATCCGGTCCGAACCGGGAGCATTTCACTCCTGCTCTGAAGGCAACATGTTCCAGTAGTTAATTAAGGGACCTTGGAGATCTCCTGTTCAAGCAGGAGACCCTCTACCATTTCAGACGGGTGGCTGTCCAGTCGTTCACTTGTTAATTGTTCTCACTGTTAGGAAGTTTCTCCTTAATTCCAGGTTGCCTCTCTCCTTAATCACCTTCCATCCATTGCTTCTTGTCTTGCCTTCTGGTGCTTTGGAGAATAAGTTGTTCCCCTCTTCTTTGTGGCAATCCCTTCAGATATTGGTAGGCTGCTCTCATGCCTCTCCTAATCCTCCTTTTCACTAGACTAGGCAAACCCAATTCCTGAAACCCTTCTTCCTATCTTTTAGCCTGATAAAGCTTATTTGGAGGCTGTAGTTTCTTAAAGAAGGCATACCCATTAGCACCGTGGATCTCATCTACCATGGATCATTTACAGAAACAAACAAAAAAGAGGTGGAGAATCTGAAAAAGTGCAGAGAGCAACAAAGTTAATTAGGCTAAAACATATGAAGAACGGTTGCAGGAATTGGGAAATGGGAATGTCTAGTTTGATGAAAAGAAGGAAACAGGTGTGAACAACCTATTCTTCCAGATACCTGAGGGCAGGACCAGAAGTAATGGGTAGCAAATCATGAAAGAGAGATCCAACCTAGAACTAAGGAGAAATTTCCTGAGAACAATTAACCTGTGGAACGGTTAATTCCTACCCCCAGAAGTTGTGGGTGGGGGGTGAGATCCGGAAGCGGCGCGGCGGTACTGGATGGGAAAATGTCGGGCTATGATGAGCTCAGCAAAATCCAGACAGATGAACCATCACCGGGGGGTCTTCGGAGGGACAGCAAAGAAAGAGAGGCAGCTCAGTGTCTAAAGAGGGACAGGCAAGTCCCTTGGATAGCCTGAGAAACTCTCTTTGAGCTGGTGATGGGGGGCGGCGATCAGAGTGAATCGCCGTGAAGCTGGAGCCTCTGGAGCAAATGATGTACAGGTGGGAAGATTTGGACAGAGTGCTGATGCTGGGTGAGTGATCGGCTAACCCACAGACAATAAAAAGAAAATTCTAAATATTTTTAGCTACTAAACTATTACTAAAATTACCCCGGCGTGGAAATTGCGGCTAAATAGCAGCGGGGAGATGACGATGGAAAGAGAAAGTGAGAATGACAAGCGCGCCATAGAAGAACCCAAATAAAGAATTAAAAGTGATTGACAAATGTAAATGTAAATCTGGAACTTGGATTCAATTTGGATTGGATTATAAACTGATGGGTAATATATAAAGGTGAAAGAAGATGTGAAAACTGGATTTTTTCTCTTTTATGACTTGGTAAACAGGGATGTGAATTACAAATAATAGGAGCCTGAGTGGCATAGGAGGCTAATGCCTCCTAAGGCAGCATTTAACATCCAGCTGCCTGCAATTACTGCAGGTTCGAATCTCGCCAGGCTCAAGGTCGACTCAGCCTTCCATCCTTTCTAAGGTAGGTAAATTGAGGACCCAGTTTGTGGGAGCAATAAGCTGACTTTGTATAAATATACAAAAATATGAAGGCTATTGCTTAACGCATTGTAAGCCGCTCTGAGTCTCCGGAGAAGGGCGGCATATAAATCAAATTTAAAAAAAAAAATTAGATGAGTGGAACTGTGGATTATAGAGAGACATCTGCAGGAGAAGGAAGAGCATGACATGGAATTGTTTTAATTTTAAAACCTTGAACTTTTTAAAAAAGATAACTGGCGAGAACTAAGGAGGATACGTTTTGCCTACAAGAGGGCAGACTTTGATGATTATAAAAGAAGGACCTTAATGTGATTTAAAACTGGAATAATTCAACCTGGAAAGAATAAAATGGAACAGGAACTTAATGAACTGATAAAGACGATGTGTTTGGAAATAAAATACATGATTATAAATTTGCATGGAAAATTGAAATCTGAGGAGGCAAAGACAGAGCTAGAATGCACTGAAGATGAAAAGGAAATGACTAACGAGAAACAAGAAAGAGAGATGGATAATAAAGAAGACAAAGACAAAGAGACTGACTATGGAAAATTAAACAATTGTAATATTAAATATGGACAAAAAGAAAAGAAACAAAGAAGGAAAAGAGAGTGAAACAGGGAAAATACAAAAAACTTAAATGATTACACTGAGACTAACAGTGGAAAGATAAGAAAGAGGGAAAAGAGATGGAAAATAATAAGAAGTAAAGAACAAAATAAAAGATTTTATGGTTTTAAAATACAAAATAAGCATATTGGGATTAACAATGAAAAGACACAAAAAAGGAAAGCGAAAGGAGAAACAATGGGAAATATAGGGCAGAATAAGAGAGTGCAGAACATTAAAATACAAAAGAAAGGAAGAAAAAGGGAAAACAAAAGGAAAAGAAGGAAAAGAGGCTAGAGAAGAAAAAATATTAAAAATATAAATGATTACACTGGGATTTACAGTAGAAATATAAGAAAGAGGGAAAAGGGATGGAAAATAATGGGAAATAAAGGGCAAAGATTTCATGATTTTAAGATACAAAATATTAATAAGGAAAAGATATGAAAAAGGAAAAGAAAAGTAGAAACAAAGGAAAAATTGTAATAAATGTCACATGCTCAATAATATTGGAGGTTTACAGAATGATAAGTTTTAACAATATGAATAAACCAGTTGAGGGAAATGTAATATTTGGAATATTCCAAACTATATATTTGAAACATAATTAAAGAGAGAAGACAAATTAAGAATATTTTAAGAACTAATTGGATTGGGTAAAATGAGAAAGGATTAAGATGCACTTTATAAATATATATTTGAGTAAGTGGAAATATATTGTTAAAATGTTTTGAGAAATATATTTAATGATTGAAATTGAATGTAAAACTGAATGAAATTGAAATGATAAAAATGATTTAAATGTTATACTTGCAAGAAGTAAAGCAGAAAAAATATATTGGTAAAAGTAAAAAAGATAAGAGATTAGAAAAGTGTTTGAGTAAAGATTTGAAGGAAAAAAGAGAATAAGATGAAATATATTGTTAGTAATTAAAAAGATAAGGGATCGGGGCTGCCTGAACTCCACAATGGAAAACATTAAATTGAAAATGAATACAGCAATAGAGAGAGATGAAGGAATTGGAGGGGAGCAGGAAGGAGGGAGAGGGATGGAAGAGTAAGGAGGAAGGAAGGGATGGGAAAGCAGAGTAGGAGAGAAGGTAAGACAGGGGGGAAGAGAGGAGGAGAAGGAAAAGGGAAAGGGAAGTAGAGAAGAGAAGAAGAAGGTGGGGAAAGAAAGTTGGAAGGAGAAGAGGGAGAGGCTAGGTTTGAGGAGAAAGATTGCTATGCAATAAAAAAAGAAGATGAAGTGGAAGAAAGGCAGCTCTGAACAAACAAATATAAATATATTAGTAAAAAGAATGAATTGTTAAAGAATAAAAGAGGACAAATATGTACAAATAGTAAAGTTAGAATTTAGGGATAAATGAAGAAGGTGTTTATATATGCAAGTATAGAAATATTGAGGTATATTCCAAAAAAAAAAGGAAAGGGGGGAAGACGATATTGACAAAAATTGTACTTGAGTAAAATGTATTTGAATTTGACTAATTGTATAAGATAAGAAATGACCAACACTCTGTTCAAAAAAATAGAGAAAGATGTGGGTGAAGGTGGGAGAGGAGAAAAGAAAAAACCAATAAAACTTGTTTATCTATCTAGAAGTTGTGGGCGTGCCTTCACTGGAGATTTCCAAGCAGAGACTGGACAGCCATTTGTCCAGCATGGTACAGGATCTCCTGCTGGAGCAGGCGGTTGATCTAATACAATCGGGGCCACCGAGGGAAGTTCAGAGAAATGCTGCTTCCCAAGGCATCCAAAGGCCAGACAAGGAACAATGGATGGAAACTGAACAAGGAGAGATTCAGCCTTCCTGACCGTGAGAACAATCAACCCATGGAACAGAAGCTGCCTTCAGAAGCTTTCAAGAAGAGACTGGACGGCCATCTGTCAGAAACAGTGTAGGGTCTCCTGCTTGGGCAGGGGGTTGGACTAGATGACCTCCAAGGTCCCTTCCAGCTCTGTTAATCTGAATCTAATCTGAATAAAAGACCTCCAAGGTCCCTTGCAACCCTGCTATTTTACGTTTTGTTCTAAGTACAAAGACAGGTAGATGACAAATGCTACAGCTTACTAATACTGAAGAGGAGCAGAGCCTTCATGCAGAGAAATTCTTGAGGAGTAATCTGAAGCCATCCAAATTCTTGAGAGAGATGCCGCATCCTGACACATTGGCTGTACATTCTGGATTTGTGCATCCGGTACCTGGGAGAAGAAAAGAAGAAAGACATAGAGAGAATCAGCTGACAAAGCCTGCCTCTCTTCCAGAACCAAATTCCACACATTTCACTATTTGAGAAATTTCTCATTGTTACCATTTTAGTCTTGATGGCAGCTTAGTATTTCTTGCCATCCAATGCAAGTCCTCTGAAGGGTGCAAGTTGATCTTAGCCCCAAGCTCTGACCCAGTTCAGCCCCCTTCCGTCACTCTGCAAAATCCCAGCAGCCCCTCCCTGGGATTTCTGTCATTTCATATGAGAAAGCTTATAGCAAGGAAACACTGACATGCCCCACTGGGAAATCGGTACCAAAGCAGCCCCCCCGCCCCCCCACCCCCCCCAGGAGGAGTTTCCGTCTTCAAGCTGCAGTTAATTCCTGCTGGTCTTACTACACACTGAGCCATGTTACATCTCCACCATCAACTTTTGCTGAGTAAGGTTGAGCATCTGGGTTATAAATACGCGTCTGTCTCCAAGGAATGAAAAGATGGATGAGGAGATGTGGAATCTGCCAACTATAGAGACCCCTGGATGCCTGAAGAGCACTCAATCGATTTGCATGCCCACCTGGACATCTGAGATTCCACAGAAGTTTCCCTTCTGCTTCCTCTCAGATCAGAAATAGGTCTGAACTCATCTCAAAGAGACACCAAGTCACGATGGACAAAGGTCATGGAGAAAACTGTCATATGCTGCTTCTGCCTGTGATGAGTCAAGAAGGAACTTTCCTGATATGGAGATGGCATATCTTCTTCATGTATGTATGTAAGGTCAGGAGGTTATAGGAAGAAAACACTGACCAAGGAAGGAACAAACAGATCCAAGATTGCCTGATGCCAATTGTGCAAGCAGGGCACAATTTTTAGGGCTAGGGCTACCATCACTTTTAAAAAATATTTCATAAAGAACCAGAATTTTTGGCAAGAAAACTATGCCCATATTTATGCACAACACAGGAAACGAAAAACATCTCCAAAAATATAGAACCCAGAATGCTGAAATTTGTGTCTAATATCAAAAAACGGGGAAAGAAAGCTAGAATCCAACTGATGTTGCAGAAATAATGTGGTTTCTGCTAAGAAAAACCTGTTGGAAATCCATGGAATTATCCATGGATAATCCATGGAAAACGCTTGGGTCAGGACAGCTACATGTCAGGTGGTATATGGCTTTACAGAACTTTGATCCTCCCAGGTGGCATCTGAAGCATCAGCATTTTATGCCAGAGATCAACAAAAGATGGAATATTTCAAAGGATGCACAAACATGAGGAAAGGACCAGTATTTGCCCACTTGAGAAAATATAGCATACGCCTGGAAAATACATATTCAGTTTACACTTAAACATTTAAAGTTACCTAGAATTCATATTGTGCGGCCCCACATTTTGCCTTTTGACTCTTGTGCAAATGTAATCTCAGCCAATCTCAATGACATTGCACTCAAGGAATCAAAACCTTAAACATCTGCCTGAAAGAAGTCAAGCAGACACAGTTTGAGCTCAAAAAGTTTGACCTTGCACAAACTTCCTTTCTTCCTTTTCACTGAAAAGGCCTTGTGGCTCATTTGCCCTGCCGGGCCTGAAGAAAGGAGAGGGTTTCGACACTTTCCACTTTCTTCAGCTTTATACATTAATCAAGTCTAACATGAAACAGAGGAAACATACTCATTGAAGACCAAATCTGGAGCAAAATAAAGCATCCGGGAATTCACATTGGTGAAGGATCTCCATCCCATGGCAAAAATCATCAAGCCCATCCAGGAGTACTGAATGATGGCCATCTGGTCATCTACATGCAGGTTGCGGAACCCTGGGAAGAAAAGTCAGAAAGGTTGAGTCAGCTGGAGGCAAAGCTCTTCCTTCAGGTCAAGGAGCAGTTGGGTTGTTAGCCTGGGCTCCAGGCTGCTGGCCCCTCCAGGCCAACACTTTAGAGGCAACAGAAGTCCTTCTCCAACCACGATTACAGCCTGGAGCATTTTCAATCTGGCAGCTAGAAGTGAGGGAAGGAAAAGTCACACACAAAACATTTTCTTACTGAAGGTTTGCCTGTTGTTATAACAGAACAAGCTATTTTTCTCTTTATACTGCAGGGAGCACAAAAAAGAAAAAAAAGGACTTATAATTAGGGATGAAATGAGAAAGAAAATAAAGGCTCACACCATAAACCATTTGGATTCCGAGTTGCATGCAGTCTGGACCGTCCGTATGACTCCATGTGAGGAGAGAGGCATTAAGTCAAAGATCTGCCAGGATGCCTTGATAAAACCCAGAATTTTCTCAAGCAGAATTAATTATCAGAAGTTCATATAATTTGATGCCACATAGTGTGGGTCACACTTCAGCCCCCCCAAACAGATTGTATTTTAAAATTACATTTTAATCTCACTGCTATTGCCCTCTTCATTCTAAAAGCATCTCTTAAGCCTTTACAATTATTAAAAATATACTGTGTTGCCTAAGGTATTTAATCCATAATTATATTTGCTCCACTTAAAACTTCTCATCCGTTAGATTTGCAGACTGAGAGGAAATCAAGCACTTTTGCTGCTAATTGCTAACATGAGCCTTCTTGGCATTTGGAAGGTGGCAAAAGTGCTGAAATGAATGACCACAGAGAAAGAGAAAATTTGAGGATTACCAGAACTCTCAACAAAGCTACAATTGGAAACTACTTACATCTTATTCTTACTTTCTACATCTTTCCAAGGTGATTTACAATATACACTGTGTGCACAATTATTAGGCAAGTGAGTATTTTGACTAGATCATCATTTTTATGCATCTTTTCCACTTCAAGCATAAATTTATATTCACATATACTGGATATAAGCATATCAGGTGATGTGTATTTGTGTAATGAGGGAGGGTGTGGCTTAAGAAAATCAACACCCTATATCAAGGAGTGCGTAATTATTAGGCAGCTTCCTTTTCTCAGGCAAAATGGGCCAGAACCATCAAACGCTTTGTTGCAAATAGTCAACAGGGCTGCAAGAAAAGTGTTGAGAAAAAGAGATGCACATTAACTGCCAAAGATTTGAGAAGAATCAAATGTGAAGCTTCCAGGAAGCCATTATCCTCCTGTGCTGTCATATTCCGGGACTGCCACCTACCTGGGGTGCCCAGAAGTACAAGGAGTTCAGTGCTCAGCGACATGGCCAAGATCAGGGAGGCTGAAACCTGACTACCACTGAACAAGACACAGAGCAACAGCAAGACTGGCCAAGAAGTATCTGAAGGCAGATTTTTTTCAAAGGTTTTATGAACTGATGAGATAAGAGTGACTCTTGATGGATCGCTTTGAAGGCTTTGATTTCTCTGCCCTGAGTAGACCTTCGCAGTTCTTCCAATTCTGCTTCTATGAATATTTTATTTCATATTATAAACAGACATTGATCTTCCAGCTCCTGTTCTGTTCTTTCTGATTCTGGATGTTGTTCTTTCCAGAACTGGTGCATTCATTTCAAATATCCTCTTTTTGTTGGACTTCATCTGTAATAACAGATCATTATTTCTTCGTTTTCAGTCACTGTATATTTGCAATGTGTAACACCTTTTCCTCTGCAGCTCCTGGCCCTGATTGCTCAGCCAACAGTCCTGAGGCCTGTAGCCCATTTTTCACCAGATATCCAGGAACTCCAACATCTAGCGTGGACCTTGTTAACCCGGGTGACATCTGAGCCGGTATGGCTTTCTGAAATTTAGGTCTCATAATTTTTATGGGAGAGACACTCTGTCTGACTCCTCTGATGACACCTGCCAGTATGGTTGAACCTCTGGCACAGCTCTCATCTTCCTCAGAGCGCACAAGTCGCACAACCACGTCAAAGCAGTGCCTCATTGGGAGATTGTTGTTGTTATTACATGGGTAACCCAAAATTCTTTGGATCATTCTAGGGTCAAAATATAGATTTCCTTGGTGACAGATTCCCCCCCTAGCACCTCATAGCCTGTTGTCTTGTGCTTTGTTGGTCCATTATTTTCTAAAACAGGAAAGGTACTTCTCCCTATGAACCAACAGCCATAAATCCCAATGCAGAAAATTATGTGATTTGGACGTTCTGAATTTTTTTTTTTAATTTGATTTATATGCCGCCCTTCTCCAGAGACTCAGGGCAGCTTACAATGCGTTAAGCAATAGCCTCCATACTTTTGTATATTTATACAAAGTCAGCTTATTGCCCCCACAAACTGGGTCCTCAATTTACCTACCTTAGAAAGGATGGAAGGCTGAGTCAACCTTGAGCCTGGTGAGATTCGAACTTACAGTAATTGCAGACAGCTGGTGTTAATCACAATGCTATCAGTCTGCTGAGCCACCAGGCCCTTCCAATTTTGTGATAGAGTTTGTGATAGAGATCAAGAGTTTAAAGTCCTCGGCGATCAATTCAGAAAATACTTTTCTAGAATCTTTTCTTGGCACTATTTCTTCAGCATCAATTTTTATTCTTGGAAAACATGGCAATAGAATAGAATAAAATAAATAGAATAGAATAGAATAGAATAGAATAGAATAGAATAGAATAGAATAGAATAGAATTTTTTTATTGGCCAAGTGTGATTGGACACACAAAGAATTTGTCTTGGTGCATATGCTTCATTAAAACAATATTGTTTTAGTACAGGCTTTTGACAGCATAGAATAGCTAACATTAATTTATAGAATTAACATAGAATTTAGAGTGTTCAGACCATTCATATCTGTAATCTGTACACAGATGAGAGCTTGCAATGTTCCTTAACATCATCTAAGTAAGTTCCAAGCAGAGGCAAGAATTGCAGGATTTTAAGGTTTCTCTCTTAGAGATTGCATTACAACTTATTTGGAGACGGAATTCATGGTATCTGTGGTAAGTACAAGCCAACAAGTTTAACATCTTAAAAAACAAGTAGCATTACAGTTTCATCTCTGAACTTACCAATAAAAAATAACAAGTATGAAAGTTAAGCAGAGTTAAGAGTTTGTGGTCATTTTCATCTCCAACTAAAGCTGAAATTACAATTTTGGTTATCACTGAATTTGCAGGAAACCTGCCTATAGCTATCACCTAAATGGCATCTTGAGATAGCTATCACATTAATGCTGCATCGGTGGAAAGCACACTTAGTAAGTGCTTGGCATCAAGCACATTTTTACCTGCTTTTCCACTGGTATCTCATTTCATAATTAAATGTTTCACTTGAACTCTACTAATATTAATTAAAAAATTTTTGCTAGTGTTTTTAGCAATAGCAATAGCAGCACCTAGATTGCTTCATAGTGTTTTACAGCCCTCTCTAAATAGTTTACAAGGTCAGCATCTTCTTGCACCCAACAATCTGGGTCCTCATTTTACCGACCTCGCAAGGACGGAAGGCTGAGTCAACCTTGAGCCGGTGAAAATCAAACTGCTGGCAGTTGACAGAGTCAGACAGCAATACTGCATTCTAAACATTGTGCCACCATGGCTCTTTTTCTAAATAGCTGTTAAACAATGTTCATTAACCGGTCGCAGTCTGTGTTGACAGGGGGACAGAGGTCAACCCCGAGGCCCCTCATATGTGGGGTGCCGCAAGGGTAGGATCATCCGTGGTTTCGGGGTGGAGTACCATCAGTACGCTGACGACACCCAGCTGTACATCTCCACCCCGGATCACCCCAACGATGCCCTTGAAGTGATGTCCCGGTGCCTGGAGGCCGTATGGATCTGGATGGGGAGGAACAGGCTCAGGCTCAACCCATCCAAGACCGAGTGGCTGTGGTTTCCGACGTCCCGATATAGTCAGTTGATGCCATCACTGACTATTGGGGGCGAATCATTGGCCCCCACGGAGAGGGCTCGCAACTTGGGCGTCCTCCTGGATTCATGGCTGTCTTTAGAAGAGCACTTGACGGCCGTGACCGGGAGGATTTTTCATCAGGTTCGCCTGATTCGCCAGTTGCAGCCCTTTCTGGATCGGGACTCGTTACGCACGGTCACTCATGCCCTTGTCACCTCCCGCCTGGACTATTGTAATGCTCTCTACATGGGGCTCCCCTTGAGGAGCACCCGGAGGCTCCAACTGGCGCAGAGTGCGGCCGCGCGGGTGGTAATGGGAGCGACATGGCGCTCCCATGTGACACCTCTCCTGCGCGAGCTGCACTGGCTCCCGGTGGTCTTCCGGGTGCGCTTCAAGGTTTTGGTTACCACCTTCAAAGCGCTCCATGGCTTAGGACCTGGTTATCTACGGGACCGCCTACTACCACCAATAGCCTCCCACCGGCCAGTACGCTCTCATAGAGAGGGGCTCCTCCGGGTGCCGTCAGCCAAACAATGTCGGCTGGCGACCCCTAGGGGGAGAGCCTTCTCTGTGGGGGCACCTACCATCTGGAATGAGCTCCCCCCAGAGATACGGAGGATCCCGGATCTGCGCACCTTCCGCCGCGCTGTGAAGACCTTTTTATTCTATCAGGCGGGCTTGGCCTAATCTCTTCCCTTTTTAAATATGTAAATTTTAATCTGTTTTTAAATTATTGGGGTGTTTTAATTTGTCTGGGCCAAAATGATTTAATTTGATTTTATCTGGTTTTTTAAACTTTTTGTATCTATGTTATTTTATTGTTTGGCTGTTCACCGCCCTGAGTCCTTCGGGAGTAGGGCGGTGTACAAATCAAATAAAACATAAACAAACATAAAACAAACATTAACAATTATTTTGTTGGTGGTAAGCACTGAACTATCACATTTGTAATTAATATTTTCAGCTCATTATTAAAACATTAAAGTTCATACACGTTCTTTCTAGCAATATTCTGAACAGTTCTATATATTTTTTTAAAACGCCCTAAAAACTCTTCTGTAAATTAATCCAGCATCAGAAGGCGTATACTGACTCCCTGAATTGCTACTGTAATTAAAGGCAGATTCCATATTGGAAATTACTACAAAGAAAGGCAGAAATATAATTTCCAATTTTATTATGTGCTCTCACTAGCATATGTCCAGCCATTACTAATTTCATATTTTGGAGAAATATATGTACTACCATGTTTCCCTGAAAATAGGACATGTCCCGAAAATAAGGCCAAGACTGATTTTTGGGGTGGGCCTAAATATACGCCCTCCCCAGAAAATAAGCCCCCCTTTCTGTCACACACACACAGGTTCCTCACCCACCCAACCTTCCCAAGGCAGCCACATCCCTGTGAAGTATTGCGTCCCCCACCCCTTTTGCTGCCCGTGGCACCGACCATAGACCTCGAGTGCCTGCTCCTGCACCATGGTGGTGGCCCACCCGCTCTCGTCCCCGCAAGCAGGCACCGCATCTGTTTTGCTCGTGCTACTGAGCGCCTGCCACAGCAGCCCCAATGCAAGCATCGCTGCCCTGGGGCTTCCTTGGCAGGGCGGCCACCCACAGCAGAGAAGCCTCCATGCACGGCAGGCAGTCGTGGAGGACTACAACAGCAGGCCTGGCACATCCCGCATCTGGGCACGGGTCTCGGCGGGGATGGCTGAGGCGCTGCAGGTGTTGCTGCTGCCATCGCTGCCACCTGCAGAGGCCCGGAGGCCCCCTGCAGCCAAGCTCAGCTGCGGGTGAGTTTTAGAAATTTGCCCTCCAAGCCTTTCAGAGTTGTACCTTCCCGTTTTGAGATGTCAACCTGCACCTTCTTTTATCCCTGTTCCTCCACTCCCACTAACGAACTTACTCCCAGCATCGGATTAAGCCCAGATAAACCACCCTGTCAAATGTAATCAGGAAGGACTCAAGCAGGCCGAGATTGGCTGTTGGAAAAGTTAACGGCACGCGTTACATGAAAGATTTTAAAGACAATTCACAAGACAACTTTACTGAAAAGCAAAAAGCAAAAGGTCGATTTTTGTCAAAACGTGCAGTTTTTAGTGTCTGCTGCCAATGTGGTTGTGATGACATTATAAAAGGGAAGAGAAAAAAGGCAGGTCTCTGCTGAGTTTGCCTTCAGACAGGAAATAGGTGTGAAGAGAACAGTTCAACATCCCGGAGTCACGGAGATCCATGGTTACACAATCATTCCCTTCACATTCTAACTCTCCCTTTTCCTTTCAGTCAGAAACTCCTCTTAGGCAGGAGTAGATCTTACCCCAGGCTGGGAACTCCCTGAGCCTCAAACTCTCCTGCCAGGGCAGCCAGACCAAGGAAGTTTCTGTCCCCACGGGCAGCCCCACCCCGCCAGCCTAGCAGGAGGACTTTGAAGGAAGATGTGCTTCATTGCATGCCGTTGGCTACTTGCCAATTGATAAATCAGAACAAAATATTTATTTAACAATAACGACTGCAGTTGCAAAGAGGCTATAACTCTCTTGTGAGGAAGATGCCAATTTGTATCCATTATTTCAGCCTAAGGCAATTGGCAGAAAAGCAACATCACATTTAAAGACCAAAAAATCCAAGCTGAGTGTAGTATGAAATAGCACAGAATTAAAAGAGGAGAAAAATAGCAGTTAAAGGGGGACTCCAAATAACTTGCTTTCCCCACCCTTGAGGGTCCATCTGGCTTGAGGAAGAGCAGACAAGACACTAACAAGGTATGTGCCAGCTCTGCCATCTTCGCTACACATTGCTAAGCTTGCAGGCATCCTGCCATAAATGGGGTGGGTGGGGCAGAGGAAGGTAGGGAAGTTATGCAGGTGGTGTGAATGGTTTCTATGGATAGAATATGTCCTAAAGATATTAATGAAGGAATGACAGATGTGGAACAAATGTTTATTTGACAAAATAGAGTTCCAAAAACAGAACTACAAATGATAGGCTACAGATTGAGTTGGAAAAGGATCCTTTATTCCACATAGAAAAGAAACTGGATGATTTTTTTAAAAAAAATACAAATGATAAACCTAGAATAGAATAGAATAGAATAGAATAGAATAGAATAGAATAGAATAGAATAGAATAGAATAGAATAGAATTCTTTTATTGGCCAAGTGTAATTGGGCACACAAGGAATTTGTCTCCGGTGCATATGCTCTCAGGGTACATAAAAAGACAAGATACGCTCGTCAAGAATCACAGGGCATAACACAACACCCAGTGACAGTCATACGGTACAATAAGCAATCAAATCATACTAGGAAACAATATCAATATAAATCGCAAGGGTACCAGCAACAAAGTTACAGTCATGCAGTCACAAGTAGGAGGAGATGGGTGACAGGAACGACAAGAAGACCAATAGCAATAGTAATGCAGCCTAATGTGAATAGTTTGACAGTCTTGAGGGAATTATTTGTTTAGCAGAGTGATGGCGTTCGGGAAAAATCTGTCCTTGTGTCTAGTTGTTCTGGTGTGCAGTGCTCTATAGCGTCGTTTTGAGGGTAGGAGTTGAAACAGTTTACGTCCAGGATGTGAGGGGTCTGTAGATATTTTCACAGCCCTCTTTTTGACTCGTGCAGTATACAGGTCCTCAACGGAAGGCAGGTTGGTAGCCATTGTTTTTTCTGCAGTTTCTAATTATCCATTGAAGTCTGTGTCTGTCATGTTGGGTTGCAGAACCAAACCAGACAGTTATGGAGGTGCAGACAACAGACTCAATAATTCCTCTGTAGAACTGTATCCGCAGCTCCTTGGGCAGTTTGAGCTTTCTGAGTTGGCTCAGAAAGAACATTCTTCGTTGTGCTTTTCTGATGACATTTTTGATGTTAGGTGTCCATTTTAGGTCTTGAGATACAATAGAACCTAGAAATTTGAAGGTCTCTACTGTTGATACTGTGTTGTCTACTATTGTAAGAGGTGGAAGTATGGGAGGGTTTCTCCTAACATCCATCACCATTTCTACAGTTTTGAGTGTGTTCAGTTCCAGATTGTTCCTGTCGCACAAGGCTAGTTGTACAACCTCCCTGTCTGTATGTAGATTCATCACCGTCTCAAATGAAACCAATCAATGTTGTGTCATCTGCAAACTTCAGTGGTTTAACAGATGGAACGTTTGAGATGCAGTCATTGGTATAGAGAGAGAAGAGAAGTGGAGAGAGCACACATCCTTGGGGAGCCCCTGTGCTAATTGTACAGGTACCTGGTGTGATTTTGCTTACCTTCACCTGCTGCTTCCTGTCTGTTAGGAATGATCTATAAAATATTTTCTTATTGGAACTACAAAACAGGCTTATTAAAGACTTGAAGAAATTTGTGTGATGGGATAAAGAATTGAAGCCCAAACAAAGCCTATGACGATACTGAATTGATTTAAGATTTCAGACTTTTAGAAGTAAAAGGAAGGAATATAAGTTTGATAAGACCTCCTCCTCCTTCCTCTTCTCCCTCCCCTCCCCCTCCTTCTTTCCTGGAAACCCCTTCTGGATTTTTTGCTGGCACTAAGAATGAAAAGTTGATGTTTTATGGATTTGTTTATAAAGAAGAGATAATATATTGGAAGAAGAGGTGTATGCTTAACCTTATAAGAGCTGAAGAGTTATTCTTTTTCCAGTTTTTTCCTTTTTTTCTCTTCTCTATCTCTAGGTTTACTTTATATTAGTTTTTACTGTAATCAAAATTGTTAATAAAATTGTATATAAAAAATATGGAGCTTCCAATTGTGACCCAAAGGTGGGACATGTGAACCAAAATATATTGTGAATCCCATTTTCCCTTTGAAGCACAGCCATACCACTCGATCCCATTTCTTGTCTTGCCGCCCTTGCTGGTCAAGCCAAAAACAGCTATTTTTCCTTGTTCCCCATCAAGAACTCAATTACTCTTCCTGCAGAGAAAGGACAAGTGATTCCTTCTCTCCTAAGGAAGATCTCTGCTGAAAATTATCCAAGGACTTTTCTTTCCTGCTGGCCCCAACCTGAAGCGCTGCTGCTGTGTTCAGCTTCTTCTGAATGGAACCACTTATGCTGGGGTTGATCCAATGCCCAACTCAAAGCAGCTTGCAGGACTTTGTTGTGCTTCCACCAGACGTTACTGCTGTTTGGGTCCCAAAATAGGAGCCACACTGGAAGATCAAGATGGAAGGCAAAGTTCTGCCCCCCAAGATAGCCTGCTGAATGACTTTTTCTCCTGCCGACAACCAGCTGATTTTGCCACCAAAGGTGGTTATTGGGAATGCTCCCCAGGGGAGACTAGGGAGGTGGGTGCATTTTATTACCTGTCCCCCAAGAGGCTCACAAGTGAGTGATTGTAATAACACTTTCATGCTCATAGTTACCTGTGAGTCAGGTGGCTGTGTAAATGAATAAATATTTAAATGCTCCTTTTAGCTTTCTGCAAAAGCTACTTTCTCAGTTATCACTGATGAGGGCAATGTTTCAGAGGTGGGATCAGCAAGCAGAAGGCTACTCAAAGAAGCAAACTAGTCACCTTCAAGTAGGCCAATCAAAAGGTAAAAATCTGTTTCAGGAAGTGCTTTGAGATTTGATCAAGATGGGGAGCGAATCCATTGACTGACTGTCCAAAAACAGCCGTAGCTCTCTTCCAACAGGAAAGCCACCAAGTATCGTTGGTACACGAACAGAAGAAAACTAGAGATTATTATCTATCTTTCCTATCCTATCATTAGTTCTTTAATTTTTAAAAGTTGTTCTGGGCTTTGGGCTTTGCACATTTATAAGTAAGAGATTTAGAAGTTCTGAGAATGATAGGTTTAGGAGTGAATTAATTAATTCATTATCTCTAAAACACCACATACCTCATATTTCTGTGGTAAAGGTGCTGAAGAGTGATTAAGTGGATTAAAATAAGTTTCAAAACCTATGAATAATTAAAGTAGAAATAATAAAAGCAACACAACCAGAAAAATGGCAATGAGAGCTACGACAGCTAACAACTATCAGGTATAATTGCAGTTAACAGCAGGTGTACCTGCAGAGGAGGCATTAGAGAAGTCAGGACGGACCATATGATAGAAGCCCGAACTTTTGCCAAGCAGTCATGGCCACCTCCTTGGCCTTTTCTGCCTCCCCTCCCCTCCCCCTCCAAGGATGTACCCAGTTAAAAGCTTCCGTAAAGGCAATCAATTAAGTCTGACATTCAGCCTTTCCCATTAGGAACTTTCTAGATATGCTGGACAACAACCTTGCATGTGGCCAACTGGAATCATCTGATTCTGAATTGCTGGCCAAAGAAACAGCAAAATAGTTGCTGCAAGAGAGAGAAGAGTTGTGGAAAGTGTGTTTCATAGCTGAATTCTTGGAAACTGAGCCTCACAACTGAACAGGGCCAGCAAGACTTTGCAAAAGTGACTTGGGGGTGGCAAGCTGGCTGCGCCGCGTTGCCTCATTCTGATCCAGTTGCCTTGGAATTTCCTGAGGAGACATTCTTGAACTCTTGGTGCAGCACAGTCACACGGGGGCTCTAACCCGAGCAACGTTCTGTCTTAACCGAGCAGCTAAAAGCCTACACACAACGCCAACCATTACCTTGATATTACCTTGAGATGAGATGGGCAGCCTATAAGTTTCATAAATAAATAAAATAAATAAATATTGCATCCTTCATGGTCAAAAACTGCAGAGGCAGCAATTACATTTCTTATGAAGGGAAGGCAAAAGGGAGGAGGAGAGGACCCAGCAAAAGCCCCTTCCTTGGCCTTCTTTTCGGCTGCCCTTCCATCCTCATCTCCCTGCATGGCCTGGGAGCAGCAGCCGAAGAGAGGAAGGGGAGCAGGTCAGGGTGGGAGCACGCGGAGCAGATCCTTTGCTGAAACCAGCCAATCTGGCTCAGGAGTTCTCTGGCCTCTTTCTAGAGACAGGAAAGTCAAACCCTCAAACTCTAGGAGGCTTCGTTCTAAATCAGGCCACAGGTTTTAATGAACATTTACCACATGAGTCCTTCCAAATGAGAAGGAGTTAATAATCAGGCAGTACTTTTAAAAAGCTCTATTTTAACAGAGATAAGAACCACCAGCAAGTTACGGGGTTGCTAATAAGACATCGGTCTTGGAAGTCATGGTGACATGACACCTACAATCTCAAATAGGAGTGACTTTCTCATTATCCTTATTCACAATTTCAGGAATAGGGTCTAAAAAATATAATTTAACTGAAGTTAAAATGACCCTTTGAGAAAAGCAGCGGTTTGGGAATGTAAAACTGACTGAACAAAGATCTTCCATGCAAAGTTATCCTTTCAAAATGGGTGGCAATTACTTGGTCTTTCTAGAAGTTTAAACAATTTGGTTCTAGTCACTTTCTTTGGAGAGCTGAAGGCAGGAGGAGAAAGAGCTTGGCAGACACCCTGTTTGAGTGTGGATGGTGAAGCAGGTATGCTTAAAAGCTATCCCCCCCCCATTTTACTTCCCCTCTTTTGTATTGGTGATATGACATCTGGCTGAATAATTAAAACAGGATTAGAAGTTTTGACGTTCAGGAGCAACTCAGGAGCAAATTCAGGAGCCCGTTCCTGGACTTGCTGGTTCTACCTTGCTTAGAATTGAGTTGCTCTAGTACACGTTTCTTCATGAATTGGTGGGATAGGTTTTCATTCATAAACCACAGTTATGTACATCAAGTTCTGTAAAATAGGAATCAATAGAAATTAAGTGCTTCATTAGATGACCAAGTCCCGATTTTTCAATGCAGTTGCATCCAAATCAAAAACTAAAATTTTCTCAGTTTGCCTGGATGAACTGAGAACCTTTTTATTCACGTAAAGCAGAAAGGAAAGCCCAGAGTGTCATCTGATCTTTCCTGCTTCTTTTCAATAAAGAAGGATCGTATAATGTACGGGTCAAAAGGCATCTTAAATCCTGCTTGTATTACTGGAGCGCACTCCTCGCGGGGCTGCCCTCAAAGGGTCTTTGGAAGCTTCACCTGGTTCCAAATGCAGTGGATGCCCGTTGTTTGGCACATGTCACACCTCTGCTCCACAGGCCACACAGGCTGCTCCTGGATACAAGGCAAGGTGCTGGTGTTACCTTTCATGGCTTGGGGCCAGGCTACCTAGGGGGCCATCTCCCTCCAGCAGCGTCTCCCCATCCTGTTAGATCCAGCAGGATATGCTCTGGGTCCAATCTCCTATCGTTTTTTTATTGTAGCGCCTGACGTCTGGGGATTAGATCGGCCCCATCCCTGTTGGCCTTGAAAGCTTGGCTTTGTGCCAGAGTCTGGGTCCTGGCGGCATGATGGAGCCCGTCCCCTTGTCTCTTCTACTTTCTGACAAAATTCTCACCACCAAGAAAGACCAGAAGTCTCTTGGACTTCTCTTTCCTAGCAGTTTCCTAATTGGTGCCATTCTTACTGGGCTAGCCAAGACTCTTGATCTCGTAAGAAATTCCAAGGTTGATTTAGAAAGACGCCTTCTGATCCACTTCTGCTTCGGCAGGTGACCTGTACCAAATTCCCACAACAGAATCTTTTTCATTTCCTTCTCTTTAATGTCATCCAGATGCCTTCAACTTGAATTCCATAATCAGGGACCTGATTTTCTACACAAGCATATGACATTTTACACCGAAATCTATTCCCCTTTGTTTCAGTTGGGTCTATTTGCTTTGAACAAGTCATAGCCCTCCATTCTACTCTCAGCAGGCTTTTACCATCCCTGCTCATCATACTTGTCCCATTCGCTTTCCTACCTGAAGGTCTCTGGTTCCTCTGTTTTGTCTGCAAATGTGGACTTGGTGATTGATCTTGTACATGGGGAGGGTTACTGCCTCCCTGCTGTCATCTGCTGAAGATTTCTAAGTAAGTTTTCCATTTCATTCCTCTGCCATTATTATCTGCAGCTATGGTTCTAATGCCCAGCCTTCCTCTACTGACGTCTGGGCTGCTGCCTCCGTTCAATTTATTTTAAAATCTTCCATAAACCCTGCAAGGCTTTTGCTAAAGATATTTTCCCTTCTCTTACGGGTTGTTGCACATTCTTGTCAAGGAATCCCTTATGCTGGTGATGGAGGCCAGGGTTTAGGACTTCAGGTCTTTCTCAATGGGACATTCCTTGCCTGTTTTTTCTTTCCAGGGTCCTGATTTTCCTTCCCTGCCTGTTAAGGATGAGCAGAGAGGATTAGTACCTCTCCAGCTGGTCCACCTGCCTGCCCAGGCTTTTAAAGATGCTGGTAATATTCTGAAGGGTTTTTATCTTCTAGCAAAATTGTTTAACTGGATCAGAACAAACATGAATCGGCCAATATCAATTTGATGAGTTTGGATCATCTTTTCTCCATATCCATCAGGAAGAGAGTTGTTTCTTATGCTCTTCTGTTTCTCGCCCTTATCACTTTACCTCCTCAGTGGAAAGCCTGGTTTTGTTGGTGGCTGAAGCACTGACAGTCCTTTCCATTGTGTTTTGAGAAACTGGCATAAAAGACTGCCTCTCAGCTGCTTGGAGCTGTTTTTCCACATTCAGCTGGTTGGCTCCCATGACACAGTCTTTCTCCCAGTTTAGCCACTCGTTCTTGCCATACCTTTCAATGCTCACCAGAGTATTTTTCCCCCCTTTGGGGGGCCACCTCTTCTCCCCTCGTCCTGGGCAGCGGACTGTGCCCCGCCAGCCTTCATGTCTGAAACCTTATAGAACAAGGGCCTTCAGTTTGTTCACCTTTTCCTCCACCAAGGCAACAAACTTTCATCTGCAACGGATATAATTAGTGTATTCTTCTGACAGGACACTGTGCTGGGATCCATATGGCATGATGGCTTCCCATATGGCAAGGCAACTTCCCCAGAACAGCCCGCATACGTGTTCAACAAGAGCACCCCATTATTCCCAGTTAGCGTGTCCGTGGCCATAGAACGATGGGGTGGGGGTGACAGGGATGACGCAATGATCCCTATCCAAAATAGATGGAGACCCTCTTGAGGAAGAGGCATTTAATGAAAGGAGGTAGAATTCTACTACCAAAAACAAACATTGTTCTTTTAATTACATTAATTTTTATTTCAGGAGGTATTTGGAGACTTAACAATCAATGAAGGTGGTAGAATTTCTTTCTTTTATAAATACAACTTGCTTAAGCGTGCACACAGAGACAGGCATATGTACAAATTGAACATCGATGGAAAAGTGAGATTAATGAAACTGATAACTCCTATGCATCTTATAGAGCCTATAGAGATGTTGTGGCGTAGAAGTGGAGCTCTTGCCTCACAATCTGGAGGCTGTGAGTTTGATCCTAGGTAGAGGCAGATGTAGGGTCTCCTGCTTGGGCGGGAGGTTGGACTAGATGACCTGCAAGGTCCCTTCCAACTCTGTTAATCTGTTAAATCTTCCATGAAAATTAGCAGAAATTAGAATTGGCAATACTTTATAGGCAGGACTGAGGTGATGTTGAAAAAGGAAGTAGATGCCTCTTTCACCGTACAAATTAATCAGTCAGAACCAGAACACTCCTTCATTTATTCATTCAGAAAAATTATGCAAATCTACATATTTGTGTGTAGTGAAAGTATGTAAACCTCTAGGCTTCATTTGAAGGGGAAATTTAGAGTCAGGAGGCTGCTCTGGAGGAAGCAGTGGGCTAAAATTCCTCTTTAGCTACTGTCTAAGCGGGGAGGGGGGGGGGCGGTCAAACCAGTTACTGAAAGCAAAGAGAGACATACTTTTGCCACACATAAATACATCACTCCGGATCGTTTTCCTCGATCAACCAGTGAATGTTTTTGACTCATTTGTTTAATTTGGTTTTCTTTATCTAGTTTTGGTACTTGCGTGGAGATGAAATAACATTTAGATCACATTTATGCAGAAATACTGAACATTCAAAAGGTTCACAAACTTTAAGCACCATTGTATTTGGTGCTTAAATTTCCATCTTCAGCATCCTAGTTATGCCTTATTAGTGCATTTTTGTCCTGATTTTGTCCACGAATCCAGAGCAATAATATAAAGAGGCCTCTGGAGGCCCAGATTATCCAGGGCAGAGGAGCCCCACTCTGTGACAGTTCACACTTCTCTTCTTAGCCCTAAAGCTCAGGCTCTAAAGGGAAGAGCACTTCTTCTAATGCAAAACCTTTTGGGGGGGTGGAATTTTGGGGGCATTACAAAATTCTCATAAGGAGAGTTGCCTAATCACAAAAGGTGTCATCCCCAATTGTCCTTTTATCTGAAACTATCTCCGCCTCCTCCGCCCAGGTCTGCTCTGCAGGGTGCTTTTTCCTCTTGCCTTTCCCAAGCACTGGCATGCCCCCTTTTCCTGAGGAATACCTGGGAGAATAAAGATACTGTGTTTACCTTCACTGCAATCCAGGTTTCTGAATACTGAACCCAGGGGGTCAGGGAGTTTGAAGGGAGAAGGCCTGTGGGGTCCCCATTACCTGCCCGGGTGCCTTGTATTCAAGGCAATTCAGGGCCATGGGTGATGCAAGGGGTTTTGTGTGGTCTCTGGGTCCTTGAAGCTTCCCAGGACAGGGTCACCTTGTACACTTTATGCAACACAAACTGCTTCCGGTGCATCGTTTGAGTCTTTTGGACAAAGACTGGAACAGAACTATCAGCTGCCCCTATTAAATCTTGATTTGCTTGCATGTGGTGCATAAAGAAAAGGCCATTTGGAAAGAATCAGAAGGCTAAGCTCTCACGGAGCTGTCTGAAACATATTTTCTCAGGGAGCATCTTGTTCTGTAAGATCCTTCAATATTTTGAAAAACTGGATTCTTTCATTTGTTCTATAGAACGGTGGTATGGGATTTTTCTTCTGCTTTTCTTTTACACTGGTGGATTTCTTATATATGATTTTCCACTCCAACTGGCTTTTTACCCATTATTTTAACAGCAGATAATGGAAGAAAACAACAAAAAATAATTTCAAAGAATATGCAGAATAATGGAAGAAGGAACTCTGTGTAATATTTGAACGGAAACGTTTTTCTTATTTTGCATAAGAAACTGAAGCTGAGCACAAATCAGTTAATCAAATCAAAACAAGCCTCAAATAATACCTGAGCAAGAAATGCTGGGCAGCAAAGAAGCCTTTAGTAAAGCTGGCCAGAGAGAGGGAGGCAAGTACTCCAGGGAGTATGGAAACAAGAGGCAGACGAAGCCCAGCACGGCAGCAGGCATTTCTCAGCACAATCCTGGCAAAGGGAGGCTTGTATGGCAGCTCTCAGGGGGACAATCTCTATAGGCTCAAGGACACATTTTGACTTTTGAGAGCCTTTTTATTATTTTTTTTCAAAATGCCAACAGTTTAGTTTAGTTTAGTTTAGTTTAGTTGATTTGTATACCGCCCTACTCCCGAAGGACTCAGGGCAGTGAACAGCCAAGCAATAAAATACATAAATACACAAAATTTAAAACCAGATAAAATCAAATTAAATCATTTTGGCCCAGACAGATTAAAACACCCCAATAATTTAAAAACAGATTAAAATTTACATATTAAAAGAGGGAGGAGATTAGGCCAAGCCCGCTTGATGGAATAAAAAAGTCTTCACAGCGCGGCGGAAGGTGCGCAGATCCGGAATCCTCCGTATCTCTGGGGGGAGCTCATTCCAAACGGTAGGTGGCCCCACAGAGAAGGCTCTCCCCCTAGGGGTCGCCAGCCGACACTGTTTGGCTGACGGCACCCGAAGGAGTCCCTCTCTATGAGAGCGTACTGGCCGGTGGGAGGCTATTGGTGGTAGTAGGCGGTCCCGTAGATAACCAGGTCCTAAGCCATGGAGCGCTTTGAAGGTGGTAACCAAAACCTTGAAGCGCACCCGGAAGACCACCGGGAGCCAGTGCAGCTTGCGCAGGAGAGGTGTCACATGGGAGCGCCATGTCGCTCCCATTATCACCCGCGCGGCCGCACTCTGCGCCAGTTGGAGCCTCCGGGTGCTCCTCAAGGGGAGCCCCATGTAGAGAGCATTACAATAGTCCAGGCGGGAGGTGACAAGGGCATGAGTGACCGTGCGTAACGAGTCCCGATCCAGAAAGGGACGCAACTGGCGAATCAGGCGAACCTGATAAAAAATCCTCCCGGTCACGGCCGTCAGGTGCTCTTCTAAAGACAGCCGTGAATCCAGGAGGACGCCCAAGTTGCGAGCCCTCTCTGTGGGGGCCAGTGATTTGCCCCCAATAGTCAGTGATGGCGTCAACTGACTATATCGGGACGTCGGAAACCACAGCCACTCGGTCTTGGATGGGTTGAGCCTGAGCCTGTTCCTCCCCATCCAGATCCGTACGGCCTCCAGGCACCGGGACATCACTTCAAGGGCATCGTTGGGGTGATCCGGGGTAGAGATGTACAGCTGGGTGTCGTCAGCGTACTGATGGTACTCCACCCCGAAACCACGGATGATCTCGCCCAGCGGCTTCACATAAATGTTGAACAGGAGAGGCGAGAGGACCGACCCCTGTGGCACCCCACATATGAGGGGCCTCGGGGTCGACCTCTGTCCCCCTGTGAACACAGACTGCGACCGGTCAGAGAGAAAGGAGGAGAACCACCGCAACACAGTGCCTCCCACCCCTAACTCTTCTAACCGGTGCAGCATGATACCATGGTCGATGGTATCAAAAGCCGCTGAGAGATCTAACAGGACCAGAACAGAGGAGCACCCCCTGTCCCGAGCCCTCCAGAGATCATCAACCAACGCGACCAATGCCGTTTCGGTGCTGTACCCGGGCCTGAAGCCCGACTGGAACGGATCCAGATACGTCGTTTCATCCAGGTGCTGGGGGAGCTGTTGCGCGACCACATTCTCAACAACCTTCGCCACAAAACGAAGGTTGGA
Organism: Pantherophis guttatus; assembly: GCF_059756535.1. Classification (NCBI taxonomy): domain Eukaryota; kingdom Metazoa; phylum Chordata; class Lepidosauria; order Squamata; family Colubridae; genus Pantherophis; species Pantherophis guttatus. The sequence continues at coordinate 713,297 of NC_142074.1, forward strand.
GACCGGACGATAATTTACCAACATTGCCGGGTCCAGGGAAGGCTTCTTGAGGAGAGGCCTCACCACCGCCTCTTTCAAGGCAGCAGGAAAGACACCCTCACCCAACGAAGCATTTATAATGCCCTGGAACCAGCCTCGTGTCACCTCCCGAGAAGCCAGCACTAACCAGGAGGGACACGGGTCCAATAAACAAGTGGTCGCGTTCAGTCTACCCAGACTCCTGTCCACGTCCTCAGGGGTCACAGGATCAAACTCATCCCAGATAACATTCTCAAGACCTGCCCCAGTCCCTTCCCCTGAGACTATCCAGTCGGAGTCCAGATCTTCCCGAATCTGAGCGATTTTGTCATACAGATATTGAACAAAATCCTCGGCTCTACCCTCCAAGGGGTCCTCCCGCGCTTCCTGGTGGAGCAGGGAGCGGGTCACTCTAAACAGGGTGGCCGGGCAATTATCTGATGACGCAATAAGAGCAGCAAAATAGCTACATTTCGTTGCTTTTATCGCCACTAGGTAATTCCTAATATGAGATCTTACCAGTGTCCGGTCAGATTCAGAGCGACTGGCCCTCCAACTACTCTCTAGGCGTCTTTTCCGGCGCTTCAACTCCCTCAGCTCCTCAGTAAACCAAGGAGCTAAATGAGATCGGCGCCGGGTCAGAGGCCGCAAAGGCACGACCCGGTCCAGAGCTCCAGCGGCCGCCCTATCCCAGGCGGCCACTAGGTCTCCAGTCGAGGCATGTGCCTATCTGAAGCCAAGAAATATAAATAGGCAACAAATCCCTTGGTCCTTTCTTTGCATTTAAAAATGTTAAGTCTAATGTCAGCAGGAACCTGACGGATACCAAGGAATGTATCCAGGCCACTTACCCTCGGTCAAGTTTCCTTGAGATAAATGCAATCCCTCATGGACCATTCCATGCAGTTTTTGTGGCAATAACAAAGCAGGGGGTTGGACTAGAAGACCTCCAAGGTCCCTTCAAACCTGATTATTCTATGTTCTTTGTTAGCTATCACCTTCCTCCATGAAGTTTTTTCAATCTCCAGTCTAGCCTTCAGCTCTAAGATTGCCAGGAAGTCTCCTCTCTGACTGCCTCCACCACCTGAGACCCCCCCCTCCCTTGGCTTGACATCTTCAGATCCTGATAGGGCTGAATGGGGGTACCCAAAGTGCCTCTTACCTGGCAAGGCTTTTGCCCATTTCACCACGTGTACCAGGTGCCTCTCTCCAAGTTCATTCAAACTGGTGAGAAGGGAGCCAAAGGAGTCGGGCTGGTTATTGTCATGCCCTGCGCAAACCACGCCGGGCTCGATCGCTTCCAGGACATTGAGGAAGATAGGCTGGCATTCCAGGCCATCAATGTGTGCCATGGGCATTTTCGTGGCTTGCTCCTCAGTGGGGCTCGATGGCCCTGCAGCCTCCCCTTCTTCTTGCAACTTCAGGTTACCCAATTTCTTTAACTTGCGGGCTGGAAGGAAAAAAAGGGTTTCTAAGAAAACTTTCCATGACAGGTTGACAGTTTATACGATGAGTGGGCGTATCATCAAAAGAGGAAAAGCTTATGGACGCTTCTGTCGTATAACGAAACCTTATGGACCTGCTGCTCTTGGGCACCACTGCTGCTACTCTGGGGGGAGCCACCAGAATGCCAATGGGGCCCTCTGGATTCCTCCGGCCAGCAGCCCAGGCAGAGAAGTAGCATGACAGAATCTTAAGGCAGCCAGGCAGCCGTGTAAACATAATGCGAAATAACTTGGTAAGATTTTCACTAACACTGAGAGTCCCAATCTTCTCACGCAAGGTTTCATAGTGCAGGCTTGCACCGATTTATAAGGAATATTTTTAGTGTTTTCAAAAATTAACGTGTTAGGATTTGAGCAAGCCATTTGGGAATGATAAAACGTCATGATAGTGGTGGCTGCCCCTAAAATGCTGCTGTTGTGTTTGTCGCAGTCGGTGTGACAAGATGGAATTATGTTCCTCTGAATGTTTCTTGGTATTCAATACTGACTGCTGATGTTCACCATTACAATTATATGGAATTTCCCCCAAAGCCCAGAGCAGCAGTATAGTGTGAATCTACGGCTGCAGGAATGTAACAGGGAATTTTCCATCATTATGCTTTTATATTTCTGAACAACTAGAGTTCTGGTCACTGTTCTTGCAAACAAAAGAGCATAATGTATAAATTTTTGATCTGATCCTAGAAGACTAGATATGTTCTCTACAAAGTAAAGGGTGGCCCTTATTTTATGTGGCCGGGGTCTCTATGCTCAAGGGCAAAATGGAGCAATAATCTTTGATGACCTACCCTGCCCCAAAATCTTGTCAGATGTCTTAGGAGAATTCTCATTAATTCTGGAAGCCTATGTCATTTTTAAAAATTAAATGATGTATTTTAAAAGGTTAATTTTAATTTTAAAAGCCACTTGGAGGCTGTGAATTCTATTGCTGCTCCCCGCCACAATGGAAACCACCAAGATTGGGCAAAAAGGGAGGCTCAGCTATTGCAGCAGCACAGAGGGGGCCTTGTTTCCCTTCTCCCCCCTTTCCCCTTTCCCCTTCCCCATCCCCACTCAGTACAGATCAGCTCTCCATTTCATACTATAGTTTATACTGAAGTCTAGTAATATTTCCTAATATTCAAATGGGATGAGAGGTAACTTAGATCCATTATTCCCATCTTTGGGTCTGACAATCTGCTCTTTTCAAAACTAAACACTCTTTCTCTTTGGAGGCTGACTTTTTGGTTGCGCCTCAGATAACCTTTGCTGCCCTTCTCTAATCTGTCTGAATTGGTCATGTTACCTTCGCTATCATGCAATTTATTAATTTTTTCCCCTAATATTCAAATAGGGTTGCCTTTAAAAAAAAAGAGAGAGGGGGGGAGCCATATCTCCCTAGACAACCAGGAAGCTCTTCTGGCTTTATGGCTTGTCTTCTGTTTTGCCTTTTCGCTGAATTGCTTGCCCTTCTGGGTTTCCTTTAGGCTGCTGACTGCCAGGCTGTGGGACCCAAATGGGTACTGTAGAACTGGCTGTGGGCCGGTTCAAGCTCCACTGATTTTGCAGAAGTGCTACATTTCAAGGGTTCTGAAAGGGCCCTCAAATTCTTGACTCCCTAAATCAGAGATGGGGAACAACGGCCCCTTTATGACTTGTGGCTGGTTCAGAAATTCTGGGAGTTGAAGCCCACAAGTCCTAAAAGGGCCATCATTCCCCACCCCTGCCCTAAATGACACATGAATTTGTCTGGCCCACGAACAATGCAAATGATTTTACTTGTGCTAGTGGCACAATATAAACACACCACCTTTCATCATTAAGCATGTCAAACAAACAAACAAACAAACCTAGTGACAGAACCTTGTAGCTTTTAAAAAAAATACAAACAGAATTCAACATTTAAACTATATTTTTAAGGGGAGGAATGAGCTTGCCTAGTTTTGCACAATTCCTGAAACTCAGGTTCCCTGGCCCAGTCCACATTCCCCCTTTGTTCTGGGTGGACTTTCCCTCTTCAACACAGAAAGAATGGCAGACCTCAGCTGGCTCAGGCCAAGGAGGGAGCTCTGACTGCCACCCAGCTTTGCAGGTGCATCTCGCAGGCCCAACCACAGCTTGTCCACCTGACCTGGGAGAAGGGGCCACAATTTTAAAAATCCTGCCCTACAGAGTTAAGAAAAAGAAAGACGTTTCTCTATGTCCTTGTAGTAATTTTGCTGCTTAAATCCAGCTAGAAATGGTGGCGCTGTATATCTATCTATCTGTCTATCTATCTATCACAGGAGGCCAGCGCTGCCAACCCTGCACCTTGCCTGAGCTCAGCGACTGAACAGGTTGCGGAGTCCTGAATGTTCTGCAGGGCCAAAGAGCTGCACTGCCAGGGAGATTTAAGCCAATCCAAGCAACCTTCAGACCTTGGCATCACATTACACAGATATGAATAAAACCCCAGGAAGTCTGTGATTATGACTTTTCTAATTCTCCGAAATGGACTGTTTGTAGCCTTTATTTATTTATTTTCCACTGTTTGCTTTAATAATTGGCTTGCTCACAACCATAAAGTCTACAGAGCCAGATTTTGTCATTCTAGACAATAAAATGCTTTTATATCTCCCTGAAGCTCTACCACCCCCTTCTCAAAAGCCAGCTTGAAAGAAAATAAAATAATTAATTAGAAATAATGGAGAAGAGATAGAGAAAAATCCTGATTGCTTCACTTCAGCAAGAGAAGCATAAAACCGTATCTGTTTTCCTGTAGGATCTGGCTCCCTACATTAAATGATACTTATCTGAAACTTCCTCAGGTCATAATTTAAAAAATAAGCCTCCAAACATAAAAATGTCAAATCAAAGAGCATCTCAATAAATCATTTCAAAAGCTGATCTTTAATTATACGTTTTGGATGATCTACAGTAAGAGCAATTAAGGGAGGTTGCTCTGCAAAAATGGGAACATGGCAATAAAAAATAAAAGTGAGCAACCTTTGAAAAACAAGAGCAAAAGGCAGCATGACATCCATGCCATTATTTATGCAGGTTGGGATGGTGACAAGGAGATGGCTGAACATGATCTGACCGTGTCTCGCAACGTTCTGATAAGCTTTCCCAAGAACATGGCTGCCCTCCTCTCTTAACCTTGAGGCAGTTTTGCTTCAAGCTCCACGGTTAGCACATCATGGCCTATCTGAGCTCCAAAGACACAACAGGCCCTCTGTTTTGACTACATGGAGTGGTCGCCCACAAGGGAGGCAAGGAAGATGCCGAGCATCTGGAAAGATAGAACCTTCCAGAGTTGCCTGCATGGCCGCTTCTGAGAGAAGCTGCAACTTCAGTCAATGTTTAGACCTTGGAGCGGCCTTGCCCTATTTCTCATGACCTCCATGGTTTCAACTGCAACTCCAGGGCTTTCCAACTAATGGGACCCCTGCAAATGTTGGGAGGTATTCAGTTAGTAATCATTGTGCCTTGGATAAACCTCAGTAGCCACAACGCTGCCACTGCGCAAAGCATTTATTTAATGTTTTTACTGGACATGGTTTTTCCTTGAAGACATTTTGCTTCTCATCCAAGAAGCTTTTTCAGTTCTGAGAATCTCCATAGTCGCCACCAGTAATGGAGCATCCACAATTTCTGGAGGCAGCCGTTCCACTGATAAATTGTTCTCAATGTCAGGAAATATCTCCTTTATTTATGTTGAATCTCTCTTTGATAAGTTTCCATCCATTACTTCTTGTCCTGCCTTCAGGGGCTTTGGAGAATAGGTTGACCTCCTCTTCTATGTGACAGCCTCTCAAGTATTACTGAAAGACTGTGATCATGTTATTCCTCCTCCTCTTTGTTAAATGAGACATAACTAGTTCCTTGACCCGTTCATCATACTATTTAGTCTCCAGACTGCTAATCATCTTTGTTGTTCTTCTCTGCACTCTTTCCAGAGTCTCAACATTTTTGTATCATGGTGACTAGAAATGGATGCAGTATTCCAAGTACGGTCTTAGCAGCACAGTATAAAGTGGTCCTAACATGTCACGTGACTGTGAGGGTATCCCTCTGTTGATGCAGCTCAGGACTGCATTCGCTTTTTTGGCAGTTGCAGCAGACTGCCGTAGCAGTGGGTCTCAACCTCAGCAAGCTTAAGATGTGCAGGCTGCCAGCATGCTGGCAAGGGAATTCTGGGAGCTGAATTCTCTTGCCAGCAATATCTTAAAGTTGCTGAGGTTTTGAAAAAGCACCGCTCTGGAAGTAGTGAATGCCCCATTAGGAAACTTGCAGGTCCAGCTTGTTTCCTCTAATACACAAGAGGTCAGTTAGTGGAAGCCTAGAGAAAACCTTCCAGAGTTTGGACAAACAGATTGCTATATCCATTCTAGCCCCTCCCCGTCCCATCAGCCCAGCTGTTCCAAAATGACAGATGCTGCTTTTTGGGGAACAAGTCCTGGTTTCCCGCTGATAATGATTGTAGCTTTGATTGTGGATGGGAAAAGACAAGATGCCTGGCTTCCTCAAGAGGAGAAGGTTGTTAAACTTAAACTGATGGATCAGCTCAACCACACAACCACAGAAAGGTGTGTGCGTGTGTGCAAGTGGGAGGGAGGGAGGGAGAGAATACGCCATATTGGGCACTGAATGTTTGGGTTATTAGTAGAAACATTGGTAGGGGGAAGTGACCACTGGCACCGGTCACATGCTCCCCCCCCATCTGCCCATGGAAGTACAAAACATGCTTCAGGCTGAAAAACCAGGGTAGCCTGGTATGTTCCCATTTGCCCTGCACATTGCCCAATGCAGCTGGGAACTGGGTCAGCCGTGCCTTGGGCAGAGGAGTAGGGCAGGTCAGGAATGAGGAAGGCTTGCGAAATCCTTACTTGACTCCTAAGCCCAGCTGAAAGAGAGCCTTTGGGGCTGAGGCCTGCGAAGTAAATAGGCAGGCACCATGGCTATACAAATGCAACGTGGTTCCTATTGAAAGGGAGGCGGCCATCGTTCATCCTGAGTGTCTTTAAAATCACGCCATCAAAGGTGCCCAGGGCAGGGATGGGCAGACCCCTAAAAGAGCACCCTTGGTCAGGATCTTTTGGCAACTGTTGGGCAACTGCAGGGCCAGGGACCCCCATTTCTAATGAAGGGCAGGCAGGCCTTCCGATGCCTTGGAGGTAGCTAAGGAAACACAGCTCTGTTCAAAACGGTTATGGCACCATGCCCAGACTGTTTAACTGGAAAAATGGAGATTATTAACCAATCGTGGCTGGCTAGTTTCACAGATACCTCTGGAAGTCTATGAGAGAAGTCACACAAACAAGAAACGTTCAAGGGAAGAAGGAGAGAATCACATTAACAGAGACATTTCTAGACACGCAAAAGTACACCGCCATTTACACCTGGTTGGGCTAGAAACCTATGCTCAGACTTAAACCAAGTCTTATAGTCCAACCTCCTGCCCAGGCAGGGGAGCCTATCCATTGCAGACCAATGGTTGTCCAGTCTTAAAAGATTTCTTAAAAATCTCCAGTGATGGAGCACCCATAACTTCTGGAAGCAAATCACCATTCCACCAATTAATTGTTCTCAAGATCAGAAAATACCTCCTTAGTTCTAGGTTGGATCTCTCCTTGATTAGTTCCCACCCATGGCTTCTTGTCCGGCCTTCAGGTGCTTTGGAGAATAGGCTGACCCCCTCTTCTTTATGGCAGCTCCTCAAATATTGCTGCCATCATGTCACCCCCGGCCCTCCTTTTCATTACATAAGACATACCCATATCTGCAAATTGTTTTTCATACCTTTTAGCCTCCAGATCCCTAAACATCTTTGCTGCTCTTCTCTGCTCTCTTTCCAAAGTCTCTACATCTTTTTTATATTGTGGTGACCAAAACTGGATGCAGCATTCCAAATGGGATCTTACAAGGCATTACAAAGTAATACTGACACTTCACGTGACCTTGATTCTACCCCTCTGTTAATGTAGCCTAGGACTACATCGGCTTTTTTTGGAAGCTGCAGCACACAGCTGGCTCTAAGATCCTTCACTGCTATTGAACCAGGTTTCACCTAACCTGTACCTGCACTTTTGGTTCCTCTTGCCTGACTTTTCTCTGCATTGAATTTCATTTTGTTAGACGGGGCCTCGGGTTCAAGTCTGTCAAGGTCTATCTTGATCTTCAGCCTGTCTTCTGGCCTGTTGGCTATTCCTGCCAGTTTAGTGCCGTCTACAAATTTGATGAGTTCTCCTTCTATCCCCTGATCTAAATCATTTATGGAGACATTGAAGAGTACAAACTGGCCACGGAGGGATCTCTACTGAACCAGCATTAAGCAGCTCTGCGGCCATTTAGAAGGTCTCAATTGGTTTGGGTTAAATAAATCCAATGATGGCAGAGAAATAATTTTATTTGCTGGATTCCTTCCCCGACTTAGTTATGAAAATAGCCTTCGTTGCACATTTTCCATCTTCTGCCTTCCAGTTGTAGAGTTTGTCATTTTACCACACTGATTTTTAGCTAGTTATTTTTCTATTTAATATGTTGCCAACTCTGACCACCTTGATTGTATGTTAGACTAAAAAATGATGGGATACAAAGCTTAAAACAAACGAAGTTGGTTACTTCTGAAACCCCTTTTTTTCCTGCAAGATCCTTTATCCTGAGTGTGAGAGTTTTGATGCCGGACTGGTAGGTTGCTGGTGGGCACAGGATTCTTGGATTTGTGTGTGTGTGCATGCGTGTCATATATCTTTGAGCCAGGTTTTGACTCCGGGTGAGGGCCTGGACTTGGCCCTGCCGTTTCCTTGCTCCAAATGAGGCCGTTCTTGGCCTGCAGGGCTCTGCTGGTGTGGAGGCTTTAGAGATAGGCAGAGCTATGACTGCAAAGCAGGACGCTGGAGTCGGCTGGGCAGCTTTTAGCGTGGAGCTTGCTAACATTCACCATTAGGGTTTGATTGAATGGCTGGCTCAAGTCTGAAGGATGCAAGTCTGAAGTCGAGGTTCTACAACCCTTGACATCTGGTGGACTAGATCAACAATGAATTGCATCAAGAACAAAAGAGATTCTCTTGCTCAGAACTTTTCCTTCTCTCCCACTCAGTAGACTCCCCTTTTCTCACCAAACACGGCACTTCAACTGCCTCCTGTTAGTAAAGAGTTAATAACAAATACCCAACCACTGAACGTTTTTGCATCTTTCGGTGGGGTCAAGACAGAAACAACTTGGGGAGGGATTCAAAAGGGGAGGATGGTGGGCACTAATTCACAACACACATTTTCACCATTACTTTTAAGCTAACATTAAAAGGCAAGATAAAACGAGCCAGGAGGCAGAAAAGGTTAAAGTGACCTGAAACGGACACACATACACAGGCAGCATTTATTTGCTCGTCCCAAGGAAGCACCCCACCTTGGGAAGGACTGAGTTTTATTGGTAACGTTTCTTTTAGAAAGAAACAGATTTCCTTTCTAAAAGGAAACTCTTAGCTTGGTCAAAACAAAGCCCAGCAGGAGACTGTTTGGCAGTTATATTCCCAGGAAACCATCTGACACCCATCGGCACATCTTGCTCTTGGGAGCTTGTGGCCTTGGAGCCAGGGGGCCTCTGTTCATAGGTGACAATGAGACGTCCCTGGGACAGCTGGGATCTCCAGAGCTCAGCCTTTCGAAAAAGATGCACAGGAAAAGGAATCGACTTACATGGATCCTTCAGGCTGGGTTATTATTTGGGCAGTTTTTCAGGACAGTGACCTAAGAACTGCATGAATTTCCTTCCCCCATATTGCATTTGGCACAGAAAAGTCTCATTCTGCATCTCACATCTTTTTTGTCAGCATTGTGAAAGCAACATTAAGTGGCTTTGGACTGCAGTCTTGCTCAAGGAGACTTGTGAACCATTGTAGATTCTTGTTTATCTTGCCAATTCTAGAGTTTGCCATGCAGATCCAGAGCAGGACAATCTTGCATCAGTTTTTAGCAACAAGACCGGCTGAGCTCAACTTTAACACTTTGTCTTTCAGGACAGGACCGGACCTGGGAAGCAGCCTAGAGGACCCACAGCTCCTCTAACTGGGGCGAGGGCTCACTATTTCAGTTGGAAAGACAGCTATTCATACTAGCCCCTGGCACATCTTGTGAAGATAAGGCACGCCTGCAGAAAGAGAGGCATCCTGGCATCCCAGCTGGGCTGGGATCAAAACTTTCATGGCAACAGGTGGGAAAGGCTGGTTTGCTTAGCCTGTCACAAAGGTATATACGGCTTGTACTTTGTTCCGAAATGGCATAAGCTAGGAACTACGACTTGATCAGTGCTTTATCAATGCCATCAAAGCGGAGCCTGACGCTCAGTAGTCCTGCTGCAAATGTGCTCTTTGGGAACATGTGGGTCCTGGCTGTGAAAATGAGTCCAAAGGAGCCCAACTGTGAGCCTGAGTCTGTGCCACGCTTGTACTCTCTGCGGCCTCTCTTCTGGATGAGGACAGGACAGAATAACAGAGTTGGAAGGGACCTTGGAGGTCTTCTAGTCCAACCCCCTGCTCAAGACCTGGGACAGGAAGTGCCTCTATGCCCATCATCTAGTGCTATTGAAAAAGCTAAATGCTTTCTGTGACCAAGAGCAGGCAGCCTTAAGCCTTGATAGTTCTTCTTCTTAAGCTGCATGCTAAGAAGTAAAAGAAAAGAACATCTCAGGGCATACTCTATACGCAACTCAGTAGTTTGTGACAGAAGCAGAATGGAAGTCTCCTTAAAATGCACGCAGATACTGAGATCTTTTTCAGTATTTTTGGGGAAGGGTTGGGCTATTTTTGTTACTGTTGTTATCATTATTCCTAGAATAATCAGAAAACCTTGCAGATCAGATAATTGAGACATGCAGGGAAGGCATGGCAAGCTAAGCATGTCTCCGAGCAAAGAGGACAACCATGGCAAAGATTGAAGAATCAGCAAGTAAAATAGTTTTTGGAAACTTCTCCAGACAAGGAAAGGATGGGAGATTACCCCCATGTGCTCAGGGCAGCAGTCTCCTGGAGGTTTGGGAAAACTGTGGAGGGACCTTTTAAAAGACATTAGATTCGCTCATTCATTTTCTAACCACCTTCAGAAATTGCCTATTTAATTACCTTGACACTATTAGAGACCTTCAGAGCAATAAGGTTTAAGAGCAATCTGGTGAATTTACTTCCATTCTTGAAAAATAACCATAAATTTAAGAATGTAAAGAATTGGAAATAAATAGTAAAAAGTAAATAAGACTTTGATTTAAGAAAGTTATGAACAAATTAAGGGTCCAGGCAAATTTTAAATATTTGTTACTATAAGCTTTTATTATATAAAATAAACAGCTTTTCATGGAAAGCAAATTGTTTTGTCTATCTTCAGTCATAACAGACAATTGAAACTTCGAGACTTCAGAAATTAGGCACTGGGAAGGATTAAGGAAGCAGATGCAGAGGGGGAAAGCACTGGGAAGCAGAAAAGGAAAAGGAAAAAAAACAAAGTGTAAACTTGCCCTTGCTTTTTTCTTCCTAAGGGTCTTACAAAATGACACAAAGCTTTAGAATGTTGAAATACTCCACGAGATTTTCAAAGAATGGGGCCAGAAATTTGTAAACAATGTCAGTAATGTCAGCAATGATATCTGCTTCTTCAGATTGCTTGTCAAAAAGATGTTCATGATGAGGTGATAAATACTGTATTTTCCGGCGTATAAGACGACTGGGCGTATAAGACGACCCCCGACTTTTCTTGTTAAAATATAGGGTTTGGGCTATACTCGCCCTATAAGATTACCCCTCTTCCAACGCACACCAAATAAAAATTAAAAAACATCAACTGGCTCACCCACAATGTAAAAGCAGCTGTGCTAGATCCAAAATGGCCCCTGCAACAAGCAGGAACCTCACACAGCCACAAAGAGCCCAAAAAACCAACTTTCACACTTTACACACACAAAATTTCACGTACAGCTTTGTGAGATTTTGTGTGTTTGTGTAGTTAGAGTGAAACACTACAGAAACACACTAAATCTCAGAAAGCTGCACAAATATTATTTTATTTTATTTTATTTTTATTTTTATATGAAAGCTTAATTTAAAATTTCCTAAACTTTAAATGGCTAGGTCTAAAAAAGAACAACTAAAAAAAACCCCAATTAACTATTTTTTTTAAAGCTCCCAAAGGGGAAAAAAACTTACCCAATAGAACAGGGGTCTCCAACCTTGGCAACTTTAAGACTTGTAGACTTCAACTCCCAGAATTCCTCAGCCAGCTTTGCTTTGCTGGCTGAGGAATTCTGGGAGTTGAAGTCCACAACTCCCTGCCTGTTTGATTGCAGGCAGGGAGTTGCTTGCTGATGGAATGGATTCAGGCAAGCGAAGCAAGGCAAGCGTTGCGACTAGCAGCTAAGGTAAGCAAGCTGGAGGGGGAAAACTTTTTTCCTTTTACATGGCTCTGGCGATCCCAGCTGAGTTGCCTGATTAGCAGATCGTCAGAGCTTGGATCCTTTTACATGGCTCTGGCGATCCCAGCTGAGTTGCCTGATTAGCAGGCAACTCAACTGGGATCATCAGAGCTTGGATCGCCAGAGTCATTTAAGGCTCGTCAGAGCCTTTCGGGCTGGTCTGCCTGGTTACAGGAGAACGACACCCGGCGTATAAGACGACCCCCGACTTTTGAGAAGATTTTCATGTGTTAAAAAGTCATTTTATATGCCAGAAAATACGGTAGATAAAAATTTGTCTGATGTAGAAATATTAAAATCAGAAATACCGGATAATAAAATTGACATAGAAGGCAGCTAAAGTGTCATGCTCAGAGAAAGGCCCGAATAAGGACAAGAACCTGGTTAAAGCTTTGAAAATGAAACTGGAAATACAAATGATAAACCAAAAGAAGGGGATGATGACTTTTTGCTGGATTTACCATGGCGTTTGTCAAAGCCTCTAAGAAGCCTTTAAGTTGGGAAAAAGAAAAATTGAACAAAAACCAAGTCCCATGACAACAGCTGAAAGGATTAAATATCAAACTTGTCAGGTAAAAGAAAGGAATATAAAGTTGGTTTCTTTGACCAAGATTAAAATGACACAAGTTTTCATAAAGCTGTAGTGACCATTTTATAGACATTTGCTGACACCAGGACTGGAAAGTTTATGATGGTTTTACTTATAAATAAGGGATGGGTTATGGAAAAGAAGTCATATTTGTACCCTTTTAGGAGATGAAGAGTTATCATTCTCATTTCTACTTTTTGTGATTAAGATTGAAGGTCACTTCTTTAAATATTTCTTTTCTTTTTCTCCTTTTTATTTTTGCACTTTTGTAAGAGAAAACCTTGCTGATCACAGAGGAAAAAAAAAACCACTTTCTACTCTTATTCTTGTTCCATACATGGGGATGTTTGGGATTGTAACATCCCTTTCTCCCTGTTTTCTCAACAAATATCTATTTTCCCTTTTATTTTGTTTCTGTGTGCAGCATAATGTGCATATCTGAGTAAGGTTGTGAAATGTTCTGAATACTCTACGTGCTAGTTTTAGGGAGTCCAACCAATACAAACCCACCCACCCACCCCATTTCTGAAAGCCCAAGGTTGCATCTCAAGACCTGTGCCTGTAGGCACGTCCATTCCCCCCCCCCCCGTTACAGATCATCAGTCTGCCGGCTTTTGCCTGCACACCAGAGATGCTCTCCTTTAGCTCTGCCTTCACCAACCGTAAACTGGAGGGGGATATTTCTGCTTTGTAAATGCATCTAGTTTCATTAAGTAGCTAACAGGGACAAGAACAGCACCAGCACTGTTTTATGTTCATTTTGTAGAGCTATTTAGTTGTGAATTCAAAACACTGATTGTTCTTAACAGCCCATTAATTTGAACACCTGATGATGTATGTTTTCCATCCTAACACGCTTGACATGCAACGAACCATCTGTTGGGGGCTGGATGTCACTCTTGCCGGCAGGCTCCACCTGGCAGGTGGGGTAATCAAATGGCACGGCTGACCTTGCAAGTCTATCCAGGAGTGGGCTGAGAATAGCGGGTACTTCTACCTCTCCGCTACCTGGCTTCAGCGCCACACCTTTGTAAAAGCATCACTGCTTTGTTAGAGAAACCATGCAGCTGAGCTGTGGAGTAGCTGCTCTACCAGGCTTGGAAAGGAGGAGGAACCAAGTCATCCTTCTCAACTCAAAGCCATCCCAGTAAATTTTGTTTAACATTTTCTGACGCCATGAACTGTCGGAAGGGACCCCCGCCAACTTCCAGCGCTTCATCTAGTCGAACAATGAAGAGCCTGTAGAAGTGTTCCAACTGGCTCCTCCAGCCTCTTCCGCTGCCTCCGGGTGGCCAAGGGTCAAAGTGGCAACCCACCTTTACCAGCATCTTTTTGCCAATGGCGAAAGTCCCCCTGAGAACTATTCCCATGGAACATCAAAGGAAAAAGACAGAGCTGTTTAGATGATTAATCTGGAGTCACTCTGAATGTAACGGGATTACAATACAATACCTCTTCAAGCAGAAAAGAGGGGTTTTTTAGGCCTATCAAGACTAAACAAAAATTATCCACTGAAGATAACCAAGAGCCCCAAAGAGATTTCAGCAAGAAAAAATTTAAAAATAGGTAATAAATGTAAAAAAAAAAAAATTAAATTCTTGCACAAATATATTTTCAAGAGAGAACATCCTTGCTCCACTCTAATTTGGCAAATGGAGAAAATAATACTTTATTGTTGTTGTTAGTTGTGAAGTCGTGTCCAACCCATCGCGACTCCATGGACAACATTCCTTCAGGCCTTCCTGTCCTCTACCATCCTCTGGAGTCCATTTAAGCTCACGCCGACTGCTTTGGTGACTCCATCTAGCCACCTCGTTCTCTGTCGTCCCCTTCTTCTTTTGCCTCAATCTTTCCCAGCATTAGGCACTTCTCCAGTGAGTCCTTCCTTCTTATTAGGTGGTCAAATACTTTAATACTTTAATTAATACTGTATTAATGTTACTGTATTAACAAGGTTTAATTAAAAACAGTTATACTTGCACATAGACCCATAAATCCTTGGGGGCTAAGTGGCTTATGAATTTGCACAATCTTAAAGAGTTCCACCAGCCATGCCTATCCTGAAAGGGCCTGGATATTGCTTTATACTGATCTTGCGCCTAGTGATAAAGGGCTGGAGAATAAAAGCACCCGAGAAATGCCTGCTAATGCTAAACTAAATCAAAGTTGGTCCATTTAAATAGCACTTCTGGCCAGTGCAAGGTAGAGGGAACCAAAAAATTCAAGATGATACAGTATATCAGGATTCATTCTTCTCAAAGAGGCAGCTCTTAGTGCAGACACAAAAAAACCCCCCTGCTTTCATGCCTCTAAGTCAGGGCTGTCAGACTCGTAGCCTGCAGGCTGGATGTGCCATGCGCTGGCCACGCCCACATCTGGTTTAGCGAAGGGGAAAGAAGTCGTGATACAATGCCTTGACAATGTGAATTTGATACCCCTGCTCTAAGTAGTTCCAGTGATGCAAGATAGCAAGTGTGAATCCAGCCTGTGCAGCCTACCCATTATGACAGTCGTAAATCAGGTCGGGCACATGACCAAACTGATTTTACAACCTTAACCACCGACCTGTGGTCACTAAGCCAAAGCAACAGTCATAAAATGAATGCTGTGGTTGTTTAGTGTACCCATTGTTTGCTATGCTGTAGTATTTCCAAAAATCAGAAGTAACTTCTGCTTTTATGACATTTTTTGATGATGTCATAAAAACATCATCACGCAAACAAGTGACGACAAGATGCTGCAAATGGCCATAATTGCAACTGTGTTGCCAAGCATCCAACTTATGGTCACCTTGCATGGAGGGAGGGGAGGGGGGTGTCACAACTTTGAAACTGGATCGTAACTCCATTGTGCATTCCATGTACCCTGAAGTCATGGCATTTGGGCAGATTATTATGGCCCTGTTGGATATGACTTTATAGCACATCCTACAAGTCTGAAAGCATTTTATTGCCTGGCTGGAGGTCCTGAAGGCTGGTTGGGGCGGGCTAGGCGGATTTTCCTCAGGGAGCAGGATGAAGGCAAAATGGGGATGGTTGGTTATGTGCCATCACATCATTGTGAACTCTGACAATTGCATAATTAATTCAATTCAATTCAGAATAGAGTTGGAAAGAACATTAGAGGTTTTCTAGTCCAACCCGCTGCTCAAGCAGGAGTCCCTCTACCATTTCAGACAAGTGGCTGTCCAGTCTTCTCATAAAAACCTTCCGTGATGAGGCACCCACAACCTCTGAAGGCAACTTCTGCTCCACTGGTTAATTGTCCTCACTGTTAGGAAGTTTCTCCTCCATTCCAGGTTGCTTCTCTCCTTGATTGGTTTCCATCCATTGTTTCTTGTCTTGCCTTCTGGCGCTTTGGAAAATAAGTTGACCCCCTCCTCTTTGTGGCAGCCCCTCAAATACTGCAATACTGCTATCATGTCACCCCTAATTCTTCTTTTCTCTAGATGGGCCATACCCAGTTCCTGCAACTGTTCTTCATATGTTTTAGTCTTCAGGCCTTTAATCATCTTAGTTGCTTGTCTCTGCACTTTTTGCAAGTCTCAACTTCTTTTTTGTAATGTGGTGACAAGAACTGGATGCAGTATTCCAGTGTGGTCTTACTAAGGATTTATAAAGCGGTACTAATACTTCATGTGATTTTGATTCTATGCCTCTGTTTATACAACCAAGGATTGTATTGACTTTTTTGGCTACTGCCCCACACTGTTGGCCCCCGTTTAAGTAATCATCCACTTGGATTCCAAGGTCCCTCTCACAGTTACTGTTTTTGAGGCAGGTTTCACCTAATCTGTATTTGTACCTTTGGTTTTCCTGCCTAAGTGTAAAACCTTATTTTTCTCTATGCTGAATTGCATTTTGTTAGATAGGGCCCTGTGTTCAGGTTTGTTGAGATCCTTCTGAATCTTGAGCCTATCTTCTGGGGTGTTGGCTATTCCTGCCAGTTTACTGTCATCTACAAATTTGAGGAGTTCCCCTTCTATTCCCTCATCTAAGGCATTAGATTTTCTGCACGACAAACTGATCCTAACTGGATCTTTTGGGTATTGGGTTTATTGGGCTCTTATTAGACAATCAGTGATCCGCCTTCTGATATGAAGATAATCTGATTTCCCCTCAAGTTCAATACACGCTCTCTGGTGAAATTGAGGAGATGAGGCTGCACAAGCCCTTCACACAGAAAGAGAGGAAAGTAATGGAGGAAAACAGAGAGGGCTCCCTCCCAGAATTGGGAGGGAGAACCAATCTCAGCTGGGGCGGAAGACTTTACAGAACAGGTCCGGAGTAGGCCTGGCTCCACTCTGCCAACTGTCTGGAGTTTTGGGAAAGGCAAGTGAGTTAATCAAGAGGTTGAACTTGGAAAGGGATTTCAGAGTTTGCTTCAGCAAGATAGATTTCTTCTGGACTCCCTTAAATCTTCCTGGCTTAACAATCAAGAGCGCCACCAGACAATCAGCCTCAGAAGACCAAATGTTGGATGTTTTGCTCTTGTGGGTTTGCAAACATATGACAGCTGCCCTACCTGACTACAATTTGCACAAAGGAGAGCTGCTTGTAAATTACAGGAGGGGCACGGTGACCTGGAAACCACATAAACCAAGCTCAGCAGCTGCAGCCCCAGTCTTTGTGGACCAGAAGACGCACGGCCAATGCTTCAGCTTCTGCAAGTAAAAGGCAGAGCCTTCCCCTCCCCACCAGTTCAAACCACTCGCCTGCCATGTTTCAAATGGTGTGTGTGCTGGCCATGCGGGAGCACACATCCCAGCAATTTGGGTGCATTTGTCAGTTAATTCCAGGCAATTATAGGAATGCTCAGCTTCTCTCTCAAATATCTGATGAAAGAGGAGACATCCTGCCCCACAGACTGTCCGGCTCTAAAGCGCTTGTAGGCTAATGGCAGAGCGACACTCGGAAAGAGCGCTGGGCAGGGCAGCCAGGCCAAAGGGGGCAAGAAGAGCTGGGAAAAGGAAAGACAACCTGCCTGCCCTCCAAACGCCGGTAGTCTGAGGTACCCTTTCAACAGAATGTGTGGAAGTGCTGCGTTCACAAGCACAGCGGGACAGACCACGGGGGAGGATACAGAACTGTGCTATGATCCCTCCTGGGTATAACATGCTGAAAATGGCAGCTTGCTGAGGGATACGATAGCAGCATCCCAATACCTAAGGGGCTGCCAGAGAGAAGAGGGGACCAACCTATTTCCAAATCACAGGACAAGGGCAGGACAAGAAGCAGTGGATGAAAACCAATCAAGAAGCGATCCAACCTAGTACGAAGAGGCAATTTCCTGATAGTGAGAACAATTGATTAGTGAAAGGGCCTTCAGAAGTTGTAGGTTTCTTTTCCCCCTGGAGGTTTCTAAGAAGAGACTGGACAGCCATTGGTCTGAAAGGGTCTTCTGCTTGAGCAGGGAGTTGGACTAGACGACCTCCAAGGTCCCTTCCAAGCACGTTACTCTGTCGTTTTCCAAGTCAATGCAGCAGCAGAGCAGAGGCAGCAGGAAACCTTTCTGATGCCGTATTCCTGATTACTAACAAATCTTTACCCCTCAGATTTTATAGTCCATGGGCTTGTATTTCCAGCACAGCAAAATTCCAGTATGAAACTTTCCCAGATTGTTTTGAACTTTCAGGGGCTGTCCATCCTCTACATTCCTTCTCTCACTATTAAACGAGAAGCAGTCAATGGGAAGGATTGGAAAGAAGGAATCAAATAAGGCAAATTTTCATTTAATTAACTTTCATTGGTTTGAATTTAATTTTTTAAGGGTGTTGGATTAACATGTGGAAAAAGTATCATTTTATACCCAGATGTCTTTGATAAGACGACCAATTTTAGTTCCTGGGGAAGAGAGCGCTTTGTCTTGAGATCTGCTGGAGGATATCCAGACACCTAATTCTTGCACAGAACATTACTGTGATCTGATGAAAATCTAGCAGCTGATAAATCATGCCAGGTGCCCTGTTTTGCTTTTTATTGGATAAAGATCAGTACATTTGTTGGGCTGCATGTCTTCGAGAATCTCCATCTATGCAAGGGAAGAATGCCTTTAGATAGGATTATCAATAGACCACGAGAAAATATGTGCAGTGTTTAAGTGTGTGTGTGTGTGGGGGGGGGAGACTTCTGGTCAGGAATGGTGAGCTAGCATGTCTGTGCAGTGATGATGTCATGATGGTGACCGAAGAACCAGAGAGTAGGCTGGTCTCACGGAACCTCTACGGATAAGGAGAGGACGGGAGATTGACTGCTTGAGCTTTGGATGGTAGTTTCTCATGAGTTTGAGTACTGGGAGATGAAGGGAAGCCACGATGCTCTCAACTGTGGCAGAGCCTTTTAAAGGACACCAAATCCCTCACTTTCTAACCACTTTGGGAAATTACCTACTTTACTATCCTGGCTATTAGAGTTCTTCAAAATGACATGTTTGCAAAGCTACTTGGTGAGTTGACCTTCGTTAACTATAAGTTTAAGAATTTAAAGAATTTGAAATAAATGGCAAAATCTTAACAAGACTTTAATCCAACAAATTAAGGGACCAGATGAATTTGAATTATCAGGGCTTTTAGTGTAAGATTTTTGGAAATAATTATACAAGCAACACTTTTGTAGGAACAAAATTGTTTAGTTTACCTTAGTCATAATAGAAATTCAAGATTTTATGATTTCAGAAATTGGACACTAGTAGGGGCTCAAGATTCAAGGCCTAAAAGATGAAAGATAAAGAAGGAGATCGGCTTATCTTTTGTCTTTGGTCAGCACTGAGTCAAAATGACAGAAAACGGCATGACATTAGAAATACTCCCGGAGATGTTTGAAGAATGGGGACAGAAAATAATAGCTACAATGTCAGCAGTGACATTTTAAAGCCTTTAAGTGGGCTTTAAAATGAATAAACAGAAAATAGCAATGCTTGTTAAGAATATGACCTCTCAGTTCTATGAAATTTGAGGAAAAAAG
Organism: Pantherophis guttatus; assembly: GCF_059756535.1. NCBI lineage: Eukaryota > Metazoa > Chordata > Lepidosauria > Squamata > Colubridae > Pantherophis > Pantherophis guttatus. Next base: position 732,791 of record NC_142074.1, read on the forward strand.
ACAGGTGGAGACAAAGGGGAAATACCTGGGGGCTACACAGATAAATACAAATTCTAAACTGTTTCAAAGTAACCTTCTGCCTCTTTGGAATGGTATAAAAAAGACCTATTAAGATGGGATGAATTACAGTCATTTTTATTGGATAAAATCTCTGTAATTAAGGTAAATGTTTTACCAAAGATGCTGTCCCAAAGGTGCTTTTTCGAAGAGGAAACTGGACTTCCTTGTTTTTCGTTAAAGACGTTTGGCTTCTCATCCAAAAAGCTTCCTCAGCTCTGACTGAATGGTGGGGAAGGGAAGGATTGATACTCCTTGCAGACAGCTGGTCATTTGCATCCTTTTAGAGTGTTGCTGAGGCCACTTGGAGGTTTGCCTGGGTCCTCAGCGTCACCTGAATGGTGCAAATGGGTGTGGAGCCTTCTTGGAACTGCTGAAAGGACTGTGTTGTAGACTGGAGATAGATGATGTCGTATCCCCTCCCCCCCCGGTCTATTGAGAGAGGGCTGCTCAATTTTGGCATAGATGGCCTCTTGGACCCCTCTTTTAAACCAGCCATCCTCTCTGTCCAAAATGTGGATTTTGCTGTCCTCAAAAGAGTGGCCCGTGTCTTTTAAATGCAGATGGACTGCTGAACCTTGTCCTCATGGCTTTGTTCTCCTATATTGTGCCATGTGTTTATGAAGTGATTGTTTTGTTTCACCAATGTACAGATCTGCACATGTTTTACGGTATTGTATTGCATGTACAACGTGGCTCAGTTTGTGTCTTATCCTTGGGGAGAACAAGCTTCTGCCTTAGTGTATTCTGGGGCTTGAAGTGTGGACACGTGTTGTGTTGGCTGAAGATCTTCCTAAGCTTTTCAGATATTCCTGCCGCGTATGGAATGACAACATTGCTTCCTTTACTGTTCTCTTCTTTGTCTCTTAGGGAGGAGCTCCTGCTGGGTCTCTTTTGGCATCTGACGAAGGCCCACTTGGGACAGCCACATGTTCCGAGGGCTTCCTTGATGTGCTTTAATTCTTTTTCTTTCCCCTCTTTGCTGGTAGGGGGCGTAGGGTTCTGATGACTCCCATTTTGTGCTCCAGTGGGTGGTGGGAATCAACATGTAAATATCGATCTCTGTGTGTGGGTTTTCAGGGTTAGGACTTCTGTCTTCCTTAATGTGTACTGCACAGTCCAGGAAGGCTGCCCTATTTTCCTTAACTACTACTGAAGTACAATGCCATTGACAAGCCACAATACTACCGGCTTTACCCCGGGGAAGCCACCCCACGCATACATGGACTCCCCCAAATCCACACAGACCGATTGCCAGCAGCATCAGCTCTTGTCACCTACAACATTGCAAAACAACTAACCACCTTATTAGCTCCTCTAGTTGTCAACACCACCCATCACATCAACAATTCATAGGACTTTGCCAGCAAGGTTTAGAAACTAAAATTGAACCCAGATAAGACCATGGTTTCTTATGATGTTCCCCCTCCCCTCTTCACTGTTACTCACATCCCAAACAACTGAAGCTGTCACGGTAGTGAAGAAACATCCGTTACAAAACAGCACATTAGGTGACAGAAGTAAATGCAGCCCAAACCACATAAGTGCCATGCTGGATCTCTGCCAGACCACGTTTCTAAATACAGTGAAGGTTTCTACAGACAAAAACAGGGCTGCACCATGGAATAACCTGTGCCCCCCCCCCCCACTGTGGCCAATCTCTACATGGAAGAGGTAGAAACCAAAGCTCTAAACCTCTTCACAGGAATTCCACCCGCTCATTGATATAGGTATGTAGATGACATTTGGATCAAGATCAAAACATAGGAATTGGAAGCGTTTGCCAAACATGTCAACTCTGTGGACAGACATATCAAATTCACGTGTTAAGGAAAATAGAGTAGCCTTCCTGGACTGTGCAGTACACATTAAGAAAGACAGAAGTCCTAACACTGAAGTTTACAGAAAACCCACACACAGAGATCGATATTTACATGTTAATTCCCACCACCCACTGGAGCACAAAATGGCAGTCATCAGAAACCTACATGCCCGAGCTGAAGGCCTGCCTACCAGCAAAGATGGGAAAGAAAAAGAATGAAGGAAGGAAGCCCTCAGAACATGGGCCTTATCCAACATATCCAACTTGTAATTCTGTATGAATGGTGAAGGGGAAGCCCAGGAAGCCACCCTGCAAATCTCCTGGATTGAGGCCTGTGTAGCCCAAGCTGCTGTAGTGGCTGCGCTTCTAGTTGAATGTGCCGTAATATGGCTTGGAATAGGCCTGGCCTGGTGTTCATAAGTCAATGCGATACCTGCTTTCAGCCAGTGTCCAATGGTAGATGGTGATACTTTCTTGCCCATAGACCTGGGCTGAAAGGAAACAGACAGCAATTCCGACCATCTGAATGAGGCCGTACACTGTATGTACTTGAGAAGCGCTCTGCGGACGTATGGCAGCAATGTTCACGTGGAAGTCTGGGCTTAGGGCAAAAATCTGGTAGCATCACTTTTCGTGAAACCAAGTGTTGAGTTTTGGTACAAATGTACCAGATCTAATCTGAGTACGACCCTATTTGGATGAAAAATGACAGATCTTGTCTTACTGACAGGGCCGCGTGCAGAAGTGATCACCACCAGAAAGGCAACCTTGAAAGTCAATAGTCTAAGGCTGGCGGATTCCAAGGGCTCAAACGGAGGGGCTGTGAGTGCCTATAAGATGAATGACAGGTCCTAAGTTGGGTATCAGTGGACCATTGGTGGTAAAAAGGTTAGATACCCCTTTTAAAAAACTATGCACCCTGGGGTGCTGTGAAAGAGGAATCGTTCCTTCTCCTGGGAGAATTGTGGCCAAGGCCACCACCTGCCTCCAAAGTGTATTCGTGGATAAGCGATAACCCTAACAGTTAGCTCCCCAGACACCCCCCAATTGGCCGTTGATTTGGCCTTAATCAACAAGGTCTTAAACAGAGTGGGGCGGAAAAACCCAGTATATGTGGGCTGCTCTAGAGAGATACCTTCATCCTCTGTTAAATCATACTCTCCCATTTCTTCATCTCCCACCAGCCAAACCTTGCTGTGTATAGAAGGGAGTGGGGAGGTTTCCACCCTAAGATATCCAGCCTCGGGTCGAAAATGAGACTACAAAGTCCCTGGCTGGGAAGATCCCAGTAATCCCCTTTGGTGGAGAGGTGCATCAATCCCTTGTATAATGGTTTGTGCTATGATGTTATGCAATTCTGCTGACAAACCAGAGGTGGGTTTCAGCAGGTTCTGACCAGATCTGGAGAACCAGTAGTGGAAATTCTGAGAAGTTCGGAGAACCAGTAAATATCACTTCTGACTGGCCCTGCCCCCATCTATTATCTGCCTTCTGAGTCCCAGTTAATTGGGAGGAAATGGAGATTTTACACTATCCTTCCCCTGCCATGGCCAAGCCACACCCACCAAGCCACACCCACCAAGCCACACGTATAGAACCGGTAGTAAAAAATTTTGAAACCCACCACTGCGACAAACCATGCTCTATATTCTCCTTGGGGCGGAGCCCTGCTGCAGTCAGAGTAACCTTGGCAGATGGAGCAGAAGCTCTATGGCCAGACACAGGTCGCAATCCTATAGTGGCCAGGCTTGAAGCAGGATTAGCCCCTTCCTCAGAGGGAAGTGTGTGAAATTCTTGGAGGCTCATAATCATGTTACAGCTGATCCTCCTGTAAGGGTTGAGGGGCCAATTCTCCTCCCAAGGAAATGCCAACTTCCCTGAAACTCCCAGGAATTCCTGGATTTTTTGGAGCCTCTGCCATTTTTTGGGCCTTTGCAAATTGCTTTTCCAAGGCCCTCTGTCTCCTCTTTGCATCCTTCTCAGAAGCTGAATAGGTTGATCTTGGGTGCTTGGGCCTTGGATCTGGCAGAAGGCCCTTTAGACGCCAATCTAGCCCTACTGGGCTCTGAAGCCTCAGCTTCCTGATGAGTGGGAGAAGAGTCAGCAGAATTGACTCCCTGCGGTCCGCCATTTTAAAGCTGCAACCGCTGATGTTGTCTGCACTCAGACAATACTAGTCCCAGAAGAATTGAATTACAATTGCTGAAGTAACCCTTTAGCAATAAGTCTAAGCTGACAAACAAAAACAATCCGGGAACTCACTGCAAATCCAAGCCACAATGGGGCACCAAACTGGCAACACGGTTTGTAAGCGCAAAACTGCACACAGCAGAAGCAGCAGAGGCAAAAGAGCGCAAGACTGGCAACAGGGTCATAAACGTCTGCAACGTGATATTAGCACTAAAACTGGCCACACAGTTTACTTGCGTGCTTTCTGGACATCTCCCTCACTGCTGACCAAAGCCTCAGTCTTCAGAGGGTCTCAAAGTGCCTGGGTTCCTTCAGGCTTAGCCACCAACACATTGCCTCTTATTGTTGCGATCTTGCCGACCATGCGGTAATGGCAGCTGTTGTGGTGCCAATCTTGGCGCAAAAGGGCAAACCGTGGTCTCCGCTGAGCTCCAGTAACTCCACCACAGAAGAATTATGTTTCTTTGAATCCACTTCATTCTTTCCAATTCAATCGATTTAGTAAGGAGCAACTCATTTTATGTCTCTCTAGGCTGACTGAGGTGAAAAAGCTGAGGCTCGGCCAGGAGGAAGAGGCGTGGCCAAAGAAATTACAACTCAATCTCTGGCCAATCAGACGGAATTGAACCCATGCTCGGACTCTCCAAGCCGCGCACAGGAGAATAACTGGCTCAATTTATCAGAAGAGATTTAAACTAAAATTGAGGTGGGAGGACAGCCGATCTTTAGGATCTTCAGGACCTAATCCCAAGCATAAACCCCAAAACAACCCATCAAACAATGAAGTAGGGAGTGATGGAAGGAAGAAAACTCAGAAATAAAGTAAGAGATATAGGAAGCAGATGCCTATACATAAACACTCAAAGGGACTTTAACTACCCTGATATCAACTGGGAGACAAACTCTGCATCAAGTGGGAGATCGAACAGGTCCCTGACCAGCCTAGCTGACAATGTTGTCATCCAAAAGGTAGAGGCGAGAACTAGAGGAAAAGCTATAGCGGACCTAATTCTTACTAACAGAGAAGAAGGGACAGAGGGGGTTGAAGCTGCTGGAACTTTGTGGGGGGGGGGTGTCCAAGTCACATTGGAATTCAATGTCATGCAAACACAAATGATAGAATATAATCAAACCAGTGTCTTAGATTTTTAAAAAGCATGTGAAGGATTGCAAGGATGCAAATCTTAAAGGGGAAAACAAGAAGCTTGGGAAACTCTAAAAAATATGATTATAAAGGCCAGTCCAGTTCAATACCACTGAAAAAGAAAAAACCAGCATGGCTGCACAAAGATCTCCTGATAAACTGAAAGAAAGAAAAAAGGATAAATACAAAAAATGGAAAGAGGGACATATAAATAAGTCAGAGTACCAAACAAATAGCCCAGACATGCAAAGATGAAATCATGAAAGTTGACACTCAGAATAAAGTAAGACTTGCAATAAATGTCAAAAATAATAGGAAAAAGTTTTTTAAACATATAAAAAACAAGAAAAAATGTCAAGGAAATAATTGGTCCTCCAGAAGCCAACACAGGTTTGTCAGAAAGATCATGCTAAACAAATTTTATTTCATTCTTTAAGTGACTAAATTAGTGGACCAGTGAAGTGCATACTTGGGTTTAGTAAAGCATTTGACAAAGTAGACCACAGCCTATTTCTTGGTAAGCTAAAAAATGTGGGATCCACCAGATGGATTTGTAACTGAAAAATGTCAGGTTTTAAAATGATCATGTTGCAATCTACTTTCTATGCAAAAAGAGACTTTTAATTGAACCATAATCTAAGATAAAACTAAAGAAGCAATTAAAACATTTACAATGAATAACACCCCAGAACCCAATGGTATTTTTGCAGGATATTACATGACTCATTAAGAAATCCTGACTGAATCTTGAAAGGGGATTCCTTAATTTGACATGTTGAGTAGGTTGCATTTACTAAGTGAAGATTGTTCACATTTTGCTCTGGGTAAATTTGTATCATAGCCAACAGCTACACAGTTAATAAACCTAAACACACACACACACACACACTCTCCTGAAGTACTACTGTCTGGCTCAGCATTAATGGAATAATGCTGGAATAATCCATCCTTGATTATGGGCTATTTTTGGAAGATCCATGGACTTCTGTTTTGAACAGGTTTACCAGTTTTCCAGAAGATGGCCAGAAAAGTGTTCTAGAACAGTCCAGCCCAGTTTGGGGGTGGGGGGGGGGAGAAAGTGTGAGCTGAGAAGATGTTCACATAGCAAACTGAGAAATTTCCTTGCTGCTTCATCCTAGCCCGTCAGCTACCCCAATAACCTATGGCAGGGGTGGGTTCTACTTACTTTTATACCAGTTCGCAACGGGGCCGCGCATGAGCTCGCATCGCTCGCACTTCTGCACAAGTGCAGAAGCATTTTGATGACGTCGGGGTCGGTGGGCGGAGCCTCCTGCCGGTTTTACTACCGGTTCTATAGACGTATGGACTATTTTTTGAGGGATGCTTGACAAAAACCTGGTGGACAGGCCCATCAGTCATCCTTCTCCTCAGGGACCTAAGTGGGGCCCTGCTAGATCAGGCTCTTAACTGAGGTAGTCCAGCAGTTTGTTCTTACAGTGCTAAAACAAGTGTGTAAGGAAGCCCACTAATCTCCATTCACAGATGGTCGCATTTCATCAAGGCTAATAATAATTGATCCCAATGATTTCCATAAATTGGTCAAACCCGTTTCTCAAGCCAGCTAAGCTGGGAGCCAGTACATTTCATAATAGTGAATTTCAAAGTTTAATTATGCATTGTGTTAAAAAAAAAAAGGTCCTTGGCTGCCCTGATCCTCCCAGGATTCAATTTCACTGAATGGGCCTCTAGGTCTAGTATTGTGGGAAGGAGAAAAATAGCTTCTATGTGCCCATTTAATCCACATCATGTCCAATTCTGTAAATTTCAATCATGTCTCCTTTCATTCGCCTCCTTCCTAGGGAAGCTACTCCAACCCCATCGTCATCTTAGTTGTCCTCCTCTGAACTTTCTATTATCTATTTTTTGAGGAGCAGCTACCAGAACTGCACACAATATTCCAGATCTGGTCATACCATTGATTCATATAAGAACATTATGATATTGCCATCTCTGTTTTCAGTGCCATTTCTTATTACTCCTAATATGCTGTTGGCCTTTTTTTTTTTTTTTACAGTAGATGCTGACTCTGTCAGCCCATCCATTGATCTGCTGATCCTCGCTCCAAGGTCCCTTCCTCCACCAGTCATTGTCAGTTGATCCTGTTAATTTGTATGAGCACTTAGGATTTTGGGCACCAATGTGCCTCACTTTACCCTTGCTCACATTGAATGGCATCTGCCATTTCGATACCCGTCATGCTTTACTTACGTTATTACTACTCTGAACAACGTAGTGTCATTAGCAAACCCGGCTATTCCATTAGCCATGCCCGATTCCAAATCATTTATAAATGTGTTAAAAAGCGCCTGTCCTAGGAAAGAATCCCAGGATTCCTATTCTTTAGCCAGTTCTTTATCTGCAAAAAGATCTGCTTTTATTCCATGGCTGTTCTGCTTACTACTGAGAAGTCTTTGATGAGGAACTTTATCAATGGCTTTTTGAAATCTAAGAAGATGCTATCTACTGGCTTGCCCTCATGCATATGTTTATTATTACCCTTAAACAACTAATAGATGAATGAGATGGACCTCTCCTACATGAAAGAAAGGTCTCCCTGTTGGATCCCGATTATCTGTGGGATCTCATTCTCCCAACAGTCTCTACCCATCCCTTGAGACCTGGAAGAGAAGGCTCCCTCTGCATCCCATCGTTTTGGGACAATCTCTTGCAGGGTTTCTGGGGTTGAAGCGTCTCGTTCACTGCCCTCTACTCTGGAAAAGCACCGCTCTTCAAATCAGGTTGGCCCCAGCCCTGTTTGCAATTCCATTACAGCCAGGCTATTTCAGCCAGACTTTGGGCTGAAGGAACCATTTTAATCTCTCCTGAAGTGGATGGGATTACAGTGGTTCCTTGGAGCACAGAATACTACCAATTAAATACATTAGATAGAGTGCTATTTTATTATACTGTTATGTTTCTACTATTTGGTTTTAATCTTAATACTGTTTTAGGAGGTCAGTAAGCTGCTGCTTTATCAGGCCTGACTCAAGCGGCATATAAGACTACTGAAGTAAAATAAATAGATAAAATAAATACTTAGGCTACAAAGTGAAATTGGCTCAACTCATGTCAATTTTACTTCAGCACCTGCTGGTATAAATTATTAAATGCTTAAGAAAACGTGCAGGACACAACCTGCAGTACATTTTAAATTAAATCAACACATGGCATCCTGTAATAGAGCCTATGCATTTCCAGGCAGATCTTAAGAGTTACTGAGGAGTAGAGTAAATGCTGAAGAAACAGAGGGGAACTGGGAAGAGAATGCAAGTTAAGATCAACTGTCTCAAAACCCCACAAGAGGAGGGGTTACAAGATGGTATTAATTAAATTAAAAGAAATAAGCAACGTTGCATCACTCCATGTTTTATACTAACCTCCAGGCATCAGTGAGGCAAGATGGAAGCCTCGAATTGCATGCAGAGGAGTTTGGGAGGGGTAGCATTTCTGCAGCTGGGAAATGAGGTGGAGGCCGAGATCAGCATCTCTACCAGAGCAGGCCCGAGTTGTGGCCCTGAATCTGGGAAAGGCCTGCTGCCAGAAGCAGGGAAACCATTGGGCTGGACCCTGGGGGTGCCCAGCACTCAACTAGATAATAATTTGCTCATTAAAAAGTAATGTTCCCTGGGGTAGGGGTTGCTTACTAGGGTAGTATTGCTTGTTCAGGTGAAACTTAAAATACTTATGAGATTACACTGATAGTCCACAATAAATTCTGCTGTGTGTGTGTTTGGTAAAAGGAACATTGGGTCCCACAACAATTTTTTCCTCTATAGCTTGCTGTCTAATTAGTCTTTCTTATCCACTTACTTTTTTTGTGTGTAGCATAGCCTTTTCTAAATTGGTTTAGAGACAGACAACTATTTTTAGACAATCATTTGTCCGGGATGGAGGAGATCTTCTGCCTTGGGCAGGTAGTTGGACTAGAAGACCTCCAAGGTCAGAATACTGTAGGTATAAAAGATTTTAGAAAGAGCCACATAGTCATACTCCACTCAGTATCAAAGATGCAGCTGTAGAGGTGGTCAACAGTATTAAGTGTCTGGGGTTGCAGATAACTAGCAATCTGACTTGGTCTCTCCACACGTCATCTTTAGTGAAGCATGCAAACCAGCGTCTGCATTTCCTGCGTCAGATGAGGAGAGCACATCTTTCTCCTTCTGTCCTGGCCACTTTTTACAGAGGCGCAATGGAGAGCATTTAACAAATTGCATCACTGTTTGGTTTGGTGGTAGCAGTGCCTCAGATAGAAGGTCCATACAGAGAGTGGTAAGGACAGCGGAGATTATAGGAAGCTCACTTCCCATTATTCAGGACATTGCTTATAAGTGCTCTGTGCTTAGAGCTCGAAGCATTGTTAGAGAGCCCACACACCCACCCCACTGTCTGTTTCTGTTGCTCCCCTCTGGGAGGAGATTTAGAAGTATTTCTAGCAGGACTACCAGATTCTGGAACAGTTTTGTTCCTTGTGCCATCCGTCTGGTAAACTTGCAATATTTGTCTCTCTCGTCATCCAAACTAGACTGTTGTTTCTCTGTGTCATATATGTGGGTGTATGCATAATTATTTATCTATCTATTTATTTTCTCATGTTTATATAGTGTATATTGGAGGTGGTGACCTTTTGAGAGCTGTATGCAATGAAATTTCATTTTAATATATGCTGATTAGTATACATCAAAGTGACAATAATGATGATATGATCTATTATATGGATGGCATGCATCTCTGTTGTATGATAAAAGCTTTTTTATGATAAACAAGCTAAGGATAAAAGGATAATGTTTTTAAGACTCACATATTGAGGAGTGCTCTGTTGCGTGTCTGGAGAAAATATCAATATAAATTAAATCACAAGATACCTATATGGGCAATACCCAGACTTGCGATGGAAAATGTAAGTGTGGAACAGAAACAAGATAGGACTACATATAAGGAACTTCTCATAATGGAAGGGAATATATTGCAACTAAAGACTTTAAATGTATTAAGAGAAGAAAAGATAGCCCAGACTTGGTTTCAGTTCGGACAGTTACACGCGAGATGGAAAGAGGATCAGAAAATTGGTATCATAAAAACTGATGAAAATTTGGTAAAACAAATTAGAGATCAAGGTCAATCGCATATAAAAAGGTTATATAATGCATTGATAGAAATAGATTCAGAAACTGAATTAGTTAAAGATTGTATGATAAAATGGGCACAGAATATCCAGGAACCAATAATGATGGAAACCTGGGAAAAAATTTGGGTTAGAAATGTGAAATTTACACAAGCACAAAACTTGAGAGAAAATTTTTATAAAATGCTTTATAGATGGCATTTAGATCCTAAAAAATTAGCATGTATGTATCCGAACCAACAACCTAAGTGTTGGAGATGTGATTGTGATGATGCAACTTATTATCATATATGGTGGATGTGTAAAAAAGTTAAAACTTTCTGAATAAAAATATGGTGGATTATTCAGAAGGTTTTTAAGAAAAAGGTAAGTTTCACCCCACAGTTATTTTTGCTGGGCAATATCTCAGACTGTACTGTTATTGAAACTAACTTGATGTTAAATTTAATAATGGCAGCAAGACTGCTAGTGGCGCAATATTGGAAGAAAGAAGATTTACCTACTATAGAAGAATGGACATTAAAAGTATCGAATTTAGCAGAGATGGCGAAAATCTCAGCATATTTGAAAGACCAATCACAAGAAAGATATATTGTGGATTGGAGAAGATGGATTGATTATATTCAAAACAAATATGGGACTAAAAAGTTTCAAATAGTATATGAATGAATATTTGGATTTAAGAAGATATGTTATTACTTAGCTACGTAAATAGGGAGTTAAAGTGAAAAAGGGATGAAAAGAGTTTATAGATAGATAGTATATGAGCTTAAGATTGCTAAATGGAATACCCTGTATTTCGCTCTGAGAAGTCGGGGGGTGGGGGGGAGAAGGGGGAGGGGAGGGAGGGGGAATGGGGAGGGAGATGGGGCTTAAAACTTGGTTAAAATGTTTGTAAAAAACTTTTCAATAAAAAAAAGTGACAATAAAGATTCTAATCTAAATCTAATCCAATCTATAGCAATTGAGAGTGCTTATCTTAGAAAACAAGTTTACTAGGAGATACTATTAAAATACAAAGATAGACAGGTATGCATGCTGTATTCTTAATTCTTATTTTGCCCAGTCTTCACCATTCCTAACTGCAAGTTTTTTCTTAAAAGCAGCTTTTTTTCTCCTGATTTTTTTTCCAAAAAAGTTTTTTATTTTTATTTCTCATAAACATATTTACATGTACAGTCATTTCCATCATTTTTCATTCATCTTTTCTTTAACTTTCATTTTTCATTTTTACTTTTTTGGGGCTGCTCTTTTACTCTTTACCTTTACTCCAACCTTTCTTCTTCTCCTCCCCTTCTCTTCCTTCCTTTCTCCTCCTACTTCCTTCGTTCTTCCACTCCTTCTCTTTCCTACTTCCCATTCTCTTCCCCCACTCCTCTCTTCTTCCCCCTTCTAACCTTCTCCTCTGCTCCTCTTTCCCCTCCTTTTCTTCCTCTCCCTTTCTTCTTTTTCCTCTTCTCTCCTCTCCTCTCTTCTCCCTTCCTCTCTCTCTACTCCTTCCCCTCTCTCTTGTTGTTTCCCCTTTCAGTTCAATCTAAAATGGTATTCGAGCAGCCCCGATTTTCTAATTATCTTTATTCTCATTTCAATTTCTTATTCAATTATTATTTTTATTTCATCATTTGCGTACATTTTTATAATATCTCACTTTTTTCCCTTTTACCCCCCTCTCCCCTTTCTCCTTTTACTTGACATCATCTGGGTATCTATTTTTCTAATTGTTTTCTCCCATCTATTCTCTATCTATTTTATCTCTATATCCTTATTCATATTTCCTTTCTAACCAATCGCTGGTTTTTCTCCTGATTTCTCAAGGTAATGTCTCTTCCAGCTACTTTTTGTCCCTTGGCTGGGGAATATGGACACCTGCCTTTGTAATACGCTCAGGTTCATTAGAGTTTGATCTGATGGGATTGCTTCCTGCATAAAGACACAGAAGATCCATCTCATAAAAGCTGTGAATTTCTGAAGAGCTCATCAGTGAATGGCCCTAATCTCAAACACACTTGGCATAAACTTTGATCTTTTCTCCTGTGATTTCATAGAGGAGTTTCGGCTTCATTAGTTCTGGGACACCCAAAGACCATATAATTTTGGGGAACCCACCAGTGGCAAAAGGTGGCGGGACTTACCTCCAAGGGTCATCCCTGCTTCATAGCATTTTCTCAGGCGACAGGAGGGACAGTTTTTCCTTCGGAATTTATCAATGGTGCAGTCATTTCGGCTGGCACAGAGATACTTTTGTTTACCTTAAAAAAGAAACAGTGAAATTTGTCATTAATAGATCAGAACAGTGGGAGATGGGGTGACTTTGTTGCAATTAAGAACACACATATAGAACAATGCATCAATAAATATATAAATCATATCAGACTTGGGGGGGGGGTTAACCAAGGGAAGCAAAAATCATGGGAGTGTTGAATGATGTGCCTACTACCCACAGTTTCTGTATGTGCACCTGAACTCTGGAGAATGTGCACCTATGTAATGTGTCTACCCCCAAAGATCCCTCCGGCAGAGGCCCGTCAGAAGCAGGCCGAAGTTTCAACTGCTGAGCAAAGGCCGGAAACCAAATGTTTGGGGCTACCACACCTCAGCTTCTGTTGGGAGAGCGTGACTCATTGCTAGGCCTCAAGGAAGAGGCTCAGCAGGCCTCACCAACGCTGTACCCAGCAGACGGCAAATCCAACAAGCTGTGCTATAGAAGGGCTCGAGATAGCCTCACACTGAAATCTCGGATAGGAAAAATCAAAATCTAGAATTGCTCTTATTTGGGAGAAGACTAAATAGAATATTAACTTCCACCTTCCCGAGAAAGGCATTGTCAATTTTGGTGATATTATCCATCTGGCTGGGTTAGTGACACAGAATATTCATAAACATCCAGGTGGCACTGGAAGCCAGTGCTCAGCATGAGCACATATATTACCAGCTTTGATGAGGTTACCTTGGCATACAGGTCAGAGTGGCAGCCCAAAAAATGGTGGTCTTGAAGTTTGGACACTTCCTGTGACGCCCACCCCTCTATCGGAAGGGTTCAGGTGTTTCTTTCTTCTTTAGCCCTCAGCTTAAAATGCCAGCAGGAAAGAGGGCTAGGCTGGCCTGGCCAGGACAGTTCTCTGAATTAATGAGTTCTTCTCCCTCTCCTACTCTGACATGAGGGATACAATCACAAGGATGCATTCAGTCCTTTTATTAGTGCACCCTCACAACTTCAGAAAAGCTCTGAAGCTGCCTTACGAATGCACCCATCAGCCTAGTCAGACTCCTAATTGGCCTCTTGGAAAATTCAAGGCAGCCTTGGGGTGTAAAAAGAATATATAGTATGAAACCGGCAGATTTTTTTTTACATTTTAAGTTATGGAGGACTAGAGAAGAAAGTAGGTACAGAGAAACTTGGACAAAAATGGAATGGCTAAGTAGAAGCAAGGCAATAACAGCATTCCTATATGGGTGGACGTTCAAACAGGATATGAGGAGGACAAAGGAGCCAACTGAGGGAGAAAGAAAGAAAAGAAGTACATATTGGCTTGAAAGTATTTGGAGATCATCTAGTCTAACAATCTATTTGATGTAAGGGATAATGGGTTAGAAAGCATTCTCAACCAGGTGCAGCTGTTCAGGCCATCTCTGCAACAAGCGACGGCTCTGTTTTACCACTGACGGTTTGCACCGCCAAAGGCATTTGCAGCCAAAATCTGCATTTCTCTTATTTCTGCTCAGAAATGATGTTCCTGCTCCTCGTCCTGGGCACCAGCCCTTGAAATATTTGTGGCAAGTCCTCTCAGTCTTCCCTTCTCCAGGTTAAACAACTTTCCCTTTTCTTGACTGCTGCCCTGCTTACCCTCTGGTGAGGCACAGTGCTTGAGAGCTCTGCCTTCAGCAAATGTTTTAGGCTTCTTTGCAAAATGGCAATGGATCATTTGCACCACGTGTTATCAGCTCACTGATGAGTGCATCACAGCAAACCTTTTGTATTTCACTGAATCAAAGATATACTAGGTTGTGGCATTCTACAACGATCTATTAAATGGTAACTCTCTCAATCAGTCAAAATGAACAAAACGCTATTGTTAGAATTCCAGTTGGGTCCAGTCCTCTTCTGTCCCAGTTCCAAATGATTCCCGAGAGAAAGTCATGGTGGCAATTGTCCCTTTACGGCCTCCAAGACTTTAGGCAGCTGCAGCCTGCTTGGTTTGCAGGTTTATTCAGAGCTCTTCTGGACTTTGGAATCACTGATAACTGGTCTGGCTGATGGGAGAGTAATCAAAGGAAGAGGAGGCATGCACCTGGAAAGGCTGGAAAGGCTGACTGCTGATCTTGGGTCTTTTGTGTTCTTATTATTACTTCTACATTATGGCAAAAACTGATTTTGCAGCACATGGGTGGTGCTCTTTATATTTTGTAATCATTTCCACCTTGCTCTGCTATTCTGCTGCAAACAAACTGCAGACAAACTTTATGGTGCAAAAAGGATGAGTGAGGAACAATTGATAATCAGTCACTTCAAAATCTCTCCAGAGGTTTTTTTTCCCTCTGCCCCCACGTTTCTATACTTCCTATCATTTATTTATCTTGGATGGTAAATAAAACAAAATCCAAATTATAGAACAATTCAAAATAATTTCACCTGATTACAGTGTCAGTTAAAATATTTATTTAGCCTTCCAAAATAGACCTTCTAAAAGTCCACCAAAGACTCTGGTCCTCCCCAAACATCTGAGATAAGGGCTTTCCAAAGTTCAGAAAGAAGTAAAAAGAAGATCCGACCAAACAACCAGCAACATTTATTTGGCTATGGTGGTAATAGAGAACAGTGCAAAATGAAGTGCCAAGCCTACAACTTTGTTCCTGCTGTCAAGTTAGGGCAAAAGGTTTTTAAGAGAAATAATAAATATGTTTGTTACTCAGTTACCTCTCTCTCAAGGAGATCTGTATAATACCAAGTTACTTTTGGAGAATAGCCAATGGACTCTGTCGCCAAAGCTTTATACTGAAATTAATGTGTGGCTTTTTAAGATGCCAAAAGATGCTTCATTAGACAAATGGGTAGAGAAAAAGAAAGGGAAAGATCTCATTTGTTCCTGGACACGTGGCCTCTGAAAAGCCCTCTGCTCAGTGCTCCATCCCTGGAGCCTTTGAAGAAGAGATTGGACAGCCATTTGTCTGGAATGGGGCAGGGTCTGCTGCTCAAGCAGAGGGTTGGCCTAGAAGGCCTCCAACCTTCCTTCCAACTCTGTCATTATGTATTCTATTCTGGCTGCTTCTTTCCCTCCCTTTCCTTGGAAGCAGCGAGTCTTAGCTGCTTTGAGAGCTTGCACCATTCAAGCAATGCGACTTGTACCTCTTGGTACCCCTACTCTTCCTCTTGGAGAGGAACATGGTTGCCTGGGAAAAAATTGAAAGAGGTGAGACTGGCCCAAGATTCTCTGCCAAGGAAAGTGCCTGGGGGAAGGAGGAGGAGGTGGAGGAGGAGGAGGAGGAGGAGGGAAGGGCTGCTTGAGGCAAAAGGAGCAACCAGGAATGCCTAACTAAGCAGGCAGGAAATTTGGTCGCTTTGACAGAAAGAAAAGAACAAGAGTGTACATATTCTTATCTCCATCTGTAACCAACAAAGATACGTTAAGATGATTTAATGATTGGGAAAGAAGAATTTTAAAAAACTGCCCCAGGCCACAAATTCAAAGACTGAAGTCATGCAGAAGTGTTGCATTAAAGAAAAGAGAGGAGGAGGGCTATGTTTCATCAGGAGCTACTCGGAGGAAACATCAAGGTGCCCAGGAGGAAACAGCATGAAAAGCCCTGCAACCTCAGGAGACAGGAGAAGGAAGAAGAAAATCATCAGGGAGGAAAAAGAACAAGGAGAGAGCTGGTGGGAAGGAGACAAAAAAAGGGGGATAACTAAGATGGAATTAGGGGGCTTGGAAAAAGGGGGAGGGGAGTTGTCAGTATGACTCATTGTTTCTGAGCTTAAAACTCTCCCAAAGAAAGGCTCCATACCAATTTGCACCACTCAGGTGACGCTGAGGACACAGACAAACCACCAAATGGCCTCAGACGACTCTCTAAAAGGATGCAAATGACCAGCTGTCTGCAAGGAACATAAATCCTTCCATTCCCCACCATTCAGTCAGAGCTGAAGAAGCTTCTTGGATGAGAAGCGAAACGTCTTCAAAAGAAAAAAACAAGTAAGTCCAGTTGCCTCCTCAAAAAGCACCTTTGGGACAATCAGGACCTGGAGGACTGAGGATCTCCATAGACGCTCCCTGAGAAAGGAAGAAGACTGCAAAGAAGAAGATGGGAAAGAAGAAAAGTAGGAAGGAAATAAATGAGAGGAAAGGAAGTAAAATTGGGGAAAGTCTGGGAAGGAAGTTAGGGATTCAGGAGCTGCCCTTGAAGATTAGCTGAAACTATTTGGGGCAAAATGCAGCAGCATGAGCATTTATATCAGCTTCTGGTAGATACGGTGGCTGCCTAATATAACCTCTTTTAGTTTTCAATGTTTTTAATATTTGTTAATGATAATAAATGTAAAATTTATTTAGTTTTCTTGTACGCTGCCCAGAGACTCTTGCTCATGAGATGGGAGGCTCTATAAATTAGATAAATAAATCAAGTGGGTCAGGAGAGCAAATAATTAAGTGAAGGAAAAAGTGAGAGGCCAATAGAAGAAATGAGCGGACACACATAATAACAGCGCAAGCTAGAAGAAGCAGAGTGGAAGTTTTCATTTTCAATAATCATTTTGAGAGGCAAGATCGGAGAGATATGATTTAGCTGATTATCTTTCTTAAATCAAAATTGCACCACAGCCTTTTAACTATGGTAAGCTAGCAATTATTATTTTTAAGGAGCCCATAAATATTAGCACACTGACTCTGGTGGCATGAGAAACAACATTATCACCAAAACTCCCATCAACCAGATTGCCCCAGAGCAACTTCTGTTTGGCAAGTTGCTCCTTTCAAGCTGGCTAGATCAGCTCCATCGCGTGTATTGTAACCACTAAAGATTAATCTACGATCTCTTTGCTGAAATCTACTTTGTTATCCACGTCCCCAACATTCTCACATAAAGTTTCATCAAATAAAAAGAATTTAGCAAACGGACCTGGAGTTTAGCTGAATGCCTAGGGACAATATGTACACAACCTGGCATCTTTCTTTTGTGATTTCCCAGTCTGGCCTACAGGCCTGAATTTCCCCGTGGTCTTTCATCCAAGGACTATGAGGCTCAAGATATTTTACTGTGGCATCCTTGAATCCAAATGTACTTTGCCTCTTTAGCTCTTCCCTCCACTTTCTGTTTGATAATGGACAAGTTTTGCTGAATTAACCTCGTAGCAAATCAGTGTTTTGAAGCTTTCTCCAAGAATTTCTGGGAAAAGCTCCAGGTTTTTTTCAACAAACCCCCCCCCCCAAAAGAATCTTCCTTGCCAGTTAATCCTGTTAAACTCCTTTTGTGTACAGAAGGAATCGGCTTCAGAATGAGATGGTTGCAGAAAGCAACAATTCCAAAAGATTCTTTATTGAATAATTAAAACGATCTGACCAAAATATTGCCCAAATGTGCATTTTTGTTTTATGGTGTTTTTTTTTTATGCTCACCACCTTTAAAGTCCTTGGCAGGAAGAATTCCCATGACAAGAGGATCCGTATCTTCTGGCTCCTCCTGTATCAATAAATTGTGCTGAGAGGCAGAAACCGTGGGGACTGGATCCAAAAATGCCTGGGTATATTTACGCCTTAAAACAATTGACATACAGACACACCCACACCCACACCCAGTTTAATAATTTAATCTCTTCATTCAATTGGTTCAGCTCTTTCATCCTCTCCAATAAGGCACACATTAAAAAGCACCTCTCTGACGAACCAACTCAAGAGAAAGGCCGAGGCGTTCATGGGCTGTGCATGACTTGCTTCTCATTTGCTGTCGTGAACAAATATCCATTTCCTCCAAAAGCTGGGATGGCTGGTGGCCCCCAAGCCACACGGCGGTCTCCTTAACAGCCTGCCACTTCCGGCGAGAGCCTCATGTGTCAAGCTACAATGGGAACAAGACCCCTGCTTTCCAAGTTCACGGCCCGGCTTTCCCGGAGAAGCCATTGCAAAGAGTTGTAAGAAGCTGTCTCCTAGGCAACGATTGAGTCCAGAGTAAGAAAGCCCCCCCATGACCCTCCAGGCATTACACATCTGTGCTCTTTGTTTGACACGATGGACCCTCCTTAGCAAAATCACATCAACAACCTGTAATCAAGGCCTTGAATAAAAGTCATTAGACTCTTTTTTCTCATAATAACGTTCTCCCTCTCACAGGATGCCTGGCATGACATTGGGGCACAGGGCTGAAAAACAACCACATTAAAAAAAAAATACAAACAACCACACAGTCTTGTAATTTACTTTATTAGTACTTGTGGTAACACCCAAGTCCCTTTGCTTCCGAGAAAAAAAACAAAGAGGCACAAGTGCCCTAAGGTGAAATTTCGCCAAGATCTTTTAACACAAGCAGCTCTCAGCAGTGCTTCCTCTTACCCTTCATCCCGAGTCCTGCCATTCCCATTGCCAGCTGAAAAGCTGCTTTTCTCGATTGTAGAGGAGAAAGGGGAGAAAAGCAGAAGTCCCACTCATGTGAAAACTCTGAACTTCCTCACTGGAGTAGGAATGCACAAACAGGCTTAGAAGCACATACTAAATGGTTTGGAATTATGTTACAGGTGCCCCAATGGTCCTCTGCAGAGATGTTGGACTAGAAACCCATCACCCTCTTCCTAACGAAAATCAAAATTATATTCCACCATATTAAAGGAGATCATCTTAAAGGATGATCTGAAAGGAGATTACCATTATCTTGACCCTATGCCATTCCAGACAAAGGGCTGTCCAGTCTCTTCTTAAAAGCCTCCAGTGATGGGGCACCCACAACTTCTGAAGGCAAGCCCTTCCGCTGGTTAATTGCTCTCCCTGTCAGGAAATTTCTTCTTGGTTCTAGATTGGCTTTCTCTTTAATGATCTCCCACCCATGACTTCTTGTCTTGCCCTCAGGGACTTTGGAAAATAGGTTGAGCCCCTCATCCCCATGACATCCCCTCGAAGATGCTCCTGGACTCTCTGGGCCAGATGAACGTAAGCTATCTATGCAAGTTGGTCAAGAACTTGAGTGCACAACGCTTTCAGCTAATGCAATATTCTGTATAGAGCAAATTGAACACCTTAATGACTTAGCTTTCCAGTTTGACTATGTGACTTAAAATAAAGCTTTAAATATACCCCTGTATATTCCTTAAAGCCTCTTCAACAATTGCTGCAGTAGAAGCTGCAGTAGATAAACAGATTAGGTGGGATCGACCCACAAGTTATTATGTGGCAAAACACAGAAATCCTATATTTGTCAACTGATCCTCTTTTCAGTCAAAACATTTCAGCTGATCCTGAGAACATGTCCCCTCTTGTTCCCCTTTCCCTCCTTCCTACAATCAACAATCTCAGCTCTTTGTTTGAAAATTCTGTTACCACATCAAGGCTTTCTTTAAGGCTGTCAAACTTTCAGATACCAGTTATTTTCCCCCTCATCTATACACTCACCATCAGTAAATATCCACTAGCTTCCTGACTACAAGAATCCCTTTCCACTTGGATTATTGGTTATAGACTAGATGGCTCCCACTCTTATGTTCTCATGGTGGCACCAACTTCCTTCCAGTCCCTACCATCCAATGCCAGGTAAAATAGTTCCATTCCAAAGTCTCATCAGCCCTGGGTCTTCCCTTCCATACTCCACTTCCAGCACCAAGGAGACTGGCCACCACCGCTGATTCCCTTCTAAATGTTTTGGCCACTAGATAAAGCCAATCTGGTATTCCTCGAAATTTGACACAAGGTTCCTGGCCAATGCACAATAAATTGTTCACTAGTGGCAATATGGCATTTAAAAGAAAGAAAAAACGGTTAGCTGCCCGGAGTCACCTACCGATATGTGTGAGTTGGGCAGCTATATAAATTTATTGAATGAAATAAGTGAAGTTGGGTTTCAACTCCTTGCCTGGGATCAAAGCTGCCAGCAAAACTGCAGCCTCCACTCTGGTCCTGCCCTACGATGACCTGAAAGCCATTTCCATTCTGATTAATTTCTGCCATGAACCTCCATATTCTTTCAATTTCCCCCTTTCCTCTATGTTTCTTTTCTCTCTCTCAGTTTGTCTTCTCAGTCCCTCAGAAAAGTCCACATCTGTTCACTCAAGTCCCATTAACATATCTCCTCCTTTGCTTGAGGGAGGCCCAGTGCGGAAAGAGCATTGGTCACACTTGTTGACGATCTCGGCTGAGGAGGGGAGGGGGACAGTGCCTACATCCTGCTTCTCCTTGACCTCTCAGAGGCTTTCAGCACCATCGACCATATTCTCCTTTTGGCCCGTCTATGGGGGCTGGGGTTGGTTCAGCTCCTTTCTGCAAGACTGGTTCCAATCGGAGTTAATAGGAGTGAGTGGTCCAGCCCTCAGCCACTTATCTTGTGGGGCGCCGCAGTGCTCAGTATTCTCTCTCCATTCCTGTTCAACAACTACATGAATTGCTGGGTGAGATCATCAGTCATCATGGGTTGGGATATCTCCAGTATGCGAATGATAGTCAACTCTGTATTTCCAACCCTGGTGGCCCAAGCTGGTGCGGTCCTCTGGCAGTGCCTGGAGGCTGTGGGGCCTGGGGTGGGTGGGTGGGTGGGGACAACAGATTTCAACTGAACCCTGGCAAGACTGAATGGCTTTGGGTGCATGGAGCCCCAAGATCTGGGACGTTGACATCTCTGTTCTGGTTGGGGTGGCATTGCCCCAGATGGATCCGGTCTAGAACTTGAGGCTTCTCCTGGACTCGCAACTCCTGCTTGAAGAGCAGGTGGCAATCATAGCCTCTGCACAACTTTGGGTTGTGTATTGGTTGTGGCCTCTCCTAGATCAGGATCCCTGCCCTCAATCATTCAAGCCCTAGTCATCTCACAGCTGGACTACTGCAATGCACTCTACATGGGGTTACCTTTGAAAAGCATTTGGAAGCCACAGCTGGTACAGTGTGTAGCAGTGGAGGCAGTTTTGGGGTTTCAAGGGTGCCCCATGTAACACCACTTGTCTGCGGGCTGCTGGTTTGCTTCTGGGTACAATTCAAGGTATTGGTAATCACCTTTAAAGCCCTTCATGGCATGGGTCCAGGCCACTTGAGGGAGCTTCTCATTCCACTGGGGCCACGCAGTGGGACCTGTCAGCCAGGGTATCCCAGCTGGTGGGGTCTAGGAGAAGAATCTTCTCTGCTGTTTGGCTTGCCCTCTGGAATTCCTGCCGCTGGGAATGAGCTTGGCTCCAACCCTCTGACCTCCCGCAAGAGCTTAAAGACTTGGCTTGGGGTCCCAATGGAGGGTTTTACATTGGGGTGGTTGACAGAATCACAGATTCCCCCTTCTCATCCTACTCCCTTCCTCCCCATTTTTTAATTAGGGCTGAGTATTTATTATTTAGTTCCTACTGTGTATAGGTTTTGTAAAATTTAATCTTTTTAATATTGCAAACTGTCCAAAGTTACCTTGGGGTAAGATGAGTGGATGAGTGGGTAGGTGGGGTTTCCATAGGATCCCACCATGGCAAGGCACAGAGAGCACTTTACTGCTCATTTAACAGAACCAAATGAAAACATTAGGGACATAATATTGTATGACTGGTACTATTGCCTCTAAGGATTTTGAGATAAAGCAAAAAGTGAGCAAGTAAAGCAAAGTAAGAGATAATCGTCTGCAGCAAACTTAATGGGAACCCTCGAGATGAGGCTACAGCTTATCCACAGAGAGCAGAGCCCCAGGATCAGGAATCACGATTTTCAAACGTGCGCTGCACAATGTCCGTGCCTGGGCTAAGCAAGGAAATCTCAAGACAGCTGAGGAGAATCAAGTGAAAGTTTACATTTATGGGGAGAAATACTTCTCCATCTTCTTCAGCAATCGCTTTCTATTTTCAGGGATGACTCATTCTAACTAAGCACTCTGAATTAAACTGATGAAGACTCTGATGATCTCTTAAAATATACAAACTGTGAAAAGCTTTTATTTCCTCTGGAGTGTCCTCCCTACCTTGGTCTGTGTCTTTGGAAACCCTCTCAGCAGGCTGATGATACCGATTTATTTTTGAATGATTTAGTGCCTTTCCACTTGGCAAACAACTCATTATTGCAGTCTTCTCTACCTCAAGAGCCATAACAAATACACAGCTTTATTGATGCTCCTTATCGGTGCGATTTGTTAATCCAAGTTTTTTTTTTTGAAAGGATAAATAACTATTATCAGAACATCTAGAGATGGGGGTCAGTTGGCCCACTATTTATTGTTACTGATTTACAAGGAAGCAAAGAATGTGGAGTTCCCCAGGAAGAGCCCGGAGCAGGCAGACGTTGCCAGCTGTTTCCCCTCCAGTACAATCAATTTCTCTTGTGCTGAAGCAGAGAGGTTGTGAATGGCACAGGAGCTTCTGCAGGAGGACCGCGCACGGTATGAAGAATAAGGAATAATAACCTGGTAGAAAAGCTTCAGAGCATAATTCTGTTTCCAAAGCAAAGCCGGGCAATAATTTTGGGACTAAATAGTTCTGGTCCCATGGCAAGCCCAGAAAAGCCTCACTTTTCATTTGCGGAGTTACGACTTGGTGCTGCTTCCAGAGAAGAAGCAGACTCAACTACTGGAAGGGCAGAGAGAAGGCTTTGCAGAGACCTGGTACTTTCAGAGGGGAAGCTCATAATTAGAATAGAATATCAGCAAATAGTGTGAATCTGCAAAGATAAAATCTGGAAAGCTAAGGCTCAGAATGAAGCTGTCACAAAGTGGAACTGCTTAATTCCTTGTTTGCATCTATTTTCATGCAAAAGGAAAAAAATAGTCCAACCTATCAAAAACAACACCATGGGAGACAGGACAGGAAAGCAAGTCAAAATAGGCAAAAAATTAGTAAGAAAGTACCTTTCTGGGAGTTTACATGCTAGTTCTGGAAAGCTGGCAGTTGTGATTTTGGAACCACTGAACAAAATCTTTTGGAGCTCCTGGAGCATAGGGGAAGTGCCAGAGGACTGGGAAAGAACTGATGTCATTCCCATCTTCCAAAAAAAAAAAAGGGGGGGGGGAAGGGGAAACAGATCCAGGAAACTGCACCATGACATCAATACCTGGGAAGATTGTGGAAAAGACAATTAAGCGACAGATTTGCAAACTCCTAGAGGCAAGCAAAGTTATAACCAACAGATCTTGCCAAATAAATCTTATTTCATTCTTTGACAAAGTGACTAAAGTGACCCAAGCATGGTGGTTAGTTATGTCCATATGGAGAGAGATAACTCGGGGGAGCATCTGCAAGTGCCGAGTCCTGGGCTCAGTACTCTTAAATTAAATTTTGCAGATGACCCAAAGCTGCTAACACCTCAGAAAATAGGCTTAAGGTTCAGAAGTGTCTTGATAGGTTTAGATATTGGGCCTGATCCAAGAAAGCATTGTTCAATAGTGAAAAATGTATGGTTCTGTATTTAGGTAGGAAGAACCAAATGCACAAGTATACAACAAAGTATACAACAGGTGGTACCAGGCTCAACGGTATTATTTGTAAAAAGAATCTGGACTTTCTGGGAGACCATAAATTAAGCATGAGCCAGCAATGTGTTGCAGCTGCCAAAAGAGTTAATGCAATGCTGGGCTGCATCTACCATGGTGTAACACCGAGATCAGAGGCGGTGATAATGCCATTCTCTGTGGCCCTGGTTAGCCCACACCTACAATGCCGTGTTCAGTTTGGCTTTCCTGTGAGAAGAAGGGTGCTTGGAACTGGAAAGAGTTCAGAGAAGAGCTATCAAAGTAAGATTGGCCTTGGCACGTCAACACAAAAGAAAGGCGGTTAATGATGAGGTTTGGGAAGTCACCTTTCTAGTTTTTATTTCACTTTTTCTCCTTCTTGCATCTTTTATTCTTTCTACTTTTATTTTTTATTTTCACTTTGTATTATCTTTAATTATTGTAGCTAAAGCTTTTAATAAGAGTATTTTAAAAAATAAAGGAAGTGATATGGCAGCCATACGTCTTTCTTCTCTGTAGCACTTAAGGGGAAGACGTGAACTAATGGCTGGAAACAGAGATCCACATTTGAAATAAGCAGTAATTTCTTGACTGTGAAAGCTGTCAAACAGTGGGACACCCTAGCTCAGAGGTCTTCAAACTTGGCAGCTTTAAGACTTGTGGACTTCAACTCCCAGAATTCTCCAGCCGGCATAGAAAATTCTGGGAGTTGAAGTCCACAAGTCTTAAAGCTGCCAAGTTTGAAGACCTCTGCCCTAGATCCTTGAGCCTTGGGTGTTCCATCATGGAAAGTTTTATGACAAAGTTGAATAGTCATTTGTTTGGGAAGGTATGTGGATTCCTACCCTGATCAGATCCCCTCTGTTCACATGATTCTATACTCCAGCAGGTAATGCAATTTGACAAAAAGCTGTGGCTGTGATGTTTGATCTGATGAAGGCAGTGAGCAAACTAACCCTGTGACCCACCAGTTGGAAAACTAAAACTGCTTGCCATGCTTGTGGATCATCCAAAAGGTAAAGGAGGGAACTAGAGAAAAAACTATACTGGACCTAATTCTTACTTAACACAGAAGAAGTGATAGAGGGAATTGAAGTTGCCGGAATTTTGGGCGAGAATGACCGTGTCATATTGGAATTCAATATAATGCAAACACAACCAATAGAATTTAATCCAACCAGGATCTTAAACTTTTTTAAAAAACCTGATTTTAACAAACTCAGAGAAAGCCTGGGAAAGATTCCATGGATGAAAATCCTAAAGGGGAAAGCAAATCAAGAAGCCTGAAAAATATGATCATAAAAGCCCAATCTACCACAATACCACTGAAAAAGAAAAACAAGAAATCAAAGAAGAAACCAGCACGATTGCACAAAGATCTCTCTGATAAACTGAAAGCCAAAAGGGACAAGTACAAAACATGGAAAGAGGGACAAATAACTAAGGCAGAATATCAGCAGATAGCCAGAATCTGCAAAGATGAAGTCAGAAAAGTTGAGGGTCAGAATGAACAAAGACTTGCAACAAAAGACAAGGATAATAAAAAAATAAGTTTCAACTCATAAATAACAAGAAAAATGTCAAGGAAACAGTCGGTCCACTAAGGAGAGAAGATAGCAAGGAAGTAACAGGCAGTAGAGAGAAAGCAGAGCTGCTTAACACATTCTTTGCATCAGTCTTCATGCAAAAAGAAACTATAGCCCAACCTACCAAAAACATAACCGTAAAAGACAGACTAGAAGTAAAAATTAAAATAAGCAAGAAAATAGTAAGATAATACCTGTCTGATATTGACGAATATAAATACACCGGGACCTGATGGATTACATCTCAGTGTTCTGAAGGAGCTGGCAAATATTATCTCAGAACCACTGTACCACATCTTTCAAAAAATCCTGGAGCACCAGGAAACTACCTGAGGATTAGAAAAAAGCTGATGTGGTTCCCATCTTCAAAAAAGGGGAAAAAAACAGACCCAGGAAACTACAAACCAATCAGCATGACATCAATACCTGGGAAGATACTGGAAAAGATAATCAAAAAAACAGATCTGCAAACATCTAGAAACAAAGTTATAACTAGAAGCCACATGGGTTTGTTAAAAACAGATCATGCCAAACCAATCTTATTTCATTCTTTGATGAAGTGACTAAATTAGTAGACCAGTGAAATGCTGTGGACATAGTATACTTAGACTTCAGTAAGGCATTTGACAAAGTAGACCACAATCTACTTCTTGGTAAAGAAGTAGAAAAATGTGGGATAGACAGCATCACCAGCAGATGGATTTGTAACTGGCTGACAAACTGTACTCAATGAATAATCCTTAATAGTACTACATCTACACGGAGAAAAGTAAGCAGTGGGGGTACGGTTCTGTCTTAGGCCCAGTACTCTTCAATATCTTCATAACAATATCTTCATAAAGGACTTAGATGAGGGAATAGAAGGGGAACTCATCAAATCTGCAGATGACACCAAGCTGGCAGGAATAGCCAACAGCCCAGAAGACAAGCTCAGGATTCAAAAAGATCTTGACAGACTTGAACAATGGGCTTTATCCAACAAAATGAAATTTAATGTGGAGAAAACCAAAGTTTTATACCTGGGCAGGAAAAACCAAAGGTACAAGTACAGATTAGGAGTGACATGATAGCAGTAGTTCAGGGGGCTGCCACAAAGAAATGGGGGTCAACTTATTTTCCAAAGCACCAGACAGCAAGACAAGAAACAACAGTGGGAAGTAGACCACAACCAGAAGCAAGCTGGAATTAAGGAGAAACTTCGTAACAGTGAGGACAATTAACCTGTGGAACAGAAGTTGCCTTCAGAAGTTGTGGGTGCACAACTTCATTGGAGGCTTTTAAGAAGAGACTGGACAGTCAGTTGTCTGAAACTGTATAGGGTCTCCTGCTTGAGCACGGGGTTGGACTAGAAGACCTCCACCATCCCTTCTAGCTCTGTTCTCATTGATTGATCTTGCTGTAGATGGGAGTCCCCATATTTTTAAGTAGGGATTTAGCAAAGAGCCCTAATAATACAATTGGATACTTTTTCCAGAATGCCTTTAATTCAACTACAGTACCCCAAGTGGATCCAGTCCTATGTTTAAATCTCCAGCATTCAGACTCCTAACAGCTCCGTACTGTACTGTTAGGAAGACAAGCCCTTCGGTTAGGTCATGCATTAACTGGACATCACTCAAGCCTTCCTACCGATGCTATTAAGCTCCGGTTGAGTCCTGGAGGGAAGCTGACAGTTTCCAGCATCTACATTATGACTGCAAACCACTCTTGCCTGTCCAGCAGAGACGATTTCAGCCCCAAAGAATCTCACGTTGGTAACCGTAGTACAACTGGTTGGAAGCAATTTAAAACTCAGTTGTAAGTGGTTTATTTTTGTAAGCTGCCCAAGATCACTAAGAGTGAGTGGGCGGCCATATAAATTTTCTTAAATGAATAAATAAACAAAAATTCCCTATCCTGCCCTGTCTAATTAGTTTGGAAAACACCTGATGCTGTATGTTTATGGGAGCTTCTAACCTGCCATTCTTTAAAGTATCATTTGTCATCTCAGCTTTCATAACCCTCTTGGCTCGGGCCTGACTCCCAGACACGCAAAGCAGGTGTACACCTTGACATTTCAGAAATGCAACTGGCAACATTTAGGCTGCTGGAGTTACATCAGAGGACCGTGGGGGCTCTTTCATTGATGCTCCTTTTGTCACAACAAATGCAGATCTAAGGAAAGCAAAGAGGAGTGACAGGCGGGGCAAGAGGAAGCAATGAGGCTGCTCCCCTCCCCCCTCCCGCTGTTTGTAAAGTATACACAAGTGTATCACAACATAGCATTTATTTTCATGCATACCCACAAAACACTAAATCTATAGACAAACATGGCATCTTCCAGACAAAGAGGTAGAGAAGAAAAAGGAATATCAGGCTACATATAAGAAATGGATCAGATCCAATTATTATCATTTCAGTTTTATCAGCTATAAAAATGTTTGATAAAAAAAGGGAAAGGACAGTAAATGGTCTCAGAGTGTCCTTAATTGAAGTCTATTGAAGGTGATAATTATAGTAAAAATTAGTAATTTTATAGATTAATTTATAGGTTAAATAATTGAAAATAAACCCTAAAAGAAATGTAAAATTATGAGTATAAGGTAAAAAAGGAAAGGTTCCCCTGTACATGCGTGCTAGCCGTTCCTGACTCTAGGGGGCGGTGCTCATCTCCGTTTTTAAGCCGAAGAGCCAGCGCTGTCCGAAGATGTCTCCGTGGTCATGTGGCCGGCATGACCAAACGCTGAAGGTGCGCGGAACGCTGTTCCCTTCCCACCAAAGATGGTCCCTATTTTTCTACTTGCATTTTTTAGGTGCTTTTGAACTGCTACGTTGCCAGAAGCTGGGACGAGTAACGGGAGCTCACCCCATTACGCGGCACTAGGGATTCGAACTGCTGAACTGCCGACCTTCTGATCGACAAGCTCAGCATCTTAGCCGCTGAGCCACCGCGTCCCTTTTATGAGTATATATACGGTAATTCAAATTTATTTATTTGATTTATTCATCAATCAAATTTATATATCACCCATCTGACCGTGTAAGTGAGTCTGAGCAGTAAGTATTGCACAAAGATAAACAGGATCCTAAATCAAGCAGACATTATAAAAAAAAAAATTATACAAACATTCCAAATGAAAAAAAATGACTTGTATCTTTCACCATCAGACTGAAAAGGGCCTCCAGAGATACAAGCATGTTGATTTCTCATGTCAACACAATGAAGTAAATTGAAACCTTCTGGTTACTACAATTCTGCTGAATGATATCATCTGCAGGGAACATGACTGTAGGTGTCCATTACAGAACGAATGATGTCACAACCACTGCAATGCTATTGTGCAAATAATACAAATTATGCAAGTGTTCCACATCACTACAAATGTGGTGTCGTTTGCTCCCCTTGAACGTGACCAGTCTGGGGAAAAAAAAAACAGTTTGAGAAAGCTGCTTCGAGTAAAGCAATGCTGGCTCTTCTGTGGGCGCTTTGCCCATCAGCCCAGCCTTCATGGCCATAAAGGGCACCTGCAGAAACCCTGGCCCCGACCCTGCGTACAGAATTACAAGGTAACAGAGTTGGAAGGGACCATGGAGGTCTTCTAGTCCAACCCCCTGCTCAAGCAGGAAATCCCACACCATTCCAGACAAACGGCTGTCCAATCTCTTCTTGAAAGCCTCCAATGATGGAGCACCCACAACTTCTGGAGGCAAGTCGTTCCACCGATTATTACTGTCGGTGTGATGTCTCTGAACTCTGCTATTCTCCCAAGCAGCAGACATTTATTTCATAACCACAAAAGCCACCCCTGCAGTTCAGATTGTCACACTGAAGCCGATTTCAAGACGGAAGGGACTTCAACATCTACATGGAACCGCTGGGTGAGGTTTCCAACGGTTTGGGGTGAGCGATCCCCAATATGTCGATGATACCCAGCTCTCTATCTCACCCTGTGGGAGTCTGGATGGGGTGCGCCAGGCATCGGCTCAAGCCAAGCAAGACCAGTTTTTTTCTGGGATTTGGGGTCTCCTGACTCCAGAGACCAGATACCTTTCATTCTGGATGTGATAGCATTAACCCAATAATCAATTGAGGGGGTCCTTCTGGACTCACGGGGAACAGAGTAGCTAGGAAGATCTATTTCTGGGCTCACAGGCACTCATGTCCTTATGACTACCAGAGTGGATTACTGCCATGCACTTTATGTGGGGCTACCCTTGAAGAATATTTGGAAGCATCAACTGGGAGAAAATTGAAGGTTGGGTCACTCCAGGGCATCACACAGTGTTATAAATTGAGGCCAATGGCACGATCCACATTATTTGTAGAATGCCGTTATGGCACAAATCACATCATATCAGAGGCGTCGTTAGAACGCAGTACTGCAGGCTACTTCTGCTGCCTGCTAGCTGCCTGCAATTTGGCAGTTCAAGTCTCACGAGGCTCAAGGTTGATTCAGCCTTCCATCCTTCCGAGGTGGGTAAAATGAGGGGCCAGATTGTTGGGGGCAAAAGGCTGACTCTGTAAACCGCTTAGAGGACTGTAAAGCACTGGGAAGCAGTATATAAGTCTAAGTATATAAGTCCTATCTAGATCCGTTCCAGTCGGGTTTCAGGTCTGGGCACAGCACGGAAACGGCATTGGTTGCGTTGGTGGATGATCTCTGGAGGGCTCGGGACAGGGGTTATTCCTCTGTTCTGGTCCTATTAGATCTCTCAGCGGCTTTTGATACCATCGACCATGGTATCATGCTGCACCGGCTGGAAGAGTTGGGGGTGGGAGGCACCGTGTTGCGGTGGTTCTCCTCCTTTCTCTCCGACCGGTCGCAGTTTGTGTTGGCAGGGGGGCAGAGGTTGGCCTCGAGGCCTCTCATCTGTGGAGTGCTGCAGGGATTGGTCCTCTCGCCCCTTCTGTTCAACATTTATGTGAAGCTGCTGGGTGAGATCATCCGTGGCTTTGGGGTGAGATACCATCAGTACGCTGATGACACCCAGCTGTACATCTCCACCCCAGGCCACCCCAATGATGCCCTTGAAGTGATGTCCCAGTGCCTGGAGGCTGTGCGGATCTGGATGGGGAGAAACAGGCTCAAGCTCAACCCTTCCAAGACTGAGTGGCTGTGGCTCCCGGCATCCCGATATAGTC
Organism: Pantherophis guttatus; assembly: GCF_059756535.1. Lineage (NCBI taxonomy): Eukaryota > Metazoa > Chordata > Lepidosauria > Squamata > Colubridae > Pantherophis > Pantherophis guttatus. Next base: position 763,445 of record NC_142074.1, read on the forward strand.
AGTTGACTCCATCACTGACTATTGGGGGCGAGTCTTTGGCCCCCACTGAAAGGGCTCGCAATCTGGGAGTCCTCCTGGATAGGCAGCTGTCTTTGGAGGAACATCTGACGGCTGTAACCAGGGGGACCTTTTGCCAGGTTCTCCTGATTCGCCAGTTGCGGCCCTTTCTTGATCGGGATTCCTTGTGCACAGTCACTCACGCCCTCGTCACCTCTCGCTTTGACTACTGCAATGCTCTCTACATGGGGCACCCCTGAAGAGCACCCGGAGGCTCCAGCTGGTCCAGAATGCAGCAGCGCGGGTAGTGATGGGAGCAACATGGCGCTCCCATGTAACACCGCTCCTGCGCGAGCTGCACTAGCTCCCGGTGGTCTTCCGGGTGCTCTTCAAGGTGTTGGTTATCACCTTTAAAGCGCTCCATGGCATAGGGCCTAGCTATCTTTGAGACCGCCTGCTGCTACCGACGACCTCCCAGCGACCCGTGTGCTCCCACAGAGAGGGCCTCCTCAGGGTGCCATCAGCCAAACAATGTAGGCTGGTGGCCCCAGGGGGAGGGCCTTCTCTGTGGGGGCTCCCACCCTCTGGAATCAGTTGCCCCCGGAGATAAGGAGAATCCATGACCTCAATGCCTTCCGTCGTTCCCTGAAAACCCATCTTTTCCAGCAAGCTGGGTTGGCTTAAGAAGAAATTTTTAAATTCTTTTAATTAGTTTGTGATTTTTTAACTTTCGGGCCAAAATTTATATATATTTTTAAATGTTTTAATATTTGTATTATATGTTTTTTATCTTGGTTGTACACCGCCCTGAGTCCTCAGGGAGAAGGGCGGTATATAAATTGGAAATTAAATTAAATTAAATTAAGTGCTATTGCTGTCATTTGCATAAAAACAAAAAATACAAATTGCAATGCAGTGTGTTGCACTGAGGTCTGATAAATCAAACTTTTATTTTGTGTGTATACACATGTATTAGATTTATCCTTGCTGCAAGAGGAGGCTCAACAATTTACAACATCCATCAAAACTAAATAATAAAATGATTAAAATACTACGACATAAAAGTTGGCTGCTAACATGCATAGAAGAGTAACGGATGATATCGATGCTTACATTAACAGCTTTCTGAAAAAGCTCCATTTTAGGGGCAGATTGGATTCTGGTGAGGAGATATTATTTCAAATTTCAGGTGCCCCCACTGATGTTTCCAAGCCTTCCTTTACACAAAAGTTTGTGACAGGAAATTGGACTCCCAAAGTTCAGCGATTTGATTACTACACCATGGATTGCAAGGGAATTCTAGAGATTTGTATGAATTGTTACGATGTCAGGACCCCCTAAAACCAAGCCATAGGCTTGAACGTCAAAAAAAAGCCATACCTTCACAGAAGGAACTCTCTAATTGCCCTCAACTGCCTGTGAGGTTGGTCTCTGGAGTCCCATATGTGCCCCCCACCCCCACTTTTTTTACTCAGAACTATGTATCTCAATTAAACCAGTATCTTTTGCCTAAATTTTAGAGTTCAGATTTCCCTCTTCTGGATTCCAGAACGTTCCAATTTAAACGATGTGATTTCAAGTTCTTGTTTATAATGTTTAAGGCCCTGCTTTTACATTCTGTTGAATGCAATTAGTTTATTTCATTTGGAAATACTTGGGAAGTCAAATTTGGAGATGCTGAAATGAAACACCTGCAATTTTTTTGTAATTGCAATTGCAAAATATAATTGCGATTGCCGAAACTGCAATTTTGCAATTTTTTTTAAAAAATCCTCTGGTCTCATATTCACACAGGTTGAGTTCAGTTGCATCTTGCGCTGGTCTGAAGGGTGTTCTGAGAATCCTATCAGACGCTGGTTCCCTACCACATGCCTCAGTACAATGTATCAAAATGAAAGCAAGCAAATGTAATTATTGCAATTATCTCAATCATGGTTCATTAGCTGACACCCCAATTAAACTCTGGAATAAGTAAAAAAGGAACAGGAACAAGCTTCAGTCTTTCCTGAGAAGAAAGATGAACATTCAGTGCACTAGACTACAAACAATATATATTATCCAACTGAAGTTGCTAGTAGAGTTTATCAATGAATTTGGCACAATAATGTCCTCCACCCAGCAAATTGCTCTGACATGAAATCTGTAAGCACTAATAACAGGGCATGGCTTAGGGCGGGAGAGTTTCAAATCAAAACATGCCTACTACATCCAAGGGTGGCTCAGGCACTGCCAAGTACTGGGTAATAGCGAGATGATTGAGGAGGAGGAGGAGGAGGAGGAGAATTTTGTTTGATTCATACCTTACTCTTCCTCTAGCAGCTCAAAGTGGCTTTCCTTATTTTAACCACCATATGAGGTCAGAGACAGTGGTTGGGCCAAAGTCACCAAATGGGTGATGGGAGACCTGAACTGTCATTCTAATCAAATGCAATGACTACCAACTCCCTCACTGTGAGAGGGACCGAAGTGTCCTCATGGACCGCTGCTTAGGTAGGAGCCAGCCGTGTGCTGCAGCTGCCAAAAAAGCCAATGCAGTCTTAGGGAAGTGATAGCACTGCTTTCTACTGCACTGGTGAAACCACCCTTGGAATATCGTATCCACATCTGGTCACCACAATACAAAAAAGATGCTGAGGCCCGAGAAAGATTGCAGAGAAGAGCAACCAAGAGGGTTAGAGGGCTGGAGGCTAACTCCACTGAAAAATGGCTACAGGAACTAGGTTTTTGGAAACTGACAATTAGGCTGGAGGGTGTGTGTGTGTCAAGTATGACCTTAGCTTAGAATCCTTGCACAGTCATAAGAGGCATAAACTTGACCTCTCCGGAGATTCATAAAACGGCATCTGGAAAAGCAAGAAGTTTGGAGAGATTCTGGCAATACAGTCAGAGAACAATTTAGGTACAGTTGCTTACGTTGGCTATTTATGTCTGGCTCTAGTTGCTTATGCTGGACACTAGATAGGCCTAGCGTAATGATGAGAAAACTGAGGGGAGACATGATAGCAGTCTTCCAATACTTGACGGCTGTCACAAGGAAGAGGACAGACAGAATTTTATTTTTATTGACCAATAAAAATACAATCAATAAAATGAACAACACAAAATCATCCCCCAATAGCAAGGACTACAGTATTAACAACCATTTGTGGGTAAAGCTTGCACATAGTGTAGCAAACTTTTGTTGCTTTTAGAGAAATATTTTTTTCTTGATTATTTAACGGTGTAGATAAAAGCTATCAGGGGCCCCCAGAAATTTAAATAGAAGAGGGATAATCAACTGGGGGAGAGTGACCCTGTAGTCCTAGCCGTAGAGAAGAACATGTGCTGTGGTTTCTATGGCACCCCTATCACAGTGGCGGCATCAGGTTTCATAGGGCAATTTCCTATTTCCCTTCCAGGACAACCGTGGGGAGAACATTAGACCCAGGTTGGTTCAGTGGCTAGAAAGCAGGAGAACTGCCTTAGCCATGAAAGCTGGCTGGATGACTTTGGGTTAGTCACTCTCTCTTAGCTCAGGGTGGTTGCGGTGGGGGAAAACAGGAGTAGGAAAGTGTGTGGGATGTTTGTCTCCTTGAGTTCTTTGTACAAATAATAAAGATGGGATCTAAATGAGTAAAATAAAAATTAAATCAAGCCATGGTCTAAGGTCTCCCATTTGAGCAGGTGGTTGAATTAGAAGGTCCCTATGATTCTACTATTTGTACCATCTGATCCATCTACCAAGATTAGATGGGTTCGTATACGAGGGTTGTGGTGCAGTTTCCACCAGTAGGTAAAGATATTTATCCAAGAGATTAGATTGAAGTTTACTGATTCCTACTTCAGGGAAGAGGGTGTTGATTTATTCTCCACAGCACCCAAGGGCAGGAGAAGAAGCAATGGCTGGAAGCTCATCCGAGGGAGATCCAGCCTGGAATTTCCTGACCGTGAGAACCATCAATCAATGAGATTTCCAAGAAAAGACTGGGCAACCATTTGTCAAGGATAGAATAAGGACCCTTGCTTCCTATGGCAGGGGAAGACCTTCCAGCCCTATGAGGCTCTGTTTCTAAACAATGGATGGTTCTTTAGCTCCGCTCTCTGCACAGCTGCAAATTATCCCAGAATCAGAAAAGAAGCTCTTCTCTTCTCTGGTCAACCAGAAGGCTGTGAGAAGACTCCGAAATCCCCTCTGGAATGTACAGAGTTACATTGGTCCTAAACTGAAACCAGTTCCCTTCTGTCATTGACCACTTCCATCCTAATCTATATTGCTGAAGAGAACCTTTAAGATTCTTACTTTCATTTCAGACAGCCACTAAAGGCCTGGCATACGCCGGGTTAGGGAACAAATGGCACACTTCAGAGAATGTAATTGAAGAGAGTGGCAAAGAAACGACTCCTGTCTGGCCTCCACATGCAGCAGCTACGTATTGTGGTCTATTGATTTGTTCAGGAAGAGTCAGCTGGACGAGACCAGCAGTTGGCAAAGAACATCCGGGGGGGAGGGGGAGGGAATGGACTTGTTCCATGTGAAAGGGACCTAAAGGCCAATCCATAACCTTGGTGACCTGCATCAGGATCAAAGCGGACCTGAGAATGAAACCAAACATTTCCATACTTGTTCAGACTCTGAACAATATCTATCCATGGCAAACTGATTATTGGTTTGTGAGCCCACACGCCACACAAACGTCCTGCCACCATTTCTGGTCCAGATCCATCTCTTCCAAAGGAGAATTGATACTTTTCTAACACAGATGCCAAACTGTATTCCCCATGTTCACATAAGAGTGGATTTGCATTAATATTGCATCTTATGAAGGAAGGGAATTAGCCTGGTATTCCTCAATGTCCACTCATAAGCTTTCATTTAATTTCAAGATTATGAAAGGCAGATCTGAAGCACATGGTCAGCAGGACATCTGAAATGAGTTTGCAGCCTTGTGCATGGGGAGCTTCTAAAGACTTGATGGGCATGCCATTTGGGGATATTAAATCATTTTCCGTCATGGACTTTTAGATTACGGTGAGACCCCCTAGGGTTACTTTAGGTATATGGAAGGCATCTCCCTTTCAGAAAGCACCATGGCATCTCTTCTAGGCAAGTCTTGTGTGGCTGGAGAGAATCCGGGTCTAAAATCGTGTCTATGAAAGTCTAAGCAAGAAAAAGCCCGACAGCCCATTGTCAAGTTGGTTATACAAATGCTCTTATGCAACCATATTATGCAAATACATAGATTTCTACATATCAACTTGAAGAGCTAGTTTTGCTCAGCTTATTGTTATTTGAATCCAAGTCATGATACAGTAACTATGACTTGGAAGGTTTTTGGAGAAGGATTTAAAGACAAAATGAGACAGTTGCTTGAGACAGCAGTAAAAGGTAGGAGATATCCATCTCCAAACAGAGCATGGAAAGTCTGATCTAATTCCACAGGTATTAGGTATTTTTGATGGCTTAATGAACTGCACAAACCAAGTTTGTTTTGGTAACTTAGTGTCAGTTCAATAAGCACTTTAAGGTATGTTGTGAGAACGCACCCATTATTACCTTAGTTCCTGGCTTTTCTTCTTCTAATTCATTCCATGTCTTTGGAGGCAAACAGGACAACTTTCATTCAACCAAACAATTCCATCCATCTCTACATATCCACCTGAATATGAATGTTCTGGGCTACCTGTATACAACGGGAGAATTTTTAGAGCGCTACAACTTCTGGTGTGATCTCTTTAATGAGAAGATGGGAGTAAGTTCAAACTCTTGTGTTAAAGGGTTGCTCATTAGAAGCTTGAACTGGTGGAATATTTGTGCATTCAGACTTCAGACCATCAGCTTCAACAGGACTGCTGTTCAAGACAGAAGCTGCCCCTAACCAAAGGCAGCCACTGCTACGGCCGTTACTATCAAACCAGATTTTCTCCCATTTATGTGCCCAATAAAACTGGGCATTTTAATCAGAATGTTGATATTTATAACTCTCATTTTTTTCTACATGCTTTCCAGTCTATGTAGTCAGGTCTCATGCGTACCTGAACAAATCTACCTTCTCTGCAAATTGTGCTCTAGGAAAGCATGGCAGATGGCAGGACTGTGGAATGCCTTCCCACAAAGGCCTACTGGTATCCCTATTCTTCTCCCAGGGGCCCAGGAAGGTGGTTAGATATGTCTCTTTAGTCACCCGGTATGCTTCAGATTGTAGTGTGTAGTTTTATTTACTTCTCCTGTATACTAATTGATCAGTTTTTTTAAAAAAAAAATGTTTTAAAAAACCACCTAATTGAATCTGAACTGTTATTGGATAACAGGATATGCAATCAAGAAAATAAATACTCTACAACTCTAGCCTTCAGAAGAAAGTCTGGAAACAATAGGCTTCCAATGGACATAAGAGCACAGAATAGGGTTGGAGGGGACCTTGGAGGTCTTCTAGTCCAACCCCCAACCCCCCCACTGAAGCAGGAAACTCTATGGTTGTCCAGTCTCTTCTTAAAAACTTCCAGTAATGAGTCACCCGCTATTTCTGGAGGTCAGCCTTTCTACTGGTTAATTGTTCTCACTATCAGGAGTGAATTAAAACTTAAAAGTGAGTTAATACTTGAAAGTGGTTATTGAACTGAGACCTCATTGGATATGAGGTGTGATTGGACATACTAGGAATTTGTCTCTGGTACATAAGCTCTCACTATCCATACAAGCAATAAAGTGATAAATCGTAAGTCATAAGATACAACCAACAACTGATAATCCTAGATACCAATAGGAATAGGTAGCACCACTCCTGCAGGAGCTGCACTAGCTGACAGTGTTTATTTATTTTATTTTATTTTTTATTTTTATTAAATTTCTATACCGCCCTTCTCCCGAAGGACTCAGGCAGTGAGCAGATGTAAGTGGGTGTTAATAACAGTGCTTTAGTCTGCTGAGCCACCAGAGCTCCTTGTGTTTTGGAGTGTAATTCAAAGGGCTGGTGGTTATCTATAAAGCTCTAGTTTGGGACTGGGATACCTGAGGGATCACCTTTTTTCCCAAAGGTCTCTACCCATCCCACCAGATCAAATAGAAGGGACACGCTGCAGATCCCGTCAGCCAAAGAATGCCCACCTCCTCAGGTCCAACAGGATCAAACTGCTCCTAGATAACAAGGTAAGTCCATTCCCCGGAATTGCCCCATGCTTGGATGCCAACCGAGAAAGAACCGAAGTGATTTTATCCAGAGTGTTGCACAAACTCTTCCAGGTGGCCCCGAAGGGGCTCTTCTGAGCCCTCCTGCCCAAGGGTGACCCTGAGCAGGGCGCCTGTGCGACATTCTGCAGTTGCAAGAAGTGCCGAGAAGCACAAACAGTATTTGGCTACAAAGCAATCAAGGACCAAGAGGAACTTCCTGGACGTCCCTTTAATAGGCTGATCATTCAGATTTATGATGCAACCATCAGTGCAGAAGAAGTTTAAAGCTCAAGATTGGTTTGAATCGACAGCCTAGGCAAGCAAGATGTGCTGTTTGTGATTGGAGACTGAAAGATTAAAGTTAGAAACATGAAAGAGGAAAATAGAGTTGGAGTTTGGGGCATGTGAAAGCAAACTAAAGCACTGTTATTAACATCAGCTGCCTGCAATTACTGTAAGTTCAAATCTCACCAGGCTCAAGAAAGCCTTCCATCCTTTCTAAGGTAGGTAAAAGGAGGACCCAGATTGTGGGGGCAAGAAGCTGACTTTGTATAAAATATACAAAAGTATGAGGGCTATTGCTTAACGCATTGTAAGCCGCCCTGAGTCCCCGGAGAAGGACGGCATATAAATCAAATTAAAAAAAAAAAAAAGGAAGCAGGAGGCTGACTTATCAGTTTCTGTCACTCCAGTGATTTCTTCACGGCTATCACTGTCTTCAGACAACCAAAAAACACTTCTATACGTGGGCATCACCTGACATAACATACGGTAACCAAACGGAAAATATTATCACCCAAAGGAGGCAGAGGAAGTAAATTATAGTATCGAAGACATAGGCGAGGGCTAACTGCGAACTGCTCAAGTTTCAAACTAAGAAGAAAGCTACTCAATTTCCACAATATGATCTTGAACATATATCTTCCATTTTCAAGAATCACTTTGAAGTTCTACATTTAATTAATGATCAGAACAATTACAGAATGAACTTAAAATACATTATTAAAGATTAAAGTGAAAAAAAAAGAATACCAAAAATGAAGGAACTGGAAAAAACCCAACAACTTTTATGTCAGAACAAACTGTGCAAATTGCCAAGAAGAGAAGCCAAAGCTAAGAAAAAGAAAAATCTCAGAAATGAATTTAACAAAGCATCGCAGAGAGAGAGAGAGAGCTGTTGGAAGAGACAAGAAGCAAGAGTTACAACACTTTAAAGATATAGGAAGTGGAAATAAAGGCAAGTGAATCTTCTTTTTTTAAATAATAACTTTATTAATATTTTAGAAATGCAAAGACCAATGAAAAACAATTAAAGCTAAAGAAAGGAAAGTGCAGAAAGAAAGAAATATGTAAACTCCAGTCCCTACATGTATTCCTAAAGCGCTGTGTACTTTTGGACAGCTCACCCAGATATGCAATGCTGAGCCGCCTTACCTCCTAGACAGGCAAGAGTGAGGTTAGCAGCTGTAGGTCCTTAAACCCATCTATTTCCTTATTTGTAAGCCCAAATTGCAATGCTATAGAAAAACTGCTTTGCACCGCTGAGAGAAATAGGAACTCTTAGTTGCTATGACTTCTGCCCTGCTCAGCTGTTTACAAAGGAGATCCTTTTGGAGGGATTTAATTTATTCCAGATCTAAACATCATTACATTCTCTAGCTAGAAAATATTGATCAAATATTAAGTTCCGAAATGTTTCTAAGCCTTCCTGCATGAATATATCATCTTCGAGGATAAATATCTACAGAATCAATGTAGATAAGGAAGCAACACCATAGAGTATCCTAAAAATATCTACGCATCTAGGTGAATTCCAAATTATAAGAAGGGCTACTATCCTTCTTTATTCTTTATTCACAAAATAAAAAGAAGAAGAAGAAGAATTAATAGAAAATAAGAATTCCCTCTTTCCCTAAGGAGTCAAGGACAGTCTTTGGATATTTGGCATTATTTGCATAGTACAGGCCAATAAAAATAGATTTCAAGATTTCTCTCAAGTATGCGAACTAGCAGCTTCCTAGGGAGGCCTTAGCCCAGACAAGAAGACCTACCCGTGCTCTTCTGATGCTTTGTAAAGGCATTCATTTGTAATACCTGGCAGATATTGCTACTTCCTTTGAGAAATAGACTATAGGTCTTGAGGTCGCATTCTTCAATCCCACTTCAGAACATGCTTTCCATTGGATCATATGGGAAACAAGCCATGCCCAGCCTGTCAGCCTTCTGGAGAAATGGAATTATTTGGTCAGAGCCTATGGAGATTCTCAGTCAAGCAGGTCACGCTTCTCCCAAAGGTGCTTTTCTTTTTTCCCCCAAGAGGCAGGTGGACTTTCTGGGTTTTCTTTGAAGATGTTTCGCTTCTCATCCAAGAAGCTTCAGAGCTGAAGAAGCTTCTTGGATGAGAAGCGAAACGTTTTCAAAGAAAACCCAGAAAGTCCACCTGCCTCTTGGGGGAAAAAAAAGAAAAGCATCTTTGGGATTTGGTCAGAGTATTACTTTCTCGTCATGAAAGGTGTGTGGCTCTCAGTTGGATGTCAGGATCACCAATCCCAATAGCTTTGTAAGATAGAACTGAGACAAGAAACAGGGGCTTAACAGCCAGTTCCTTTCAGAGAACTTTCGATGGGGATGGTTTGCTCAGGGCGTCATCCCTGACAGCAGATGATGAGTGGTTGTAGTGGTTTTGTGGGGGAGGGGGATTAGACAAGTCACGGGTACTTGTCAGATTTGATCATGTACTTGCTTCTACAACACATTTACCCATGTGCTGTAGAGTGATGTAGCACTCTTGGGCTCAACTTTAATTTGCCCTCATCTTTTGCTCCCTAGGTAACCAACAGATTTGATAATCATCGCAGCAGAGAAAACACTAATTTTTGATCCACTGAATGATCAAATCTGCAGCCTGCCCTAAGAACTTGGCACTTGCATGCAGGTATACCTACATAAATCCTTCATATACTGCACTGCTACTATATCGAAGGTAGCAATAAACCCACTATCCAATGCCAATTTCCCCTCCACAATTGCAGGGCTTTCACTCCAAGCCACTGACACAGCAAGACAAAGTATTTGCCGTCAATGAAAACTTGGGGCCACTGCTCTAGCACAAGGCTGCACACATTGTGACTAAGCTGAACATGTTCCACAGGAATAGAATGAATAAAGCCATGATTTTTATTACTCCCTTTACAGGAGCAGGAGCAGGAGCAGCAGTCATCGTCATCATTGTCTTGGTAGTGATGTTGCACCTGATCATCTGGTAGCTGCTATTCAGCCCGTCTGAACCGGTTTTTCAGCTTCCCTGGAGACTTCCCAAAGGACTCTGGGAGCAGGAATCTGGGAAGAGGCTGGTGCCTTTTCAGCATAACGGTTAGGATCCCAATTGTGCCTTTGCAAGAAACCTCTACTCCCAAATGTTTTGTTAAATATGACCAGCCAGATTTAGTGCTGGATCCCCTGAAAGGGGGAATGCCATTAAATGGGAATGCCAGAAAATGAACCTGGGTGCTTCTCTGCCCTTCAAATGAGGGCGCAGGTAGAACTCTGGCTCAGTACTTTTGTCTAGGAAGACGAGGTCGCAGCCCAGGCTCTGCAAACAGAGGTCCAATTGGAATCAATGCCACACAGCCGACATGGGCACCATTGAAGGGAAACCAGCACAGTTCTCCCTTTGCATGCCTGCCTCAGCCTAAGCACTGTGACAAGAGTGTTAGAGGAGGCTGTTTGAAGGCTGCTAGTTACCTTGGCTTGTTTTACAATGCTTGCAGTCTGAGCCAAAGAAGATAAGGACAATGACCCACAGTCAAGAAATGATCAGAAAACAAAGACAGACAGAAAAACACATGGACATTTGTAAATGACTGAATGTGCACACATCACAAGAAGTGACTCCAGATGGCATATACCGGTATATATAATAAATATAAACCATGTCAAATATGGTCATTTTCATGAAGAAATCACACCAAGAGATTTGCCAGCAATGGAGTCACCTCAAGATCTCACCAGTCCCCTGAGACATAGCCAGGTCTTGAGGGACTCCCAGAAAATAAGGAGGGAGGGAGCAAGGTGACCTCATTTTTTGGGGGGGGAGGATGTTCCAGAAGGCAGGCGCCATGGCAGAGGAGGCCCGCCAAGAAAGCGTTGCCTGAGAGGTGGGCCCTGCAGCACATCTCTCTTGCCCGATCTGGTGGAACAAGCAGATGGAATCCAGGACAGGAAGTCCCTCAAATAACCTGGTTCCATGTCATGAAGGGCTTCCAAGGTCAAAATTAGCCCCTTGAAGTGGGCCCAGAGGCAGAACGATGGCAAACGATGCAGCTCATGGAGGAGAGGCATAACATGCATTGTAACTGCCCACATTCTGTACCAGCCGAAGCTTCTGGCTGTTCTTCAAGGGTTCTCCCAGGTAGAGCATATGTACCTCCTGGTATGAAAAAAGCCTTCCGTTCTCTCAGCTGCACTTTTTGGCAAAATCTGTTTCCTGACTTGACCACTTGACATGATCCATCAGGAAAAGGTTTATAGGAAACATCTTCCTACCAACTCAGACTTTGGTCCGTCCAAATCCAGTTCTCTCTATTGGCTGGGAGGATGTGGGACTGGGCTCTTTCCAAGCCCACCTGGAGACGGCAAATATCTCACTTGGGAGTGGTTTTTTTTTTTGTTGAATACTTTATTGATTTTTTAAAAAGAAATTTTTTTAAAAAGAAAACATCAAATCTCAGGTAACATCTGAGATATCGTGCGATTACATATATACATTATGTACACATCAAGTATCTTCAAATCTATCATTATTGGAAATAGACATATCCTTATAGTCTTGTTCTGTTATTCCACCATTTGTACCACCTTTCCCATACTGCCTTAAATTTTAAATTCTCATCATCTTTAAGAATACTAGTTAATTTTGCCATTTCTGCGCATTCTAGAATTTTATTTATTATTGTCATCTCTGGAGGGGGGAGTGTTTGTATACAAAGCAGATCCTGAGCTCCGTCTCTTCCTTGGATACATGGGGAGTTGGCTTCCTTAAGAGTCGGAGCTGCAGAATGCAATCAATGTGCTTGCTAGCAGCATGCCTTCCCTCTTATGGAAGCAGGCGGACCCTGCCCTGATTCTGCCAGGTACAAGATTTTCTTCTCTTTCTCTTTGAATACCCCTGTTTTTTCCTGCACTCTTTCAGGGACCCATACACTGGCACACATGGGGGAGGGGGAGGAGGTCCACTCCACGGCTGTATAAGGCACACCAGAAGCGTGGAAAGAAGATTTACAACTCACAGCTCTTATGAGTCCCAAGATAAGCTCCTCTGAACCTCCTCAGTTGTCATTTATGTTCTCTTTTGTCCAATACAACTGTTTCTGCTTTGCTCCTCAATGAAAATCCACACAGCTTTTTCTGCCAGTTACAGGATGGATAAGAGTTTTCCTCATGACTAAAGAATTACTTCTGAAGTCTTAAAAAACAGAATGGACAACAACCCAAGGAGACATTGAGAAAGATTAAAGTTATGTCTCCAGCAACTAAATATAGACAGGTCTGTATTCAGCTGCGTGCTGAAAATAGCAGGTCTGAAAGGTCTTCCAACTTCCAGTCACTAGTCCACTGCCTGGGGATTCCTGGCTGGAGATGACAATTCTTTCAAGGGAAGGAGGGAGGGAGAAACTGCAAGCACACCGTCTCTCTCTCGTGACTGGCAGTGCAGAACTTACAAACACAAGAAAAAAGAAGGCCTTGGATACCCAACTCATGAAAGGCCCAGGCGTCCCTAACTCCCTGCCCAGGGAAAAGAGCCAGGGGTTCAGTCGAAAGGATGACAGCACTGAGGCCACTCAAACCTTCCAGGCAGCAGGCAGCAGCACAGAGAAGGCCTGCTGCCACTCATCCAATGAAGTTCAGGAAGTGAGCACATTGAGGCTTGTCTATAAATACTAGGTATTCTTGATCCTTGTAGCAGAAGAAGAGTGCCTTGACAGAATCCCTTCTGTGGGCTCCTACTGGTATCAGTCAAGGTCTCTCATCATCTTTCTCCACCAGCACCGTAGGTGGCCCTTTCCTTGTTTCATTTCCTGGACCTCCTCACAAAATCGGGGAGCCCCAAGGACTGGCAAGCGGGGAGACCCCAATCCAAGACTCTTGAGACCCACCTATTCCAGGAGGTAACTAAGGCCTCAGTCAAACTACCCACCGGATCCCCTGGAAAACTGCCAAGTTTCTTCTTGAATCCTATAAAAGGCCCAAATTAGGCTTAGCAAATGCTTTGTCAACCACAATGTGCAACTCCACGACTTTGAGGCAAGGAGGGGTGGAGGTCGGGTCACAGCTAGAAGCCAGCATTCAGTTCAGGCATGTGTCTTTCCTGACAAATATCTGTTACTGCCATTTGAAAAATGGAATACAGCTGGTTGTACCACCACCCTGAAAATGCTGTCACTGTCATCCAACTCAATTTCAGTAAAGCCAACAGTTGGAGAGAAAGTATTTTGTCCGAGGCCTTTATATTTAACATTAAATGGCACTTAATGTGCCTATTCACACCTAATCAATAAGTGACAGACCCATATAAAGTTCTGGTCAGGCATGTGAAGAAGTAGATGTCTAGACATGCGCAAAGCTTGAAAATATTTGGAAGAGACACTTCAGGTCTCGTATGAGTCTTGTATGAGTACAGCCTATATAAGCAGCCCATTGTTTTTCCAGATCTTTCAGGGAGCTGCTGCTGTGGTCATTTGAGGATGAAGCACTTCTTTAAAGTCTTCTTCAATGTCTGTAGTCCTGATACAAACACACATGTAAAACAGTGGGGAACCCCAAAGTTCTGTTTTAGGCCCAGTACTTTTCAATATCTTCATAAACGATTGAGAATGAGAGGATAGAGGGGGAACTCATCAAATTTGCAGATGACGCTAAACTGGCAGGAACACCCCAGAAGACAGGCTGAAGATCCATCTGGATCTTGACAGACTTGAACATTGAGCCCTATCTAACAAAATGAAATTCAATGTAGATAAAAGTAAAGTTTTATTCTTAGGCCAGAGGAACCAAATGTACAGGTACAGATTAGGTGAAACCTGGCTCAATAGCAGTGACTGTGAGAGGGATCTTGGAGTCCTGGTGGACAATCACACCCAACAAGCCAATGTAATCCTAGGTTGCATTATCAGAAGGATAGAATCAAGATCACATGAATTATTAGTACCACTTTGCAATGTCTTACTAAGACCACACTTCAAATGCTGCATCCAGTTTGATCTCCACAATATGAAAAAGATGTTGGGACTCTAGAAAGTGAAGAGAAGAGCAACAAAGATGATTAGGTGGGTGGCTAAAAAGAATGTTTGCAGGAATTGGGTATGTCTAATCTAGTAAAAAGAGGGACTTTGAGAGGCTGCCACAAAGAAGAGGGAGGTCCTTATTTTCCAAAGCAGCAGAACGCAAGACAAGAGACAATGAATGAAAACTCACCAAGGAGAGAAGCAACCCAGAACTAAGGAGAAATTTCCTGACACTGAGAGCAGTCCACCAGTGGAACGGAAGTTGCCTTCAGAAGTTGTGGGTGCTCCATCACTGGAACCTTTTAAGAAGAGACTGGACAGCCACTTGTCTGAAATGGTATCTGGTCTCCTGCTTGAGCAGGGGGTTGGACTAGAAGACCTCCATGGTCCCTTCCAACTCTGATGAAGTTCTAAGCTCTTCCTTCCATCTGCCAATCAACCAGTCTTCCCTCACTGCTCACTCTTAATTCTCTTCTGAAATCCATGTGACATTTCCAAACCAATTCTGTATACCTGTTCTTGTGCCCTTTTTGGCAGAGGGGGAGAATGGCATCCAAAGTGCTGAAAGAACTTAACAGGAGTTTTGCAAAGCAAGGGCACAGAGACTGAACAGTGCAAGTATTTGTTAATTACGTAGGAGATGAAGAGAAAGGAATTTAGAAATGGTTTACAGATCCAGTTTGGCTTCCCTTTCAAAGACATCATAAGAAGGAAGCGTTTTCAAAATCAAACTATTTACTCCCCCATTCCCACGGGTGGGCTGCTACAGGGGTTCAGGAGAACTTCTAGCTAAGATTCTGTGTAGTTCGGAGAACCCCCAAATCTCACTCCTGGCTGGCCCCGTCCTACCCATCCCTCCCCTCCCCAGAGTCCCCAAGCGGCCCATTTTGGATGCAGGTAAGTACAGGGTGCATGTGGGGGCTCGGGGAGGGTAAAAAACGGGCGTATCGGAAGTTCGGGAAGGGCTCCAGAGAGCAAAAACACACACCCCCGCCGTGGTGCAGGAGGCCGACTAGCCTCACCCACTGTTGTCACAACCACCCAGCAACCGGGGCAGAGAACCCCTTGCTAAAATTTTTGAAGCCCACCCCTGCTCATTCCCCCTATTTCCAAAATATGGAAGATGTTTATTCTGCTTTATTCTGCTAATACAGAATAAAAGGCTTTTAGGAGAACTGGTAAAAGACCTCTGGTTAAACAAAAGGAGGCAGAGGAGCAGAAAAGGAAAGGAAGGAAGGCCCACTGGGAGAGGTCTTGTTTGCAGCAGGTGATCTAGAGAAGAGGTAACTCTCATGTTCCGTTCAGGACTGGACTTGGACCGTCTCTGGGGTTTTCTTGATAAGGCTGGGATAATTGTGTCATTACTTTTAATCTCCAACCTAGATGAACAAAAAAACACTGCCAGCCGGACTCTCCTCTGTCTTTAGCCACTTGAGGTGGTGCACGTTTTATTCGGGGACTGTGCTAGTCTCTGCAAAGGCCATTCCCCCAATCTCCCAGAAGGGTCCTTCTCTGGCCTCAGCCACCCCCCCACTCCGCTTAAGTGGGGAGAAGCCAGCTAAGTAAATAAATCAATACATTTCCCTGATAGAGCCAAGGAGGTTAAACATCCTCCCAGATGTTTAACATGAGAGACCACGGACACGTTATGCTCCCAGTCCGTGATGTGTCCAAAAATACAGCACCTCAAAGAGCTTTTAGCAAATCCATCTGAATGGATCCAGCAGTTCTCGGGTGAGTGTCTGAGGCACAATTACAAATGTTGTGCCAGAATTGGCACACAGAAACCTCCCTAATGATTGAAAGGGAAATATATCAAAGGGAACACAGCTGACTTCCAATCACAAGCGCATTGGCTGGTTGGCTAAGAAGTGCTTCTTTGCTAAATGATATCATAAAAACCAGTAGATGACTGATTATTGCCAGAAGCTGGAGCTTTAGTGGATGTTCAGGTTAAGAGAAAAATTATGACTGGTGCCGGTTAGATACCCTCTGAAAATTGCAGCTGTTACTTTGATTTACGGCAGTACTTTTATCACCAAATATATCCGCATAGAACTGCTGGGCCCTTTCTCTTCCTTGAAACTTTAAAGCTCAAGATGCTTTCTCTCCACTCAGCTTAATGAGGAATAAAAACTACGGCAATCACAGAATTAAGAAGAGCTACCAACAGGGTAAAATCACCTTTGGGGCAAGCACAGTGAATTTATGATTTACTAGCTAAACTGTCATCCTGTTTTCCGGGGGTGGGGGGATATAATGAAAGCACAGTTCCAGTCCTTTCCCCAACCCAATTCATCTAATTCTCCTCTTTTACCAGCAGCACGATAACAAAAGGCTGGGAAAAGCAAGAGAGAAGTGGAAGTCCGACTGAGGAAAGGCTGCTCCTTTCCCAAGAGCCTTCTGCCCTGGCAGAAAAAAAAAAGTCCTGAGAACGCTCTGTTGGGGCCGACTGTAATCCAAGATACGCTGGTCTCAATCAGGCAGAGGACTGTTATCCATGGTGGCCCATCTCCGATGGTGGGCCCTTCACACAAGCAAGCCACATTCTGCAACGTTTTAGTAAACCATGGTGTCTGAAGTGACCTTTACAGTAATACAGACACCCACATCCGTTCTCCAACAGATGAATACACGAAGAATTCATTACCTTCAGCTGCCCTTTTGAAAAAGACTTTGCAGCTTCCACAGGTCAGTGCTCCGTAGTGGCATCCTGAAGCTTCGTCCCCACATATCAGGCATGTCTTCTGTGGTGGGAAATAATAGTCGATAGGCAGAACATGGTCCCTTCCAGATTCCAGCCTTTGGAGGCAAAAGAGAAAATCAGAAAAAGAAACATTAGCAAGTGGTTTAGAAGAAGCCAGCCTTTACCAGGAGTCCCTATGCTTGAAAGTGACAAGGAATCCCGGCTGCCTATCAACCTTCTCTAAGGGCCTCCCAAGAATACAGGGCAGCTTCTCCACCTCAGTGATTCTGGAGGCCTCGTAATGGCCCAGGGCTTCTTGTAATTATCCTGCACACTTTCTTGTGATTATTTAGAAAAAGGATTTAGAGAATTTCTCCCATTTCCTGCAAACATCTTTTGAGTGGCAGCAGCTCTAAGCTCCCTATGACAGAAGAGCAAAACTTGTTCCTTCTTCCTTCGGGACATAAAGCTCCAACTTGCCTCCTTCACTGTTCCCTCCCTCTTTAGATGTGGAGCTTCTGCCTATCGGGAGAAGGGCCAGTATTGCCACAGGTCACAAGTACAATTTTACCATTTTTTTTTAGTACAGCCAAATGTTAGTTCTTTGATGTAATAAATACAAATTTTCAACAGAATAGTGGCTATCAAGAAAGAAGGGTGTCCACCTTTCTGTTCTTTTTCTTCTTTCATAATTATTCACTATTCTTCCTATGTTCTTTTCTAGTATTTATATAGTTTTTAATGTTATTAAAATGTCTTCAATAAAAATTATATTAAAGAAATGATAACCCAGGAGAGAGGGTGAAATACAAATGCCTTTGTAACCACTGTCAAAAAGATTGAAGTGTCTCTTCAGTTCTGCTCTAGGCAGATGTACTGTGGATTTAATGGGGAGGTTGTGTAGAAATGGGCAAAGGATTGGCTCCTTTCCCTTGTTTGGGCATCTTCCCTATTCATGTGATTGAGGTAGGAGGGAGGTTAGCTTTGAAGCTGCTTAGTGCTGCAATCACAAGCAGGTCCAACCTCTGTGATTTGCTCTGCATGGGGTTGCACCTGAAGCAGCTGCCTATTCAGGGATAGTCAGAGCCATTATGGTCAGGTGACATTGTCCTTACAGGAGAGGCACTGATTACCAGCTTGTTTCCAAATGGCATTCAAGACACCCAGAAGGGCTTGGGACAGGGGTCTTCGAGACCCCTCATTCGAGATAGAATCTGTTCATTCTACCGTTCTATCAAAAAGGGCCCTCCATCAGTTTCACAGCTGAATGGGGATGTGAACCTTAGATCAACACAGCAACTGTTGTTTCACAGTGGTCCAAATGTATACACATATGAACACACCAGCCTGGTAAAAAAAGTGTCACCAAGTCTCCAAAGATTTTTCTTAGTCTTTAAAGTGCCCACAAGACATTTACTCAAGCAGAAATGTAAGTGCAAGTAGAGAACAACATTAATGATCACATTCAGAATATTTACATTAACACTTATTCCTACAATATTACCTAAAAAGGGATAACTGTCCCTTTTCAAGGATAACTTTGACATTCATATAATATCTGTTCTTCTACATTGTCAGAAAACAGTTGCCAAACATACATTGAGTCAAAAGGTTCAATAACTGGCAATCTTGAGCTGAGACGGCAGCAGCAAGCTGCTCATTATAACCAACAACTCCTTCATTTTGCAAAGTAAAAAAAAAAAAAGAAGAAGTAGTTAGATAAAACTGAAGATGTCAAGATGAAGGGTGTTTGCTGGACTGATTACAATTAATGAAGTCTAAAGAGTGGCAAATTGAAGCACTTCCATGCCTTAGTTGCACCTGGCAAATAATTCCAGCACATTATGCTTCCTAAAGCATAATGGAGAGAGAATGCAGCAGTAGACAACCAGGTCAGACCGTGGGAACTCCAGAGAGACTGGGCACCCAAACTAGGATGGACTTCTAAGCATAGGTACCTCCCTGGAAGCTGTTTCTAATCTTCTCTGTGGCAGGCCAGAAAAGCATTCTATCCTCATTCAGAACTAACAAGGACTCCAAAGCAATGAGTTCCAATCACGTTGTCCAAAATGTGTTGACCGCTTGGGGAAAGCAGGCAAGTGCTCCAGCTGCCAGCCAGACCCCGGTAAACAAAGCTGACACAGAGTTCTTGCTCTTCCCAAAGATTCCTTGTGTCTCTCATCACACTTGGCCAAATAAAGTATTCAATTCATTGTTTTCAGCTTTTTTTTTTTAATCATCTGCTGTGAAAGGTGGGCTTGCAAGTCAGCTGCTTCAGAATCCTTGTCCTGTTTTATGCTTTGTGGTGAGCCCAACGCCTTTCTCCCGAGGGGCAACTGGTTGGGAGGCTTGGCCATCGAGCAAACATTCCACGTCTACATTCGGCTGACCTGCTTCACTCTTGCATTTCATGAAGCTCCTGCCTCCCCGCAGGAAGGCTCCCTCGGCAGAGAATTGGCTTCTGGCTCCTCTCTGCTCCCCTTAGTCTGCACTGACTTCTCCTCTGCCTGAAACTCAGGCGTGGTGGAATTCTGCAACTCTTTAAAATCTCCATCAGATGCTGGAACCACGCAGGAGGTCTCTGGCAGACCAGAGACTTGAACCCAGGTCATCCAGCCTTAAGAAAGCCTTCAGAATTGCTAAATTCCTATTTAATACAGCCACTTAAGACTGTATGACTGTAACCTTGGTGGAGGTTGGTGGCGCAGCGGACTAAAGTGCTGTTAAGTAGCACTTAGCTGCCAGCTGCCTGCAATTATTGCGAGTTCAAATCTCACCAGGCTCAAGGTTGACTCAGCCTTCCATCCTTCCGAGGTAGGTAAAATGAGGACCTGGATTGTGGGGGCAATAAGATGACTTTGTATAAAATAGAACACCGCTTGGGGTGGGGCAAAAGCCATACTAAGCAGGTATATACAAAAAAGGTATGAAGGCTCTTGCTTAACGCATTGTAAGCCGCCCTGCGTCTTCAGAGAAGGGCAGCATATAAATCGAACCAATAAATAAATAAATAAATCTTGTTGCTGGTATCCTTACGATTTATATTGATATTGTTTCCTGATTGCTTATTGGTAACCTGTGACTATCATTAAATGTTGTACCTTATGATTTTTGACGAATGTATCTTGTCTTTTTATGTACGCTGAGAGCATATGCACCAAAGACAAATTCCTTGTGTGTCCAATCACACTTGGCCAATAAAGAATTCTATTCTATTCTATTCTAAAAGCAACCCAAGTTTTCTTCTATTTTAACTTCACATAGAAAACCTGACTAAGCTAAGAAGCACAGTCGCAGAAGTTATTTCTCAGGCACATCCCCAAACCAAAGCAAAGAGAGAGCCCTGCAAAATGGAAAAAGAGGCTCCCATCTGCAGCTGGAAAACAGGCCTGGCAGCTTACTCTTTGCAGTGCAAGACCACGAAAGTACCCTTTTAAAATGCAAGCCAAGTGTCAGAGCAAAGATTGGCAACCTAGAAAAGCAAGATAAGGCAGAGTGAAGCAGACACAACTTGTGCAGGAGTGATGTGATCCAGCAATTCTGCTGAGTTCAACTGGAAGGTTAAGGCCAAAAGTGTTCACATGGTTTGGAACATAGAGAAAGAAACAAACTTTCGCCCTCTTCTTTCTCCTTGGTTTGAGATGGGAGAGAATGATTGCAGGACTCTCTGGCGCTCTTTCCGATGAGCAAAATGCTGGCACTTTCTTACAACAAAGGACAGCTCTGCTGGGGGCGGGGTGTATGTGTGACAGAGAGAGAGGGAGGGAGGGAGGGAGAGGGAGAGGGAGAGGGAGAGAGAATAGGTTATCGCAGCGATCAGCCTAGTTTTCACGGCATGCTCTGTGGACCAAGGGCAACCTTGAACAAGATGACATTTCCACCTCTCCCTTCCCCTCCTCCAGCCTGCCATCACTTGTGCTAAAAATGTCCATCTGAGCCATAACACACACACACACACACACAGAGAGAGAGAGAGAGAGAAGTCCATCCTTTTCAAGTAGAGCCAAGTCACAGAAATCTGTAATTCATTTATTTGTGGATGAAGTTTCAAAGTTCCAAAAAACTAGCTTTCTTCCCTGAGAAGGAAGGATTATTTGTTTGTTTGTTTGTTTATTATTTATTTAAAAATACTTCTGACTTGCCAATCAGGAACAAACCCTCCTAAAGGGCTTTAAGGAATACAATTAACGTTGATTTAACTTTCCGTGGTTAGATTTTTGCCTAGCTAGAGTTTATGCATTTCAAAAATACTTTGCTGTTGAAAAGTATGGGTTGATATAGGGTGGCTAATCAGGTACTGCAGTACAACAAATGGATAAATTTTCTTTGCTGTTTTATTTCATTTAAAGTGCAAGGAACAAGGCCATTTCCCTCTTGTGGTGATGAGGCATTCAAAGCAGGCAGCGTTTGCTTTGAAGAAACGGCCCCCCGGAGAACAGGAGGCGTTCAGAGGGGCATCCTACTAACTCAGGGACAACTCTGAAGTCATGCTAATCCTACGGCCACCACATAATCAAACACCAATCTAGAATATATAATAGAAATTGAGGAAGGTATCTTATTATTAATTTAAAAATATGGGGGAAATCGTCTTAATGTGATACTGACCTATCGCAAACCTAAACCTAATTGCACTGAGGATGCTCGTAATTATCTCTATGGTTTTAACCCTTGGCTACCTGGATCCTTGAATGAAGACACTTCAACCTAACCCAGCTTTTTTCTAGATCCTTCTGTCATTTGTCCTGCAAAGGCCATGCTGGACAGGCAGCGTGGGAGCTGCAGGGGGAACTGCAAAATAAACTCAAACTCTGTAACCATTTTTGGGACAATAAAACAATTCCTCCAAATGATCCAACAGTTGGCCACAATTTTGAAGATGCAAAAAAATAGTTACCAAATTCTGCAAAGAGTTTTTAATGCTTCCTGTTGATAATTATTTGAAGATTGAACAAACATCATGAATACTATAGTTGAGACCTGAAGACAACTGAGCCAAGAAAGCATTCATCTTTCTTTCTCTTCATATCTTATTTCTATGCGGAACTAAATACCACTTCCTT
This sequence comes from Pantherophis guttatus, assembly GCF_059756535.1. NCBI lineage: Eukaryota > Metazoa > Chordata > Lepidosauria > Squamata > Colubridae > Pantherophis > Pantherophis guttatus. The sequence goes on from NC_142074.1 coordinate 785,621, forward strand.
AGTGACTGAATGGCCTGAGTTGTCCCCTTTCTATATCAAAAATAGACATTAGTTCCATTGGACTTAATAAACAAAATAAGAATGTCTTCAATAAAAGTGAGATGTGGTATATTTTAATTTTATATACTTGAATTTACTTATGTTTTTGTTTTTCTATCCTAAGAGTGGCATGTGTTATCTTCGATATTGATCTGGACTGCAAGTTTATTTGGCAAAATGCACTGGGTATTGTAGGAGGAGGACAGGCAGCGCCTGGGGGTCAAGAGAGGACTCAGCCTAGAATCATTATGTCTGCACAAGTGCCTCAAGTCCATCCCCCCCACCCCCGCCCCCCGAATTTCTTTGGCTCTTATCTAGCACCAATTTAGTGCCGACTATTAGTTGTGTAGATTCTTGAATATAGACATGAGCAAGAAATCTTTTTACCTGGAATATCCTGATTCTTTGTGCATGTCAGATATGAATTTAATGGCTTTATGGGCCACGACCAGACAAATAAGCTGCTGCAATGAATTAAACAAAACTCCCTTCCTCTTCCATTCCAGAGCAATCACAAGAGTCCATGATCTATGGTTGAATATTCTGTGTGCCCTTCAAATGTATTAAATCCTTTCCCATGAACTGTAGCAGCCTCGTTGCAGAACCACAAGGAAATGGCCTTCCCACCTACCCAGCTCAGCATGAAAGCAGAGCAGTAGCAATTAGAACAGAAGAGCATTATGGGAAGATAGCATTTAGGCTTATGTACCTCTCCATAGTGCTTTACAGCCCTCTCTGGACAGTTTACAATGTAAGAATTATTTGCATATTGCCCTCAAAACAATCTGGCTCCCCATTTTACGAACCTCGGAAGGACGGAAGGCTGAGTCCACCTTGAGCCAATCAGGATTGAACTGCTGGCAGCCAGCAGAATTAGCCTGCAATCCTGCATTCTAAGCACTGTGCCACCGGGGTTTCTACAAGATGTTTGAATTCTGATGACTACATAGGTCTATGAACTCATGCCAATGAAGAATTTATTACACACATTACTGCACATTTCATGAAACATCTGCACCTGACATGGGAAAAATAATCTGCAATGATTGGATGGATGATTCAAGCTACCCAGAAGAATTTACCGAAAGGCAAGTCATTGATTTTTATAAGTTCAGTGGCTGGCCTCATTTCTAATACACACATATTTTTTCACTACTCTCTAAAACAGACTGCATAACTACTTTATTTTTATTTTTTTTTTGAATTCCTGGCTCATCTAGAATGAAAACAAGGCCAGCTCAGAACACTCATCTGTATTCCTTCATACTACACAGTCTGGAGCGGTTGCAGGTCTGAGGTGTTGGGGAACAGATGGCAGGTTCAATCAAATGTACTTGCTTTAGGAAGTCATTTTCTATTCTTCTATCTAGGCGGTTTCTGGAATTTTGTTCCTCTCTCCTGAACAACATGTTTCCAAGTTGGCTACCTCCTGCTTGCAGCGATGAACTGCAGAGGCAGAAGACACCTCCCAAGCTGAGAGAAACTGGGGAAGATTGATCAACTCATTGACAGAAATGCTCTCATTTCGAATCTGTCACCAATTGGAAAGGGTGTGGGGCTTGGCACAAGAAAGTCATTTCAACAGGTTTTGAGTAATTGCAATTCTATGTTACCACAGGAATGGAGGCAGTCCAGAGAGTATTCTGTGGTTTTTAAACCTTTGTACACCTTTGCTTATTTGAATTTCTCTCTTTTTGAATCTTTGTGGTTCGTGTAAAGTTTTGGGAAAGATTTGGTGCTTTGACTCCAACATTTGCCTGTTAAAATGAGAGAAATCATTTTCATTGTCCATGAGGAAACGGAGATAGAGCTGGCAGGGGTGGGTAGAACTCTCTGCGGAGTCCCAAAAGTTTTTTTTTTACTTTTGGGACGGAGCGGATGAGATGCCCCGTATCCCCAGCCGCTGCTCCGGGCTTTGGGAGACCTCTGCTGATGCAGAGCTAGGCGTCAAAAGCAAGCCTGCAAATTTAACAGACTACTCAAAGAAAATGTGAGCTGGACCTGTAATATTGAACTGCAAGTATTTTACTGATTTTTACTGAAAAAAATTACTTAAGAGAGAGGAGGAAAAGAAAGAGGGGAAAAAAAAAAAGAAGCCTTTTAAAATGGCGTTGGCTGGAGGAGAGGCTGAAAGGGAAGTCTTTCCATTTTCTATTACTACAATGTAGCGGAATAAATACCACTGGCTACATTTGTAGACAAAACTTTGCTCCTGTGTCTTTTTCTCTTTTTTTTTCCCTTGGAGACCTGATATTGTTGTTGATTGGAAAGAAGTCCTTTTTTTTTCTTTCTTTCTTGCTTTTTTTTTAACAAAGCCTGCCTGGGCGGAAACATGGCACTGAGACTCATAAAGTCAGATAAACAAGAAGGGGGGGGGATCCCCCCACCAACAACTTAAAGGAACAAGTCTTAATTCTTCAGTCTCAGAAACCTGACTTTAATATAATAGAATTTTTTATAGAGGAGATTGAAAGAAGGGAGGAGATTGTGAATCAGCAATTTGAAAAATTTAAGCAGGAAATTAAAGAATTGGTGAAATCTAAGTTTGATTTTTTGGAGAAAAAACTCTCAAAAGTGGTTAATGGTTTTACAGGATTTATGAAACAGTTGGACGCAAATACTAATGTACTAGAGTCTAAAATGGAAGAAATTCAAGATAAATTGGACAATAGAATTCAAAAAATTGAAAATGATTTGACAAACACTCAGGATAATAGCTTAGAAGAAAAACCTAAAATGGATGCTGATCAAAAGTATGGTAATGTAGAAAATCTGCAACAGAAGATTGAAAAAGAGATTTTAATGGTACAATATAATTTTACAGAATATGCGATAAGATTAAGAGGTTTGCAGGAAAATAATAGAGATGATTTAAGGAAAATATATTCTGAATTTCTAGCTGGGATTCTAAAGGTTCAACCTGACGAAGTGTTTTGTAGGATCGACAGAGTTTATCGAATCAACTCCTGGATTGCTAAGCAAAGGCAATGGCCTAGAGATGTGGTGATTTATTTTACAGATAAAGAGATTAGGAATAATATCGTTCAAAACTCCTTCAATTCTAATTTGCAATTGTATGGAAGAAAGATTTGGATTTACAAGGAACTTCCACCTAAGATATTGATGGAAAGGAAGAAATTTGGTTTTCTGGTGAATGAGTTAAAAAAGAGAAATATCTCCTACAGGTGGGACGCCCCAGTGGGTATTATATTTAGATACCAAGGAGAAAGATATCAGCTAAATACTGTTGAAAGAGCGGAAGAATTTTATCAAAATAGGTTGAAAATGAACTTAACATCTCCAGGTATAATACAGGATAAGCAGAAGGAGCCGGAAATAAAGGTAAAATATCGAATTACAGAGACTGTATCAGATGAATTGCCATTGGATTTATTGGATACCCCAGCTGGACTATCTACAAATTTGAGAGAAGAGGCATCTAATCCTAATGTGATGACTTATCAAGGCAAGGATAAACATGGAAACCAATTAGGGGATATACAAGGGATAAAAAAGAAATATGAGATACAAAAGCAAAACCAACAAGACCAATCTACAAAGCAGAATAAAAACCGACCAGATGATACACACTTTATAGAAAGGGAACCAGGATGGAAACCAAACCCACAAAAAGAAAAGAAAAAAAGAAATAGGTGGCATAAAAACAGAAATTTCTAATCAGGCAACAGTGAAGCCAGTGATTTTAAAATATGAACGATTATGGGTAAACACAGAAGAGGCGACGTATTGGTTAATATCATCCTGAGGTTTGTGGCAGATCTCTGCATGGCCGTAATCTGGGGACGTGAAACGAGCCTTAAACTGATGGATTTGAATTATCCATTTTGGAATTTCTTTTTGTGTTGATAAACATATTATATTATCTTGAATCACAAGGCAAGAGAATTATGCTGGGGCATGCAGAAGATCGGGTTGTTACCCACTACGATGATGGGAATTAATAATCCTGATGAAACCCACAATTATTACTATATGGAATATAATTATAATGTCACTCGGGTGGTTGTTTTTACTTTTATACATATAAGAAGATATTTACTACTGATGGGGGCAGATATGATTGAAGATCCTGAATAAACTGTTGCACCAGTAAGCTATGTTACCCGATTATGGATGTTGGTTCTACCAATCCAGTGGAAAGACCTCAAAGAAGATACTATATGGATTATAAATTTAAAGTCATTGTCTTTTTTTTTTTTATTTAGATATAATGGAAAATATAGACATATATTTTTAAGAAGTGTGGGCAGTGAATCAAAGATGTTAAGAAATGTTGTGTATGGCAATTTTGCATGATAGTGGGTGAATAAGCTATTTAGTAGATTGATTAGTCTAAGAAAAGGGATTTTTAAGTGTTATATTTAGGGGAGTGGAGGAAATGGATAGAGTGGAATAAATGTTAAACTAGATTTTATGGGGAAGGCCGCTTTGGAATGTTATAGTAATATATATAGAAGATTAAATGTTAAAGTAGGACTTATCGTATAGTTTTAAAGTGGAGAAGTTATTTTATAATGTCATAGTATAATGTCTTTTTTTTTTCCCTTTCTTTTCTCTTTTTTGACATGTATGGATAAAGGGGGATGTTATAATATTAATAATATTTTTAGTAAGTAAAGGTCAATATCTAGAGGAGGGAATAAGTAATCTGTTATGAATTAGGTTTTTTTTTTGTTATGAAGAAGTCACGGGGGGGATGGGTGGGGAGGGGGGGTTAGGGAGGGGGAGGGAGAGGGGAAAAAAAGGGGGGGGGAATTTGTATTTGAAAACTTTTTCAATAAAAAAAAAATGAGAGAAATCAGCCTGACAGTTTAGCAGTTTTCAGGCTTTTAACAGGGATGTTTCCAGTTTCTGCTTTTTTTTTTTTTTAGTGTCTTTGGGTCAATGTTGAGCCCTGGTCTGGATTAGTTCCTGCAGTTTTCGGAAGTGGTTTGTCATTGCCTCTTCCCTAGGGCTGAGAAGGTATGACTGGCCCAAGGTCACCTGGCTTCCTGGTTTCTAGCCTGATGCCTTAACCATTACATCAAACCAGCTCTGTCCTCCTTCATGACTAAACCCTCAGTTTAGCTGTTAAAATATTTCCCAATCTTGGTTATACCCGTTCTGCGTAGGTTCTGAGGCTGCACTCAGGGTACTGCAGAGTTCAGTTTCCATCTCTAATTTACACCATCAAGAGGACTTAAATAAAGGAAACACTCATTAATTTATGGATAGAGCAATATTTATTTATTTATTTATTTGTTTAAATTTCTATACCGCCCTTCTCCAATATAGGACTCAGGGCGGTGAACAGCCAAAGTAAAAACAAGACATACAAAATCTAAAAACTGTTTAAAATAATTAAATATTTTGGCCGTAATTAAAACAATTCCAATTTAAAATCAGTTTAAAATTTAACTCAAGCCAGCCCAGCTAGTTGAAATAAATAGTATAGGACTGGACAAAAAGCATCCTCCATAGCAAAATAGAGTTTTCTGAGAATGACACCAAACAAAACACTCCAAAATGGCAGCGCCTCACAGTCCTGATCCCCTGGCTGAATAAAGAGGCATGTGGGACCCCAATCTTCTCCTTATCCAGGGAGAGCTTTGAGGAGTGAACCAGGCATAATCTTCAGTTGTTGTGCATGGCGCCTGTTTAGAAACACTACAAGGTTCTTTGCATAAACCTACAACCTGAATTTTCTTATAAAAGGTGCGCTGGTTCTTACTTGACACGCACCTTCTCGTTGAGTGGAGACAGCAGCCAGGAATGGGTTGTGCTCCATTCAGATGAAGGACTGAGCCTGTGCAAAGTTGTTAAGTCCCACCCTTGTTGCCAGGGTCTCCAAGCTTACAGTGAAGATGAAGGTAACAGACTCAATGTGTTGGAACAAGGTAAGTATAGAAAAGAAAAGGAAAAAAACCAGACAACCAAGGGAGGGGCTGGCTACTGTCTCCACTCAACGAGAAGGTCTCAGGTAAGAACCAACGTTCCTTCTCCATATTGGTGGAGACAGCAGCCAGGAATGGGACAAACCAAAGCTTACAGTCCCAATTACGGACGGGCCCTAGTCTGGTCTTGGGACTCCCCACTAGTATGAACACTTTGCAACACCCTGCGGCCAAATGCATCCTCAGCAGGGGCGAACTGATCTATCTTGTAATGTTTGATAAAGGGTGAAGGAGAAGTCCAGGTGGACGCTCTGCATATTTCCAGCAAGGACGCCTGAGTAGCTCATGCTGCCAATGTAGCTGGACTGCGGGTCGAATGCGCTGTCACATGAGTAGGCCGCTGCAGAGAATGCAGATTGTAAGCCTTGGCAATTGTCTGGCGACGCCACCGGCCAATGCTGGATGGGGTTACTCGAGAACCCAATGAAATTGGTGTAAAGGAAACAAATAAGGATTCTGTACGGCGGAGGTCTTTAGTTCTCTTTAGGTAAATATAAAGGGCCCGGCGGACATTCAGGGAATGCCAGCGCCTCTCCAACGGGTGGGCTGGCCGAGGACAAAAGTTGGGAAGAATCAATTCCTGCATTCGATGAAAGGTAGTGTTGATTTTGGGAATGAATGATGGGTCGAGTTGAAGAACCACATGGTCGGCATGGAACACACAAAGATCTCTACGTACGGAGAGGGCGGCAATCTCCAAAATTCTCCTGGCAGAAGTGATTGCCACTAAGAATGCGACCTTGCAGGACAACAAACGAAGACTGGTAATCTGTAATGGTTCATACGACGGTCCAGTAAGAGAATTCAGGACGATAGAGAGATCCCAGGTGGGATACCTATGCCTGACCAGAGGGCATAAGTTAGTAGCCTCTTTGAGAAACCGTTTAATTGTGGGATGCTGAGATAGAGAAGAAAATGGTCCACAAGTTAGAACAGACAATAATGCCGCCACCTGCCGCTGAATGGTGTTGGGAAAGAGGCCTTGGTTGAGACCATCCTGTAGAAAGGTCAAGATTTGGGCAATTGATGCCTGTAGAGGAGAAATTGATGCCCGATCACACCACGAGCAAAAAGACTGGCAAGTGGCCAAATAGATCCGTTCCGTGGCCAGCCTTGGGGCAGCCTGAATAGTTTGAATAACTCTGGAAGGAAAGTGGGCTCTTCTGAGAGAGCCTCGCTCAAGTGCCAGACGGTCAGTTGGAGCCACTGAGGATCCAGATGAACCACTGACCCCTGGCTGAGGAGAGCGATTGTCTGGGGAAGTCTCCAGTGTGGTGCTATGGACAGGGACTTGAAGTCTGCAAACCAAGCCCGTCGGGGCCAATGCGGTGCGATAAGAATGACGTCTGCCTTCTTGTGCAAGATCTTCTACACCACCTTCAGTATGAGAGGCAATGAGGGAAAGGCATAAAAGAGATCCCGAGGCCATGGACTCCGGAGCACGTCTACGCCCTCCGCCCGCAAGGTTGGGAACCGGGCATAAAAGCGTGGCAGCTGAGCATTCTGCTATGTGGCAAATAAATCCACTTCCGGAAGACCGAACCGTTCCGAAATCCATTGGAAGATGGACAGGTGCAGGTGCCACTCTGCATGATCGATCATTTCATGGCTCAACCAATCGGCTTGTACATTGGTTACCCCTGATATGTCTTCCGCCTTCAGCGAGCACAGGTGGTGTTCCGCTCAGAGACCCAGCCTTTGGCTTCCAACATTAAACTGGACGATCTGGTGCCTCCCTGGCGATTTATGTGTGCCTTCATGGTCACATTGTCGGTGAGAACCAACACCTGATTTGCAGGGATAGGCTGGACCACTCTGATATCCAAAAGATGTTGAATTGCCAAGTCCATAAGTATCCGGCGGTCATTGTCCTTTAAAACAGGACAACGGATAAAAAATTCCGGAGGGGAGGAAACAAATTCAAGGGATAGACCAGATCTTACCATATCCCAGAACCAAATGTCAGAAGTAAGATGATCCCAGCAGTCAGCAAAGAGAGCTAATCTGCCCCCAATGGGAATAGCCAACTTATATTTAATGCTGGTGCCGGAACGAACGACTGCCTCCCTCTCGAAAGGGCCTGAGAAAGATTTACCTCGGACCGACCTGTCAGACTGACCTCACTGTCTAGCTCCAAAGGTGGACATCCCCCGTGACTGAACTGCACCCCAATCGGGTGTTCTAAACTGCGGCCTGCAATAGAGAGTAGAATAGCGGAATTCCGACTTGCGTTGAACGCTTGGCAAAATCTTCCTTTTATCTTTAGTCTCCACAAGCAGTGGATCTAGGGATGGTCCAAACAAACTACCTTCTGCAAAGGGAGCTGAGGCGAGGCGCCACTTGTGTCGTGTATCCGCTGGCCAATGTCGGAGCCAAAGCATCCTGCACATTGCTACTGCCGCCGCCATGTACTTAAGAGGCGAAATGCGTCGAATTCAATGTCGCATCTGCAGAAAATTGTACAGCTGCTATTATTTTGTTTAGATCTTGCTGCAATCGAGAGTCCTCAGATGGCAGCTTGTCACGGAGTTGTTGAAGCCAAACCAGGGTAGCCAGGTTGAAGAAGGAAGCCGTGGAAGCTGATCAAATAGCCCACACAGCTGCTTGATGAACCCGCTGTAAAGATTGGTCAGAACGCCTCTCCTCTGGCTGGACACCTTCTTCCGGCTTGCCTGGAATGGAAGAATTGGGCAATAACGCTGCAACCGGGGAATCAACCTTAGGAACCTGGAGAATTGATGCCAATTCCGGAGCCACATTGAAATAATGACGGTTCAATGAGGAAGGAAGAGGAGCTGATCCTGGAAACGAAGAGTATAGCAATGGATGGCCACCTGTAGAAGGGCCTGAAGATCCAGGATCCCGAGTAGATAGAAACTCTGCCACACTTGGATCGTAATGTGACTCAGAATGCTCTGACACAGCTGGAGAGACACGTCCGGACTGATTTCGAAATGTAGCTGCCAGACTCTGTTGGATAAGTCTGGTCAAGATATCCTGAAGGTTGTCAGGCAAGGACACGCACTGATCCATCCTGGTCCCCTGATCTATCACAGCCGACCTATCAGGAATCTAGACTTAGAATATTATTAGAACCCGCCCCCCCCCCGAGTACAAGAAATCTGAAATGTTAAGTTGCACTGATATAAAATGGCTGCCATGCTAGACTTGCCAGATTAATGAAAAAACACCAGAGCGCAAAGCTCTTGAATCAGGCCATGAGCGTGTGTTACAATAAAAAACCCCAATAATGCAGTGCAAGACTCCTGCACCCCTGTGTCTGAACTGAAAGTCTCAGACACTGATACACGCCATCCACAGCAGTGGGTTCAGAATAACAGGGCTGATATGCCTATCAGACCACTGAGGCACAATTCCAGGGCAACAATTCCAATGATATGTTGGGCAGGCAGAGAAAAAAAAACCCAATCCAAGTTTCCAAATTGCCTTCAGGAAGCGCGAAGCTCTTGCGCCAGAACGAGGCCTGCAGGCACTCGCAATCCATGTGGCTCAATCTCAGCCCCAACAATAGGAGCTACATAATGGCCGCCCTCCGTGCAAACCACAGTTCCAGAAATGCCTTTTAAAATGGAACACAAAGCTCCTGTATGCTCCTGAGTCCAAGTATGAGCGCCAAAACTCCAGGTATGGTGCGTGGAAGCCAGTATTGGAGTGTGAAGCTCCTGCAACTTGCCAACAAGTTTTGAAGCGTGAAGCTCCTGCAGCGGTCAAATGAGGCTTGAACTGGAGCGTGAAGCTCCTGCAATAATCCTTATTCAATTTTGGAGTGTGAAGCTCCTGCAAGCATTTTTAATCAATGTGGAGCGGAAGCTCCTGTAGCTTCCTCACGAAGCTTCTTCTTCTCTCGAAACAGTCTTAAACCTCGAGGAGAAATTTAAATGGAGAAAAAACTCGCTCTAAATGGCAGGACAGAGCCCACCGCTGAGAAATTAACTCCCACCCCCCAAACTCTATCCAAATGAGGGAGGAGAAAAATTACTTACAAATCCCAAGAGAACTAAGGATTCTTGCAGAGAAAGAAGGTGAGGCAACAGCCAGAAATAAGGAGAAAGTTCCAACACAACCATCCAGTCTGAGGACTGAGCCGAAAGCTGAGAGACCCTGGCAACAAGGGCGGGAGTTAACAACTTTGCACAGGCTCAATCCTTTATCTGAACGGAGCACAACCCATTCCTGTCTGCTGTCTCCACCAATACGGAGAACTTTCAGCTTTCTGGATGGAAAGCTCTGAAATAAAAGTCTTTGTTTCTTGAAATGTTAAGCACTACTCGTTTTAAAATAATCAAGGCATATTTAATGCATAATGTCTGAACAAGCTCTATGGACAGTTTTCAGCCCCACAGAATCTGAATCAATAAAAGATACTTTTTTATCAGTTTCAGATTGGAGCTTGATAGAGCTTGTTTTATTAAAAAAAACAAACATTGCAATTCTAGGCAGACCAACTTGGCAATAAATCTCACCGAACTCAATGGACTTTTCTTGTGGGTAGTTAGGGTTATTCTGGAAATGCTTCCCTTTGTGCACAATACACCTAGGACATTTCTAGCACATCCAAAAGCATATGGCTTCCCAAACCTTTTAACAGCATAAAAGAGGCTGAATAATCTGCATAAATTAAAGTTTAAAAGTACAAAGTTAAAAACTACAATTTAATATTTCGCTTATAAAATTGTCCATAAATCTATCTATCTATCTATCTATCTATCTATCTATCTATCTATCTATCTATCTATCTATCATCTATCTATCTCCCCTCAATATATATATTAATTGTATTTAACTCTGTTTGCAGTCTCCTCTGCTGGCAGTCAAAAGGATGTGTGGCTGAATGTGAGCTGAGTAAAAGGATCCTATGCCCTGCAGAGGTCAGAATGAGTAGTTGCAAGAGATCAGACAAAAGCATTAGGTTCTTTTACCACATCCTGCAAAAAAGGGTTACAACGTTATTGGTTAATAGCAAGATACTCTTCCTGGAGGGAACAGAGTTGCTCTGCTATTAAAATCACGCCTGCCAATATTTCATGAATGATCTTGGGAAAGGACAAGAGGCAGCCTAGGAGTAGCAACACAAATAGATTTACTCTGTGGGAATCACACCAGGAGTAAATCAGCAGGTGGGGCCAAACCTCCAAAGAATCTTGTGGTCCTAGAGATTCGGAACATTTCATTCCTGATGCAGACTATTCGTGGAAAAGATGCTCCAGGAAGATTCATGAAGTTGTATGATTGGAAGGGACATTTGCAGTCTCTGGTCAAGCAGGAGTGCTCTTACTATTTTGGACCAACGACTGTCTAATCTTTTTTGAAAACCTCCAGCGATGGAGCAGTCAGAATTCCAGGAGGCTGGCTGATCTATTGATTAATCGTTCTCACCATCAGGAAATTCCTCCTTAGTTCCAGCTTGGATTTCCCTCTGACAAGCTTCAGGTGGAATCCTGTCCACTTGACTTTGCTATGACTTCATGGGCAAATTAATTGTGCTTGTATGGCAACAATGCCAAAATTGCCGTCTTCTCCTCCTCCTCCTCCTCCTCTTCCATTATACTTCCCAATCCAGGCCTGAGATTTCCTCTCTCACTTGTGTACTGAGGAGACCAGCTGAGGTCAGCTGGGTGTTGCCACCTGCTGTGGGCACTCTTTACTTAGTCCTCACAACACCCTGACAGAGGCTTTCCCCAACTATTAGCAGAAGCCCCCGAGACTTTCTTTCTCGGGAATCCTTTCCAGGGCTAACCTCTCTTCTGGGAAAGTTACTGGTGGGTCTGGGACAATTGAGCGCAGCCGCTTGGCTTTTGGAGAGACTCCTCCCTAATCTTGGCCTTCTGGGGGTTTTGATGGCTGCCTGGGAGACAGCTCAAACCCAGCCCAGATAATGAGTTACGAGATCTTCCCAGAGGAGCTGTCAAGTCCTAGCACCAGCAGGTCCTTCCACACCTCAGGGGCTCTCAGGACACACTTTTGCAGTGCTTCTCCCCTCTCCTTGTGGGCCCCGGGTGCCCCCTGGGTGAGCTCTCCCCAGGGAGAACCTGTGTCACCTTCCCATGCTCCTTGACTGCCCTCACACTGCAGACCTTCCTTCTCTGGCCCCTGGCCCCTTCTGGCAGCCCAGCCACTTTCAGAATGCCACCTGCCCTGGGCGCAACATGCCTCCCCCCCGGGGCAGCTTGGCTGAGAGGGCCAGGGGTTGCTTCTGTGATCCCCAACATGGGGGTGGGGAGGGGGCACCATGCAACCCTGTTGCCGGACCTGCTCCTTTTCCCAAAAAAGGAAGCCAAGGTGCCGTTAGGGCACCTATACCCTCTTCCAGTGTGCCATCCATACAGGATTGAAGGGGACGGCTGACCCCCTCAAGAGGGAGAAGTGAGTCAAGAAGCAGGGCCTGTAGGTGTCTCCTCCAGCCCCAAGCCTCTTCCTCAGCTCCTCTGCACACCCAGCCCTTCCAGGCTGTCTGGGGTTTCCCCGTAGCCCTCAAGGGCCAACTGAGCACAGCTTTACCCAACTGCTGCCAAGGCCCACCGAAGGATTAAGGTGTGGCTATCTTGGCCAGCTCATCAGAGCGGCAGGAGCCTGATTCGACCGGAAGCGAGACAGTCGGGGAATTAGCAGGCTCTGATGAGCTCAGCAAAAACCCGGACTGACGAACCACTGCCGAAGGGTCTTCAGACCAGAACCGTCCTATAGGGACGGGGAAGAAGGAGAGGCACCTTGGAAGACCAAGAGGAACAGGCAAGTTCCTCGAAGGTCAGAGGAATTTCTCTCCGATTCGGCAGCAGGGACGGCATCCATTGCGGCTGTCAAGAAGTTGGGGCAACCGGACTAAATATTGAGCAGGAGCAGTGAATGCAACGGAGTTTTTGAAGCCGGGTGAGTAACAGCCAACCTACAGGCGAAGTAACAACAAAAATAATTATTTTTAAACTTGAAACCCCCAGCGTAAAAATAGCAGCTAACAGGCTTGGGGGGAGAATAAGAGGATGCAAGCTGAATTTAAAGGGACAAAAACCCGAAAAGAAAATTGACTTTTAAATAAAATTATTTGGAAAATTTTAAGAATTAGAAGAAATAACCCCAAAATTGACCTAAGGATTGGAAAAGAAAATAAATACATTCTTTCTTTTTGAAGGCTAAGAAAAATAAAAGACAATTGGATATTAAGCCCTGCAACAGAAGTGATGTATACCAAAATATAAAATAAAGGAGGAAAAAAAAGAGGGGGAAAAGTACTGTTTAATTTGGACTGGACTATAAAAATTGATTTGGCAAAGTTAAAAAAAATTGATTTTTAAAGTTAAAAAGTAGAAAAAAGAACATAGATTGTGAATGAGGATTGATACAAAATGGACACTTTGTTAAACAATTAAGAGAATTGTGGATTGTAGAGAGACATCTTCAAGAGAAAAAAGAGCATTGCAATTTGGAATCTTTGTTTTGGAAAATTTTGAACTACATTAGTGATAATAGTCTTGAGAACTTTTGGGGAGGATTGCTTTGCCTGCAAGCGGCTTGACTTTAGAAAAAAAAAAGGAAAACAACGGAACTTTTAAAACTGGAACAATATCAACACAGAAAGAATAAAATGGCACAGGAAATTAGAGAAATGATGGAAATGATGTACTTGTCGTGGAAAGCGGAAATAAGAGGAATAATTACAATGTTACATGGAGAATTGAAACTTGAGGACCCAAAAATTGAGACAGAGCATGCTCAAGCTAACAAGGAAACAAAGACAGAGAAGCAAGACACAGAGACTGAATATAAAGAAGAAGATAAAGACAATGAGAGTAATTTTGGAAAAATAATTGACTATGTAAATAGTAATAATAAAAACGAGATTTTTAGAGATTACATTGGGATTAACAATGAAAAAAACAGAAAGGGCAGAAAGAGACAAAGGAGAGAAGGGTGGCATAGAAAGAATACAAAGAACCTAAATGATTACACTGGGATTAACAGTGAAAAGAAAAAAAAGAGAGGAAAAGGATGGAAAACAACAGGAAATGCCGGGCAAAATAGAAGAGTCCAGATTTGTGAAATGCAGAATGATTACACTGGAATAAACAGTGGGATGATAAGAAAAAGAGAAAAGAGATGGAAAACAAGGAGAAATTTAGGGCAAAAGAGGAGAGTTCAAGATTTTAAAACACAAAAGAAAAAAAGGAGAAAGAAAAAGGCAAAAATAAAAATGGGAAGGGAGAAAAAGAAACGAAAGAGAAAGATGTTATATATAATTAGAATTGAAATATGAATAGTAGTAAGAAACAAATGGGAAACCATACGATTGTAAAAATGAAATGAATAACAATTGGAATATTTGTTTTTGTATCTTTGAAATCTAGATAATGACAAGTTTTTTTTAAAATTTCTTTTAGAAATATGAATAAGGATAAACTGTAGCAATTGAAATATCTGTAATGGTATATGGTGGTCAAAGTAGAAAGGATTAAGTTGTAGCTTGGATAATAGCTAGGACATTGTTAAATTTAATTAGGGAAATTGTAACAATTGAAATATTTTATATAATTAATTGATTTATACTAAAATGTACTAAAATGTTGGATTTATATTAAACAACTGTAATGTTACATAACTAACTAATGTAAGAATAGATATAAAAATAGATGACAATGGGAAGGGGTATAATATAGATAGAAGGGAAAAAATTGAATTCGATTATGATTAAGATTAGAGATGAGAATGAAGGATAATATTGGTTCTTTAAAAAAATAGACGAGGAATATATATGGCAAAAAGGAAATATAGAAATTGTAAACTTAATTGAAATGACTAAACACTGTTTAAATTTGTGAACCGGCCAAATACTCTGTTCAAAGAAAATACATTGTATGTTTGTATGTGTGTTTGTCTAAAAAAATAAAAAAAAACTTTTACAAAAAAAGAAAAGAGTGTCAGGAGCCTGAAGCTGTCGGGCAGCCAAGGCTCAGGGTGTAGCAATGGGGCATTGGCTGACCTGCGTGCTTGTCCACGCAGCCCAATGATCAGTAAACAAGCAAGATGCAGTGGGCAGAAATGCCTGCAGTGGGTCGGCCGGGAGCAGGGTGGGGGGCTGGGGTAAAACAGGTGGGGCCAGGCAGCTGTGCTCAATTGTACCATTCTAGCTATAGGATGCCTAAAAAGGACCGGAGATAAGCTGTTGAGCAAAATCCCCCTGAACAAAGGAAGCATCCGGGAGTTTTGCTTAAGGGGAAGAAATGTGCTAGAAATGAAAAAAATAAGATATCACACACAGGAGTAGATTACAAACGTGAGGCGTTTACCATTTACATAAGAAACAGCCTTTCCATAGAAATGCTTCACAAGCATTTTCTGCCTGCTTGTTTTGGGAAGTGAAGGATGGGATGATTTGCTCTGGTCATCAATGGCCTGGACGAGGCACTCGGCCGCTGCTTGTCAATATTGTCTGTGTGTTGTGCGGAAGGTCAAGGCTTCATCCGTAAATTAATCCCAATGCTACCATCATATTTTCTCTATCGTGGTCAGCCGTAACAATACAAATGTGATAAAGGAACTCAACACAGGAGATTTACCTCCGACGTGCAGAATTTGTAACCCCAATGGGATAATTATAGGTTTGGCTAGCCTGCTGCATGAAAAGTTCTTTTTCAGTTGGATTGCATCATGGAATAGCTGCAAGATTTCAGCATTAGGCTAATCAAGTAAACTATCAGTGGCCACCTCCTGCCCTTAAAGCCACAATGTGATTTATCTGATTACAGATGAATGCAATATGTGATAATTTAGCCACAGGATTTCTATGAACCTGGCCCATGAAGTTTTAATCAACACACTGGGGCTTGTTCAGTGGGGGAAAAGTCATGGACTGTAATGAATTCAGCTGGGAAATAAAGGTATAAATATATATTGATTCATTTGTATTACTATTATTGGAGAACACCTGCTTACGTGTCTGCAGACTAATGTTTGCCAGATGTGAAATATTTTAATTCCCACCATGCCCACTTAGCAGGGCCCCAACATAATTTGTGGCCCACAGGCTGAGGAAGACTTAATTTAGAATTTATAAAGGTTCAAACCAAGTGCAACTTTGATCAGACGACTTTGAAAGCTACTGGGGCGCTTTGAATGAGAAATTAGCTCCCAGCACCAGCTTGGTCAAAGGGAGGCTGGGCAAGAGATCACGTGTGGGGGGAATCACGCCAGAATTTCAAAGGGGTTATGCATTCAGGTTACGATGGTCACTTCTCCACTGTGGGGAGCTTTAACCTTAAAGTGCAAGTCAACCCTGCAACCCTCCACCATTTATGCTGCCCCCCCCCCCTTTTTCCCCCCTACAATATCCTTTTTAGCATTGCTAGCCAGGAGGGACTCTTGCATTTCTGCTTACTTGGATTTCACAGGCAACACAAACATCATCAATGAGTTTGCATTCCTTCTACTTCCTGGATCTTTCATTTTGAGGATAACATCCTGGATGAGATGAGATGTGCCACTAAAGTGAATAATGTGAATAATATAATAATGTGAATAATATGAATGGTATAGGGTCAGCTATAGGAACACTGGAGAACCCTCTTTATTCACATTATTATAAGAAAGAAAAGTGCTTGTTTAGAAATTACACTAAGTCAGCTAACTTCCATTCTTGGTAATATATATATCTTCTGAGGGGCCTATTTGTAAGGATGCAGGACATCCATATGAAACAAAAAGTTACTTATTAATCCAAGGCCAGCCATGAATCTATGCATCAGTGATTACAGAAGAGGAGGATGTTTAGCTAAGATTATCTCATGTACTATAAATTAATGTAGGAATTTAGTAATTAAAAAAGTGTCAATTATCATGTAACAAATGTATGTTAACCATATATGGAAAACTGCTGTGCCAGCAGAATCCTTTGTCTTGGATATGTATAAAAGCAGTTGTATCAGAACTCTTCCTTTGTTCAGAATTGCAGATACAAATCTGGTTCTGAAACTGCGCAATAAAACTGTCTCTGGCTGACCAAGGAATGTTGTTCAGTCTTCTCTTTCTACAACACCACATGCATGTGTGCGAGACAACAGGTGGGAACTGAAAATATTGTCATGAGGGCTTTTTTCATAGCCATGTTTTATATGTATTCTATCAAACTTTCATCAACAGAAAAACATGCTTGAACAATTTGGGTTATTCTGTAAGTAATCTGGTCCTAGGCCCCCCATAACCTTGCTAGTCCATTCAATTAGTTGATGAAATTAATGGGATGCTAATAGATCCGTTGCAGAGACTTGATTATGGATTCATCTTTATTTTCCTCAAACTGCAGCATGAAGGAGCCCAAAAATCATTTTTAGAAGAATGTCCCCATTGCACGTTTAGTCTCATTGCCTAAATTTGCACTTACTTTAGACAGGCAGAGGCGTGAAGTTTTTTTCAGCAATTTAACCCAAAATGGTCATGAAGGGCAGAATCTTGTGCCTAATGGGAAGTGCCAACTGGAGTTGGGAAGTACCACATCATCATCAAGATCATGAATGAAGATTCACGGAGCTTTCATATACCATTAAGACTTGTGTTAGAGAAAACAGAAAGTACTACTTTAAAACTGGAGCTTAGTGCAAATTTAGGCAATGAGACCAAGTATGTGCAATGGGGACATTCCTCTAAAAATGGTTTTTGGGCTCCTTCATGCTGCAGTTTGAGGAAAACAAAGTAAATTCCACAACTGAAAGGTAGCCTCAGAAAATGAATTTTCTCATATGTTAATCAACTGAATTTTTAAAGCCTTGTTTTTTCCACCAATGTGAGAGGATATGACAAAACCTCACACCATAGGATTGCACAATCCCTTGCCTCTGGAGCACATTCTTGGCACCTTCGCTGATTTTTCATACAAATAGTTTTTCTTACTCTCCATAGTCTTCTGGGATGTCCCGAGAGTGAACTTTGGTGAAGTTTACCTGTAGTGTTTGCCCCAGTTCAAGCTTCTTTCAGCAGACTTCTCAAGCCTGGATGTCCTCCAGTTGGCTGAAAATGATGGGAGCTTGGAATGGCTCCTTCATTAATTAATATAGGTTTGTCAATAATTCCTAGTCCTGAATAAAACTGCCTAAAACATTAGATTGCCCGATTGTCTCAGATTTTGCAGAACTCGGCTACTGACTTTGGCAAGAACCAACACGCATAACACAACTTGAATCAGGTAACTCCCAAACTTGTTCAAAGGCTCCCCTGCTATGGCTCAGATGTTCCTGTCTCTCTTATTTCTTAGGTGCTTGAAAATCCCCATGGATACATCAGAATAACCTACGTCTCCCTGAATTTTTAAGCTGCTGCTTGAATGCTTTAGGAATCAGACGAATTGAGGCTTTCGGGAATGTTTAGAGCGAAGGCAACTGAACAGGAGAGCAGAAGTGTTCATCGGTTTCTGGAAATGGAACGAGGAGAGGAGAAAAGCCATTCTCTAATCCACCACCCCCCCCAACAGAAAGCAGACATCTGCCTGATTTAAAATAGGAAAATCTAAAACATCAGCAGTTTATACTTTTGGACCTTTCTCTCCAAAAGAACCTTCTCCATTTTGTCTCCACAGACTGTTTCTGTTCTCCCAAATTCCAAAACAGGGGGAAAATCCCCTGACAAATTATAAGTGTTGCTTTGTTAAAGAAAATACTATTCAATCTAGCTCTCAAATAGGAAAATTGCAAAGAAAATATAAATTGGCTGCAGATATGAAAAAAATCTGCATTTTTAAAACGAGAAAATGTAAACAATGCACCTAATAGGGGGGGGGGGGGAATCCCTGCTAGACATTCACAATATTCTTAGCCTATCCTGAATAAGTAAAGCTTAATTAAGTACATCATGATTAATGTGTTGCTGATTAACTTCCTCAACTGGCTACATACTCGCATAGTATTCAGGTGGTAATTATTGTGTGTTCACAAAAAACATTTTTCAACTGCATTTATATCAGCCTCAGCTCGGCCAGGCTAACTTGGTCCCAGACCAGGCCACGGCGAAACCCACAAATGGCTGCGTTGGTGGCTGGCGCACCCTTTAAAACCTACCATCTTCTTGGCTGCACTTTTTGGCAGCCATTTCCATCACCCATCTGAGATGGGAGTCTCTCATTTTTAGGACTGGCCACTAACTCTTACCAAAATCTGTTTATACTGCATATTTATTAAAAATAAAATACTCTACACTATCTGGAAAAGCAAAAGGTTTATTTTATTGCCTTCTCTTTGTCCCTATTCATGCTCTGTTACAAGCATTGCTGAAGAATTTCAAGTGTTTAGCAGAAACTCTGCAAATTGACAGGATTATGTTTGGTATACGAGAAAGGAGTGAATGATCTTCAACAATCTTTCAACACTGCAAATTCCTGATGCTCCTTTCCCACAAAAGTACAACTTTCCTTGGCATTCCCAAGGATAACCCAGACTTTTGGAAATAAAGGAGCACAGTCAAAGTATCCATTGGATAAAGAAAAGTTTCAGTTTAATCTAAAGATGTGTTGATTTGGACTCTTGCCTGGGCAGGACATCACTTCTGCAGCCCTTCCAACCCTAGTGCTCCACAGTTTCAAACTTGATTTTGAAAAAATCTTTTACTCTCAGTTCTATGAAAATTTGTCACATTCTATAGGGAAAAAATAAGCACCGAAGGCGAGGAGCCATCGGAAGAAAGAGCTGCAAAGCATCCTGCTTCTGCCACTTAATTCCTACCTCATGGTCAGAAAAAAATCAGGAGTCTGGTAGCCCCTTCTCCAACTAATGAATTTTACTAAAAAGCATACAATAAGCTGCAGTTCATAAATGCTGATGCTTTTTAGTAAGATGCTACTAGGCTCCTTCTAAACAACATCTCTGCTACAAGACCCTCATAGTGCTAATTTACGCTGCTTTGATTCACCTGTTTAGGGTTTTATGGGTGTTTTTGTTTTTGTTTTTTTGCCACACTTGCCATGTAACTTTGTGTCCACTAGGAGAAGGGCGGTATACAAATTGAATTAAATAAATAAATAAATAAATAAATAAATAAATAAATAAATAAAAACAGAGCTACATATCCAAAGGGTCCCTCACTCCTGGTACAGCACTGTTGTAATAAATTCAAAATCTCAAACAAAGAAACTCAAAAACAGAGTTAACCACTAAATTTCCCTTCCAGAAACAATGCATTCTTTGCATCTATCATCACACAAAAAGATAATACAGCCCGGCTACCAAAAACAAAACCATAAAAGACAAGACTAGGAATACAAATAAAAATAAGAAAATGATAAGAGAACACCTGTCCATTCTAGAAGAGTCCAAATCACCAGGACCTGACAGATTACATCCCAGATTTCTGAAGGAGGTGGCAGAGGTGATCTTGGAACCAATGAACCATATCGTTCAAAGATCCTGAAGAATCAGGGAATTACCAAAGGACTGGAAAGTGCTGATGTGGTTCCCATCTTCAAAAAAGGGGGAAAAACAGATCCCGGAAACTAAAAACCAATCACCCTGAAATTAATACTTGGGATGATCCTGGAAAAGTTAATTAAGCAACAGATATGCAAACACCTAGAAGCAAGCAAAGTTATAACCAGAAGCCAACATGGATTTGTCCAAAACAGATCATGCCAAACAAATTTTATTTCATTCTTTTATTTTATTCACAAAGTGACTAAATTAATGGATCAGTGAAATACAGTGAATTTGGATTTCAGTAAGGCATTTGACAAAGTAGACCACAAATTACTTTTTGGTAAGCTAAAAAAAAATGTGGGATATACAGCATCAACACCAGATGGATTTGCAACTGGCTGAGAAATTTTACCTGGACTGCAATCTAGACAAGCCTTTGGGAGATCAGCAACAATAGAGCCCCGCCCAACTTAATGAGGCATTCTGCACTGCTGGAGTCTTTCTGGGAAAGCGACACAGAGCTGACAACCTCGGCTCTTTCTAATTCCTCTCTGGACAAGAGGGGGATTTTGAGATCATCCCCATGTATTCCAGGCAGTTGCTCCCTGTGAGGAGGCTGCCAAGAGAGTGGACTCTGGCAGGTTTAGTGCTCTGGAAGACACGGGAAGAGCCATTCTGCTGGAAGCAGTTAGGTACGCTGAGTTTGTGTGCTTCCTTTTCTAATCAGTCCGAGGAATCCATTTATTAACTGCTTTTCAGCTATGCAACACAGTGCTAGGTAAATTTCCTTCAATCACAAATAGACTAAGGAACCACATGGATTTGAAAAAAGATATTGGGATTAATTTTAAAAATCCTTCCCAGGGAAAATGCTTTTGCATTGAATTCTCTTTTTTAAAAAATCATATAGGCCGAGACTTTCTAATATTATCCTTTTATTAGTTTATAATATAAAATACAAAAATACAAAAGCAAATAATAGGAAAAATAGGGGAGTGAAAAGGGGAAAATGTAGAAAAGAAGGGAAAACGAAAGAAAAGGCACTGACTTCCAACCCCAACTTCCAACTCAGTTTTGTCCTATTTTACGACTTTTCTTGTCACATTTGTTAAGTGAATCACTGCAATTGTTAAATTAATAACACAGTTGTTAAGTGAATCTGATGTTCCCGTTGACTTTGGCTGTTGGAAGGTCACAAAGGATGATCGCATAACCCCGGGAAACTGCAACCATCATAACTATGAATCAGATGTCAAGCGTCCAAATGTAAATCACATGACCCTGGGGATGCTGCAACGGTCACGTGTGTCCTAAGTCCCTTTTTTCAGTGCCATTGTAATTCTGAATGGCCACTGAGTGAACTGTTGTAAATTGAGGACTACCTGTATGCCAGAGAGCCAGTGGATCCTGTGTTGCAATGCAGCCACGATACAGCGAGGCACTCTGGGCTTGTGAAAACTCCCCACCTAGTAAAAGAACAGTTTTGCTGGCTGCGCATTTCTTTAAATTTTTCTCTTTTTTACTATATTGGTTTTACAAAATTTATTATATTGGGTTTTCTTTTCTTTCTATTTTTCTTTTCTTTTCTGTACTTGCTAGTTTTCTTTTTATTCTTTTTTTTCTTTAATTTGTATCCTTTAGTGACTGTATGACTGTAACCTTGTTGCTGGTATCCTTAAGATTTATATTGACTGTTTCCCTATAACTATCATTAAGTGTTGTACCTTATGATTCTTGATGAACGTATCTTCCTTTATGTACACTGAGAGCATATGCACGGAAGGCAAATTCCTTGTGTGTCCAATCGCACTTGGCCAATAAAGAATTCTATTCCATTCCATTCCATTCTACTCTACTCTATTTTGTATTAGTTTTCTATCTTTTTAACTGTAATTTCTAATAAAATTACTATATTAAAAAAAAGCAACCTAGACCGCTGGGGTGTAACTTCTAAATAAATATCTTGCCCACACAATGTCTTTGGAAAGCCTACAAAGGAGAGAGGAGATGTGATGGAATCTCATCAAAGAATAAGAGCCCGAGTTGATTTCCAAGCTCAAGATTCTTATCTGGCTTGTAGCAATGTTTCTTTTTCCACTTGAAATCAAGTAGTACAGCTTTTCCTGAACTGTATCATTTTAGCCTGCAGCTAAATCTTACCTGCTAGAACGGGTCCTTCAATAAAGATCTACATTGTGGCTGGACTATCTATCAATTATTCTCCCTCACGTTTTACTCAGGGCACCCGTTGAAGTCTCTTCTTCATTTCCATGGGAATCCTTCAGACATACATGTTCCTCTCTATTGTACTATTCTAAGTACTCTAAGAGTACTATTCTTTATTACTACAGTGTAACCCCCACCCCGTCAAAGAAAAACAGCACTCAAGGCAGTTGGTCAAACAGAGCAAGGGCTACAAGGTAGAGAGGGGTGTCCAAACGCAGAGCAAGGCAGACAAAGGGAGGCCTGGACTTTAAGGACAAGTCGAAGAGTCCCAACTTAACCGAAAGAGTCAAGTTTCAAGAAAGGTCAAGGAAGAACCAGACACTCTTTAGGCAGAAGAAGGGAAAGGTGTCAAAAGGTTGTCTAGGCCCATAGATTGTTTGGGCTTGCAGCAGGCAATTTACAGGTGTGAAGCCAACTGTTCTCATAGAGCCAGGGGGGGGGGGCGGGAGGGCTGCTGCTCTTTCTGTAATTTACTCAGGTAAGCAGAACCACTCAAACAAAAGCCCAACTGTTGTACTAGACACGGCTGCTTTCTGTGTGAGCAGAAACATTCAAAACGCTCCACAAAGCACACTCACTGGGAAGAGAAGGCACTCGTGTACTGAAGGCTCAGGAGGGAAGAAAAGCAAGAATCCCGGGGATTTCATGGGCTTTACCCAAGCTGCAGGCAATGTCAGATATGGATGTTTTGAAACATCCAAACAAATGTCGCTGTGAAGGAAGGGAATATCATTGCACTATGCTGATACGGTGGTCGAAATGCAGTATTGTAGGCAAACTCTGCCCACAGCCAGGAGTTTGATCCTGATGGGGTTCAAGGTAGACTCGGCCTTCCATCTTTCCAAGATTGGTAAAAATGAAGACCCAGATTGTTGTGGGGGAGGCAAGATGCTTACATGGTAAAACCCCCCGAGAGTGCTGTCAAATGCTATGGGGCAGGAGACAAGTCTAAATGCTAGTGCTAGTGCTGTCCAGCAGACAATTTCAAATCTTACAGAAGTGATCTGGGGATGCTTCCCGTCTTACAGATTTAGCTGTGCTTTGTATACATGTAAGAACAAAATCAAATAGGGCAGTTGCTCTTCACCCTCCATTCAGAAGGTTGGGCGAAGCGGAAACTTCCTGCTTGGGTCACTTTTAGTTACCAAAGGGAAAAGTGAGGACAGGTAGTGCTTTTTCTGCTGCCACGTGCTGAGGGAAGAAAATGGCTCTTGTGAGGGAAGACACTGTTTACGGCCGGCAGAAGGAAAGCCACTTCAAATCCTCTATAAATCCCACCAACGGCCTTCTGCCTGCAGAGCAGCGGGCCTCAGGAGGAAGTGGACACACCTGACCAAATTCCACGAGTGGCAGAGAGAACAAAGATGGAAAGAGAGATTTAAAACGCAAAGGATTATTTGAATTAGTATCTCATTCTCCCAACAACTGCCTCATCAAAATCTGCTTTGTAGTATTTTGGATTTAGCATAGCCTCAAAGGCACGTTGCTGTTGCTGCTGCTGCTACTGTTGCCGTTACCAATATTTTTAAAGTATTTGCTTTATTTGATAATACTAAATTAACAGTTTTTGCACATTTTACACCAATTTGCAACATTTTATATCAACTCACAGTCAGGAACATTCAAAATGTGGGAGTCCCAAAGATGCTTTTTCAAGAGGCAACTGGACTTTCTGGTTTTCCTTTGAAGATATTTCGCTTCTCATCCAAGAAGCTTCTGGATGAAAAACCTGGATGACTGAGAATCTCCACAGACAAAATGTGGGAGAGAAACCTGATCTCATTTATTACAAATCAAGTAAAACAAAATACGTTCACTTAGTCTATTCAAATTACTTATTCCAATGCCTTCTAGCTTGAAATTAAAAAAAAAAAACACCGCAAATCTAAATCCAACAGCAAATCGTATCAAGCTAAGACCTAAGTAGATTTTGCACAAACATCTTATCTCCATTTCCTCCTAAACGCATCTAATCCCAGCTGCTGACATCTCATTTTGGATCTCACTACCCATGTGGCTGATCCACAAGGAAAGCCACCTTCCCTATACAAAAACAATCGTCTTTCAGAAGGTACAGAAGGAGTGAGATCAAAGATGCCGCAATCTGTACTTGTGCTAAACTTTTCTTCTGCGGATTGTTTTCATAATAGCACTGGAGCACTTCTACAGCTCTTGAAACTTTGAACAAGAGGGAAATATTGTAAAGGACTGAGCAGGAGTGACCATCAAGCACATGTTGAAACTCAGGTGCTATTTGCAGTGGGTAAAAGTAGCGGAAGGTCCTTTCCTCTATTACAGGAGAGATGTTAGTCTTGTAAAATTGTTTTCCCTTCAGGTTGCTTTCATTTCAGTGTGAACCAGAACCTCCAAATTCACCTCACTTAAGCAGAATTCAGTCGCAGCCTAGAAATGCATTATCTCAACCCTTCAACACAAAGCCCAGGTGCTCCTTCTAGAGAGCCAGGCAGATCCCTCCACCTTTCACTTACAAGAGCCTCCAAAGCAGCTGACAACTTAGATTGAAAATCAGTATAAACAAGAACCATAAGCCATACCAACTAAAGCAACCCTGGAAGCCAGCAGCAGGATGAAAAACGGAAGGGCTCCTGGTTCCGGCTACTTTGGGGGCCAAAGTGAGTCTTCCTGGAGAGGCCACTTCCCAGAGCTGCTGAAAGAGAGCGGCCCCCTGGGCTCCGGGGGGGGGGGGCTGTTCACTTATCCAAGGAGGAGGAAACTTTTTGAGTCTGGAGGATGTGCCATGGCCCCCCGTTCTGCAGGAAATCAGCCCAAGTGGGGAATTCATTTCATGCTCTAAAATCTCCCCACCATCCAAACATTTTAAAGAAGGGTCTGAAGATTCCTCCTACCCACCCATTGAGAAGGGCTGTGGGATGTCCTGTGTGGATCAGGGCTGGTCCACCCTGGGGCTTTCCTGCAAGGCAGCAGCTGGAGGCAGGTGAACAAGTCATGGCTTCCTGCCTGCCTCCGACAGCCCACCTTCCCTGGGAGCACAGCAGCTCCAGCCCCCTGAGCTCCTTTGCCTGACAACCTGTTGTGGATGATATGGCAACGGCTGCCTGCAAGCAGCCTTGGCTTGCAGAATAGCTGCCCTTGGCTGGCTGGCCGGTGAGATCAGGCGTGCCGCTGCCTTTTTTCATATGAGTATTGATGCAAAGGGGAAAGCGGGGAGGGGGGAGGGGAGAGGCAGTGGGCTATCTTGCATATTTGCCCTTTCTCAGTTAATGCCAACATATTTAAAAGGGGGTGTAATTAAAAGAAAGCAGGGGCTACAGAAGCAATGGCAACGTTTGTAAAGAATCTAAAGGTTGAGCTAAGCAAGCAGGAAATGAGGGTGCCAAAGAATTCACGTGCCTTTCCCCCTTCTTTTCAAAACTGGAAGCAGAAACACACAGAAAAACATTTGTGGAAACTCTCCAGATGGTGGGGGCGATGGTCCTTCTGCCCCAGGGGAATTTAGAGACGCCTCCTGGTTGGCCCAAGTGCCTGCGATGGCGAGAGAAACAGAAGCACAGGTAACGTCTACCGGACTTCTCGGTACAAGCACACAGCACCTACTCTATCAGAGGCAAAGAGGAGAGGGAAGGGCGCTTTGGGTGGAGAAAGTCTTTAGTTACAATTAAATGCTCTTAACTGTGTAATTCCCTCTGAGTGGGAATTGGACAAAGGCTGTTCTCCAAAGAACCAAGAGGAGATTGTACAAAAAGGTTAGAAAACCATTCAAGCCTTACTCATAAAAAACAGTCACAAAATCAGGGTTGGGACTGACAGCATAAGATTATGTGCCCTTGATCCTTCCTGTGGCATCCGTGACCATGTGTGGCCAAGGGTCCACGGATGCCGGAAGAGACGGGCTTGGGGTGAACCGTTCACTGGTGCCGCTGATCGTGAAAAGGTGTGAGTCAGAGGGATGGTGGTGTGCAAGGGGGCCCAAAGAGAGAGGGCTAGTCAAATGAAGGAAGTCACAGAAATACGGTAGGCGGCCTTTGCTAATAAAAGAATCAGGGGCCACCCGGTTATTCCTTTACCTGCCTAAGAAAATTATTCCCACCCACAACGTCCATCCATAGACATCCACACCTGCAGCTCTGCCGGTCATTGGGCCACACCCAGCGCTTTTTGGCTGGCATAACAGCATCCCAGTTGGATAGCTGAGCCAACTATTCCTGGGCTTTTCCAGGAATGTCCCAACATCCTTGGTACAACCAAGCAACCAAGCAAAAAGAGGCCATCATTCAGAAGAACTTAAAACAATAGAAAAGGTTGCTATATATTCTGAATGTTGCGATTTCCTAAATGTTAAAAATCATTTTTGGTGTGTGTTGCTATCATTGAGGTAACATTTCACTAGATTTGCCCAGGATCACTGGCTACAGGCCAGAGGTGGCCCCCATAGTGGAGATACGAACCTCTGCATTCATGTATTTGCAGGACTTAATAGATGCCTCCAATCAAGTGACACCCTTCAACTCCCCAGAGTTTTTCTCTGAAGTCTGCTGTTTCCCCCGGCCCACCCCCTCCAAATTTTAGTAATTACTAAAGTATTTTCCACAAGCTGGTTGTCACAGCTACAATTTCCCCATGGAAAAAAAAATACTTTTTATCTTAAGTGTTTTCAAGAAATCAAAGAAAAATAGCACTTAACACACTACTCCAGAGCACCAATAACATGATACTAACAGTGTGCTCTATTTTGAGGTTTGTTTGTTTTTTTAATAGAAGTGCAATTCTTGTCCTCTCGCATCCGCAGGACCACTCAGGAAAATATTACTAAAAATCCTAAAGATAAAGCCTTACTGAGACCACACCCAGAATGCTGCATCCAGTTTTGGTCACTATATTATAAAAAAGATGTAGAGACTCTGGAAAGAGTGCAGAGAAGAGCAACAAAGATTATTACGACGCTGGAGGCTAAAACATATAAAGAACAGTTAGAAGAAATTGTGTTTGTAGAGTCTAAAGAAAAGAAGGACTAGAGGTGACATGATAGCAGTTTTCCAGTATCTCAGGGTCTGCCACAAAGAAGAGGGGGTCAACCTATTCTCCAAAGCACCAGAAGGCAAGACAAGAAACTAATCAAGGAGAAAAGCAAACGAGAACTAAGGAGAAATGTCCTGACAGTGAACAACTTGCCTCCAGAAGTTGTAGCTGCTTCATCACTGGAGGCTTTCAGGAAGAGATTGGACAACCATTTGTCTGAAATGGTGTAGAGACTCTTGCTTGAGCAGGGGGTTGGACTAGAAGACCTCCAAGGTCCCTTCCAACTCTGTTCTGTTCTATTATCCGTTACTTTTTGGCTTCTTAATATGATAGCAAAATTCTGGAACTGGAGCAGGGAAGTAATAAATTTGAGATACATTTTAACAAGCAACTCTAAGTCTGTCTCTCACATCTCTTAAACAATGGCTTTAAGGTTTTACCTTTTTATTTCCTAGAAATCTGACTAAATGTTATAGATCTTCTTAAAATGTGCAAGAGGAAGACGCGATATCCCACCTCCTGTTCTTTAGTCTCTTTTTCAGAAAATCATTTCTGCTTTGATAAACAAATTACAAAAGAAGGAAATATAGATGCATAAATCTATATTTCAAAGTTATATGCGGTTTCAAAGTTAATGATGATGATAATAAAAACAGGGAGAAAGAACCTGGAAAGAATTGGCTAGAACAACTCTCAAAACAATCCTTATTACATTGCTCACACATTTTGCTCACTGTGCCTTTGTAAAGCAAAACAAATTTTCAAACCACAAATATCACAATCCATTGCTTAAAATTTGCCAAAGATTTCTCCTTCCACTTAGCTTCTCCTTCTAGGTACTTCCTGGTTGCTGCAGAATCCATAATCCATCTCCAACATATATAATACATTTTATATCAACCTTATTTTTAGATCATTGGAAACACCTAGTTTAAAGTGACTCCCTATTAGTTTCTCAAAAAAGACATGTATGCTTGTTATTTCAAGGGCCATGTAAATGACTAGCACCAATTTCAACAATTTTATTCAACTTTACATAAATAAAGGCCTACAAATCACAGTTAATTTCTCCAAAACTTTCAATTACTGTGAAATTGAAGAGGAGCCATAGCATCTGGACCAAATAAACTTCACTACCAATGTTTAACCTGAATATATAGCAGCATAAAGTATCAGCATTTTATATGTCAGTATTTCCAATCTTTTTAGGACAAGAGATTTAAATGAATTCTGGTAACTGCACACCCCGAAGGGAGAGGCCAAGGCAAATAAACAGACAAGACTAGGACAAATGCTAAGTTTAATTTGATTTGATCACTTTATAAAATTATACACAGTGACAATTTTGGAAGAATTGGAAAAGGCTGCTTTGTGGGGCAAAAGATTGTCCATCCCAGCTGGAAGCAATTATTTGTTGTCGCTGCACCCAAAATGTTTGAATCTGAATGAAGAAGCAGATCTGGGCTGCAAGAGCCAATCTCCAGATGTATGAATCACCTGGAATTGCCCGGGCTAGCCAGTAACAATTTCATTAACAATATAAATTTGTGGTTCAGAAAAGTTTTGCTCAGTATTGTTGCCATAGTTTCTCAAAAGGAAGTCAATCCTGGTGACCCATGCTCCAAAAGGAAGGAAAAAATATTGAACAAAAATCCCATTTTTTCAATCAGAGGTTATCAGCCCCAGCTCCAGCCAACTCTGGAATTTTCTCTCTCCTCAACTACTATGAACATATATATATATATGCAAATGAATGTGTGTATGTGTACATATCTGTTCGAAGGCAACGTTGCCAAAAAGAATAGAACTACAATAAATTTACATGAATTTTCTGTAAATGAAATGCCATGTTTATAAAAGGATTAGGCTTCCCCATTTCCACATGCCCTCCATCCTCTCTCACACACATTCAGAAATTCACAAGAACGCACAAAGCTTACACACACATAGGCTCTTCCTTCTCAGCAAAAAAAAGAAAAAAGGGAAAAAGAGGAAAAAAAGGCATAAAAACCACCACTGGGGATGGAAACAAGGCAAAGGGAACAGAGCAAGGAAGAGAATGCAAATTGTTCAACTCCATCGGCCAACAGCTCCTCTGAAATGCTCCTCTTTCTAGCAGCCAGATCCACAACAATTTGCACCTCTTTCTCTTTCTCTTGCCTTTGCCTTAACCGCTTCCTCTGTCAGATCAGCATAGAAGCGTTCCAGAACCTGGATGGAGAGAAAGCCTCTTCTGATGGATAAAGATGGGGTCACATGGTCCCCGGGCAGTCATGCCCAGGGCAAAAAAGAGCCTGAGTGGCGTAGAAGGCTAATGCCTCCTACTAAGGCAGCATTTAACATCCAGCTGCCTGCAATTACTACGAGTTCAATTCTCACCAGGCTCAAGGTCGACTCAGCCTTCCATCCTTTCTAAGGTGGGTAAAATGAGGACCCGGTTTGTGGGGGCAATAAGCTGACTTTGTATAAAATATACAAAAGTATGAAGGCTATTGCTTAATGCATTGTATGCCGCCCTGAGTCTCCGGAGAAGGGCGGCATATAAAAATATTTTTTTAAAAAAAAAGCATTATGGGGGTGCAGGCTGGGGCAACAGGGGCTGGGCTGCAAAAAAAGGCAAAGACATTTTTAGCCCACTTCAAAAGAAGCTGCTTTCAAAATCACGGAATTAATTTTCCATTCGTTTTGTTTGGAACGGGCTCCATGGGCCATGTCCAGTGGCAGGCACCATTCCAGCCATCCATTTATTACACTTATGCAACTGCATCAGAGATTCAGAAGCACTAGAGGAGTATGAACACACACACACACACACACACACACACACACACACACACACACAGTATTCAAGGAAACTGGAACGGATTCAGAAAAGGGCAAAAGAGATAACCAGGGAACGGGAAGCAAAGCCCTCTGAGATGGGTTTGCCTGTCCCTGAAATGAGGAGAGAGAAGAGGGCATGATGGCATTCATCAGGTACCCAGGAGGATGCCCTACAGAAGGTCAAGACCTGTTCCATTCCAAGGCAGGACATGGAAAACGATTTATGTGCCAGGAAGGCTGATGCCAACTGAACATTAGTAAAAACACTCCCTCTCTCCCCAGAGCAGTTCAATGTTCAAGGGAGGCTCACCTTCGTTGGGTCCTTCAGGCAGAGGCTGGCACAGCCATCCATCAGGGACGCTTTGAGTTCCTGCAGTGAGCAGGGATGAGACTGGATGGCCTCAAGGGCCCCTTCCAATGGGAAGATTCTCTGCTAGGGTCAGTGTCAGGCCTGCCCCACTCGGCCCCCTCAGAGATGCAAGACTCTTGTATCCACTGAATTGAATCAAAAGAACTTTTACCGAGAGAAACTGGTTGCAGGAAAGTCAGGCGGAATCTGACGTTCCTGCACAAAAGCAATTCTTTCGGTTTCCCAATCCCAACCACACAATGCGGTGCTGAGAAGATGTTTTGAGAACGCCGAGAACATTCCACAATCATGCAACTGCCATTCAGGTGCTTCCTAACCAGCTTGTGACAAGCAGAGTTAATACAGAACACAGAAGTAAAATTGTAACTCATCATAATTTCACTCATTCCGTGTACATCATAACTCACAAAGAGGAAGAGAGGTCATAAGCCCATCACAATGTGATGTTCCACTTAGTGACAGAGCTGCTGGTCCTAATTGTGATTACCAAGTGAGGACTACCCAATAGGAAAATTGGGAGAAAGTGCATTTTTCCTCAGCAAGGTTATCTTTCCACATCTGCAACAATAGCAATAGCCCTCAGACTTATATACCGCTACACTGTGCTTTCCAGCCCTCTCTAAGCGGTTTGCAGAGTCAGCCTCTTGCCCTCAACTATCTGGGTCCTCATTTTACTGACCTTGGAAGGATGGAAGGCTGAGTCAACCTTGAGCCGGTCGGGATTGAACTGCTGGCAGTGGGCAGAGTCAGCCTGCAGAACTGCACTCTAACCACTGCGCCACCAGGGCTCTTCAACGATGACTTTCACTCCTTTCACAATACTGGAGGATCAAATCCACACTCCTTTAAATCACGTCAATCCAATACAGTTGTGCTGCAGTGAAGGAAAAGGCAGCCTGCAGATGCAAATTTGGGGTGGATCAGCTTGGAAAGAGCTACTCATCCCGACTGTATTTGAGCCACCATAATCTGAGAGGCTGGACACGAATGCCCCTCTTTCGGGTCTGAGGACTGCAGAGACCCCGACACCTCCACCCTGGGATGGCCAAGGCCATTTCTGCTTCTCCTTCTCTTAAACAAAGCAGCCCTGGGGAAGCCAAAGTGGGTACAAGTAGTCCTCGTCTTACAGCCATTCATTTAGTGACCATTCAAAGTTACAGCAGCACTAAGAAATGTGACTCATAACCAGTCCTCATATTCTCCTGATCATGTGATTAAAACTTGGCTGCTTGGCATCTGGCCTGTATTTACCATGGTTACCGTGTTGGGGTCATGCGATCGTCATCCCCAGCTGGCTTCCGGCAAGCAAAGTCAACGGAGAAATCCAGACTCACTTAACGACCACATAATCAGGTGCAACTCATTTAACAACTGCCTTGCTTAACAATGGAAAATCTGGTCCCAATTGCGGTTGTAAATCAAGGACTGCCTGTAATTTTAGTCCTGGGGGGCTAAGGGAGGGGACCACCCCCCCTGCTGCTCTGGCCTTGATTGTTTTGGCTTTGTGAAGTCTGATCTTTGGATATTTTTAGTCTTGCCTCCAGCTAGTGAAGCAGTCACACTCTGAAGATCAAATTGTTGTGCCTGCCTGATGGGGGCATTCCACAGTAACATCAAACACAAGTGGGCAGGCCAGCTGCTTAATCAGGTTAATCTCTTGCACTTTTCTCTGGGTAAGAAATTAGCTAAGCTTGCTCCAGCCAATTTTACGGCAGGTGAGTGAACGGCAGCCTTGTCTTTTCTTGGTATCCAAGTTTTGGCTTTTGTGTAACAGAGAAAGAAGCTGTCAAAAGCAAAACAAATCTTCTGGAGAGGGCATTTGGAGATGAAAGGGAAGAGACTATTTGGAGAAAAGGGACTCTGAACTTACTGACAGGTTTCCTTTTCAAATCCCATAAGCCCCTTTCTTATTTTAACAGAGAGGAGATGAAATTGAGTGCCCATCTTGCACGGCTAAGAGGCTGCTTTCTCTTCGATCGCTCGATCGCTTTGGCAATGCAGGGCAGGACTGGCACAGAGCCCCAGCGCTGAGACTGGCGCTTCCGGTCTCCTCTCGCTCACATCAGGCCACCAAGTAGGTGCAAAGAAGCCAAGAGGGAGAGAGGGGGATCTAGCAAGGCGGTTGCGATCAAGTAGCGGGACCCCTAAAGTTGCCTTCCAGATCCCAGCTCCTGCCCTCTGGAACATCGGCTCCCCCAGAGACGACAACCAGGAAACTCCTAAAGACGGGCTGCCTTCCCAGGCTCTGGGGCAGAGGAAGGGCTGAGCGGTTTTCTTTGCTTGTCTCTTGCTTTGGAGGGTGTCCATGATTCTTTTGTCTTCTTTAACTTTCAACCATAAACTGGCCAAAATTGTTGGGAGTCGAGTGGCCTATGCATGGTATGGATGTATGAAATACTAATGTGCTCGGGGTCAAGGGTCGGTTGGTTTGTTCAGTTTCTACACCCTCCAATTACCAAGGACTCTAGGCAAATTCACAAGGAAACAAGAGAACTATAAAGTGATCAAAGGCAGCAATAAAACAAGATACCCCAGAGAGCAAAGGTGGCACGAGGACAACAAAATCACACGCCCACCACCCCTGCCTGGCCTTAGGCGCGCCTGGAGTAAAAGCCGGGTGAGAAGTTCCTTTTGACACCAATTTGCAGGAACCTGGGAGAGAGTGAGGCCAGGGCAGCCTCCAGCTGTGCCTCTGCTGGGTGAGAGGAAACAGCTGGCACTGACCTTTGGATGCCTACTTTCTGCTCCTGCCCTTTTCTCACCAAATATAAAGCCAATTAGGAGAAGAACCAAAACCAGAATTTAATTTTTCCTGCAAAATAGCAAGCCTGGCTAATATCTTCCAGTAACTGCTTTTGTGGAAAGGCGGGGGGGGGGGGAGAGGGACAGACAAACAGAAGAGAGTAAGACAGACGTTACAAACGGGTAGGGGCGGGGGGGTAGCGGTTATTATTAACGAAGGTCTGAGACCGAGGGAGGCCACTGTTCCTCAGACGGCCGGCTGTGAATCCCTCCTTGTGAAATGGGGCCACGGGGTTCAGATGGGTTTGCTGATCACATACCTGGCTCCCTGCCATGTGGCAGCAGCCCTGCCCGAGCTACTCAGTGTCATCGCCACGGTGGTGGTTGAGACCCCTAGGCTTATGGTCATGGGGGATTTCAACTTGCCGTCCGTTGGTGAGGCATCTGAGGTGGCTCGGGAGTTCATGGCTTCCATGACAGCCATGGACCTGACCCAGTTAATTCATGGCCCTACCCACACGGGGGGAAACACGCTGGATCTGGTTTTTGTCTCTGGACAGTGGTTGAGTGATCTCGAGATAGGGGATATAGTCACCGAGCCCTTGTCATGGTCTGATCACTCTCTCCTTCGTCTCGACCTTCGAACCGCTACACCCCGCCGCAGGGAGGCGGAGCCGGTAAGATGGTTCCGCCCCAGGCGCCTGATGGAACCGGATAGGTTCCAGATGGAGCTTGGGCCATTCCCTGAGGCTCTGGCACACGCCTCGACTGGAGACCTAGTGGCCGCCTGGGATAGGGCGGCCGCTGGAGCTCTGGATCGGGTCGTGCCTTTGCGGCCTCTGACCCGGCACCGATCTCATTTAGCTCCTTGGTTCACTGAGGAGCTGAGGGAGTTGAAGCGCCGGAAAAGACGCCTAGAGAGTAGTTGGGGGGCCAGTCTTTCTGAATCTGACCGGACACTGGTAAGAGCTCATATTAGGAATTACCTAGTGGCGATAAAAGCAGCGAAATGTAGCTATTTTGCTGCTCTTATTGCATCATCAGATAATCGCCCGGCCGCCCTGTTTAGGGTGACCCGCTCCCTGCTCCACCAGGAAGTGCGGGAGGACCCCTTGGAGGGTAGAGCCGAGGATTTTGTCCAATATCTGTATGACAAAATCGCTCAGATTCGGGAAGATCTGGACTCCGACTGGATAGTCTCAGGGGGAGGGACTGGGGCAGATCTTGAGAATGTTATCTGGGATGAGTTTGATCCTGTGACCCCTGAGGACATGGACAGGATTCTGGGTAGACTGAACGCGACCACTTGTTTATTGGACCCGTGTCCCTCCTGGTTAGTGCTGGCTTCTCGGGAGGTGACACGAGGCTGGTTCCAGGGGATTATAAATGCTTCGCTGGGTGAGGGTGTCTTTCCTGCCGCCTTGAAAGAGGCGGTGGTGAGGCCTCTCCTCAAGAAGCCTTCCCTGGACCCGGCAATGTTGGTAAATTATCGTCCGGTCTCCAACCTTCGTTTTGTGGCAAAGGTTGTTGAGAGTGTGGTTGCGCAACAGCTTCCCCAGCACCTGGATGAAACGACGTATCTGGATCCGTTCCAGTCGGGCTTCAGGCCCGGGTACAGCACGGAAACGGCATTGGTCGCGTTGGTTGATGATCTCTGGAGGGCTCGGGACAGGGGGTGCTCCTCTGTCCTGGTCCTGTTAGATCTCTCAGCGGCTTTTGATACCATCGACCATGGTATCATGCTGCACCGGTTGGAAGAGTTAGGGGTGGGAGGCACCGTGTTGCGGTGGTTCTCCTCCTTTCTCTCTGACCGGTCGCAGTCCGTGTTGACAGGGGGACAGAGGTCGACCCCGAGGCCCCTCATATGTGGGGTGCCGCAAGGGTCGGTCCTCTCACCTCTCCTGTTCAACATTTATGTGAAGCCGCTGGGCGAGATCATCCGTGGTTTCGGGGTGGAGTACCATCAGTACGCTGATGACACCCAACTGTACATCTCCACCCCGGATCACCCCAACGATGCCCTTGAAGTGATGTCCCGGTGCCTGGAGGCCGTACGGATCTGGATGGGGAGGAACAGGCTCAGGCTCAACCCATCCAAGACCGAGTGGCTGTGGTTTCCGACGTCCCGATATAGCCAGTTGACGCCATCACTGACTATTGGGGGCGAATCATTGGCCCCCACGGAGAGGGCTCGCAACTTGGGCGTCCTCCTGGATTCACGGCTGTCTTTAGAAGAGCACTTGACGGCCGTGACCGGGAGGATTTTTTATCAGGTCCGCCTGATTCGCCAGTTGCGTCCCTTTCTGGATCGGGACTCGTTACGCACGGTCACTCATGCCCTCGTCACCTCCCGCCTGGACTATTGTAATGCTCTCTACACAGGGCTCCCCTTGAGGAGCACCCGGAGGCTCCAACTGGCGCAGAGTGCAGCCGCGCGGGTGGTAATGGGAGCGACATGGCGCTCCCATGTAACACCTCTCCTGCGCGAGCTGCACTGGCTCCCGGTGGTCTTCCGGGTGCGCTTCAAGGTTTTGGTTACCACCTTTAGAGCGCTCCATGGCTTAGGGCCTGGTTATTTACGGGACCGCCTACTACCACCAATAGCCTCCCACCGGCCAGTACGCTCTCATAGAGAGGGACTCCTCCGGGTGCCGTCAGCCAAACAGTGTCGACTGGCGGCCCCTAGGGGGAGAGCCTTCTCTGTGGGGGCACCTACCATCTGGAATGAGCTCCCCCCGGAGATACGGAGGATCCCGGATCTGCGTTCCTTCCACCGTGCTGTGAAGACCTTTTTATTCCATCAAGCGGGCTTGGCCTGATCTCTTCCCTTTTTAAAATATGTAAATTTTAATCTGTTTTTAAATTATTGGGGTATTTTAATTTGTCTGGGCCGAAAAGTTTAATTTGATTTTATCGGGTTTTTAAATTTTGTGTATTTATGTATTTTATTGTTGGCTGTTCACCGCCCTGAGTCCTTCGGGAGTAGGGCGGTATACAAATCAAATAAAACCTAAACCTAAACCTAAACAAACTCATCTTTTGCTAGCTGGACTACTCCCATCAAGACTGTCCCCCCCCCCAAACTCAGTGACAGAGTTCATAGGAGAAAAAATCTTCTCAAGAAAGGGAACATTCGCACATGTGGACCAGCAGAAGAAATGGGAAGGTCTCCTGACTGAAGAGCCCAAGACTCATTTTTGGATTCTGAAAAACTCCGTCTGGTCAATTCTGCTTCTGGCTTGTAAGTGCTGCTGCCGCCCCACCCCAGGTGGCTATTTCAGTGGCCGGTGGGCTAAATTGCAGCAACTGCACCAAGTGAACTCGGCTCCTATAAAGCTACATCACTAACACCAGGTATTCAGAACTGCCCATTCGAAAGCAGGGGGTGAGTTGATGCTGCTTGGCCTCCTGTGTGTGACACAATACAGCTGGTGGTGACGGGGGAGTTCGCTCAACAACTTTCTCCCAACATTCATCTCTCTCTATGAGAAAACAGCTCTCTGGAATAGCTTCAGAGAGAACAAGTTCAACCACAGCCCTAATCAGAACAACTGAATGGAACCTCCTTATCCAATGGCAGGCTACCTTGAGTGTCATAGTGAGCTGGGTATAATGAGCAAGAGAGCCCTGCTGCTTTTGCTCCCTTACTTTTGGGCCTTCCTGAAACACCATGTTTGAATTTGCTTTGACCCAGAAAGGCAGGCCTTAGGGTCTCCTCGTGGGGATTCCGCTCTTTGCTTTTGATGGCAGACGAGATAGAGATAACAGAACGGTGTTCTGTGTCAATATTTCTCCATTTCTAGTGGGATATTTATGATACTTGGGTGTTTAGTGGCAATAAACTCCATCGGTTAACATTGCAAAAGGCATTTCATCTCGAATTGTGACTGCACCAATCTGGAACTAAAATTAGACAGGGGATCCCCAGACAACAAGACATTAAAGCGGGATTTGCAACCCGCTTTACTTCTAATCCAACCCCCCACTGCCCAAGCAGAAGACCCTGGATCATTCCCGACAAATGGCAGTGCAAGCTCTTCTTGAAAGCCTCCAGTGATGGATCCCCCACAGCTTCTGGAGACAAGCCGTTCCAGCGCTTAACTGTCAGGAAGTTTCTCCTTGATTCCAGGTTGCTTTTCTCCTCGATTAGTTTCCATCTGTTGATTCTTGTCCTGCCTTCTGGGCTTTGGAAAATAATTTGACCCCCTCTTCTTCTTTGTGGCAGCCCCTCCAATATCGAAACACTATCATGTCACCCATAGTCCCTCTTTTCATTAAACTAGATATACTATACAGACTAGATACATATAAACAGATATAGATAGATACATACATATAGATAATACATATACGCATACCAAAGACATACTAGGCACAGGAAGGTTCCATCGTACGCTGAGGAAACGCTCACCAGTGGCCCAGCAGGAGGCCAGAGATTATTGTGGCAACTGCACCAGAGTTTGGAAGCAGCTCAGGGGTTTGTTGTTGCCGTACTGCAATGTTTGACACTTAACAGATCAGGAGAGCACATGGGGTTTTTTGGCTGTTATTTCATATGTGGGCAGCGGAGTGGGGGACATACTCTGCAATAACTCCTCGTAGAACCATTTCTTTGTAAACGCATTTTCAGCATCTCAAAGGCACTGGCAGCTGAGGAAATTTTGAAGAAAGCCATTGATCCACATATATTATAGCGGTCACGCCAGCTGGCATGTCAGACCTGGCTTAGACCTCAAGGTCTAGAGTAGCAGTTCACTGGAGCTGCAGGTACATCCAGTGAGGATCCCCATCAATGGGGGTCAGCATGCTCAGTGGCAGGAATGAGCTGCAGGACAACACACTCGAACAGCCCTGCTCTGCCAGTCCTTTGGGGAGAATCCATAAAACCTGATGCTCCAGCCCCCCCCCCGACTGCCCCTCCCCCCCGCTCACTACCCTCTCTCTTTCTCGCGCACACATCTCAGATGCCTTGTCCAACTTGTGCAACTATCTTACTGACACTAGGAGCCACCCAGCTACAGTTGCGAACTGCAACACAATTGGAATCATTTCCAACCTTGTTTAGTACCAGAGCTATTCTAAAAATCTCAGGAATTTGTGATTAGCTTAAAGTTGAGAAATAATACAATAAAAAATACTAGATAAACACCGGTAGGAATCTGTCAGGAGTGACTAATAAGAAGCTTCTGATATTGTTCAAGGTTTGGTGCCGAGGGTTAACTCTATAGCAAGAAGTTACAAGCTCACCGTTGTTCCTTCAAGTCTCAGAAATAAAACGAAAGCTAAAGACGTTTTACAGTCTCATTGGATGCCTGTCTTTTCTCAGAAATTCAGTCCTAGCTAGTCATCATTTTACTAATAGCCTGAAGGAGAGGATTAACGCTTAGGATAGACAAGGAGAGGATCAGAGAGAATTTAGCTAACTTAAGCAAATCCAAATCTCCAAGATCAGGTGGATTACTTTTCCCAGGGAACCAAAGGAACAAGTGGAGCTGACTATGGAGCCACGCTGGGCATCTTTGAGAACTCCTGGTGGGCTGGCAATTCCCAGAAGACCAGAGGAGAGCACATGCTGTCCCCAGCTTCAAAAAGGGGAAGCTAGGAGAGGATCTAGAAGACCTCACACCTACCAGTGTGATACCTAAAGGCCATGCCTTCAGACAGGTGATCAAGCAGCACTTGGCTAAACATCTTACAATTAACAGGAGCCATAGGTCTGTTGCAAACAATTTGTGCCAGATTAAATTCACAGTTTAATCAACTGGGATAACATTATAGACACAATATACCTGTGTATATAAATTATACACAGTAAATTATATTATAAAGTAATATAAATTACTTTATACCTAAAATAATATGGTGTGGGCTGGATGATGCCACTGTTGCATGGATTTAGAGCTGGTTGACTGACAATGCCCAAAGTCTGCTTGTTAATGGTCCCAGTTCATCTTGGAAGGAAGCATCTAGGAACTGTCATGAGGTTCTGCTCTGGGGCTTGCGCTAGTCAACATTTGATCGATGATTTGGATGAGGAAGCCGAGGATACATTTCAGAGGATGCAAACTGGGAGAGATGGCCAGACTATGTAGCCCCCTCCAGAGGGAGGGAAGAAAAGATCTAGATAGGCTTGAGAGGTGGGCTGAAATGGAGAGGATGAACAGAAAAAAAGGGTAAAGCTCTCCTTCTAGGTTGGGAGAGCAAAAATGAGAACAAAAATGGTTTGGCAGGAATACATATGAAAACTATCTGGCTGCCCCTATTGACTACAAGTTAAACGAAATTCACTTAACACCCAAAGACCAGGTCTAACACACATAACAATCCCCAAGCATCCCACCCACCCACCACAAATTCCCCGCCCCTAAACCACCCAAACATCCACACAAGAGACCAAGCAATAAAGAAGACAGAATCTAGAAAGAATAACTCCACTGTACTCTGTGCTGGACAGACTGCCATTCCAAGTCACATCTCCAGAGTCAGGTACCACAGTTGAAAAGAATGACAAATTGGAACAAGTTCAGTTGAGAGTTACCAAGATGGTGAAGGGCCTGGCAAGCTGTAGGAGAAATAGATGAAGGATCCGAGTATGTTTAACTTACAGAAAAAAATGACGCAGAGAAACAAGATAGTAGTCTTCAAATTTCTATGGATTACCACTCCACAAGAGGTCCACTTGTTTTAGACTGCCCAGGAGACAGGGTTAGAATCAATGGGTTAAGTTTCTAAAGGATGTTCAGTTGAGCCACCAAAAGGGACTTCCTGATGTTATGAGCTGCCAAATGAAGTGGTAAATTCTCATTCTCTGGGAAGTCTTCAAACAGAGGCTCAAAGGTCAGAGATGCTCCAGTGAATCCTGTCCTGCACAGAAGGATAAACCAGATGAATCGAAGGTCCCTTCCATGGTCTCTACTACGAAATTCATGGAAAATCTCTACCTTATTTCTCAAATATTTCGGGACCGTGGATTTGGTGAATTATCCCCTGCACACTACAATGGCTTTTATTAATGTATCAAATCATTTACAGTAGAACCTCTGGTCACCACCATAATTTGTTCCATAACTTTGGTCACAACCCGATTTGGTCTTGACCCAAACCTAATTTTGGAAATTTGGCGCTTACAAAAAAAATGACGAAGAAGGGGAAATCGGCCAAGGGGGAAAAATTGTGAATTTTTTGGTTGGAACCCGATTTGGTTGTGGTCAGAAGCATACGTGACCAGAGGTTCTACTGTATTTGGAAAGCACATTCAAGGTGGATTTCTCCAAAGAAGTAATGGCCTATTAAACAGTGGGCTCTGAGTGGCCAGTGAGTTATATCTGAGGTGAGATTATGGCTTATTGGTGGTGAATTGGTGTGGGAGGGGATCCTAATTTCTAGAAGGAGCTCTGATTTTGCCATGACAACTTCAATGCGTTCCTTCTACTCCAATGGCCTTGCTCATGTCACAGCAAGAACTAATAAGAAGCTATCACATCGCTTACTGAGCTAGTAACTAATCGTGCCAAAATAAACTACGCACTTGACTTTTAAGTTTGATATGACACGTCTTTGAATAAATGTGGCAAGAAAAAAAGAGAACACAATAAAACCCTCTCTATTTTCTACTGTTAATTCTGAGTAACCAGGTGGACCAGACTGAATGGGACTGGTGGGGGCCGGTGGTGAACCTGGGTTTTGTAAGGGAATCACAAAATCTAGCCCAAGGATTCATCGGCTGCAAAGGAGAATCCCAATGGGTGCTCTGTGCTCCCGTGCAGCATTTGACCAAGCAGGTGAGGTTTAAGCAAAATAGAGGAGTGAAGCAGCAAAGACTGGATGCACGGAAGTGCTGTATATCTGGTCCTTCCTGGGGCTCCCTGTGTACCAGGCTACACCAGTGAGAAGTCCATGAAACTGAAGCAAGGCCGGCCATGGGCTTTCCTGGGCATCAGCAATTGGCTGATATTTTGTGCCTGGAATCAGAAACAGGATGGATGACAGCTGCAACTCAGGTATGGAGTCTCAGAAGGAAAGCTCTGTGCAAAGGTTCTTTCCCCCTTCAGAGATGGTCAGGAGATGCCCTCCTCATTAAGGAATAACTCTGTAGTTTGATGTATACTTCTACCCCCAGGTTGATCACAGGCGGCCAGAGCCACTACTCAGGCTTCTACTATGCACTGGTGGCAGGCCTTGGCAGAGAGTCTGGTCTTGCAACTTCCAGCCACATCTAGATACACCAGAGATGGACTGCAACGCAACACTGCAATGGGATATATTTGAGGCTGCCACTGAAGGTTATTTGGAAGTTTCCTAAAAGCTCCCCAGGTCTCTGCTCAAGAGGAGCTGATCTTGTGGTCGATTAGCCTTATTAGCCTTTACGGCGTGGGGCAGAACAGCAGAGAAGAGAAAGTGATGGTGGCCACCTGCTATGGATGGGCTTCCCTGCACCTCTTGCCCATCCTTCCTCTAGGACAGTGTTTCTCAACCTTGGAAGCTTGAAGATGGGTGGACTTCAACTCCCATCTTCAAGCTACCAAGGTTGAGAAACACTGCTCTAGGAGAAGCAAGAAAGAGGGCACCTGCTCAGCAGGGGGAAGCTATTCTTTGCCCACAATCATTGATCCAGCTAATCTTTGGTGTCAAAGGACTGCTTTAATTTTACTACAGCTTTTAAGAAATGTCTTTGTTTATTATAAGCCAGTTAGTTGGGCCACCTGCATTTACACATTCCCTAAAATTACTTCCTACTTTTCCTAATCCTTTCAAAAATTAAACTAACCTAACCAAAAGATATTTAGTTAGGTGAACACTTGTATGATCAGACTTAGACATAGAATAACTTTATTGTCACTTAGAACGTACACTAATCGGCATACATTAAAATGAAATTACACAGCATACAGCTCTAAAAGGGTCTCCACCACTAATATAAACATAAACATGACAAGATAGATAGACAAATACAAAATTATGCACGTACCCACATATATTATATGACCCAGAGAAACAACACAGTCTAGTTCAGATGTATACAGATGTATACATCAGATGTATACATGTACATGGCGAGAGAGACAAATCTTGCGAGTTTACCAGATGGATGGCATATAGGAACAAAGCTGTTCCAGAATCTGGTAGTCCTGTTAGAAATACTTTGAAACCTCCTCCCAGACAGGAGCAACAGAAATAGACAGTGGGGTGGGTATGTGGGGTCTCTAACAATGTTTCAAGCTCAGCACAGAGCGCTTTTAAGTAGTATCCTGAATAACAGGAAGCAAGCTTCCTATAATCTTCTCCACTGTCCTCACCACTCTCTGTATGGACTTTCTATCTGAGGCACTGCTACCACCAAAC
The DNA here is from genome assembly GCF_059756535.1 of Pantherophis guttatus. NCBI lineage: Eukaryota > Metazoa > Chordata > Lepidosauria > Squamata > Colubridae > Pantherophis > Pantherophis guttatus. The sequence continues at coordinate 828,517 of NC_142074.1, forward strand.
CAAACAGTGATGCAATTTGTTAAACACTCTCAATTGTGCCTCTGTAAAAAATGGCCAAGACAGAAGCAGAAAGATGTGCTCTCCTCATCCGATGCAGGAAATGACCAACTGAGATTGATAATTACCTGCACCCCCAGACACTTTATAGTGCAGAAATGGGTGGGGGTGTTAAAATCTGAATTTGGGATTTCCTGAAAAATAGCCAGGCAGTTCAAGCACTGCCCAGATCTCCACATGCATTTCGAAAATATTTTTCTCATTAATATTAAGCTCATTCTACCAAAGTTTCCCCCCCAAAACAACAATTTTGACAAAGTTTAAAAGCTTTTATAAAGTCTTATAAAAATTCTAGTCCCTGCATCACACATTAGATGGGCAAAGTCTCACATATTTACACAACAAAGCAAACAAATTGATGTAAAAAGAAAAAGACATTTTTCACCTTTTATATCTAACAGTTCCATTACTTATTTTACTACCTCAGGCTGTAAACGCTGCCAAACCATATATACTGGGAGAAAGAGCATGGAGTGCAGAACGTTTATAGAGGGCATAAATAAGGGTGACAGCTGATCCTTAATGAATAAGCCATAAATTCCTGGATGAACTGAAATTCAAAGGTGTTAAATTTCTGTCAGATATTCCATTAGACACCTGCTTCCTACACCATTCACCGTTTTTAACATCTCTCCCTCTCTCTCTTTAGAGCTAGTTGGTCTCAAAGAAACAGCAGCACTCCTATGCCACTAAGAAGCAGCAAGAAAGTTAGGACCTGCTGCCTTCTGACAAGGAAGAACTTATGGAAAAAGGTGGACATTTCTCGGATCCTGTGCCTCAACACTCTAACAAAGGCCTGCCACAAATACATAATGAAAGCCTACCACGATCTCTACCTGACTTCCAGGCTGTCCGAATACAGCTGTTTCCTCACATGAAAGATCTCCATCACAGACAGATACGGTAGTTCATTTGCTACTGCCTACTTCTTGGGAGGTAAAGGCCCTTACCCTGCTTTTCCTTGAAATCTTATGGGGAGAGATCCTTGGGAAACAGAAACTGGTTGCTGCTGCCCACTTTATCCATACCCAAGCCAGTCTATGAGGATGCTGGAATGACAAACTCCTTGCTGGACTAATAACGAATAACAGATTGCTAATTTACCAAAACTTTTTTAAATAAATAGAACATAGTAAGAACACAGCAAGTCCCGCACTTAAGAATTTAAACTGAATTTGTATCCAAACTGGAACAGGTTATTTAATCAATCAAATGTTTGTCTTACTATGAACAACTGAAAACAGAACAGAGCATGTGCAAACCCCAGGCCATGTGGGGGTTGACTGCAGGTGAGCAAGGGAGGAGGTGAGCAAAGCGCGAGCCAAGGAAGGGGGCTGGGAAATGCAGAGGTGGAGCTGTCGGTGGTGCTGCACCCTTTGACACAACCCTGGGGGGGGGGGGCTTTCCTTGCATATGAGTGTGTGTGTGTCTGCGAGAGAGACACCATGCGTGAGAGATGCCGCTGGGCCTCCCCGCCTGCAGGTTCTCCTTGCCAGCATGCACCAGCCTTTCTTTTGGCTCTCCCTGCAGGTTGGCTGTCTGCCATTCTGAATAGTGCAGCTTGTATCTGGGGGGTGTTTATAAGCTGAAGGTTCGTAACCTGGAAACTTCCTGTAATATCAATTTCTAAGAGGCCTAGGCCTATGTATAAGAAACATTGATCAGTGAAAGAGACAAAGAAACGGAGGTCTGAAAATGTACGTAAACAGAACAAATAAATAACTGAAAATAAATGAATATTTCTGTTCATTCATTCTACAGGCCTCCATTTTCTTAGGCTTTTTGCTATTTCCAGGATGTGCAGCCAAGACAGACTGACTGCCCGCCTTCATTGGAAGAGCCCAGCGGCCTGATTGATCTAGAGAACAGCTGGAGGCGCCTGTTAACCTGGTTAACAGGTTAACCGCCTGGAATGACAAGCAAGCTGGTACAAAGTGAGGCCAGAGCCAGACACAGCATTCACCAGGGACCAGTCCAGGAGCTACTTCAGTTCCCCATCACTGAAGGCACCCCTCCGAGAAGGGGGGCTGCTTTCCTTCACTTTCTCTCCTTTTAGGAACAGCCCCCACCTCTTGCCTTAACCCAGAGGCATCAATACAATACTAAAATATCACATCCCAAAACTCTCCTAGATGTCTGGAAATACCTTTGCATTAGTATTTTAGCTAAATGAATGAAGTCTTTGCTGCCATGGCTATTATTATACAAACGTACATGTGTGTAGCTAAGGACTTTAACTAGCTTCCCCACTTAAACGCTTTGCAATCCCTGGCGATATTACCAGCATTACAGGAGCAGGTAGAAGATTCCAATGCTGGCGGAGGCTAGAGAGGAAAGAGAAGAGGACTGTATGGCACCTGAGTGAACAACTGAAGGGGAAGAAGGGAACTAGTGCTGCGGCTTGCTCAAGGCCAAACTCAGGTCGTCCGTGCTGAGACGGCCAACAGGCAGCCAGTGGTTTCCCACTCCATCAGGGAAGCTTTCTGACTTGAAAGGGTAATGTAGACGTTTGAAATGAAATCCTAGGCTAAGAATCTTTTAATTCTAGTTATACAATGTTACACTCAGGTCTGGTTGGAAGATCCCAAGGCCCGAATAAGGAAATTGCCTCTTCTTGTTATAAGATTTATATTGTGCATTTCCACCTGGAGTTTGAAGGGAGGCAAAAAGCACTTTCCCCTTCAGTTTTATGCTCCATCTAGTGAGAGACAGTAATAGTGAGCCTCAATTTCCACAGTGAGCCAAGTGGCAGAACACTTAGTAACACCAATTCAGCACCTGCCCGCCAGCCATTCCAAGCCTGCAAAGCGGGGGGGGGGGTGTTATAAGACGGATTGCAGAATTACTGCTCTGATCACAACTAGCATTTTGAACTTTCAGAGGTGCTTTGTCCAATTTAGGTGTTGCATCCTTATTCACACAAAAATATGTGTTGAAATGCAAGGAAAACTACCACCTACAAAAAAAAAAATCAGGTATTCAGGTAAGGATTTTGCAAACCAAATCCTTAACCAAACTAAATTGAATCTTCTTCCTTGTACTTCTAATGTACAATAAATATTCCCTGAAGCACTTTTAATCTGAGATCTTGCATAGGCAAACCTGCAATTTTACAAAAGGCAACCGAGTGTGCGGTTTTGTCTCCCACACAATGACTCCTTTCATTAAATTATTAAGAGCCAAATCCTGCTTTTTGTTATATCCCAAGATGGCAAACAATGAATGTTTCCTTCTATGTTGCTTTTGTGTTCTAAACAAAACAACTTTGTATCCTATTAGTAACTTACAAAGTCTGGTCCAGAGTTACACTTTGTACAAAATTAAATATTTGCTTATAGCTATAACGCAAACTTTCAGCCTTTCCAGCAGCAACGAAACATTGCACTGAATTTGTTCATTGTGTCAATATTTTAAAATGGATTTCATCAACTTTTATATCAACACAATTATGATCCAGATTTTCTCAAAATTTTGCAGCAAGGGAAATAAGTTATTTACCAGTATATATTTTATTATTAAATGTCTAATGCCGTATGGCAGATAGGAAATTGAAAGACATGATTCTGGAAGTTTCACATATAACTTCAATCTCCTGTTTTTTTAAAAAAAGTCCCAATCAAGTTGCTTTACTAGAACATAATCTTATCTAATTTAGTCTGGAAGTAGCTTAAATTGCCCGATTAAGGCTGGACTGAAAAAGTAAACTAAACTACACTGAGTATTTAATTCTGAAAAAGAAATTAGTTTCAGCAGAACGACAGGAGTTTGTGCTAAATTTCTCTGGATGTTTATTAAAAATATATTTGTGACCCCAGACTGGAAGAGAGAGCAGAGCAAAATGGGAATATCTGGAAAGGTTCGTAGAGCTGATCCTCCTCCTTCCTTTATCCTCCTTTAAAACTCACCTAGAAATCCAAGCAGTGGCTTATAAAACTGTAAAAGGAGCTACCAGCTTGGAAGAAAAAAGATGGGTCACAGCCTCTATTCTGATGCAGGCCTTACTGTGCTCCAAGCTTCTTTCTGATGAAAGGGGATGCAGGCTTGTCCCGCAACATTCACACCTTCCGTGCTTCAAGGCTGCCTTGCTGCGTTCACCTCTCCTGAGGGCAAAGGCCGTCCCATGGAACGCAAGCAGGCCGATTCGATTTACTGATTCATGGCCACCTCCAGCAGCAGGTTGAATAACGTCCAGTGTAATTGACAATTCCAGTAGGCCTGTCAAGCACTGGGGAAATCAGGAAATCCAGGCAGTTCAAATGAGTATAAAGATTTATTGCATGCTTAAGCTCTCTACAAGAATCTGAACTACTAACGGTCATAGCAAATTGGCAATTGGTGATAGGTAAAAGGAATTCAAGGGGAGGCTGGACTTAGTTCTCTTGTGGGTGCCAAGGGACTCAAGATTGATAGTGCGTTTGACCCCTCCATTGGACTCAGCCTAGTCATCTCCTACAATCCCATTATTATTGGCCTACACTTAGTCCAATTACAGCCTTTTTTCCGTTCCTGGCCTAGCATTAATCTTACAACAATCTTGCTAGTAGATCAGTATTCAACAAAGCGTAAAGCTGAAAAGGACTGGCTTAGGACCTGGTTATCTACGGGACCGCCTACTACCACCAATAGCCTCCCACCGGCCAGTACGCTCTCATAGAGAGGGACTCCTCCGGGTGCCGTCAGCCAAACAATGTCGGCTGGCGACCCCTAGGGGGAGAGCCTTCTCTGTGGGGGCACCTACCGTCTGGAATGAGCTCCCCCTGGAGATACGGAGGATCCCGGATCTGCGCACCTTCCGCCGCGCTGTGAAGACTTTTTTATTCCATCAAGCGGGCTTGGCCTAATCTCTTCCCTTTTAAATATGTAAATTTTAATCTGTTTTTAAATTATTGGGGTGTTTTAATCTGTCTGGGCCAAAATAATTTAATTTGATTTTATCTGGTTTTTAAATTTTTTATGTCTATGTTATTTTATTGTTTGGCTGTTCACCGCCCTGAGTCCTTCGGGAGTAGGGCAGTATACAAATCGAATAAATAAATAAATAATAAATAAAAAAGAGGGGCTTCTTCCAAGAATCATCAGAAGTCTCTGGCTGAGGCAACAGCTGATCCCCTGCCCCATTTCCTTCCACTCCCAGGAGTCTGATTATATCAATGACTCCACAGAAAAACAGGATGCATAGTTTCTTCAGATTTTCTCTCCTGCAAACCCCTGGGAAGAAGAGACCATAACACAAAAGCTGAAACATTCAGCAGCCTTGAGACTGTTTGCCTTCCACTGGGGCTGCCTCTTCAGACACGGAGCTGAGCTTTTCTCGGCAGGAAAAAGAGGTAAAAGCACTAAGCAAGGATTCAGCAAAGCAATACAAAAAAATATCCCAACATAAATAGATACATGTATCTTGGTTTCACCCAAACTAGATTTTTAAATTTCTATTTTGAGGAAATGCAAAGATTTTCAGCTACTATTTTTTGAATTTTTCTACTAAATTTTGAAAATGTTTAGAACTTTCCTAAGGTGAAATTCTGCATGATTACTATTTATTGTACAGGTATTTTAATTGTAACAGTTAAGAAACCCAGGTTCAAACTGACTTTCAGCTACAAAAAGTCTGGGTGGCTTTGAGCCAATCAAAGTTTGTTTTTGTTCCAGGAATTTTATTTTATTATTATTGACAATATTTATAAACTGCCCAGTCATACCAATAAGTGCTGGTGCAATACAATACAATGCAATGCAACTAACATCAAATAATAACAAACATACTAAAAGAATCCAACATCAAAGGCATGTTAAATAGTTCAGTCATCAAGGCTTTGTAAAATGCAAGAACCACTGGAGCCAAATTTAATTTATTTAATTTAGGCTGTGCCCAACGTCAACTGACTCAATGTACAATAAAAAGTGACAGCCTAAAATTAGAAAACAGTAATCATTCAAAAAACAATAAGAACTGACAGCATCACCACCAGATGGATTCATAACTGGTTGACCAACCACACTGAATGTGTAGTCCTCAATGGAATTGCATCTACATGGAGGGAAGAATGCAGTGGAGTATCCCAAGGCTCTGTTTTAGGCCCAGTGCTCTTCAACATCTTCATCAATGACTTGGATGAGGGGATAGATGAGGAACTCGTCACATTTGCAGACAACACCAAGCTGGCAGAAATAGCCAACACTCCAGAAGATAGGCTCAAGATACGGAAGGATCTTGACAGACTTGAACATTGGGCGCTATCTAACAAAAGGAAATTCAATGGTGAAAAAAGTAAGGTTGTACATTTAGGGAAGAAAAACAAAATGCACAGGTACCATATATGTGGTACCTTGCTCAATAGTAGTAACTGTGAGAGGGATCTTGGAGTCCTAGTGGACAACCATTTAAATATCAGCCAGCAGTGTGCAACAGCTGCCAAAAAAGCCAACACGGTTCTAGGCTGCATAAACAGAGGGATAGAATCAAGATCACGTGAAGTGTTAATACCACTTTATAATGCCTTGGTAAGGCCACACTTGGAATACGGCATCCAGTTTTGGTTGCCCCGATGTAAAAAAGATGTTGAGACTCTAGAAAGAGTGCAGAGAAGAGCAACAAAGAGGATTAGGAGACTGGAGGCTAAAAACACATGAAGAACGGTTACAGGAATTTGGTATGTCTAGTTTAATGAAAAGAAGGACTAGGGGAGACATGATAGCAGTGTTCCAATATCTCAGGGGCTGCCACAAAGAAGAGGGAGTCAAGCTATTCTCCAAACCACCTGAGGGCTGGACAAGAAGCAATGGGGTGGGTTCTAAAATTTTTTACTACCGGTTCTGTGGGCGTGGCTTATTTTGTGGGCGTGGTTTGATGGTCATGTGACAATTCTTTAGGATTTAGCAGAGTGTCCTGGTCTACCCATTTGCTTTAAGAGCGTCCTGGTCTACCCATTTGTTTTTGAAGGCACCGGTCTACTCATTTGTTTTTGAAGGCACCGGTCTACCACCACACTGCCTTTTAACACTGATCAGCTGTAGGGCGGCCCTTTGAAGCCCCACAGCAAGAGTTTAACAGTATTTTTTCCTTCTAGCCATTAGCTGGAACTCGGGGGGCAGCGAATAGATTGGGGGCGGGGCCAAATAAAAAGTAAGAATAACGCAGGCAGGGCAGGAGGGCCCAGCTCCCAAACAAAGAGAACTGGTTCGGTGATGTCATATCGTCACCACTACCGGCTCGGCGGAACCGGGTGGAACCCACCACTGGTGGAAACTAATCAAGGAGAGAAGCAACTTAGAACTAAGGAGACATTTCCTGACAGTTAGAACAATTGATCAGTGGAACAACTTGCCTCCAGAAGTTGTGAATGCTCCAACACTGGAAGATGTTGGATAACCATTTGTCTGAAGTGGTGTAGGGTTTCCTGCCTAAGCAGGGGTTGGACTAGAAGACCTCCAAGGTCCCCTTCCAATTATGTTATTCTATTCTATAACTGATGATAGATTTGGTCAGTCACATCCACATACAATCCACCCACCCTAACAAATCACAAGGCCTGGGAGAGCAGCCAGAGAGGAGGGCTTTCCAGTCACCAACCACCCGGCCCAGGAAAGCAACTACTGACATTATTAAATCACCTTGACAGACCCTATCATCAGTTCCCTTTTTGGAAGATTTCATCTAAGCTTGTTGTTTCCCATCCACTTCCCAATAGATCCCAAATCCACTTTAGGACTTTTACAGCAACTTCAGCGTCGTCTAGGGTGGTGACAAGTTCTTGGCGCTCCCAACTCCGAAAGATGTGGCGTGTATAATATGGCCCATAATCATTTCAGTCAGAGCCCTTACTTGTGTTTCATTGACTGAGCTGCTTTTGTGGCAGAGAACAATAAAAGGAACAAGTCTTCTCAGAGAGGTCTTGTCCCCATTACTGATCATTTCCTACAGAACCTGTTGAAAAATTACCAAGGAACCCATTTCCAAGTAATAGAGAAGAAATTAAAGAAGGTATTGAAGTTGCAGGAACTTTGGGGGAGAGTAAACCCAACATATTAGACTTCAATGTAATGCAGACACAAGCAATAGAACAAAATCAGACTTATGTCTTAGACTTTAAAAAAGCTGATTGTGACAAACATAGAAGACTTGGGAAAACACCATGGATGAAAATCTTAAAGGGAAAACAACTCAAGAAGTTTGGGAAACTCTGAAAAATGTGATTATTAAAGCCCAGTCCACCACAGTACCACTGAAAAAAAAAAAAGAAATCCAAGAAGACATGGTTACACAAAGCACTCTCTGATAAACTGAAAGACAAAAAGGATAAGTACAAAAAAAAATAAAAATGGAAAGAGAGACAGAATACTAGCAAATAGCCTGAATCTGCAAAGACAGTGTCAGAAAAACTAAATCTCAGAACGAACAAAGACTTGCAACAAATGTCAAAAATAATTTGTAAAGAAGGTTCTTTCAACATGTAAAAAACAAAAACAAAGTCAAGAAAACAATCAGTCCACTAATGGGAGAAGATGGCATGGAGGTGACAAGCAACTATGAGAAAGAGGAACTGCTTAACTCAGTTCTCTTTGCATCTGTCTTTACACAAAAGGAAAGGAAAAAGTAGCACCATAAAAGAGAATAGAAATGCAAGTCAAAATAGACAAGAGAATGGTAAGAGAATGCCTATCCACTCTAAATCAGTTCAAATTCTTGGAATTACACCCCAAAGTTCTGAAGAAGCTGGAACACAGAATCTCAGAACCACTGAAGCACATCTTTCAAAGATCCTGGAGCAATGGGGAAGTACCAGAGGATTGGAAAAGAGCTGATGTGGTTCCAATCTTCAAAAATGGATCCAGGAAACTACAAGACCAATCAGCTCAACATCAATACTTGGGAAAATCCTGGAAAAGATAAGTAACAGAACTGAGAATACCCAGGGTCTCCTGTTTGAGCAGGGGGGGTGGGCTAGAAGATCTCCAAGGTCCATTGTAACTCTGTTATTCTGGGTTCTGCCTATTTCTAGCAATTCCCCAAACTTCACCCACAATCACTTACTATAATAGCAAACCTAGTGGCTCCATGGTGCTTTGGACTTCAGTACTTCAGACTTATCATCCCTTGCTATCATGGTCCATAATAAGGAACTATGAGAAGCATAGTTCAAAACATACAAAGGCATCAGCTGCCAGGTGGAAGAAGGAGAGTGGGGTTGCTGCTCAAGTATCACCCCAAAACAAGACAAAGTGGTAGAGAAAGGGAAGCGTTTTTTTTCACAAACAGTACCCATAAACAATGTTTCCTCTCAAGTGGCCCATCACCCTTCCAGAACAAAATTTCCATGCTGAAGCCTAAGGTTCAAGTGCAAACCCAAGAAGTTACTTATATGTATTTTTTAAGACGGACAAGCTTCGCGGGGCTTAAAGAACTCTGCAGGGAACGCGTCTGGCCCGTTTTCTAGCCAGAGCCCTGCAGCCCAGGCCCTTCACGTAAAAGGTGTTGGGATTTCTAAGCCAGTCCCATCGTTTTCACTTTGGAGCTTCCAGATGTCCATGGAAAGCTGGTCAGGAATTCTGAGCAGATCAACATGTCTACAAGTTCAGCCTTTACGGCTGCAATATTAGAAGGATGAACTAAGTGTTCAACTGGCAACAGATGGAGAAAGTTTGGCAGCCCCGGAAAGAATGGAAAGGGAGACTATCTTCTGCCTCAGCCATGAACTCACTGAGGGAGGAATTGTGTGTTCCATAAAGTCTTTTAACTCCTTCTTAGGGACAGCTTTCTTTTTATATACCATTAGCAGGAGGCTGGATTTGGCTGGGGAACCAGTGACAAGAAGGCATGTTTCTTAACCCATTCCCCTGGGCTACTTTTCTGTTGGAAACCAACCTCTCCCCTTAAAAAGAGATAAGGGGAATAAAATAGCAGAGGAGGTTTTTTAAAAAAGGAAATGAAGTTGGAAGCTCAGACCTACATCTGGAACACAGAGATGTGCAAGACTGGCTGATCTGACAGGCAATGGTGAGCAACACACTGTAGCACATCGAAATATCAAGGATGAACGCGATCCTTTTTATTTAAGCCAATGTTGCATTTTTCCCCTCTGATGAAGCTCATCTGCTTTTTACATTTCACATCTGTGCAGGCTTTCAAGAACATGCAATAAAAATCTTGGACTTCAACTAATTATCGATAAAACAACCTTTCCTGTGGAAAACATTGGAAAGCATGGTAGAAAAAGTCCTTGACATTCAGTTCTCTGTCTGCAAGGATACACACATTTCTTTTGCCTTGCAGTCTTTTGGAACAGCAGCAGGGAGAAAAAAGGAAATACAGGGGAGAGACAGACCCCAAACGAGGAGCATTTTCATCCCCTTTAGAAATCTCAAGCAGCAATTCTGAAATGGAAAAAAGAAGCTCCTATGGACCCAAGAGCACCAAAAAAAAAAAGGTCAAACCCAGAGGCTCTTTGTTGGGGAGGACACTATTTTGGGAACCGCAGGAGAGTCACCTCAGGAAGGAGCCTGGAGTCTGAAAGGGCCCCTCGGGATGCCTTCTGAAAGGCCTGTTCAACCCCAAGCCAAGCCTTTCCCGATACTGGATATCTGGACCGCTTAAGTTCAAAAAGGGGCAGTGCATTTGGCCCACCGGTGGTTAAACTGCATTTTATTTTCTATCCTGGAAGACTAATTTTATTCACACTGGTTAGCTGAAATGACTATACTTTATTAATGTTTTTTGTCTTGTATTTCAACTACAGTGCTTTTAAAAAAAGATAATTAATTATATTCTTTGCTTCTGTGAGCAAGAATGCACAAGTGAATAAATATCCTTCTGCATTTATTCTTGACAATGATGAATTTATCTTTCCTGCTATAGGGCAGTCCTTAATCTGCGGTGTTAATGTGCCCGTGAAAATTGCGGCAAAACGAGGAGTGTTTGTTTTATGGCTGGTTTCCCAAGCTTTTTTTTTTCTTTCATCCCCTCCCTACAGAACAGCCAGACCAGTCTGAACAGGAATGTCCTCTGGCTGTTTGGGGAGAAGCATGCCAAGGACTGATGGTTCCCCAAGGCAAAAGAAACTTCGACCGGAGGGCAGGCCCAAAATGCTTCTCCTGCAGACCTGATCTGGCACCCAGATAATAAATCTGCTGGGACAGGCGAGACCCTTCTTGGGCTCAAGTGGGCCTACTTTCGGATCCCTTCCACTGAATCCTGCTCACGTCCCACCCCAAGCGAGTGGGGGACTGCAGCCAGTGGTGGGATTCAGCCGGTTCGCACCACTTCGGAAGAACCGGCTGTTAACTTTCTGAGCAGTTTGGTGAACTGAAGAAATCATTAGGGCAGAGAACCGGTTGTCAAATTATTTGATTCCCACCACTGACTGCAGCACATTGTCAATGGCGACACTGCCCCTCAGCACCTCACAGGAGGTAATGTTGTGAGGAGGGCGCAGAGATTCTCCTTCTCAGCTTCTTTGCAGCTGTTCTTTGCCTCAGACAACAAAATTCATGATTCCAACCATGGCTGAGAGCAACCAGAGGGATGAGCTAACTGGCGCTGGAGACGTGGTCCAGAGTCACTTGGTCGAAACAAGTTTCCAAAATTGAAGGGGAAAAAACAGAAGGACACCGAGTAAAAAATAGCCTCGTGAATATTTTCAATATCGAGCACCAGTGATAAATTACTCTACGTTCACAGTACATAAAACCAGTTCTAGAGGCTCTGGGTTTTTGAGAATGTACCAGAAAGGCACCTGGATGGGCAGGTTTCAGAAACAGCATTCTTCCATGCGCAACTGCCTCCAAACGAAGTCTCTACACACCACCAACATTACATGGAAGTAGAAAGGTCAGAGACACGCCTATCAGCCAAGAGGGAACTAACCGACGGTTGCAGAAGCCAGAAAGCCCCGCTTTGAAAAGCTCGTTTCAACTCCCATTTATTTTACACATAAATTTTGCCTGCACAGAAGCCTACATTAAATTGTGAAAAACGAGGAATCCCAACTGATATCAGTTTACCTTATTCACAGCGGTTATAGAAGAATAAAACATTCCAAAGTCACCGGAAAATGAGGTTTTAATATATAAATTATATATAATATATATAATATAATATATAATATATAATATATAAGAGCCGAGGTGGTGCAGTGGTTAGGGTGCAGTACTGCAGCTACTTCAGCTGACTGCTAGTTCAGCAGATCAGCGGATCAAATCTCACCAACTCAAGGTTGACTCAGCCTTCCATCCTTCCGAGGTGGGTAAAATGAGGACCCGGATTGTTGGGGGCAATATGCTATTTAGTATACTGTCTTTGGTGTAAGCCGCCCAGAGTCCTCAGAGAGTGGACGGCATAGAAATATGAATAATAAAATAAATAAATAAATAAATAAATAAATAAATAAATAAATAAATAAATAAATAATAAAATAATAAAATAAAATAAAATAAAATAAAATAAAATAAAATAAAATAAAATAAAATAAATAAATAAATAAATTAGCTGTAGAGAGAATGTTGTTCCAGCTAGCAGATGTGGAAAACTGAAGCAGCAATCCCAAATAGGTCATCCTCAAATTTAATTCCTGAACTTTGTGTTCAGATCGCTCTTTTAATCTGATAATTTTTGAATTTACAGGGTAAAAAAAAAAGAACAATATTATTATGGATTATCCAATGGCCCCATCCCAGCAAGGAAAGCAGATCTCCTGAACACCATTAGAATCAGTAGAACTATTGCATGGCTTAAATTCCATTGGATGGAGGTGCGCCCAGATGGCTCAAGGTTTTACACAGCCAGGTTAAACAAGCAGTTGGCTCAAAGCAGATCAGAGGTTGCTCACTCCAATCCAATGGCCTCCAAGACCATGACTCTCCTCCGCCCTTTTCTTACTGCTCTTTTTTGAATTGTTTTCATTGTTTTAACCTGTAAAAATGAAGTGTTTTAATATTGTGTGTGACCAGCCATACACTAAATAAAATAAATAAAATCCTCAGCCCTTGAACAAGACAGGCCGGTCAGATATCATGGTCACACATCTGTGAAGGCATCCAAATTGGAACCCACTTTCTCAGGCTAAGTCCTTCACCAAGGGGATAATTTGACTTCGGGAGATGGAGGGGGGGGTAGATTTAGTTCAGCTCTGTGCCTTGGGCAATTACCTTACTGTCATTGATCTTTATTAATTTGTCTTAAGGATTCAGAGGTCTTAAGTATTACAATTGCACTATCCAATTCCCCAATTCCTATGTGTTGATCAAAGCACCCTGAGACAGACCCGCTCTGAAAAAATTATGAACAATTTTGCTAAATAATAAAGTATAAATTAGCTGCTGAATGAAAAAGAGAAGTGGGATAAAGTAAAAGAATTAGCAAATGTGTAATTATGGAGATCAGCTGTGTTGCCTGCAAAGGCGTTTACTGAGAGATCTTCTGAAGTGCACTTAATTGAGTAGGAGGCTTATTTTATTAAGAGAACATGTATTTGAAACCAGTATGAATTAATGCCCTGGATCTATTTATTTATTGACATTGCATACAGTTTCTTGGGAATAATTTCATCCCGGGACTTAAACCCTAATAATGGATATATCAAAAGTCAGTTGATCGTAATTCTGTAAAAATACAGTGGTATAAATGTGACTGATAATACCCCTACCAAAAAAAACACCAACCCCTACATACTGTATAAGCGCATGCATTATTCTTTTAGAAATACCTCAGAAACTCTGAAAGCAATCCAGATAGATTTCACTTTTTCTGGATTAAGCTTCCTTCACTAAACTGAGTGAAAAGAGCAGGACTTTAGTTATGCAAACCAAATTCCTCTAAAAGTCAGGATGCAAAATTGCAAGCCAACAATTATGCGGATCCCACTCACAGGACTGGCTTCTTTCTTGTCTTTTGATCGCTAACTCTTTTTGGCTTTAAAGGAAATAAGAAAACAAAATCAAAGTTCTGGAGTCACACTGGCCCATGAGGCTCTTTTCCACATAAGGGGAGGCGGCTTTCATTCCTGCTGCAGCCGAGGCGGCAAGGATCCCTTTAAACGCTGCAGGCTGAGACTGCGCACCCCCCCCCCGTTCTGCCCAGCACCTTCAGGTGGAAACAGAGGGAAAAGTTGGAAGCCGGCCAGCCCAACAGTCCCACTCTCCACAGCTGCCCTTAAACTGCCTTAAACCCCAACCCCCTGCCTTCTTCCCTTTGGATCAATTCAGTAAAGAGACCTCGTCTGCCATGAAATTCCGCAGAAGCCTGAGCTGGTTTCAGGACTAAGCAAGACAGAGAAAGCAACATTTGCAAAAGTAGATTTGGGAATCCAGTTTTCATTTGGCCAATTAAAAAAAGGAACGGAACAGCGGAAACCTAAAGGGGTTAAAGGGACAGGCAAAAAAGCCACCACAATGCAGTTCTGTTTTCAGAAGGTACAGGGGAACTGAGAAGTAGCTCCATTGGGAAGAGAAGGAAGAGAATGGAAGCTGCTGTTATCTTGGCCAGTAGCACTCTCCAAATTGTGCAAGGCTGGACTGAAATATTTCCAATTCCTCAGCATTAGGATTACCCATTTTCCTACATTAATATAATATAGAAAAAAGGGGGGGGCAAGATATCCTGGCATATTTTTCAACCCCAGCCGTACGTCACAGAATGCCTGGGATGGAGGTGAGAAGTGCACCTGCCACTGAGTCCCATCTCTGGTCAGCAACACAGAGGAAAGGATGGCATCAGTGCCTGATCTCAGCTTATTGGCTCAACTGAATGAAGCAAAGTTGAAGATGTTCAAAAGAAAAATAAAAGGGATTCCAAGGACAGGAGGCAAAGCAACTTCTCTGACAAAGAAACCCACACCTGGATTATGAATATCCAGGGAATACCAGCAATTTCTTGGGCTGTTGAATGTACAAAACAGGCAATATATTTACCTAATTATTTTTTATGGAACTGTGTTTCAGTCACAGAAAATACTGCTGTTGAACCTTGTCATTTGACTGAGAATCTGGGGAGGAAGGAGAGAAGAACGAGCGCAAAACATCCACAATCTCGTTACTTTGTTAGATGAGAGGCCGCTGCATGTACAGTACGAATAAATCTCAGGACCCATAATTTATTGTGCACTATTTCTTCCTATAAGGAGTAAATTGAAAGCTGCTCACAGCCAAATGAATTTGAGTAGCAGCAACAAACAAAGAGCCTCACATAACCTGCAGGAATTAAATGTAGGGAGAATACATCGAGGAGAGGGGAATAATCTAAAAATGAAACTACCTTATAAGCATTTGCTCTCAAATTTATACATCACATGATCAAAGCTCCTTAAACACTCCCCTTCGTGTCTGTAACCCATAGTGTCTACAGCATATGTTCTCATTACCTTTGGAGTGAAGTCGGAAGGAAGGGAAATACAGGGGGAAATACCAGTAAGAGCTATAAGCTTGACTCATAGGATGCTGTGAAATGGTCACCTCAATGTTACTCTGTGTTCCTCTGTGACAACCTTACGGGCTCCATTCGCTTGCCAGTCACAGCGCTTAAGGCTGCAGCCTAAATGAATTTAGCCAACAGATGTTGTGTGCAGAGGGGCAGCCAGAGAGACCTCCAGTTTTAAATATGGACAAATTACCCCATCACTTAAGAGGGAGATGAACCTCACCAATCTCAGATGGGAGTTATGAAAAGAAGTAAAATAAATAAATAAGCAAAGTTCTGCAATTATCATGAACAAATTAAGCATTTAAAATGCCTTCTCTTGAACTCTTCAGCTTTTAGTTGTACAATACAGTGTTAACTATAACATCAGCACTGCCAGAATTGATCACTTTTAAGATGCAGGATTTAACGCAAAATGTTTAATCATTCCCGATGAAACAAAAGGGTGCAGAAGCATACATTTTGGTTGGAACATGACTACTTAAGCTCCTAGTTTGTCCAACAAGCCCCTCAGAAGGAAAACCTTGCATGGAGATTCCATTTTATTGCCAAGCAAGAAATAACCATGTTCTCAATTTTCTGTATTGTGGCAAAATACACGTGGCATACATGAGGCACGATCCGGATGCAAAGTGTTCACTTTTTTCAGATTGATTTCCTTAAACCTAAAGTCTATCTGCATTTTATACAGATATTTCACACCACAACCATGGCTGCCAACCTGTTGTTAGAGAACTCCTACTGGACACATCATGACTAGAATTTCTATGCTAGTTATGATGCCATCTGCTAACAAACAGCTGTAGTCCAATTCCAGTGAAAGCAAAGAAGTTTTGCTATAAATCACAGTTATGGATAAGCTGCACCAAAGGCAATTGAACACACCAGCAGGATCTGCTGTTCCATTCCAACAAAAGGCAAAGGGGCCTCTTGCAAGAACCACATCATAAATAACTTTGGATCACTATACTGTAACATTTCAACAGGACCTACAGTCATAAACGTAAAGAGTCCATCCAGGTCCATTGACGTCAATGGGGAACTTTCCATTAGATTCCATAGAGAATTGGATTAGGCCCAAGATAAATGCTAAGAAGGGAAAGGCTACTCAATGCACTTACAACATACCTTTTTATTATTATCACAAATGGGCAGTATGAAATATTGTCTCAGTACTAGCCTATCAAATTTCTAAGTGTCTGGTTCCCAGTGCTATAAGAATATTTTATATATGGACATTGTGAATTTGAATGGGAAATATTTGAACATTATATCATACGGGCAATTTTAGTGCTTTAGGCATTCAAAACCTTCTTCTTCCACAAAAAGAATCACCGATAGATGTTTTATTTTAGCTCAGATTCCACAATTTTCATGTTACAGAAATGAAGCTTTCCTACAAAGTATTGGCAGGACTGACTTCTGCAATAGACATACATGTTAACTGACCAACAGTTGCCTTAATATACATTAACTAGAAATGTAGGTTGTGATGCAATTCTTATGGTTTAGCAAATTCTAGTGGCCAATTTCCAGGCACAACACACTGCTGAAGATACTTTCAGTGGAGTTTGGCTTGCATTGAACAAATATGCTTTGCAATTCTTAGCAACACTTTAACGTAAGAGCAAAGAGTAGTCCCAACTAGGAAAGGAAGAGTTAGATCAAGAGGACTTCGAAGTAAAGCATGAACCACAAGATGCGGCTGAGGCTGCTTTTTCTTCCTCGGTCCGAGAAGCAGTTAAGGGGGGGCCAGAAGAAAATGATGGAGACTCTAAATGTTGAAATTGAGAAGAATCTGAACTCACCCATGTATACATAAATGCACACCAACGGGCTGCTAATTTTGCCTGTATAGTAGTACATTTAACTGGCTTGCTACCATGGAAATTGTTATCTTCAAAGGCATTTTGCCTAAATGGAGCGCAAAGTTGATCACAGGGAGTTGGGATGTCCACTCTCTGCAGCAGCAGCACTAGCTTAGCTAGAATTATCCCACAGGATTTTGGTGAAATCACTGAATAAATATTATACATTACCACAACTATATCATTATGCAATTGGAAGACCCCTCTACATTGCAGTTTTTTCTTCAGGACTGGGATCCATTTGGATTTTAATTTATTTTTCTTCTTTTTCCCTTTTGTCTTTTCTTCAGGTAGAGTGTGTGTGTGTGTGTGTGTGTGTGTGTGTGTGTGCGGTTTGCTTACTCTCAGCTTCTGAATCTGAGAGATGATCAAATTAAAGAATGATACTTGTATGCTGTAGTAACACCACACCACTTTAAGTAGCTTTAAATCACAATCCCAAGGATTCATATTTACCAGGAATAAATGAAACGGATGGGATTTCTTCTGATATAATCCCTTTGGGATGATTTTGCCCATTGAATAGTGCTAACTCTGCTCCTAGAACCTCAAGTCAACTGGCCTAATGGACCAGGATAGGAGCCCAACCAAGTTTATTCAAAACAAAGTAAACCAAATAAATATATTATATACTGCTGGATCACTGAAACAAAAATTGAGATATGTAAACACGTTGTGCAAATGAAGAACTCAAATTTAGGTAAGAATGTTTCGTTCCTTTTATTGTTAGTAAGAATTAATAGTATAAAATTAAGCCCTTGTGAAAAGCTGCGGTGCCTGAACCTCGGAGAGTTGGGCTGCTGGAGAGCGATCCACACCTCCTGATGCCGGATTCTAGGAAGGGATCTATCCTGGATCGTCCATGTGTTAAAATACTTACTGCAGGTGCCGGAAAGGATGGCTGGCTAAACCTTTTGCCCACAATAGTCACGTTGTAGGCTTAGTATTTTAAAAGGTACCTATGGAAAATACAACCCATTGCAAGTCCCTATTGCCATCAGAAAGAGTAATTTGTGATAAAAATAAATGACAAAAAATATTGAGAGAAGACTAAAGTTAATGTCTATAGATTTCTTAAGATTAAGATACTCTAGCAAGTATACTGTAGGTAAGTCCATGGGTCTGAGCTATCACATTGGAGTAACTGATGTTTCCTTGGGTCCCTCACACATACGTGGCTCATCTTTTAATAACATAAACCTATGTAATTTATCTATGTGAAGCAAATTCTATTTAATCCAGTAGAATACTCTTCTTTTAAAGGAGAAAATATATCAATAATTAATTTTGTCAGGAAAAAGTGGTTTGCATTTGTTTTACCCAGCATGCTTTTTAAAAATGTGTACATATGTACAATTTATGCTTCCTTATTTCAAGCTATAAAATGCACACAGTTTTATATCATTTAACATCTGTTGTGGACTATTGCAGAGACTTTCATAAAGTCAAAATAAAAGGGGGGGAGTTCCAAAACTCTCTAGTCTCGAGGGTCACCAGGGGCCTGGAGTCTGCTCTTCCATGTCTATAAAAAGGGACCGATCCACCGGCCTGAGTGGCTGCAGCTTCATTTCACGAAAGGGGCCGCCGGACTTCCTTTCTCTGGCAAGGCAGGTCCCAACTTTCTTCAATCGGATAGGCGAAGCCCCCTCCCCTCAGGCAGCCAGCCGGCCCCTCCAAGGAAAGCCCTTCTTGTCCAGGCAAGCAGAGGGGCAGGTGGGCCTGAAGCAGGATTACTGCCCACCCCCCGCCCCCAGGCCCGAGAGCCCGCGGAGGAAAAAGCCAAGGCCGGACGGGGCGGCCTTTTTCTCCCGCAGGGAAAGCGGAACGCCAACCGCTGGAGGCTCTGGGCCGCGCTGAGAGGCTTCCCCGTCCCCCGCGGGTCTCCTTACCTCACGTCTCCGTAGGCGCCCGCGTAGCCCTCCATCCAAGGCCCGAGCTCCGTCTTGATGCAGCCGGTGGCCGGAGCGAAGGGCATCCTGCCCATCACGCCTCCGGGGTACCACACCTCGGAGGGCAGGTCGGCTCCTTCCTGGCCGGGCGGCCCTTGGCCCCGGCCGTAGCCGAAGGGGGTGGCGGCGGCGGGCTCGGCCGAGGCGCAGGGGCCGTAGACTTGCGCGTCCTCCGCGAAGAAAGGGTGCCAGGCCGGGCCCGGAGGGGCGGCGTAGTGGGGCGGCAAGGCGGGCATTTCTCCGGCGCGCCGGTACTGCGCGCCCCAGAGGCCGCCGGCCGCGTACTCCAGCGGGCTCTCCAGCTTGATGCGGCCGTGCGAGGCGAGCGCCAGTTGGAAGTTGTAATAGTCGCGGCTCTGGAAGGCGCCCGCCGGCGGCTCGTCCAGCTCCGGCGAGCTCTTGAAGAGGCTGAGGTGGCCCGGCACGTCCATGGCCAGCGCGCCCTCGCCGCCGCCGCCGCCGCCTTCCTGCTCGGCTTCGACGATCTTGCAGCCCCCCACGGCCACGGGCCGAGCTTGCGCGCCCGGCAGCGCGAACATGCAGTCGCCGCGGCTGGCGCCCGCTTCGCCGCCGCCGCCGCTGGGCCCTTCGAGCACTTCCACCGCCAGGCCCATGGAGGCCGAGACGGCTTTGCACAGCTCCTTGGCGCTCTCGCCCAAGTAGTCTTCCTTGGCCGCGCTGGCTTCGCCGCCGCTCGCCGCCCCGCTGCCGCGCGGCTCCCCTTCCGCCGCCGGCAGGAGGCTGCTCTCGGCCAAGAGGTCTTTCAGGTCCCCGGAGCAGCTCTGGAACGAGGGGGCCAGCAAGGCCAGCGCCGAGGAGGCGGCCGAGGAGGAGGCGGAGGCGGCGGCGGCCGGCTGGAGCCCTTTGCTGCCTGGCGCAGCCTCATCCAGCGGCAGGTAAGAAGGGGAGCCGGGGTGCTGCTGCTGCTGCTGCCGCGGGCTAGCCGGACACGGGCCAGCCGACGGAGAGGCCGCGCTTGGGCCGCTGGGCCCGATCTCCTCTCGCGCTCCGCCGGGCCCGGGACTCTGGAAAGCCTCGCGGACGCTCTGGAAAAGGCTCTGGAAAGCTCCGCGGAAAGTTTTCGCCGGCGGCCGGCCGTAGACCCTGCCCAGCCCGACGTGGACTTCCATGGCCCGTTGGCGGCGAGGGCGGCTGCCTCACTGGCGAGGGCGGCTTCTTCGCCCCACGGGGAGAGTCCTCGGCGGAGCGCGGATGGCCGCGGGCACCTTTCACCTTTCTCAAAGCAGGCGGCGGCGGCGGCGGCCGATCATCCCTCGCAGAGCCGTCGGAGAGGCCGGGTCCCAGCAGGTGCCGCGCCAGGAGAGGCGGCCCGCCGCTTTCGGGACCCCGATGCGGAAGTCGGGGCTGCTCTGCTGAAGCGCCCGAGCGCGCGGCCTAGGAGAGCGGCGGCTGCCAAGCGGGAGAAGCCTGTCACGCTGGCTCCGCCGGGCCTGTCGCGACGACGAACTTTCTGGGCGGAAAAGGCGCGCAGGCGGCCCGGCTTCACGGACGCTCCGGCTGCTGAGCGGCGCCTGTCTTGCGGGCGGACGGGCGGAGCGGCCGCCGACGAGCGAGCCGAAAGTTGAGGGCGAGCGGCGTGCTGACAGGCGCACCAAGAGGCGAGCGGCCCGCCGTCCTCTCCGCTTCCCTCCCCCGGACCAAAGCCAAGCGGAGCGGCTCCGGCGCGCGGACCGGCAGCTTTGGGGCCGGCCGGGCCGCCCCGCCCCTTTTGCCCCCGCCTAGCGCAGGCAGCGAGAGGTCGCGCTCCGGCCGGCCGGGGAGGAGCGGAGCCGAGCGGGGCGCCCGGCAGCCCAATCAGCGGTGGCCGAGCAACAAGTGGGCGAAGCGCAACAGGCGGGCGGGCGGGCCCTGGGAGGGGCCGCCTGCGCCTCCTTCGCCGTCCCGAAAGCCGGAGAGCCCCGCGCGAAGCCCCGCCGTTCTGCTTGGCGCCGCTGCCCTCCTCGGACTCCGGGCGCGAGGGAGACAAGCGGGGCCGGGCGCGAAGGCTGCCGGCCTTGCCTGGGAGGCTGGCGGCACCAGGCAGGCTCGGGCTTTATGTAGCGGCTCTCGGGCGGCCCAGCGCCGCTCCTCTGCATACGCCCGCCCAGCTCCACGTGCCGAAGGCAGAGCCCGCTGAAGCGAGCCCACGAGGCAGCGCCGCCGTAAAGAGCGGGCCGGGCGCGACGCTGCCCGCTGCGCCGGAGGCCCAGCCCGACGTGAGGGGGAAGCGGAGCCCGCGGACCGCCGAGATCGCGCAGAAGGGAGGCTCGGCTATCCCGCTGCGGCCGCCCGGCGGTCCCGGCCGTCGCTCTGCCTCAGCCGGCCGCGGGCCCCGGACCTTCCTACCGCTGCTTCTCCGGCAGCCTTGCCGGCTCTTTGGAGACTGCGGCAGCCCTGGAGCCCTCGGGGAGCCTTTTGTCCACGGCCTGCGGGGAGCTTCTGCCCAAGAGAAGCCGTCGAGGCCCCTGGCAGGTGGGCGCCGGAAAGGGCAGCGGGCCCAGCGGCGCCTCAATGGGGCCGAGGTGCTTTGGCTTTCAGGGCTGCCCCTTCAGAAATGGGGCCGGTGGTCCAACCCAGAGCAACTGGCAACTTCCAAGTCAGAAAACTCGCCCGACCTGAAACGGCCTACAGTTCAGTCAGGATGGGAAGCATCTGCGGGGCTTCTGAGTTCCTACTGCCATGTCCGCCCCCCCCCCCAGTTCCTGTAGGCCGTGAAACATGAACTGTATTGCCATTGGCCAAGGCTGGTTGAGCAAGGAAGGCTGAGAAGTTGTTTGAAACAAAGTTTCAGAAATACCCAGAAGAATATTTGGAATGGGACTGTTTTATTCTGAGCTTATTTCATGTACGTCTGTACTGTGCAAACAATGTTTATTAACCTGTGCATTCTTCCTTAACTCTAATACAGGATTTAAATTGATGTTCTGGATATTTTTTGCTATTTTTTTTCTCTAGAGGTTTATGTTGAAAACATGTGTTAACAAGCAATGCAAGCTTAGTTATAAAACCACTCTTCATGATCAAAGTGAAGAGAAACATTTTTTCCTCCTTGTATAAATGTAGTCAGCTAATATTTGTATTCAAGCAACTTGCCCTAGCTATAACATTCTATAAATTGTAATCCCAATTTATGGAGGGCAGAAGGTCCATGAAGACAAGATTAGAAGCTGATCTTACTGTACCCACAAGTCAGATAAAAAGTCCTGAGTCCTCCTTTCCCCAAATGGATGTGAAGAGAGCAAGAAATTTTACAGATGGTGAACGATGGTGTAGAAAAAAGCTGATGTAAGAAAGAGAAGCTATTCAGGCCTGGCCCAAATTGCTGTTCTTTAATGCTGCGCTTGAGGGTCTGAAGAGAGTTCACCATTTCTGGCTCCTAAAGAACCTCTGCAAGTAAGCTGTAAATTTCCCCCCAAAAATTTGCACTCTTCTTGCATAAAGATATACTCACAGCCTGTCGTACAAAAGGGGGAGGAGTGTTGATAAATTTGTAAGTAAAGAATGAATAAGAGAAAATAAAAACTGCTGGTGACTAAGAGACGCTAACTAGTACTGCAGTCTGTTCCAATAGACGGTAAAATGAAAACTGATCTAAGCCAAATGCAGTTTTTAAAAGGCTGGGAAAACTCTCCTTACTCCTTAAGGGTCTCAGGCGCACAGACTGAAAAGACCGTGAGTAGATCCACACAGCTGTTTGCTCTACTCCTCGTGCTGTCTTAAATGTTGCTGCCCCCCCCCCCAGTGTGGCTGGAATGTGAAGGAGGTAAAATGATGGAATTACCCTAACTCGGCCCTGCTCTACGTAGATCACACACTCACGATGTTCTAAGGGACAAATCGGCTGAAATGCAAGCTCCATCCACCATACTCCACTGTGTGAGATCTCCTCCAGTTGGTCTGCGTAATGTTCTGGTTGTTCCATGCACAGCAATTGGCCCGATTGTTGTTTTGCTGTCACGCTAAACTTTTTTAAAAAAATTCCTCAGCTGTACTCATTTATTTCACTGTTTGACTTAACAACCAGTAGAGCAAAGAGTTTTTGTATCTGTTGGCTGCCATCTACTGATTATCCCCATTTATGCAGCTGCTGCTTGGAAGAGCTGAAGTTTCAAAAAAGGGATTAGTTGGGGGGGGGCATCTTTGTGGGAACTGTATGCTAAGAACATCCTATGAAGGAAAGAAATGAGAAATCGGGGCTTCTGAGATCTGTGGCCACCGGGAAAGGAATTTGCTTCCAGACACCTTACAGAAGTAGAGAAGGCATTCCTACAATTACACTTCAGTTACTGACTTTGAGCCAGGAATACTGTATACTAGTCAGTCTTAAGGCTTCTGCTAATCAGTCATCCCATTAAAAAAAAAAAAAAGGCAGGGGGAGGGAGCAGGCAAAGTGGCTATGAAAGCAGGTTCTGATCTCCCTCAGAGCCAAAAATGATTGAGAAGAAATCTGGGTAGGAGGGGGCATCCACAGGAAACGGGCAGAAACAGACTTCTGGAGATGTCTATGGAGATCCTCAGTCATCCAGGTCATGGTTGTCCCAAAGGTGCTTTTTCAAGAGACAACTCGACTTTCTGGTTTTTCTTTGAAGACGTTTTGCTTCAAAGCTGAAGAAGCTTCTTGGATCAGAAGCGAAATGCCTTCAAAGAAAAACCAGGAAGTCCAGTTGCCTCTTGAAAAAGCACCTTTGGGACAGATTTCTGGAGCAGAAATGGCGGATTGAAGATGTCTCGGTGAGTAGCAGGGCTGGCAACTGCAGCAGAATGTAGAGCTGACGAGTAGAGCAGCTCTTTCCAACTCCTCTTGGGATAAGCAGAGGGCTCGAGGTCACTCACAAGACACAGGCGAAATTGTGGATTGGTAGAGTTTATGTACCTCCTTTTCTAAATCACTTTCAGAAACTGCTTTTTCACTGCTTTTTGGCTATTAAGCCACCTTTGGATTGACAGATTTTAACACTGAATTTCCTTTAAGGGCCACATATACAGATAACATGGTGGGGGTGTGGGGTGGGGGAAGAGGGATAAACAACATTCCCATTCCTTTCCATGGGAAAATACTTTTGGTTTGAAACATGATAAGATTTTAAAAACTTGACATTAGACGGAACTAAGAAATACAATTAAAGGAAAAGGACACTCAGTTTACCTATTACAAGATGAAGCAAAATATTTTAACATTTGGATATAGTAGATCTTTTTGAACAATGAAATCAGAAGTCACATTTTAAAAATGCCTGCTTCTATACATAGTTTGTGTCTAAACTCTTGTTTATGGAAGCAAAGCAAATTCTACCTAGAAGAGTAAGACTGAGTTAAACATGGATTTTTACAAGAATGACTCCGAAAAAGATGCTACACTGGATACACAAAAGAAACCGACTGATGTTTTAATAATTAAATGAGATATACAAAAAATTATCCAAAACTATAACCTGGATAATTTTCCTATATTAGATTTACAAAAGAGTCTTCCTAAAATTTTGAAGAATTTTGAAGGAACAGAGAACAAATGAAAAGAAATCAAGTTCTATGGCATTATTTGAAGGTATGAAAGATCACAATTCTAAGAGGTAAAAGGAAGAAATATAAAGTTGGTTTCTCAAATCAAGGTTAAGATAGATACTATTTTAACCTTATCTCTGGTAATCTTTAAGTTTGCTGACATCAGGACTGAAATGATGGTGCCTAATGGATTTGTTTTAAATAAGAGATGGCATAGGCGAAGTTGAGGTCATTTGTACTTTAAGAGAAGGTGATAAGTTATTAAAATTGTTTAGATTTGTTGCAAGGGTTATAGGAAGTCATTTTATTTCTTTCTCTTTACAATATTTTTATTTTTTCTTTACTATTTCTTTCTATTTTTCCTTTCTTTTTTCCTGCATATTCTATTTGGTTTTTTTTCCCTATTTTTTCAGTTGATATTACTTTTTATTGGTGCAATTTTAATCTTTAATAAAATTACTACCATATGTATTTTTAATAAAATTACTACCTAAATTATTACACATACTCACAATATATATAACAGGGTTGTTACTCAGGGGGAATTCACCTGAAATGGGATATTTCTTATCTGCAAACCTCTGGCTCAACTTGGTTATATATATATATATAGAGAGAGAGAGAGAGAGAGAGAGCGTGTGAGAGAGTGTGAGTGAGTTCTGGATGCCTTGGAATCCATGCAGCCTCTCGAGTTGTCACAAATGAAGAATCTAGAATAACACAGATAACTCTGGCCATTTGTTTCCGTCTAGAAGGGAATGGTCACTGATTTATGCAAAAGAGTGTTAAATAATGATAACAGGATCTAATGAAATTCCAAAACTGCATGTGTGGTGAAGATCTCAGTACCACAGAGAGATCCAGTAAAATTAGATCAATCAGAATAGAGCTGGAAGGGACCTTGGAGATCTTCTAGTCCAGCCCCTTCCTCAAGCAGAAGACCCTATACCATTTCAGACAAGTGACTTTTCCAGTCTCTTAGTAAAAACTTCCAGTGATGGAGCTCCCACAACTCCCGGTGGTAAGCTGTTCCACTGGTTCTCACCATTAGGAAGTTTCTCCTTAATTTCAGGTTGCTTCTCTCCTCGATTAGTCACTAAACGAATGGTTGTAATTCGAAGACTACCTGTATTGCAGCATACAGTAGAACAGGATCCAACTGCTCTCTGCTGCTTGCAGGGCCATCCCCACCAATGGCTCTCAAGAGCATTTGAAACTGTTGGATCACCTGCAAAGGTGAGAGAAAGATTCCCACAGTCCCCGGACCCCCAACACTCAAGGAAGATCTTTTTTGCTAGAAATATTCCTCCTTCTACAAAGGCTTTTCAGTTATAAACCAGGCCAGAATTCAACTTGAAACAGAAGTAAGAAATGTTTCAGCCAGGCTGCTTGGAGTTGGCCAGAAAACATCCACTACAGTCCAGGCAGAGAGTATTTATATCAGCCCAAATAATATAATGCAAGGAAACTTTCTACAAGAGCATCTTCCTTCTAGATGAATGTAGTTTCCCACCCTATTTATAGTTCAAAGGAAATATTTGGGAAATTCGTCTAGCTTATGCAACCCTCACGGAGTGTGTACAGTTGCTCCCCCAGGCAGTTTACAGTTGTTCTTCTGGAAATGGCCTCCTCCCACAGGCATTTCAGTAAGCATGAGATTGCAAAAGCTACATATTAATCTTGATGGGCACATTTACGCTACTGGTAGTATATATTAAATTTTAGTTTATATTTTAGTAAAGTCCCATATCGTTATATTCTCCTTCATTTCCCAGTAAACTAAGAAACCTACCTATGGTATAAGAGAAGACACTTGGAAGCCATCAGAGCTCCTGCTCTGGCCACCTCTACGTGCTACTTGTCCCGACCACTTTCCCACATCAAAGGCCAAAGTATCAGCAGAAACTCTAGCAATGGAAGCAGCAGCTCCCTGACAACACAGTCGGGAATCCGGATGCCTAACTCTCATAAACCCAACGCCAGGCCAAAGGCAACGCTGGCCTCAGCGATATACTTTCTGTCCCAATGAACTGAACATGTCCAGTCATCATCTCGTTTCCAGCACCGTAGATCAATGTATATATGTTCAAACTAATTTTGATGCCATTCCCCAGTCCTATATGTCAATATGCTTTTAAAACATTCCTAAGGGTACTCCTTGACTTACGACCGCAATTGAGCCCAAAATTTGTGTTGCTAAGCAAGACAGTTTTTAAGTGAGTTTTGCCCCATTTTGCAACCTTTCTTGCCACAGTTATTAAGTGAATCACTGCAGGTATTAAATTAGTCACGTGGCTCTTAAATGAATTTGGCTTCCCCATTGACTTCGCTTGTCAGAAAGTCGCAAAAGGGAATCCCATAATCCTGGGACGCTGCAACCCATCAAAACAAGCATCCAAATTTTAATCATCTGACCACAGGGACGCTGCAACAGTCATGTTAGAAAACTTTAGAAAACCGTGGTTTATTATTTATGAAATAAGCAGCCTTTAATTCTCAAGATATTGGAGTAGAAACCGATTAATGTCAGAAAAGATTTCATCCGGTCCCTGGAGACACGTTTTAAAGAAACCTGTTATGTATTGATACTTTTGAGCGGGAGTTTCAAACCTGCCTACGTTTCTGATTGGCTGACAGTCTCTCCAGGATTGTATATAAGGAGGGCTGCAGCCTCTGAGTTTTTGCTGAAGTCTCACTGTAAATAAAAGAGCTGTTGTCACTTGCTTGGTTGTGCCTCTCGTTATTCCCGAACCACTTCATTGGCGACGAAGGTGGGATTGAGGTCACAACAAGCGAACCAGTGAGACCACGAGCTTCAGCTAGGCGACGAGGCGAACTACAGGAGGCATACCGAACATGTCTGCCTACGTTCCGCCCAAGCCTTTTGATCCGACCCGCGAAAAATGGGTCTCGTACCTGACGAGGTTCGAATGCTCGCTCGAAGCCAGCGACATGCAAGGGCTCTCCGCTAATCGGAAGAGGGCCCTCTTCCTAAGCCACTGCGGACCGGACGTGTTCGAGATGGCAGAGTCACTATGCGAGCCAACGCCGGTCCAGACCGTTTCCTGGGACACCCTGATGGCCACGCTCCGGGCTCACTACGCTCCCGTGCCCTCCAAGTTCGTGCAACAATACCAACTCAGACAGCGCGTACAGCGAGAGGGAGAACCGGTCAGCGCATACATGGCCAGCCTGAGAAAAGCCGCAACCCATTGCGACTATAGAGACTTGGACGATGCGTTGCTTGAGCAACTCATCTGTGGTGTCCGGGACATTAGGCTGCAACGGCGCCTGCTCGCCAAGCCTGATTTAATGCTTGCTGGAGCTCTAGACGAGGCCAGGGCTCATGAAGCCTCCACAAAAGCCGCAGAGACGCTGCAGCGTCCGCTGACCAGCAAAGACAACCCCAAGTCTGCCCCGGTGCACAGAGAAGACGCCGGATCCAGCTCGGAGTCCGAGTCGGATGAAGACGTCTTCCGAACAGAGCACCAGAGAAAAGACACTGGCAGCCCCCGGCGAAGCTGTCCCAGCTGTGGAGGGCACCATGACAGACTGTCCTGCAAATATAGGGAGGCTATTTGCAGGCATTGCGAGAAAAAAGGGCACTTGGCGCGAGTCTGCAGAGCCATTCTGCCCAGAAAACACCAACCACGTGAGCGCCGCAGCCAACCAGAATCAACGCGCCAGAAACAACCAACGAGAGAAGGCGGCGCGAAAAAACGGCGCGAATTTGAACCTCGAGATGGCCGCAGCATTCACATAGACCAGGCCAGCGCGGAAGTCGAGGACAAAGTCAGCACGGTGGTCAAAATCAACGGCAAGCCATGCTCAATGGAGATCGACACCGGATCGGCTCTCTCCATAATGTCTTGGGCGACCCTAAAGACCCTCCTGCCGTCGTTCCGGAAGGACCAGCTCTCCAAACAGAGACTGCGCATCCTAGACTACCAGGGGAACCGAGTCCCCCTCGAAGGCGTGGGCACGTTCCGAGTCACCTACGGAGACTACGAAAGAGACCTGCCACTGACCATCGTCACGAAGCAGCTTCCCAGCCTTCTCGGCATGGGGTGGTTCCGAGCCCTCGGCATGGGTTTCACCGGCGTCCACCAGATGCTCAAGTCATCGTTAAAAGACAGTCTCCTGACCGAGTTCCAGGACGTTTTCAGGGACACATTGGGCAAGTATGTGGGGACCCCTATCTCCCTTAACTTAGACCCCAACGTAGCCCAAATAAGACTCAAGGCCAGACGGGTGCCTTTCGCATTGAAACCAAAGATCGATGCGGAACTGGACAAACTGATTAAACAAGGGGTGTTGGTTCCCGTCGACCATGCAAAGTGGGAAACCCCTATAGTGACCCCAGTTAAGTCTGACGGCTCAATTAGAATCTGCGCCGACTACAAGTGCACGATCAACAAGGCTTTGCAGCCGAGCGCCTATCCGGTGCCGATCGTGCATCATCTACTACACTCCCTGGGGCCCGGAAAATTTTTTGCCAAATTAGACCTAGCTCAGGCCTATCAACAATTACCAGTTGATGATGCCACGGCAGAGGCACAAACGATTGTTACTCATAGGGGTGCATTCAAATGCACCAGGCTCCAGTTTGGGGCGAGCGTCGCACCCGGCCTGTTTCAAAGCACCATGGAGCGCCTGCTGCAAGGGCTTCCCGGAGTGGTGCCCTATTTTGATGACGTTCTAGTCAGCGCTCAGAACGAACGTCAGTTAGGGGATAGAGTAAGGGACGTCCTTTCTAGATTTAGGGAAGCGGGACTAAGGCTAAAAAAAAATAAATGTATGATCGCTGTCCCCTCCGTTGAATTTTTGGGGTACAGGGTGGACGGCACAGGCATCCACCCTACCGAAAGCAAGGTGAGAGCAATTAAGAGCGCACCTGCCCCCAAGACCAAAGCTGAGCTCCAAGCCTTCCTTGGACTGCTCAATTTTTACTCAATGTTCCTAAAAGACAAAGCTACCGTCGCAGATCCCCTACACAAACTATTGGGGAAGAATGTACCATGGGTCTGGGGGAAACCACAAGCAGCCGCTTTTGAGGCAGTTAAGAGACTTCTATCAGAAGACAGTTTCCTAATCCAATACAACGCAGCGCTACCGCTTGTACTGGTTTGTGACGCCTCCCCCGTAGGAGTTGGTGCCGTCCTGGGCCATAGACTGCCGAACGGCCTAGAGGCGCCCATTGCATTTTACTCTCGCACCCTGTCAAGCGCAGAGCGAAACTATAGCCAATTGGACAGAGAGGCTCTGGCTGCAATTGCGGGGGTTAAAAAGTTCCACGAATATCTCTTTGGCCGGAAATTCGAACTTGTGACTGATCACCGGCCCTTGCTAGGACTTTTGGCAGGCGACAGGCCCACCCCCGTTGCCCTGTCCCCACGTTTGACTAGATGGGCTATTTTTCTTTCGGCCTATTCGTACCAACTTGTACATCGACCTGGACGGACCCTGGGTCACGCGGATGCCCTCAGCCGCTGTCCCCTACCTGACTTACTGACCAATCCAACACCTGAGGCCTCCGTCCTTCTACTGGACACATTAACTTTGGGACCTATTTCCTCTGCCGAAGTGGCTAAAGCCTCAGCCAGGGACCCAATCATTCGCACTGTGATGGGGTGGGTGCTGAAAGGGTGGACGGTCAAGGTGGACGGGGGGGACTATCAAGGTTTTGTAAACAAACGAAACGAACTGTTTACGCAAGGGGGTTGTTTATTGTGGGGTGATCGGGTGGTAGTGTCAACAAAACTGCGAACGAGGGTCTTGGAATTGTTGCACGAAGGGCATCCGGGCATTGTCAGAATGAAAAGTTTAGCCCGCAGTTACGTTTGGTGCCCCAACATGGACCAAGTTATCTCTGAGTGGGTGGGGAAGTGCAGACCCTGCCAGGAGTCTCGCCCCGATCCCCCGGTAGCGCCCATCCGAGAGTGGGAGAAACCAAAAGGGCCATGGGGGAGGATCCATATTGATTTTGCTGGCCCCTTCCACGGGCAAACGTTTTTAATTGTAGTAGATGCCTTTTCGAAATGGCTCGAAATCATTTTAATGCCCTCTACCACAGCCGAGGCTGTTATTAAGGCCCTTCGCAAGCTGTTCGCCACACATGGCCTACCGGATACCCTAGTATCTGACAACGGCCCTCAGTTCACAGCAACCCTGTTCGAGGGATACCTGGCCGGACTGGGCATCCGCCATGCCCTATCGGCCCCGTTCCACCCGGCTTCTAACGGATTGGCCGAACGTTTCGTAAGAACGGCCAAAGAGGCCCTATCCAGACTAGATAACGGGGACTGGCAGGCCAGG
The DNA here is from genome assembly GCF_059756535.1 of Pantherophis guttatus. Taxonomy (NCBI): domain Eukaryota; kingdom Metazoa; phylum Chordata; class Lepidosauria; order Squamata; family Colubridae; genus Pantherophis; species Pantherophis guttatus. The sequence continues at coordinate 859,614 of NC_142074.1, forward strand.
ATAGATCAATTCTTAGCTGTCCAGCATGCCACACCATGCACAGCCACAGGGAGAAGCCCAGCAGAGCTCCTCATGGGCAGGAAGCTCCGATGCGTGTTAGATAGGCTTCATCCCAACTATTCGCACGAAAACTTCAAGGGGGAGACCTCCGGACTAAGACAGTTTCAGGTTGGGTCCCCGGTGTTCGCTCGCAACTATGCCAGCGGACCTCTATGGGTTGCAGGAACCATAGTGGGCATAACGGGCCCGAAATCCTATACGGTAGACGTGGGGGTAGACAGACTCTGGAAGCGCCACATAGACCAGCTGAGAAAAAGGGTAGTCGGCGAAGCAAACATAAATTTAGACATATCCGAGCCTAACTATAACAACTTTCCCAAAACAGCTAACTCAAGCCCGGGTTCGCGAGAATACTTAGCTGACAAGCCCTGGTTCCAGCGCCGCCCCAGCGAGTCGCCACTCCCAACTGGGGATAACCACGCCCCGGACAAAATCCAGGAGGTTCCATTGGCGGAGCCGGGAGAGACAGAAAGTCCCTCCGACCAGCTCGACGCCCCACCAAACACTGAACTGCGCAGGTCAACTAGGACGAGAACTCGCCCTGGGCACCTGCGAGATTTTGTGTGTACTTATGTAAATTTTTGAATGTCAGTGCCTTCTGGGAAGGGAGGGGTGTTATGTATTGATACTTTTGAGCGGGAGTTTCAAACCTGCCTACGTTTCTGATTGGCTGACAGTCTCTCCAGGATTGTATATAAGGAGGGCTGCAGCCTCTGAGTTTTTGCTGAAGTCTCACTGTAAATAAAAGAGCGGTTGTCACTTGCTTGGTTGTGCCTCTCGTTATTCCCGAACCACTTCAAAACCGCTGCTCCAGAAGACCCTAACCCTGAGGAACTTGCAGTAGAGGGTAGCTATTCCTCTCTTTGAATAGCACATGGGCCTTACACACTCCAGTTGGCTAAAGAGAGGAAAACCGGTTGGAGTTCGTATCTTCATTTGCTCCTCCAGGTTGTTGTTCAGGGCTGAGCAGACAGACAGACAGAAACTTGATTTGACCAATAAAAGTACATTCAAGAAAACGGACGACTCAAGGCCATCCCCATAGTTTTCAACTGTTTCAATTGTTGCTGAAATATAGTATGTAGGCAGAACAAATGAAAAGCTACATAATAAAATTGGTGCAAAACTTAAAAGGAGTAATTATAGTGGAACAATGGGAAGAGTTACAGGGGGAAAAAAAATCAATGGAATTTACTCCAAAATATAATCTGAGAGACAAACTGGTATAAAATATTTTATAGATGGTATATACCGTAGTAATAGTCCTTAGATTTATATACTGCCTCACATGCTTGTTAGCTTTCCCTAAGCAATTTACAGAGTTAGCCTATGGCCCCCAAAATCTGGGTCCTCATTTTACCAATCTCGGAAGGATGGAAGGCTGAGTCAACCTTGAGCCGCTCAGAATCGAACTCCTGGAGTGAGCAGCGGGTTAGACCTCCATTGCTGCCTTCTAACCACTGCAGCACCACAGCTCTATATAACCTCTGAATGATTAAGAAGCTGGGCAAATCATTAAATAACAAATGCTGGAAGAACCAGAGTAAAGAAGGAATATTCTACAATGCATGAACAATTCTAAAACGATTGGAAGGGCGGAAACGCAAACATTCTGAACATTTCAAAAATAAATTCTAGAGAGCATAAATGAAAAATATTACGAAAGTATCTACTAAGATATAGTGACAAGAAACAATTTGATACGACATTGGAAAAGTGAATCTCTTCTAACAATGCAAGAATGGGAGACCAAAAGGTTTACGATGAAGACCTAACAAACATGGCTATATACATAGATAGATATAGGCATAGATTCAGAAACACACAGATGATACAGCTAAGGATATAGATATTCATCTAGCACGTGTAAATCCTGCCCCCAAATGGATATTCAGTCTACCAAGCACTCTCTGTTAAAGAAACTTCCACATAGCAATCTGATTGCTCATGTTTAATTCCTACTAATTCAGCATTCTAGCATCTGAACATTCAAATGAGCTAAGTGTGAAGCAGAATGCATTTCAAAGGCTTCTGGACAGTCGGGTTAGGGTATTGTTCTGTAGAAAAGTTACAGTTATAAATGGATTGTATTCCACATGGGGTCAATTATTTCCATACCAGCTGTTTCGTTGTATAATGGGAGTTACTCCTCTTGAACTTCAGATCTTTAAACCTGGGCCTATGATTCTCTAGGCTCTGCTGTCAAATGCTAATTATCAACTCAATGTACATTAACATGAGACACAGTAGCAATACCACCTAGACTTATATATCGCTTCATAGTGCTTTACAGCTCTCTCTAAGTGGTTTACAGAGTCAGCCTATGGCTGACAAGTATCTGGGTCCTCAGTTTACCTGACCTTGGAAGGATGGAAGGCTGAGTCAACCTCGAGCAGGTCAGTTGGCAGTCAGGAGAAGTAGCCTGCAATACTGCAGTCTTTTTTTTAAAAAAAGTTTTTTATTACAAACACATTAAAACAAGACACAAACATACAACATTTATATACATACACTTTTTTTTTTAAACAGCTCTTTCGAAGTGGTCCTTTCTTACTATTTACACATATTTTAACTTTATCTTACTCCACATTGATATCTATCTTCCCTTAATTCACCTACATTTTACCTTTATCTTTAACATTTTTTTCTCTCTCCTTTATTCCTCTTTCTCATTTTTCCTATTCTCCAACCATTCATACCATCTACACCACCCTTTATAATATTCTGTATCCTCCTTTCTCCTTGAGTTCTCCATCTCTGCGCACTCTAAAATTTTTTTAATCAAATCTTCTTCTGTTGGTGAGTTTTCCTTCTTCAATTTTGCGCATAGACTATGTGGGCTGCTGTTAGTATGTGTAATGTTAAATATTGTATTTCCTTTGTGTAATTTTTTACGGTAATCCCTAGTAAGAATGTCTCTGGTCCTACCTTTATTGATTTCTATGTTATCTCCTCTAGCCACTTTTTGACTTTGGACCAGAATTTCTTTGCCAGTGGGCAAGTCCACCAGAGATGGTAGTATGTTCCATAGTTACTCTTACATTTCCAGTATTTCGGTGAATTACTAGAGAACATCTTTGCTATCCTAGCTGGCGGTAGATGCCATCTATGAAACATTTTCATCTGGTTTTCCTTGTATGCGGTTGATATTGTCAATTTCATATTTATTCTCCACATCTTTTCCCACTTCTCTAATTCTACTGTGTGGTTGAAATTCCTTGCCCATTTAATCATAGTATCTTTCACTATTTCCTCTTTCATTTGATACTGTAATAAGAATTTATATATTTTACTAATTAATTTTTGTTCCCTCCCATATACAATTTTATCCAATTCGTTTTGCTCCAATTGTACCTCATTTGTCTTTATATCTTCTGTATATTTTGATCTTATTTGTAAATACGTCCACCATTCAACTTCCGTATTCAAATCCTGTTCCAATTCTTGTTTTGTTTTTGATTTTCCCAAATCGTTTAATATATCCCTGTATCTAATTATTTTGCTCCAGACTATTAAATTTGGATGCAATTCTTCATTCTAACCATTGTGCCACCATGGTTCTTAGTAGTACATTAGGAGGTTAGTTGCATTATGAGAAAACATCATTCCTCTCCAGGTAGATACATGGAGTCAGAATTATACAAAAATAACCAAATTTTGTTGGTTGCACATTGTATTTGTGTTTTGTATTCTGACAATTATGTAGACTATATTCAAAACCACCCCATAATGCTTTACAGCCCCCTTTGAGCAGTTTATAGAGTCAACGTATTGCCCTCAACAATCTGGGTCCTCATTTTACTGACCTCGGAAGAATGGAAAGTTGAGTCAACCTTCAGCCGGACAGGATCGAACTCCAGGCTGTGTGCAGAGTCAGCCTGCAATATGGCATTCTAACCACTGCACTACCAGAGCTCCTCTAGTCATGTAGTCATGGAAAATGATGACGCTTCTTCTGTATGTCCTCCCAAAGTCAAACACATAGAATACACATAGAAGGTATACCCATGTGTGTGTACACATACTGTATATGCACAGAATAAAAATTACAAAAAGAATGTTAATAAACACTAAGAATCCATTACCATATAGAAATTCCTCATAAGAAATTGCAGATGCATCTGTAATTGCTTCCAAAACTCATTAGTGTGACATAAATAGAAGTATTTATATTGCCCAATAATTGTGATTTAAATCCACCAGGAAAAAAGATAGAAAACATTTCTGCATCAGCTCCTGCATTTGAGGCTCATTTAAGAGCCTTGATGGTACAGTGGTTTAATGCACCCTGTTATTAACACAGCTGCCTGCAATTTCTGCTGGTTCGAATCTCTCCAAGGCTCAAGGTTGACTCAGCCTTCCATCCTTTCTAAGGTAGGTGAAATGAGGACCCAGTTTGTGGGGGCAATAAGCTGACTTCGTATAAAATATACAAAAGAATGAAGGCTATTGCTTAATGCATTGTAAGCCGCCCTGAGTCTCCGGAGAAGGGCGGCATATAAATCAAATAAATAATAATAAAAAAAAGATGGCTCAAAATCCTTGGGTGAATACTAGCAATCATGGAAGTTATTCAGGATACAAATTTATATCAGATGAAATCCTTAAAGGATTGCTTTGAGTCAGAAAAAGCAGAGAATATTTTTTACAAAAGGTTTTCATAGAAAAGGGGAAAAAAACATCAAATCATTAAAGACTTTGAGATTGTATAATGCCAAAATACTCTGCATCTACTCCTATCCCATTTTTTAGAAAACCTCACAGCATCTTCTTCCAAAGCACAAAAGAGCAAATCCTATATAGTATGCTGAAATATCTCATTATGGAAGCACAGTCCAGAAATTGAAATATTTCCTCTAAATTTCTTTGATTTTTTTGTTTTTGTTTTGTTTTCTTGCTTGTTGAATTTATTTGCCACCCATCTCATAACTAAATTACTCTGGGCAGCTTGCAACAATAAAACATTAAAATCCTAACAAATAAATATATTTAAAACAATAAAAAAGAAATCCCAATCAAGATAAAATTATGGTTAGATGATGGGGAGGGAGGGAGGGAAGGAATTGAATGCATGGGGGTGGAATGGGGGTGGGTGGGATTGCCTCTTAATTCAACAACCACCTCTAATGTAATGATCCCCACATTAGGGCCCCAACCCAAGCCATGTGGCAGAACCAGGCCTTCAGGCTCCTACGGAATGACAGAAGGGTGAGAATCCATCTCACCTCAGGAGGCGAGATGTTCCAAAAGGCAGGAGCCACAGCAGGGAAGGCTGCTCTCCTGGACTCTGCCAGCTGGAATTCCTTGAGTGATGGGGCCCACAGGGTGGCCCCTCTGCTGGCACAGGTGGAGCAAGCCTCTCCCAGTGGGGGGAGATGGTTCCTCAGGTAACATGGGTCTGTGCCACGAAGGGCTTTAAAGGTGATTAGCAACACCTTGAATTGCACCTGGAAGCAGACTGGCAGCCAGTGCAGCTCACAGAGCAGTGGTGTAACATGGGCCAACCTAGGGCCTCAAAGAACTGCCCATCCACTGCACTCTGCATCAGTGGAAGTTTCTGAATACTCTTCAAGGGTAGCCCCATACAGAGCATGTTGAAGTAGTCCAGACAAGAGATGACATGGGCTTGAGTGACTGAGTGCAGGGACTCTGATCCAGGAAATATTCCAACCCAATAAAATGACAATGCAAACAAAGTAAAATCATTGTCACAAGATGGAGGAGGAGAAGCAGGACTAACAGATTAACAAAGTTGGAAGGGATCTAGTCCAACCCCCCGCTGAAACAGGAGACCCTACACCATTTCTGACAAATGGCAGTCCAATCTTTTCTTGAAAGCCTCCAGTGATGAAGCTCCCACAACTTCCAAAAGCAAATTCTGTTCCATTGGTTGATTGTTCTCACTGTCAGAAAGTTCCTCCTCATTTCTAGGTTGAATCTCTCCTTGGTCAGTTTCCATCTATTATTCCTTGTCTGGACTATCTCTTCATCAAACAACCATCTCTAGGGTGAAGCTCCCCCATTGGGCCAAGGGGCTGAACCAGGCCTTCAGGCTCTTATGGAAGGTCAGGAGGTGGGAGTCCATCTCACGTCAGGGGATGAGATGTTTCAAAGGGCAGGAACCATGGTGGAGAAGGCTCTCTGGAACACATCAGCTGAACTTCCTTGGCTGACGGGATCCGCACTATGCCCCTTCTGCCAGCATGGGTTGGCTGGGACAGTCCCATCGGGGACTTGGACCTATGCCATGCAGGGCTTTAAAGGTAATAACCAACACCTTGAATTGGACCTGGAAGCAAACTGGCAACATGGAGAAGTGGGGTAACATGGGCCACTTTAGGGGCCCTAATAACTGCCCGGCCACACACTCTGCACCAGCTGCAGCTCCTGAATGCTCTTCAAAGGTAGTCCCATGTAGAGCGCATTGAAGTAGTCCAAATGTGAAATGAGCAGAACTTGAGTGACTGAGCGCAGGGATTCCTGATCCAGGATGGGCCAAAATTGGTGCACCAGACACAATGAAAGGACCTGCTGTAAAGTCAGGTAGAATCTGAAGGCCCCACACAAAGCAACAAGCCATTCTTTTGTTTCCCTACCACCACCACCACCACCACCCCGATTCATTTCTTCCCAGGAAGAAACCAGTGTGGCTGCGCAAACAACTTTCTGATCAACGGAAAGACAAAAAGGATAAGTACAAAAAATGGAAAAGGGACACATAACTAAGCAGAACACCAACAAATAGCCTGAACTTGCAAAGGGGAGGTCAGGGAAGCTGAGGCTCAGAAGGAAGTAAAACTTGTCAACAAATGTTAAAAATAATTTTTAAAAAATTTCTTTTAACATATAAAAAACAAGAAAAAAGTCCAAGAAACCATTGGTCCGTTAATGGGAGAGGATGGCAAGGAAGTCACAGGCAGCAGAGAGAGGAAGCAGAGCTGAGGGTGGAGGTTCGTTCTCTGAGCTTCTGAACGTTTCGTTACCAGTCTAAGTAACATTTTCAGGGGAATTTAGGGGACGTCCGTGTTCTTCTGCTGATAAGGGCTTCGGGTAGGTCTTGTGATGGGGAGGTCACGTCAGGTGAAGGTTTTGTGATGGGTCAGGTGTGGGTCATGTCAGGTGAGGGTCATTGGGAGGGGGGGTGTTGCATGGATCAGCTTCATGCACTTTCATGACCTGCACCCAATGCATAGGCCTACCTTCCTTCCCTGGGCCTCCCTGTGCACACCTCCACCAGCATTCTCCACTCAGGCCTCCCTGGGTTTGCACAGACCCAGGCCCCCACCAGCAGCCCCCTCCCTGGGTCTCCCCATTCTTGAGCTCCCACTACTCACATCGCACTACAACCTCCCACTTAACTTGCACACGGCCTGAACGGCGTCTCTCAGGACCTCCCCCTCCCCAATCAGCCCCACCTGAGATTCCCCCCACTTCTCGCTTAATAACCGGTCCATTCGGGGATTACAGTGACAACCAGGACTGCCTGGGCTGCTGTTGCTAAGCAATGAGGTCATGTGATGTTATGCTTTACGACTGCATTTTACTTAGCAATGGCAGTCCTGGTCCCAATCGCTGTTGTGATTCAAGGACTACCTGTAAATACATAAAATCAGTATTACTAGTGAAGCAAAGTGCAAACATATTACCACAGAATGCCTCATTTGCGTTGAAATACGTTTAGCACTGTGTTATTTCCCATTCACGCAATCAGGAAAACCATCGGTTGAAAGCATCCACTTCTGATTTTTTTAAAAAAATTGTGGCCCAATTTGGAATAATCAGAGCACATTTCCTGAAATGATAGACACTTTACTTAAAATGATTTGCCTTTTTGTTACAGATTCCTTCTAATGGGGATGGTAGAACATTGTGTAAAAGGAAAAGGCATAGAACACTATAAGGAAAAATGACTGTATCACAGCAGCATCTTTCTTTTCCCACTGCTGGACTTTCGAGTCACAAACTCTGAACAGCTACTAGGGATTAACGGTCTTTTAACCCTTGAATTCTCCAGCGTCTATAGGGTGAGGAATCCTTGAGTCAGCTTCTCAGATGAACACCTTGGAAATAGAATATGGCTAAAACAGATGAACTCTCAGCTAACAAAACCTGGGAACTCAAGGAGTTACAATCCTGAATGACAGATGGGGGGGCGGGGGTCTATTTTGAGCCGTATCTGCATAAAGTCATAATTTTCCTGTTTAAAGAATTATGCTTAAAATTCTACAAAATGAAAATGCTACATGACATCCACTTATTAGATCCACCCCCCACAAACACCCCAAGTGGATATTGACAATTTTTTTTTTTTTAAATTTGATTTATATGCCGCCCTTCTCCGGAGACTCAGGGCGGCTTACAATGTGCTAAGCAATAGCCTTCATCCTTTTGTATATTTATACAAAGTCATCTTATTGCCCCCACAACTGGGTCCTCAAGTTACCTACCTTAGAAAGGATGGAAGGCTGAGTCAACCTTGAGCCTTGGCGAGATTCGATCTTTTCATCCAGATCTTTCAGGAATGTCTGGAGAAAGGCCAAAGGGGAGAGCTCTTCATCTTGCAAACCAGCCTCGGCCATTAGTCTCCCAAGTTATCTATCACAGGATTGGCCATTAATCCTGCATACACATATGTGTGTATGTGTGTGTGTGTGCATGCACCCGCGTGCATCAGTGGTGGGTTCTACTTACCTTTACTACTGGTTCACATCGTGCCCGCACTATGTGAACTGGTATATAAGTCTAAGTGCTATTTCTATTGCTACTATGAGTGCCCTGGCAAAGGCCATGCTGACAGCATTTCAGAAATAATGACAATGTGGCACCTCTCACACTAAACATCACCTACTCCAAAGAACACAGCCCTAAAGAGAGCACAAGTCTTGGATTTACACACATCGCGCCTTCTGTCCTGCAGGTGCAAGTGTAAGGACAAGACTGAATACCTTTATCGTCACGTTTAACGAAGCAATGTTAAGTATGTATATGCTGTAGCTTACCAGGTTTTGGTATTCTCTCTTGAAATTCCATAGTTTACAGAATGTCCCACGAAACCTCTGATGATGTATTGTTCTACCCAAAGGAAAAGCACAGGATGCTTCCTGTAGTTCCAGGGGCTAGAGGGTTGGGAGGCTAGATGGCTCACCGAGAGGTCCTTGTTGATTTTTTTGCATTTGGATTTACCCTTGGTGACCATTGCAGGTTGTTAATTTTGCTTTTTTATTATTGTTCTGACATGTTGTCAGCACCCGCAGTCCCATTTGGGAGATAGGCAGCCACATAAATTGATTAAATAAATGAATACATCTTATTTTTAATGTTACGTAACAATCAGACATTGCCTGATTGACATTGGGCACTAAACTGTTTTTAGATAAGCCACAATTGGCTTAATATGCTAAACCCGAAGTTAACAAACTTGCGCTGTGTCTTAGCAGGGTGGATCTCTCTCTCTCTCATTCAAGTTCAATTCAGTTCCTCGCAATTTCAGGTTATTTTCCTGGCAAGTACCTGCATCTCTGTCTGTGTGTTTCCCATCCGATTTCTTAACTGATTAATTCTACAAAGACAATAAAAAAATAAAACAAGGAAGGAATAAAGAACAAGAGATTGACAAGCATTATACAGTTAGCCTTAACACTTTAAAACTGACATTAATACAAATCCTCAGGTGTTTTATAATTTGATTTCTTTCAGTATTAAAATGAAACAATATTAAAATCAGGCTATTATGCAATTATTAACCGAAAGTACCCATTATAATTTGAGGTGAGAAATTCTGGGAACTCTAAAAAATTTGGCAAATTTAACAATTTAAAAACAGAGTATTATAATCTTAAAATGGGGAAAACCCAAACTTTGTATGTGGCGCATACCCTTCCTTAAAATTATCATCCAAAATGGTTTCTATGTTGATTTGTATTCAAATATGAAAACATATTTGGGGTTGAATATCCCCCCCCAGAACATACTTGTACAGAAGAGGGTTTTGGCCACAATAAGCAGTGGTTTGTGGTTGCGATCTTTGCCTTCTTCTACACATCTTTTAAATTATTCTCCAGCCATTTGCAGTTGAGGCAGCAGACCACGAGAGTCTAAGGCTACAGGTTTACTTACCTGGAAGCAAACCTTAGGAAACAAGCAGGACTTTCCAAGTAAGCCTTACCTGGGGGATCATGGATCTTGTCGGATTGTAGCACAGAAGAGGTGAAGGAAACTAATGAATTAACCCTTTGGACAGGCAGGACCAACAAGACGAAGGCAGGACAGGGCCCGAGTGTGCGTGCAGGCACAGGAAGTAGGGGTGACCGGATCAGACCAGAACTGGGAGGACCTTGGCTCAAGTCCACCCTCATTGGCAGCAGCTCACTGGGTGAGATGGGGCCGGCTACTTATAACTGATTTCACAAGGTTAATCTTGTGAGAGAGTGGAAATGGAGGGAGTATTTGAGTAGTTTCTTGGAACTCCTGGAAGAAAGTCAGGATAGGAAGAAGAGCATTGAGCCATCTCCCATGTGCCCAGAGATGTACCTTCTCAGTACAAAGACGTTGACCGACCAACCAGGGCAATGAGAGGGTATTCCAGAAAGCAAGTAGAGACGGAGCTTCAGCAGAAGAAGCAGAAGGCTGGGACTGGCGGTGTGGCAGAAAGGGAGAAGGGGAAGAGACGAGCTAAAGGAAGTTGCCCTGACAAGCTTTCCAGCTTTAGTGTGCTAATGTTTCACTTTTTCTTCTGGCACATGAGAGAAACATTCCCTCTCTCTTTACCCCACACAGGGATCCCCAGGGTGCTCTCCCTGGCTTCTTCTCCACGACTGGCTGCCTGCATTTTTCACGTCCACCTGCTGCTTCTCGCTTGGAAAGGAACAGCATGGAACCATGCAGGGGGTTACGCTGTTTTTAATTAAAAGTTGTTGCTTGACTGTTCCGTTTGACCCGTAAAAATAGATTTAAAATACAAGTAAGATATTAAAAGTTAAAACTGTGAGTTGGACCCTAACTTGGTGGTATTTAGTTCCCACTGAAGCCGATGGGCCTTAAGGTATGACTAACTTTCCTCTCTGATGTCATTGAGACCTAAGCTGAGATCCCACCCAGTAGAAGAATCGAATCATAAAGGAGGTGATGAGTAAACTTAGCAGCATATGGCTGAATTCAAGCAGCATGGAAATCAGCCACAGTTTGCTTAGTTAACCCAGTTGTCTGATTCTCACATGGCTCTATGGGGTTACCCTAACATCAGACTAAAAAGGTCAGCCTGTTGTTACCAAACCTCCCTGTCTTATAATTTCTGACATCCTTTTCCAAATCTGACCTTGAATTACCCTTCGTTTACCAATTAGCTGGACTTGGATCTAACTCTCTGCTTTCTCCATTACAGCAACCAAAAACCAAAACAGGAAGTTAAAAGCAGTAGAGATTCAAACAAAATTGTAAGACAATCTAAAATACTAAACTAATTGCACAGGACAGAAGAATAAACAGAGAAGGATACAAAAACATGTTTCCCTTTTATACGCTGAGAGATCATCCTAGCAAGGGAATGGAAGGGCAAGGAAGATCAAGTAATTGCAGTTGTTTGGCAGTAAGAGAAAAGACACCCGGAGTAAAGTTTTCCCTCAGTTTTCATAACTCAGATCTAGTATCGAAAGCAAACTATTTGGAGCCTGAGCATTGGGGGAGGATGGGCAGGAAAGGGAGATCATTCTGAGAAACAACTACTGAAGAGTGTAAGGTCCTAGGAATGGATCAGTCTATGAAGGAGCTTTATCTACCAAAAAAGGAGAACATTTGCAGCTCAGGATTGAAATGAGGGCTCCCTGCTGCTCTCTGAGTTTGGCTGTTTTCTTGCAGAAATTACCCAGACTAATGCTCCTTACCTACTTTGGATAATGAAAAGTCCACAAGAAAACAGCCAAGCTCAGAGAGCAGCAGGGACCCAGTCAGTGGCTTTACCTTTTGCACTGACTGATGGACGTAACTGGGGTCAAGGATTACATTATCAAAGGAGCTCTACTAAGGCTTTGGTCTTTGGGAGAAATCACAATAAGCTCTGTTTGTTAATTGTTTGTGCTAACAGTGCCTTGATTCAGTGGTCAAGGGAGACCTCTAGTTTCTTACTGCTCCTGCTCATTGATGGCTGTATCTGCTATTCTCAGCTGTTATATGAGCTGTAAACCTGTAGTACAATACGAAAATAGCTATGCAGAAATCCTTTTCCAGGAAATGGTAATTTAAAAGTATTTGTTCAATTAGAATAGCAAAAGGATTTGGGGGGGGAGTATTCTTTGTGGGCTGTCAAACAGTTTCTCTAGCCAATGCAACACAAAATTGCTCTTTAGGCCATGTATAAAGATCATGCATTTGGCAAATTAAGCTAGCTGATGGTAATTGCAGAATCTCCAGAGAGCTGCTTTCTTCCTTTCTTGGACTGTGCTTGAAAGTATGAAAAGAGCAAGAAAACCACTTCTAGCCATGATTATCTGAACAACCATTGGAGACCCAAGAGTTGGGGGAATACTAGAGAGGCTGGTACAAAATGCAGTGGCACAGGCAGTTATGTGTGCCCCCAGAATGGCACATGTTACAGCTCTGCTCCATGAGGTCCATGGGTTGCAAGTTTGCTTCAGGTTCAATTTGAGGTGCTGGTTTTGATCTAGAATGCGTTTATGGCAGGGGCCAGGTTACCTGAGGGACTGCCTCTCCTGATTACAGGTGCCCATCCCATCAGGTGGAAGAGGTGCGCTATGTATCCCATCTGCAAAAGTTTCACCTGGCAGAACTCAGGAGGCAGGCCTGGACCCCTCTTCTCTGGGACAGCCCCTCAAATATTGGAAGACTTTCTCTTCCTTAGATTAGACGCACCCAGTTCCTGCAAGCGTTCATCGTATGTTTTAGCCTCCAGGCCCCTAATCATCTTTGTTGCTCTCCTCTGCGCTCTTTCTAGAGCCTCCACATCTCTTTTGTATTGTGATGACCAAAACTGGGGGCAGGATTCCAGATGTGATCGTACCAAGGCAGTATAAAACGATACCAACATTTCACATGATCTTGGTACTATCCCTCTGTGGATGCAGCGAGGACTGCATTGCTTTTTTTGGCAGCTGCAGCATTGGCTATTGGCTATTCCCCCCAGCTTGGTTTTCTCTGCAAATTTGATGCGTTCCCCTTGTATCTCCTCATCGAAATCGTTGATGAAGACATTGAAGAGTATTGGGCCTTAGACAGAGCCTTGGGGTAGTCCATTGTTGCTTCCCTCCATGTAGACGCAGTTCCATTAAGCAGTACATGCTGAGTGCGGTTGGTCAGCCAGTTACGAATCCATCTGGTGGTGATGCTGTCTATCCCACTTTTTTCTAGCTCCTTTCTACCTTCTATCCTGTTTGTAGCCTACTTTGCCAGTTTTTTCATCATTTACTTATTTATTATTAAATTTGTATGCCACCTGTCTCTCTATGACTCTGGAAGACTCACAAGTAAAGTTTTTTTTTAAAAAAATGCAATTGAAGAAAAAATGAGAAGTAAAAGTCAGCCAGATGACAGAAATCAGACTGCATAGAAAAAGAGGTTGGGGGGGGGAGCAGGAGGCTCTGCTTCCCTTTTCAAAGAGCCACATCTTCAGGGCCCTTCAAAACCCCAGCAGAATTAAGGTTAAGGCTTATTTGTTTCCTTCTCCCATCCTTCCAAAATGGATTTAATTTCTCTTCCCACTTCCCCCAACATATTTAATTAATATTTGTTGAGTTTCAGGCTGCAATATCTATCATTGTTAACTTTGTGTACATTTTTATTTTTAAATTAATAGCAATTAAAGTTTCTTTTTTTAAAATTTTTTTTATTTTTAAACACAAACAAACGTACAACGTAAATACATGTAAAAACACGTACATATACATCAATACAATACACACACGAAGAAAAAAGAAAAAACTATCCTAAGAAGCTATCATATCGGTGGTTGTTTTCTAATTTACCTGTTATTTCTTTATTTAAAAGTTTGCATTTCTGCTTATTTGTGCCTTAACATAATTGTGCATTTCTAAGCGTAGTTTTCTGCAATTTGTACTAACTATTCATAACTACCATCCTACTGTTTTCCTCATGTGCCACTTTCTGTACTCTTATTTAAGTTTTCCTAACATTTTATTTTACTGGCCCTATCTTTCCCTCCAGCCATGAGTACCATCTTTGCCAAACTATATAATAATCGGTATCTTCCTTCTCTTGAAGCTCTTTAGTGAGTCTATCCATTTCTGCACATTCGGTTATTTTTGCAATTATTTTTGCTTCTGTTGGTAGTAGTTCGGATTTCCAATTTTGGGCGTACAGTATGCGTGCTGCTGTCAAAATGTGAATGATAAGGTATTTTATCTCCTTAGTATATTGTGGTGTAGTCATTCCAAATAGAAAAAATTCCGGTTTCATTTCAACTTTTTGTTTGGTTATTTCTTCAATCATTCTCTTAATTTCTTGCCAGTAATGTTGTGCCTTTCTACAAGACCACCAGAGATGGTAGTATGACCCCTTTTGCGATTTGCATTTCCAGCACTTTGGTGATGTATTTAGAAACATTTTAGCCAAACGTGCCGGTGGAAGGTGCCATCTGTAGAATATCTTATATAGGTTTTCTTTGTATGGGATCGACATTGTCATCTTATGATTTTCTGTCCATAGCTTGTCCCATTTGTCCAGTTCTATATTATGACCTATATTTCTTGCCCAGCTTATCATGTTTTCTTTCACCGTTTCCTCCTCTAATTTATACCTCAGTAGATAACTGTAGATTTTAGATATCATTTTCTCGTCCGTGCCTTTTAGTATTTTGTCTAATTCATTCGGTTCGGTTTGGAATCCAGATTGTATCCGGTCTGCTGTGAATCTTGACTCTATTTGAAGGTATGGCCACCAATCAATAACTATACCTCGCCTTTCCAATTCTTGTCTTGTGTATAGGTTCCCTTCACTGCTCAACAGTTCTTGATATTTCCTCATCTTTCCTATTTCTATAATATTTGGGTAGATTAATGCTTCCATAGGGGACAGCCATCTCGGGATTTTACTATAATGTTGCTTTCTGATGTCTTTCCACATTTTGTATAATGAACCTCTGATTAAGTGCCTCTGGAAATACCCGTGTTTCTTGTCTGTGCCTTCCCACAGAAAGGCGTGCCAACCTCGACTCAAATCGAATCCCTCTAAGTATAGTGTTCTCCTGTTTGTTAAGTCTATCCATTCTCTGATCCAGTTTAGCGAGGCTGCCTTGTAGTATAACTCCCAGTCCGGTAGACCAAGGCCTCCCTTCTCCTTGGTATCCTGTAGGCATTTTATTTTGATTCTAGCCTTCTTTGCTTGCCAGATATATTTCATTATTATCTTATTAAGGTCCTTGAAAAAATATTTTCCTGGGCCAATTGGTATCACTTGAAAGAGATAGGGGAGTCTTGGTAATATGTTCATTTTTATTGAGGCTATTCTACCCAGAAAGTTGTACCTTGTTCCAAATTTCCAGGTCCTTTTTAATTTGTTTCATCAATTTAATATAGTTGTCCTCTCTAATCGTTGTTACTTTTGTGGTAAGCCAAATTCCCAGGTATTTTATTTTCTTAACAATTTGTATTCCTAATTCTTCCTCCAATTTTGTCTCTTGTGTCTTGGTCATGTTTTTGGTTAGGACTTTGGTTTTTTGCCTATTAATTTTGAGACCCACCACTTTGCCATACTCTTCTATCTTCTCTAATAATTTGATTCCTGCTGCTTCTGGTTGCTCCACTATGAACACCACATCATCGGCAAAGGCCTGTAATTTATATTCATCTTTCCGTATCCTTAGTCCCTTTATTTCTTCTTCCTTTCTTACTTCATTTAATAGGACTTCCAATGATATAATGAACAGTAGGGGCGATAGTGGGCATCCTTGTCTTACTCCTTTTTGTATATTTATTTTTTCTGTCATATCCCCATTGATTGTAATTCTCTCTGTCTGGGAGGAATATACTTTCTTGACCATTTTTAGAAATTTGTCGCCCAAATCCATAAACTCTAGTTGTGCTATAAGGAATTTCCAATTCAAGTTGTCGAATGCCTTTTGGGCATCGAGGAAAATTAAGGCCACCTGTTTGTTAATTTTTTGCTCATAATATTCTAAGACATTTAAAATTGTCCTCATATTACTTCTTATCTGTCTCCTTGGGACAAAGCCATTCTGATCCGGAGGTATATAGTTATGTATAGCTATGATTGTCATGAATAATTTATAATCGACGTTTAACAGAGAGATCGGTCTATAATTTTTAACTTTGGTCGGGTCAGTATCTTCTTTGGGGATAAGTGAAATAATAGTTTCTGCCCAAGATTTGGGTGTTTCTGCTTCCAGCAATGCATCATTAAGAACCTGTAGAAGTAGTTCATGTATTGCAGTTTGACAATTTTTGTAAAATTCAGTTGGAATTCCGTCTGGGCCTGGGACCTTATTATTCTTTTGTTTCTTTCGGGCTTCCGTCAACTCTATCATCGTGATCGGTTTGTTTAGTATGTCTCTGTGGTCTTCTTCCAATTTTGGGATGTTTACTAAGATATTCCTTAATATCTTGGTCTTGGATCTCATCTTGTGTGTAGAGGTTTTGGTAGAATTCCTTAACTATGCGCTTTTTATCTAGGTTCATATTGTACATTTGACTTGCTTCGTCCTGTAGTTGGTATATTATTCTCCTCTCCCTCTCTTTCTTCAGTCTATACGCCAGCCAACATCCCGTTTTGTTTGCATGTTCAAAATATTTCTGCCTTGCAATCTTCATTTTATGCGCGATTTCTGTTTGCGTCATTAAATTCAACTTATGTTTAGTAAGGTTCAATTTTGCCTTTATTGTTTTATCGTCAGGCTGCTTCTGTAGTTGTAACTCATATATATTAAGTTCTTCTAATAGGTTTTTCCTTTTTTGTTGTTTATCTTTATTTTATTTTTTTTGCTGTATATGCTATAATGAGGCCTCTTATGTAGGCTTTTATAGTTCCCATAGATTCTGTAATGATGTCTGTTCCTTTGTGTTTATTTGATAGAATATTTTGAGTTCGTTCTCTATCATCCGTACATACTCTTTATCTTTTATTATTCCAGTGTCCATCATCCATCTCTTTTGCTTACGATGTCCTTTCCATATTATTTTTATGGGATTGTGGTCGGCCCATGTATTTGGCATGATTTCAATATCTTGTAGTTCCTTTCTAAGATCTGACGTCATCCAAGCCATGTCGATCCTAGACCATGACTGTATATGTATATTGTTTAGATTGTTTGTTGGCCTCTCTCCATCCATCGTGTAGTTGCAATTCTTCAGTCATATCCTTGAATGTATCCGGTAAAGTTCTCTTTCTAGCTTTGCTTTGTTTATTACTTCGATAATCGTCTTGTAAATTCGTGATTGCGTTAAAATCCCCAACAATGCAGATGTTCTCATACTCCAAATCTTTGATTGTGTCATGTAATTTCTTGTAGAATTCCCTCTGGTTTCCATTAGGAGCGTATATAGATACTAGTAGTATTGTCTTTGTTTCTGTTTGTATTTCCATTATTAGAATGCGTCCTTCCATATCTGTGTATAATTGTTTGACTTTCAAGTGATTTTTGACGTATGTTGCCACTCCTCTCTTTTTGCTATCTCCTAAAAATGTATATAGTCTTCCTAATTTTTGGTTCTCCAAAAGTTTTTGTTGCTGTCTTTTAATATGTACTTCTTGTAATGTTACAATGTCATAGTCCAGTTTTTGCAATTTTGTAAATATATGTTTCCTTTTCCTTGGTGAGTTGAGTCCGTTTATATTAATCGATATGATTTTCAGTTCTCTTTTCATCTCTATTGGATTTTTCTGTTCATTATTTTCAACTTTGTTGTGTTTCTGGTGACTCTTTGGGTCTTTTACCTCGTTCCCTCTCTCTCCATTCTTTCTCTCTCCACATTTCTTTTGTCTTCCTGGTCTTTTTCCTCTCTCTCCGTCCGCTGTATCTCTTGTCTCCTGGGTTCCATTTCTCCTCTCGTCTCCTGTTCTTCCTCGCAGGCAAAGTGTTGTCCAAAGAAGTCTTGAGCCTTTTCTATATTATCAATTTTGTATTTTCTTTCCTCCCAAGAGATGAGTAGACTTTCCGGTAATAGCCAGCGGAATTTTATTTTGAATTTATTCATCTGGGTAGTTAGGAAGTTATAATTTCTTCTTTGGTCTCTTGTTCTCCTCAGTATTTGTTTGAGAGTTTATTTATTTATTTATTTATTTTATTAGATTTCTATACCGCCCTACTCCCGAAGGACTCAGGGCGGTGCACAGCCAACAATAAAAACACATACAATACAAAATTTAAAAATAGAATAAAATCAAATTAAATAATTTTGGCCCCGACAAATTTAAAACCCCAAACTTTTAAAACCAATTTAAAATTGAATATATAAAATACTAAAAGATATTTAAAATTTTAAAAATCTTTTATAAAAGAGGGGGAAAATTAGGCCAGGCCGGCCTGGTGAAATAGTAAGGTCTTTAAGGCGCGGCGGAAGGTGCGCAGATCCGGGATCCTCCGTATCTCTGGGGGGAGCTCGTTCCAGATAGTAGGTGCCCCCACAGAGAAGGCTCTCCCCCTGGGGGCCGCCAGTCGGCATTGTTTGGCTGACGGCACCCGGAGGAGCCCCTCTCTATGGGAGCGTACCGGCCGGTGGGAGGCTATTGGTGGTAGTAGGCGGTCCCGCAAGTACCCGGGTCCTAAGCCATGGAGCACTTTAAAGGTGGTAACCAGAACCTTGAAGCGCACCCGGAAGACCACCGGGAGCCAGTGCAGCTCGCGCAGGAGGGGTGTTACATGGGAACGCCATGTCGCTCCCATTACCACCCGCGCGGCCGCACTCTGCGCCAGTTGGAGCCTCCGGGTGCTCCTCAAGGGGAGCCCCATGTAGAGAGCATTGCAATAGTCCAGGCAGGAGGTGACAAGGGCATGAGTGACCGTGCGTAACGAGTCCCGATCCAGAAAGGGACGCAACTGGCGAATCAGGCGAACCTGATGAAAAATCCTCCCGGTCACGGCCGTCAAGGAGCCAATTGAGATCGGCACCGGGTCAGAGGCCGCAAAGGCACGACCCGATCCAGAGCACCAGCAGCCGCCCTATCCCAGGCGGCCACCAGGTCTCCAGTCGAGGCGTGTGCCAGAACCTCAGGAAATGGCCCAAGCTCTATCTGGAATCTGTCAGGTTCCATCAGGCGCCTGGGGCGGAACCATCTTACCGGCTCCGCCTCCCTGCGGCGGGGTGCAGCGGTTCGAAAGTTGAGACGAAGGAGAGAGTGATCTGACCATGACAAGGGTTCAGTAACTATATCCCCTATATCAAGATCCCTTAACCACTGTCCAGAGACAAAAACCAGATCCAGCGTGTTTCCCCCTGTGTGGGTAGGGCCATGAATTAACTGGGTCAGGTCCATAGCTGTCATGGAAGCCATGAACTCCCAAGCCATCTCTGACGTCTCACCCACAGACGGCAGGTTGAAATCCCCCATGACCATAAGCTTAGGGGAATCAACCGCCACCGCGGCGATGACGTTGAGTAGCTCGGGCAGGGCTGTTGCCACGTGGCAGGCAAGAGTTAGGATTTATCTTCCTTTATACATGGTTGTCTCTTCTCTCATTTTCCTGTAGATCTCTTCCTTTATCGATTTCTTCATAAATCGTATGTGAATTTCTTTCGGTAATTTATTCCTTCTTGCATAATTCGTATACACCCTATATATTTCGTCAATTCCATTTCGCAGTTCATCCTTGTCCATCTGGGTTGCCTTCGCCAATATCTCAATCATTGTTTCGCCTAGGTTTTCCTCCTTTTGTTCTTCTACATTCTGAAAACGTAAATAGAATGATGCCTTGTCCATCTCGAGATATGTTAATGCATCTTCGGTTTCCTTGTTAAATGCCCCTTGATCATGTTCCATTCTTTCCATTCTGTTGGTTGTGTGTTCTATTTTTTCTTCCACCTTATTAATCCTCTGCTCATTTTCCGCTATATTTTGATGGATTTGTTCTATCTTCTCATCCATATTTTTGATGTTATCCTTTATTTCGCTTACATCTGACCTCAGTTCTTTGTGGTTTTTTCTTGTTTCCTCATGGTTATGTGCCATCGTTTCCTGCATTCTATTCATACCTTCCTGGATCATTGCTAGTGCGGATTGAATGTTCTGTATGTTGAGGGCGGGGCCCGTCTTTTCCTTTTCTGTAGTTTCAGTTACTTTTTGTTGAGCTGGTGAGGCCATGAGTATCATTTGGCTCGATGGTATTTTCTTACTTGTTTTGGTTGTTGTTGCTGTGCCTGTAGTTGCCATTAGTATTTCTTTTTTTATAATTTCCCAGAGTTTCATATACTAATCAATATTTATAATTCTAATTCTTGGCTGTGCACCCAGATTTATTTATCACTATTCAATATTCTTGTAATATTTCACAATATTTGTGAGACAACAATGATGGGAACTAGAAGAGAGGGATTGAGGGAAAAGTGCACTAATCTAGCAATCCATCAACCAGTTGTTCTTAAAATTAAATATTTAAATACCTGCTATAGCTCTTATACAATTAATTAAAAATCAATTTCTGTTGAATTCTAATTTATCTAATACAGTAAGGATATATAATTTATATAAATATAATTAATATTATAGACTACGTCTTTGACTCTAACAATGTAAAAACTGGCTAATAGATTAATAGTTCACTTAGTATTAACAAACTTATTCTATGCAATCATATATAAAGGTAAATCTCAAGAACACATGTATATATATATATATCTTAGTTCCAATAACTATCAATTGCTATTAATTTCTAATTTATCTGACATACACATATAAATATATTTAATTGTAAATCTTTGCTCCTAAATGTATGAAGGTAGACTGATGCAACAATAATTCAATAATCAATAGATAATTCAGTAAATAATTCAATAATCCAATAAATATCCATTGCTGTTGGTTTCTAGTTTCTCTAGCATACATATATAGGTATACTTGATGTAAATATAGTAAATATGCTATAATCTAAACCTTTGTTTCTAAGTATATAAAGTAAATATAAGTATATAAAGATAGGCTGGCGAGACAATAATCGACTTAATCAATACCAAATTATACTATGCAATCGTATATAAAAATGAATTTCCAAAACGATGTATGTATATATATAAACATTACTTCTTGATCACTATTGATAATTAATGAGTAGTTTTAATGACAAGTCTTTGGTTCTTCTTTGAAAGTACTTCCCACACTCGTTATTTTCTCCTTCTTCTTACTCCTTATATTAAGGGTCCAACTATAATTCAACTCGATTTGTTTTCAATTGTCCGTGATTTCAATATCTTAATATATCTAAGTATTATCCAGTTATT
The DNA here is from genome assembly GCF_059756535.1 of Pantherophis guttatus. Taxonomy (NCBI): domain Eukaryota; kingdom Metazoa; phylum Chordata; class Lepidosauria; order Squamata; family Colubridae; genus Pantherophis; species Pantherophis guttatus. The sequence continues at coordinate 881,087 of NC_142074.1, forward strand.
TCCTAGTTCCCAGTTCAAGTCCCCCCAAACTGGAAACGGTAGAAAAAACAATGTTATAGATCCAGTATATTCCACGTTCGTTCGTACTTTTCCTTCCCTTTTATATATATCCCATAAACACCAAATGTGCACCAAGAATGTCAAACGTCTGCTTCTCTAGATAATTTAAGCCAATTATCCAGTTATCTTATTCTCCAATAATCCAATTGTCTCAGTCTTATTAACAAAGCCTTTGTCCGAGCTATCCGATAAATGTAAGAGTATTATAAATCCCAAGCTCGCTGCGTTCTCTCTGCTGTAAATCAATATGGCTTCTCCGTCTTTTCTTCTTTGGATATCCAGGGGTCTGGTAATCCTCCCGTCAAGTCTTTTTCACTTTCTGAAACTTTAACTTCTTTCGGATTCTTATTTATAAAGTTCTAAATATCGCCCTCACGCTCGATCGATTTGCTTCCCTCTGGATTTCCTCGGGTTTCACTGGCTACCAAATTACGTGCTGTCACTTTCAATATGAATTCCTCCCTCCACTCACTCGTCAGTCGCCGCTTCTCTTCTTTCTTTGACTCAGGGGTTCCTTCCTCCCGCTTTCTTTCAACAATTAGAAGGTGTAAAAGTACCTTTTCTCGCTTTCTATTTCCACCGATGTTTCTTTTTCGATCTTCGCTTCCCTCTAAACAGCTGTCACCATTTCTGGCCAGCCCGGGTGCATCTGCCAGGACTTTGTCCAGAAATGGAATTCTGGAAGCTGCCCAGAAACTGCCCAAGGCAGAAGTGAAGCTCAGGGGGATGTTTTGAAATTAGAATCTCATGGCTGCCCCTTTCAATGAGGATGGCCAGGTCGTTTTTATCCCCCAGCCCCACCAGAACTTTCCCTCACAGTGGTCTTAACATGCTTTCCTCTGGTCCAGAGTTCGTAGAAAGCCATGCCAGCAGAATCTATGCTGTTCAACGGCCACACTTTAATCTGCCTGTCTAGGGAGGGTTGTGAGTATGCCTATCACCCAATTGGTCGATTCCTAAGTCCTTCTCACCAATATCAACTGTTGCTAGGAAAACCACCATCCATTGCTTTCTATGAGGGCCAGGACTGGTTGAATGTGGACAGGTGCCAAGGACGACAGAGGCTTTAGCCCCTTGTCAAGTTGCACACGTGGCAGGCATTGAAGGTGGGGGTGTTCTTCTCCCACACTATTTCTGAGCTCAGCTCTGCCAGTCTCCCTGCGAGGGAGACCATGCAGCACATGGCAAGAGTGTCTTGCTGCTTTCTCTTGGACCTTTCCTCTGCCCCGTTGACCTGTCCGCTTGGCTATCTTACAAGGTTTTCCATTGCTTGGGGTTAAAAAAAAGAAACTGCCATAATTCTGGAACATCTCAAATTAGGAAGTGCTGCCAAGCCAGAGCACCCGCAAGTATCCCTTGGAGTATGCAGGATGGTATTGCTATCTTCCAAAGGACTAAAACAACAGAAACCAACCTCCCGTAAAGCCAGCAATACATCTCTTTCCCAGTTCAACTCAACAGGCAGCTCTTATTTGTCAGACAGGGGATTCAATTTATGGAAAACCATTGAGCAGCAGGAGCCCCAAAGATGTCCTCCTTCCATTCTAGGTCTGAACTGACACCCCCCCCCGATTTTCTTCACTCACTGTCTGAAATGTTACAGGTTGCAATTCCAAGAGACTTCTAGCAGTGGGACTTTTCAAAGTATATTGCTAACCATGAAAGATGGCTTGCTCGGCCTGCCTGAAGTTTCTAACTCTTCAGCCAATGTATGGGGGTAAAAGGTTACGTTGGAATCTCAGTCTTCTTATCTTTGGAATATTACAGATTGCGGTATGTGAAATCTCTTCTCTTGAGTAATAGGCAGTAGCAGCATTACTTAAATTTAGCCTCAAGACCTTGACACTAATTAATGATTACATAGTTGTGCCTATGCTTAGGTAAATAACAAACATCAAAAGTTAGCAGATTATATATATTTCAGCCTCCAAATACTCATGATAATATTAACACAAGAATTGGGGCATACAGTTATATGCACTGCACAAAATTTAATTTTACCCATTTGATAAGGAAGAAATCTCTTTTCTCCCTTTTTAATCTATCTGTAAGAAAATCCAACTTGTAATTTCTAGATATTGCTTCTGATGCAAACTTTTTTTTTTTTTTTTTGCTTTTAAATGACTGATGATTACCAGGAGGCACAGAGTGGGCTGTGGAGAAACCCCCATTGATTAATTATATTGCTGTTTGTGGAAACTGAATTCCATATTTGGTTATATTTTTAACATTTGGATAGTGATTGCAGTTAAAGTCATTTGATAATATTTATTTATTTACAATATTTATAAAGCGATTTCTCTTATAACCAACTCCTGGCAGCCCCCAAGAATAAACTGGTCTTAGATCCCAGTTTGGGATCTTCTCAGTTGACCTGTTGCATTCCAGGCAAGTGGAGGCTGCTCTTATAGGCTTTTTCTGAGCAAGACGTTGTGTCCCCTGATCGATTCTGTGCCTGAAGTGGTTCAATTCTGGATGGCATCCAATGTCTTATGTCTAGATGGCTTCCTTACTGAGAAATGTAAAGCTGGTCAGGCTCTGGAGAAGACCTTTCTTGACTGTGGAAACCTGGAATAATTTGGACTAGTGGACTGCCAAATGAAAGGGGCCCAGGTGAGCTTCCTCATTAGAACAACAGGTTGGACATGTTGCCATTTTGGCCTTAGTTTGTACTGCTTTTACATCATATTGTGGTGATTTTATATATTTTATCTTGTTTTACTTTTAATCCTATGTTCCACAACCCAAGTCATGTTTTGTGAGCAAAGTGGCCATACAAATAGTATACATCAGTGATGGCTAACCTTTTCCGGACCAAGTGCCCAAAGCGCGCATGTGTGAATGTTTATTCAATGCAATGTGAGCATGGCCCCCCTGCATGCAACTTGCCCCCCTCTGCATGTGCGTTCCCCCCTGCATGTGCCCCACTCCCCCGCACATGCACGTGCCCCCTGCACCTGCCCCACCCTCCGCACATGTATGGCAGAGACCCGATGACCAGCTGGCCAGTGGGAGGCATGCATGCATGCGTGGCAGAGCTGAACTGGGGCGATGGCTCACATGCCCACAGAGAGGGCGCTGCGTGCCACCTGTGGCACGTGTGCTATAGGTTCACCATCATGGGTATATATGTATGAATCTACCTAAATCTATACTTTAGCTATAGCTATATCATCTTTATCTAATTTCTCTATCTCTCTATTTCCCTTCTTTGGGTGTTTATTGGTAGCAACCTGGAAAACCGCATGGGATTGGAGTCTGAGCATAATAACACCCACTTATAAAAAAAGGTAAAAGGAAGATCATTGTTTGCCATTGGTTTATAAGCCTGCTGAGTAGAATTCCTGCACACAGAACAACTGTGGAATAAATTCATGGACTGACCTGAGCTTGAACACTGGAAGAAGAGCCAACTGGCTGTAGGGCTGGTCTTCTACAGGCCAAACCTTGATCTAACAACATTGAATTGAAAAATATGCAACCAATATTAGAGGAACTTTCATGCAGCCTTTGTGGCTTGGATTCAAGAAATCATCCATAGACAAACTTAAGAAGAATTCATATGTAAAAGCCCAGAGCTTAGAGTCAAGGTGTCAAACCTGGCCCCATTTACACTCTCAACTCCATTGGTACTCCAGGTTACTTTTAGTAAAAGCACAGCCAGAACTAAGAGTTTCAGTGCAAAAATCCCCTAATTCGCTTTCCCTTCTCTGATCCACCCCACATCCCTGTTATCTCCCCATTGTCCAGCCCAATTCGAAGGAGATGTTTTGGTAACTGTCCCTGCAACGGCTGGTTAGATGGAGAGGTGTTACATTCCATTCCCAGGTCCACAGCCTTGGGAGTCTCCTGATGACACAAAGATTGCTTTTGGTTTCCCCCATCTTTCCACAGTTCCTCCCCCCTCCATGACTTATGACAGACTGGCATCTAGCAAAGCATAGTTGCGAGCAAAGGAGAGCAGCTCTGACAGGTGGCATTAAGGAATGCCAACTCAGAGAGCTATTAGAATTTAGACTGGCATCTTTATTATTTAACTTTTGTATAAACACCTTCGTTACTGCTCCCCCGCCCCCAAATTGGTACATAAACATAACTTCTACTCCCCAATGAAGTTCTATTGTCTGTGGTGCTGGTTGGTCTTAAGTGAGATTCATCTACTTTTACAGCAACCCACAAACACAGAAGCCTAGGTTACAGTATGATTAAAACATTTATCTAGAACAAACAAGAATAATAGGGTTGGAAGGGACCTTGGGGGTCCTGTAGTCCAACCCTCGGCCTATGGTAGGAGATCTTATTTCATTCCAGACAAATGGCTGTCCCGTCTCTTCTTGAAAACCTCCAGTCATAGTTTAGCCTCTGAGACTCTTATCTTCTTTGTGGTTCTTTTCTGCAGTTTTTCTAAGGTCTCTCTCAGCATCTTTTCCATATCTTTGTGACCAGAACTGGATGCAGTATTCCAAATGTAGATTTACCAGTGCAGTATAAAGTGTTACTATCACTTCTCATGATCTTGATACTGTCCTTGTATTAATGCTGCCTAGGAATGTATTAATTCAGTTTTTTTGAAGCTGCAGTACATTGCAGGCTCCTTTTTAAGTGCTGGTTTACTAGGACCCCATGATTTCTCTCATAGTTGTTGTTATTAAGTCAGGTACTACCTAGTCTATGTGAATTTGGGTTTTCTTTGCCTAGGGCCTGACTTTTCTTGCCACTGAATTGCATTTTGCTGGACAAATCTTCTGAATCTCGAGTCTATCATCTAAAGTGTTAGCTATTCCCCCAGCCTGGTGTCATCTGCAAATTTTATGAGTTTCTCTTCTATCCCCTCATCTAGATCATTTAGGAAGAGACTGAAGAGTCCTCCTGGGCCTAAGGCAGAACCTTGGGGCTCCTCACTGCATGCTTCCCTCCATTTAGATGCAGTTTCCATTGAGGACAACCTGTTGAGTGTGGTTGGTCAGCCAGTTCCAAACCCATCTGGTGGTGGTGACTATCTTTCCCACATTATTCCGTCTTACCAAGAAGTCGGCTGTTGTCCACTTTGTCAAAATCTCCGCAAAGCACACCAGGAGCAATTAAATGAGTATGAACCAGAAAAAACGGAAACCTTTCAAGACAGTCTTTTGCCTCACTTAGAAGCAAAATGCATGAAACTGAGGGAGTGCTGCTTGCTTAGGAGAACATTTGCAGGCCATTACTTTGCTATCTCTGGGGCACCCAAAGAAACCCCAAAATATAGAAGAGCCTCAACACCATCATGTTTTAATGTGTTACCAACAGGGGTATTAGAAAGGAGCTGTTAAAAGTCCATTATGAGGACTTTGAGAAATTGAGATCATCTCTCCTTTGCTTCTCTGCTATGCCCTGCCTGATATTTAGGAGGAGTGCAAGGTCTCTCTTCTCTAACTACGAGGGCACCGAGTTATTTCCCAGGCCGTTTCATCTTCAATACCAATGCTCAGAGCAGAGTAATCTATTTTCTTTAAACGTTTTTAAATTTTATTATGCTGCATGCAGAACCTGAAACAGCAGATTGATAAGCATTATGTTCATCTGTTAGCTGACAGGGTTTTTTTTCTTCTTCTTATTTTCTTATCCCCAGTGGATTAATTTTATGATTTTCTAAATTCATTTTCATATTTCTCATTCAATCTTGTTTTATTAGTTATCAAAATGATGTTGATCATATAAAGTAATCAAGCCTTGCAACACAGTCTAGACAGGAATCACAGCCAGATTAGCATCAACATGGAGTGAAGGAAGCAGTGGGGTTCTCTCAGGCCCAGGAGGACTCTTCAAAATCTTCATCAACGATCTAGATGAAGGAATAGACGAGGAACTCATCAGATTTGCAGACAATACCAAGCTGGCAGGAATAGCCAACACTTTATAAGATAGCCTCAAAATCCAGATGGATCTCGAAAGACTTGAACTTTGGGCCCTCTCCAACAACATGAAATTTAATGTGGAGAAAAGCAAGGTTTTACAACTAGGCAAGACAAACCAAATGTACAAGTACAGATTAGGCAAAACCTGGCTCAAAAACAGTAACCATGAGAGGGACCTTGGAGTCTTAGTGAACAATCACTTAAGTATGAGCCAGCAGTGTGTGTTAGCAACCAAAAAAACCAACACAGTCCTAGACTGCATTAACAGAGGGATAGAATCAAGATCATGTGAAGTGTTGATTCCACTTTATAATGCCTTAGTAAGATCACACTTGGAATGCTGCATCCAGTTTTGACCACCATAATGTAAAAAAGATGTAGAGACTCTGGAAAGAGTGCCTAGAAAAGCAACAAAGATGATCGAGGGACTGGAGGCTAAAACATATGAAGAACAGTTGCAGGAACTGGGTTTGTCTAGTTTAATGAAAAGAAGGACTAGGGGAGACATGATAGCAGTCTTCCAATATCCCAGGGGCTGCCACAAAGAAGAGGGGGTCAACCTGTTCTCCAAAGCACCTGAGGGTAGAACAAGAAGCAACAGATGGAAACTAATCAAAGAGCGAAGCAGCCTGGAATTAAGGAGAAATTTCCTGACAGTTAGAGCAATTAATCAGTGGAATGACTTCCCTCCAGATGTTGTGGTTGCTCCAACACTGGAGGCTTTTAAGAAGAGACTGGACAGCCGCTTGCCTGAAATTGTATAAGGTTTCCTGCCTGAGCAGAGGGTTGGATTAGAACGTCTCCAAGGTCCCATCCAACTCTGTTATTCTGTTATTAGTTCTACTTATTGTCAGGTTACATTAACAGGACCTTGCAAATCTGAAAGTACACCTCTCCCCTTTGCAAGAAATGAAGAGGGGTCCCATCTGAGCTGCTTGCCTGCCCCACATTCCTGCTGCAGGCTGGCCTGCCTTTCATCTGCCTGTTCCTTGGCTGCATCTGTTCCCCCATCTCTCAAAGTCATTCCCAGACACCGTTACAAATGTTATATTTTGTTTACCCTTTTTAACAGCTAAGGTTGTCCTTATTGGGTTGGTTGTTAATTTTGTTTTATATTGTTTTTCTCTTCTCTATGACCATAATAAAACTCTTTTTCCTTCTTTCATTAAATCCATGGTTCATAACAGGCGTGCTTGTCTTCCAGAAAACCAACATTCCAATGTATATAAGGAGCCCATGTAATACCTGGTGCACACTCTATGTGCGTATGTTTGTGTGTGTGTGTGTGTGTGTGCGTGTGTGTGTATGTGCTTGCACAAGTGCTTTCAAGTCATTGTTGATGCCTGAGGACTGCAAGATTTTACAAGTGGTTTGTCACTGCTTCCTTCTAAAGTCTGGGGAGAGGTGACCAGGTCACATCACTAGATCAATCTAGCTGTGATCAATACTTGACTAGTGCATTGCAAAGTGTGCACCAGGAATTAGACAGGCAGATGCTCTCTAGAAATCAGATGTCCAACCTCCCCTCAGCTCAAACCCAATTGGTCAGTGTCCAGTCGAGTGGAGAGGAGAAGCTTAGTCTCAATCCATCAGAGCTTGCCTGTCTCTTTCTCCATTATCACCAAAAATGTGATCATAGATCTTTCTTATACCAGGACTTGTGTTGGGAACAGACAGAAAGCACAATTTTAAAACTGAAACGGTTAAGGTGAAATTAGGCCCACTCCACAAATGGTGTGACAGAGGCTGTGTCATTCCCCTAAAACAGGTCAGGGCTGTCATGGAGCTGTAATTATTGGATGTACTTTCAAGACCTCAGCCAGCACGGAGAAGGAAGAGAAAGTGTTAAACACTATCCAGGAATAAAAGTTAAAATGACAATAGAGAGAGCAGAATCCAAGTTACATCCAAGAAACTGCACCAGCTAGTTCTGGGCAATGAACTTATCCTCCATTTTTCTAGAGGTATTTCTTCTCTTTGCTCAAAGGGATTTTGCCTTTGAAACATCTTTCAAAGGAAAAACAAATTTGGGTAGAATTCTCACTGCTGAGGTGGGATGTTTCTGCACTTATTTAGTGACAAGGTGTTTTGAGAATTTCACCCAAATTATGATTTCTGAAAGAAATTTGAAGGATAATTTATCTTTTATTACTGAATGAAAACTACTCAAAGAAAAATGGGGGTGGGGGGAAAGTATGCTTAAGATCAGTGTTTCTCAACCTTTCTAACTTCAAGATTTTATTGATTTATTTTTATTTATTTGTTCAACTTGTATACCACCTTTCTCCGAAGACTCAAGGCGGCTCACAATGCATTTAAAAACCATATATAAAAACATTAAAAATTAAAAACATTAAAAACAATTAAAACCCATTCACACCATTCATGGCCGGATCTCGCAAGATCGCAAGAGCGAGATCAACAGCCCCAGGCCTGCTGGAAGAGCCAGGTATTCACCGCTTTGCGGAAGGCCAATAGGGTGGGGATGGTCCGGACTTCAGGAGGTAACTGGTTCCAGAGAGCCGGGGCAGCCACAGAGAAGGCCCTCCCCCGCGGACCCGCCAGCCGGCATTGTTTAGCTGACAGGACCCGGAGGAGACCAACTCTGTGGGATCTTACCGGTCGCTGGGAGCTATGCGGCAGAAGGCGGTCTCAAAGATAACCTGGCCCTGAGCCATGTAGGGCTTTAAAGGTAATAACCAACACCTTGAATTGTGACCGGAGACCAATAGGGAGCCAGTGCAGCTCGCGGAGAATTGGTGTGATGTGGGTGTACCTAGGTGCACCCATGACAGTTCGTGTGGCTGCGTTCTGGACCAACTGTAGTCTCCGAACACTTTTCAAGGGTAGCCCCATGTAGAGCGTGTTGCAATAATCTAACAGTGAGGTGACAAGGTTTTATAACCTTGTCACCTTATACATCTTATAACTAAGATGTGTGAGTTTCAACTCCCAAAATTTGCAGGCGTCAGTTCTGGGAGTTGAAATCCACACACCGAACAAGTGGAGAAATGCTGCTGTAGCTAAAGAGCCAACCGATCCCCTGAGTGGAATGAGCAGGGCCAGGAAACACACTGGCCCCTAGAACGTTGTAAGAGGCTCGTTGGGTGATTTGGGGTCAGTTGCTTTCTCTTTCTTGGTTGCATGTAGGCTGCTTGAGCTCTCAGAAAAGAAGACAGACGAATGCAAAAATAAATGGCATTCATTTCAGAATCAAGATCAGGATCTATGGAGCAGAGGCTGCCATATTCCTTAGGAACCTTCCCTAGATTGCTCCTGGGCAACTTGTCCTTGGGGGGATCAAGTTTAATAGCTCTTCTAATATTGGAGCTAGTTATGTTCCCGATGTATTTCTGAAAACCCATTTAAAAACTGTGACGCATTCTCTGAAAGCTCATCCTGGCTTGGAAACTGGTGACCTGAAAATCTATTGACTCCTATGCTAGCCTCGAGATCCACTGGAAGTTTTTATCTTGACAGCCTTTCATCTGAAGGGTTCTCCAGCTCTCCTCCAGGAAGGCTTTCTCCCCATTGTAGTTTTTCCTCCATTAAGAACCGATAGATTGCAGCCACATTTTTCTTTCTCTTGTGGTCAGTTTCTATATTAATATTGTCAACTGTCCAACTAGTGAATCCAAAACAAGGAAACACTCTCAGGAGACCTGAATTCTCAAAAGTAAAACTTAACTGGATACACCATATTGGTACTGAAGAAACAAAACCAGCTCTGAGTTTTTTCTGCGCAAATGCTTGCCTAGTTAAACAATATCGTCCCCTTCTCCCCACCCCTGGGTGATCACATTGTCCAATTATGAGACATCCTTTTGTTATGGGAACAGTCCATCCTATTCTCAAGCACCTACAGTGGTGACCTTGATGGTTTCCATGTTCTCCTGATCTCCACATTCCATTTCCCCCTTCTCTCCCCCCAGTTCATTGGTAAGTTGAAAAGCATTTGGGTTTTGAAAGAAACAAAGTGGTTCAATCTTGACAAATGCCCAGTTTAATGCCCAGTTAAGGGTTTTTTATGACCCCTCTTTACTTTTATCTATTGCTGTTTTAATACATACATACATACATACATACATACATACATACATACATAGTGTTTTTCTATCGAAGCACCTGGTCTACCCCAATATGGGAGGGAGCATACTGCTTCCCTTCTGCCTTTCAGCTCCAATACAGGAGCCCTCAAGCAGTCGCATTCACAACAAACTATTTTATACCAAATTTATATTTGCTGATAAAGAAATAAAGGGAGACTAGTATAGATCTATTTCAAGCTATTTAGCTCTCATCAGCTAGCCATACCCTTACTCCAAGTTCGAATCCGAGTAAGGGTATGGCTAACTGATGAGAGCTAAATAGCTTGAAATAGATCTATACTAGTCTCCCTTTATTTCTTTATCAGCAAATATAAATTTGAGATATATACATACATACATACATACACACATTTATTTCATATAAAGGAAACAAGAAATAAAGTTATATAACACAGAGTGAAGATGACCCTCAGACTTTTCTTCTGAATGTGGGTTATATAAATTGAGAACAAAACAAATCACTTTCTGTGTCTGTCAGGAGCTGAATGAAATGGTAGAAATCCAACATACATTTGAATGAAATGAGTCAAGAATCCTTGGACTAATGGATTAAACATTCATTGGACTAATGATTAATAGAGAAAGGAATTAAGAATGAAAAGTCTATGGAGATTCTCAGTCATCCAGATCACAATTATCCCAAAGGTCCTTTTTTCAAGAGACAACTGGACTTTCTTGTTTTTCTTTGAAGATGTTTGGCTTCTTATCCAAGAAGCTTCTTCAGCTCTGACTGGATGGTGGGGAATGGAAGGATTTATATTCCTTGCAGACAGCTGGTCATTTGTATTTTGTTAGAGAGCTGTTGAGGCCACTTGGAAATTTATCTGTGTCCTCACGGTTATTGTTCTTTATTAATTGTTTATTGAGAACAATAAACAAAGCAACGTTGTCATTCCATACACTGCAGGAATATCTGAAATGCTTAGGAGGATCTTCAACCAACACAATGTACATGCACACTTTAAATCCAAGAATACTCTAAGGCAGAAGCTTGTCCATCCCAAGGATAAAATAGCCAGACCCAAACTGAGCAACATGGTATATGCAGTACAGTGCAATGAGACATGTGCAGATCTGTACATTGGGGAAACAAAACAACCACTTCACAAATGCATGGCACAAAATAGGAAAACAGGACAAGTTTCAACAGTCCATCTGCATTTAAAAGACAAAGCCCACTCTTTTGAAGACAGAAAACTCCACATTTTGGACAGAGAGGACTGCTGGTTTGAAAGGGGGTCAAAAAGGTCATCTATGTCATCTCTTCTCTCTCAATAGAGGGGGAGGGATACAACATTATCAATCTCCTCTCTACAACACAGTCCTTTCAACAGTTCCAAGGAGGCTCCACACCCATTTGCACCACTCAAGTAACCTCGAGGACACAGGCAAACCTCCAAATGGCCTCAATGACTCTCTAAAAGAATGCAGACAACCAGCTGTCTGCAAGGAATATAAATCCTTCCATTTCCCCACCATCCAGACAGAGCTGAAGAAGCTTCTTGGATGAGAAGTAAAACATCTTCAAAGGAAAACAAGAGAGTCCAGTTGCCTCTTGAAAAAAGGACCTTTGGGATAAGAATGAAAAGGAATGCTCAACAGTATGCTTTCTCCTTTCTTCCCATGATTTGAACTTTGCCCATCGTTGGTACTTTAGAGAGCAGATTCAGGAGGTTTCCATCTTAGACTCTGGGGGCTTTTGGAAAAGAAGAGTCAGAAGCATCAGCTGGGACAGCTTGGATATTGCAGGCATGTCTGCCATTCTCAGGTGAGGAAGGTGTGGGGGAGGCAATTGTTTCTGCCTTGCTTTAGCTTGTTGCATGAGAAATGTGCCCTCCCCTGTGACCTGGGTGAGAAGGTGTGTCTTTCTTTGCGGGGTGTGGAGAGAGGGCTAGGGTAAATGTTTGGTTTGAGAAGGGACCTTCCAAGTCATAGATCCTGAATGCTTGGGAGAAATTATGGATGCTAATTCTATTAGCAAGACGGAATGCAGAATAAAAAGGCCCAGTTAATCTGCTTCAGCTTGGACCTCTTACTGATTCCCAGAAGGTGAAGATATTTGGAAGATGTCTTTGGGAATGATGTAGGAATGGAAAATTTGATACAAAAGAAGCCAAGATTTGAGTTTCAACATTCCAGCAGTCTACTTAAGAACTTACACAGAACACTTAACAGTAGCCCTACCGGTTGCTCCAAGGCCTGTACATCATGGACAGACACTGTCTATTGCTCTAAATGGTGCAACCTTCTTGGTTGGGGCAGGATAATATATCCACAGGAATAAGTAAACACACGATGGCCTGTTTGTCTAAGGTTATGCTACTACCTCTTTCCTAGTGTTAGAAATAAAATTATACCAGTGCACTGTGTTTGTGATTGCAATATGCATATGAGTAGCATTCCCCCATTCTTGCTTGCTTGCACTTTACTCTCTAAATGGCAGCCACTTTGGGGTGAACAGAGTGAGCTGCTTTTTCCAATTCTTCCATTTTTTCATTTTATTTTATTACTTCTACACAAACTATAATTCGTTGATATAAAACTCTCAGCCATTTGATGCAGCAACAAATTCTTGAACCAGAGCTAGGAGATCTATGTGGTCATCTGAGGCACATAAAAAATTGAAATGCAACAAAAGCACACACACACACACACACACACACACACACACACACACACACACGGGGATATTCAGTGTCTGAAAATAAAGGAATTTCTTTCCCCTCAAGAACAGGTGTGGAAAATACTCTGTGTAAAACCTTGTGTGGGGGAATGACACAATCAGACCTGTATCTGGATCTTTCTGCTCGGAGAGATGCACCAGAGAGCTGCCAGCCCCTGCCTCCTTCTAAGGGCCCCACCTTAGGGATTCAATAGAGAGAAAGAAAGGAACATTTCTGTGGGGAGGAGGCTGTCTCCTCTGTGAAAATTATTTATTTATACCTTGATTGCATGAATAAGCCACCTTTCATAAAAACATTTCAAACTTGCATATAATTTAAAACAAAGGGGAAACATGACAAGCCCAAATACCCAATCTGTTCAGTGGGGAAAGAAACTGTCTTTATTTCCTTCCACTCCAATGTCTTGTGGGAAAACAGCCAGTTTTCCAAAGCCAGTCAGGATGGCTTTGCTCTCTTTGACTTTGACTTTTATTTAATTTGTATACCGCCCTTCTCCCGAAGGACAGCCAACAATAAAATACATACATACAAAATTTAAAAAACAGAACTAAAATCGAATTAAATAATTTGGCCCAGACAGATTAAAACCCCAATCAATTTAAAACAGATTTAAACTTTGAAAATTAAAAGATATTAAAAATAGTAAAACAGTAAAATTGTTTAAAAAGAGGGAGAAAGTTAGGCCAGGCCCGCCTGGTGAAATAAAAAGGTCTTTAGAGCGCAGCGGAAGGTGCGCAGATCCGGGATCCTCCGTATCTCGGGGGGGAGCTCGTTCCAGATAGTAGGTGCCCCCACAGAGAAGGCTCTCCCCCTGGAGGCCGCCAGTCGACATTGTTTGGCTGACGGCACCCGGAGGAGCCCCTCTCTATGAGAGCGTACCGGCCGGTGGGAGGCTATTGGTGATAGTAGGCGGTCCCGCAAGTACCCAGGTCCTGAGCCATGGAGCACTTTAAAGGTGGTAAACAAAACCTTGAAGCGCACCCAGAAGATCACCGGGAGCCAGTGCAGCTCGCGCAGGAGAGGTGTTACATGGGAGCGCCATGTCGCTCCCATTACCACCCGCGTGGCCGCGCTCTGCGCCAGTTGGAGCCTCCGGATGCTCCTCAAGGGGAGCCCCATGTAGAGAGCGTTACAATAGTCCAGGCGGGAGGTGACGAGAGCATGAGTGACCGTGCGTAAGGAGTCCCAATCCAGAAAAGGACGCAACTGGCGAATCAGGCGAACCTGATGAAAAATCCTCCCGGTCACGGCCGTCAAGTGCTCTTCTAAAGACAGCCGTGAATCCAGGAGGACACCCAAGTTGTGCACCCTCTCCGTGGGGGCCAATGATTCGCCCCCAATAGTCAGTGATGGCACCAACTGACTATATTGGGATGTCAGAAACCACAGCCACTCGGTCTTGGATGGGTTGAGCCTGAGCCTATTCCTCCTCATCCAGATCCGCACAGCCTCCAGGCACCGGGACATCACTTCAAGGGCATCGTTAGGGTCATCTGGGGTGGAGATGTACAGATGGGTGTCATTAGCGTACTGGTGGTACTTCACCTCGAAACCATGGATGATCTCGCCCAGCGGCTTCACATAAATGTTGAACAGGAGGGGCGAGAGGACTGACCCTTGTGGCACCCCACATATGAGGGGCCTCGGAGTCGACCTCTGCCCCCTGTCAACACAGACTGCGACCGGTCAGAGAGAAAGGAGGAGAACCACTGCAACACAGTGCCTCCTACCCCTAACTCTTCCAACCGGTGCAGCATGATACCATGGTCGATGGTATCAAAAGCCGCTGAGAGATCTAATAGGACCAGGACAGAGGAGCATCCCCTGTCCCGAGCCCTCCAGAGATCATCTACCAATGCGACCAATGCCGTTTCCGTGCTGTACCTGGGCCTGAAGCTCGACTGGAATGGATCCAGATACGTCGTTTCATCCAGGTGCTGGGGGAACTCTTGCGCAACCACACTCTCAACAACCTTCACCACAAAGCGAAGGTTGGAGACCGGACGATAGTTTACCAACATTGCCGGGTCCAGGGAAGGCTTCTTGAGGAGAGGCCTCACCACCGCCTCTTTCAAGGCGGCGGGAAAGTCACCCTCACCCAACGAAGCATTTATAATCCCCTGGAGTCAGCTTCGCGTCACCTCCCGGGAAGCCATCACTAACCAGGAGGGGCACGGGTCCAATAAACAAGTGGTCGCGTTCAGTCTGCCCAGAATCCTGTCCACGTCCTCAGGGGTCACAGGATCAAACTCATCCCAGATAACATTCTCAAGATCTGCCCCAGTCTCTCCCCCTGAGACTACCCAGTCAGAGTCCAGATCGTCCCGAATCTGAGTGATTTTGTCATACTGATACTGAGCAAAATCCTCGGCTCTACCCTCCAAGGGGTCCTCCCGCGCTTCCTGGTGGAGCAGGGAGTGGGTCACCCTAAAGAGGGCGGCCGGGCGGTTATCTGATGACGCAATAAGAGCAGCAAAATAACTACATTTTACTGCTTTTATCGCCACTAGGTAATTCCTAATATGGGATCTTACTAGTGTCCGGTCAGATTCAGAAAGACTGGCCCTCCAATTACTCTCTAGGCGTCTTTTCTGGTGCTTCAACTCCCTCAGCTCCTCAGAGAACCAAGGAGCCAACTGAGATCGGCGCCGGGTCAGAGACCGCAAAGGCACAACCCGATCCAGAGCTCCAGTGGCCACCCTATCCCAGGCGGCCACTAGGTCTCCAGTCGAGGCGTGTGCCAGAGCCTCAGGAAATTGCCCAAGCTCCATCTGGAACCTATCAGGTTCCATCAGGCGCCTGGGGCGGAACCATCTTACCGGCTCCGCCTCCCTGCAGCGGGGTGCAGCGGTTCAAAGGTTGAGACGAAGGAGAGAATGATCTGACCATGACAAGGGCTCAGTGACTATATCCCCTATCTCAAGATCACTCAACCACTGTCCAGAGACAAAAACCAGATCCAGTGTGTTTGCCCCCGTGTGGGTAGGGCCATGAATTAACTGGGTCAGGTCCATAGCTGTCATGGAAGCCATGAACTCCCGAGCCACCTCAGACGTCTCACCCATGGACGGCAAGTTGAAATCCCCCATGACCATAAGCCTGGGGGTGTCAACCGCCACTGCAGCGATAACGTTGAGTAGCTCGGGCAGGGCTGTTGCCACATGGCAGGGAGCCAGGTACGTGATCAGCAAACCCATCTGAGCCCCATGACCCCATTTCACAAGGAGGGATTCACAGCCGGCCGTCTGAGGAACAGT
This sequence comes from Pantherophis guttatus, assembly GCF_059756535.1. NCBI lineage: Eukaryota > Metazoa > Chordata > Lepidosauria > Squamata > Colubridae > Pantherophis > Pantherophis guttatus. Next base: position 897,091 of record NC_142074.1, read on the forward strand.
GGCCTCCCTCGGTCTCAGACCTTGTTTAATAATAATCGCTGCCCCCCTGCCCCTCCCCTGTGACCTTGGCTGATGGAATGCTTGGAAACCTGGTGGGCACATTTCAACGAGGGGAACCCCCCCTCCTGGCCCAACCAGGTCTCCGTAATACCTGCCAGGTCCGCACCCCCCTCCTGAACAAGATCACAAATGAGGGGGGCTTTATTTACTACGGACCTGGCATTGCACAGCATCAGCCAAAGGCCTGGGTCCTGAGGGTCTAAGCAACCTGGGGGGTGAGTGGAGCCTTGGGGGCCGGAGCATGCCACTGCTTGAAGACAGCAAGTGCGCACTCCCCTAACACGATGTGGCCCCCTGCTCCTGCCATATCTACCCCTCCCACCTATAGTATTGATGTTCAGAACACTATCCGGACGAGCTCTAACCCCCCCCCTCGACCCCAGGTCCCCCATCCCCCACGCCGCACTTCACGGCCAGACCCGACCCTCCCCCTTGTGGGATATCCCCCATACCCACAACTCGAGTTCCAATCTGACCCTCCCCCTCCCTGGGACCCCTTAAAAATTTGACTAAAAATTCCCATAGAAAACCCCTCAATCCCCTAGTTTTCACATGCCACCACTCTGGGTCCCAAAACCCGTCCTTGAGGTGGGCCCTCGATAGTGAGGAGGGCCACATCTGCGAGAGGGGGGAATCTCGCAGTGCAAGAAGATCCACTGTCGTGTACATCTCCAAGTGCAGTGATGGAGACACCGAGCTCAAACAGGAGACTTTACAAAAGATGTAACACAGCCATTTGATCATTGATGTACTATTGGTATCTCTACTGTCCTCTCATCATCCCCATTTGAACAGAATCGCATGCAAAGCACAGAAGGAACCTTTCCGTTTTTCTAAACGACCTGAACAGATGCATACCCACCCGTGCATTTTAAAGTGGATCTTCTACTGAGCAATTCTTGTTTTTCATGAAGCTGGACATAGAGGCAGGCTTAAGGGGGAAGAATGGAGGCTTGTGCTTAGAATGGGAAAGCAGGGATTAGCTGGATAAGAATGATAGCCTAGCAAGCAAGGATCAAATGTAAAACTCAAGGTGCCTCCTGGGAAAAAAGAAAGGAGTGGGGGGTTGTCTCTATGTGTCTCCTTTTCTGGAACAATTTTCCACCAAAACTGCTCATCTTCATTTTCAAGAGAAAGCATATCTCCTTGGCATTGATCTTTTTTTTTTTCTCATTTGTTGCCAAGCAGAGTGCCGAAGAATGCCTCTGAATTGCACAGGAAGATATTTTTAAGAAATGAAAAGAGCATTTGTCCCGGGAAAAAAAGTTAACCCAGGACTAGAGTAAAAGGTGTACCTTGGAGATGTTGATATCTTCTGATCAGTAGATTTTTTTTTTTGACTGGTGGGAGCCCACCATGCCCACAATTTTGTAAGAAGAATAGAAATACATTTTTAAAATGATAGCAATAAGGGCCCCTAAAAGAATATTTAGTTAGGAGATCAAGACCAGTGATTAATATGCTACAGAAACAGCAAACATTCCAAGTCAATTTAAGTAAAGTCAAGCAACCACAAATAAGTGAAAGATTAAGACAATAAGAAGGTAGCCATTACTAATAAGCCAAATTTGCTGTTTCTTTAGCAGTGCCGGTTGAATAGTTTATTTCTTCTCATGTTCCAAATCTTGATATTTCTCATTGGCCCCAGAACATGAATACACGTAGTCCTTGCTTATCAAAGCTAAGAGATCAGGAACTTCATTGCTAAATGAGACTGTCATAAGCTGCAGAGAAGACTAAGATGTCTCCTCTGGGACAATTATTTATTGATACCTCTTAGGACAGCGGTTGTGGCAGTCTCAAATGCATCCTTAGGCGAATCCTATGAGGTTGCAACATCCCACAGTCGTGTATTCATCCTGGTAATCACCTACCAAGTGTTGACTCTACTTGTCAGAAGCCATGGGTGAAGATCACAAACGGCAATCAGGTGACCATGGGATACTGCAATGCCATAATTGCAATTGAGAAAACTCGAGCCTCGGAGTTTTATTTCGTTCGGGGTGTTACTTGGAACCCTGACACCAGGTGCTAAGCAGCCAAATCATGGTCCTGTGACTGTGAGGTTTCTACAAAGCCCACAACTATGAAGAGCCACCATAACTCTTCCTTGTCCAGCTCTGCCATAACTCTGATCAGAAACTCAGTGCACATCAGGACAATTGCTCCCTTCATGATCAAGATCTATGACTTCATTAGAAACAATTCTGTTGTTTTCAGACTTCCCAGACGGTGATGCACTATTAACAATAGCTAGGAAATCTTGGTATCTTCCATGTCTTCATGATTCATTTTTTTGTAGCTTGCCCAACATAAAGAGCTCTGAACGATGGGGAAGTTGTAAGAGCATAGAACCAAAAAGCTGGAAGGCAGCTGGGAGGTCTTCTAGGCCAGGGATTGGATCTCCAACCCCAGCCCATGATCCACTGTCGGGCCACATTTGGAACCAGACCTTGGAAGTGGTGGGCAAGTGCGTAAAGCTGCATTTGTGAAAAATGTGTGTATGTGTGTGTGTGCACAACCATCTCCCTGCAACTGCTGCCACTGGCTCCACTGGTCCACCGAGCTGGAAAGGCTGGAAACCTCTGTTCTAGGTCAACCCTCTGCTCAAGGCAGGAGCCTTATACTTTCCCAGTCAAATGGTTGTCCAGTCTATTTTGGAAAACCTCCAATTACGGAGCACCCACAGCTCTGGGAGGTAAGCTATTCCATGAATTAACTGTTCTCACTGTCAGAAAATTTCTCCTTACTTCTAGGTTGAATGTCTCTTTAAGAAGCTTCCACTTCTTCTCCTGCCCTCTGGTGCCTCAGAGAATAAGTCAGTCCTCTCTTATATACTGCTTCACAGAGCTTTCCAGCCCTCTCTAAATGGTTTATAGAGTCAGCCTCTTGCCCCCAACAATCTGGGTCCTCATTTTACCCACCTCAGAAGGATGGAAGGCTGGGTCAACCTTGAGCCTGGTGAGACTTGAGCTGCCAAACTGCAGGCAGCTGGCAGTCAGCAAAAGTAGCCTGCAGTACTGCACTCTAACCACTGCGCCACCACCAGAAGCCCAGTCTAGCACAATATTGTTGAGAGAGAAAATAAGGTATTCCAGAAGAAATCATCATGGTTACATGAAGAACCCCCTGATAATCTGAGAGATAAAAAGGGTAAGTATAAAAAATGGAAAGAGAGAGAGACACATAACTAAAACAGAATACCAATAAATAGCCTAGATCTGCAAACACTGAGCAATGAACTAAGACTTGCAAGAAATGTCCAAAATAATTAAAAAGTTTCTTTCAATATGTAAAGAAGAAGAAGAAAGTCAAGTAGATAATCAGTATACTAGTGGGAGAAGATGGCAAGAAGGTGACGGGCGATAGGGACAAAGAGGAGCTGCTTAATTCATTCTCTGCATGTGTCTATGCAATGTCTCAATAACACTACCGTAAAAGATAGGAATACACATCAAAACGCAATGGTAAGGCAACACCTATCCACTCTAGATGAGTTCAAATCACCTGGACCAGATAGATTATATCCCAGAGTTCTGAAGGAGCTGGCAGAAGTGCTCTTGGAACCATTAACCCATATCTTTCAAAGATCCCGGAGAACTGGGGAAGTACCAGATGACTGGAAAAGAACTGATGTAGTTCCCAGCTTCAAAAAAAAGGAGGAAAATGGATCCAGAAAACTACAGATCAATCAGCCTGTCATCAATTCCTGGGAAGATGGTGGAAAAGATACTCAAGCAACATTACTTTTGTTTCAGTGGAAACCAGCTTACTACAAAAAATAAACCAAAATCCTTACTTTCCAATCAAAAGTGTTTTGGAAGTCTTCAGTGAATATCAGCTGACTTTTAGCTCATGGCTAAGGAATAAAAAAAATAGCTTGCTACAAAATCTGGTGGCTCTGCAGTTCTTGGGCCTGGACTTTGAGTGAATTATTAATCAATTGTGAGGGATCTGACAACGTGTCCAATGCTCCAGTTACCCTGGGGTGAAATTGCCCTGGTAGAATTTGGCCCAAGGGCTGATTGTGCCGACAGCCTAAAATTGGCCTCGTGCAGCCAGATGGTTCTCCTCACCTCATTCACTTTTAACAGATAAGAGAATATAAGGCTGCCAATTAAGCAAGGAGGCCTGTGGAGCAGGGACAATTTCCTTTCCTTTTTGTGAATGTCAAAATTTATCTCCCAAAGCATTGACTGAACTAAGGATACAGGGCCACATTTTATGTAAAATGAGATTTTGACCTTCTTCCCATTTCATGCAGGTTCCAGGAAACATTTTCATGATCATCTGATAAAGTTTGTACACCAGAACTGATGACATTTGGAGGAAGTCCAGAAACAACAGACCTTTACATCTTTTCTCATGTCAGCAAAGAGGAGAGGAACCCAGGGATAATCATTTCTGTTTTTTCAAAAAAATAAAAATAAATAAAATGGTAGGTTTTTTTTAAAGGAAGAATATGATTAATTTACCCTTTTCCATAATACTAGAAGCAGACTATTTGAGGTATAATTAATTAAGGTGTAATCAAGCTAAACATCTAACGTCATAAAATTGAGAAAAGTCATAAGAAGGAAGCTATTAATTAATGTTTCTAGGGTATTTGCTGAATAGTGCAATAACATGACTCTTAGACAGGGCAATTAACGAAACAGAATGAAATAGTCCTGTAGAATAAATACATGGGTTTGTAACGATTTTTAAAAAATTAATAGCAAAGAACACGTAAAACAAAGAACAAACATGACAGAACACAAGCTAGAGACACTATCAAGGCCCGCCTGGTGGGGATCAGAGCAGGACACCCCAACACTTCTGCACTCTTCTTACATCCACAGAAGGCCAACCGGTGGCCCTTCTTAGGGTCACTCAGACTCCCCAGAGGCTCATTTGCAAGGCCGGGCAGAGGAATTTTCCATGCATCTGGAGGATAAAATTGACCAGATTGGTTTCCACTTGGATGCCAAGCATGGCAAAAATCCTGTCGAGATGCCCAGTCAGCGGACTTAAACAGTTATATGGGAACAGTTTGATTCTGTTGAACCCGAGGGAATGGACATGTCCGTCCAGCATGAAAACACCCGCCATCTGTGCATTAGTTTCACGCCCATCCTAGCTGGTTAAAGCCGTGCAGGAAGTATCATGTGGATGGATCCAAGCAATGGTGAATTCATCGTTGTTGGAGAGGTTGTTCCCGGCTCCTTTTAAAGAAGCCTCCTGAAGAAGACATTGCTGGACTCTACTATTCTGTACATATTTTGCCCAGTCTCCTACCTTCCCTTTTTGAGAAGGTGGCAGTGTTGCAATTTCAGAGGATCCTGGAGGAAACGGATTATCTGGACCCTTTTCGGTCAGGGTTCAGAGCCAGATAGGCATTGGTGCACTCAGGGATGAGCTTTGGCAGGCATCAGGGGGCCTGTAAAGCCCTACATGGTCTGGGGCCAGGTTCCCTATAGAACCATCTCTGCCCCATTACATCAGCCTGGCCTACCTGACCAGGCAGGGAAGGCGTGTTCCACAACCTGTCAGCTAAAGAATTCTGACTGGCGGGGTCCAGAAAGAAAGCCTTCTCTGCCGCTCCCCTTGCCCATGGACCCTCTTCCCGCAGAGGAGAGGCTGGCCCCCGTCTCCTGGCCCGGCAGAAGGGTGTGGAAATATGGCTCTGCGGCCTTGTGTGGGGAGCGCAGAGGAGAGCGCAGTTGTGGGGATGGCTAATGCCTGGAAAAACCTCCCTTGCCTTTTAATTAACTTTAATAGTTATTTTTCATTTCTTGCTTTTTTTTAATTTTAAATTTTATATACTGTTTTCATGGTTTAATATTTTATTTTATTTATACCGCCCAGAGTTCCTCTGTGATGGAGATAGGTGCTTTAAAACCGTGTAATAAATAAAACAATAGTGTCTGGAAACCTCGAAGACAGCACTGGCTGTAAAAAATTAGGCGAGGTTGAAGGTAGTGAGAGAAGTTTTATATATTGATACTGTATAACCTCTCTAAATATATCAGGTAAATTTTTTTTTAAAGGAACTCCGCTGTTGGTGAATGGGAGCGCAAAGAAGAAACTTTATTATTTTAAAAGAAACGAAATGCTTCATTATAATAGCACTTTATCTCATTTGAAGCAAGGCCAAGCAGACAAAACCAAGAACTCCCAGAAACGGCCTGCTCATAAATCAAGTCCTTCAAAAGGCTCTCGAGTGGGAGGCCTGGAACATCTCGGCATCTTTAGATCGGCTGCGGCTGCGGTGGCCGCTCAGGGCTGATGCTCAGGCCCTCCGGGGCTTTTCCTGAGGAGCCTGAAGGTGGGTGGGCTGATAGAAAGAAATGCCCAGAGAACGGTGGGTGGTATCTTCTTCTCTGTCCTCGTTACCTCAGAACGGCAAAGTCATGGGGGAGGGGGGCTTGGAGTTTTCAGAGCTTTTGTTAAATGACATTCGTGGGATTGTGCAATGGGATGCCACGGGGTCTGCAAAGTATCTTTTGACTTCCCTTTAGGAATGGAAGAATCTACTGTTTGCAGATTGTACATCTATAGTGCAGTTTGCAAATCAAATGGTATGGCTCTTTTTTTAAAAAAATCAATTAGGACATAAATAATGCGAAAAATGCAGGCTTCTTGAAATTCATATTGAAATTTCAGTAGATCTGTAACTATGTGAAAAATGATAAATAATTTCTGAACAACTAATAGCTAAAGATGTATTTTTGAAGATATGGGAACACAAACAAAACACTTGTTTCCATTAGTGGACAGATTGTGCCCATCTGAATTTGAGTCATCTGATCCACATCTCAAGTCCTTCTTCACTGTCAACTCTCTAAATATAGTATTTAGAGATACTATATAGCTTCTTGATAGCTTCTCAGAAGTCAATGAAGAAGCCAGTAGGGAAGATTGCAAATTGGTTGGGTAAATCTCCCTCCCCCAGGCAACCCCCCCAGCCCCTCTGTGCTCACACCATTTGGGCCATTCACCACCCCACATATCTTTCTGAACATGTCCTGACCCAAACAGCACTTCTTGTGCACCCCGAGGTACTCTTCCTGACCTGTGCCGTACCCTATGACCTGTGAGACTTACCTGCCTGCTGGCCTTGGACTTGCAACTTCCTGCCAGCTTCCCCACTGCTCGTGGGAAACTTGCAGGGAGAAAGTCAAAGTTGAAACTCGTCAGGGAACATCACAAGTTGTTTAGTTTGTCCCTCCCACATTTCCTGTCCTAGGCCTTCTGTGCTTATGTTACTCTAATCAGTTGCACACCCCTCCTTGACTTGCATTGCATTGCACCCCTGTACATCCTCCCTGAGCTGCACCCTCATGCACCCAACCTGTCCTGTGCTGCACCGCTAAATACCTCTGAAAGAATTGAGGAGTCTTTCCCTCAAAAGAATGTTTCTTGCAGACATTTTTCATTACCTAAACTAGGTAACATCAACAGACTAGCACTGATGTTACCTAAGAGCACCAAACGAGAACACCAAGGACCTCTCATTTCAACCCCGGGCTACAAATATCCTCCTTTATCTAAAAGTATTACCTAATAGGTTGTGTATTGTATAGTAGTTTGTGCTTATATTTTTCCCAAGGTACAGTAAGAAAGAGCAACAAAGATAATGCGGGGTATGATGAGGATTGAGAGAAATAGATATGTGTCACCTATCAAAGAGAAGGATTAGGGGAGACATGATAACTTTCTTCCAGTACTTGTGGGGCTCTCACAGAGAAGAGGGAATTGACTTATTCTTCAAAGCACTTGAGGGCAGGATAAGAAGTAATGAGAGGAAGTTTATTAAAGAGAGATCCGATTTAGAAGTAAGGAGAAATTAGCAGTGAGAACAATTAAGCAATGGAATATCTTACCTCCTGGAGTTGTGGGTGCTCCTTCACTAGAAGTTTATTAAGGTAAATTGTCAACTAAGCTTTTGCATCCCTGAAGGGATGTAACAGAATAACAGAAAACAGAGAAACAGAATTGAAAAGGACCTTGGAGTTCTTCCAGTTCAACCCCTGCACAGGAGACCCTGTACCATTCTGAACAAACAGCTGTCCAATCTTTTCTTAAAAATATCCAGTGATGGAGCATCCACAACTTCTGAAGGCAACTTCTGTTCCACTTGTTATTTGTTCTCACTGTTAGAAATTTCTCCTCAATTCTAGGTTGCTTCTCTCCTTGATTAGTTTCCATCCATTACTTCTTGTCGTGCCTTATGGTGCTTTGGAAAATAGGTTGATCCCCTCTTCGTTGTGGTAGCCCCTCAAATATTGGACAGTGCATTCATGTCACCTCTAGTTCTTCTCTTTACTAGATTAGACATAACCAGTTCCTGCAACTGTTCTTCATATATTTTAGCCTCCAGCCCCCTAACCATCTTTGTTGTTCTTTTTTGCATCTTTTTTATATTGTGGTGACCAAAACTGGATGCAGTATTCTAAGTGTGGTCTTGCTAAAGCTTTATAAAGTGGTACTAACACTTCATGTGATCTTGATTCTATCCCTCTGTTAGGGATAGCCTAGGATAGCTAGCCTAGGATAGCATTGGCCTTTTTGGCAGCTGCTGCACACGGCTGAGTCCTACTTAAGGGGTTGTCCACTGGGACTCCAAGATCCCTCTTACAGCTACTGTTATTAAGCCAAGCTTCACCTAATCTGTACCTGTACATTTGGTTTTTCTTGCCTAAGTGTAAAATCTTGCTTTCCTCTACATTGAATTTCATGGTGTTAGAATTTCATTTTGTTGTTGGTAAATTAAACTGCAGGCTAATAGAAACTTCTTATAGGGGACAGGAGGTTAATCCATCTGAATTTAGTAGGATTTTGTTCTCAGTTGACCTGAACAGGGCTATGGAGTAAATTTGAAAAAAAGTTCCTATCCTATGATAGGCATTTTTTAGACTAACTTGTGGAATAAACAAGTGTGGCATTAATATATCAATGTTACCTCTAACCCATGTTAATTGAGATATTTTAAAAAATTGCTCTATATTTAAATTTATTTAAATTATTTAAATATTTAAATTCATAAAATAAAATATTTATTAATTGGTTCAAAAGTCATGTTAAAACATTTTAAACCTTCTTCAGCCAACCAAGCAGCAGAAGTTAATTAAACAAAGAGTGGTAACTCCTGAATTGATATAAATTTAATGAAACCGGAATAGAATGTGGAATACTTGCCATGGCAGCAAGAATCACATAAGTAAGGACAAAACAAAACAAAACAAAACAAAACAAAACGCCCATCTGTTTGGCACCCAAAGCCTTGTTCTCTGTCCTGGAAGAGAGCTGCAGGTCAGTTCTTGCATCAAGCATGAGCTGCCTGGGGACAGATGCTTTTCTGAGCTGCCACCAATTCTCAAATGCTCTAAGGGGGAAGAAGTCCTGCAGACCATCTCCTTTCCACAGAATGCAGAGCTTCTTGTCTGGTTGCTTCACATCTCTCTGCTGGAATATAAAAGATCAATTAAATAAGGAATAAGCATCTAATCAAATAATTTTCATAAGTAATCATAACTTGCATAAATTAATTTCATAATTAACCATAATTTTCTTCATGGCTTCCATGCAGGACACTGCTTTAAGGTGAAAGAAGAATATCTGGCCTAGAACTGAACCAGAATGAAATTAGTCACATTTAATTGACATTTTTTGCAGTAACCCCCCCCCTATTATCAACATATCAATTATGAAAATTGTTGCTTATAAATTGTACTCAATTGCCTTCCTTTACCTTTGTCCCTATGACATTATAAGGAGATAATTCATAATCCAGAAATTATGTTTATTACCTTATTTCTACATCATTACTCCTGTGGAATCATACCTATGAGCAATCCTGTAGGAAGTGGTGTCTCCAATTGAGACAAGGAAAGTCTTGCTATTTGTACCTAGGTTACCCGTTGTCTGCATATATTTATAGCTCAGGAGAGATGGAAATGCAGGTGTGAATTTATCCCACAAAGCCAGAGATTTGTGCTTTTTTAAAAAAATACATCAGACCTGCTGCCGTGGTTCATCCTGGAAAGTCAACGGTGCTGGAGGACTGCAAGGTGGAGGTCTTCATTGGAGACCCGGGGTCTGCGTGTTCCATCTGCCCTCCTAAACCAGATCTATTCAGCAAAGGACTTGATTCCTTATCCAATACTGAAATGAAGCCGAACTCTCCTTCCAGCAGTTTTCTCAGTCTTAGGTAGCCAAGTGTCATTGGTTAGCCCGGCCTATGGCAGATCATGGGAAATTATCTGCTTTAAGGAATCGCTGTTCTTTGACCTGTTCTGCCCAATGAATCTCCCCGGGCCATTGCTTTCCTAGGAAGGGTTATTTGCTGGAAGAGGCACCCTAAGTAGGAAAATACAGGACACAGTTCATTGAGAAAAGTTCCCGTGACATTTCCTCTTACAGGCTACTTACTCCTGACAACCCCTTTTGCCGTCTTTTGCCCCACCCCAACCCCAAACTTAGTCAGCAACTTTTTCTTTCACATATTATTAGAAAACATTCTCCATTGTTTTATTTATTGCTCCTTCTTACATTAAAAAGACCCTCATAAGAAAATGCTGCTGAGATGACTTGCTGCAAGTATTGGAAGCGGAACCCTAACATAATTATTTGATTTTTGCTAACATTATGACTGAAGTCAGTTTTATGCAAAGCATATGCTAGAAACCCTATGCCGTGCCAGAAATGATCGGCATATATGCATTATTTCTGAACTCCATACATAAATGTTGCAATAACCTTTTCCCCATCTGCCTTTCTTCCTGTGATCTTTCTGTATATAAGATCACGGACTTAAAACATCTAGGAACTGGAGAGTTCCTTAGGCAATCAGGTCCTTAGCTGCTTAATACAGCAATGCAAATAATCTAGGACAGTAGCTTTGTTTTCCAGCTGCTTAGCACAGCCAATGAAGAGGAAGCCTCTCGGGGTCACTGATGCTACCTTCAAGCTGCCCTTTCTTGTCTGGTCCTTTTTGCCCCCTAATACTCCATTTTCCTCTCATTGCCACCCATTACTCTGAGTCCTGCGCTCTGGAATGAGAGATGTCTTAACCTTCTCCTCTATAAAACATCTTTTCCTTTATGACAAATCTTGTCAAGAATTTGAAGAGGCCCGCTCCCAGCCTTCTTTCCCCAAAGTTAACCATGCCTAATTCCTGATAAACAGCTTTATTCTTCCCTGAACCTGCTCCAGTTTCTCTGCATCCTTCTTAGTGTGTACCCAGAACTGCGAACAGCATTGAGTTGTGTTGTCATCCAACACAGCCCTTCAGAATAAAGAGGAGTGGAATTATTACTTGCCACGAAAGACGTTTGCCTGGGTGGCAGATGGGACAATAATTGCATCACGCTGCTTTCTCACATTCAGCTTACAAGCAACTAATATTCCAAGGGGATTTTTTTCCACAAAAAGAAAGTATCCACCACTAAGTCCTGCATATTTATCTATCTGCCTCCTAAGTGGAATATTTTTCATTTATCTCTACTAAATTTCATTTTCCCCCATTTTCCTCCTCTCTCCAATTTGATGAACACTCTGGAAAGAGCGCTTGTCATCAGACCTCTTGGGTAGATGAGAAATGATTTAACTCATAGCACACAGGGTTTCCTTCTGATATTTCCCCCTTTATTGGCTAAATAAGATAAAAAGTGTTTCTTCCAGAAATTCATGGTTTTTTAAAATCAAATGGCTTTTAAAGCTAAAACATATCACAGTCGTCTCTGCTGGGTTCTCTCCCACTTTCCCTTCTCTTTCTGACATAACCAGTAAAACAGTAAAATGAAGTTGGAAGTGTGATTTATTCACCATTATCATCTTCATTTGGATTTATTAGAGTTGCCCCACTCCAAAAGACTCTAGGGTCTTTCAACATAAAAAAATATTTTTTTTTATTAAAAAGTTTTATCAAATATTACAACAATTTTTCCCCGTCCCTCCTCCCCACCTTCCCTCCTCCACCCACCACCCATGCCCCATCCCCCCTCTCCCTCCAACCCCCCTCCCCCCACCCCGGACTTCCCAGAGCAAAAGCAGGGTGTAACATTTAACAAACTTAAACTAAAATATGCTAACTTTCTGTAGGCTCTTAATTCCCTCTTGCTCTTTAACTCCCCTTTCAACTAACAAAACATAATTCAAAAAGACAAAGTTGATTTCATTCATAAGTTATTTGAAGTTTTTTAGTCCGATATTTGTTTTGAATATAGTCAATCTATCTTCTCTATTCCGATGTATATCTTTCATTTGAATGGTCCTTCAAATACGCTGAAATTTTGGCCATCTCTGCTAAATTCACTACTTTTAGTGTCCATTCTTCAATAGTAGGCAAGTCTTCCTTCTTCCAATACTGCGCCACCAAAAGTCTGGCTGCTGTTATTAAATTTAAAATCAACTTAGTCTCTATAACAGTACAATCTGTAATTATACCTAACAAGAAGAACTGCGGAGTAAATTTTATCTTCTTTTTGAGAATATTTTGAATAATCCACCATATTTTTATCCAAAATGCCTTAATTTTTTTACACATCCACCATATATGATAATACGTGGCATCATCACATTCACATCTCCAACACTTGGGTTGCACACTTGGATACATACAGGCTAGCTTTTTAGGATCTAGATGCCATCTATAAAACATTTTATTAAAATTCTCTCTTAAATTTTGGGCTGGCGTAAACTTCACATTTCTAACCCATATTAGTCACATTTCTATGCCTCAGACACAGTCTAACTGCAAGAAAATTTGAACAACTTTATCCATCAGGCAGCATAAATACTCCCCATCACATCCCTGTAGAGCAGTGTTTCTCAACCTTGGAAGCTTGAAGATGGGTGGACCCATCTTCCCATCCCCCTCCCCCGGCTGCCCCACGAACTAGCCTTGCCCACCCCTGCTGCCCATCCCCTTTGCCAGTTGCTCTCGGGGCTCCCTCCAAAGAACACCTGGCAACGAGGCTGCCTGGAACCATTGAGCGGGAACCCTCCGTCCCTTGCCTGGCCTGAATCGCGCCTGGCCCAGTGCTACCACGGGTCCCAAGGTCAGAAAGACCAGCCGCTAACCAGCGCTATGCGAATCCGGTCGGTGAGCGGGAGATGGAGGCAACTGGAGCCTCGGGGTCGCCTTTGACCAGCTCTGCCTTTGATTCCCAGGTGGGCGCTCTGGCAGTTCACGGAGCCTACATGAAAATTTCAGCCTCTGGCAGAAAAGGGGCTCCGGGGAGGCTTCGGGGGGCGGAAACGGCCAGAAGGGAGGATGGCCGGCCCTCCTTTGTTTCGCCTGGAAGAGCAGGGGATTTAATCATTCCCCTGCCCTTGGCAGGCGGGGGAGGAGAACTGCGCAGCAGGGATCCAGTGAGATGTGCATGGCTCCTGGCTTTGCCGCTTTCTTCCTTCGGGCGGGAAGCCCCAAACCAGCCTCAAACCTCCGCTGCACCCCCTCCCTCCCTCCCCTTCCTTTTGTGCTATGCGTCTCCCAGTCAAGCCCCCAGAGAACATCTGTATAGGGAGGACAGAGGGGCCCCCCAAGTTTCTGCTGTGGTGTGGAAAGCTGCGAAGGCCTGGCCTGAAAAGGTAAGGGCGATGGCGGGGGATGCAGAAGAGGCTGGGCCAGAGACAGAGATAAACAGAGAGAGGGAGAGAGAGACAGAGAAATACAGAGAGACGGGGGGAGAGAGACACATACAGAGATACAGAGAGAGAGGGTGGGGGAGAGAGAGACAGAGGGGGGGAGAGAGATATATAGAGATACAGAGAGAGGGGGAGAGAGACACATACAGAGATACAGAGAGAGAGGGTGGGGGAGAGAGAGACAGAGGGGGGGAGAGAGATATATAGAGATACAGAGAGAGGGGGAGAGAGACACATAGAGAGATACAGGGGGGAGAGAGAGACAGAGATACAGAGAGGGGGAGAGAGAGAGACACATAGAGAGATACAAATGGGGGAGAGAGAGAGAGACAAAGAGAGATACAAAGAGAGAGGGGGAGACAGAGAGGGAGGATTTTGTGGTTCCCATTGTTTTTTAGCAGCTGGTTCTCTGCCCTAATCACCAGATGGGTAGGCGTGGCTCGGGGGCTGTCATGTGACTGATGAAAGTGAGTGACGTCGAGTTGGCCACGCCCACCAAATGTTCGTGGAGAGTTTGGAACTTCAGCCTCGCTCTTTTAGCCCAGCGGAAGCACCAGACTGGGCCACAGCAACGCGTGGCCGGGTACAGCTAGTACTCAATAAAAATTATTTAAAAAAAAAAAGAAGTTGCCACAGTTTGTTGTGATCTATACAATCAAAGGCTTTAGCCTAGTCAATGAAGTAGATGTTTTTCTGAAACTTCCTTGCTTTCTCCATAAACTAGCGAAGGTTGGCAATTTGATCTCTAGTTCCTCTCCCTCTTTGAAACCCAGCTTTTTCTTCTGGTAGTTCTTGGTTCACATATAGCTGAAGCCTAGCTGGTAGGATTTTGAGTGTGACCTTGCTAGCATGTGAAATGAGAACAATTGTTCGGTAGTTGGAACATTCTTTGGCATTGCCCTTCTTTGGGATTGGATCATAAACTGATCTTTTCCAATCCTGTGGCCATTGTTAAGTTTTCCAAACTTGCTGGCATGCTGAATCCAGCAATTTAACAGCACCATATTTTAGGATTTTAAATAACTCAACTGGAATACTGTCACCTCTGCTAGCTTTGTTGGTGGTGATGCTTCTTAAGGCCCACTTGGCTTTGCACTCCAGGATGTTTGGCTCAAGGTCAGCGATTACACCATCGTGATTATCAGGAACATTCAGATCTTTCTTGTATAGTTCTTCTATGTATTCATGTCACCTCTTCTTAAATCTCTTCTGCTTCTGTTAGATTAGAACTCCCAGAACTCCTGACAGTGTAAACAACTAACCAGTGGAACGGCTTGACTTCAAAGGTGTAGGTGTCCCATCAGTGGAGGCTTTTGAGAGGAGATTGGAGAGCCATTTGTCCAAAATAATATAGGTCCCTTCAACTCTGCTACTCTATTATCCTAGAAGACTAACATTTAAGGAAATTGATCTTCTAGAATAGACTAAAACATATGAAGAATGGGTGCAGGGTTTGGGTTTGGCTAGTCTAGAGAAAAGAAGGACTAGTGGGGAAATAATAGCAGCATTCCAGTATTTGAGAGGCTGCCACAAAGAGGAGGGGATCAATTTATTTTTCAAAGCACCTGAAGGCCAGACAAGAAGCAACGGATCGAAACTCATCAAGGAGAGAATCAACCTGGAATTAAGGAGAAACCTCCTAACAGTGAGGACAATTAAATAGTGGAACAACTTGCCTCCAGATGTTGTGGGTGCTTCATCATTGGGACTTTTTAAGAAGAGACTGAAAGTCACTTGTCTGAAATGGTAGAGGGTCTTCTGCTTGAGCAGGGGGCTGGACTAGACGACCTCCAAGGTCCCTTCCAGCTCTATTCTGATTCTGAATAGAAATTTCAGTTTAATTTTAAAAAATCTTCTAAATTTTGGGAATTATGAAAATAAACTTCTAGAATTTTTAAAATTTTGGAAAGAAATCCTTTAACAAGGTGGCCCAGTGTTCCAACTGAGAGGCAGAGAGGTGACCCAGCGACCCAACCTGGCAGCTGAGTGGAGGCGGTGAGGTGCAAAGAGTGGATCCTGAGCAGCAGCTGTGCAGAGGTAAATGTTCTGACTAGGCCTCCTGAGTCAGTAAAACACACGAGTAGTCCCAAAAACCTGTTTTATTTTAACAGCTGTGAATTCTGTTCATTCACAGGTGAGTCCCAAATAGTTGTAAAGAGTCCTTCAGGATAAGGCTGATAATCACCCACCTTTATCTCCCTTGACACGCTGCCAAAGACTTAGTTGGCAAAGCCACACGGAGTCCAGAATCAAACAGAGCTTCAGGCTTTAAACTGAACTTCTGTTCAGTTAACAACATTGCTTCCTGCAAAAGCCCACATGCCTTTGCTCCTCTTTTAAGTCATATGGGAGAGGACAATCATCTCCAAGACCTACTCCCGAGTCGTCCCTTTTGTTTTAACTGTTCTTGCCTTCTGGCAGCTCTGCGCATGCGCGCACTGGGAATAGGCTCCCCCTGTCCCTCTGCCTTGCTGAGGTCCAATTCTGGAGGCTCCAGAGGCAGTACATACCTCCCAGATGGCCCTTTCTCTGCCTCCGACGCAGAGCCCTCGTCCGAGCCTTCCCCAGACTCCAGGACTGGCCCATGTTCCTCCCCAGCCTCCTCCCTGTCCGACTCTGCTGCCAGCTCCGCAGGCTGCTGGAAGACCACAACAGGAAGGAGCAGAGGAGTGGAGTGCACAGAGCAGCGGCTGAGATCAGCACAGCAGAGTAGCTGAGCAGCAGCTAAGCACCCAGATCAGCACATCATACCTGAAAACCCCAGCAGTGGCCGAACAACTGAAGGACAAAAAGGCAGGGAGGAAAAGGATCCGCATGTAACACTTGTGAACAGAGAGGAAAGGGGTAAATGTTCAAGGCAGGGTGCAGAGGGTTAAGAGATAAGCATCTCCTAGAAAAAAGCCTGAGATTTCCAACATAAAGAAGTGCATAACATTATGTAAATTCTTAATATTTTTTTTAAAAAAAATTCAATTTTTTATTTCTTTTTTCAACTTTTAAATTTCTTTTTAAATTCAAATTCCATTTTCAATTTTAAATTCTTTTTTCATTTTTTCAATTTTTCAACTAAACATTTAAGAAGACAGTTTACTTATTTTAACTGTTTAGAAATTTTAAAACTCGTAATGATCTAAGAGGAAAAAAATCACAGAAAAAGAGACACATAAAACAGGAAAAATAGTGATGAATTTTTGAAGACTCTTTGAAGAACAAAGAGTCAAGAACTGTTGTAAACTATTGTATACTAACATTTTGTAATAGGGAAAATAATTTTTTTGAATTTTTTTCATTTTTTAACAAACAAAAAATCATGGACATAGTGACTGACATTATAATGACTTGCAAAATATGTCATGTTTGAGCTTATGCCCACAAAAGTCCCAAACTGTTTATGCATCAAATATAAATCATATAAATTACTAGAAGAAAAAGTAAAGGGTATAGAAGCAATTCTAGCCACTCTGAAATTCAATGAACAGAGCAAGAATCTCCAATCTAAACAAGAAGACTACACCAAAATTAAACACAATAGGGAGCAAACAGCTTCTTAAAAATGACCTTATATATGAACCTAAAGAGCAAGACCAATGGAAACATGTCACTTTTAGAAGAAAATAGCAACCGAGAGCAAAGCCCCTACTATCTACCCTAGCCGACTCCAGTGAAGCCCTTCTGGAACTGAACAATTGCTTTCATAGCCTCCCCTGGAAAAAAATGTGCAGACACTTATAAAAGAGCATTCATCAATAGTTTCTAAAAAGGAGATACAGCCCAGCGTTCTTTTGACAGGAAGGATAGTATCCCAGACTTCCCTAGGAAAAATATAGGTGATAGGAGATTCAATTCTTAGGGGATCAGAAACTATAGTCTGCAGGCTGAACAGTCCGTCTTGGGAGATATATTGTCTCCCTGGAGCAAAAATCAAAGATGTAACTGATAACCTTACTAAAGGATTACTACCCCTTTCTTCTCCTACACGTGGGGACCAATGACACAAACAATAACAAGAGGTTACAAACAGCTAGGGAAGAAAGTTAAAGAGTTAGGAACTCCAGTGGTGTTTTCAGCTACACTTCCAACAAAAGGCCAACTTCCAATGAGGGAGCAAAGGATTTTAGGAATGAACCGCTGGCTTAAAAACAGCTGCGGTAAGAGAACTTCAGCTTCCTAGACCACACATTCCCTACCTGAAGGGCTACTGGCAAGGGATGGAGTGAACCTCACCAGAACTGGAATGGCTCATCTTGTCAAAAGGGCTTTCAACTAAAATTGAGGGGGGAGGGGCCAATCTTCACAACCTTTAGAACCTAATTCCAAGCAAAAACCAGTAGCTGACCAATCACATAAGGACGTAAGGAATACAGAGAAGAAAGAAAGAAAGAAAGAAAAACACAGTGAAGCAGAGAGGGATGGGAAACGATGGAAATCCCAGTTACAAACTAGGAGATAAAAGAAACACACCCAAGACCCCTAAAGGACTCAAATGCCTCTACACAAACGCTCAAAGCTTAGGGAACAAACAGGGTAAAGATGAAATATTAGTATATGAAGGCAGGCAGCACATAGTTGCCACTATTGAAACTTGGTGGGATGAAAGTCAGGAGTGGAATGTACTGATGGAAGGATACAAAGTATTTAAAAAAAAAAACAGACTTAGAAAAGAGGAAATGGAGATGCATTATATATAAAAGATCACTACATTTCTACAGAAATCCACAAAACCAAGGATGAAAACCTCCTAGAATCCATATGGATCAATATAAAAGGAAAAAAGAATTATATTGCTATAGGTGTATATACCAACTAAGCAGAAGAAATAGACAAACCTTTTGCTAAACAATTAACGGATGTATGTAGGAAATATACAACAGTAGTAATGGGAGACTTTAACTACCCTGATATCAACTGGGAGACAAATTTTGCAGCAAGTGGAAGATCAAACAGATTCTTAACCAACTTAAACTGACAACTTTGCCATCCAAAAGATAGAGGAGGGAACAAGAGCAAAAGCTATACTAGAACTAATTCTTAATAATAGAGAAGAAGTGGTAGAGGGAATTAAAGTTGTCAGAACTTTGGGCGAGAATGATGTCATATTGGAATTCAAAATAACGCAAACACAAGCAATAAAACATATTGGAACTCTGCTATCATAGTCCTTCTTTTCACTAGATTAGACATACCCATATCCTGCAACCCTTCTTCATATGTTTTAGCCTCCAGGCCCCTAATCATCTTTATTCCTCTTCTCTGCACTCTTTTCACAGTCTCTACATCTTTTTTATATTGTGGCAACCAAAACTGGATGCAGTATTCTAAGTGTGGTCTTACTAAAGCTTTATAAAGTGGAACTAATACTTCATGTGATCTTGATTCTATCCCTCTGTTAATGCAGTTTAGGATTGCATTGGCTATTTTGGCAGCTGCCGCACACTGCTGGCTCATATTTAAGTGATTTTCCATTAAGACTCCAAGATCCCTCTCGCAGATACTACTATTGAGCCAAGTTTCACCTAATCTGCATTTGGGTTTTTTTGCCTAAGTGCAAAACCTTGCTTTTCTCTACATTGAATTTCATTTTTTAAATAGGGCCCAGTGTTCAAGTCTATCAAGATCCATCTGGATCTTGAGCCTATCTTCTGGGGTGTTGGCTATTCCTGCCAGTTTAGTCTCATCTGCAAATTTGATGATTTCCCCTTCTATTCCCTCATCTAAATCATTTATGAAGATATTGAAGAATACTGGGCCTAAGAGAACCTTGATGTACCCCATTACTTACTTCCCTCCATGTAGATGTAGTCCCATTAAGGACTACACATTGAGTGCAGTTTGTCAGTTAGTTAGGAATCCATCTGGTGGATGCTGATAGATGCTGTCTATCCCACATTTTTCTAGTTTACCAAAAAGTACATTGTGGTCTACTTTGTCAAATGCCTTACTGAAATCCAATTCTATGTCCACAGCACTTTGATGGTCCACTAATTTAGTCACTTTATCAAAGAATGAAATAAGATTTGTTTGGCATGATCTGTTTTTGACAAATCCATGTTGACTTCTGGTTATAGCTTTGCTTACTTCTAGGCAGATCTGTTGTTTGATTATCTTTTGCTTACTTCTAGGCAGATCTGTTGTTTGATTATCTTTTCCAGGATCTTTCCAGGTATTGTTGTGAGGCTGATAGGGCTGTAGTTTCCTGGATCCATATTTTTCCCTTTTTGAAGATTGGAACCACATCAGCTCTTTCCCATTCCCCTGGCACTTCCCAGGTGCTACAGGATCTTTGAAAGATATGGTTCAATGGTTTCCACATCACATCAGCCAGCTCCTTCAGAACTCTGGGATGTAAGCCATCTGGTCCTGGTGATTTGAATTCATCCAGAGCAGATAAGTTTGTCTTAATAATTTCTTGGCTATTTTGACTTCTATTCCTAATCCAATCTTTTAAAGTACTGCTTTTGATAGGTTGCACTGTTTTTTCCTTTTGTGTAAAGACAGATGCAAAGAATGAATTAAGCAATTCCAGTTTCTCCCTGTTGCCGGTCACCTCCTTGTTAGCTTCACCCATTAGTGGACCAATCGTTTCCTTGACTTCTTCCCCTGTTTTTTACATGTAGATGCTAAACAAGTGTGGTGAGACTATTAGATTCCGTGAACCCTACAAAGCAGTATCCAAGCACAAGACCTCTTGCTCCCAATCAACATTGACTGGAATCAACTCCATTGGAAGGAGGAGAACCAGCATAAGACAGGGCCACCAACCATATAATTCCTGCAGCTGGTCCAAAACGATAGCATTGGTTCCTTGTACTGATGATTGTCCTACAATCCCTACTCTCAATCCCTATTCTTTCTTAAGAATCAACCACCATTGGAACCCAGTCACATGTCACCTCCTGGGAGGCTTTCATCAACCAACAATGAACGTAGATTCAATAGACGGATGGCTGCTCTGACAGTCACGAGGAGCCTGACTACTTTCTCAGGCTGATTAAAAAATAGTGTGCCCAAAATATACCATTGGTTTAACTCTTTTGCTTGTTGGCATTAAAATTAAGCTGAGCTGTAGTGCATCTCGGTCTCAATCTACTATTCCTATAAAGTACATCTAATAGGATATGTACTGTATATGCTTTGATATTTCTTGCAAGAGATGGGGTCAAAGACCTCCTTGAGATTTACAAACAAGGCCAAACATGTTGATTTAGATGAATGAGGATATTTTTCTACCAGATGGGAGATTAACAGTCCTTGATGTAACACAGAGAAGACTGGTAAGTTTTCTTCTTCCAGCTTCAGCCAAAAGTATTTGGCATAGATCTTACTAATCAGACTAAGGAGACTCACTGGATGGCCCATCCCCAGTCTCTAGGGATTGGAGCTGTATTATGGATGACAGTGAAGAGGGAAGCCAACACTGCAGTCCACCATTCAGGAGCAGTTCAGGAGGAATTAAATCCAGAGCTGGGACTTTTCTGCATTTAAATTCCCCAATTTGTTGACGGTCTGCTCTCCAGCAACTGAAACTGGAGGCCACCTCAGCAGAGGCTCAATCTCAGCATCTTGCAAATTCTCTCTTCCATGTAAACCTTGTAAATAAACACCCCAGATTGTTGCTGGGATGTTTCACTCCAGGGGAGAGGAATAGGTTTTCACTCTTCCTGTAATTAAATGCCAGAACTTAGTGGAATCTTTCACACAGCTTGCTATCAGCTGTGTCCTGATTTCATACACTGCCCCCCCCACCCCTTTTGTAACAGCTAATCTTTTATCATGCTTTTTCTGAGCCACTAGTTCTTTTTTATTGCTGTTTTGCTTTCTGGTTAGTGCTTTCACTCTACTGATCAGTTTGCATTTTTTTTTAGTTTGATCTGTTGACCTGTTTGCAGGACTGGATCAAGAACTTGTAATATTTAAGTGTAGTTTCATTTGGTGGATTAGACACTATTTTAAGATGTGTCTGGTTTAAATAGGGGAATGCAAAAGTATTCTAAAGCCGTGTTCACATAAGTTGACGATCCTATGCAGTCCAAAGTAGCTGAGGGCATGAAGCAAGGGAAGCCTGCCAACTCTACTTTGCCATCTAAATCAAGGCAGAGAAGGCCAGCATCTGGGGCACCAACCCCCTATAGAATCTCAGGCAATAGTCCTCCAGAGAGGGGCCTCTGTTGTTGTGTTGTATTGTTGTCCCTGTGTCTCCCTGGGGACCACTCCATTCAAACTGTAACAATCCAATTTGTTGGAGCTTGTCTTTTCTTTAGGTTGATGCTGGTTTAACATGGTGGTGAGTCACTCTTTGGGGGTGGAATGATACTTTAAATAAAGGTTAAGGTCATAAAGACCTAATCTCAAGTTAAAATCTCATCCTAAAATTACCAATGCGTCTGCATAGTTTGCTCCCAAATCAGACATATAATCATGTAAACATTCCCATGCTTCTTTACATTGAGACTGTCTCTTTGTAGGAGATCATGTTTGTTAAGAAAAAGGAACCGTCCTTCAGCCTAACTATGGCTGGCCCTATTATGTTCCTAATTGTGTCCAGCTTAATCCATTTTGTGGAAACTACTGTAGCTAAACCTCCACTTGGGTGTCCTCCAAAGGGAGAAGCAGCTATGCCCAAGGAGTTGTATAATTTCGGAATTAGAATTAGAATATTCTTTATTAGCCAAGTGTGATTGGACACACAAGGAATTTATCTCCAGTGTATAAGCTCTCAGTGTACATGCGAACAACAAAGTAATAATCATAACATACCAATAATAGAAGGAAAGATAAGAAGGATGTGAGAAGGAAAGAGAGGCAGCTATGGATGAGAAAGCAAAGATGTTTACAGAAGTTGAGGGTTACAAGGTGAGAAATCCTAGGGATCTGATTGGCTAGTCAATTTGAAGACTCTAGGCAGGTCCTTGTCAGTATACTTGGAATCAATTCTATTGTTAGCCAAAATGGGCAGCAGAACTGGGGAAGTCCATTGATAAAGGAGACAAAAGATTGGGTTCCTTTAGGTTGTGATGTCCTTGTAAGGACTGGTCTTGAGCCAGGCTTCAAGTCATTGGTCTACAGGGGGTGTCTGGGGGCAGGGGGGTTGATTTGGGTGTGACAGAATTAGATAAAGGGATGAAATGTACATGCAAAGCAACAGAATCATCATCATCATCATAATGATACCAATAAGAGGGGGTAGTAGAGAAGATGAGAAGGATAATAATAACGCTACAGCCGTACTACTTGGGAAAATATTCTTAGAGGTAAGCCAGTACTGTGATGGTTAGATGTTCAGCAGAGTGATGGCATGAGGTAAAAAACTGTATTTGTGTCTAGTTGTTTTGGCCTTCAATTCCCTATAGCAGCATCCTGAAGGTTGAAACAGATTATGTCAGGGATGTGAGGGGTCTGCAGATGTTTTCTCAGCCCTCCTTCTGACCTGCAGGTCTTCTACGGAAGGCAGGCTGGTTGCAATTGTTTTTTCTGCAGTTCTAATTATCCGCTGGAGTCTTAATTAAGGCTATTAATTCATTGATCCACTGAGAGGGGTATTGGGCCTCTGAAGCAGTGGACAAAAGGTGCTCCCTGGGCCCATTGCACAATACGTCAAATGAACTCCAAGCTGTTTTCATTTGCTTCTTCACACAGATATACCCATCCATGACTGCCCACCAAAAAAATGACAATAAAGCTTATCTTTTCTTTTCTTTTCTTTTCTTTTCTTTTCTTTTCTTTTCTTTTCTTTTCTTTTCTTTTCTTTTCTTTTCTTATCCACATTCATTGTGCTTTTGTGCTCTGAATATGTTTTTGAGAGAACAGAGGTCTGTGTTGAGAAACTGACAGAACTTTGCTAAATTCAAAGGAAGAAATTAATTGCAGTGAGCAAACCATCAGTGCCCTTCCCAGAAAATTAAATTGGAGAGAGCTGTGAGTGGTATGCATTTTATTTATTCACTTATTAAATTTTATATGCCCATCTTGCTATCAAATTACTCTGGGCAGCTTATAACACGATGAAAATGGCAATATGAAACATTCAAATGATAAAATGATAAAATAAACATTAAAATTAACAAAGCTGCTAAAATAGGAGCCACTATACAAAAGGTGGAGGTAGGGCCTTCATTTTAATTAACTAGCCACTTCCAGAGAGGAACATCTCATCTGGACCCCAGGCCAATTGGCCGTAGAAGGGTTTTTTTTATTCGTTAACATTTTATTGAGTTATAAGATAAAATAAGATACAAAATACAAAAGAAAATAGGAAAACAATGGGGAGGAAGGAGGGAAGAGAAGTGAGGAAGGATTAGGAAAAGGAAAAGAAGCATTGACGTCTGACTTTCTCTGTTGCAGCAAAACAAGGCATTAACATCAAATCACAACTTTTTGTGTTTTCATAATAATATAAAGTAGCCATTTCTATAAGGATCTATCAGTCTAATCCAGGGGTCCCCAAACTTGGCATCTTTAAGTCTTGTGGACTTCAACTCTCAGAATTCTCCAGCCAGATGGCTGGAGAATTCTGGGAGTTGAAGTCCACAAGTCTTAAAACTGCCAAGTTTGAAGACCTCTGGTCTAATCGATAAACCCCCAAATCAAAGGGAATCAAAGGGTCCTTCTAGTTTTGTGCACACGATACTTTTTCTGCTGCCCACATACATAGTAATAAGGTTCCAAATTTTTTCTCCAGGTCTTTTTCCATTAGGTGCAAAAGGAAAAATTCTGGTTTCATCTTTATCTTCATTTTCAAAGTTTTCTGTATTAAAATATGAATCATACACCAATTTTTTTTTGCTTTATCACATGTCCACCATAGATGATAAAAAGCCCCTTCTTTACTCTTACACTTCCAACATTCATTTGACATCCCTTTATACGTCTTAGATAACTTATCTGGATATTAAATAGCAGAAATACATCATTTTATAAAACTTTCTTTTAGATTATAATTTAATGTAAATTTTAAACCCTTTGTCCACATATTTTCCCATTGTTCAAGCATCACATTATATCCAAAATTCCTTGCTGACTGAATCATACAATGTTTTACATGTTCATTTTCCAAATTCAATTTTTGGAATTCAATTCAATTTCAATAACATTTTATAGATCTTAGTTATAATATATTCATTATTTCCACATAGTAAAGTTTCCAATTCATTTTTAACAAAGTCAAATCCCTAGCACTTTTTATCCAGTTTAAATCTTTCTTTCAGTTGTTGATAAGTAAACCAAGGGCAAATATAACTTTCTGATTCAAATTCTTCCCTTGGCTTTAATATTGGGTCACCAGAGTTGAAAGATAAAATTTTACCATACGTCAACCTGTCTGGCTTCGCCACCATTTCTTCTCTAAAAAAAGCTTCTGGGTTGACACTCAAAAGAGGCAGCTTTGTAGAGAGCCCTGTTTTATATTTATTCCAAGCTCTTAGTATGGCATGCCTAACAAAATTATTATTGGCGCAGCTATTTAAGGCAGCAGCCTATTTTAAGGCATTTTTGGAAGGTCAGAAAGATGAGTATGGATCTCAACTCCAGGGTCACAGTATTTCAGAAGGTGGGAACCCCAGCAGAAAAGGCCCTTCTCCTGGACACTTGACATTGGTCAAGGAATTCCAACCAGAATTCCTTGACCAATGGGGTCTGCAGCATGCCTCTTCTGCTGGCGTGAGTGGAGCAGGCCAATTCCTTTGGTGTGAGACAGTTTCTCATGTAACCTGGACCATGCTATAAAGCACTTTAAAGTTGACCAACCTTTGTGTTGGACCTGGAAGCAAACCACCAATCAGTGCAGCTTGCGCAAAAGAAGTGTTTCATGGCCTATCCTGGGGGTCTCTAGGACTGTCCATGCAGCTGCATTCAAGGATAGCCCCATCTAGAGCTGTTGCAGTAGTCCAAACTTTTACTTACTATCTGATGGTTTCCTTACTAGGTTCCCATCATGCTAGGAACTCACTGACTATAGTTACACAACAGGGAGTTGCACCGGAAATAAGGAACTATTTCTTTCCCATTTCCAAAATGTCAACAACTCTGATATTTTGTAATATAGTACCAGGTTTCCTACTGAGTTCTGTTTCCTGGTGTGATTTACCCCAAAGGGCTCACACAGCTGAACAGCAACTTCCAAAATCCCTCACTACTGAACAGACTAAGCGGGCGCTGCTGGGTAGAGGCCTCTGGAGAGTATGTGTATGTCAAAATAAGTCATCATGGCAGCTGTAATTGTATGATTGAAATCCCATCCTTTTAAAAATGCATTCAGTCATAGAGCTTCAGAGGATCCGGGATGAAACAGATTATCTTGACTCCATCCAGTTAGGATTCAGGCCCAGTTATGGGACAGGAACAGCATTGGTCACACATGTTGATGATCTCTGGCGAGAGTAGGATGGAGGTGGTACACCCATCCTTGTCATCTCTGCAGCCTTCGATACCATCGACCTTGGTATCCTTTTGGGCTGGTTGTGAGGTTGGGGCTGCACAGCACAGCCTTGAACTGGTTCAGCTCCTTTCTCCAAGGCTGATCCCAAGCAGTGTTGATAGGGAATGAGAGGTCCTGCCCATAGCCACTCCTTTGTGGTGTGCCACAGTCAGAAGTGGTATTCAGACGGTTCGGACTGGTTCAGGTGAACCGGTAGCGGAAATTTTGAGTAGTTTGGGGAATTGGCAAATCACACCACCGGCTGGCCCCGCCCGCCCCATCCCACCCTATATATCTTGCCTTTGCCACAAGGCCCACTAATCTCCATGCGTTGCCTTCGCTTCCAGAGGAAAGCGGCGGTTCACAGCTGCTAAATTGCACAAGATGCTCTCCCAGCAGTGCAGAGAGAAGCAGCCGCTGCCCTGGAGAGCAAAGATGGAGGGGAGCAAGCCCCGAAAGGCTGCTTGGTCGAGCCTTGCTGTGCACACGCGCATGTGCACACGCGCAGAAGCTGTGTGCGCACAGATGCTCACATTTTCGGCGAACAGGTGGTGAAATTATTTGAAACCCACCACTGGCCACAGTGCTCAGTACTCTCTCCACTCCTTTTTAACATCTACATAAAGCCGCTGGGTGAGATCAATCATCACCGTGGAATGAAGTAGCATCAATATGTGGATGATACTCAATTCTGTACTTCCACCCCTGGTGACCAAAGTGATGCTGTTGCTGCCTCTCACAGTGCCTGGAGGTTGTGGGAGTCTGGATGCACAACAACATGTTTTGACTGAGCCCTGGAAAGACCAAATGGTGTGTGGAGCTTTCAGATACAGGAGTTTAACATCTTTAATCCTGGATGGGGTTGCACAACCCCAGAGAGACCAGATGTGCAACTCGGGGGTTCTCCTGGACTCGCAACTTCTATTCAAAGAGCAGATGGTGGTCACAGCTAGGAAAGCCTTGGCACACCTCTGTGTTGTGCATCAGTTGTGTTCTTTCCTCAATAGAGAGTCCCTGCACTCAGTCGCTCGAGCCCTGGTCCTCTCAAGACTGGATTACTGCAATGCACTCTACCTGGGCTAGCCTTGAAGTATATTTGGAAGCTGCCGCTAATGCAGAACGCAGCATGGTGGGCAGTTCTTTGGGCTCCTATAGTGGCCCATGTTACATTGTTGTTCTGCAACCTCTTCCTGGCTGCCTGTTTGCTTCCAGTTGCAAATCAAGGTGTTGGGGAACCTACTCACCCCAGTGGGATTGGCCCACCCCACCTGTGTTAGCAGAGGGGGAGTGCTGCAGACCTCATCAGTCAACGAATTTCACCTGATGGAGTCTGGAAGAAAATTATTTTCTGCGTTGGTTCCTGAACTTTGAGACATCGTACCCCCAATGTAAGATCTACTCTTGCCCCGTTGACCTTCCAGGAGGGCCTGAAGGCCTGGCTCTACCAGCTGACTTGGGCCCCCAAGAGAGGTGCATCATTCTGGAGGTGGCTATTGGGTAGGTCTTATCTCTCCCCATGTACTTCCTGTTCCCCTCCTCCCTATCTTTTAACAGTATTGATTACTGTTTGCTTTATTATGTGTAGTAGTTTTAATGTTTGTAAGCCACTCAGAGTGGTCTTGTCCACATAAAGTTAATAAATAAAGAAGGCACTTATGTAAATACAGTATACAATGATTGCTTGGCTTCAAGCTCAGCAAGTGCCCAGAGGAGTCTGGTAGCCCCTTTAAAGTCTAACAGTTTTTATTTTAAAGCCTCAGAATCTGCTAACACATGGAAAGAGCAAGAGGCAGAAGAAGTGCTTCAAACCATAGCAGGTAGAAGACTCCTTTGCACCACCTCAGTCTCAACGGGCAATCAGTTGTTCCATCGCTTCATTCTGGTCCGTAATGTGGATTATTTTCCAGCCGAGCTCTACTGAGATATCTGCAGGATTACCCGAGAAGCCAAGCTAAGTCAGGAAGCCTGGGAAGATTTACTACCTAGTCCTGGCTGGATAGCCTGACACCTGTGTTGAAACAGCTGCCTTGGTTGTTTTCTGGAACCAATTCAAGGTACGTTCCCTGACATATAAACCCTCTCTTGGATGAGGATCAAATCAGGACTACTTATTTGCAGACAATGCTCTCAGATTCCCCATAAAGCACTTTTATCCAGTTGGGGGCAGCTCCTTGGATGCTCAGGCTGAGTTTCCTCCTTTGGGCTATGCAGTTAGTCCTCGACTTACGATGGTTGGTTTAGTTAGCATTTGAAGTTAAGCAGCAGTGAAAAAGTAACTCATTTTTCATAGGATCGTTGCAGCATCCCAGGGTCACATGATCAAAATTCAGACTCTTGGCAAACTGATTCATATTTATGACAGTTGCAGTGTCCCGGGGTCAGGAGATCACCTTTTGCAAGCAAAGTTGATGGGGAAGCCAGACTCACTTAGCAGCCGCGTCACTAACTTAACAACTGTGGCAAGAAAGATCACAAAATGCGGCAAAACTCACTTAACAAATGTCTCACTTAGCAACAGAAATGTTGGGCTCAATTGCGGTCGTAAGTCGAGGACTACCTGTAGTGGAGAGGAGGACTTAAAAGACCACTTTTAGTCACCCTTTTAGGTTTGATATTGCTGGTTTTAATATGTTAGATTTTAAATCAATTTCATTGTGTAGGAGGCCTATCAATTTTGAAAGCAAGTAGGCAAATGTAGGCAAATGAACGTCTGAGGATTGAGCCCTGATTTAGCTGGTCAGGCTACCCTTTTGTTCCTGCAGATGATTTACAGAGGAGCTTCTGGTCAGGCCGGTACCCCAATGATTTCCACAAATGAAGCCCAGAAGATGGGCTCCAACATGAGTCCGAAAGCTCGGAAGAATTCAACCTCTGGTCCCGGTAACTGACCCAATTTAGATCTAGCAGAAATGACTTTCTTCCTGTCCTCCCAGGAGAAGCCAGGCACGGGTGCCTTTAATTCCCTTGGCACCTGGAGGCTCTCCCCCAGTGAAGGGCACAATGCTTCTGCCCCTCCAGGCACCATGGCAGCTCACTGCCTGCCCCCCTCCCCCAACCGTGCAAGTAGGGATGGGGAGGCAACGTCCCTCGGTGTCAAGAGATTGGCAGGAATGAAATGTCCCTGCTTAATTTTGTGTGCTGTGGAAACAGAGTGGGCCTCTCTATTTGAACTAAAAAGACATTGTAATTTAATTACTGGGCTGGTAAACAAAGAGTTTTAATGCACTAGAGGAAATTTACTTAGGCTCAGCCATTGGCAGATTTATGGGTTTTAATGGAATGTTGTAAGGTTATTGGCACTTGGGGAATCCTAGTTTGTTATTTCATAATCACTTATTTACGGTTCCCACCGTAGATTGTCCTTGTTTTGTAGTCCATTCTTTCAGGTCTATTAAGCTGTCACTACTTTTCTTCGAGGCATTATAAGCAAAAGTTCTTGAACTGCTTGGCTTGTTCTGTCATTTCCAAAACGGGCCTGCTTTGAAAGAGAAAGAGATCATAGGACACTGATGTCCTATTAAGAGGAGGAACAGCTGATTTATGGCCCAATAAATTACTTAGAGCATGTAAAAATGGCTGGCTGATTTTCATCATACACTAAGAAAAATGCAAAATTAAAAGCCTAGTAAATTAAAATGTGCCTAATAAAATCTATGAAAGGCAAAGCCAAATGGTGCTGCTTTACAGAAGTTCTGTGAAGAGAGATGGTGAGCCCACCCCACCTGCTCCCATTGCTTGGATCATGGAGACAGTTTCAGGTAGGTGCCCTCGGTACACCTTTTCTCCCTCCCCCCCTCCCCTTGGGGTGTGTACATATTAAAATGGCTACATTCTATTTCAGCACTGAGAGTAGTTATCCAGGACTATCCTTGTCATTAAAAGGTCACAAAACACACTAGTTTGTCAAGTTTTTTCAAGATTTATGTTAGCAGGTAGTTTGCATGTAATGCTTTACTGATGAATCTGTTTTATGTAAAGTTTTGCATTGCCAGAGCAGGCTTGCCATAATATTGGAATCTTTACTTCATTTAATGCATTAATTTGAGTACATATTTCTCCAAAGATATGCATTTGGCCTTACAGTTGGCTTTTGCAAGTGGATGTTTGTGCATTATTCTGTAGTGCATTTGTACTGTATATGTGGTTTTGTTGCTATCTCAACTGCCAACAGTCTGTTTTGTAGCCCCCTGTTGTGGGGGTTGCTGTTTTTCATCCTTGTTAGCCGTTTGTTTGAGATGGGTGGCCAAAGCGGATGAACGAGTGCCTGCTTTCCATGTATGCTGCTTAAGCATTTCTCTTTAGCCTTCTGTGAATATGGTTTTAAATAGGCAAACTGCTGTTTTCAAAGAGTAACTTAGGGCTATCGGTATTGTCAGGTTGCCCTCCTGCTGGTGGAGCCTGGCAACCCTTTTGGAGGGCAGGAATGGATGAGCGCCCTCAGACTCTGCCCACCACAAGCCTGCCATTCCAAAGCAGCTCCCTCTCAACGCTCAGGTCTTCTTCTCTGGTTTGCTTGCCGTGCTTTACTGTTAACCAGAGCCAGCAGCCCTTCTACATGGACTGACTACTTCACACAGGCAAGATCACCCCCGCATGGCATTCTCTCTGCTTTCCTTGAATGACGTCTGCTGCAATATAGACTAGAATAGAGCTTGGAAGTCTTCTAGTCCAGCCCCTTGATCAAGCAGGAGAACCTATGCCATCTCAGACAAGTGTCTGTCCAGTCTCTTCTTGAAAACCTCCAGTGTTGGAGGACCCACGATTTCTGGAGGCAACTTCAGTTCCACTGGTTAATTGTCCTCTCTGCTAGGAAGTTTCTCCTTAATTCCAGGTTGCTTCTGTTAGATCAGGCGCAGGAACAGAAGACGTGACCAGCTCGATACATTAAATAACTTTATTAGTTACAAAGTAGCAAGACAAGACTGGCTGGCATGCTGCCGGAGCTCTCCTTATATTCGCTCCCGGCAGACGCACCGCCCCTTGACAGGGATTCAAATCTCCCGCCCTATGGCTAGCAGCCAATCAGGGCGGATGTCCTTATAAGGACATAACACTCCTTCCCCCTTAGTCCGACTGTCAAATCTCGTCCACAAAAGTCACGTAATCGCGCAGGTACGTAGGACGCCTCGGCACCCTAGCTGACCTGCGCAGTCTCACTTCTTCTCCGTCTCCGGCCTGGATGGACGGGGCTCCTTCGTCTCCTGGTTCCCTCTCCGGAACCGGGCTCGGTTCGGCTGTCGAGTGAGCGGGGTCACCCCCAGCGCCTCCGGCCGGACCGCAGACCTTGGATGGCTGGTTCTGTTGGTCTTCCTCCTGGCCTGTGGATCTATCGCCTCGTCTCGGTTGCTCGGTTCCGACCCGGGAAGAGCGTCTGAGTCTCGGTAAGTCTGTCGCTTGCTCCTCCCTGGTCTCCCGGGCGCTGCGGTTCGGTCGCGGTCCGGCCTGCTGCCGGTTGGGTGGTGGTTCCGCTCGGTGCCCTCGGGTCCGGTCCGCCGGCTGTGGGTGGTGCTGGTTGTCGTTGTGCTGTCCGACCTCGCAGGGGTGGCGTTGGTCCCCTCGGTTGGGCTGGTATTGGTCTACCCCGTCAGGTTGGTGGTGGTCGACCTGGTCGGGACGTTGTTGCGGGACTACCTCTGCGGAGCGGCGGAGGTCTCCCCTGCCAGGGTGGTGTAGGTCTCCCCAGCCGGGTTGTTGTTGGCTTTCCCTTCCCCCTAGTCCCTGGTCTACCGTCGGGTGGTGCCTGGGGTCATCCGGGTCGGGTTGTTGTTTCCTGGCTGTCTTCTGCGATGGGCGGGGGTCCCTCTCGCCAGGGAGTCGTGTGCCACCCTCGCCCATGGGTAGTGGGGTGCCCGTCTTGGCTGGGTCCCGGTCTACTCGCCTGGAACTGCCGTCTCTCTGGCTGGGCTGGCGTCGGCTGCCGTCACTGGTGGGGTGCGCTGCTCCTTCTCTGGGCAGGTCCCGGTCTACTTGCGGGCTGGGTTGGTAGTCCCTGGCCCTGTTGTGCCGGGTGCCCACCTGGCTGGGTTGGTGTTGCCATCCCCCGTGCGGTTGGCCCCGGTCTACCTCGCTGGACTGCCGACATGACAGTACCTGGTAGTGTGCCGGGCCGACCTTGTCGGGATGGCGTTGCTCTGCCTCGTCTGGGTGTGGTAGGCTTACCTCGCCGGGGTGTTGTAGGCCTACCTCGTCTGGGTGTTGTAGGCCTCCCTCATCAGGCTGGTTTTTGTGTGCTCCCCCCCACCTTTTCCGGAGTTGGTCAATGTGACGTCTACAGACCTGTCCATCTTCCAACTCGACGGTGTAGGATTTGGGGCCGGTTGTGCTGGCAATCTTCCCCTTCAGCCACTTGGGAGAGCCGTTGAAATTCAGCGCAAAAACTGAATCTTCGTTGCTGAAGGTGCGAAGCGGGTGGCTGGCGGTTGCGGTCACTTCCGGGCTGTATTGGGGGTGCAGCCGGTCCAAGGGTGACCTCAACCTTCTGCCCATCAGCATTTCGGCCGGGCTCTTGTGGGTGGTGGCATGTGGCGTGATGTGCTGGGTGAGGAGGAAGTTGTCTATGCGTTCTTGCCAGTCTCCCGGGCCCATCTTGGTGAGGGCTTCTTTGGTCAGTCTGACCATGCGTTCAGCTTGTCCGTTTCCGGCCGGCCTGTAAGGGGCGGACAGGGCGTGGCGGATGCCCAGTCCTGCCAGGAAGGACTCCATGGCCAGGGATGTGAGCTGGGGGCCGTTGTCCGAGACCAGCACATCCAGTAGTCCATGTGTGGCGAACAGACGGCGCAAGGCTCGGATCGTCGCTTCTGTTGTGGTAGATGCCATGGGTACCACCTCGAGCCACTTGGAGAAGGCATCTACCACGATGAGGAGGTGTCGCCCCTGCATCGGACCCGCGAAGTCGATGTGGATCCTCGACCAGGGGTTGCTGGGGGTCTCCCACTTTGCGACTTCGGATTGCGGCGGTGCTGGGCGAACTTCTTGGCACGGGTCACATCTGGAGACCCATTGCTCAATGTCTCTGTCCATGGAGGGCCACCAGACATAGCTCCGCGCCAGGGCCTTCATGCGGACGATGCCCGGATGCCCTTTGTGCATAGTCTCTAACGTTCGCCGTTGCAGAGTGCTTGGAATCAGCACCCTGTCTCCCCATAGCAGACAGCCCTTTATGGTGGACAGCTCCTTCTGTTTCCTGGCAAACGGGCTGAACTTCTCCTCTGGCTTTTCCGATGGCCACCCTCTGAGGATCCAGGACTTCACTTGGCGGAGTGTGGGGTCCTTTTGGGTGAGAACGGCCACATCTGCGGATGACACCGGACAGCTGGCGTCGTCATCAATATGGAATAGGTGGAGCGTGGGGGCTGGGTCTTCGACTGGATTTTTCGACGGGCATCTGCTGAGCGCGTCGGCGTTTCCTATGGCTGTGCCTGGCTGGTGCACGAGCCGGTAGGAGTAGCCGGCTAGGAAGATGGCCCATCTCGTCATCCGTGGAGACATGAAGGTCGGGGTGGGTTGGTCGCCTGCAAGGAGTCCCAGGAGTGGCTTGTGGTCGGTGACTATGGTGAAGCGTCTTCCGTAGAGGTATTCGTGGAAGCGCTTCACTCCAGCCACGATGGCCAGGGCTTCTTTGTCCAGCTGACTGTAGTTCCGTTCTGCGCCGGACATGGTCTTCGAGAAGTAGGCGATTGGGGCTTCCGTGCCATTGGGCAGTTCGTGGCTGAGGACTGCCCCCACCCCGTATGGCGACGCATCACACGTCAGCTTGATGGGCAGTGTCTCGCTGTATTGGATGAGGACGCTTTTGGACGTCAATAGTCTTTTGATGGCCCGGAATGCTGCTTCCTCTTCCTGGCCCCACTTCCAGGAAGCCGATTTCCCCAGCAGGCGGTGGAGTGGCTCAGAAACTGTGGCTTTCTGTTTTAAGAAAATGGCGTAGAAGTTGAGCAACCCAAGGAAAGCCTGAAGCTCCGTTTTGTTTTTTGGGCTTGGAGCTTCATGGATTGCTTCCACTTTTGATTTGGTGGGGTGGATGCCAGTGCTATCAATGAGATAGCCCAGGAACTCGACTTCCTGTACTCCTATGATGCACTTGTCCCGCCTGACCCTCAAGCCCTTGGCCTTGAACCGCTGCAGGACAAGCCTGAGCCTTTCAAGGAGTTGAGCTCTTGAGTCCCCAGAGATGAGCACATCGTCAAAGTAAGGCACCACCCCTGGAACGCCTTGGAGGAGGCGTTCCATCATAGATTGGAAAATGCCGGGGGCAGCGCTGACTCCAAATTGGAGGCGGTTACATTTGAATGCCTCCCTGTGCGTGACAATTGTTTGTGCCTCCGCCGTTTTTTCATCCACTGGCAGTTGCTGGTAAGCCTGGGTGTCAGGTATGCTTCCTTCAGTATCCAGGAAAGAAAACCCCAAACTCAAGCATTTTGAAGAATTTGGTACTTTTACTGAATATGAAAAGATTAACACCCCAGTGAAAAGCTGGAAGTGACCAAAACGCGCGAAATGCATCTACTAAGCTTCTTCCCCCCCTCGTGTTTATATTTTCTCAGCCAATCTAAAGGTCTTCCAAAGGTCAGGTGGCAACACGTCTGGCAGCGTCATCCATCAGGAATGTCGAGACAGTTGGTCAGCCATCCCCTTCTGAAATCCAGTTTCGATTCCCACGAAGTCCCCTCCTACAAAGACAAACCCCCTCCTGCTCTCTTCCCCCCCTCTGCTCCATACCTAATCCCTCCCCGTTTCTTATGGCAGCTAAAGCAGGAAAGCTGAGGCTGACATTCGGCCCCTCTTGCAGAAGAGACGTTAGTCCTACATAAAAGGAAGAAAGAGAAACAGAAACAGAATATATACAATGATCAAGGTTTATCAGGGTATTTGGCATAGAACTGTTGTACTTTCCTAGGAGCTCGGACATCCCGTTTATTTACCCATTCAGCCTGAGATAGGGGAAAATGTTTCCAGGCAATTAGATATTGGACTTTACCATGGTGTTTTCTAGAGTCCAAGATTTCCTTAACCTCAAAATGTTGCTCCCCTTCTATGAGGATGGGAATTGGAGGGTTGCTATGATCAACCCTTAGGGGAGATGAGTGTTCAGGTTTCAATAAACTAACATGAAATACAGGATGTATCCGTCTCAAGGTTTTTGGTAATTCTAATTCAACTGTCACTGGATTTATCAGTCTAATCACACGGAATGGTCCTACATACTTAGGCCCCAGCTTTTTAGACCTCTGGGTGGTTTGTAAGTATTTGGTAGACAAATAGACTTTATCCCCCACTTTGTAAATGTGAGCTGGGGACCTTTTCTTATCGGCTTGTGCCTTATGAGCTCGGTGTGCCTCATCTAATGCCTTCCGAGTCACTGTCCAGGTGCTCCTTAATTGTTCCATCCAATCTATCAAGGAGGGATTTTGGGGATCATCTTGAGGTAACTCGGGAATGGGTACAAAATCCTGGCCCGATGCAACCTTAAAAGGGGTGAATCCGGTGCTACTATGCACAGAATTGTTATACGCCACTTCTGCAAATGGCAACAAGTCTACCCAATTGTCCTGTTGGTAATTCACGTAACACCTAAGGTATTGTTCGAGCACCCCATTGGTTCTTTCACAAGCACCATTTGTCTGAGGGTGGTGACTGGAACTCAACCCCTGTGCGGAGCCTATCAATCTTAAAAATTCTCTCCAGAACCTGGAAGTAAATTGCACACCCCTATCAGAAATTATTCTTTTTGGAGACCCATGTAGTCGGTAAATCTGCCGAATAAATCAGCTTAATGTCAGGTATGCTTCCTTCAGTATCCAGGAAAGAAAACCCCAAACTCAAGCATTTTGAAGAATTTGGTACTTTTACTGAATATGAAAAGATTAACACCCCAGTGAAAAGCTGGAAGTGACCAAAACGTGCGAAATGCATCTACTAAGCTTCTTCCCCCCCTCGTGTTTATATTTTCTCAGCCAATCTGAAGGTCTTCCAAAGGTCAGGTGGCAACACGTCTGGCAGCGTCATCCATCAGGAATGTCGAGACAGTTGGTCAGGCATCCCCTTCTGAAATCCAGTTTCGATTCCCACGAAGTCCCCTCCTACAAAGACAAACCCCCTCCTGCTCTCTTCCCCCCCTCTGCTCCATACCTAATCCCTCCCCGTTTCTTATGGCAGCTAAAGCAGGAAAGCTGAGGCTGACACTGGGCCAGGTCCAGTTTCGCGAAAATTGAACCAGATCCCAGGGAATGCAGCAGGTGTTGCACTACTGGGACTGGGTATGCGCTCTGTGCCAACGCCTTGTTGATGGTACAACGGTAGTCGGCGCAGATGCGCACAGACCCATCATGCTTCAGTGGGGTCACAATGGGGGTCTCCCATGAGGCATGATCGATCGGTTCCAGGACGCCCTGGGCGATCAGCTTATCCAGCTGCTCGTCTACTTTAGGCCGCAGGGCAAACGGACTCGGCGGGGCTTAAGCCTAATTGGGGTGATTCCCTTGTCCAGATTGAAGGAAATTGGCCTCCCCACAAATTTCCCCAGCTTACCATCGAAGACTTCGTTGAACTCTTCGAGGATGGTGTCGAGTTCGTCCCTATGGATTTCGTGGATGCCCTCAATGGAAAGCCCCAGCGGCTTAAACCACTCCACTCCTAACAGGTTCGGTCGGCTGTTCTCCACGATGGTGATGGGCAGCTCTCCGTTAAAGTCCTTGTATTTGATGTGGATGGTGGTTCTGCCCAGGATTCCAATGGGATTTCCGTTGAAGTCCACAAGCCTCGACTTCGGGGTTTTCAGCTGGGTCTTCTTGCAGGATGGCTTCAGCTGCTGTAGGTGCTGCCAGTCCATGATGGAGTAGGCGGATCCGGAGTCGACCTCCATCTTGCATGGTGACCCCTCTGCCAGCAGCGTCACGTGGAATTTGGTGGTCCCCTCGTCGCTTGTGTGAGCGATGGTGGTCTGGTGCACCGTTCTATTTCGGGGATAGTCCCCCTCCCCGCGCCGGGACTGGTTTGAGGACCGTTTGGATGTCCTCTGGTTGTATTTGCGATTCTCCCGGGCTCGTGGTCTGGGCGGGTCTGGGGCTGGGTCTGTGGCTCTGCAGGCCTCTGCGATGTGCCCCCTCTTCAGGCATTGGCGGCAGGTCGCGTCCCTCCATCTGCAGGTTGCCCTGGGGTGGTCGCCTCTGCAGCTGCCGCATCGTTCTCCCCGGTCGCCATGCTGTGGGTTTTCCCACCTGGGGGGGCGGGAGACCTTGTGGACGGCCATTTCCTCATCTGACTCGGATTGTGTGGTTGCCTCGTCTGATGAGGTCAGGCCCGACTTGTGGATCTTATGGATCCCTCTTGCCTTTATCATCGCGGCGGCTGCTTTCTCTGATGTTTCGGCTGCTGTCGCCTCATCGAGGACGTCTTTGAGCGGGATCCTCTTTCGGCTGAGGAATTTCTTCTGCAGCCCCACATCTCGCATTCCAAAAACAACGCGGTCTCGGATGGCATTATCCACGTTGTCGAACTCGCAGTTGGCAGCGATTTGGCGAAGCGCTGCCACGAATTCCTTGATGGATTCACCTTCCCGCTGGTTTCTTTGCTGGAAGGTGAACCTGTTTGCGATGGGGGTGCCTGTAGGTGCGTAGTGCTCCTGTAGGACTTCCTGCAGGTCGTTCCAGGACATCTCCTCAATGTCCCTGGGTGCCACGAGGTCAATCGCCATCTCTAGGACGTCCGATCCGCAATGAGCCAGGAAGAGGGCTCTTTTCCGCTCATCGTCGAGGTTCTGGTAGCCATTACCTCGCAGGAACTGTCGGAATCGGATCATGTATGACCTCCACTTCTCCCGGGATGGGTCGAATGGGTTCAGCGCGGTCATCGGGGCTTGCGGGGTAGCCATTCTGGAAGTCGCTGTGGTGTAGTGACTTCAGCTCGGTGGGCGATCATGCCGTGAGTCTTTCTCAGGTTCTCTTCTCTTAGTCCTTCGTCGCCAGTGTTAGATCAGGCGCAGGAACAGAAGACGTGACCAGCTCGATACATTAAATAACTTTATTAGTTACAAAGTAGCAAGACAAGACTGGCTGGCACGCTGCCGGAGCTCTCCTTATATTCGCTCCCGGCAGACGCACCGCCCCTTGACAGGGATTCAAATCTCCCGCCCGATGGCTAGCAGCCAATCAGGGCGGATGTCCTTATAAGGACATAACAGCTTCTCTCTTTGATCAGTTTCCATCCATTGCTTCTTCTCCTGCCCTCTGGTGCTTTGTAGAATAATTTGACCCCCTCTTCTTCATGGCAGCTCCTCAAATACTGGAATACGGCTATCACATCATCCCTAATTTTATCATGTTGCCCCTAATGCTATACGCTAGGATCTCTTTACTAGTGTAACTGTTCTAGTACTTTAAGTTGTACAATTTCCCAGCAGAAATATCTCTTCTTTAAAAATTGCCATTTTCCTTTTCCTGAGTCCTATTTGAGTCCATGGTCTTTATGGCCTGAGCTGAACTTTCCCATTCTTCTACCCATTGATTCAACCCCAATGCACTTTAAATCTATTTGACCAGAATAGTTTTGCAGAAACAATGGAAAAGTCACATGCAGCATTATCTGATGTTTCTTAAGGAAGAACCGGTTGTAAATGCAAACAAATGAAGAACAAAACTACCTTAACTTAATCCCATCTAATGAGCCTGGAAAGGTGAACACCGTGATCTACAGTCCCAAATGATTTGGTCATTTGTTCAGGTGTTGCAGGTTCTGGTCCATGTTCCTCCCTGCTTGTTCTCTTATGTGGATTCTCTTCCCAGATCTCCCCCCGTAGCCTTCTCCTGTTCTCCGGATCTCTCGGAGGCCGCTTTCTTCATCCCTGCTGTTGCTTCCCCACATTTGGGCTTCTTCTTTCTCCAGCTCCTTTTTGGGCCGTCTTTCTCCTGGCCTTCTCACCCACGTTGCTCCAATCCCACGGCAGATCACTGGTGGATTTGATGACATAATGGCTCAGAAAGTAGTCAGTCACACAGGCAATCCAGCTCATAGAGGTTAGGTACAATGGATCCCTCCAGGCCAGGAAAATGGGGCTTCACTGGGCCAATCATGGATCTCTTCACAACATCCTTTCAATGCAGTTGCTGAAAGGCACCCAGAGCACCAGCTTGCCTGCCTTTCCATTTCCCTGATGTGGCGGCTCTTCCAGGCCCATCGGAACCTTCTCCACCTTCACGTTAGCATGCTAGGGATAATAAAGATAGTCACTGCCATCATTCACCTTAATTAATAGTTCTAGTGATTTCTATGTATCAACTTAAGCAGTAGTGGGATTCAGCTGGTTTGCACTGTTTCAGGTGAGCCAGTTGTTAAATTACCCACCCCCCACTATCAAAGTGGATCCTGGGCACTGCGCTGCCTGCAATGGAGCTGCGGGCAATGGAGTGGCCAGCATGAGAGAAGGAGAAAGCCGCTTTCCCTCTTTCTTGTCCCTGCTCCTCCTCCTTCCCTCATGCCAGCCGCTCCGTTGCCCATTTCTCCCTTGCAGAACAGTGCCCAAGGTCCACTTTGATAGCGGGGTGGGTGGGTAATAATTTGCCTGGCCAAACTAACCCCAATGTCTCCCCTACATTGGGCCCAGCTTTGATGGTGCTGCCAACTTAATTCCTCATCCCTCTCACTTTTGCCTGCAGACTGACCAACACTCCCTGCCCGCAGCTCCCACATGAGCTTTCAGGAGCATCAACTCCTTGTCTCTATGGTAACCCCCCCTCCTCGTTCCTCAAAAACCTCGACTCTTAAAGGAGCCATGTCCAGAAGGCTGAAACAGCCGCGAGACCAACGTGCACCCTTGGAAACAGCCTTTTAGCAAAGGGTGGAAATTTAACCACCGGTTCGCCCAGGGTCAGGTTGGCCATCGTGGGAGGCTTGTCCAGCATGTGTGATGGAGCTGGAGGATGGGGATGGGCCATGCCTCTCCCCGACCCTGGGGGAACTGGTTGTTAAATGATTTGAATCCCACTATTGAACTTAAGGGTGGCTGAGGAATTATTATTATGGTTGGTCACACAATCAGTCAGATGCTTAGACTGGATTTGGTGCCGGGTGGGGTAGACAGTGGCCTGAAGCGCCAGGCTGTGAGCAAGGGGCTTTTGTGTATAGCCTGTCCTTGATCTATCAATGCTGCATCCAGAGAGAAGTCAGTATCAAGCCACAATTGAGCTGTTGCCCCCAAATCTGAAGTCTGTGGCAGGCAGCTCAACTCTAGCAAGGCCATTGCACTTACAGGAACCCTTAGTTTAGATTCTGGACAACCTTTAGATAACAGGTTAGCAGAGTGAACCAAGGCAAACCACCATCTCCCCTCCAAGTGTTTCTCCTCTTCTCTCTCCTTGCATTCTGTATATTGCTCTATCCTCCTTTTTCCTGTCATCTCTCTTCCTCCACTTCTCTTTTGCAAAGGGACCATCCCACCAAAGATCGAGAAGGATGAGCAATCAGCCCCCACAATCCCTGCTCAGATCATTTGGGAGGGGGCAATGTCAATTGGCAATGGGACTGGAGATCTAGCATATTTTCCCCACAGTTTTGTGAACTCATCTGGCCCCTTTCAGTTGCAGGCTTAAAAATGAGAATAATGCCAGGCAGAGTCAGCTACAAAAACCCTCTCAGCTTCAAAGCTCTGACTTTGGGTCTCTACACAAGCTACCTCACAGGCAGTGGTGGGATTTAGCCAGTTCGCACCACTTCGGGAGAACCGGTTGTTAACTTTCTGAGCAGTTTGGCAAACTGGTTGTTGGAAGAAATCATTAGGGCAGAGAACCGGTTGTTAAATTACTTGAATCCCACCACTGCTCACAGGGTTATTGTTGGGAGGAACAATTGGAGGAAGACCAGACAGGCTACCTGCAGGAAGGTAGGGTGTAAACAATAGAAACAAAACAGTCAATAAATAATCCACAGTCTAAAAAACAAGAGGCATGATCACAAGAAGTCAATCCCACTATTAGGCTTAATTCAGTCTAACTGCAACCCAGCATCCTCTGCGCCTCACAGTGAAATCCTAGAGGGGTATCCTGCCATTGCCCTCTGGAAATCAACATGCAAGAATTGGCAACAACCTCATAGAACCAATAGGTCAAGGACAGGCTGTAAACAACAGCCCACCACCTGCAACCTGGCGCCAGAGGCGGCTACCATGTCTGCTGTTATTATTAACTCTTTCATTTCAGCTTCTTTTTCATTCTTATCTACTTCCTTTAACCTAGGTGGGTCCTTGTTATATTTCTTTGGGTCATCCCATATCTGCGCCCAGAATTGCACTGGTATTTTCTTGTCAGGTACTGGCTGATTCACTGCTGTCTGTCCAATGATGGATTGGTAGAAACATTTTTGATTGGATTGAAATTGGAGATTCTGCCTATAATTTGTAATTCAAGGTTCGAATCTGCTGATCTTCTCGGCTATAGCTATTATTTGCTGCTTTATTATTTCCAGTGCTTCCTTGATCTTCCTTATTCTAAGTGGTATTTCTTGATTAGGTATTCTTTGTTCTTGTTCTTCAGCTTCTTTTCTTTCATCTGTTCTAGCTTGCTTGTATCTGACCGCAACTTATTTTCCAGTCTAATCTTCCATTTTGATGGTTTGGCTTTTTTTCTTTCTTTGTTGATTTTTTTATCCCAGGTATTCAGCTATAACTGCAGCCATGCTGAACATCAGTTGGTGCTTATATTTGATAACACAGTATTTGCATCTTTTAACACTTGTGCTGGCTGTTTTTTTGGAACAAGAGTCAATGCAGGCCGCCATATTCTGATGTTTTTGTGCTGTTCCAGATGTTCAGTTATTTTTGTTTCTATTCTTTTACTTCTTTAGTTAGAGGGCTTTGTTCATCCTGAGGCAGAAAAGAGGGTGCCTGATTCCTCTACTGTCAATCCCCCA
Organism: Pantherophis guttatus; assembly: GCF_059756535.1. NCBI lineage: Eukaryota > Metazoa > Chordata > Lepidosauria > Squamata > Colubridae > Pantherophis > Pantherophis guttatus. Next base: position 939,089 of record NC_142074.1, read on the forward strand.
ATTTCCCCCTGTATTCTGAGTTACTTCTGGCAAGGCTTTAATTTCTTTGCCCTAGGTAAAGTTCTTCCAATTCTGCTTCTGTGAATACTTTATTCAGTATTATAAATCGGCACTAATCTGCCAGCCTCTGTTCTATCTGATTCTGGATGTTGCTTTTTTCAGAACTGGTGCATTCGTTTCAAATACTCCTTACGCACAGTCACTCAGGCACTCATCACTTCCCGCCTGGACTACTGCAATGCTCTCTACATGGGGCTCCCCTTGAGGAGCACCCAGAGGCTCCAACTGGTGCAGAATGCAGCCACGCGGGGGATTATGGGAGCAAGAGGGAGCTCCCATGTGATCCCTCTTCTGCGCGAGCTGCATTGGCTTCCAGTGGTCTTCCGAGTGCGCTTCAAGGTGTTGGTCACCACCTTTAAAGTGCTCCATGGCATCGGACCTGGGTATTTGCGAGACCGCCTTCTGCCGCCGATAGCCTCCCACTGACCAGTACACTCCCACAGAGAGGGACTCCTCAGGGTGCCGTCAGCCAGACAATGTCGGCTGGCAACCCCCAGGGGGAGGGCCTTCTCTGTGGCAGCACCTGCCCTCTGGAACGATTTGCCCCCGGAGATACGAAGGATACCAGATCTCCGGGCCTTTCGCCGTGCCCTAAAAACTTTTCTTTTCCATCAAGCAGGGCTGGTGTGAAAAACCCTCCCCCCTTTTTAGCTGTTTTTAGCTTTTTAAGTGTAACTTGGATTTTAATTGGATTGTTTTAAATTGTGGGCCAAAGCTGTATAATTCTTTTAATTGATTTTAAATTTTGTATTGGTATGTTTTTATCGTTGGCTGTGCACCGCCCTGAGTCCAATAGGAGAATGGGTGGTATATAAATTGAATAAATAAATAAATAAATAAATAAATAAATAAATAAATAAATAAATAAATAAATATCCTCTTCTTGTTGGACTTGATCTGTAATAACAGATCATTATTTCTTTGTTTTCAATCCCTGTATATTTGCAATGTGTAACACCTTTTCTTCCAGGAGTTCTGCAGCTCCTGGCCCTGGCTGCTCAGCCCACAGTCCTGAGGCCTGTAACCAACTTCCCCCCCAATGTCCAGGAACTCCAACGTCTAGCGACCACTGAGTGGTATGGCTTTCTGTAATTTGCATTTCACCATATCTTTTATGGGAGAGACACTCTGTCTGATTCCTCTAATGCAGTGTTTCTCAACCTTGGAAGCTTGAAGATGGGTGGACTTCAACTCCCAGAATCCCCCAGCCAGCGCTGCTGGCTGGGGGGTTCTGGGAGTTGAAGTCCACCCATCTTCAAGCTTCCAAGGTTGAGAAACACTGCTCTAATGAGACCTGTTCAGTATGGTTGAATCTCTGGCATAGCTCTCAACTTCCTCAGAGCACACAAGCCCCACAACTACGTCAAGGTTAGGGTTAGGATTAGCCTCACTTGGGGATGGTGATGATGATGATGATGATTTCTTCCCAAGTCCTACTGCTTGTATTCTCAGGAGGTGACTTCCCTTCGCCTATTTTCCCACAATTCTATCCAATCCAGCCATGATCCCTCACTCTTTCAAACAATTTATTTATTTATTTAATTTGTATACCGCCCTTCTCCAACAGGACTCAGGGCGGTGAACAGCCATGGTAAAACATAACATATAAAATTTAAAAACAATCTAAAAAACATTAAATAATTTTGGCTATCTATTTAAAACAACCCGGATTAAAACCAATTTCAAATTAAAATCGAAGGGATGGGATCAAGCCAGCCCGGCTAGGTGAAAAAGATGTGTTTTCAGGGCCCGACGAAAAGTCCGGAGGTCTGGTATTGTGCGTATCTCTGGGGGCAGGTCGTTCCAGAGGGCAAGTGCTGCCACAGAGAAGGCCCTCCCCCTGGGGATCACCAGCCGACATTGTCTGGCCGATGGCACCCTGAGGAGTCCCTCTCTGTGGGAGCGTACTGGCTGGTGGGAGGCTATTGGTGGCAGAAGGCGGTCTTGTAAATACCCCGGCCCTGCAAACATCCCTGCTAACTTTTCTTTCCTATCATAAATCTTCCCATTCTTTTTACAAGATGCCTTTTGTTTCAGAACAGGTTCCCTCTTCAACTCTTACGCAACTTCATCCTTGTACTTCCCCTCCCCCCCCCATTGCTCTTATTATTTTACTTAAATTGCCCGAGCACTATAAAACTTTAGCCTGCAGCTCTTAGCATAACTTTCTCTGGTGCTAACTTGCACAGAAGAAAAGAAGCAGTCTCCAAAGCAATGGCCAGGTTCTCGTCAAAACATCAGGAAACTCTGGCTATTTTAGCTGACTAATTTATAGTCCAGAAAATATTTATTTTGTTTTCAGCAGCAGGCAGTTCATATAATAAATTGACATTATTAAAATATAATGCAATCATACATGTGTGGTACTAAATTCATTTTTGTGGGGGGAAACCAGGGGTGAAATCCAGCAGGTTCTGGAGAACCGGTAGTGGAAATTTTGAGCAGTTCGGAGAATCGGCAAATGCCACCTCTGTCTGGCCCCAGAGTGGGGAGGGAATGGAGATTTTAAGTTTAAGTTTAAGTTTAATGTGATTTATATGCCGCCCTATCTCCAATGGACTCAGGGCGGCTCACAACAGTAAAATACACAATAACATTAATACAATATAAAATTAAAAAGTCCGAATTAAACAGTTTAAAATCAGTTTAAAAACTATTAAAACCCCCCCCCCTCATCAGTCCAGGCTGCGGAACAACCAGGTCTTCAACTCGCGGCGGAACGAGCGAAGGTCAGGGGCCATCCGGAGCTCCAAAGGAAGTTGGTTCCAAAGGGTAGGTGCGCCCACAGAGAAAGCGCTCCCCTTGGGGGTCGCCAGCCGACATTGTCTGGCCAACGGCACCCTGAGGAGGCCCTGTCTGTGGGAACGCACCGGGCGATTGGAGATTGTTGCTGGCTGCAGGGGTCCGATAAATATCCCGGACCTAAGCCATGAAGGGATATATAATTTTTATAATTTTATAATAATATTATAATATTTGTAAAAATATTTATATTTTGCAGTATCCTTCCCCTGCCATGCCCACCAAGCCACGCCCACCAAGCCACGCCCACAGAACTGGTAGTAAAAAAAAATGGATTTCACCACTGGGAGAAACTTTTCAGATGGTGGTGTCCCTTTTTGAAACACATTAATTATAACTAGGGAATGGTCAGATTATCAGCTAAGCATTAGAAGAAACTTTCCTTGAGATTCTTCTATTAAAAAGCAATAAAAACAGCAAAAAAAAAAGAGTTTTGCATGTTATTTTCAACACATATTAAATAGAAATATACCCTGCTGGTAATGTATTTTCCTCAGGTTTATAACGAAGTTATAATTACTGAAAATATTGGAAGACCCACCCACATGCACACTGGACTCTTTGTGTTTTTAGTGGGGTGGCACTTGATCATTCTAGATTTTAATGCCCTTTAGATATCCATATTATTTCAAAGAAAAATGTCACTATTTTGCTGCCTACTTTGTTTCCAAAAGACTGTGGCCAATACCAATAGCACTCACCCTTACATATTGCTTCATAGTGCTTTACCGCCCTCTCTGCAGGGTTTCCAGAGACCACTGCCCATTGCTGCTGGGCCTTTTGGTTCCTTAGGATGTTCTGGAGGGCTTTCATTAGTTTGTGTGCTACTGTGCCATCTGTCAGAAACGGTGTAGGGTGTCCTGCTTTTTTGGGGGGGGGGCGGGTTGGACTAGATGACCTGCAAGCTCCCTTCCAACTCTGTTAATCTGTGAGGCCACGTGGTTGCAATAGTCTGTTGATACTTTCTGAGATGTTTTTGGTGTATGGCACTGTTCATTATGCTATAATGAGTTAAGTGGTAAAACATGTTTTAATAAAGTTGCACAGGTTATCTAGTAATAGCAATAGCACTTAGACTTAGACTCTACCCTTTGGGCTTGAAGAGAACTTCCTGTAGGAGGTTGGGTTGTTACTTTGGCAGTGGAGCACTTGACTGGCGTGGGTAATGTTTCCAATTTGCCATCCCTGCCTCTGCTGGTGAGGATATCCAGAAAGGGGAAGTGTGTTATGGCTTTTTGTCTGTGAATTTTATTCCTTTGAAGATGCTGCTGATGGCTTTGTGTGTCTTCTCTAGATGGTCCTTTTTTCTTATGATGTCATCTGCAGGGGTGTCCAACTCAAGGCCCGGGGGCCGGATCTGGCCTGCAAGGTGCTTAGATCTGGCCTGTGGGGCCGCCTGGAAACAGTGAAGGACTGGCCCGTGGTACCTTTGCCAGAGAAAATGGAGCTCTGGTTTTGCTGGCAGAGGGTTGCAGGAGGCCGTCGCAGCTGAAAACAGAGCTCGGGAGCCCGTTTTCGCTGGCAAAGCGCTCAGGCCACCACAGGCACCCCTCACATGAATGCCATCGAGCTGGCCATGCCCACCCTGGCCATGCCCCCCCCACCGGTCAAACACAACCCTGATGTGGCCCACAATGAAATCGAGTTTGAAACCCTTGATGTACCAGATCCATACTTCAGGTTGTATGCATGGGAATGCTATAGATTATAGGCATTGCATTTACAGTTGAGATAGGTTGGGGGGGTTGCATCCTAGGTGCTACATGGGTTGGGGAAGGAACACACCGGGTGGGCTGGGAAGGGTTATGGGGCTTCCTCCCTCCCTCCCTCCCCTCTTTTCTGTCTCCTTCCCTTCCTTTCCCAGCAGGCAGGCAAACGATTGCTGCTGGGCAGGGGTGGGTTCTACTTACCTTTACTACCAGTTCGCAATGGGACCACGTGCACAAACTCCGGGAGTTTGGACGCATTTGATACGTTACTCCATTTGAGGTCCCTTGCTTCAAAGAGAGTTGCTCTACGATGCACTGTTTTGTCCATTTAAAGGCTATAGAAACTAGAGGCTCAGTAGAAGTTAGCCTGGAGCAGTCCCCTTTCCTCCCTGGAATATTATTATTATTATTATTATTATTATTATTATTATTATTATTATTATTATTAATAATAATAATAATAATTATTATTATTATTATTATTTTATTTCTATACCGCCCTTCTCCCGAAGGACTCAGAGTGGTGTACAGCCTATTAAAAGCACAAAGACAGACATCAATTTAAAAATAATTAAAATTATTAAATAATTTCGGCTCAGATTTAAAACCCCCAAAATTTAAAACACCCATTTTAAAATTTACATTGATAGCCCGGCCTGGCGGAATAGCAGAGTCTTCAGAGCGCAGCGAAACACCTGGAGGTTGGAGATCTTACGTATTTCCGGGGGCAGTTCATTCCACAGGGCTGGGGCTCCCACAGAGAAGGCCCTCCCCCTGGGGATCACCAGCCGACATTGTCTGGCCGATGGCACCCTGAGGAGACCCTCTCTGTGGGAGCGGATTGGCCGGTGGGAGGCTACTGGTGGCAGAAGACGGTCTCGAAGGTACCCGGGTCCTATGCCATGGAGCGCTTTAAAGGTGGTGACCAACACTTTGAATCGCACCTGGAAGACCACTGAGAGCCAATGCAGCTCGCGCAGGAGGGGTGTCACGTGGGCACAACGAGTTGCGCCCATAACCACCCGCGCGGCCGCATTCTGGACCAGTTGGAAGGTTCTTGATTCCTTTTGACTCTTCCGAGTGCCTGAGCTCCAAATGCTGGCAGGCTCCTTTTTATAGCCAGGAAATAGGAGGTGAAAGGGTCAAGGTGTCCCTCGTCTCCGCAGCAGCTGAGTAGCAGCCTGCAAACAACTGTCTCTTGGTCTTTTGATTTCTTTTCTTTCCCCTTTGGGTAGAGTTTGGCTGAGGGGAAATTTGTGCTGCCTGTCAGGGAGAGAAAGTGATTTTGGTTCCCTTTTCCCAATGTTTCTGAATCTGGAGAAGTAAAAGCAACTGCAGAACATTTTCACCTGCTTTTGAAGGCCTGGGAGTGGTATGGAAATGGGACAATCCTGTGATTTAGTGATACTATAATTTTAAGATGAAACAGCAGACTAGTTCAGAGAAATTCCAATTTATAAGGCGCTATGTTTCCTTCAAGATTTAAACTGCCTCAGACATTGTCTCCTGTTTTCCTTCCTTTCTAAGGCAGAAAACTCATCTTTCCCTTGCAAGATCTCCTCCCTCCTGGAAGAACCAAGGGTGAGATGTGAGTTAATCAGTTTAATGTTGGATGTTCTTCTGCAGTAATATCCAATAAAACGAAGAGCATTGTGTGTGGACTATTTTTATTGATTCTCAGTGCTTGAGCATTCAGCTGTACCTTCCACACTAATGCAACATTGAACACTGCATTGCTTCCAAGATATTGTACCTCACTAAGGATGTAACTTTTGTTTTCTTCCTACCATTAACTCTGGCTCTGCTTTCTAAAGCAGAAAGCCTCCCTGTGATTGTGCAACTTGCGATTTAAATATATAGTGCATTCAAATGGTATTCAGACCCTCTGCATACTCACCTGCCAAAACAGTTTTCTCTCCATGACTTACAGCTTCAAGTGAAATATATATAGGACCCCAACCAACTTCCCCATTTCACTTGAAGCTGTAAGTCGTGAGGAGAAAACTGTTTTGGTTGGTGAGACAGACTTCTATGGCTAAAGATAATGTTCTTGTATTATTGAAATGAGTGTATATCATGATTATACATGTTAAAATTTGTTTTGCTACACAGCATTTTTGCACATGCTCAGGTGACCAGCTTCCCGTTCCAAGCTGCTAAAGTCTTTGCCTGTTTGAACTAAAGGGCCCACCATCAGTGAGCTGTTGGACAGCATTACTTGGTCTGTTGTGTGGATGATTGGGTGGTTTGGGGGTGGGGAATTGCGGTGGGTGGGGGTGTGTTTGGGGATTGTTATGTGTGTTGGACCTGGTCTTTGGGTGTTAAGTGAATTTCATTGTTCATGGGTATACTGTGTATACACGTACAATGACAATAAAGTTATTTATTTATTCATTTATTATTATTTATAAATGTATATTTATTATTTATAAATGTATATGCTGTCCCTCTCACCTAGTTGCCTAGAGGCAACTCTAGGCAGCTTGTAATGAAATATTATCTTTACTTAAAATTGTAGATTGAAGCAAAGTTATTCCTCAATCCTAACTGAAAGCTGTATCTATAAAGCAATTAAAAATTAAAAAAGTAACTAACTACAAAATCTGAGGAGAGGACCATGTCTTCCATCATGTCATCAATCTCTGCACAAAGCTTCTGATGTTTCTATGGTCTTCTGTTTTGTCCAGGCACTTCATTAACAGAATAACAGAGTCGGCAGGGACCTTGTAGGTCATCTCAGGGCTGTCAAACTCCCAGCCTGTGGGCCGGATGTGTCACATGCTGGCCACGCCCGGTTTAGCAAAGGGGGAAAAAGTCCCGATACGTCATGTGAGGCCGCCATGACAACATGCGTTTGACACCCCTGATCTAATCCAACCCCCCACCCACCCACCCAAGAAGGAGACCCTACACCAGATTGCAGTCCAGTCTCTTCTTGAAAGCTTCTAGTGTGGCTGGGAGTCAAATCCCTTCTTGTAATCAATTCAAGCTGCTTTCAAGTTGGCCTTCCTTCTCTTGCAGTTTTCCTAAATCAGCTGGTCAATTAAGAGTTGACTTTTTGTTTCCCTGCTGTTTGGGCAGTTTCTTTTTTTGGCTCAGGTGGAAAGAGCTTGTTTTCAACTAGGTGCTGTTGGACTGCATCAGCTACCACACCAGTTAGCAATTTCAAAGTTTTTGGCAAGGAGGTAATTGGTCTGTAGTTGCCTGGTGTTGTCTCTTTGGTGGATCTTTCATTTAGGTTTTATCAGATCTTCAATTGCACCTCATTGCAGTATGTGGTTAAACTGTTGGCAAAGAGTGGGTGCACACCAGTCAGATGTTTCAACAAATAACCATGCAGTTCATCATCTGATACAGACCAACCTTCCTTGCCCTTTACTCCACTGTTTCTTGGGTTATTACAAGTTCTTTCATTTCAGCTTCATTTTTATTCTTATCCACCATCCTGTATTTATGTTGTATTTCTTCGGGCTATTCCATAGAACTGCATGGTTTCTTTGTTATCAGGTATTGACTAGTTCACTACAGTCTGGGTACAGTAGGGTTACAGTACAGAATAGTTGCAGGAACTGGGCCTGGCTAGTCTAGTGAAGAGAAGGACCAGGGGAGACATGATAGCAGTCTTCCAATATTTAAGGGGCTGCTACAGAGAGGAGGAAGGGAGTCAAGCTATTTTCCAAGGCACCTGAAGGCCAAACAAGGACTAATGGATGGAAACTGAACAAGGAGAGATTCAACCTGGAAATAAGGAGAAATTTTCTGACAGTGAGAATAATCCACCAATGGAACAGAAGTTGCCTTCATAAGTTGTGGGAGCTTCATCACTGGAAGCTTTCAAGAAGAGACTGGACTGCCATTTGTCAGAAATGGTGTAGGGTCTCCTGCTTGGGCAGGGAGGTTGGACTAGATGATTTACAAGGTCCCTTCCAACTCTGTTAATCTGTCATCTGTATCTCCATGGAAGAATTGGTAGAAACATTTCTAATTTGACTGAAATTGGAGATTCTGCCTATAATGTACAATTTGAGCTTCATTTCTGCTGACTTTCTTGACCATAGCTGTTATTTCCTGCTTTATTATTTCTAGTGCTTCCTTAATTTTCCTTGTTTGTAGGTAATATTTCTTGATCAGGTATTCTTTGGTCTACTTATTTTTAGCTTCTTTTCTTTCACCTCATCTTAGCTTGTTGATCTGATTTTCCAACCTGATCTCCCAATTTGGTGATTATTCTTTTGGCTTTTCTTCTTTGTTGATTTTGCACCCCAAGTTTTTAGTTATAAGAGCAGCCATGCTGCACATTATTTGTTGTGTTTCTTGCAGTGAGCTGATGCTTATATTTGATATTACGCTATTAGCATCTCTTAATGCTTGCACTGTTTCTTTGGGACAAGCTTCAGTGCAGGCAATCTTATTCTCTTTTCTTCGTGGTGTTCTACTTGCTCAGTTTCTTGGTTTCAGTTCTGTTTTTAGTTAGAGGGCTTTGTTCTTTCTGTGGATAAGGTGGAAAAGAGGGTACCTGTTTCGGGAAGAAAATAATTCAATAACTATGCTGGTTTACTCTACTGCTGACTCCCTCTGGTTTGCCTCTACAGACAAGCTACTTTTGACAAGGCTTCAGTTTCTTGCCCTGGCTTGCAGTTCTGCCCTTGCAGTTCTTCCGTTTTGTTTCTCTGAATACTTTATTTCATATTATAAATCAGTACTGATCTGCTCGCTTATGCTCTGTTATTCCCAATTCCGACTGTTGCATTCTTTTCAGGTATTCTTTTCTTGTTGGACAACCATTTGACTGGAAAGATGTAGGATTTCCTGCTTGAGCAGAGAGTTGTACTAGAAGATCTTCAAGGTCCCTTCTAACTTTGCTGTTCCATCTATGGAGATTCTCAGTCATCCAGGTCCTGATTGTCCCAAAGATTCTTTTTCAAGAGGCAACTGGACTTTCTGGTTTTTCTTTGAAGACATTTCGCTTCTCATCCAGGAAGCTTCTTCAGCTTTGTTGTTCTATGTTTTCTGTTCTACATTCTAAGACTTCATTTGTAAAAACAGATCATTATTTCAATCTTTTCAATCTGTGTCTATTTATAATAGGTAAACACCTTTTCCTCCAGTAGTACTGCAGCTGCTGGCACTATCACAGCCCTTGTTGACCCAGGCAATGACCACTCTGGGATGGGTTTCTGTAAATTACATCTCATAATATTGTTTATGGCAGAGACACTCTTTGTCTGACTCCTTTGATGAGACCTGTTATGTATGTATCTATTTTGTGCGGGAAATTCAAATGTTCTGTGAATTGTAATTGGTTAACGGTTGCCCCTGAAAAGTATATAAAGAGGGCTGTTGCCTGTGTTCCTTTGCTGAAGTCTCACCCTGAATTAAAGAGCTGTTGTCACTAGCTTGTTTGTGCCTCTCATTATTCCCGCGCTACAACATTGGCGACGAAGGTGGGATTGAGGCCACAAGAAGCAAATCAAAAAGAGCTCTGAGTTTCAGCCAGGGTGACGAGCGAACACGGAGACATGGCAATGTCTGCCTACGTTCCACCAAAACCCTTCGACCCGACCCAAGAGAAGTGGGGATCATATCTAACCAGGTTCGAATGTTCCCTGGAAGCAAGCGAGATGCAAGGGCTCTCCGCGAACCGAAAAAGAGCCCTATTCTTAAACCACTGCGGGCCAGATGTCTTCGAGATGGCCGAGTCCCTCTGCGAGCCAACCCCAGTCCAGACGTCCTTCAAGCAAACCTGAGAGCCCACTACGCTCCAGTTCCTTCGAAATTTGTACAGCGCTACGAGCTCCGGCAACGTGTACAAAGAGAAGGAGAACCGGTCAGCGCATATGTGGCCGCGCTTTGAAAAGCTGCAACGCATTGCGACTACCGAGATCTTGACGATGCGCTACTCGAGCAATTGATTTGTGGCATTAGAGACACTCGTTTACAGAGGCGCCTTCTGGCAAAGCCAGATCTAACGTTAGCCAGCGTGCTCGACGAAGCCAGAGCACACGAAGCATCCACGAAGGCTTCTGAAGCGCTACAACGGCCACTACCAAGCAAAGACAGTCCAAAAACAGTCCCCGTTCACAGAGAGGAGGTGCGAACCAGCACGGAGGAAGAGTCGGACGAGGACGTCTTCCACATGGAAAAGAAAAAGAGCGAGCAAAGCCGCCGCCACGAGAACTGTCCTAGCTGTGGCAGGGATCATGAGAGACAATCCTGGAAATACAGAGATGCCATTTGCAGGCGTTGCGAGAAGAAAGGCCACCTAGCATGAGTTTGTAGAGCTCAATTTCCGCATAGTCGCAAGCCACGTGACTACTGCGACCAACCAGAACCGGCATGTTCAAAACAGCCAACCAAAGATGATGGCACGAGAAAACAGCGCGAGATTCAAAAGCGGGAGACCTACAACACAAGAATCGGCCAAGCCAGCTCAACCGATGATGAGAAAGTCTACACGAAAGTAGAAATCGAAGGGAGACCATGCGAAATGGAAATCGACACCGCTTCTACCCTGTCCATCATGTTCTGGACTACACTCAAAGCGCTCCTGCCAAAGATTCAGAAAACCCAGCTGTCATGACAAAGAGTTCGCCTCCTCGACTACCAAGGAAACCGAGTTCCTGTGGAAGGCGTGGGCACGTTCCGGGTCACCTACGGCGAGTTCTAGAAAGAGCTTCCCCTGACCATCATCAGCAAGCCACTACCAAGTCTCCTGGGCATGGTGTGGTTCCGAGCCCTCGGCATGGGCTTCACGGGCGTCCACAGCATCGGTGGGCCATCGCTCAAAGAAAACCTCCTTCACGAATTTCGGGACATTTTTGAGGAGACTCTAGGCAAGTACGTAGGGACCCCTATCTCTTTTAATTTAGACCCCAACGTGGCCCAAATCAGACTAAAAGCAAGACGGGTTCCATTTGCTTTAAAGCCCAAAATTGACACAGAGCTCGACAAGCTGATCAAACAAGGGGTGTTAGTTCCCGTAGATCACGCTAAGTGGGAAACCCCAATAGTCACGCCAGTTAAATCGGATGGATCAATTAGAATCTGCACTGACTATAAATGTACGATCAATAAGGCGTTGCAGCAGAGCGCCTATCCCGTTCCGATCGTCCACCATCTACTACACTCCCTGGGGCCTGGCAAGCTGTTCGCCAAATTAGACCTTGCACAGGCGTACCAGCAGCTGCCAGTAGATGATGCTACGGCAGAATCGCAGACCATAGTAACTCACAGAGATGCGTTTAAATGCACTAGACTACAGTTTGGGGTTAGCATCACCCCAGGGCTCTTCCAGAGCACCATGGAGCGCCTTCTACAAGGCCTCCCAGGAGTCGTCCCTTATTTCGACGACGTCCTTATTAGTGGCCAGGACGAAACACAGCTTGGGGATAGGGTTAGACAAGTCCTAACCAGATTCAGAGAAGCGGGACTTAAACTTAAAAAGTCCAAATGCAAAATAGCGGTTCCCTCCGTGGAATTTTTGGGCTACCGAATCGACGGCACAGGCATTCACCCAACGGAAAGCAAAGTCAGGGCCATTCAGAATGCGCCCACCCCCAAATCGAAGTCCGAACTGCAGGCTTTCTTGGGACTTCTTAATTTCTACACTATGTTTTTAAAAGACAAAGCCACCGTTGCGGAGCCACTGCATAGGCTCCTAGGAAAAAACGTTCCCTGGGTGTGGGGCAAAGCAGAAGCGGCTGCGTTTCGAGCAGTTAAAAAACTTCTGTCCGAGGACAGCTTCCTCATTCAATACAACTCAGAACTGCCTCTAGTACTTGTTTGCGATGCGTCCCCTTTTGGCATGGGCACTGTGTTGAGCCATAGACTACCGAATGGGTTGGAGGCACCCATTGCCTATTACTCTCACACTTTATCTAGTGCCGAAAGAAATTACAGCCAGCTGGACAGGGAGGCATTAGCGGCTGTAGCTGGGGTCAAAAAATTTCACGAGTATTTGTTTGGCCGGACCTTTGAACTTATCACGGACCACCAGCCTCTTTTGGGACTTTTGGCTGGCGACAAGCCGACCCCGGCTGCTCTCTCCCCCCAGATGACCAGATGGTCCATTTTCCTGGCTGCCTATTCATACAGACTGCTCCACTGACCGGGCCGAATTCTGGGCTATGCTGACGCCCTCAGCCGATGCACCTTGCCCGAGTTGTTAGAGAACCCGACTCCGGAAGCCCCTGTTTTACTCATTGACGTTGTGTCCCTGGGCCCCATTTCTTCTAGCGAGGTGGCGAAGGCTTCTGCCAGGGACTCTGTGTTGCGCACTGTAATGGGCTGGGTAATGCGGGGTTGGCCTACCAAGGTGGACAGTGGGGATTTTCAACTGTTTTTCAACAAAAAAAATGAACTGTCTATGTTGGGGGGTTGTTTGTTGTGGGGAGACAGGGTTGTCATTCCTTCCCGGTTAAGGCATAGAGTTTTGGAAATGCTGCATGAGGGACACCCTGGTATTGTTCGCATGAAAGGCCTAGCTTGAAGCTATGTGTGGTGGCCACATCTCGACCAAGACGTCACTGAGTGGGTGGGGAAGTGCAGGCCCTGCCAGGAGTCCCGCCCAGATCCCCCTATTGCTCCCGTTAGGGAATGGGAAAAACCAAAAGGACCATGGGGGAGGATTCATATTGATTTCGCAGGCCCGTTCCACGGCCAGAACTTCCTTATTATTGTAGATGCTTTTTCTAAATGGCTAGAGATTGCCTTGATGCCCTTGACAATTATGCCCTTGAGGCCATAATTAAAGTCCTCAGGAAACTTTTTGCAACTCACGGGTTGCCAGACACCCTGGTATCGGATAATGGGCCCCAATTCACCGCGACCCAATTCAAGGGCTACCTGGCCAAGTTAGGCATACGACACGCATTATCTGCTCCTTTTCATCCGACTTCAAATGGCCTTGCAGAGAGATTTGTAAGAACGGCCAAGGAAGCACTATCCCGGCTCGATGCAGGTGATTGGCAAGCTAGGATAGACCAATTCTTAGCGACACAACATGCAACCCCGTGCCCTACCTCAGGGCGCAGCCCAGCCGAGCTATTAATGGGCCGAAAGCTCAGGTGCATTCTCGATCGCTTACACCCCAACTACTCCTCTGATAATTACAAGGGGGAAGGGGGACGATTAAGACAATTCCAAATCGGAACCCCGGTATTCGCCAGAAACTATACCAACGGGCCACTGTGGGTTGAGGGAACTATCGTAGGAATCACCGGTCCAAAATCATACACGGTAGATGTAGGGTATGGTAAAATTTGGAGAAGACACATAGACCAATTGCGTAGACGTTTACAGCACGAAAACCCCAACACGGTAAATCCTAACTTCCAAAGTTTTCCTGACACAGCTACCTCAAGCCCGAGTAAGCCGGAATACTTATCTGGCAAGCCAGAGTTCCAGCGCTGCCCCAGCGAGTCGACACTCCCAGCCGGAGATAACCATGCCTCTGGAGAAATCCAGGAGGTTCCATTGGCGGAACCAGGAGAGACGGGAGGTCCCTCTGACCGGCTCGATGCCTCGCCAGCAACTAAACTGCGCAGATCAACCAGAATAAAGACACGCCCTGGTCACCTGCACAATTTTGTATGTAAATATGTAAATAGATAGGATAAATGCCTTCTGAGAATGGAGGGGTGTTATGTATGTATCTATTTTGTGCGGGAAATTCAAATGTTCTGTGAATTGTGATTGGTTAACGATTGGTTAAGAGGGCTGTTGCCTGTGTTCCTTTGCTGAAGTCTCACCCTGAATTAAAAAGCTGTTGTCACTAGCTTGTTTGTGCCTCTCGTTATTCCCACACTACAACAAGACCTGTCCAGTATGCTTGCACTTTTGACACAATTCTCATCTCAGAGCACACAAGCTCATAAACCAATGGTGGTTGGTTGCATAGCCAGCAAGATGTTTAGATTGGATTTAACACTTTTCCTATTGAGTTTAATGGAAAAATTAAAAATAATAAATTAGAGCTGCAAGCTCTTCTCTCAACTTTTTCTTTGCCTCTCCTTTCTGCTTCTCCTGTTGCAAACTGTTTTCCCATTTCATGGTGCAAGAAAATGTATGCCTGACCTTACTTGAGTGCACATCCAACAGCAGCAATAAGCATCTGCGCAGGCCAGGTTAGATGACCTCAGAGGTACTTCTGCCTCTATCTGAATGTACGTATAGCAAGTCAGTACATAATTTTACTTGCATGTCACCTTTCCAAGTTTCTCATGGCTGCCATATGCATCTGTGTGGCCTGAAGTTAATTTCCTCCCCCATTCCAGAGGCTCCAAACTTTCTGAGGGAACTTCAGGCAGAGCAAAATCTTCCCATGAAACAGCTCCATCTCACCAAAGCTTCTGATCGATGCTGATAATAATTACCACTAAGAAAGCCCCTATTTTGTGTTGAGGGATCATGAATGATTTTGAATGAAGCTTCTAGCCTCCATATATCCCTCTAAGAAATTAGTTGCTCAGTATTGATACTTCTCCTACAGTATCTCACTTTAAACTGGTACTTCAAAATCTGTGTAGTTTAAATGGTTCCTGCACGAGATCATTCAGTCCTAGAATCGCTATTAAGAAACATTTTAAATAGACAGTCTACTGCCCAAGAGGCAATTTTAAGAGGGCCAAATTACTTTCTACTATTCAGAGCAGTTAAAGAAGATTAAATTCTTAGCTGCATTTGTATAGAAAAAGCATCCTTTATACTATCAAGTGGATTCAAATTCAGAGAAATGTGTCTTCTATAATGGAAATTGTAATCTGCTGCTACTGCTGCTGCTGCTGCTTCTCGACCCTCTCCCATTCTGAAAAAATTAATTTTCTCTGTAATACTTTTGATGGTGCTGTAAGAAAATGATTGGAAAGTTAATGGATAACTGAAAACTTCACAGTCTCTACAAGCAGATGAAAATAAAATACCAGTTATTCCTGTCTGCAAGTATAAGAGAAGGACTCTTAACAATTATAATGATTGAAAGAGGAAACTCAGAGGGGGACAGCTATTATAGGAAAGGCTCCATTTATGTGCAAGGAGTAAATCAAACTCTAAGAAGCGAGTAAAAAATATCAGGACAATGAACTATAATCTTGGTCAGGTGTGTAAAATGGTAAAAGAAACATAATGAAAAATCACAAGTTATTTGGGCCACACTCCATCACAGATAATGACAGCTTTCCAAGTGCTCAAAGCTCAAATTTACTTTGATAGCACTATCAAGTAGAAAAATATAAAGAAGATTTCTTTCTTCCTGCTTCCATTCCTGCAAAGGAGAGCCGCCTAAATTCTACCAGCGGGCCTTCTTAAAGTGTTTCTCAGGTATTAATTAAGGGTCATCAGAAGGAAGCACAGAGGAATGGATATTCCTCCGAAGGAAAAGCTTTCAGTGTGAGCCATAGTACAGTTCAATTGATAGACTGATTCACAGTGCAAAACCAGCTAAAGGAATTCATTTTGCAGTTTGATTTGGAGCATAAGGAGTCTAGCTTTCCAAACCTCAAATTGAATAATCAGTCATTTGTCTCCACAAAAAAAAATATTTTCTCATGGTTGGATTGTCCCATGAATTTTGTATTTCTTTTGGCTACGGTAAATCTGCATTTTGTGTCCTGCTGTATAGGTTTTGTAGTCTTATAATCATGTGAACATTTCTATAGTTGTTCCGTACTTCTTCCCAACTGCCTGGCATCTTTCTTTCCATTCTGTAAGGACGCTTCACGATGATTAGAGTCTCTCGCTGGGGTGAGGGGGTTGGACTAGATGGCCTGCAAGGTCCCTTCCAACTCGATTAATCTATAATCTGATTCAACCTCCCTCACATCCTCAGCACATCTGAGGGTAATCAATCTGCATTTTCCTTTTTTTAAAAATGGATGTGGTGGTTGTGTTTTCCACCTTCTCCCAACACAAGTGTTTCTATATGCACAATTTGTGATGCTGCACCTAGAACACATGAGGCTGGTAACACAACAGGGGCTGAGGTCTGCCCAACTCCTATTGGTCAGCTTTGACTGCAGCACATACATACGCACAGTTTTCGATCCTGGCAACTCTCCGAAAGAGTTAGCCTTACGAACAGAAAGAGAGCAAATTTACTCTTTAAAATTGCTGTCCAAAGGTTTATTTGCATCAACTGAGAATAATGTAAACTTTCCTGTGTTTTTTTTCTCTTCTTTTTTTTTTTTTTTTGCCAAGGGAGCATTTAAGTGCAGCTTTTTACTGCTATCCAGGCAGTGCAAGAGCAAAGAAGGCTGGTATAATGCCCAGCTTCAGGGGAGGCAGGAAAAGCGGGGAGTCCTCATGGCTCCACAGTCAACCGTCTGTTTTTGAAAACGAGAGGCAGAAAGCTTCCCATTCACACCACAGATCAGAGTTTAGCAAATGGCTAGCCGTACGGGTCTAGTCCAGTCAGATCTCACCTAGGCGGCTCAGTGGCTAAGACTCTGAGCTTGTCAATCAGAAAGGTCAGCAGTTCGGTGGTTGGAATCCTTAGTATAGATCTCCTGCATGAGCAGGGGGTTGGACTAGATCCCTTCCAACTCTGTTACTGTCACCTTGTCACTCATCCCCAGCAGACATTCAGAGATTGGTGGGACATCCTGTCAGTCCCTTTCTTGAACTCAAGCCTCATTAAAGTTGTCCAGATGCTGATGTCCACTAACTCAGGGGTCCCCAACCCCCGCATAGCAGCATGCCAGAAACTGAGCCACACAAGCAAGCAAAGCTGCATCTGTGGGATGCAGGCAGCACACAAAAAATGCCCCCTCTGGTCCATGGCAAAACCTCTCTCCACGGAACTGGTCCCTGGTGCCCACAAGGTTGGGACGCACTGCACTACCTGATCTTCTTACTGAGGAAGAGTAGAAAGCAGCTATCATGGAAGAAGTTATGCCAGCGTTAATTTCTGCTGTCACAAAAATTGGAGGAAAACCTGCTCAACTAGGTGTCCGGATGATCCTGTAGTCATATTGGTTTGGTCATGAGGATGATTCAGTTAGTACAAAAAGCAAATATGATATCTGTTTTTCTTTCTAAAGTGTATTAATAGGCTAAAAGAATCACAGAGTTAGAAGGGATCTTGGAGGTTTTCTTGTCATACCTCCTGCTCAAGCAGGAGACCATGGCCTATACCATTTCAGACCAATGGCTGTCCAATCTCTTCTTTAAAGTATCCAGTGATGCTGAACGCAAGCGATTGCACTAGTTGATTGTTTAACTCTCAGAAAATTTCTCTTTATTTTTAGGTTGGTTCTCTCCTTGATTAGTTTCCATTCGTTACTTCTTGTCCTGCCTTCAGGTGTTTTGGGGAATAACTTGACCCCCCCCTTCTTTGTGGTAGCTCCTTAAATATTGGAAGACCATGTCACTCCTAGACTTCCTTTTCATTAACCTAGACATACCCAGTTCCTGCAACCATTCTTCTTATGATTTAGCCTCCAACCCCCTAACCATCTTGGTTGCTTTTCCCTGCGCATACTTGTCAAGCAAGTAACATGTCCCATGAAATAAAGACTGAGGCATCCATTTTCCACCAAACTCTATTTATTAGGAACATATTAAATTGGCAAGGTCTTGGTGTAATTCCAACTCTGGACCGGATCCAGAATGACACCCAATAAAAAGCAAAAGTTGTAAACTTCCCCCCGAATCACAATCTCCAATCAATTCTCAGTCCATCAGTCCGGTGCCTCCAAACTCCATCTTCCTCCAGCTGCAGGCATCTTCTCTGTTCCCATGGGAAGAATGCCACCTAGACATAACAATCCCCCTTTTTAGATAAACCCCCCTTTCAACAATTAGAGAGTGGTGAGCCTGAAATGCCATTAAGTTCCTTTACTTGCAAACCTAAAAAACTAAGAAGAAATAGACAAAGGCTAAAATAAAATATGGCTACACATATGTAATCTCCAGGGTTGACAGCACTCTTTCCAGCTTTTTGATACCGTGGCAACCAAAACCGGACGTAGTATTCCAAGTGTGCCTTGCTAAGCTTTTAGTAAGCAGTACTAATTCTCCATGTGATCTTGATTCTGTTAATGCAGCCTAGGACCGCAGTGGCTTTTATGGCTGCTGCAGCACCCTCTTTTAAGTGGGCTGTCCACTAGGACTCCGGGATGCTTCTCACTGCTGTTACTGCTCTTGAACCAGCATAAAATGAGAAAGTATTATTTCTAGCATCACATATATTTTTGTCCCCCCCCTCCAATTATTTGAAGAACATTTGCATGTTTCACTATGCTAATGTAATTCCCAGAAGTTCAGTTGTTTTTCAACTGAAGATTGAAAGATTCAAATGAATATTATCTGTAGGCTGGCATTTCCAAACAGAAGCCATGCTGCTTCCCTTATCACTATCTGTATTCTCCCAAGAATGCCCTTCCTCAGCTGTGTATCTCGAGAGGAGCTGGGTTTCAAATCTTGAGACTCCTTACTTATGAGCCGCGGTGGCGCAGTGGTTAGAGTGCAGTACTGCAGGCTGCTTCTGCTGATCACTGGCTGCCAGCAGTTTGGCAGATCGAATCTCATCAGGCTCAAGGCTGACTCAGCCTTCCATCCTTCCGAGGTCGGTAAAATGAGGCCCCAGATTGTTGGGGGCAAAAGGCTGACTCTGTAAGCTGCTTAGAGGGGGCTGGAAAGCACTGTGAAGCGGTATATAAGTCTAAGTGCTCTTGCTATTACTTGCTGGGAGATTATGGGAGTTAGTTTAACCCATTTCAAGGGCACTTATGGGAGAAGTGTGATTTATACCTAGTGATGAGAAGTGCTGTATAGATCAGAGTGGGGTTTAGATCACCTGAGGAGACAGTAAAAGGCTGGACTTTGTCAATCAGCCCTGGAGTTGGTTACGATCTGCGCAACAGAGAAGAAATGTCAGGGCTCCTGGAGAAGGAAAGAAAAACAAGGAATTTCAAACGCTTGATGGGAAGGAACCAGAACGGGTTTATCTGTGCAATCATTCTTTAGGGCAAGGCAGAGAGGTATTTACAGGCAAGGCATGATATGAATCTTTGGACAGTGCATAATGCATTTTGTTATACAGAAATAAAAAAATACGATATGGGATTAATAGCTATGAAAAGAATAACAGCAGTGAGAATTGGAACTTCCATAGCCTAATGTGGCTCATTATAGTGTTATGAAGACAGCGGCTGTAGCTTGTTGTAGGTATTGCCACCTTGTTGATGATCTGTGATGGCTGAAGTGTCTATTTCCAGTGCAATAAAATGTTTCCTTCCCAGTAAAGTTGATTGCAAAGAGATCAATTCGGATCAGACTTTTTTGAGGTTCAGCATTTGGAATATATATTTGAAATACATATGCTGCAGAATAGCAGGCCTTTCGCGGAGAATGGTTTGATTATCTTGGTTCACAAGAAACCGAGTTCATTGTTCTACATCGAGAACTATATGTACTAAACCAAGCTCATTAACTTTAAAGCTTTGGTTTCCCTTTAAATAGCCATAATAGCCACCAAGAAACGTGCTCCTGTTTCTTTCTGTGCATAGGTTGGCCTTTATGGCTTCTTAATGGCCTCAATTGCCCATTGTTTCCTTCTCTGCTTTCTGGCTGGATGTTTTTCACATCACCAGTGTAAGAAATATATTTTTCAATGCTTGATTTCCCCTCTAATCCAGACCGTGTGGTATCAACCTATCAATGGCAATGTTTCCTTTGCTGCATAGCGTTGAGTTAATCACAGTATATTTTCTTATTGTGTGTATTTGCTGCTGATTTCTTGATTTGATTTTACATAGGTAGAAGATTAGTGATTAATTTGTTTGTATTTTAATCTGTACTCCTACATACATTTCACTCTCTTTTCATGTTGAGTTACAAAGAAAATGAATAGCATGTTTGCTCTTTTACAACCCACCAAGTCAGGTAAGATCAAACAATGCTCTTCTTCCTCTACCTCCTCCAGAGATTATAAAGGCCAAAGCAAGACCAATTTGAAACCTTACGATGCAGGTGTTCAGCGGAGAGACCTGACAGGTTGAGTTTTTGAAAGAATGTGGAGACAAAAGTAAAACCAATTATTTCTTGCCCGGCCCAACCAAATGAAATCATTAATTTATTTATGTGGAGGGCGTACACATTAATTTCAGGGTCATGATAGAGCAAAGTTTGAAAAACCCTAGATAGTATAAATTGTAGTTTATGCAGTACGTCAGTTTCTTTTTTCTAGTGTTGCTCCTGGTATTAATCCCTACTTATTTGATTTTTGGCAAGGAGCTGCTCTACTCTTTTTTGTTTCCTTTTTAGCTATTTATTGTCTCTTTTGAATGGTGTATAAGTGTGATTTATCTCTTTGCACCTGTTGACAGATATTTTTTCTGAGTGCCAACCTTCCAGGAATCCTCTAGCATATTTGGGTTTAACTTGATGCTCACAGCTTCCCAGACGAAGCTATAATAAAATCTGTCCATGTATTTTGAAATTAAGGATTTTTATCATGTCTCCTGAATGCTAATTGGTGTTCCTGGATAACTCAGCTAGTCTTCAGCCTGTCTATTCTGCATAACTATTTCAATCCTTACACTGTATGTTGTAAATGATTCCTGTTTTTTTTTTCTTTTTCGGCTACTTTTTTTTTTTGCTTTAATTTATATGCCGCCCTTCTCCGGAGACTCATGGCGGTTTACAATGCGTTAAGCAATAGCCTTCATACTTTTGTATATTTATACAAAGTCAGCTTATTACCCCCACAATCTGGGTCCCGTCGACCAGACAGGGTCCCAGGGAGCGGGCCTTCTCTGTGGGCATGCCTACTCTGTGGAATCAGCTCCCCCTGGAGCTCCGGATGGCCCCTGACCTTCGCTCTTTCTGCCGTGACCTCAAAACATGGCTATTTGGCCTGGCTGGATTGGACTGAAGGGTATTGAAGTATTCAGTATTTGAATACTGAATTTTATGTGTTTTTTATCATTGTGAGCCGCCCTGAGTCCTTTGGGAGAGAGGGCGGCATACAAGTTTAATAAAATAAATAAATTGTCAGCCCCTCTGGGGCCGCCTGTGCTTCACCGGGCAAAGTACTACACGCACACGGACAAGACGTCAAACCAGGTTTAATCGAGGCGGGGGCTAACAGTAGGTGCCGAAGTCCTATGTGGAATAAAGTCGGAGACAGGCATACAAAACTCTCAAGGGGCTTTATAGAGTGTGTGCATGTAATAACGCTCTCCACCCATTCATTATCCCTTACAGCTGTTTGAATTTCAGAGTTGCCGCTCGTCTTATTCCCTGCATTCGTGCGGGGACTGATGATGTCATCCTCAGGCGCTCTCCCTGGCTGCAAGATTGTAACGCTGTCCTCCCATCAACTAACAATTAGTAACCCTTAATCCCACCCATCCATGTACCGTCCACCACCAAATATCACCGTGTAGCCTAGATTCAACAACCCCCCTCCACTGTGCCATGTCGTGGGTTATTCAGGTCAGTTGTCGCCAGTCCCCTCGCTGTGGCTGTTCCGCTGGCACGATGGCGCTGTGTGTCGAGGGGTACTTGATGCTCGACATAAATAAATAAATAAATAAATAAATAAATAAATAAATAAATAAATAAATAAATAAATAAATAAATAAATAAAATTTTGCACCAATTGGAGCTTCCGGATGCTCTTCAAGGGCAGCCCCATGTAGAGTGTGTTGCAATAGTCAAGACGGGAAGTGACTAGGGCATGAGTGACTGTGAGTAGGATTGTCCTATGGACAATCAACTAAATATGAGCCAGCAGTGTGCAGCAGCCACCAAAAAAACCAATGCAATCCTAAATTGCATTAACAGAGGGATTGACTCAAGATCAAATGAGGTACTAGTACCACTCTAATATTACCTTAATAAGGCCACACTTACAATATTGCACCCAGTTTTGGACTTCCGGTGGCAACGCGTCGTCGATAGCAGCTCCTTTCAGAGTGCGAGCCCCGCGATCTTGTTAAAGCTGCTAAAACAGCGAAAAACAGCTGTTTAGCGGTTTGAAAATTTTCCCCTCGGGGAAAGAGAGCAGCCAGGCTTGGGTTGAGCTCCCCAAGAGTCCCAGGAATAATTCCTAGGGCACGAAGGGTGAGAGCTCCCTAGAAGCCTGACACAAGCTCCGGACCTGGGACATTTCTGCATTTAGCAGAACAAGACACCGCGACCATCCGTGCAACATTTTAACACTATTTTGGATACAAAGCAGGCAGAGCAAAGACAGGAGGAACTCCAATTGCAAGTATTAAACTTTAACTCCTGTGTATTGAATACTTCCTTCTTGATTGCTGTGGGAAGAAAATCAAAGGAAATGGCGCCGAGCCTTAATTGGGTGTGGTAACGAAAATTAACTTCAAAGTACTCATCTGCGCTGACAGTTTCTGCTGCTAATAAATGGAACTGGTCTCAAAAGAAAAAAGAATTAAATTGGACTGTAGAGAAATTTAAATTTACTGAGGACTGAAACTAATTGGAAATTGAGTTAATTTCTGGGAGTGGTTGCTGTAAAAGTTTTAATTTGGAACTGAAAATTTGAAAATGGCTTCTAAGCAAATAAAGATTGCTGGGGCTAAAATTACTGTGAGCTCCCCTATTCCACCACCCAAACCGCAATCTTTGACAGCTCCAGCAGGACCACAAGTTTTAACCCTGGAAGCCTTGCAGCAAGCCTTAAAGCTGCAAGCCTTCTCTTTAGAATAAAAAATTACTTCTGTTCTTGATGAAAAAATAAAAGTGGTGACTGATAAAATGGATGAAGTAACTCTAGAAGTGACAGAAATTAAGGATGAAATTCAAGCTCGAAATAAGGCAATTAGAGAAGACATTATTTTTGCATTTAAAGGTTTGGCAAGTCATATTGAAGGGTTAGATGAAAGACTAGAGGAAGTTAATCAATCAAACATGAATTTGGAGAATAAAATGGGAGAAGTTCAGACTCAGTTAGAAAAAGCAGATTCAGAGGTGATGATGATACAATATAGATCGATGGAATTTGCTATAAGAGTAAGAGGCTTGAAAGAAAATACCCAAGAGAATTTGAGAGAGATCTTTGCAGAAGCCTTTGCACAGATAATTCAAGAAAGAAAGGAGGATCTGGACTGGCAAATGGATAAAATTTATCGCGTTAATTCATGGGTGCCAGGCAGAGAAATTTACCAAGAGATATTGTAATTTACTTTACAACAAGAAGGCTAAGAAATATGATATTGCAGGCTTCCTACAAAAATAAACTTCAAGTGGCAGGGCAGGAAGTTCTAACACTAAAAGAAATTCCTCCCAAAATAGTGAGAGCAAGGAAGGACTATGCTTTTGTGGTGGATGAACTCAGAAAATGTCAGATACAGTATAGATGGGAGATTCCAACTGGATTGGTGGTGGATTATTCAGGACAGAGATTCCTTCTTAATACATTATGGAAAGCAAGGGATTTCTACTTTAATGTATTGAAGGCTGGAGGTTCCTCTTCTCCAGAAACCAGAAGAAGAAAGGAAATAGAGGAAACAAGAATGGGAGTGAAAGAAATTACCTAGGGTCTGGCAGAGGCTCAAGGAGGGTCCTCGATTGTTGAAGAAGAATTACTACAACTTACGAGCTCTGCCCAAGATGTGGAGTTATTTGGCAAAGTAGAGGAGCCGAGGGATCAAAGGCAGACTCGAGCAGCAAAGAAATGCCAAGAGGAATTAAAGGTGCAGCAAGCTCAGATCAAAGCACAAGAAACCACAAAATCAGAAGCAGTGGGAGGAGCTAGGCCAAAGATCAAAGTGAAAGATGACCTTCAGCTGATGCTTGAAAAGCTTCAAAGTGCCAAAAATGGCAAGTAAATTTCTAACTTGGAATGTCAATGGATTAAATTCACCGCAAAAGAGGAGGAAAATATTTCATTATCTGAAGCAGTACAAAAATGACATTATATGCCTACAAGAGACACACATTAGAATGCAAGATCAAAAATATTTAACAAATGCAAGATTGGGGACACATTTTATAGCATCTGCACCGAAGAAGAAAAATGGTATAGTTATATACCTAAAAAAAGACTTAATTGCTAAATTAATTGAAGCAGACCCACAAGGAAGATATATTGCAATTGAAATCTTAATAGAAGGGAAAAAAACATTATTGATTGGACTATATGCACCAAATCAGCAACAAGAAAGTTTTTATAAGACTTTACATGCTAAATTAATACAGTGGAATTATAAAACACATATAATGATGGGAGACTGGAATGGAGTTTTGGATATTAAAAAGGATAAAAAAGGATCTCTACAAAATATTCAAACACGTGCTAGATTGCCTAAATCTTTCTTTGATATGATGGAGCTGAGAGATATTTGGCGTGAGAGGAATGGAGAAAAGAAAGATTTTACTTTTTTTTCTGACAGACATCAGTCATTTTCCAGGATTGATTTTATATTAATTTCTAATGAATTCCTTTCTAGGGTGAAGAAAACGAAGATATGTCCAAGAACATTAACAGATCATAGTCTGGTTTGGATGGAATTAGAATATGAAAAGGCACCCAGGAAGTCCTGGAGGCTGAATGAAAATTTGTTTAGATATGAGGAAAATGTGAAAGAATGTAAACAATTTATGAAAGAATTTTTTGTTATGAATTTGCATAAAGGTACACCTATGGAGATTGTTTGGGATGCAAGTAAAGCATATATGAGAGGTATTTTAATTTATTTGAATAATAAACATAGACATAAACAGGAAAGGAAATGGAAGGAGTTAGAAGAAGAAATAAAAAATAAAGAGCAAGTATTAATTTTAAACCCAACTGATAAGAAAACAAAAGAAGCAATTAATTTATTGCGAGGGCAATTTAATATGTTGATGGCAGATCAGGTAGCAACTAATTTGCAATATGCCAAACATAACTCCTTTTGTAATGCGAATAAACCAGGCAGATGGTTGGCATATTTGCTTAGGAAAAAAACAAAAGCTATGTACTATAGAGAAAATAGAATATAAGGGTAAAGAGGTGTACCAGCAAAATATGATTAAAAGGGGGGGGATTTGTTTGTAAAACATTTAAAAACTTTTCAATAAAAAAAATTACATCCAGTTTTGGACACCACACTATAAAAAAGATGTTGAGACTCTAGAAAGAGTGCAGAGAAGGGCAACCAAGATGATCAGGAGCCTGGAGGCTAAAATATATATAGAATGGTTGGAAGAACTGGGCATGGCTAGTCAAGTGACGAGAAGGACCAGGGATGACATGGCAGCAGTCTTCCAATATTTGAGGGGCTGCCACAGAGAGGAAGGGGGTCAAGCTGTTTTCCAAAGCACCCCCGAAGGCCAGACAAAGAACAATGGATGGAAACTGATCAAGGAGAGATTCCACCTAGAAATAAGGAGAAATTTTCTGACAGTGAGAACAATCAACCAATTGAACAGTTTGCTCCCCGAAGTTATGGGAGTTTCATCACTGGAGGCTTTCAAGAAGAGACTGGGTATCCACGTGTCAGAAATGGTAAATGACCTACAAGGTCCCTCCCAACTCTGTTATTCTGACTGTCCTTCTGTCATTAGAACATCTACCAGGCAAAAAAAAAAATGAGATTAAATCTGTTTAAGGAGTTTATGAATATAAATCACAAATATTTAAATTTAATTTAAATAAATATAAGAAGAACCTTCTTGACACTAAGAGCTGCTTAGTAGTAGAACAGTTTACCTATGGAAGTTTCAGATTCTCTGTCTCTGTCACGTTACTACACTATACTGCACTGCACTACATACTGTTGTTATGTTATATGTTATATTATCTTCCTTTCTATGACTCTATAATGCCTTAATTTGGGGTAGAGTTGAGGTGACTGGATAGAGCTGAGCATTTACTGACTAGATGCCCTTCCTGACACCATGTGCACACCATGTGCACACCATGTGCAACAGATTTTTTTTTTTTTGCACCCTAAGAGAGAAGCATCTTCCACTGCCTAGGATTGAACTCTCAATCTTTGAAGTGGAAGCCAAGCCTCTTCACCATGAGGCCACCACACCACTTACTGTATTGTATTGTATTGTATTGTATTGTACTATTATATTGACATATTCTACTATATTTTGAAATGTTAGTTTTTCCAAGCTTCTCCGTGTTCAGAAAATGCCATCACAGTAGCCTTTTCCTTCATTTGTCTTGAATTTATCACCAATCAATTTCGGGTGACAACATTTAGATCCATTGCTAGAAAAAAAAAAGATAACGTTTCTTCTCCATCTGTTATTCCTGGATTAGAAAGACTTGAGTTCTATTATTCACAGGTAGAAAACAGCAGCATTCAGTGTCATCTAGCAATGTCACCTGGTTTCCATTTGCTTCCTTCTGATTTCAAAGAAGAGATGCAGTATGTTTAATTTTTCCAGGAAAAATGAGTTGCTGAGATGCATCAAGCTTTACGAAGCTACTGAGCAGAGAGGCAGGAAGTGGTGGGTCAGTTGGCCCAGCCTTCCCAGCCAGCTTAAGGTCTGGGTATGGAGTCCAATGGAGCAGAGATCAAAAGCCAGGCAGCTGGGAAGGAAAAAAGAAGAGCCAGCAAATTGATTTCATAGTGTCTCCTAGGCTGATATTTCTTCCTCAGGGATGGTCTGGTCTGGTCATACAGTCCAAGTGGACCATGTTGAGCAGCTTGTAGAAGGGTCAGGTCTCTTCTATGGAAAAGAAAACATTGCCAGCCTCTTGTTGAACACCCACTTGGAAGATAAGTCAGATGCCAAAGTCCCCCCCGCACTTGTGACTCAACTAGAATTTCCTTTGTAAAAAGAGAGCAAAGAGCCTATGAGCTTCTGGAATGATGAAATCTAGGGACCATGGCTGTCAGAATCTCTAGTCCATACCTTACTGCAGGGGTTCTCAAACTTTTCTTCACCACGGAGACCATGGCCACGGACTGCCAAGACTTAATTATTATTATTTTTAATTTAATTGTTTAATTTAATTTTATTTATTTTATTTAAAATGATTTTATTTAAATAATTAGATTTAAAGATTTAAACTATAACATTTGGTCAAGCCTTCACCCTCTGTGATGACATCGCTGCTCCCCCCCCCCGCCCAGGAGTCCACGGACCACAGGTTGAGAACCACTGCCTTATTGGATCCCAACAAACTTTCTGAATCATCAAGACCTTCCTAGCATATCAATTTAAGAAATGAAATAATAAATAAGTTAGATAGTTATTGATAAATTGATAGAGTTATCGATTGAAAAGTTGGCAGTTCAGCGATTCAAATCCTTAGTGCCGTGTAACAGGGTGAGCTTCCGTTCCTTGTCCCAGCTTCTGCCAACCTAGCAGTTCGAAAGCACATAAAAAATGCAAGTAGAAAAATAGGGACCACCTTTGGTGGGAAGGTAACAGAGTTCCGTGTGCCTTTGGTGTTTAGTCATGCTGGCCACATGACCACGGAGACGTCTTTGGACAGCGCTGGCTCTTCAGCTTTGAAACGGAGATGAGCAAGGGGAACCTTTCCCTTCTTTGTCAGAACAACTAACAGAAAATAATTTTGCTTCTGCCTCCTTATTAATTGCTTTTTAATCTTGCATTGATTTAATTTGTTGTAGTCTGCCTGTTGATCAGAAGATTAAATAGAAATTGAAAACTCTTTCTATGCCCTATCAACCCCGGATGAGAAAATGAATAATTTGGGATCAGGAATAAAAAGATTACACCTTGTAAAGTGCCTTAAACCTGGATCTTGGGTTTTAAAAGGCATGATTGTCAAGACCTAGTTAAGTGACCTATGCATTTTCTCAGCTATCTCTTTCCAGGTCTCTGGAAAACCTTTTGCCTGTAGCAAATTAATCTTTCATAACAAAAAAAGAACAGCAATCTGTTGGCCAATGCAAGGATGGCTCCCATTTTGCAAACTAACTTGTTCCTACATGATTTGTAGTTATTTACAACTTAGTACCTAGATCAACACACGTAAATTATTTTACAGTAATTATGCTATAAATTTAGTTTCTTTGAGCCAAGTTATGCTTCTCTTATATCTTTCTGTGTAATAAAAAACAAAGGATTAAGAACCAGTTCTTTTATATAATTTGACATTTTATAGGAATTACAACAAAGTTTGTGAGGGGGGCTTTTATCATTCTGTTTCTAGATGAAAAAAAATCAAGAAGGTATCCAGGATCAACCTCAACATTTCCCTGAATTAAAAATCAGAAAATAAAACTGTTTGCAAATAGTTGCTTGCTTGCTTTCTGTAAAATGGTACTAGACTTATCTAAAGTGGTCTAGGTTCTCCTGCTTGAGCAGAAGGCTGGACTAGAAGGCTTCCAAGATCCCTTCCAGCTCATTCTATTCTATTCTATTTAAAAAGTAAATTAAATATCTTTAAATAAATATTGTTTTTGCTTCACTCTTTAGAATTCAACATGACTTCTGGTTGTAAATCTTTTCTCTTACTCCCTTATGCATTTTCTCTATACGATCCATTTTCAACACTTGGTCTTTCAGTTTCCTTCCATGTTCACAGTGCAGCCTGGCTCTGCATTTGTTCTCAGCTTAAAGGTCTGCAATCATTGCTTGTCACCTCTTTTATACCCAGTTGCAACTCATTGCCTTTGAACATGGAGAAGATTCATCAAGAAAACCAGCCCTTGTGTTTTATCCTGGTTCTGAAAGGACACGTGACCTCCAGACATTCAGCCTAGGGAATCATACCACACGGTAGTCTGGGGGAATAGGATTGGGTATGTCATGAAACCCATGAATGACCTTACTTTACCTTCAGGTTAAACCACAATTGGATTTACTTCTTCAGGCATAACATTCTATCTGAGCGGTAAAATTATGCTTTGTGAACTGAAGGTTAAGGTATTTTAAGACCCAACCAGTTTGTAACAAATGTCTAGTAGGTTTCTTTTTAAATTCTGTGCCCCAGAAGTGGGATCCATTCCATAACTTATTATTAAAGTCTTTAGTGCCCATAATCATACAGGCAAAATAATACAGAACATGAACATTGTTATGAGAACGCTCCTATTACTGGAGGTTTTCAAGAAAAGATTGGAAAGCCATTTGTCCAGGATGGTATAAGTTCTCCTGCCTTGGGCAAGTGGTTGGACTAGAAGACCTCCAAGGTCCCTTCCAGCCCTACGATTCTACAATTTGCCAAAATACCAAAAAACAAACCCAAACCCTAAAGTAAAAACATTGTAGCATGCACAATTAAATTAATGACCCAATAAAGGAATGAAAACTGGGGTAGGGGAAATGGAATAAAAGCCAAAAGAAAAGACTCTGGTTTATATGACTCCTTAAAATCTTCTGTACTGCTCTATGTAATTAAGTCCAAAATTTTCTGGCTTTTTTACACTTCCACCAAGCATGATAAAATGTCCCTTCTTGTTGGTTACATTTTCAGCATTAAGTTAGAAGAACCTTTATATAGTCTAGTCAATATTTCAGTGACATGCATCAACAATGCATCCTTTTGTAAAAATTATCTTTAAGATTGGAATACACTGTAAATTTCTATTCTTCCAGATACATATTCTCCCATCGATCTGTGTGTATATTACAACCAAAATTCTTAGCACACTTCATCATACATTTTCACTTGTTTTTCTTCTGTTTCATATCTCAGCAAAAGTTTATACAGTTTAGCAAAACCACAATCATTATTTCAAGTTCCATTTCGAATTCAGTCTTACATTGTCCAAAAGCAAAAGTTCTTCTATCTACTTTAAATCTTTTAAATAATTCTGCATATGGAAATCATTGACATGAATATCCTACTACTACCAGATCTTCTCTTGTTTTTATTCTATATGCTCCTTGACAAAGTTCTAATATATCTGAGAAAGTCAACCATTTATGTTCAGTTATCATTTCTCTTCTATAAAATGCTTCATGTGCTGAGAGCCATGAAGGTACTTTCTGGCAAAGCCCAAGTTTACATCTGTTTCATGTTCTCAACATGAAGAAATTCAACATAGAGAAAAGTAAGGTTTTACACTAAGGCAAGAAAAAAAACCCCCAAATGCACAGGTCTAGAATAGGTAGTATCTGGTTCAATAGCAGTAACTGTGAGAGGGATCTAGGAGTCCTAGTGGACAAAGATTTAAAACAGTGGGCTACAGCTGCCAAAAAAGCCAATGCAATCTGAGGCCGAATTAACAGAATCAAGATCACTTGGAGAATTAGTACTGTCTATAATGCCCTGGTAAGACCACACTTGGAATATTGCATCCAGGTTTGGTTGTCTTAATATAAAAAAGATGTTGAGACTCTGGAAAGAGCGCAGAGAAGAGCAACAAAAATAATTAGGGAACCAGAGGCTAAAACATATGGTGTGTCTAGTTTAATGGAAAGAAAGACCAGGAGTGACACGATAGCAGTCATCCAATGTCTAAGGAGCTGCCACAAAGAACAGGAGGTCAACCTATAGTCCAAAGCAAAGGATGGAAGCTTAACAAAGATTTAACCTTTAAATGAGAAATTTCCTGATAGCAAGAACAATTGTAGGAAGATATTTCTTCTGGGTTTTGCTCCAAGTGGGGAAAAAGACACTGGAAACATGGAGACTGCTTGGAAAGATGGTTTAATGGTGGACAGGATCACATGGCTTGAGTTCCTGAACAGAAAAAGGGGCTGAGAGTCAGCAAGTCCCCGGGTTTTATGCTCTCTCTGGCTTTGAACTTCCTGGGCCCCCGAAAGTGTATCCTGATTGGTTGTCAGACTCCCAGGGGGTGGGGGTCTTAGCTAGCCTTGCTGGCTTGCTGATGTAATCTTCCCAGGTGCCATGTGGTGAGTTTCTGTCCTAGATGGGTCCCATTGACTTGCAGATGAGGTCCATTGACAAAGATTGAGTTTCTGCCTCTGGCCCATTAACAAAGGGGGGGGGAGGCAGGAAGGTGGGAGTTTCTTTGTCTTTAAAACATGCTTCTCCATTTCTCATCCAGGGAAACATAACATAATATTCTGCCTTTTTAATATTTCCCAAAATATTTCATTCTTCTAGGAAAGGGGTGGGTGCTAACTTCCTACACAATTAACCATGAGAGGGCGGTTGGATCTATTCCCCTCCCCCCACCTTGGATTGTGGTCTACCTGGAACCTGACTTTGTCCTCTGTTGTGAGGGGACAGTGGACCTGGTCTTGTGAAAATGCTTTTGAGACTCCCATTCCATGTCTCTCCCCTGGACCTTTTATATGGACCCCTAGGATATGGTTGCTCCCATCCTCTGTGGTCAAGATGTATTCCGCAGCGGAGCTTCTTGGTCTGCGAGACTCCCCCCTCTCGCAGGCTTGGCCCTTCACTCTATCGAGGGCCTACCTCGATGACGGGCTTTGGAACCCCGAGAGGTGGCATGCCACAAAGAGGGGGTTGCGGGGTTTTTTAAAATTGTCTTTTTGTAATCTTTTAAGGGGTTTAGGGCGGGGTGGTGGGGAGGGAGGGGCATAGGTCAGGCTCGATACAGGCGCATGGAACGGAAGGCAGGGAGCGGGGTGTGGAGGAGCTCAGTGCTGATAGGATGGAGGGCGATTCTATCAGGACCGTGGTTGGGAGGGGCAGATATGGCGGGAGTAGGGGGCCACATCAGGTGGTGGGGGCAGGCATCCGCTATCTCCAAGCGGTGGCATGCCTTGGCCCCCATGACTCTTCTCATTTCCCTGGCTGTCCAGAGTTTCAGAGCCCAGGCCTTAGACTGATGCTGTGCAACGCCAGGTCTGTGGTTAATAAGGCTCCCCTCATTTGTGAGCTAATACAGGAGGGGGGTGCGGACATGGCAGGTATTACAGAGACCTGGTTGGGCCAAGAGGGGGGTCCCCCTCGTAGAGATGTGCCCACCAGGTTTCCACACATTCCATCAGCCATTCCATTCAACCTGCCGTCTGCCGGTGAGGCATCTGGGATGGCTCGGGAGTTTATGGCTTCCATGACAGCCATGGACCTGACACAACTAATTCATGGCCCTACTCATGCAGGAGGACACACTCTGGACTTGGTTTTTATCTCTGGTCAGTGGCTGAGTGGTTTGGATATAGGGGATATAGTTACTGAACCCCTGTCATGGTCGGACCATTCTCTCCTGAGACTGGACTTTTTGACCGCTGCACCCCACTGCAGGGAGGCAGAACCGACCAGGTGGTTCCGCCCCAGGCACCTGATAGATCCTGACAGGTTCCAGAGGGAGCTTGGGCCAGTTCCTGAAACTCTGGCTCACGACTCGGCTGAAGACCTGGTGGCTGCCTGGGATAGGATGGCCGCCGGTGCTCTGGACCGAGTTGTGCCTTTGCGGCCTCTGACCCGACGCCGAACCTGCCTGGCCCCTTGGTTCTCCGAGGAGCTGAGGGAGATGAAGTGCCGGAAAAGACGCCTAGAGAGTGGTTGGAGAGCCAGTCGCTCCGAATCCGACCGAACACTAGTTAGGTCTCATATTAAGACCTATCTAGTGGCGATAAAAGCGGCAAAGCGTAACCACTTTTCCGCTCTTATTGCATCGGCAGATAACTGCCCAGCCGCCTTGTTTAGGGTGACTCGCTCCCTCCTACATCAGGGAGCACGGGAAGACCCCTTGCAAGGGCAGACTGAGGATTTTGCACAGTATCTGCACGATAAAATTGCTCAGATTCGGGAAGGCTTGGACTCTGACTGGGTAGATCCTGGCAGGGTGACTGAGGCTGGTCTTGAGAATGTTATCTGGGACGAGTTCGACTCTGTGACTCCTGAGGACGTGGACAGGATCCTGGGGAGGTTAAACGCAACCACATGTTTATTGGACCTGTGCCCCTCCTGGCTGGTACTGGCCACCCGGGAGGTAACACAAGGCTGGCTCCAGAGGATTATAAATGCTTCTTTGAGAGAGGGTTTCTTGCCTCCCGCCTTGAAAGAGGCGGTGGTGAGGCCCCTCCTCAAGAAGCCTTCTCTGGACCTGGCCGTTTTGGCAAACTACCGTCCGGTCTCCAACTTTCACTTTGTTGCAAAGGTTGTGGAGAGTGTGGTTGCGCGACAGCTCCCACAGTACCTGGATGAAACCGTCTATCTAGATCCGTGCCAGTCCGGCTTTAGGCCTGGATACAGCACGGAGACGGCATTGGTCGCATTGGTGGATGATCTCTGGAGGGCTGTTCCTCTGTTCTGGTCCTGTTAGACCTCTCAGCGGCTTTTGATACCATCGACCATGGTATCATGCTGCGCCGGCTGGAGGGATTCGGGGTGGGAGGCACTGTGTTGCGGTGGTTCTCCTCCTATCTCTCTGACCGGTCGCAGTCTGTGTTGGCAAGGGGGCAGAGGTCGACCTCGAGATGCCTTGCTTGCGGGGTGCTGCAAGGGTCGGTCCTCTCGCCGCTCCTGTTCAACATTTATGTGAAGCCGCTGGGTGAGATCATCCATGGTTTTGGGGTGCGATGCCATCTGTATGCTGATGACACTCAGTTGTACATCTCCACCCCAGACCACCCCAATGATGCCCTCGAAGTGATGTCCCAGTGTCTGGAGGCCGTGCGGGTCTGGATGGGGAGGAACAGGCTTCGACTCAACCCTTCCAAGACCGAGTGGTTGTGGATAACGGCATCCCGATATAGCCAGCTGGTGCCATCGCTGGCTATTGGGGGCAAGTCATTGACCCCCACAGAGGGGGCTCGCAACTTGGGCATCCTCCTGGACACACGGCTGTCTTTAGAAGAGCATATGACGGCCGTGGCCAGGGGGGCTTTTTATCAGGTCCACCTGATACACCAGTTGTGCCCCTTTCTGGTTCGGGACTCCTTCTGCACGGTCACTCATGCCCTGGTCACGTCACGCCTGGACTACTGCAACGCTCTCTACATGGGGCTCCTCTTGAGGAGCACCCGGAGGCTCCAGCCGCAGAATGCGGCCGCGCGGGTGATTATGGGAGCGACGTGGCACTCCCACGTAACACCTCTCCTGTGCTAGCTGCATTGGCTCCCGGTGGTCTTCCGGGTGTGCTTTAAGGTGTTGGTTCTCATCTTTAAGGCGCTCCATGGCTTAGGGCCAGGATATTTGCGAGACTGCCTGCTGCTACCGATAACCTCCCACCGGCCAATACGCTCTCACAGAGAGGGCCTCCTCAGGGTGCCGTCGGTCAGGCAATGTCGGCTGGCGGCCCCCAGGGGGAGAGCCTTCTCTGTGGGGGCACCCGCCCTGTGGAACGAGCTGATCCCGGACCTCTGTACCTTCCGTAAAGCCCTGAAGACGTTTTTATTCCACCAAGCCGGCCTAGCCTAAATGGTTTTTAATTGGGATTTTAAATTTTATGGATTTGGGGGTTTTAAATTGGAAAGCTAATGATTTAATTCTTTTTTAATTATCTTAACTTTTGTATTTGTATGTTTTTTAATTTTGGCTGTTCACCGCCCTGAGTCCCCTCTGGGAGAAGGGCGATATACAAATTAAATAAATAAATAAATAAATAATAAATAAATAAATAAATAAATAAATAAATAAATAAATAAACCAGTGGAACAGCTTGCCTCCAGAAGTTGTGAGTGCTCCAACCCTGGAGGCTTCTAAGGAGAGACTGAAGAGTCATTTGTCCAGAGTGGTACAGGGCTTCATGCTTGGTTAGTTAGGGGATTGGACCCTCAGGGACCTTTCCAATTCTGCTATTCTGTCCTTTGTTCTGTATCTTGTAACAGCTTATATTTAACTCCTGGGTTTTCCCTCTGCCATACAACTGAAATTTTGGAATTGATAGATAAGCAACTGGAAAAAGTTATGGAATTTGGTTTTTACAGATAACAACTGCAGCAAGACTTGGCTGTTCTATGCACAAGGGTGGATAAAATAGACTTGACATAATGGAGGACTGGATAATGAACTTGCTGAAATGGCTAGATTGACTGTTTCATTAGAGAAAGGACATTATTTAAATTTAATGATGATTGGAAAAGTCTTACCAATATTTTGAAGGAAACAGAAAAAAATGATAATGTATTGTTTTGTGTATAATAATAATAATAATAACAACAACAACAATAATAACAATAATAATAATAATAGATTATAGAGAAACTGTAAACAACGGTGTAACGATAGGGTATGATTCCATATTTTTTTTGAGCGGGAGCTGCCTAGATTTGGTTATAAAAATGGGAGGCTATGTAAATGTTTTAAATAAAAGTAAATAAACACAAAATAACGCCCCCCCCAAACTGCCATTTGGAATTCTCATGCCAGTTCTGAGATAACTAGCAAGGGAAAAATGAATATTTGTGTTTGCTTTCATTCAAGAGGAGGAAACAGGCACTTCATGGAGAATACCCATCCAAAGCAATGAGCCAGGAGCTTTTCGTCCAGGGGGCTGATGGCCAGTGCTTGGGAGGCAAAAGAAAGCCTCTGCCAAGTGTGAAACTGATTATGGCCCTGCCAGGTTCAGGTAGCACAGCAAGCTGGCTGAGGATTGCTCCGGTCCCAGAGCTGAGCTTGTTACTGGGTTAGCCTCTTTTAGGGAAGTGCTGTACCACTAAGGAAAAGTGGTTTAGCTTGTGTCGAGAGCCCTCGACACCTCGTCGGGTAGCAGCGATCCTGACCTCAACTCCTGGACTCGCGGCCGGGCTTGCTAGCTAATCAGCGGCATGACTGGGGGGGTTGGGCGATGATGCATTGTCACAGTGGTGAAGGGGGGTGTTGGCTTCAGGCACTCAGGCGGTCAGTCACCCCTGCGGCCGGGATAGGGCTGGTACTCTAACGCCCTCCGCTCCTGCGGAGCCATGGCGCATGCGCTGTGGCCACCCGACCCGGAAGGGCGTGTGCTTTGATGGCGCGAATGTTTAAAAGGCGTCGGGAGGCAGCCGCTCCCAACGCCGACTTTGTGCACAGCGCACTGATGTCACCTACCGCTACCGTTGTGGCCTGATTGGATTAAAGGCTTCATGCACACAAGAACTGGCATTCGAGTTATCATTTCCTTTTGGGTGAAACAACGTACGGGGGGTTTGACAGAAAAGTCGGCGTTCGCTTTCATCCGGTACGAGCGGCTGGAGCGTGTTGAGTATGGCGGAAGGCACGACAGTCGGTCTGCCGGGAATAGACGACGATGCAGCAGAGGACGTTATGACAGGGCCTGTGATAGACGGTCAGGAGGACGAGGCGGATTTGCCGGCAGTTAGACCCAAGGAGAAGCTGCAGCAGTCGGGGGCGGTGGACGCGGAGGCGACTGGTCCCGGTGCTGGACAGCTCGAAAAGGGGGAATGGTGGCAAAGCCCTGCTATTACTGAGGCCAGACAGCTAACACCCCAAACCAGTGAGCCCTCTTTCCAGGGTGGAGAGAGAGGCGATGGCTGGAGGAGGATGAAACGGAGAGAAGCCATTCTACAGGACTGGGGGCTTCCACTTTGGACGTACTACGTGAGAAATTTGGTGAGGCAAGCTTCAGAGACGCCCATTCATGGCAGCCATGGGTGCCTGCACAGGACACATGGCAGGGGCGGGGGAAGTCCCGAAGTAGCGCTGACTCCCACTTCCGTTTAGCCAGCCCAAAGCTTAGACTCGACGGTAGGGGCCCTTCACTTCCTGGTCCCGTGTCTTCACAAGGGGGGGACCAGTCAGCTCCTCGGCAGCGGGGACATGCCCAGGCGGGTCAGGCCCAGGCGGAACTCCGTGGTCAGCCAGGGCAACACCACGGGGGGACCGCCTTCAGAGCCGACCAAGACGCTCGGTCCGGGGGCCCGGCTCCTATCTGGGCACCTGCAGTCGGTCAACCCCACCATCGCTTTTGGGGCCCTCCCCCTTTACAAGCGACCTTTGACGGAAGTGCGGACAGAGTGTCCCTGTTTCTGAGTCAGGTCCTAAGTTATATAGATTTGTATGGCCACTTATACCCATCGCAGTGGGCCATCGTAGTCGCTATTACCTCCGTGTTGATGGGTGAAGCGGCGGATTGGGTCGCTGATCTTCACAGCGACCATGCTAATGAACTGACTGATGTAGGGTTCTTCCTCGAGGCGTTGCGATCACGTTTTGAGGACCAGTCGAGAACACAGTTGTTAGAAGGGGAGCTAGTGGCTTTGCGGCAGGGTGGACGGCCTGCAAGGCAGTACGTCAAGGAATTCCGTACTGTAGCTGGCCGTCTAAGAGCATGGCCTGAACGGCTGTTAGTGCACCAATTCAGGTTAGGTCTGGATAGAAACCTCAGGCAGGCCTGTGTGTATCGGGGATTGGGCCCTAAATTGCCAGACTGGTTCCATGCAGCGGTGGATCTAGACGTCGGCTTGAGGGAGTTCCGTACCCGGGGGGGTGGCTAATTATCCCCCACCATCCTGGCGTAGTACAGACAAGCCGCCAGGTCCCCCTGTAGCCAGTGTATCGGCCCCTCGCTCTCTGGTGCCTGCTGGGTGGGGCTCGATCCGGTGTTTTCATTGTAACCGGTTAGGCCATCAGGCAGCCGAATGCCCTTTACCAGCAGTACCGCCTACCAAAAGTACGCCAATGATGGCCAGAGGACGGGAACGGGCTCGTTCTTCGTCGGACTGGTCCAGAGCAACAACACCAATCGTATCCCGAGGACCTCAACTGGAGACGGAGAAGTCCCATGAGCAAGAAGCCACCCCGGGGGTCTCAGAAAGCAGCGATGACGACACTCCTGTTGACTCTATGGTGAGTGATCCGATACAACCCTTCGTTATACCTATTATACTCAGACATCCTCACACCCGGAAGACAATCCAACAGGGCGCCCTAATAGACTCCGGGTGTACCCGGTGTCTCATTCGGGAGACCGTAGCCAAGGAGCTGGGTCTCCGCATACTAAAGCTGCCCACCCCCATTCGCTTTGAACAAATGGACGGATCTCTATTAGGTGGGAAACCGGCAATCCGAATCACTGAATTAGTCACGTTGGGCATTGGGGAACATTGGGAGACCATTCGTTTTATAGTCGTTGATACTATGGTAGAACCCGTGATATTAGGCCTCGCGTGGTTGGATAAATGGAAGCCCACTATATGGTGGGAAGGGGGGTTCCGGCGGATTCGACTGAGTGTGGGTCCGGAACCAGAGCCAGAGGCACCGGCGAGCCAGGGAGGACCACAGGTGGGGGGTTTAGTCAGTCTAGCCTCAACAGAGTACCCGGATGTGTATAAAGATCTTGAGGCAGTCTTTAAGCTTGTTTAAGCAATCACTCCCCCTGCAAGGAGAGAAATTACGTGAAGGGATGAAAAGGAGAAAGGATATGGAAAAAAATATATATAGTCAGGATGATAGAGGGGTTCTTGGAAAACCTCTAGTTTGATAGCAAAATGAAGAGATACTGAAGAGACCTCAGACCAACCAGATTCTATGGATTCATTTTGCAAGTTAGCTGACCTACTGACCTTTTAATGGCAATTACATTTTATAAAGTTGTTTAAGACGTATGATGTAAATCCCCTCCCACCCCCCCAAAAAAATCCAGACCCTACCAATCAAGCAAGTGGCATGAACCCAGGCTCAGCAGCTTTGAGCAATTTCTTTTATATTTCTTTTATCCAGCTTTCCCCGAAAGGTTCTCCTTTCGATACTTTCTCCCTCACTTTCATTGTCTAGCAAAGGAAAAGGCTTATTATTTCTGGTTTTCTGCAGAGCTGAGTCTCCATAGAAATTACTTCTGATGTTGGATGCAGCATTTCTGTGAATATTATCACTAAATCAACTGCACTGCTTCATCACTGTTTTTGAAAGTTGATTCCGGTCTGCATTACTTTAGTCTTCTTTCTCCGCTTCTGAATGGGGTCTCTGATTGTGGATGCACCTAAATAATACCTGTGAAGCCAGTAGGAATTATCTGAATTTCTGCTGAGGAAATTTAGAATGAAAGAATGCAGGCAAAATACCTGCTCTGTCATAGGATAATTTAAAGGGCTTCTCCAGCTATTGTTCTGACTGCACTTAAGAGCAATTTTGGACATTGTCCATGAAGCAACTGGTCCCAGCTGGTAAGGATTCTCCCTTTCAAAGATCTCCAAATAAATCGAAGCCAAAACTTTGGAATAATTATCTTGCTTGGTTCTAAATTTATGTTTGCTTTGAGTCTAATAAGGTCATAATGGCAACCCCCCAGACGTTGGGACTGAGGAAATTTCCATTCTTCAAGCCTGAATTATATCTACCTGACTAATTCTGTCATTGTATAAAACTGTTCTGGCGCCTTTGTCTAAGATCTCCGTAACTACGGTACATCAAAACATACACACCCCAGAAAATTCTGCCTTAAGAAAACTTTTCTCATTTGCAATGTAAATGTGCTTACTTTCCATAAGAGAACTGCGCATTTAGGAATGCTTAAAAATGCATGCTATTACTGCAACAAAATCTACCCAATTCCTGAAAGATTTTCTTCTTGATAAAAGAACCAACTATTTTTCTGTTTCATTCTCATGATGTTTGAAGTAGCTCCATCCTGTTCCATCTTATATGACAGAGTGACATTATCTCTAGAAATACTTTGGTCAGGGTGAAAAAATTTCATTGGTAGACAAATTATTTGAATTCCTTAGTGCCTTAAAAGTGAGTCAGCTATTCAAATATATTGATTGCCTTTCAATCTTTCCAAAACGTAAGAGAATTCATAGGAGGTTTTTATGGAGAACAAAGCTTTTATTCATACAGTAACTCTACATATTCCTCTTCCAACAAAATTGTGTATTTCAGATTTTATAATAACTAAAATACCTAAGAAAGTGACATGTTTCTTAAGTATTTTAGCATACTTAAGTTAGTGAAATGTTGCTGAATATGATGGGTTGCTGAAAATGTAAATATTCACTTTTCTCTCATGTGATTCTTTTCAGACTTGCATCTCTAGCAGGAATCAAGTCACTCTTCATAAACCTGAAAGTAAATATCGGGAAGCACCAAGAGAGACTTCATGTGTGCCATACCCAACAAGGCTAATTTTCAAAATGTGACAATGTGGAGGATATTGATATTACTTATTTTTATTTTAATTGGTGAAATATAGTTTGCATAGTGATGCTGTACATATTTTAAAATAATAGTTTTATGCCATCATCATAATTATAACTAGACAACCCTTTGGGTCACAGTTTCAGGGATATTTTCTTACCTAAGCAGAGAAAGAGAATGGAGACCAGTGGGCAAAAAAGCAGAGGGAGCGGGAGGAACCTCCAGATTCTTGATCCTTTGCACGGCAATGTTCTCATGCATGTGCCACTGCCCCCCCCCCCCCATTACCATTGTGTTACTTCCATGTGCCCCATGGCCTCAGAGGCCAATTTTAAAATGCAAGGAAAAATGCAAATCAAAAGGGAAAAGGGGGGGGGAAGGAATATTAAAAACATTATGTAATATATAATAAACCATGCACCACTAATATTATCACAATTATTACAAGCAAACACACACACACACATTTTATGTTTTATAGGTTAATATTAAAAACTATAAGGGGAAGTTTTTGAAAAGGAACTTTTGGTGACATATGCAAGACCACATAAAGCAATAGCACTTAAATTTATATACCGCTTTACAGTGCTTTACAGCCCTCTCTAAGTGGTTTACAGAGTCAGCTTTTTGCCCCCAACAATCTGGGTCCTCATTTTACCGACCTCAGAAGGATGGAAAGCTGAATCATCCTTGAGCCTGGTGAGATTTGAACTGCCAAATTGCAGGCAGCCAGCAGGCAACAGAAGTAGCCTGCAGTATTGCACTCTAACCACTGTGCCACCGTGACTCAATATGCCCCAGTTATTCCTAGCTTTTATGTTTGCAAAGCTGGAACTGAATTATTTACTTGAAGGAGA
Organism: Pantherophis guttatus; assembly: GCF_059756535.1. Taxonomy (NCBI): domain Eukaryota; kingdom Metazoa; phylum Chordata; class Lepidosauria; order Squamata; family Colubridae; genus Pantherophis; species Pantherophis guttatus. The sequence continues at coordinate 980,359 of NC_142074.1, forward strand.
ATCTTCATTGAAGAAAGCAAAGATACTGGAAATGAGATGAGAGACCTAGTTAATTACTAGACCCTTCGCTGAAACGATTGCAAAAATGTAATCTTGTCTCTATTACAAAGGATGCTCAGAGTAGAATATATAATGATTTGGTTTCAAGTCAAATATTTTTTACACTGATAGACAAATATAGGAGTGGAGGAATATAGTCATTCAAAAGGCACATAAAGGATCTAAAAATAGTAAGACTGGAAATCTAAAAATAATTACTGAAAGTTAAATAAAAGATATATTTTATACATATGAAATTATAGATGAAAGAGAGAGAGAAAATCTAAAAGAAGCATTAAATGTGTTTAGGGGGCATAAAAAGTTAGTATGTAAAAGACTTTATCTATCAAGGTGCAGAGCCTTCAAATATTCCAAACAAGGGGCTCATTAGATCTACTTTATCAGGGTGAGTCCCAAGAACAGGTTATTGTCCCGCAAATTTTGAGCACACCTGCACAGAAGCTGGCAACATTGTACAATATGTTGCAGCGGGTTGGCATCTGAAAGCAACCAGATGATACAGAACTCTGCATAGTGGGTACCGATGCAGAAATGCTCAGATGGAGCTGGCATGAACATCTCTGCAAGCACTGGGAAAGAAGGGACTACGTTCCTTCCGGATCACAATCTCTTTGGCTGAGGAATTTTCGTGGGTCAGCTGAGGGCAGGATAATGCCAGGGTAAAGACCCTTCTGGGTCTAGGTACTTTCAGTTTAGTGAGGTATGCCACGAGGGAGGCAGAGGACCAGTTAATACCTAGCAATAAAGTTTGGAGCCCTGGCTAAATACAGTTGGTGCTCTCAATCGGCTCTGCACTCTTTAATAGGGGCTTTATTAGGGGCTCAGGAAGATAAATCTATCTCAGCATCTCCTTCTGTCCTACTATCGCAGCACCATTGAGAGTGTCCTGACATACGGCATTCTTGCATGGGAGCAGCTCTGTAGCGGACAAAAAAGCTCCACAGAGAATCATTAAAACTGCCCAGAATATCATCAGACTCCAGCTACCAGCCCTGGGACGACATCTTCCAATCTCGCTGTTTGAAGAAGTTGCATAACATTCTCAGAGACTTTTCCCATCCTGCTTACAATCTTTTTGGACTGTTGCCTTCTGGCAGAAGATACAGAACAATTAAAACTCGGACCACACGTCTTCTGAATAGTTTTTATCCCAGAGCTATAATTGCACTCAACAATGAACTAAAGGGCCACCATCAGTGAGCTGTTGGACAGCATTACTTGGTCTGTTGTGTGGAGGTTTGGGTGGTTTAGGAGTGGAGAATTGTGGTGGGTGGGAGTGTGTTTGGGGATTGTTATGTGTGTTGGAGCTGGACTTTGCCTGTTCAGTGAATTTCATTGTATGGGTATACCGTGTATACATGTACAATGACAATAAAGTTATTTATTTATTTTGCCTGATCATACGCTATTCTAAGTAGGAAATCTGGATAGAAGCTCAACAAAGAGATTTTATTGATTGACTGATTTGTTTGCCACCCATCTCGCTTCAAGGTGACTCTGGGCAGCTTATAAACATAAAAAGCCAATAAAAACATGAACAATAAGTATACCCAATAACAGTCATAGATTACAATTAAAAAGCTGTGAAAGAAGGAAGCCAGATGCGCACAGGAGTTGGTGGGGTCTTTTCTTAATCAGCCACATCTCTGGTGTGCTAGACCCCCATTAGAACCCCAGGCCAACTGGCAGAGTCAGTCTTATGGGAGGGCAGGAGCAGATCTCACTGCAGTGGGCAAGATGTGCCAAAAGCCAGGCATCACAGCAGAAAAGCTCCTTTTCCCGGAGCCTGCTGGCTGACATCCCTTGAACAACAGGGCCCACAGCAAGCCCCCTCTGCTGGCATGGGTGGAGAGGGCCGGTCCCAGATGGCTCCTCGAGTAACCTGTACCCCCATGCCATCCAGGGCTTTAAAGGCGATAACCCACACCTTAAATTGAACCCAGAGGCAAACCAGCAGCCAGTGCAGCTTGCAGAACAGTGGTGCAACATGCCTGCACCATCACACTCTGCACATTTTAATTGAAACCATCACCCATGATTGAGGCAGTAAGGCCAAGATACGAATAGAGTTAGATAATCTGGGCCAACAGTTGACTATGGCTACTCTACCTTCTGCTTTCATGAAGCTTGCCTCTAGTTGCAAGGTGGTATTGCAGTTACAGAGACTTGAAGAATCATTCTTAAATAATTGCATTGTACAAACTCCAGTGATATGGAGCTGTAGAAGGGGTGTATCTGGGCCCCATAGAGAAGTTGTGCTATTGGTTTGGTTTCATGTGCTTTTGAGAGCTGCAGATATGTAGTGGCCATCTTTTGCCCTAAGGAATTTACGGAAGGCAGATACATTTTCGGCAACATCGTTTCCAAGGACTTTTCTACTGCTGGCAACCTGCTCCTGGACCGTCTGTATTCCAGGAATGTAGTTTCCTGGGTCTGTTTTTTTCTTTCCTTTTTTGAAGATGGGAACCACATCAGCTCTTTTCCAGTCTTCTGGTAGTTCCCAGGTGCTCCAGGATATTTGAAATGTGGTACAATGGTTCTGAGACCAGAGTTCTCCTTTAGAACTCTGGGATATAATCCGTCTGATCCCAGTGATTTGTATTTATCAAGATCAGCCAGGTGTTCTCTTACCATTTTCTTGCTTATTTTAACTTTTATTTCTAGCCTGTCTTTGGCAGTTTTGTTTTTGGTAGGTTGGGCTATCGCTTTCTTTTGTGTGAAGACCGATGCAAAGAATGAGTTAAGCAGCTCTGCTTTCTCTCTGTTGCCAATTACTTTCTTGCCATCTTTTCTCTTTAGCGGACTGACTGTTTCCTTGATTTTTTTTCTTGTTATTTATATGTTGAAACTTTTAAAAATTATCTTTGACTTTTGTTGCAAGTCTTTGTTCATTCTCAACTTTCTGACATCATCTTTGCAGATTCAGGCTATCTGCTGATATTCTGCCTTAATTATGTGTCCCTCTTTTGGTTTTTTGTTCTTATCTTTTCTTTCAACTAAGACAATTAACATCATCAGTTAATTGATGGTATCTTATGCCATGCCAACAGATGACTACTTCTAGTGGGTTCTTGTGAATAAATGCCATTGTAGGAGTATCACAAAGGCAAAACCCCATACCCACCAAGGAGATACCAGATGTCCAGACTAAAGATTTGTTATCTTTGCAACAAGAGAGAACAAAGAGGTCTAGCACCTATGCCAATTTTAAAACAACATTAAAGCACCACTTAAGACTACCAACCTCTGCTGAAGGTCTGACCCTTCAAAAATAGCCGTTCTTCTCCAATGGTGGGTATTTATTCAATGGAATGGCTTGCCTGTTGGAGTTGTGGTGCTCCATTGCTGGAGGTTTTTTAAGAAAAGATTGAACAATGTCTAGGATGGCATAAGGTGGGCAGGGGGGTGGACTAGAAGACCTCTAAGGTCCCTTCCATCCCTAGGATTCTATGATTCAACTTGTAAGGTTTCAGGTTCCATGTAGCAGTTTAAACAAGGAAAGAAGTGTATATGCAAAGTTATAGAAGCACGAGATTTGCAAGCAGATAAAGTCTAAGATCAATCTTTGGCATTTCCAAGGTGGGCCATTCTTTTACTTAATGAATGAATTGACTCAGCATAAGAATATTTTTTTTATTATTATTGAAAAAGTTTTAAAACAAACACAATTTCCCCACAACCCCCCCTCCCAACCCCCCTCCCCCTCCCCGACTTCCCAGAGCAAAACACAAGGTATTTCTATTGACCTTTAACAATAAACTAAATTGCATAACCAATCATTAAACTAACACCCCCTAAAAAAAAAATTCTTAACCCCCCATATATAAAATCCTATTTCTTAAACATAATACTTCTAATATCACTTATATAACGCTTATACAAATAAAAGAGATCATTCATAAGCTATTTGATATTTTTTGGTCTGATACTTATTTTGTATATAATCAATCCATCTTCTCCAGTCCTGTATATACCTTTCTTGTGTGTGATCCTTCAGATATGCTGAAATTTTAGCCATTTCAGCTAAATTAGTTACTTTCAATATCCAATCATCAATAGTAGGCAAAAAGTCCTTCTTCCAGTGTTGTGCTACCAACAATCTTGCTGCTGTTATCAAGTTCAAAATCAATTTAGTCTCTGCAACTGTACAATCCGTAGTTATACCCAGTAAAAGCAACTGTGGAGTAAATTTCAGTCTCTTTTTAAGAATATTCTGCATCACCCACCAAATCTTTATCCAAAATGCTTTGATTTTTCTACAAGTCCACCATATATGATAATAAGTTGCATCATCACAGTCACATCTCCAACATTTAGCTTGCACATTAGGATACATACATGATAATCTTTTGGGATCTAAATGCCATCTATAAAACATTTTATAAAAATTTTCTCTTAAATTTTGTGCTTGTGTAAATTTCACATTTCTAATCCAAATCTTTTCCCAAGTCTCCATCATTACTGGCTCTTGAAAATTTTGTGCCCTCATACAGTCTTTAACCAGTTCCGTCTCAGAATCTATTTCCAATAAAACATTATACAACCTTTTAATATGCATTTGTTTTTGATCTCTAATTTGTTTTACCAAATTCTCCTCATTTTGCACAAAGCCAGTTTTTTGATCTTCCTTCCATCTAGCTTGAAGTTGACCGTACTGAAACCATGTATAAATTATACCTTCTTCTCTCAGTGTATCTAAAGATTTCAAATACATTACCCCCTTTTCCATAATAAGAAGCTCTTTATAGGTAATCACCTCCTGTTTTTGTTCTATACTTATATTTTCTATTGCATGTCTAGGATTTGCCCATACAGGTATCTTATAATTTAACTTATATTGATATTTTTTCCAAACCCTCAACAAAGCATTTCTTAGTATATGAGCCTTAAATAGCATAAGAATATTTGATACAATCCCTGAGGCAGCTTTGAAGAACCCCTCACTTGTTGATGAGCAGCTGTAGAAATCAAATAAATAAAAACCATTTATATTTTCAACACAAAAAAGAAAAGTACTTCCCACACCCACATAGCCATACTTAACCAGTTCATTTATAAAAAGTGGGTACTATATTTGCACGTTTTTTTTTTGTTTTGTTTTTTTGAAAAACAGTGCCTTGTCAGGATAACATTTACAAATAGTGCAAAACCAAAGAAAAATTAATAGTAAATCTTAACACACAAGTTAATAATGATAATAATAATATAACACCAGTAATTATGATAGTATAACCAAAAAACAGGGAGAATGTAAAAATGAACGTAATGCCAAAATTACTCTTCTTATTTCAAACAATACCAGTAAAATTAGAAAAGATTTTTTTTTGACGAATTGAATAAAATGACTTTGAAGTTTATTTGGCAAGGTAAAAAATAGAGAATAAAATTTAAAATGTTACAGGATTCTAGATGTAATGGGGGCTTCGGACTCCCAGATTGGGAATTATACCACCAGGCTTCAGCGCTTACGTGGTTAAAAGATTGGGTAAATTTGAAACAGAGAAGGCCATTACTACTAGAACGGCATGATTTACAATTAGGTTGGCATGCCTTCCTCTGGTTTGGCAGAAGCACGGCACATAAATATTTCCAGTTTTTGTTTTCTTATGGTTACGTGAAGCCAATAAATTTATGCAGAAGATTAATCTAGGACCGTCTTTCCTATTTGGTTGCAAATTGTGGATGACCACTAGATGGTGGCAAAGAATCATTTAAAAAATCTAAATCCTTGCTATCATCTGGCTTTTTATAGTAGTCCTGGTTAATTTAGCAATTCAATTAAGCATATTAAGTGAAAACAGACAGGGTGCTATTAAGCACTGAATATTTTTAATTGTCCTTTTCCTACAGATGCTTTAATTTTAAGGAATAAATCCACTGAATCTTGTAAGATTTTTCAAGCATTGAAAAAGCAAATTGCTTAAGGCATTGTAAGCCGCCCTGAGTCTCCGGAGAAGGGCGGCATATAAATCAAATTTAAAAAAAAAAAAAGCAGGGATTTCAAGCATTACACAGTTCTGTCATTTACTAACAATTAGTCTAGAGCAGATAACAGGACATAAAAATAACATCAGTGACCTTGGAAGAGGACAAAAACTGTGCATCAGAAATGGCTTAGAGGACACTGGACAGCATTTTGGGGAAGATAAAGAATGGAAGTGTGAGCAAAGACCAATCAATATACTTGTCCTTGAATCAGAGTTGGATGCAATATCAAACAAACTACTTCTCCCTCTAAGGCAGAGGTGTCAAACTCAAGGCCCGGGGGTGGATCTGGCCTGTGGGCCCCGCTGGAAATAGCGAAGGACCAGCCTGCGATACCTCAGAGGTTGCAGGAGGCTGCCCCAGCTGAAAATGGGGCTCACGAGGGCTACGCGTGGTCCCCCGAGCTCCATTTTCACTGGCAGAGGGTTGTAGGAGGCCATTGCAGCCGAAAACGGAGTTCAGGAGCCCATTTTTCTGGCAGAGCACTCGGGCCCCCACAACTGCCCCCCAACTAAGGTGACCAGACGTCCCGCTTTTGGCAGGACAGTCCCGCTTTTGAGCAATTTGTCCCGCGTCCCGCAGCGTTTCAAAAAAGTCCCGATTTTTCTTGAGCCCCAGCTGATGGCTAGAAGAAAAAAAAACTGTTTAAACTCTTGCCCGGGGCTTCAAAGGGCCGCCCTACAGGCAATCAGTGTAAAGCAGTTTTTTTCCCCCTAGCTAAGCTTCAGAAACGAAACCGAAACCAGGGTCTTTGGTGCAGCGTGACAAAATGAGGCAGAGAGAGATTTATTTTTATTTTTATTTTTCCTCCCCAAAAAAGGTAGGTGAAAAACTGCAAACAATGGGAAATTTAGGAGGAGAGTTCAAGATTTTAAAACACAAAGGAAAAAAAGCTGTATTTAACTAGGGAATTGTAATAATTGAGATACTATTAATTGTATATTGTGTTGAAAGCAGAAATGGTTAAGTTGTGGTTCGGAGGAATATATGGGAGAAATTATTTGGTTTATTATTATTGGTAAATATAATTAATTGATTTGTAAGAAATTGGATTGCATGGAAATAATTGGAATATTCATGTTCATATTGATTAATATACAAAAAAGATAGTTTTATAACTAATTGATTTATATTAAAATGTTGAATTTGTATTAAACAACTGTATTACATAATTACATAATTAAACAATGTGAGGATGGATATAAAAATAGATGACATTGGGAAGGGGTATAATATAGAATAGAAGGGAAAAATTGAATTTGATTAAGATTAGAGATGAGGATGAAGGGTAATATTGGTTTTTTAAAAAAATAGATGAGGAATAAATATGGCAAAAAGGAAATATAGAAATTGTAAATTTAATTGAAATGACTAAACGCTGTTTAAATTTGTGAACCAGCCAAATATTCTGTTCAAAGAAAATACATTGTATGTTTGTATGTGTGTTTCTAATTATTGCTATTTATTCATATTTGTTCTCTTTTATTCTTTAAAGTTTAACAATTCATTCTTTATCTTAATATCTTTATATTTGCTTGGGGTTGGCTTTCTTCCCTTTCATCTTTTTTATTGTACAGCAATCTTTCTCCTCAAACCTACCACCTCTCTCTTTTCTTTCCTTCTTACTTTCTCTTTCCCCCACCCTCTTTTTCTCCTCCCTACTTCCTCTTTCTTTCTCCTTCTCCTCCTCTCTTCCTCCCTCTCTTACCCTCACTCCTACTCTAATTTCCCTTCCCTTCCTTCATCCCTCTCTATTGCTGTAATCCTTTAATGCATATGGACTACTCAGAGGGCTGAAAAAGTTATTTTTGACTGGTCCTCACACTTTTGACCAGTCCTCGAACTTACAACTGTCCTCACATTTTACATTTTTGCCCTATCTTGTCACCTTGTTGAAGAGAAGCAGTTGTGAAATGAGTGACATGGTTGTTAAGAATGCTGCACGGGCATAAATGTGAGGATGGTCATAAGTGTGAGGACCAGTCAAAAGTGTGAGGACCTGTCAGAAATGACTTTTCAGCCCTCTGAGTAGTCCCTATACACATAGCCATGGCCACCCGGTCACATGACCAGGTAGCCACGCCCACCCAGTCACATGGCCTCCAAGCCACGCCCACACAATAAGCCACGCCCACAATGGTGTCCTTCTTACCAATGTTAAAATCTGTTCACCTTACCCTATACACATAGCCATGGCCACCCGGTCACATGACCAGCTAGCCATGCCCACCCAGTCACATGACCAGCTAGCCACACCCACAAAATAAGCCACGCCCACAATGTCCCTCTTTACCAATGTTAAAATCTGGTCACCTTACCCCCAACACAAGTGACATCATGCTGGCCACACCCACCCTGGCCACACCCACACCCACACACCCAAGGTCAAACACAAACTTGATGCAGCCCTCAATGAAATCAAGTTTGACTCCCCGGTCTAAAGTGATGAGTCTCCTGTGGCCATTAGATTTTGTGAAATAGAAAGCAAATGCTCTATAATCCTAGGGGAGGAAATCTGCATGTAATAACTGGTGGACATTTTCCTCCTAACTTTAAATGTGAATGTAAAATAACTGAGGAAATGGGAACAATTCCTGCTAAAGGTTTGCCAAGAATTTTGCTTTCAGGAAGAATGGAAAAACAAGCCATTTCAGTTTCCATTTTCAACAGCAGTAGTAAATTTTTGGAAGAAGTAATGGATCTGCTAAATCTGTTCCAACCCAACTAAGTTTGGTGATGTTTGTATCCCATTACTGTCCTGTCAAGTCACTAAAAAGAATTGGTAATTTTTCATGGGGAGAGGAACTGATCTCCAAGATCAAGAAAGCATTTTATCCATTGATGATGCATGCGCTAGCCTATAATCTTTTCAATTTTTCCAGTTTATTTATTCTGATGTAATTTTGCTGCTTGAAGGAGTATACATATATGTAAAACATCACTCGGATGCCCACATACACAGATTGATAAAATTTCATAAAAGCAAATAAGCTTTCAAAATAAAAATGGGATTTATCTTGATATTTGGGTACTTTCATGCTAAACTTTAGCCTGAAAAAGTGGTGACCCAACTTAAAACGTATGATGGCAGAAAATTTGCTAGACAACATTTGGCTTCCTTCTCTGAATCCTCGAGGAAGCTTGAGAAATCAAGGATGGGAAAGATTTCCGCCATCTTTAGAAGGGCTAAAACATCCAGTTCAGTCCCTGACCTCTTAAATTAAGGATGAAAATTAGTGTAAACTATTCCAGGCTATATGGAATATATTCAACATATTTGTGCAGATTTGTTTTTCTTGTATGTTTACATGTTGAAAAACAAAGTCTTTCATCAAGAAAGAAGAGGCTATCAATTTTGCCATCCCCACCAATTCTACCAGCTTCCCCATCCATTCTTCCGTTATAGGTATTTGTAAATCTATTTTGAGCACTATATATATGCACTATTGAGCATATACAGTACAAGTCTTGCTGCCGTCATCCATAAAAAGAAAGTTCCATAAGGGGTCTCGATTTGTTTGTCCCTTAAGCACGAAAGAAAGGCCTCTGTGTTTCAACTGTTCCTTCACTTTTAAAGTCTTCTGTATCAAAATACATACTTGACCTCGATATTTTCTAACTTTGTTACATGTCCACAAAAGATGAAAAAATGTTCCCTCAGTTTCATTACATGCCAAACTAATATAAGGAAATTCTCTTATACATTTTTGACAACTTATCTAATGCTACGTACCAATGACACATCATTTTATGAAAGTTCTGTTTAGGATTATAATTCAATGTTAATTTCAACCCTTTCTTTCACATATTCCCTCATTGGTCCAACTGTATATTGTATTTTATTTTTCCCTATTTTATCATACAATCTTCAACTTGTTCATTCAGTTTCCATTTTTAATAAAGGTTATACATATAATAAAGGTTAACAGCAATAATATGATCATCATTTGTGCAGAGCTCTATATCAAATTCAGTTTTAGACTTTTTAAATTCATAATTTATTTATTTATTTATTTATATTGGATTTCTATACCGCCCTTCTCCCTGAGGACTCAGGGCGGTGTACAGCCAGATTAAAAAACATGCAGAACAAATATTAAAAACAATTAAAAGATATATAAATTTGGCCCAATTAAAACTCATTTACCAATTAAAAACGTTTAAAACATTTAAAAACAGTTAAAAATTTCATCTTAAGCCAGCCCGGCTTGTTTAAATAAATGGGTTTTAAGGGCGCGACGGAAGGCACTGAGGTCTTGGATTCTCCTTATCTCTGGGGGGAGCTGATTCCAGAGAGTAGGTGCCCCCACAGAGAAGGCTCTCCCCCTGGGGGTCACCAGCCTACATTGTCTGGCTGATGGCACCCCAAGGAGGCCCTCTCTGTGGGAGCGCACGGGTCGATGGGAGGTCGTTGGTAGCAGCAGGCGGTCTCGAAGATAGCTAGGCCCTATGCCATGGAGCGCTTTAAAGGTGATAACCAACACCTTGAAGCGCACCCGGAAGACAACTGGGAGCCAGTGCAGCTCGCGCAGGAGCGGTGTTACATGGGAGCGCCATGCTGCTCCCGTCACTACCCGCGCTGCTGCGTTCTGGACCAGCTGGAGCCTCCGGGTGCTCTTCAAGGGGAGCCCCATGTAGAGAGCGTTGCAATAGTCAAGGCGAGAGGTGACGAGGGCGTGAGTGACTGTGCACAGGGAATCCCGATCAAGAAAGGGCCGCAACTGGTGAATCAGGCGAACCTGACAAAAGGTCCCCCTGGTTACAGCCGTCAGATGTTCCTCCAAGGACAGCTGCATATCCAGAAGGACTCCCAGATTGCGAGCCCTCTCTGTGGGGGCCAATGACTCGCCCCCAATAGTCAGTGATGGAGTCAACTGACTATATCGGGATGCCGGGAGCCACAGCCACTCAGTCTTGGAAGGGTTGAGCTTGAGCCTGTTCCTCCCCATCCAGACCCGTACAGCCTCCAGGCACTGGGACATCACTTCAAGGGCATCGTTGGGGTGGCCTGGGGTGGAGATGTACAGCTGGGTGTCATCAGCGTACTGGTGGTATCTCACCCCAAAGCCACGGATGATCTCACCCAGTGGCTTCACATAAATGTTGAACAGAAGGGGCGAGAGGACCGATCCCTGCGGCACTCCACAAATGAGAGGCCTCGAGGTCGACCTCTGCCCCCCTGCCAACACAAACTGCGACCGGTCGGAGAGAAAGGAGGAGAACCACCGCAACACGGTGCCTCCCACCCCCAACTCTTCCAGCCGGTGCAGCATGATACCATGGTCGATGGTATCAAAAGCCGCTGAGAGGTCTAACAGGACCAGAACAGAGGAACAACCCCTGTCCCGAGCCCTCCAGAGATCATCAACCAACGCGACCAATGCCGTTTCTGTGCTGTGCCCAGACCTGAAACCCGACTGGAACGGATCTAGATAAGATGTTTCCTCCAGGAATTGCGGAAACTGTCGTGCGACCACACTCTCAACAACCTTCGCCATAAAGCGAAGGTTGGAGACAGGACGAGAGTTGGCCAATATTGCCGGATCCAGGGACGGCTTCTTGAGGAGAGGCCTCACCACCGCCTCTTTCAAGGCGGTGGGGAAGTAACCCTCACTCAACGAAGCGTTGATAACACCCTGGAGCCAGCCTCGTGTAACCTCCCGGGAAGCCAGTACCAACCAGGAGGGACACGGGTCCAGTAAACATGTGGCCGCACTAAGTCTCCCCAAAATCCTGTCCACATCATCAGGAGTCACAGCATCAAACTCCTCCCAGATAACATTCTCAAGACTATTCCTCGTCACCCTGCCCTGATCTACCCAGTCAGAGTCCAAATCCCCCCGGATCTGGGCGATTTTGTCATACAGGTATTGTCCGAAATCCTCCGCCCTGCCTTCTAAGGGATCCTCCCGCACTCCCGGATGGAGCAGGGCGCGGGTCACCCTAAACAGGGCGGCCGGACGATTCCCTGATGACGCAATAGAGGCGGAAAAGTAGTTAGACTTTGCCGTCTCCATCGCCACTAGGTAGGCCTTAATATGCGACCTTACCAGTGTTCAATCAGATTCAGCGAGACTGGCCCTCCAACCGCTCTCCAGGCGTCTTCTTATCCAACTTAAATCTTTCCATTAGCTGAGCAAAAAGAAACCAATGGCACATACAACCTTCCAACTCCAGGTTTTCTCTTGTTTTTAATTGTCCTTGAGAAAAATTCAGCAAATCAGTATATGCTAATTATTTTTGCTTAACTATCATTTCCCTTCTAAATAGGCTTCTTGGGGTGACAACTATAAAGGGATTTTAGGAGACAATTTTACCATATGCCTGTTTCATATTTTCAATATGGCATATCTAATTAAAGAATTTTTAAAATCTACATTTGTCTTAACTGTTCTACCACAAATAGCCATGCCATTCAAATCTTAAATTGCATCCTTCTAATCCCAATAACCTCCTATTTATGATATATGATAGCTTTATTGATTAGCCTATAGGCCATATCAAAGCACAAGGTGCAAACACATATCACCAATAAAATCTTATGCAAACAATTTAAAATAAGAGTAGAGTTAGAGTAGGTAGGGTTGAAAAATCTCCTACTGTATTTCTTAAACTCACCCACTTTTTCATCCAAACTAAATAAGCTGCAAAATACAATTTGAAATATGGCAGAATGTGCATATTGAATCTTTACTGAAGTGATGAATAAATCAGAAATGCTTATTTCTGGGATCAGTTAGACCTTGTCTTCATTGTGGCAACACAACATTTGGCTACTGAGCAAGTAGTGAATTTATTTATTTTTATTTTTTATTTGTTTAAATTTCTATACCGCCCTTCTCCAATATAGGACTCAGGGCGGTGAACAGCCAAAGTAAAAACAAGACATACAAAATCTAAAAACTGTTTAAAATAATTAAATATTTTGGCCGTAATTAAAAAATTCCAATTTAAAATCAGTTTAAAGTTTCATACCTTCTAGAAGATGATTCACATATAAGTTGTCTAGCCTTTGTAGGAATTTACATATTAAAGACAGAATTTGTAGAATTAATAACCCTGTAAATTTTACAGCGTAATAATACATGAGATATGGATTCAATCTCTTTGTCATCATATGGACAAGTACACTCAGTTAATGGGGTTTTGGAATGTCTGCCATGCAGCAAATGCAAATGATAGAATATTAATGTCTAGCTTTGAGAAATTTATTCTCAACCTGAGGAAAGACGGATTCTGTAGATGTTTTAATAGTGCCCAAGTGCCCTTGTTTATCACCCCATTTTTGCCATTTTAGGGTCACTTACTAATTTTGCCCTCGAACGCCATGTCCTTGGTTCCTTGGTTGTTTGTCTTTTCCAGTATTACAGCCTTTTTAAAGATACTTCTATTTCATTTCCATCTCTTTCTTTAGGCAGGATATATATTCCTTAAAGGGGGATATTTGTAGCTCAGGGATGAAATGAGGGGCCCTTGGTGCTCTCTGAGCTGGGTTGTTTTCTTGCAGACATTTTATGACCCAAACTAGGTAATATTATCAGTGCTATGGTTACCCAGTGAGGATGATGCTATCTAGTTTGGGTCATGAAATGTCTGCAAGAAAACTCTCTCCTGCGCGAGCTGCACTGGCTGCCGGTGGCTCTCTGGGTTCGTTTTAAGGTGCTGGTGCTCACCTATAAAGCCCTACATGGCTTAGGCCCGGGGTATCTGCAGGATCATCTCCTGCCTTCCTCCCATCATCCGGTGCGCTCACACAGAGCGGGCCTCTTCAGGGTGCTGTCAGCCAGACAATGTCGGCTGGCGGCCCCCAGGGGGAGAGCGTTCTCTGTGGGAGCGCCGACCCTCTGGAATGGGCTGCCCACCGGCCTCAGGACAGCCCCGGACCTCCTCTCCTTCCGCTGCGAATTGAAGACGTGGCTTTTTCATCAAATAGGCTGAATCCGTAGGGGTGACTTCAAATAATTTTAATAATTTTAAATTGATTTAAATTGAATTTTAAACTGATTTTAATTGTTTATGTAATTCTTTGTTTTGTTTTTGTAAGCTGCCCTGAGTCCTACGTGCGAAGGGCGGCATATAAATAAATAAATAAATAAATAAATAAATAAATAAATAAATAAATAAATAAACAAACAAACAAACAAACAAACAAACAAATAAATAAAACAACCAAGCTCAGAGAGCACCAAGGGCCCCTCATATATTCCTTCAGCATGGATACTGCTGCCTTTTCCCTTAATGGTCAAGGTTGATTCAGAGTTTACTATTATTTATGTGGAAAATGGGGGAGGAAACCATTCCAAGTCTTCAGATACACAGTAAGGCTTTCAGAAGTAGCAAATCCTAATGCAGAAACAAGCATTTGGACAAGGAAGAAACAGTGCAGTTCTGGGCACAGATATGGGATAATCCAAAGATTGGTCAAAAGAGGTGCATAAGAATAAAAAAAGAGGTTGAAATGAAAGAAACAGTAATAACGGCAGAAATGGTAGAGAAAAGAGCAAGGAAGATCAAGAATTGGTAAGCACAAGGTGAAGATGAACTGCATGGTTTTGGGTTGAAACATCTAACTGGTCTATACCAGAACTGGTTTCCTTTCTTTCTTTCTTTCTTTCTTTCTTTCTTTCTTTCTTTCTTTCTTTCTTTCTTTCTTTCTTTCATTTATTAGTCCAATTTATATGCCGCCCTTCTCCATAGACTCAGGGCGGCTTACAATGCATTATAGCAATAGCCTGCATACTTTTTTGTATATACCTGCTTATTAGGGCTTTCGCCCCCCTCCCCCAAGCGGTGTTGTTCTATACAAAGCTGGTTTATTGCCCCCACAATCCGGGTCCTCAATTTACCTACCTCGAAAGGATGGAAGGCTGAGTCAACCTCGAGCCTGGTGAGATTTGAACTTGCACTAATTGCAGGCAGCTGGCAGCTAAGTGCTAGCACTTAACAGCACTTTAGTCCGCTGCACCACTGAGGCTCCTACCGTCGCTACTGGTTCAGAACTGGGAGTGCGCTCGCATGTGTGTGGCACTTCTGCTCATGGACAGAGCATCCGTGATGATGTCTGGACAGGTGGGCGAAGCCTCCCACTACCGCCGCTACTGGTTCGCCCAAACCGGGGCGAACCGGTAAAAACCCACCACTGGTCTATACCCACTCATTGCCAAGCAGTTTAACAACATAATATAAGGAGGTGAAATTGAAGAGTAGCTAACATCTGGGAAAATCATCTTGATAATGAAAGATCCACCCATAAGATAGCAATAGCACTTAGACTTATATACCGCTTTACAGCCCCCTCTAAGCAGTTTACGGTCAGCCTCTTTCCTCCAACAATCTGAGTCCTCATTTTACCCACCTCGGAAGGATGGATGGCTGAGTCAACCTTGAGCCTGGTGCGATTTGAATTGCCAGGTTGCAGTCAGCTGGCAGTCAGCAGAAGTAGCCTGCAGTACTGCACTCTGACCACTGCGCCACCCTGGCTCATAGAGATAGAGAAAGTCATAGAAAACAGAGAAGCTAAATTGCTCTGGGACTTTAGAATTCAAACAGGCACCTGCCACATAACACCCTGGACTTAATAATTGTCGATAAAAAAGACAAAAACATCTGGATAGTGGATGTGGCAGAGTCTGGAGAGAGCAGAACAGAAGAGAAAGAACGAGAAAATAACAAAATAGAAATAGAAATGGAACAAAGACAAAGCAAAGGTAGTACCAATAGTAATAGGTGGCTTGAGTGCAATCCCAAAACAACTGGAGTACTGTTTGAACACCATTGGCATTGTCAAATTCATCATCAGTCAATTGCAAAAGTCGGATTTACTCAGAATAGTTGCCATCTTGCAACAATATCTGTAACACCATCAAACATCCAGATCTGCCTAACCCAGGTCCCTAACAACAACAACAGCAGCAGCAGCAGCAGCAATGATGATGATGATGATGATGATGATGATGATGATGATGATGACATAATAAATAAGGAAACTAGAAAGGACAGTTGGCTAAAAGCCTGTGCGAATCCAACTGCCCTTCTGAAGTTAGTTAGTTTGGAGAGTCTTGGTTACATGAGTCTTCCTAACAGCAGAACTGGCTGGGCAAGAAAAATTCATTAAACTCAATTCAGGCTATTATGGCTGAAATCTTCCAGGGTTTTATGAAGGAAAATTAACGGAACACAGATTTCTAGATGCAGTATGTTATGATGGCGCACTACTTGATTTGATTTTGCTTAATTCCTTCCAACAGCTATATCCTCACCTCTCAAAATCCAAGCCCTTCCGCCCTTTCGTGAGAAGGAAGACGTAGGATCGGGCGTGGCCTTGTGCCACAGCGCCGCTACCAGAGCCAAGAAGATCATCCTGGATCATCCTGAAACAGCCAGGCTAAAAGGACTCTGGTGAAATTGGGATAGGCCCAGCAAGACGGCAATGGATAATATATTGCTACAGAAATTAAAAGGAGATACAAACAGTCTGATCCAAAGGGAGCTGACCATGGCAATGGTCAAAGAGACAGAACAATGAGCACAATATAGGAAGCTTGAACATAACCGATTTGGGAAATAAAACAGACGAAATTTTAGAAATAATAGAAAGAAAAGGGATCAAAATAATGGGGCTAGCTGATGTAAAACATAAAGGCCAGAGAAAGTTCACAAAGGAAATTTGTTTGTTTACTCAGAAGGGGACACAGCAAAGAATGGAGTTGGCTTCTTGGTACATTCAGTCATAGCAAAAAGCATACTAGATATCTACAACTATTTGGACAGAATAATAACCCTGGAAATCAAAAGAGGAGGACAAATTGAAATGTATGCATAATTATATGTCCTATGCAATCATAACCAGACAGAAGAACAAAAAGACAAATTCTTCAATGAACTATCTGAACAGAGAGAGAAAGTGGAAACTAATAGTATGCTGTACGTAGTGGTAGACCCGCGACCCCTTTCCCGATTCCAAACATGGGGTGTGTGCAGAGACAAAAAAAAAGTGCACCATGTTTCAGGCGGCGGATCTGGCCAGGAGGAAAGAGAAGTGTGTGCTGAGAAGGAGGACGGGGGCGCGCAGCTCTGCAATGTGCAGAAAAACACTTTTAGGCGTCAGTGCTACAATCTCCTCCCCGAATCCAAAGCACTTCCCAGTTCCCCGCTGCACATTGCAGGGGAACTGGCCGCCACCTGAAGCGCGACTCTTGAGGTTTGCATTTTGGAATCCAGGCAGCGATGGCTGGAAAGGAGGAACATTTCCCTTTAGGGGCTCCCATTCAGCTCGGCTTGGCTCCTGGGCGCAGAGAGGGTTAGGCAGCGGCAGCGGCGGCTCCTCACATTGCTGGGGAGTGAAGTCAGCGCGGCCAGAGGGGTGACCAGCCACAAATCGTGGCACCCGCCTTGTTCCCCAAAGCTGCTGGGCAGATTCCCGCCCCCCCCCCCACTGTCCCGAAGAGGGAGGGTTGTTCCTCAGGCTGTGCCCCGACCCAGATCCCTGCCGCCTGGAACTGGCCGAAAATGGCCGAAGGGTGGGGGCCGGTGGGTGGGCGGGGCTACATTCGGCGTATAAGACGCACCCAGATTTTCACCCCCTTTTGGGGGATAAAAAGGTGTGTCTTATACACCGAAAAATACAGTAACCAGTGGATCAACCTGCCTTCAGAGGTTGTGGATGCTCCATTAATTGGGTTTTTTAAGAGACTGGACAGACACTTGTCTCAAACGGTATAGGCCCTATACCATTTCAGATTATACTATAGGGTCTCTTGCTTGAGCAGGCTGGACTAGAAGACCTCCAAGGTCCCTTCCAACTCTATTCTGATTGAATTATGTTCTCCCAGGCCAGGAAAAGCAAGAAAACCACTTGTTTTCAAGATCGGCTCTTTCTCTGAGATTATCCAAGGCATAATGTTTATGCAAGGTATAATTGCTATTAGACCGCTTATTGGTCTCTGTGGTAAGATGTCCTGTGGTTTTCAATACTGCTTCCACAGTTGCAAAAAAATCTGACTGATAAGCACTGTCCATGTTAGAGATGAGGCCTTTCGGGAGCCTATTGTGTCCTGCAATAGGCAATGGTCAGTTGGACGTGTGGACTGCTCATTTGGGTTCATTTGTCTCTTTGTTTCTGGAGTTTAGCTTGAGTAGTTTGGTTTAGAATTTTATTTTCCTTTTTGATCTTAGAGATGTAACTTTGAGGGTAGTGTTTAATGGGCTCATAGTTTGTTCCAATTGCTCCTTGAGGTTGTTTATCATCACCATAAAACACAAAGCAACTAAGTAGTCTAACTACTTAGCCGCAGTGGCTAGAGTGCAGTACTGCAGGCTACTACTGCTGACTGACTGCAGTTTGGCAGTTCGAATCTCACCCTCTCAAGGTTGACTCAGCTTTCCATCCTTCCGAGATCGGTAAAATGAGGATTGTTGGGGTAAGAGGCTGATTCAGTAAACCGCTTAGAGAGGGCTGGAAAGCACTGGAAAGCAGTATATAAGTCTAAGTGCTATTGCTATTGCTAACTACAGAAGCAGAAGTCGTCTACAACACATGGAGTAACAGCCACTATGTAAGAGAGACAGTCTGGAGTCATTCATGAACCCTACCAACTAGCACTCATAAGACATGGTGAAAATTCCTTAATCTCACATGGACAGACTCAACCATAGTTTCAAGCATTGGGAAGGACCAGCCAGGCAGGGGAGAATCCTGGAGGGAAGAATCAGATCTGACCCCCGGAGCCTCCTCCCCCTCTCCCATGCCCAGGTGGAGGCTGGCATTTGGGCATCTGCTGGATCCCAGGCAGCATTTAATCCAGGGGGCCTGAGCGCAAGTGGGGGAAGGCCGAGGCAGAGAGAAGACAAAGGGGGGAGGGGGCCACACCCCAAAGACACCCCCCCGGACTTTGCTCCTGCTGGCACCCAGGCAGCCCAGTGTGGTTGGGGGAAGGAGGAAATGGTAGCTTATTCCCAGGTTGGAGCAAATGTGGTTTGCAGCACAGAAACAGGCTCTGTACGTCTCCCCTCTTTCTGCAGAGCTTCTCCTCACTTGGCTTGGATGCCATTTGCACACCTAACATACCAGGCTCGATGTGCAGCCCCAGCTGAGGCCTCCTCTGGCCGGGCTGCTTCCTTGGGCCACCCTGCCTGGCGCTCAGCCGCCATCAGGGAAGGAAACTCCCCACTGCCCAACCTTTGGCCACCACGCGCAGCTTCAGGGAGAAGAGTTGGGGGATTTGGTTAGGGACCCATGGGAGCAGAAGGAACCTGCTTTCCCACCACCCCAAATAGCTGGAATTCTTGGAGTTGCAGTCCACCGGTCATAAAGAGAAACGCTGATCTGTGGGACAGCTTCTAGGCCAAATCCCACCTCATTCCAGTCGCTCTCTTGCTCAGTGGTGGCTTGGCATGCCGTCTCCTTATGCACAGAAAGCCAAGATTGTCTCTTTCGACTTTCAGGGCTCATTGGCCCCAGAAAGCCCAGAGGGCAGGAGGCGTTTTCCCATCTTGGTCCAACATGGTGCTGCTTGATCCTGCAATAAAGAGCAGCTGGCTGGAGTGGAGAGCTACCTGCCCTGCAATGCAGGGCTAAGGACTAATCCGACTTCAGCACGAGGAGAAAAGGTCTAATCAATAAAGAGGAGGAGCCAAAATGGAAGTGCTGTTCTGAGCAGCCTCAGCCTCTCCAACTCTGTCCTGCTAGCCAGATAGGCAACTCCCTGCAAGAACCTTCCTGCAGGTTCCTCTTCCTCCTTCTTCTTCTTCCACTTAGTTATAAGCACATCTGTTCATCTTCACAGAGAATCTGAACCCAGAACTCTGCGGCTACCAAGCGTAAAGGCCAGGCTGGGTGTCTCCAAGCCTGCTTTCCTGGCTGAGGGGTCCCTTCCCAGATCCCTCGTGGAAAAGCAGGCAGCAGGTTGCCTAGGCTAACACCTGACCTACTTCCTTTTCTTAACAGATGGCTGGATCTGGGCAAGGCAAGACAGATGGCAAGGATTTAGCCGATCTTCTTTGAATTGTTTTGTCTACCATTACATCAAAATATGAAAACTCCTTCAGGTTGGGGTCAAGGGGAAGTTAGCCTGGCGTAAAACATCTGGCTCAGGCATCACTGAATTTCTAACCATTCATTTGATTCCCAAAAGGGATTCTAAAGGTTTTCTTGGACAACAAAATGGGAGACAATCTTCCCCTTGTCTTCTGGCAAAGGTGCCTCTTTGACTGGCCCATTTCCCAAGGCTGCCATTTTGTAAGCGTCTCCACAACATTCTCCCCGGGTTCCAATCACACCCACTGACCCCCAAATGGGGTTCTCTGTTCTTTACAAACAACATTGTTTTATCTGAAACCAAGCTTAATCTTAGGTACAATTAAAATCCCTGAAGTTATGTCTTGTGGTCTTGTTTGGCCTACAAGAAAATCTAGAATGAACACCTGGAGTCTTTGCTAACTTTGAAACTCTGCCAGGAACAAGAAAGGGGCCAGTTGTCCTAGTTTATTTATTTATTTATTAATTAAATTTTTATACCGCCCCCTCTCCCGAAGGACTCGAGGCGGTGAACAGCCAAAATTAAAAAACATACAATATAAACATTAAAGTACTATAAAAACAAAATTAAATTTATATTGGCTTCCCCCTATTTAAAATCCTTACCCATAAAATTCAACAATTAAAAGATTTTTAACCCAGCCCGGCTTGCTGAAATAAAAAAGTCTTCAGAGTCCGGCGGAAGGTACGGAGGTCTGGGATCAGTTGTATCCCTGGGGGTAGCTCGTTCCACAGGGCGGGTGCCCCCACAGAGAAGGCTCTTCCCCGGGGGGTCGCCAGCCGACATTGCCTGACTGACAGCACCCTGAGGAGGCCCTCTCTGTGGGAGCATATTGGCCAGTGGGAGGTTATCGGTGACAGAAGGTGGTCTCGTAAATAAACGGGCCCTAAGCCATGGAGTTATCTCCATGGTTGTCTCCCATCCTTAGTTAAAGTGTCAATAACTAAATAGTGTAACTGTAACCAACGGCACCAGGTAGTACTGGAACGTACAAATAGGTTTGCTTTGCTCTCAGACACAAAGGCAATTTCATACTAAAGCAAAAGAAAAATTGTTCTTCTCTTCTCTTTCACTAACACATCAGAAGAATCTCCTCCACCATAAGATGCTGATTAAAATTACAATATAAAATATAATAACGGATGGAAGAAACCCTGGAAGTTTTTTAGTCCAACTCCCTGCTTGAGCAGAAGACCGTGTACCATTTCAGACAAACGGCTTGAAAACTTCCAGTGACAGAACATAATCTAGCAATCATAGAAGGGCTGGATGAGACTTTGGAGAACTTCTGGTCCAGCCCATGGCCCAGTGCAGTAATCCATTTGCAGCATCCCTGGCCATCCAGCCTCTGCTTAACATAAGAGGTTAACATAAGGGAATCTACCACCTCCTGAGGCAATCTCTACTGGCCAGAGGACATCCTGATCGGGTGCTTCCAAGTCAGGCCAAGGAACTAGATCTATAACCTCTGCATCTCCAGGAGCACCCAGCCCCACCCTCCATGGCTGGGATCTCCTAGCGGAGGTCATGGAAATTGACCTGGCCCAAGACAAATACTGGCCAAGCGTGGATGGAGAAGATCTATCCCTGAAAAGAAAGATGCCCTGAAACTGATGCCAGGTGATCAGACCCATGCCAACGATCTGCTGGCTGCTTCAGGTGTGGGAAGGAGAGGCACCGACCTGCCGACTGCCGAGCCCCATGTCCAACCCAGAAGCCAACTCTGGGTCCTGCCAAAAGTGAAACTGCCACAGAGAACCTGTGGACAACCCTGAAGGGAGTAGAGGTCATAGAGTCCACCCTATCCCCCCAAAAGAGTGAGAAAAGGCCAACCAGCCCAGAAGACAGTCTGCCGGAAAGCAGAGCACGCACTGACGTCTCTTCAAATGGTGATGAAATGTTTGCAACCAAATTGCCAAGCTCGGAGCTCAAACCAACACCCGATTTAGAGTATGACGATGATTCCTTGGCAAGTCGCCCGGCTGCCATGGGTAAAGCCAGAAAGGTAGGTGGGAGAAGCTGCCAAAGACTGTCCCAAGGCAATCCTCAAATCCCCAAAGATTACTGGGATGTTTTCAGTGAAAAGAGGTCAGACATGCTCCCACCCCACCAGCCGATCGATTGTTCCACAGAAATCCTACCGGGGGCCAAACTACCCAACCCTAAGCTGTATTCCATGACCCCCTAGGGAATTAGAGGAACGGTGGACTTTTATAGACAAAAACCTGAAGCATGGTTTCATCCAACCTGCCAGATCGAGAATGGCTGTCCTGATACTGTTTAGGAAAAAGAAGGATGGGTCTCTTCACCTGTGTGTGGACTATAGGCAGGGCCGGATTTTCCTATAGGCTAACTAGGCTTCAGCCTAGGGCCTCAAGATCAAGAGGGGCCTACATTCAAATTATTAGCAAAATTAAAATTACACTTTCACTATAGGTGAAAGGGCCTCATAAGTGGAATAGCCTAGGGCCTTTTTTCATCTAAATCCGGCCCTGACTATAGGGGGCTAAACTCTGTCTGTGTGGGAAACGTCTACCCTCCCCTTGATGAAGGACATAGTAGCCCTTTTGACCAAAGGGAAGTTCTTCACCAAACTGGATTTGTGGGAGGCCTACTACCGAATTAGGATCAAGGCGGGGGATGAGTGGAAAAGAGCTTTCAACTGCCCCTTAGGAGGTTTCCAATTCTGAGTCCTTCCTTTTGGACTGCAAGGGGCCTCTGCTGCATTCCTGCAGCTGATCAATGAAGTGCTGAAATGTAAGTGCTGTGTAAGCACCTGTACAAGGGGGGGGGGGCTAGTCCACCTGGATATGCAGACGATACCACTCTAATGGCAGAAAGCGAAGAGGAACTAAAGAGCCTCTTGATGTGGGTGAAGGAGGAAAGTGCAAAAGTTGGTTTGAAACTCAACATTAAGAAAACTAAGATCATGGCATCCGGCCCTCTCAATTCCTGGCAAATAGATGGGGAAGAAATGGAGGTAGTAACAGATTTTATTTTCCTGGGCTCCAAGATCATCGCAGATGGGGACTGCAGCCAAGAAATTAAAAGACGCTTGCTCCTGGGGAGGAAAGCTATGGCAAATCTAGACAGCATTCTATAAGGCAGAGACATCACACGGCCAACAAAAGTGTGTATAGTCAAGGCTATGGTCTTCCCAGTTGCAATGGATGGCTGTGAAAGTTGGACCATAAGGAAGGCTGAGCACCAAACAATTGAGGCCTTTGAACTCTGGTGCTGGAGAAGATTCCTGCGAGTCCCTTGGACTGCAAGGCCATCCAACCGGTCAGTCCTAGAGGAGATCAACCCTGACTGCTCTTTAGAAGGCCAGATCCTGAAGAGGAAACTCAAATCCTTTGGCCACATAATGAGAAGGAAGGACTCCCTGGAGAAGAGCCTAATGCTGGGAAAGATTGGGGGCAAAAGAAGAAGGGGATGGCAGAGAATGAGGTGGCTGGATGGAGTCACTGAAGCAGTAGGCGTGAGCTTAAATGGACTCCAGAGGATGGTAAAGGACAGGAAGGCCTGGAGGAATGTTGTCCATGGGGTCGCAATTGGTTGGACACGACTTCACAACTAACAACAGTCCACCTGGATGGCAGTTTAATCTATACTGAGACCATGGCAGAACATGTAAAGCTAGTCAGAGCTGTGCTCAAAAAATTTCAAGCAGCTAAATGTAGTAAATTCAGTCTCCAGAATAGAAGACTCTATCTTCAAGTCAGAATGCAAACAGAAGTAGTTACCAGTTAACTGTAATAAATCCATCCAGTCTCCCTCCGACTTCGTAGAGGAAAGGAATTTGTCTACTTCCCTTCTAGCTGAGGCTGTAATGTTGGAGAAATATAAAGACTTAAATTTCAGAACAACAAATGAAATCCACTTTGCTGGTTGTCTTTTATCTGGAACTGGGTCAAAGTCCTTTTTTTGTATCTCTATCCAAAGGTAAAGCTTTAGCTTCTACCATTCTTTGAATAAATATTAAAGTTTGACCAAGTTTTTATGGGAGAAATTCAGAAATAAACTCCAGGTATTTTGCAAATTCAAAAAACACAGAAACCAGTGGCGAGAGTCTAATATCTTTTCACTACCACCCCTAACATTGCCTTGCTTACAGAAGAGACAAATGTTATCCAGAACAACATATATCAAAAGAAAACAAGGGAAAAAAACCAATTTCAATCCAGCAAGGGGATGAAATAAATCAGCATACAACTGCTGATCAACGTTTACAGCAAAAAGCAAAATAAAACAATAAAGTCAAAAAGTGAAAGTTAAAAAATTCCAGCATGCTTACGAACTTCCTGACAGGAAGGTAGATACCCCCGGTGACTTTTCCATCACTTCCAGAGGGAATCTTCAAGATTTCGCCAAGAATCTTCCCCTTCCCCCATTGAGTCCACGATCCTAAGTGCTCCCATTCAAAACTAGGGAGCAGCACTGCCAAAGAATCAGCTTTAGCAGTGAAATCAGCAGATTGTCGGTAAGACAGGAAAAAAAAAACTCTTACCATGCAGAAGCCATCTTGAAAGGGCAGGTTGGGTCAAGGTCTCAACATGGAACTTTCAAGCAATACGAATTCTCCCAGCTGGAATGTGGTAGGGGGAAATCTGATTACTCTGAGTTGTCTGTGCTATTTCTCTAAGGATAGAAACTGTTTGGCAGTCAGCTCATTCCACCCTAACCACAGATGCACTGAGATGGCTGGAGATACAAAAGAAGCTTCTGGAAATTTCCCCATAGGCTCCAGAAGTAAGCCAATCTATAATAGCTTGGGTATCACAATGTCTTTTTCCGCTTAGTTGATGAGCCAGAAGATGAAGAAAAGCATGTGAGGCAATTAATTGGTCATCCAGAAGAAGCTGTTCCAAGAAGCATCAGAAAGACATCCTAAAGCAAGAGCATCGAAGAGAAGCCTCTCAGAAGCAATAGGAGAGGGTGCAAAGACAGAAACGCACAAGCAACTTACTGAGCATCTGGATCAGCAAAGGGAGGGTCTTTAGTAATAAAAAGAGAAGTGGTACATTCAAAAAGTGAAGCAACCAGGTCTGTGTGAGCAATCTGAAGTTTGAAGTGAAGAATTCTCTCGGTTTCAGTAAGACTTCTGTAGCATGGCAAACACCAAAAATAAATGTAAAGAGAATAAATGTATTAACAGTTTTGTCTCTGAAAAAAACACAAGAAATACAAATTAAGACAATGAATTTAACTGCTCAGGCTCCCAGGGAAAATGGCAAGAGTTCTACCCAGTAGATTAAAGAAAGAAAGAAAAATGTAACTCCTTTTAAATGGACTCCATCAACAAGATTCTGCCTATTAGACATAAGCAAATAACAGATTGGACTCAGTTGTCTCTCACTGTCTCTTCTCTGGGCTTTTGGGCTGGACAGGAAGGAAGGAAGGAAGGAAGGAAGGAAGGAAGGAAGGAAGGAAGGAAGGAAGGAAGGAGTAAAAAATATACAAGACAATACATAATAAAGTATGGCCTTTAGGGTTATATGAGTGTTTTACTT
Source organism: Pantherophis guttatus (assembly GCF_059756535.1). NCBI lineage: Eukaryota > Metazoa > Chordata > Lepidosauria > Squamata > Colubridae > Pantherophis > Pantherophis guttatus. The sequence goes on from NC_142074.1 coordinate 1,005,953, forward strand.
GGAGATTAATTACAAAGGGGATTTAATCAAATCCCTGAATCAGTCACTTCTTGAACTGGAGTGATAATTTGGAAGAGCTTCTGAGGTTGTATAAAATCCTCCCTGCCTTGTCAATTTGAGGTGAAGTATCAAACTGACAAGGAATTCAGATTGACAGAGCCGACCAATTTGCCCCTGTCTAATCTTCATGTTGGCCATCAGCTGCAGCACATTTTCAGCAGAGACCTTTGACCTCTGGTTTGCCTGCCAAAAGGGAAAAAAGGCAGTTCCATCAGGAAGTCAGCAGAGGGTGGTAGAGTCCACACAATAAGCCTTTTCTGTCCGCCAGCCTTTGTTCTCCAGATGTGTTGGGACAACCCTTCCAAGAATTTGGGTGCCAGGCTGACTGCTAATTCTGGGAGCCTAGTTCCAAGACATCTGCAGAGCATTAGAATAGTTCCTTGAATTAAAATTGATGTTATTTTGCATTCAAATCCTTTGATTTAAAATTAAATGGTTATGAGTACTTTTTACAGAATAACAGAGTAGGAAGGGACCTTTGAGGTCTTCTAGTCCAACCCTCTGCTCAAGCAGGAGACCCTATACCATGTGACACAAATGGTTGTGGTGAAGGGCCCACAACTTCTGAAGGCAAGCTGTTCCACTGGTTAATTGTTCTCAGTGTCAAGACATTTCTCTTTAGTTCCAGGTTGCTTCGCTCCTTGATTAGTTTCCATCTGTTGTTTCTTGTCTTGCCTTCAGGTGCTTTGGAGAATAGGTTGACCTCCTCTTTTTTGTGCCAGCCACTTAAATATTGCAACAGTGCTATTATGTCACTTCTAATCCTTCTTTCCACTGGACTAGGCAATCCCAATTCCTGCAATTGTTCTTCATATGTTTTAGCCTCCAACCCTTAATCATCTTTGTTGCTCTTCTCTGCACTCTTTCCAGAGTCTAGATCTTTTTTATACTATAGTGACCAAAACTGGATGCAGGTCTTACTAAGGCTTTATAAAGCGGTACTAATGTGACTTTGATTCTATCCCTCTGTTAATGCAACCTAGGACTGCATTGGGTTTTTTTGGCTGCTCCTGTACATTGCTGACTCATATATAAGTGATTGTCTACTAGGACTCCAAGATCCCTCTCACAGTTACTGCTGTTTTCATTTTCATTTTATTAGATTTATATACCGCCCTACTCCTGAAGGACTCAGGGCGGTGAACAGCCAGAAGATAAAACACACAAACTACAAAATTTAAAAGACAATATAAAAACCCATCAAATAATTTGGCCCAAAACAATTTTAAACACCCATAATGTTTTAAAACAAATTTTAAAAATTACAATTAAAAGGGAAGTTAGGCCAGGGCAGCCTGTTGAAATAAATAGGTCTTGAGGGCACGGCGGAAGGTGCCTAAATCCGGGATCCTCCGTATCTCCAGGGGGAGCTCATTCCAGATAGCAGGTTTCACCTAATTTGTACCTGTACATTTGGTTCCTCTGGCCTAACTGTAAAATCTTACTTTTCTCTACACTGAATTTCATTTTGTTAGGGCCCAGCGTTCATGTCTGTCAAGATCCATCTGGATCTTCAGCCTATATTTTGGAGTGATGGCTATTCCTGCCAGTTTAGTGTCATCTGAAAATTTGATGATTTCTCCTTCTATTCCCTCATCTAAATCATTATGAAGTTATTGAAGATGTATTTCAGACATTAACTGGTCACTCTGCACATTCCACGTGAATTAAAGGAATACTTCCCTCGATGTGGTGAGATTAGCTTCATTAGCAGTTTTCTTGATAGCAATATAGATTGACGTCACCTTCTTCTCAATCTAACCCTAACATTTCCTGGTGGTCTCCCAACCCTACTTAAATCCAACCCTGTTTAAGCTTTTCCAAATCAGTCCACTGCTGTATCCTATAGGTCAGTGATGGCTAACCTTTTTGTCATCATGTGCCAGGAGTAGGGGAGCAGTCACTCACGCACATGCCCACACCCATAATTCTATGCACCCTGCCCCCACGCATGCGCACACGACCCCCCCCCACACACACACACTCCCCCTGCTCCTGGCACATGATGGCACAGTAGGCCCATTTTTTGCTCTCCCCAGCCTCCAGAGCCTTTCTAGGAGTCTGGGGAGGGCGAAAACGGTCCCACCGGAAGTTGGCAAATGGGCCATTTCCAGCCTCTGGTGGGCCTCCGGGGGGATGGGGAAGGCCGTTTTCACCCTCCCCAGACTCCTAGAAAGGCTCTGGAGGCTGGGGAGAGAGAAAAATGGGCCTTCCCCACTACCTCCCAAGGCCCTCCAGAGGCAGGAAGCAGCCTGCGTGCGCCGGAGCTGAGCTCACGTGCCTACCAATATGGCTATGCATGCCACCTGTGGCATGTGTGCCATAGGTTCGCCATCACGGCTATAGGTAGTATTTACAGAAGAGACAGGCTGGATTTCCACAGGTCAAGCCAAGGTTTCATAATAGCTTACTGAACAAATTGCCATGGGCCAGATTGGTAGAACATGCTAAGAAGCCATAGACCATGGCTGCCCTTGCATAACACACAAAATAGCAATAGCACGTAGACTTATATACTGCTTCACAGTGCTTCACAGCCCCCTCTAAGCGGTTTACAGAGTCAGCCTCTTGCCCCCAACAATCTGGGTCCTCATTTTACTGACCTCAGAAGGACGGAAGGCTGAGTCAACCTGGAGCCTGGTGAAATTTGAACTGTCAAATTGCAAGCAGTCAGCAGAAGTAGCCTGCAGTACTGCATTCCAACCAATGTGCCACCATTGCTCAAATCCCCAATGGAAGCTACCACATTACAGCTTAGGACAAAGCAGACCAAAGAGCTGGACAATGATTGGTCCAATTGTGCCCCTTGGGTCTCCTGAGGTGGGAGCAAGTGCGCTCTGCCATTCCGGTGCCGTGAGCACAGTCACAGGGGGTGGGAGTGAGGGGGTGAGGGGTGGAATGCAGAAACTGTGGAAATCCAAAGAAATGAGTTCCCAGGTATCAGTGACGAAGCCTTGGAAATTGTTCCCATCTGCTTCTCATCTGATTTGCGGGGTCTCTCCCCCTCCTCCCCACTCCTGAAATAACGTGCCAGAATGCTTTCAGCATAGCTGGGCAGAAGACTGTGGACTTTATTTTTGCTGAACAAATCAGCAACTGCTAAATAAATCTAATCAGCAAAAGCAGAGAGGAAGGCTCCACAGATATCTGAGCAATTGCCGTGGATCACCAGACCATGCAGTTATTTCATGCAAAGGCTGTTTCTGATTCCATTTGTTATCATCAGCCAAAGCTTACTTAATGCAAGCAGCTGGAGCTGGACTCCTGCGCTGGTGGGATATTGGCAGAGCCGGGAGAGAAAGGGATAATTGATGGCTCAGGGAAAGGTACAGCTGGTTATCAATCCACAGCTATGTTGTTTCAGGAAAAACAAGAGACGTTTAAGACTCTGAGAGGCCCAAAGGTGGAAGGTCCCGCTTTCTTCTAGTTGTGTCTCGTTGCAATGAGTTTCTCCCACCAGGATTTTTTCTTCAGAGGTGTCGTTGGGCCCATCAGCTGGGAACAGATAATGGAACCCATAGTCATGAAATGTTTCCTTTTCCATTATATTTTTGCTACAGTAATTTGTTTTGTGACATTGAATGAAAATGATCAATTCAACTATTTGCTCACAAAACTGAGCCATACCATATTCAGGGCACAGGGAACTCCCCACCCACAGAAAATTTGATGTTCCCCACAATTTTAAAACAGGCTTGTAAAATTGTTGCCTTTGTAGGAAGCCTCCCTCCAAGAGGATGAAATGTTTTGGGGGATATTAAAAGAGGCAGAATATTATATTTCCCCAAAGGGGAAATGGAGAAAAAATCTTTAAAAAGGCAGAAAGCAGCCCCGACAGCCTCCAGCAGATGCCTGAACTCTTTAGAGATGGATATTTTGTACCGATAAAGAAATCCAGACCAGCCTATTCAAAAACAAAACAACTTCAGCTCCAGCTGATGGGATTAAAATTTGCATCCCCCCACCCAAATTCTAAGTACAGGACATGACCTTTAGGACAGAGTAAGATTAACCCACCACCATTAGAATAGCAAAAGACACAAGGCTCACTACATTGCACAACCCCCTGGAGCAACTCCGATCCTGTAAAAATCCATGCACTCACCAAACCAATTTGTCAGCTGTCCCAGAACTGCATGCTGTTGTTGGTTCTGCTCATCAATAAACAGAGTCCTTCTTTCCAGTCAGCCTCCATTTTATTTCCAGCCTCCATTTTATTTCTCCCAGACTGGAACTGGATCAGATTTTTCTTCCAACGCTTTGCATGGTTAAATAATTTTGGAAGAGGTGATTGTTCACATCATCTTTACATTTTGACACCCCCTCCCCCAATGTTGATGAATCCCCAAGTTGCTTATAAACATAAAGAGATTAATTGGCCATATTCCAGCATTTTTCATTTCTATAATGTGGTGATGTATTGGTAGCAATTGCTGTGCACAACCGTTGCCTTTCTGTTCCTGAGCATGCAAATTTCCCACTTGTGATATTTTTTCAGGGAAATTATTTCCCTCTACAAAAGGGTAACTTGAGCTGCACGAGAGGGCTCAGCTCTTCTACCAAACTTGGGAGCCTGATTTAGTGGAAGCCTATTGTATTGTTTGCCCTGAGACAGCCCAGGGGACAGATTGATGGCCAGAAGAGAGCATTCTGTCTCTCTTTCCTGCCCTCTGAAGGGAATCACCAATTTATGGCCATTCCTTTAATGGTTATGGTTGTGATAGTGCTAAAAAAAGTGACTTACAACCAGTCCTTGTGCTTTATGACTATGGCAACAACCCCACAGTCAAATTCAGACACACGTTGACAATAGTTGCAGCATCCCAGGTCCTGCCATCTCTAGTTGCGACCTTCCCAGCTGGCTTCCAAGAAGCAAAGTCAGTAAGGAAAGCTGGATTCGCTTAAGAAATGCAAAATTTGCTTAATGACCATAGTAAAAATTGTAAAATTATGCATGACTCGCTTAATGACTGCATCACATAGTGAAGGAAGTTCTGTCCCAATGGTCCCTTGTGATCGTAAATTGAGGAATCTCTGAAGCTTTGCGGGCCAGTTATGTTAGTGTTGTTTGATTATGTTCTTCTTGGCAATGTTCTTCTAAGCAATTAGAAATATGTCTCCCCAGAAGTTTTGGATTTTTCCATCTGAATTTGGAACATCTGGAACAAGAACCTCCCTTCACAATGATTTCTAACACCCCTCCCCCTTGCCCATCTGAAATTTCTGACCACCTATGTTTCTATACAAGCAGAATGAATCTTCTGATAGAGAAGTTTCCAAACTTGGCAACTTTTAAGACTTGTGGACTTCAACTCCCAGAATTCCCTAGCCAGGCAGGCTCATGCTGTCTGGGGAATTCTGGGAGTTGAAGCCCACAAGTCTTAAAAGTTGCCAACCTGGAGACCCCTGTTCTAATGGACTGGGAACCAGAAAAACCTATACACAAAGAAACAGATTTCTTTTTGAGGTGTCACAGGAGTCTTTGTTGTTTTTCCAGCATGGTGACCCACAACTTACCCTTGACTGAGGGAGATGTTATTCCTCAGCACCATGTTGTCTGTCTTGTAGCACACGGAACTGCCAGTCAACCCAATACTGTTCAACCATTTCTTTGCTCCCCATTGAAGGATTTCTGGTGAGGAGGAGGAGGATTACAAATAAGAAACCAATTCTGCAGAAAAGGAAGCGCAGCAGCACAATAGAGGAACTCAATATAAAAAAATAGTTTGTTGTTGTGAAATATTACAACACCATTCTTTTCTTAAAAACAAAAGAAAAGACATCAAAACAAACTATGTCATAATGTCAGTTGCACACAATTACACAATGCATCTCCCTTGACCTGCAAAAGACCTTTTGGGAAAAGAAATGAAATAAGAGCTTTGACAGGGAATATCTTTTCAGCTGGCTAGCTTCAGCCTGGTGAGTAAAAGCTTTGGCACAATCATGTTTTGCCATCTGCAGGCCACATAAAATAATCCATAACTAATAAATCACAAGCGTTATTGCATGAGGCACACGCCTTATTATCAGGCTCCATTGGAATAAAGAAAAATCAAATTCAGAATTGCAATGGCAAAGATGGAGATGGCCAAGGAAGATTTTTAAAAGGATGAAATATAAATTGTTAGATTTATGCCCTTTTCTTCCAAGAGGGAAATCCCTTTATTTTATTCATTTTTATTTATTTTATTTTATTTTATTTGTCAAGAATGTATTAGGTAATATTTATAAGTATAAGCATGAACTGAATACATAAAATAGTTGCAAATAGAGAAAACATCAGGACAGGGACGGAAGGCACGCTGGTGCTCTTATGCACACCCCTTACAGACCTCTTAGGAATGGGGTGAGGTCAACAGTAGACAGTCTTAGGTTAAAATTTTGGTGGTTTTTGGATGAAACCACAGAGTTAGGTAGTGCAAGAACATTCCTGGGAAGTCCCAAAGATTTTCTCATTCCCAGCTCAATACCTTAACTACAAAGTAATTAAACAGAAGTTCAAAAAGTGCATGATCTGTTCTATGAATAAAAATCCCAAAGAGTCCTAGAAATGAATGAAATCCCTTTCACTATCCATCTCTCTTTGGGAATCTATCATTTCCCCTCACTCAGGATTGGGCATTCAGAGGAAATTCCTCTCAGACACCATTTGTTAGTAGGACTGCTCTTGTCACAAGGAAGAGCACTCTTAAAATGATTTCCAGAAAATCAGTCATATATATAGATATTGTTTTTGTCCTCATAGAAGATAGAAAATAGAAGAATAGAGTTGGAAGGAACTTCAGAGGTCTTCTAGTCCAATCCAGGACTGTAAATGTATCATTTTCACAAATGGCTGTCCAGTCTTTTTTTGAAAGCCTCCAGTGATGAAGAAACCAAAATTACTGAAGGCAAATTATTCCATTGGTTGATTTCTCTTACTGTTAGGAAATTTCTCCTTAGTTCTAGATTGCTTTTCTCATTGGTTAGTTTCCATCCATTGTTTCTTGTCCTGCCTTTTGGTGCTTTGGAAAATAGTTTGACCCCCTGGTCCTTGACCCCTCAAATATTGGAACACTGCTATCATGTCTCCCCTAGTCCTTCTTTTCATTAAACTAGACATACCCAATTCCTGTAACTGTTCTTTGTATCTTTTAGCCTCCAGCCTCTTAACCATCCTTCTTCCTCTTCTCTGAACTCTTTCCAGAGTCTCAACATCTTTTTTATATTGTGGTGACCAGAACTGGATGCAGTATTCCAAGTGTGGTCTTACCAAGGCTTTATAAAGTAGTACTGGAACTTCATGTAATCTTGATTCTATCCTTCTATTAGTGCAGCCTAGGACTGCATTGGCTTTTTTGGCTCATATTTAAGTGATTGTCCACTGGGACATCTAAGATCCCTCTCACAATTACTGGCATAAGACAAGTTTCACCTAGCTTGTACCTATAGAGTTGTTTTTTCTTGCCTAAGTGTAAAACCTTACTTCATCTATGTTGAATTTCATTTTGTTAGATAGGGCCCCGTGTTCAAGTCTGTCAAGATCTTTCTGAAACTTGAGTTTATCTTCTGGTGTGTTGGCTATTCCTGCCAGCTCAGTGACACCTGCAAATTTGATGAGTCTCTCAGGGGGGCCGCAGGGCCGCCTCTCCATCTCTCAACTGATCTGCTGGGCCACTTCTCCGCTGAGCCATTGTTAAGGTGGGCAGCTGGCCTCCTCTCAGCTTCTTAGTGCACAGTGTTAAAATGATTTTTTTTCAAAACTTTTTTCAAAAATCTTTTTTAAAAATTCTAGAAGTTCATCTGAATATACAGTAATTTAAAAAAAATATTTTCAAAATCCCCCAAAATGTAGATTTTTTTTAAAAAAAAGTAAATTTAAACTGAGATTTCTATTCTTAAATGTTCGTCTTTTAAAATAACTGAATAACAGAGTTGAAGGATCCTATACTGTTCTGGATAACTGGCTGTCTAATTTCTTCTTAAAAACCTACAGTGAGAGAGCACCTACAACTTCTGAAGTTAAGCCATTCCACTGATTAATTATTTACACTGTCTGGAAATTTCTGTCAGGAAACGTCACCGTAGTTCTATGAGGTATTTCTTATTTATTTATTAATGATTTTAAATTAGGTGTTTTAAATTTTGGGGGTTTTAAATTTGAGACGAAACTATTTAATAATTTTAATTATTTTTAATTGATGGTTGTCTTTGTGCTTTTAATAGGCTGTACACCGCCCTGAGTCCACCAGGAGAAGGGCGGTATAGAAATAAAATTATTATTATTATTATTTATTGGTTAATCTTTAGTGAGATTCACAGCCTTTGAGGCTGGTTAATAGCTCAGCAGCTCGAGTCCTAACCAAGGACCTAGGAACTGTTAAGCTATCGTCGGAGGATGTAAGCTGTTCCGAGTAAGGTGGTTTTTTGTAGAGTCAAAATGTTCAAGTCCGGCAAATTTAGAATTTCTAAATAGTGGGGTAGCCCTTTGGGTATTGCTCCTTTCTTTTTCCACAGTCGCTCAACTTCAATTTGCAAGTCCCGGTACTTTGTGATTTTTTCTTGCTGCTTATCTTCAATCCGTGCATCACCAGGTATTGCAATGTCAATGAACCATACTTTTTTCTTTTCAACTATTGTTATGTCAGGTGTGTTGTGGACCAAGTGCCTGTCAGTCTGAATCCTAAAGTCCCACAAGATCTTGAGTTTCTCATTCTCTAAAACTTTCTCAACCTGATGTTCCCAGTGGTTTTTGCTGTACTCAAATCCAAACTTCTGGCACAATTTCCAGTGAATGATCTTAGCAACACGGTCATGGCGTCGTAGGTAGTCAGTTTGTGAAATTTTGCTGCACCCACTGATTAGGTGGTCGACTGTCTCATCTTTCTCATTGCAGAGGCGGCATTTGCTGTTGGTGGTAACATGCTGAATTTTTGCCTTCATGCAGTTTGTGGCTAGGGCTTGTTCTTGAGCTGCCAAAATAAAGCTTTCTGTTTCTTTTTTCAGTACTCCTGATCTTAACCAGTTCCAAGTTAGTTTCTGGTCAGTTTTACCTTCAATACTTTTCAAGTATTGGCCATGCAGAGCTTTGTGTTTCCAATTTTGAGCTCGCTGCTCAATTACTTCTTTCTTATATTCTGCTTTTGTTTTAGTTGTCTTTAAAAGGCCTCCTTTATTTACTTCCTTAATCATTGGTTCTTCACTTTTCTGGATGTAATCATTCAAGCTGCATTTTTCTTCTTCCACAGTCTGCTTTACTTGTAGGAGTCCTCGACCACCCTCTGCTCTTGGTAAATATAATCGGTCAACATCACTTTTAGGGTGCAAGGCATGATTCATTGTCATAAGCTTCCTTGTTTTTCTGTCCAAATTGTCTAACTCCATCTGGGTCCAGTCAATTATTCCTGCAGAGTATCTAATCACAGGTATAGCCCAGGTATTTATGGCTTTTATGATGTTTCCGCCACTCAATTTATTATTATTATTATTATTATTATTATTATTATTATTATTATTATTATTACTACTACTACTACTACTACTACTACTACTACTACTACTACTACTATACTACTCCTTTTGGTCCCTCCTTCCTGTGGTTAATGTTGAGGTAGCTCTCTTGATAGAGTTTGTAATCCACAGATGTATAAAAATTGAAAAGAAAAACAAAATGTCAGATAAAAAGAAAAAATAGTATCTCAGCTGAGAGTAAAAAGAAATATCATCTTGTAGTTAGTGTGAAAGATTGTACAAAAATAGTAATCTCCAATGCTACTGAAGAGTTCTTAACTTTAAAATATTGTAGTCAATTTTAACCCACAAAAGCAAGTAGAGTAGTTGAATATTGTAGTTGAATAGAATCTGAAGTGTCATATAGCAGCTCTATATGCACAGATTTATAATCATCATAAAACATTACAATCCTCATAAATTTCAGTCCTGGTGATCAGTGTAAACAGCTCTGTATAAATGATCACTCAGATTTTCCAGGATCATTCAATATATATTAAAAAATCATATTCAGATCATTCGTTATTTCTTATTTATTAAAGAATGTGGTCTTTATAAATCCTCATAAATGTGCAAAGAGAAGGAAAAAAACACCCTTGCAAACAGATCTGCATCTAGTTCATTTTGCAATTATGCCCCTGTAAATATGCACAGTTAATGATAAAAAGAGTTATACAGTTTATATTGAAGAAAAACAATTCAGTCTAATATTGAGAAAAGAAGAGATAATAAATGCTGAATTGCTCTCCTTCCCTCTTTCCCTCCCTCTTTCTCTCTCTCTCTCTCTCCCCCTCTCTCTCTCTCATAACAAAGGAAACTGCCCGCAACCCACATTATTCAGCAAAACTCACCAGAATAACTTTGCATCCAAATAAATGTTTGTATTCAAAAATTTTCTCTTCTTTCTCTTAAATTTAATTGTTATTTTTTTCCCCTTGCTCCTTCCAATGATCTTGTTAACTCATCCAGCAAAATAAGACAGCACTCTTCCAAGTAAATTTACTCAGAGGTAAATCCTACTTCATTCAATAGGGTCAACGTCTAAATGTGTATGCCTAATGAAATCTGTAATCAAAGAGATTAATTTAGCCATCTCTGCAAGTTTCATTGTCCTTACCAACCATTACTCTGTTGTGGGTATGGTCAAACTTTCCACTTTTGAGCGTATAATAAACTTACTGCATTTGTCATATATAAAATGGTTTCCTGCTCCCATTCTTGGCAACTATCTTTTCCTCTATATTCACGTTTCTCTCATCCCCATTTTTTTCTTCATCCACAATATTTTCACTTCAACATTACTTTTTATATCCTTCTTACTATGTATTAGCATTAACTCCACACACTTCTTATCCTTCTGTTTCAGGAGTTTTCCTCATCCTCTTTAGTTCCACCAGTCATTAAGTTTGTGGAGAGATGAAACTACTTTCCATATTGTTTCATAAAGAACTTGTTTCTTATTCTAATTTCCTTCCATGTCTCCCCAGGATCTTCTGTTGACATTGCCAAAAAACGGTCCACTCCACAATGAGAAACTCTCAGCAACATTATATCCTTTACTAATATTCCCCATTTTTCATCATAAATAATCAGATTAATCAAAGTGTCAGCTTTGGAAGCCATATTAACCCCGGAAGCTTCCATGCTGCCACCTTCTTATGCCTGGGAAAGTAGGAGGAGGGATTTAGTAGAGGGATTGTAGTTAGACATAATAGCATTCTTCTTTTCAGTCAAGGTCATGGTGTTCCTGCATCTGGAGGAGGAGTGGTTGAAGTGGTGGGACGGATGGTGATTGGACCATGTGATGGACTGAGGGGTGCAGGGGCTGGATTTGGGATTTTGATTTTCTGGGGGAAAACCCGGAACTCTCAGAATCAGGTTTTCCCAGATGTACTCTAATAAATGGGAACTTTGAGAAGATGTCTGTCTCGGAGTTTTTAATTGGAATTGGGATTTTCTGGAATGCTGACACATAGTTTCTTACTGAATGTTACGGGAAGATCTCATGTGTGGCATCTGAGGTCCAAGTTACTTAATTTGAGATATTGGCAAGTCAGGAGTTACAGAAGAGAAAATCAAACTTCTAATACAAAATTATAGGAAAGCTTTCTGAGACAACAGACCCGGGGTGTCAAACTCAGACACCCGCAGGGCCACCTTGGAAACAGTGAAGGACCAGCCCGTGGTGCCTCTGCCAGCGAAAAGGGAGCTTGGGAGGGCCGCAGGCAGCCCTCCCGAGCTCCCTTTTTGCTGTCAGAGGGTTGCAGGAAGCCGGCCAGGCTGAAAATGGAGCTCGGGAGCCTGTTTTCACTGGCAGAGCACTCAGGCCACCACAGGCCCCCTGACATGAGTGACAATGTGCTGACCACACCCCCTGGCCATGCCCCCAGCCATGCCCCCAAGGTCAAACCCAACCCTGATGCGGCCCTCAATGAAATTGAGTTTTTCACCCCTGCAATAGACAGACAAAATATCAGAATCCATGCCAGTAGACTTGAAAACAAAGGAATGTGGTCACAAATCCTTCTTACATCTTTTACCTCAGGAGGACAGATATCTTTTCTTCAGCTAGCTAGTGCTGACTAGTCCCAGATTCCTCTAGCCTGCAACTTGCAATCAGTTTCACTTAACTCGTGACTCATGAATTAATTAGGGCATCTTTCAAAAACTTCACAGTCTTGATTCCCTAAAGATTACTGGATCATGAATTGATACCTTATCTCACACATATTTACGTCAGCTCCTACCACAGGACCGAAGGGATCCAATCTTCACCTGGAATCTCTCCCCCTTCCCAGCTGAACAGGCTGATTCTCTGTTCCCTGAAGATCTTTTGGCTTCAGTTTAATATCCTTCCTCACTTCCAGTCCCATGGAATCCAGCTTCACTCCTAACATCATTTCCTCTTAACGGAATTTGAGCATTGCTTTTCTCCATGCTTGTAAACTAGCTCACCAAAGTTATCTGACTATCCCCAGTGTCTGTCTTGCTTACATCTTTCAGCAGTTTCTCTTTCTCCTCTGCTCCCTGCAGGTGATCTTCCTTTCACAACCACCAGCCACCTTCTTCTCTACCTCTCAGGACTAAAGCTCTCCTTGCCAACAAAGATGCATCTGGATGGGGAGTAACAGGCTCCTGCCAAGACTGAGTGGGGGGTCAATTTGGGGTCTCCTGGATCCGGTCATTTTTATTCTTTAGTCTTGGATGAGGTTACACTCACCAATCAAGGCAGAAGCACAATTTGGGGGTCGTCTTGGAGCTGCAGATCCTGTTCAAAGAGCAGGTGGTAGGTGTGGACGAGAGGGCTTTTGCACAACTTCATCTGATGTGCTGACTGCACCCCTTCCTGGATTGGGAGGAGGGAGGCCACACCTTTGAAGACCACGCAGGAACTTCAGCTGGTTCAGAAGGCGGCAGCGCTGGCAGTAATCAGTATGCCACAATATATGACGGGACACCACTGCTTCTTGAACTGTACTGGTTAATGGTGGGCTCCTGGGGGCAATTCAAGGTTCTGGTGTCACTTATAAAGCCCTTCATGGCATAGGGATGGCTATCTGAGGGACTCCCTATTTTTTTCTGTCCATCAATCAGATTAAGTAGTGTTGGTGCACTTCAGAGTTGATGCCCTTTAATTAAACGCTGCCACATTTTCAGACAAGTAGGAAATACACCTTCTCTGCCATGGTTCCTGCCCTCTGGAATGATATTTCCCCTGGAATTGTGGGCGGCTCCCACCCTACAATGTCCTGGAGCTTTTGGAAGCTGTTATTGTTCTCTCAAGTCTTCAAGTAGTGAAGAGATAGAGCCCTATCAGTGGTTTGTTATATGGAACATTGCTGCTAGACATTTTAGATTGTTTTATTGTTTTTATTTTTTAAATTGTAAGCTGCCAATAGTCACTTTGGAGCCAGGAGGTCTCTGAATCTAATAAACCAGAGGAAGTGGACCTACCGCTCTCCTTAGATTTCAGGTGAACATAGCTAGCAATTCCTCCACATCTGGGCCAGCACAGGAAGCTTTAGAATCAAGCCATGTAAGGAATATAGCTGCCGGATGGGGAAGATGGAGCCAAGGGCTTAAATCTCCAGTGTAGGCAATGGAGACCCTGTGACCTAGCTGCTTGGCTTCCTGTGGGAGCTTTCCATGGTCCTGATTTCAGCTTCATAGGACTTTCCCAGGAGGATCTCTCTGGTACCAATCAAATTATGAAATGCAAAACAAATTAGCTGGCTCTCTGAGAAGTGCAAGGGCTCTTCTCGGAAAGGGGTTATCACCATGTCTCTCATGGCAGCATTAGATTTGATCATGAAATTGAAATTCGGTGACCAGGGTTGCAAAATGTGCTGGGTTAGGGTAAACCGGCCTTGGAATTCTTGGCACAGCATTCAACATGTGGTATCGCTTATGTCTGTGCCGTGTTTAGAGGGCCATCAGATTAAACCATAAATATGTTTAAGGGATATAATTTAATGGAAACCTAACAAACTTATTTGGCTAACAAGATTTAGAGCACAATCCCAGCCGTAATCTAGTGAGAAAGAAAGTGTCCGTTATAGAATACATAGAGAGACATGGGAGAGAAGAGCTTTGGGCACAGAATGCATTTAGAAAACGAGCACCAGACAAGTAGAAGCCTTGCCTCGCAATGCTCAGACAGGAAGTGGGCCCGCATAGAGGGAGGGAGCTTCTGCAGCTCCCAAGGACTTCAGGAGGAAAACCTCTGCCCAGCAACAGAACAGGAGGAAAGGCGGTCACCCTTAGTAAATTCTTCTACTCACAATTTTGTCACTCATGAGCACCCCCCCCACTCGTTCCTCTATCGGTGATTGTGTCATGGGAATCTTTTTAAAGCCACTTCTAGGAAACTCTTGAGTTCAGAAACAGAACAACCGCATCTGGGCTGCAAACACGGCGGTTGTCAGAGAACCTTTTGCTGGCTCATACTCATGCAATGGTCCACTAGGGCACCTAGATCCCTCTCACAGGTACTACTGTTGAGCCAGGTATCATGTATTTTGTACCTGTTCATTGGGTTTTTCCTGTCTAAATGGAGAACGTTATTTTTCTCACCACCGAATTACATCTTTTTGGTTAGGGCCCATTTCTCTAGTCTGTCAAAATCCTGCCGAATCTTGAATTTATCTCCAAAAGTGTTAGCAGCTTGGCATCGTCTACAAATTTGATGGGTCACCTTCTAACCCCTCATCTAGATCAAGATGTTGAAGAGCACTGGACCCAAAGCAGAATCTTGAGATATTTCATCCATTGTTCAGAAATCTGCAGCTTGATTACCTTTTCTAGGATATGTACGGATCAAGAAGATACTATCGGTCCACAAATGGGAGAAGATGGCAAGAAGATGGCCGGCAGCAGGGAGAAAGCGGAGCTGCTTAATTCCTTCTTTGCATCTGTCTTTATGCAAAAGGAAGAAAAAGTCCAACCTGTCAAAAGCATCACAGAGGGAGATAAAATAGGTATGCAAGTTAAAATAGGCAAGATGGAAGGAATAACTTCCATCCTGGCTGTATACAAATCAGTGTTCTGAAAAAGCAGCAGATGTGATCTTGGAGTCGCTGAATGTAATCTTTCAAAACTGCTGTAGAACAGGGGACCCAGCAGAGGACTGGAAAAGGGTTGATCTGCATTCACATCAACACAGGGGCAGAAATGTCACATTACCATCATCCCAGGGGTGAAATGCTCCCAGTTCGGACTGGATCGCCCAATCCGGTAGTGATGGAGGCGGGTGGTTCGGAGAACTGGTAGCAAATATCCCTGGCCACCCCCACCCCCATGCCTAGCTGAGCCGCACAATCATCTGAGACTTTTTTTTATTTTTAAAAGCATTTTTTCTACAACCTCTTCAAAATGCTTTTAAAAGTAAAAAAAAAAAAAAAAGCCTCTGATGATTGCATGGCTCAGCTGGGATCGTCAGAGGCTTTTAAAAGCATTTTTTTTTTTTACAATCTCTTGTAGAAAAAATGCTTTAAAAATTAAAAAAAAAAGTTGGCCACACCCACCCAGTCACATTACACCCCCACCAAGCCACGCCCACAGAACCGGTAGTAACAAATTTTACATTTCACCACTGCATCATCCCCTTTGCCCTCTATTAGCATCTTTCATTTTGGCTGCAAAAATAGAATTCTCATTACCAGTGCAATATATCAGTCATTCCATCTATGCCCTTATGTTCAAAACTGGCTGCTTTGCTTTCAGCAAACCTTTTCTAAAATCTCTATTTTTCACATTTTTGAATCACCTCCCTCCCTCTCCTTTATGGCATTCTCCCTCTGTTTGCAAGTACATATTTGTGCCACCCTGCTTTTGGAGTGAAAACATCACCCAAGTAAATGTGTGAGGTAGGCATGGTACATATCTCATATCTAGTACAGAGTTTTTCAACTTTGTCAAGTTGAAGATGAGTTGCTGGGGGAATTCTGGGAATTGAAGTCCACACATCTTAAAGTTGCCAAGGTTGAGAAATCCTGTTGAGATGTTATATAACCCAGCCTACATATATGTCTATTATTGGATAGATACACCTATTTATTAATGGAACTTACTTCCAAAATGGAGGACAGGTGTCCTTGTTAGAGCAATTATGTAAAAATTAATAGTTGGGGGAAAGTGATTAGTTCCAACCTTGAAACAGTTGATCTGGACTTTGAGTATCACTTCCAGTACAGGAGGTAAAAGAATAAAATCTCTTAATCATGAAGCTCTCATTGTGGTTTGTCTCCATCTCTAGTTCTCATAGAAAACAATGGGTCTTGATTGCCCTGTGGATTTAATTTGTCTTGGTGATCATTTAAAACGTCTTCCCATTTTACAAAATCCTGAAACTTTTTATTTGTTCTGCAAAATTATATGAACTCAGATTCTGAGAAATAATAAAAAATCCACTCGTATTTTGTAAAAATGTCCAAGCCTTGGAGCAGAGAACATAAAGGCAGATTACATCTATACAAAGGTAATTCTTATTACAGCAGTTTGTGGGGAATGCAGGAAGAAGACACAGAAAGAGATATTTGTCTTTCAAGCCATAACTGCTCTTTCTTTTAAGGAAACCCACACCAAACTCTTCAACTTCTTTCTTAAGATGACACCACAGGGCATTCCATGCCAAAACAGCCAGACACCAAGACAGTTTTTTCCCTTTTGCCATCACTCTGCTGAACGCCTATTTCCCACAACATCGTCTATGCTCTGGGATGTCAAACCACCTAGTAGGACTGATTTACCTATTATCCTTCTCATCTTATTACCTATTTCCTTAGCTTCTTTTGAGTATAATGTTGTTGTTTGTATCTCATGATTCATGTTGACTGTTTTTATTTGTATCCTATTATGATTTTTGTTGATTGCTTATTTAGTATCCTATGACTATCACTGAGTGTTGTATCTTATGATTTATGATGATTGTAATTTATGATCGTGATTTATCACTTGTTGCGTGTATGTACACTGAGAGCTTATGCACCAGGGACAAATTCCTTGTGTGTCCAATCACACTTGGCCAATAAAGAATTCTGTTCTTTGTCTAATGCCTTACTGAAATCTAGATATGTCCACAGCATTTTGGTGGTCTTCTATGGGAGTGTGCTAACTCAAGAGGTGTGTCTGTTTGTTTCTGTGTATGATATTTCCCACCCTTCATTTGCAACCGCATGGATGAAAAAATAGTGCCTGCATCATCTGTCAGATTTCAAGCCCAGCCTCTGCTCTGCCATTCCTGGACTATGGAAGAGCAGGTTGGGTGGGCTGCCCTCCTTTGCAGAGCTTTCTGGTTTAAGGTCGTACCTGCAAGAGAATTTAAGCCTGTTCACTTCTCCCAGGATACCTCCAGGTATCCTGGGAGGCACTATTGCAGATGGCAGGCACGATTGCGCAATCTTGCCTGGTAGGCTAGGCATCCAAGGGAAATGAAATAGGTTGTTTTTTTAATCGAGGAAATCTTTTACAATTATTATATCTAATAAGATTTCTGCAATCCTACTCTTAAGGTCCCGCACATTCCTCATCTGAAGTCTTATAGTTTTGGAATTATTATCTAGAATCCTGTTTGGGAGAATTTTGCCAGATATGAAGATGTCATAATTTGTCAAGCTTAATAATAATAATAATAATAATAATAATAATAATAATAATAATAATAATATTGAGGATACTTGTCTGATGGCCTGGGATGGTGGGAACTGGAATGTTCCACTGGGAACATCAGGTTGAGAAAGTTTTAGAGAATGAGAAACTCAAGATCTTGTGGGACTTTAGGATTCAGACTGACAGGCACTTGGTCCACAACACACCTGACATAACAATAGTTGAAAAGAAAAAAGTATGGTTCATTGACATTGCAGTACCTGGTGATGCAAGGATTGAAGATAAGCAGCAAGAAAAAATCACAAAATACCGGGACTTGCAAATTGAAGTTGAGCGACTGTGGAAAAAGAAATCGTGTGTTGTCCCGATTGTAATTGGAGCCCTCGGAGCAATACCCAAAGGGCTACCCCACTATTTAGAAATTCTAAATTTGCCGGACTTGAACATTTTGACTTTACAAAAAACCACCTTACTCGGAACAGCTTACATCCTCCGACGATACTTTAACAGTTCCTAGGTCCTTGGTTAGGACTCGAGCTGCTGAGCTATTAACCAGCCTCAAAGGCTGTGAATCTCACTAAAGATTAAATAATAATAATAATAATAATAATAATAATAATAATAATAATAATATTGAGGATACTTGTCTGATGGCCTGGGATGGTGGTGAACATTTGGCTCCAAACTATAGAAACTGCTAGAGGATGGGCCCCTTTCCCTAAAATCACCCTGGAGCCTGCCTATAACTTTGGGCCAGTCCAACCTCCCAGGCAGGATTGTTGTGGGCCCAGAATTAGTGATGAGTCTCCAAGTTGACTTTCTCAGCTTCCCAAAGAAACAATCTGATGAAGAGCGCACAACTGAAGGGCACAGCCACAGCTGCTGCTCCTGTACATGCAGTGGGGAGTCTTGTTGGCCCCCAGGTCACAGGGAACCCAGAGATAAAATATCATTGCCTTCCCCCAAAAAACCCCACCTCTTGCCTCTTGACTCAGCGGTCAAACTGGGCCTGAGCTGCAGCTGCTGAAGAGGAACGGCAAACATATTCCCCCTGACAGCTCCAGCTTAATCCATCCCAGTTGTAGGGTAGAAATACAAGCTGCCCATCCAAAGCCCTCCAGATCACGTGGACGCTACCATCTGTGTATCCTTGTTCAAGCTACATTTTCCATTACATTTTCTTCCAGAGGGACAGGACAGGTCCATAGACAACCTTGTGGCCATGCTGACAAGCCCACATTACAAAGTATTCATCAAGAGACTACACATTCCCGTGATCTGCATCGCTCCCTAATGGTCCCTTTCCAAACAATGTCAAGAAAAGTTATGCCAAATTCAATTTTTATTCCAAATGTTGTAAAGCAACAGGCCAGGCAGATGGACAGGGATGGCGTGACTTCATCTGAGGCAGGAAAGAATTGGCTACAAGCCCGGGGAACACAAACGGTTCGGGACTCCTTGGGGGGCTAACAGGGATTAAATTCGATGAGGCCTTGAAATGAAATGGTCTGACGCTTGTTGCTCTTTGTTTTCACTTGGGGAGGGGCCACTCAGCTGGAAAACGGTTCTCCTTGATTAATTGACCTGTCACTTCGAACTCCTTTAAACAGTTTAAAAAGGAAATGGCAAATACACACATATTTTCAAAGTGCAAGATGGAAGGGGGGGCCTGGGGAAGGTTCCAGGGAATGGAGTTTGGGGGAAGCCAGTTTAGAAGGTTTTCGGTGGCGATTATGGGAGCAAATAAGTGACACTGCAGCAAGAAGGCCTGGTCCGCTTGCATTCCTAAAGGGGTTTCAACCTGGTGAAGAAGAAAGCTTCTCTCTCAAGGCAGAAGGGAAACGTTGGGACGTTCTTCTCCCAAGTGCTTCAATGGCCTCTGGGCAACCAGATCACACTTTGAGACTCACACCACTCTTTGCAGCCCTCGGGCCCAGTTGGGAGCCTGGCAACTGAAATTGGAAATGCTGTATCTAATTTTGGAAAACCAACTCAGTCGCTTTATTGACTGCTCCACTTCAGGGAGGAAATGTTGGCGGGTGAAAGGAGCTCAGGGAGAGAATGTATTTACCTCATTTATGCTCTTCTCCTGATCACAGGCTAGTAGGGCATAAGCCAATCCCAGAGACAATAAAGAGGTTGAAAAGATGCCGCAGTGGGAACAATTCTTTTTCCTAAGGATTTGGCAAAGACTTCCCAGCTTGCTTCCCAGGAAGGTCTGAAGGTTCAGAGGAAGCTACCCAACTTCTCCATTTTCCAGAGGGCTGCAAGACTAACTGATGGTGTCACTGCAAGAGGCCAGTTCACCATTTTTCAGCCCTTTGGAGAAACAAGATTACAAAAAGGGTTGGTCTTTTTTCAGGTTTTCTATTTAAACTTTAAATCAGCATATAGATTGCCTGGGAAAGGGGAGCAGGGCATGGCTCACATCACCATGGAAGCATCCTGACTTTACTGGCCAACCTTGCAAAGACTCCTGCCTTGCAGACATCTCATCCAAGGCCTTCCAAGGTCAGCTCGAGGCTTGCCGTCTAAATAAATTGCTAATAACACATTCCTTGTAAACATTGAAGCTCCAATACATCATTAAAATGGGCAAACATCTATAAAATTCAAGAGTCACACATAACCTCTGAAACCTAAGGCATAAACAGCATATTTTAAAGCAGGCATAGATCATTTTCTTCAGAAAATCTACATACTTCGCACAGTTTCAACTTCTTCATCATTTCCAAAGGCTTGTTCTGTTTTTCTGAAAATAAGGTGGGGGGTTGAGGGGGGGGCAGTTAATGGACATATTTTTTCTTCTTGGATCAAGGAGTTTGAAAACCAAGGGCATCTGAAAATATTTTTCATCACTAATTGATTCATACATACTGTTTGTTTTTGTATGGAATTTCAGATCGGTCTTCAGCTTTCAAGAATAATTGTTTCCAAGGATATGAGCATTTTTTAAGGATGATTTCATAATTCGAAAGACAACAAAGAGATTTAAAAAATAAAGTTTCTTTACATTACACACAATAGCTTCTACATTAACAATATTATATCAGGCTACTGAATTTTTCCAACATGCTGATGGGTACTGATTTTATTATTTAGAGAACAAGTAAGATTTTGCCAATACTGATAAAATAATGGTTTCTCTCTTTGTTTTGAAGTATGTGAATTTTATCTGAGACCTTCTCAAGCAAGGGAATCAGCCCAATCTCATCAAACCATTTCTCAAGGAAAAGAACATCCAAGTATTTTTATTGGTGGGTGGTGAAGCTCAAAGCCAGTGAAGTTCTTACCTTTTGAGGTCTTATCGCTATTCAACTTGCCAAAGAACTGGGGGAGGGAAGAGTAGAAAGAATGCAGATGCACCAGGGACAGATCGTGAGAGCTAAGGTCCCACCAAGGCCAATGATGCAGGTGTCCAACAGAACAGTGAATTGTTCTCAAAACAAAAGGATGATTCATAATTGGACAATGTGACCAACCAAGGGAGGGGAGAAAGAGTGTTTAACTGTACAAACATTGCATGGGAAAAAACAGAGTTGGTTTTGATTCTTCAGTGCTGAAATGGTTTCTCCAATAAAGTTTTGCTTTTGAGATTTGAAAGTTCCTGAGAGTGTCTACTTTTCTTCGGAGTCGGACGGTTGACATTAAGTTGATGAGAAGCCCATTTTTTGCTTGGCTATTATTAGCATTTCGCTAACGTCTTTCATTCCCCAATTTTGAGATTTTACTGCATTCCCACAAATGGCAGAAAGTCTTCTTGCTTACAGTCCCCCCCAGAGCAATGCTTCTCAACCTCAGCAACTTTAAGCAAAGCTGGCTGAGGAGCTCTGGGAATTGAAGTCCACACTTCAATTCCAAAGTTGTTGAAAAACACTGCTTTAAGGAGTACTAAACCATCAAGTAGTTTATTTTTCGCTTAGTGCAATGGGAAAGCTACTTCTTATACTGTGGGTTATCAGATTTTTAGATAGTCAAGATGGGAGGTGACTAGAGCATGAGTGACCATGAGTAGGGATTGTTGGTCCAGGAAAGGGCGTAACTGGTGCACAACCCGCAGTTGTACAGAGGCCCTCCTGGCCACAACCGCCATCTGCTCTTTGAGCAGGAGTCGTGAGTCCAGGATAAGCCCCAGATTAAGCACAGGGTCTGTTTGGGGCAGTGCCACCCTATCCAAGACCAAAGGTGGCAATTCTCCATGGACCAAAAAAACCCAAAACCCAGAGCCACTCAGTCTTGCCAGGGTTTAGTTTCAACCTGATGCTCCCCATTCCCTAACAGCCTCCAGGCACTGCGAGAGAGAAGACACAGCATCACTTAACTCACCACGGGCCCGAGACATTCAGCTGAGTATCATCAGCATATTGGTGATACCTCAGTCCATGGTGACATATGATCTCACCCAGCAGCTTCATATAAATGTTGAACAGGAGCGGAGAGAGTACCGAGCCCTGCAGGACCCCGCAAAGCAATGGGCGAGAGCTGGATCTCTCACTTCCTATCGACACCGACTGAGAGTAGCCACAGAGGAAGGAAGTGAACCAGGATAGCACAGAACCCCCCCACTCCCAACCTCCAAAACCACTCCAGAAGGATACCATGGTTGGTGGTATCGAATGCCACTGAGAGGTCAAATAGAGCAAGGATGGATGCATTACACCCATCCCGCTCCTGGCAGAGATCATCCAAAAGCATGACCAATGTCGTTTCTCTCCCAGGTCTGAATCCTGACCGGTATTGGTCTAGATAATCCGTTTCATCCAGAAAACTCTGGAGCTGCTGCGCAACCACCTTCTCAACCACCTTCCCCAGGGAAGAGAAGATTGGAGACAGGTCGGAAATTATCCAACAGGGTGGAATCCAGCAATGGCTTCTTGAGAAGAGGGCAGACTGCAGCCTACTGAAAGTGCTGGGGCACTACCCCCTCCTGTAGGGAAGCAATGATCACCACCAGAGTCCACCCACCTGTCACTTCCTGGGAAGCTTTCACAAGCCAGGAGGGACATGGGTCTAAAACACAGGTGCTTGTGTGCATACTCCCTAGGATCCTGTCCACTTCCACTTTCAAACTGTTCCCAGATAACAGGGCAAGAACCTGCCTCAGAGGCCCCCACCAGACCAGCAACCATGGCAGCATCTAACTGGGAATGAAGTCGAGTGATTTTGTCTTCCAGAAAATCCGCTAATTCCTCAGCACGCCCCTTCAGGTGGACCTCAGTCTCCTCCTTCCCCAAGAGGAGGTGGCTCACCTTAAAGAGGGTCGCTGGTCGGTTATCCAAAGATGCACTTAGTGCACAGAAGCATTTACACTTCGCCACATGAATCCCCACAAGGTAGGCCTTAATAGCAGCTCTTACCTGGTCGAGTTCATCCCTTGTCTTCCACTCTACACGTCTCTTCATCTGTTTCATCCCTCTCAGCTCCTCTGTATACCATGGAGGTCTACGGGTGAGGAGAGGTCGCATGAGCGCAATCCTATGCAGAGCCTGAGTCACCTTTCTATTCCCAACAGTAACTAAGAGCTCGGCTGGACTATGATTTCAAAAATCCAACGAAATGACTGTTACGCATCCATGCAAAACACATTTTCTTTTGGCCCGAGATCTTTTCAGTAACCTTTCTGAAGCCAATAGTCTGTAAATATGCCAGACTTCAACCCCCATAATTTCCCAGTCATTAGGGAGAAGGCTGCTTGGAAATATTCCAGGACAATGCTATGTATGTCGGAGAAGGGCGGCATATAAATCAAACCAATAAATCAATAAATAAATTTAGAAACCTCCAGAAAGGAAGAAATCCATCTTACTCTCTGCAGTTAAGGGGTGCGGGCAAGTTAAAATCTTCATGTAACATGATGGTTATAGCATGGTGGAATATGAAGAGGGGACTCCAACTGGTAGGGGAGACTCTTGACCCCTAATCCTGAAATGCAGTGTGTTTACCAACACTCCAAATGCTCAGTAGATGCCACATTTGCAGAACCATTCCAATTTCCTAGATTACCCTACAGGTAGGAGTAACTTTGTGAGCAAACTGGTCAGATAAGCGGAGCTTGAATCCAAGCCAAGAAAACACCCATGCAAGTTTAGCCAAAGACAAAAGGGGAGGGAAATATGACTTTCCAAAATATTTTCTTGGCTCAAGTCCCTCTTATCTGACTGGTAGCAGCTCTTCCTATAGCCTTTCAAGGCCGCTACCTCTGCCCCCTACAGTAATGAATTAAGTCACTTCACACTGATTTATCCACCAGCCAACTTTGATTGCAGGTTTGCTATAAAAAAATTGAATTTGGACATTGTTTTTCAGACTTACAGAATGTGCAGCAATGGTGGGATTCAGCCGGTTCGCACCACTTCGGGAGAACCGGCTGTTAACTTTCTGAGCAGTTTGGCACACTGGTTGTTGGAAGAAATCATTAGGGCAGAGAACCGGTTGTTAAATTACTTGAATCCCACCACTGATGTGCAGGTATTAAAAATGTTAGAGTTTATTGCATATGGTTATGTGTAATGTGGAGAAGTGATTATGATAGCTTATTTAAACCCAGTGTCCACTAGAAACGGTGTTGGCTGGGAATTATGGAGCTTCTAGTTCAAGACCTGGAAGCTGCAAGGCTGTTCCTTTAATCAATACCTGAAAGCTAAATCTCATTATTTAAAGTATGTAAACAAATTTATTCCTTCATCTAGCAGGACAATTTGTTTTCCAGCTGATATATTTTTAACTTTCACTTGCCCTTTCAGACCAATTAGAGCCTTTCGCTTTCTGGATTTTGATCATTTTTTTTTCCTCTTCTTTTTGCCCCAAAGTAAAAGTGAATTCATACATCATGTGCTGCTGGTCCCTTGACGGTTCAACTGTTTTCCACATGTATCACTAGTTTTCCAGCTCAAGGGCCAACATTATGAAAAGTGGAATGAACAGTAAGCAAGGAGTCTTTTTCTCTTTCAGCTTTGTTTTTAAAAAGACATTCTTGGCACTTATAAAATGCTACATACAAGAACCCCTTGTATGACACTGACTCTAAACTGCTGCGTGCAAGACGTATTGCTACATTCAAAACTGCTTGTGCTCTATTTGCTGTTGCCGAATTATTCGGGTCAGAGTTCCTTGAAATCCTTTGCCAGCCACTCAGGGAGGCTGCCCAGTCTTCTTACGGTGCTGGGGGTCGCCCACAGGACGCGTGACTTTTTAAAATCCCCGGCAATGTTTTGGTCTGCAGCTTCATCGAAAATGCATGGATTTCTGTCTCTCTCATGAGGAAGGGCTGGCTACACCCAGAGATGTGAAGCCCAATACCCTCGGATGGCATGAGTTTTTGGGTGAGATTGGATGTGGCCCTCAGCTTTAAATATCTCCGTCCAATTGTAATACTGAATATAACGGAAGAGGGAAATTGATACACTAACGGTTGAGGAATAATCTTATTAGCTTTCTCATCTGCCATTCTTCAGTGGGTAGCATAACAGGCCTACCTTGTCTGGACCAGAAGCTAAGCACAGACAGACAAGGAAATGCCCAGGGAATGGGCAACACGGAGAAGTTTTCAAACATCTAGAGAGGGCTGGGGATGTCCATGTTGTCTTTGAAATCAGCAGGTATCCATTTCCTCCTGCTAAATCCCTGTGGAAAATCTTGCTCCAAAAATTGGGATGGACTGTCATATCTTGGTGGGCGGGAGAGGGGATTTGGAGGAGCTCCAATACAAGCTAGCAAATTGGATAAATTAACTTCTTTGATTAAAGATAGTATCTACAATGATCAATATTATTTACAGTATTTGGTCAATGAACAGCATTTATGGCTGACCAGAAACCTCTAATGGATTTTTTTTGTGTAAAAAATGGAAAAAATGAACATGTGAGATGGTTTTGATGATTAGATTGGATAGAATATAGAAAAAGGAATAATTCGATGTAACTTTAGAGAAAGATGTCAAAATACATCTGGATTTATAATTGCTGTGAAGACTATCAGAAACTACTTTTCTATATTTTTTTCTTTCTTTTCTATTAACTTTCTTTAACTTGTTCCTTTTTCTTGCATTTCTTGTTTTTTCTTTGATTTCCTTTCCTTCTTTTCTTCCTTACTGATTATTAGTTTGTTAGTTTTTACCTTCTTGTTTAACAGTTTTAATAAACAATATATTGTTTATTAAACAATAATAACCCTGGGGGGGAAGAACCAGGGCTGGCAAACTGTGTGTAGACCACGAGCTGTTGATTTCCCAACCCTGATTTAGGATTTCTAAAGCCATTACCAATCTTCTTGGACTTGGCACAGCCATCTGTCTCAAGCTTAATTGAACGCCTTTGCATTATAGCTCAAAGAAATACTTGGAAAGGTGCCAAGGTATGCTCTGAAATGTTGTTTTTTTAACCAAACAAGAGTCAATTCTTGGAAAACCTTAATTACCAATAACGTTTTTAGGAAACTTGGATGAAGATAAAACTCCCTGAAACAAAGGCAAAAGCAAAGAGATCAAATTTAAATGCGGAGTGATGATCAGCATTGAAATCTGGAATCCTATCACAGTGTCTTGCCACCTGGATCCCAGCTGGATCAGGCGGGGTCAGCCAGATGGCTAAGATTCTGGAGACCATCCTGCCCTGGTTCATAGGAGCACCATCATAGGATTCTTCAGCTCCTGCCAAATCACTTGGTGCCAGGCTTTCTAAATATAGAGGAGGGTTCAGGAAGAAGATCAGCACCATCTCACAGTTCTCTCAAGGAAGAGGAAGAGGAAGAGGGTGGTTTAGGTAGTCCTTGGCTTACAACCATTCATTTAGCAACCATTCAAAGTTACAGCAGCATTTTTCATTCACCTTATCTTTTAACTTTCATTTTTAATATTTACTTTTTACTTTTTCGGGGCTGCTCTTTTACCATTTACCTTTACTCCAACCTTTCTTCTTCTCCTCCCCTTCTCTTCCTTCCTCCTTCTCCTCCTATTTTCTTCTTTCTTCCTCTCCTTCTCTTTCCTACTTCCATTTATGATGGATAAATGACTGTACATGTAAATGTGTTTATGAGAAATAAAAATAAAAAACTTTTTAAAAAAAAGTTACAGCAGCATTGGAAAAAAGGGACTTATAACTGGCTAGGAATTCTGAGAGTTCCAAAATCCAAACATTTTAAGGTTGGTAAGGTTGATAAACTGACTTAAAAGAATGGAAATAAGTTGACTGTGTGCAGGTTACAGCATGGCATGGCAACGCTTCATCTCTCCTACTTGTGTGATCTTCCTTCTTTAAAAATAGTTTTATTAAAAGTTGTTTTAAAAGAAGATCAATGTTGATACAAATAAAAAGAAAGGGAAAAAATTAATGGGAAAGCTAAATGTGTAAGAAATGAAAAAAGAAAAATAGAAAAGAAAGAAAAAAGATACAAAGATCTAGTGTCAGACCTGCCCTAAAACAATCATTTTGGAAAGCAGACTCTCAACTCCAATTAATTGAAGTGAAAAGAACTTTTGCTAAATGTATCGTTTGCAGGAGGGTGAGGAGGAATCTGAAGTTCCCATTCACTGATTCAAAGAGCCAAACCCAACGCTCGATGTCAGTGAGTTTGTTGGATGAGTAGGTGCATGGTTGCAGAGCCCCCTCCATTTCCATTTCCGTTCTTTTACTCTCTTGATGATATCGTATACTTTCGTTTGTTCTCTAATCCATGTGCAGGTCTTTCTATCTTGTCTTCCAGTGGTACTATAGATGTTTTTGACTATTTGTTCATTTTGGTCCATAATGTTCATCTCTTCCAAATCTTGCAATAGGGCAAAGCAATTTGACAGATTAATCTCAAAATTGCTGTTCTCCTCTAACAGTTTATCACTCTTTATTTTTGTTTTTTGTGACGTCTTTATCATTTTCATGATATGCTCTTTTTGACAGTCTATCTTCACTTTAGCTCGTACACTTCTTTGGTCATTTCCAATGTTAAATTGATTGATGACTGTGCAATTGAAGAATATGGTTTTATTGCTTGACATGATGTAGTCAATATTGCTTGTGTACCCAGATGGACTCTTCCATGCCCATTTTCTGCTAACTTTTTTCTTGTAAAATGAGTTCATGATATAAAGTTGCTTCAGCAAAATCCACTAGTCTGTCATCTCTATTATCTTGCTCACCACTCCTATACGGGCCGGTCACTTTTTCTCCAAGTCTTGTTCTTCCTATGCTGGCATTAAAGTTACCCATTAGTATTTTGTATCAGCATTTTTCTTTGTCTTGAAGGCGAGCCACATTGTCGTAAAACTCTTCCACCTCATCATCATTATAGCTTATTATTGGCACGTAAGCTTGAATGATTTGGAGCTTGTACTGTTTGTTCAATTGAATTTTTGAACTTCTCCTTCTGTGATCGGGGCCTTGAGGAGGTGAATGTGTGGTTAAATGAAATTGTGGGTTAAGTCATTGAATATGTATATGTCCAGAAGGGTCTCCCAAGGCGAACGGGCCATGATGGATACCCCAGAGTAACAACAATCACATCTGCCAAACCCCATGGACCAGTGTGGCAGATTATGGTCTATTCCTTCCACATGCCAAAGCCACTTCAGAAATGACCCTCATTTCTGGGAGGCCCTACGGCAACTATCCGCTGCAGCAGGAAGACCTGCCCAAAGGCAAAGGCTGCTAAGAATCCACTGGGTTAAATCAGGCTGACTTTGGACTTTGGACATAGGAACGGTCAACATTTGAACAATGAAAATGGACGCTTGACTAGAAGAACTGCTGATTGAACTCAGCAATATGCATTGGGATATCATTGAATTATGTGAAACATGATGAAAAGGCAAAAATTTAGTTGAACTTGATAGTCTGGGCATTTACTCTACACTAGAGGTACCAAAGATGGATGATGAGGTGGAGTTGGTTTTCTCATCAACCAAAAGCTGAAGGATTCCATAGTAAAATCTGAAAGTATAATAGACAGAATGCAGTATTGCAGGCTAATTCTGCTGGCTGCTCTCTGCCAGCAATTTGGCAGTTTGATTCTCACTGGCTCAAGGTTGACTCAGCCTTCCATCCCATATACAAATCTAGAGTCTAAATCCTCCCATTTACAAATTCCACCCGGTCTACATTTACCACTCCTTCCCACCACAAGCTGACTTTTCCAAGGTTTTGTGCAAGATGCAGGATTGCACAATTTGCTTCCTTCCTGCTTCCAGACATTTGGGATACACTTTGCCGCTCTAGTTCCATGATTCCTCCCCGGTGATCAGGAGACTGATGCAATGTGTACACCCTGCAAATAAACCACCACCAGACTGCTGCTTTCCCCACACCACACCCTAACTTAGATTATCAAGGAGGAGGTGCTGAGAATTTAGTGCCAGAAAAACAATAACACAATTTTGGTAACTAACCCTTCGATTTTGGTAACTCAAAATCCACAGGGGGGAAATCAGGAAGCTGGAACTCCTGGAAAAAGACCACCCCAGTTGACTTCTCCACCCATTCGCTTGGCGCTAGATACAGTGTTTCTCAACCTTGGCTGCTGGACGATGTGTGGACTTCAACTCCCAGAAGCTCTGCTGGCTGGGGAATTCTGGGAGTTGAAGTCCACACATCATCCAGAAACACTGTGCTAGAAGGTCAGCTCCCTGCTTTTCATTTTTAAAACAATTGTTTCCACTTTTACTTTTTCTTTACCAATTTATTTCTTCTAAGCCATATCTCTTTTTCTCAGTTGATGTTTTTTCAATTGTTCAAAACCAAGAAAAGAAATGAAATTATACTTGAGATGGACGCTGGTTTTATAGCATGATTGATTCTATATAAGCAGTTAGAGAGCAGCATTTGTCAGCCTTGGTAATTTTAAGGCATGTGGACTTAAAATCCCAAAATTCTCCAACCAGCTTCATTTTTGGAAATGTCCCATTAATGTATAGGATGTATATATCCAATAGTAGACATGCATATAGGCCAGATTGCTTAACCTAGGCAACCTAGGCAACGTTAAGCTATGCGGTTTTGTAAAACTTGCATTTGGAGAGTTTCAGGTACAGGTGAGCAGTGAGATGGGGTGAACTTTTGTGACCTTGACCCCTTTGCATGCACCCTCCATCAGCTTGGAGTCTGTCTTCCCCCTTCTTGAGGGATTATGTAGAATAGCCACTGCCAATCTCTGGAGAGGGCAGTCAATAGCCCAGTGACCTTTCTTGCCACACCAGTAACATTCTGTTGAGTGCCACCTAGGATTGGGGCCCTTCTTGCCCATCTCCAGTGAGTCCCTCCTCTCCACATCCCTGGTGTAACATGATTCCCTCCCCAGGTATTCCTGGAACAAGGCCAGGCCAATCTCCACTTCAACGGCTAGGATGTACCATCCTCGGAGGATCCTCGCCGACCCTCAAGACAGGCAGGTGTAGAATACGTTGCACTTCAGCCTTTCTCTGAAATATTTAATCAGCATTTCTTGGGGGCCAGTCTACGAGTCAGCTAGCCAGACCCCAAAATTCTTAAATGTAGGCTGTGATGGAGTGCCTTCCTTGCTTGATGGCCCTGATCCTGGTTCTGGCTCTCCGGTCTGCCAATGGATCCTTGAACCATCGCCTTAGTGCCAGTGTGAAAGTACTGAAGTGACATTATCATCACACAGCGTCACCACCCAGTCAGCATCCTCACCTTCGAGAGCCCTGGTGACATAGTGCACGCTGGCCTCATTGCTTGGGAGAGCCAGTCCATTCTCCTCCCATGAAATCCCTGAGCTGAGTGAGAAAAAAATCCCAATTCCTTCATCTCTCCATTGGACTTTACTCCGAGCCCAGGTGGCCAGCTGTTTCATGTAGAGTACTTACTCTACACATTACAAGCCATCACTGTCCAGAAGCCATCTTATTAGCGAGTGAGTAATACAACAGGAACAGGAGACGGGAACAATAGAGATGAATCCTAGAGTGGCAATGTGATACAGGAAACAACAATAGAGAGGAATGATGGAGCTGCATATATGGTAGACATACCACCTGTAACATCGGCGTTCATCTCTGGTGGCTGAGGCAGCCACTTGGTGCCAGGGTGCTGAAATGGGTCAAGCAGCAAACATCCCTGGGCCTTGGAGTTGTGCCTGATCTCGTTGGTCAAGGGGCTCACAAAGACACAAAGTTGTTGCCTCAAAGGAACAGCTTGCTCTTGGAGTTGTGGGTGAGAGTTGTGGAACTCTCTTTTCAAGAAGAGTTGGCAAGTCTCTCTCTCTATAGAATTCAACCAGCCATTCAAATGCTGCAGCTTTGGAGGTCATTCTTGGCTAGCATGGGCCCAAATGATGCCTCTGGGTGGCGTGCCTTGGATCTGGCCCCTCGGGAGAAGGTTACTCCAGCTTCTCCAACTTCCTGACTCCCGAGGACCATCAGGGTCAGCCTATCTGCCAGGAAAGAACTTGCCAACTCTTAGGGAGTTGGGACAGGACCATCGGTTTCCATTCCAATGTTTCTGCTTGTGCACCAATGCTAATTTGGTTTTGACACCTCTAGGGGGCTGGGATCAGTGGTGGGTTCCTCCCGGTTCCGCCCGGTTCCACCGAGCCAGTAGCTGTGATGATATGATGTCACCGAACCAGTTCTGCCCCCCTGCCCCCACCCCACCCCCCACATTATTCTTACCTTTTATTTGGCCCCACCCCCAATCTATTGCTGCCTCCTGATTCCCAGCTGATGGGCTATAAGGAAAAAAATTGTTTAAATTCTTGCCGTGGGGCTTCAAAGGGCTGCCCTACAACTGATCAGTGGTAAAAGGCAGTTTGGTGATAGACCGGTGCCTGCAAAAATACATGAGTAGACCGGTGCCTGCAAAAACAAATGGGTAGACTGGAACACTCCAAGAACAAATGGGTAGACCGGTACAGCTCTGCAAGCAGTTAAAAGCCTGGTAGACCAGTACCTCTGCTAAATCTTAAAGAATTGTCACATGACCATCAAGCCACTCCCACAGAACCGGTAGTAAAAAAATTTAGAACCCATCGCTGGCTGGGATGGAGCCTTCAGTCTCCATTCTGACATCTCTGCCTGGGCACTGATGCTAATTTGACCATGCCAGGTCAATGGTGACTTTGGGAGACTTTGCAGGGTTGCACTCAAACTTTCCTGGAACTCCAGTCATGAATGGTCCATTAGTGAGCATTCAAAGTTACAACAGCCCTGAAAAAAGTGACTTAAGACCGCTTTTCACACGACCATAGCAGAATCCCTACCGTCACTTGGTCAAAATTGGCAGTTCCTCCTCCCCAAGATGGCTGCTGAAGGGTAAGAGACTTCCCCCCTCTTGCTCACAATCTGCTTTGTTTGCTGCCAGAGCTGGCCCTTTGGCAGTCTTTCCCCCTGGATTTGAATGGGGACACTTAGGAATGACCCAAGATGACTTTTGGATGGCTGTGGATGCACCTGGGAGGGGGAATCTTGAAGATTTCAATTCCTTGTGGGAGCAGCCAGAAAAATCAATGGTCTTTGTACATCTCTTCCTCCCGTTTGGAGTTGAGCTGCCAGCCCACTGCTTGCACGAGTCATGCTGAGCACATGCCCGTGTGTGCTAGTCCGCCCCTTGCACAAGTTGAGCTGCACGCACCCATGCATGCCAGCCCACAACCCAGTAGTTGGGGACCCCTGGACTAAGGAAATCTCGGCCTGCAGCTACCATGATGGAAGAAAAATAAGATAAGAAATCCATGGTGCTCTTTAATGCATTGGCCCCTTTTAGCTTAATATTTTCTTTATATTACCACGGCAGCTACCTATTTACTATTAAGATACTAGACTCAGATCTGTACCTCGTGCATGCAAAACATTTCATGCTCTTTGAGCAAGGATGATTTTGTGGGAAAGATAATCTTCGATAAGATTCTCCGGGAACCCCAAGGACTAGAATTATAAAGGTTTTTTTTTTTTTATCATTGGAACTATAGTTTAGCAAAATCTAAAATAAAACTCTCAGCTCCAGGTGTATTTGTGAGTAAAAGTATTTGGGGCTCTCTGAAGCATTACGCTGCAGATTAGGATAAAATGGAAAGTTGTGATCAAATGGTGTGTGTGGGAAGCCCAATCTTTGGCTTCATGTGTTAAATGAATCAGGCCATCAAGTTGAGCCACAATATGATTTATTGGTCTGAACCACAGCCTGCTATGCAAACAGAGGAATTGTATTTTTCTTACTCGGGTTTACTTTTGCATGTTGTGTGACCCCGGCCAATGCATAGCGCTGTACTGATCCAACAGGGATCTGGTTTGTCTCCATTACACTTCAAAACAGGGGACTCTAAAAACTTGATCTAGCATGAAATGTTAAGTGTGCTTTGCCCAGTGGTGCTCATTCTCTAATAAAGATAGATTTCATTACACCGGTTCCAGGAGCAGAAGGCTTGCCAGAAACAAAAACAACTCCCCCCCAAATCACAAATGTCATTTTCCATTCTTTCCCTTCACTTCTTGGAAATCTTCTCCACCCATCTCTTCACACCCAAAGGGCAAAGCTTCAACTTTCCCAGCCAACACAGCCGCACAGGGCCTTGGTCCTCCACAGCATGCCAGCGTGATGCCTGTGCTTTAAAAATACTTCAAAGACCAACATTTTTGGGCATGCAATTCTGGTATTCCCTCCATGTGAGGAAACACTCCGATGAATCTGCAGGCAATGTGGAGTCGTGAGGGTGGGGGATGCTTTATTTCACTCATTTTCAAAATTTCCCACTTTATAAAGGAAACGGCAATGGAAACTCTCCCCCTGCTTAAGAGGCAGCACCATGGCGCAAGGCGCAAACGTTGCTCTTCATTTGGTTTCAGTTTTCTAACTGCCACCACCATATTTGTTTCCACCCCACTGAACCAGGAGAAAAAAAGTAAAAGTAAGTGCAGCCAAACACATTGAAAGCTTTTTGCAAGAGAGAGAAAATAACCAAATCAGTCCCCCCTCCCACCTGTTCCTGGACCCTTAAATTATATTTAAGTAGCAGTCTCTCAGGGCATTGACATGGGTGGGGTGAGGAGTCAGCAAAAGGACAACATGACAACCACAACCTCCAGTTACCTGGAATTGCTCTATTTACAATGCATGCAAAAATCAGCCCACACAATTGTGGTCCCTGCCTTGAATGTAAGGTTTATATCCTAATGCATTAACAGAGGGATAGAGTCAGGATCACATGAAGTTAATACTAATGCACTGCTTTATAAAGCCTTAGTAAGACCATGCCTGGAATGCTGTACCTAGTTGCACATTATAAAACAGATGTTGAGTCTAGGAAACAGTCAGTCTATTAAAGAGAGAAGATAGTGCATAGAAGAGCAACAAGGATGATTAGGGTACCGGAGGCTAAAATCTAGGAAGGATGGTTGCAGGAATTGGGTATGCCTAGTCTAGTGAAACGAAGGACTAGGGGAAGATATGATAGCAGAGTTCAATATTTAAGGGGACTCCCACAAAGATAAAGGGGTCAACCTATTTTCCAAAGCATCAGAAGACAAGAAACAATGGATGGGAACTAACCAAGGAGAGAACTAACCTAGAGCTAAGGAGAAATTTCCTAACAGTGAGAACAATTAACCAGTGGAATGCCATGCCTTCAGAACTTGTGGGGGCCCCATCGCTGGAGGCTTTTCAGAAGTGTTTGGACAGCCGTTTGTCTGAAATGGTAAACTATCTCCCGCTTGGGTGGGGGGGGTTGGCCTGGAGGACCTCTGGGGTCCCTTCCAAATCTATCATTCTGTTCTGTTATTCTATTATTCTTTCTCTGATCAAGTGTAGTCATCCCATCAAACCCAAAGAGAGTCTGGAATGAGACAGGATCTCCTGTCACAGGGAGGGGGTTGGACTAGAAGACCTCCAATGCTATTATTCTATGTTCTCTCTGGCCTGGTGTTTTTGCAGGATTGCATATTATCAATCATTTCTGCCCATCCAGTAAGATCAAAGGGGGTGGGTTTGCTCCAGGTCCCTTCAATTAAACATCATCAGGCATCAGGGCTAGAGAGCATGTCCTCGCGATGACAGCAGCTGCCCTCTGAAAGAGCCCCTCCCGGGATTCATTTTGCTCTCACTCAGCTGACGCCCTTGGGTGCTGATGTCTTTGTTTCCTCCAAATGTGCCTGATATTTTTTCTTCTTAGCGGTAGAGGTAGGTCTTTAAAAAAAAAAAAAGTATAAGGTGTCCAGAGTCACTTAGAATCAGGCAGCCTTGAAATGAAATGAAATGATGATGATGATGATGCATGGAATTTTGAGGCTCATGCAAGGGCCCCGGAGCATAGCAGGGTGCTGGATTCACAAGGCCCGATCACCAAGTATCAGGTCCTTCCTTGTAGAATAAGTGGGTAAGGTGTCATCAGTAAAGGACAACTGCCTTGCTTCTCACCTAAATGTATCATGTGCTAGCAAATGTTGAAGAGCCGATTGCTGGCTCCACGTATCCCTGCCACTGCCCTGAACCACTAGCCATTAAACAGATGATCTGCCCATGTCCCAGTTCATCTTGCCTCTCAAGTGACTTGCAGAATTCCAGAAAGTTTAACACTTTCCAGAAAGTTTAGCAAGCTGGTACGAAGTTGCGCCAGCACTGCTTAAGTGTGGCTATAATCTTAGAAACTCCAGAACTAGGTGGAAATCTTGTTATGCCAACAATTTATTCCATATTGCCTCTTTGTTAAGCATGTGGCAACACAGAGAGAATTTGTTCTATATTGTATAATGAAAAGAAGGAATCTGGCGTGGTGAATGTATCTGTAAAGAACTGGGCCAATAAAAAGCAATTTCAGAGACGAAGGGAGGACCTTGAGAAAGATGGCAGAATTTGAAATGCTTTTACTCAGCTGTGACATATTTATACCAGGGATGAAATCTAAAATTCGTTACTACCGGTTCTGTGATTGCCAGAGGCTTTTAAAAGCATTTTTTTCTATAGCCTCTTCAGCTGAAGAGGTTGTAGAAAAAATGCTTTTAGAAGCCTCTGACAATCCCAGTTGAGCCACATGATCATCAGAGGCTTTTTTTTTTTACTTTTAAAAGCACTTTTTTCGGCTGAAGAGGTTGTAGAAAAAAATACTTTTAAAAGTTAAAAAAAAAGCCTCTGATGATCGCGCGGCTCAGCTGGACATTGGGGGGGGGGCGCGCAGGGATTTTTGCTACTGGTTCTCCGAACCATCCGCCGCCATCGCTACCGGATCGGGTGATCTGGTCCGAACCGGGAGCATTTCACCCCTGATTTATACATTGTTATTGAAATACAATACAGACTGAAGAGAAATAAAAAATTGCATGATCAAATGATTGCAAAATTGTAAAGAAATAGTAACAGTAGAACAATGGGAAGTGGGGGGCAATAAAATCTACAGCAAGCCACAATTAGAGGGAATAACATTGATATAAAATATTCTCTAGACAGTATATAAGTGCATCAAGAGTTGCCCCAATAGACAAATATCTTTGGCCCATTGAGAGCGAGGCTAGTCAAGAGTTTCCTTTCCCTGGCTTAATGCAGAGATAGAACAATATATATTCACATTTTTGTAAGAACTAAGCTGCTAGTAAATGTTTTTAAAATCTCATTCACTTGCCTTTTAAATAAGGAATAAATCACTTCGTAACTGAAACTTCTTCTTTTTTTTTTTTTTTTGGAGATAGGTTCTATGAACGTTTTAATAAAAAAAGGGGGGGTTGCTGGTGAAAGAAGAAAAGCAATAATGAAATCAGGACCAAATTAGCTTCAGAAAACAAAAGCTTTTCTCTTAAATCTCATCCTGTCAGTTTAAAATTTAAGCCTGCTTAGCCCCAATAAAACCCTTTTAAAATGATTGTATTTTCACTGAAGAGAACTCTGAACTGCAAGTGGGTTGGAAACGCCTGCCTTGATTTACAAATCATGTAGTTTCCAGGGACGCCACTTCAAAAAATGCTGCTGAAACTACTAAGTGCAAAATCTCTTGGATAAATTAAATCAGCTACAAGAGGCCCAGTTTCAAACTTGGTCAGTTTCTCCAATGCCATCAGCATTAAATCAGTGCTGTTGGTCAACCTGAGACCGGGAGGTTAATTGATAGTCAAGAATGCAGGAGGGGAGGGGGTTGCATCCAGGGCCGGATTTAGATTGAAAGAGGCCCTAGGCTATTCCACTTATGAGGCCCTTTCACCAGTGGTGGGATTCAATATTTAACAACAGGTTCTGTGGGCGTGGCTTAGTTGGGGGTGTGGCTTGGCAATCATGTGACTGGGTGGGCGTGGCTAGCTGGTCACGTGACTGTGTAGGCGTGGGTAGCTCGTCATGTGACCAGGTGGGCGTGGCTATGTGCATAGACTTTTTTCAGAGGGCTGAAAAAAGTCATTTCTGACTGGGCCTCGCACTTTTGACCGGTCCTCACACTTATGACCATCCTCACATTTATGCCCGTGCAGCTTTCTTAACAACCATGTCACTCATTTCACAACTGCTTCTCTTCACCATGGTGACAAGATAGGGCAAAAACGTAAAATGTGAGGACAGTCGTAAGTTCGAGGACTGGTCAAAAGTGCGAGGACCAGTCAGAAATAACTTTTTCAGCCCTCTGAGTAGTCCATATGCATAAAAGGATACAGCAATAGAGAGGGATGAAGGAAGGGAAGGGAAATTAGAGTAGGAGTGAGGGTAAGAGAGGGAGGAAGAGAGGAGGAGAAGGAGAAAGGAAGAGGAAGTAGGGAGGAGAAGAAGAGGGGGAGGAAGAGAAAGTAAGAAGGAAAGAAAAGAGAGAGGTGGTAGGTTTGAGGAGAAAGATTGCTATACAATAAAAAAGATGAAAGGGAAGAAAGCCAACCCCAAACAAATATAAAGATATTAAGATAAAGAATGAATTGTTAAACTTTAAAGAATAAAAGAGAACAAATATGAATAAATAACAATAATTAGAAACACACATACAAACATACAATGTATTTTCTTTGAACAGTGTATTTGGCCGGTTCACAAATTTAAACAGTGTTTAGTCATTTCAATTAAATTTACAATTTCTATATTTCCTTTTTGCCATATTTATTCCTCATCTATTTTTGTAAAAAAACAATATTACCCTCATCCTCATCTCTAATCTTAATCAAATTCAATTTTTCCCTTCTATTCTATATTATACCCCTTCCCATTGTCATCTATTTTTATATCCATCCTCACATTGGTTAATTATGTAATATTAGTTGTTTAATATAAATTCAACATTTTAATATAAATCAATTAGTTATATAACTACCTTTTTTGTATATTAATCAATATGAACATGAATATTCCAATTATTTCCATGCAATCCAATTTCTTACAAATCCATTAATTATATTTACCAATAATAATAAACCAAATAATTTCCCCCATATATTCCTCCAAACCACAACTTAACCATTTCTGCTTTCAACATAATATACAATTAATAGTATCTCAATTATTACAATTCCCTAGTTAAATACAGCTTTTTTTTCTTTTGTGTTTTAAAATCCTGAACTCTTCTCTTTTTCCCTAAATTTCCCATTGTCTGCACGTACCTTTTTTGGTGAGGAAAAAGAAAAGAAATCTGCCTGCCTAATTTTCCAACCTTGCAGCAACAGCAAAGCAGTTTTACTTTCGTTTCTCAGTATAGCTAGGGGGAAAAAAATCAGCACTCTTTGGAAGGAAGCAAAACAGCGGAGACAAATCAGCTGAGAGCCGGGAGGCCAATTAGCCTAAGCTGAAGCTCCGGGGGCCAATAAAATTACAAAAAAAACCACCGAACCCTTTGTTAAATTGCTGGCTCCCCCGCCCCTCGCCCACCACTATTGATTGGCAATAAATAGTGGTGCGGAGGGGCGGGGGAGCCAGCAATTTAACAAAGGGATCGGCGGAGCCACCTAGAACCCCCAGAATCCCACACTGTGTAGGCCCCTCTGGATCTTGAGGCCCTAGGCTGAAGCCTAGTTAGTCTATAGGAAAATCCGGCCCTGGTTGCATCACACCAACTTTTAACAGCAGTTCTTGGCAACATGGTGAAAACAGAGAAGACAAACTTTCTCAACTGGGATACGACATAACGGTTCGGTGGGCATTTGATATCTTCAAGCGATGGTGTCAGCCAAAGAAATTCTTCTGACTTCTGCACTTTCCATCAAACTGATTATGGCAGAGATGATATATCGGGAGCAAGTGCACCACAAAATTAGTAAATGCAGCCTTACAAGAAATATTCAGTTCCTTTTTTATGTAACGTTCACTCGCTGTGGAATTCTTACTTTTTCTTTTTTCCATCAATTTATATGGCTCCACTTGCCTGCTGATCACCATGGAAATTAAAGCTGGGTGGAAATCTAGTTTGTAATTTCTCAAAGGTTTTCTTTTATTGCAAAGAAAAAAGGAGACTTCTACTATTCTATCTTATCTTAGGATATTTGGGCATTTCTTCCAAAGCTCTTACTGTTTTTCTTTTTTAAAACTACTTCTCTTTTAAAATATATTTCAGATGTAAAATTCTCTTTTTCATCAAACTGAGTGAGACCAAAAATGCAGAAAGATTTAGAATAAGGTGACCAGATTTTAACATTGGTAAAGAGGGACATTGTGGGCATGGCTTATTTTGTGGGCGTGGCTAGCTGGTCATGTGACTGGGTGGGCATGGCTAGCTGGTCATGTGACTGGGTGGGCGTGTCTAGCTGGTCATGTGACCGGGTGGCCATGGCTATGTATATAGGGACTACTCAGAGGGCTGAAAAGTCATTTCTGACAGGTCCTCGCACTTTTGACTGGTCCTCACACTTATGACCATCCTCACATTTATGCCCGTGCAGTATTCTTAACAACCATGTCACTCATTTCACAACTGCTTCTCTTCACCATGGTGACGAGATAGGGCAAAAACGTAAAATGTGAGGACAGTCGTAAGTTCAAGGACTGGTCAAAAGTGTGAGGACCAGTCAAAGATAACTTTTTCAGCCCTCTGAGTAGTCCATATGCACAAAAGGACTACCCAGAGGGCTGAAAAAAGTCATTTCTGACAGGTCCTCGCACTTTTGACTGGTCCTCACACTTATGACCATCCTCACATTTATGCCCGTGCAGCATTCTTAACAACCATGTCACTCATTTCACAACTGCTTCTCTTCACCATGGTGACAAGATAGGGCAAAAACGTAAAATATGAGGACAGTCGTAAGTTCGAGGACTGGTCAAAAGTGCGAGGACCAGTAAAAAATAACTTTTTCAGCCCTCTGAGTAGTCCATATGCACAAAAGGATACAGTAATAGAGAGGGATGAAGGAAGGGAAGGGAAATTAGAGTAGGAGTGACGGTAAGAGAGGGAGGAAGAGAGGAGGAGAAGGAGAAAGGAAGAGGAAATAGGGAGGAGAAAAAGAGGGTGGGGGGAAGAGAAAGTAAGGAGGAAAGAAAAGAGAGGTGGTAGGTTTGAGGAGAAAGATTGCTGTACAATAAAAAAGATGAAAGGGAAGAAAGCCAACCCCAAGCAAATATAAAGATATTAAGATTAAGAATGAATTGTTAAACTTTAAAGAATAAAAGAGAACAAATATGAATAAATAGCAATAATTAGAAACACACATACAAACATACAATGTATTTTCTTTGAACAGAATATTTGGCTGGTTCACAAATTTAAACAGCGTTTAGTCATTTCAATTAAATTTACAATTTCTATATTTCCTTTTTGCCATATTTATTCCTCATCTATTTTTTTAAAAAAAACAATATTACCCTTCATCCTCATGAATCTTAATCAAATTCTAATCTTAATCAAATTCAATTTTTCCCTTCTATTCTATATTATACCCCTTCCCATTGTCATCTATTTTTATATCCATCCTCACATTGGTTAATTATGTAATTATGTAATACAGTTGTTTAATACAAATTCAACATTTTAATATAAATCAATTAGTTATATAACTATCTTTTTTGTATATTAATCAATATGAACATGAATATTCCAATTATTTCCATGCAATCCAATTTCTTACAAATCAATTAATTATATTTACCAATAATAATAAACCAAATAATTTCCCCCATATATTCCTCCAAACCACAACTTAACCATTTCTGCTTTCAACATAATATACAATTATTAATAGTATCTCAATTATTACAATTCCCTAGTTAAATAGAGCTTTTTTTCTTTTGTGTTTTAAAATCTTGAACTCTCCTCTTTTGCCCAAAATTTCCCATGGTTTGCAGTTTTGTACCTACCTTTTTTGGTGAGGAAAAAGAAAAAGAAAAAGAAAGAAATCTCTCTCTGCCTCATTTTTATTTTATTTTATTTTATTTTATATTGGATTTCTATACCGCCCTTCTCCCTGAGGACTCA
This sequence comes from Pantherophis guttatus, assembly GCF_059756535.1. Classification (NCBI taxonomy): domain Eukaryota; kingdom Metazoa; phylum Chordata; class Lepidosauria; order Squamata; family Colubridae; genus Pantherophis; species Pantherophis guttatus. The sequence goes on from NC_142074.1 coordinate 1,046,900, forward strand.
GGGCGGTGTACAGCCAGATTAAAAAACATGCAGAACAAATATTAAAAACAATTAAAAGATATATAAATTTGGCCCAATTAAAACTCATTTACCAATTAAAAACGTTTAAAACATTTAAAAACAGTTAAAAATTTCATCTTAAGCCAGCCCAGCTTGTTTAAATAAATGGGTTTTAAGGGCGCGACGGAAGGCACTGAGGTCTTGGATTCTCCTTATCTCTGGGGGGAGCTGATTCCAGAGGGTGGGAGCCCCCACAGAGAAGGCTCTCCCCCTGGGGGTCACCAGCCTACATTGTCTGGCTGATGGCACCCCGAGGAGGCCCTCTCTGTGGGAGCGCACGGGTCGATGGGAGGTCGTTGGTAGCAGCAGGCGGTCTCGAAGATAGCTAGGCCCTATGCCATGGAGCGCTTTAAAGGTGATAACCAACACCTTGAAGCGCACCCAGAAGACAACTGGGAGCCAGTGCAGCTCGCGCAGGAGCGGTGTTACATGGGAGCGCCATGCTGCTCCCGTCACTACCCGCGCTGCTGCGTTCTGGACCAGCTGGAGCCTCCGGGTGCTCCTCAAGGGGAGCCCCATGTAGAGAGCGTTGCAGTAGTCAAGGCGAGAGGTGACGAGGGCGTGAGTGACTGTGCACAGGGAATCCCGATCAAGAAAGGGCCGCAACTGGCGAATCAGGCGAACCTGACAAAAGGTCCCCCTGGTTACAGCCGTCAGATGTTCCTCCAAGGACAGCTGCATATCCAGGAGGACTCCCAGATTGCGAGCCCTCTCTGTGGGGGCCAATGACTCGCCCCCAATAGTCAGTGATGGAGTCAACTGACTATATCGGGATGCCGGGAGCCACAGCCACTCAGTCTTGGAAGGGTTGAGCTTGAGCCTGTTCCTCCCCATCCAGATCCGTACAGCCTCCAGGCACTGGGACATCACTTCAAGGGCATTGTTGGGGTGGCCTGGGGTGGAGATGTACAGTTGGTGTCATCAGCGTACTGGTGGTATCTCACCCCAAAGCCACGGATGATCTCACCCAGCGGCTTCACATAAATGTTGAACAGGAGAGGCGAGAGGACCGATCCCTGCGGCACTCCACAAATGAGAGGCCTCGAGGTCGACCTCTGCCCCCCTGCCAACACAAACTGCGACCGGTCGGAGAGAAAGGAGGAGAACCACCGCAACACGGTGCCTCCCACCCCCAACTCTTCCAGCCGGTGCAGCATGATACCATGGTCGATGGTATCAAAAGCCGCTGAGAGGTCTAACAGGACCAGAACAGAGGAACAACCCCTGTCCCGAGCCCTCCAGAGATCATCAACCAACGCGACCAATGCCGTTTCTGTGCTGTGCCCAGACCTGAAACCCGACTGGAACGGATCTAGATAAGATGTTTCCTCCAGGAATTGCGGAAACTGTCGTGCGACCACACTCTCAACAACCTTCGCCATAAAGTGAAGGTTGGAGACAGGACGATAGTTGGCCAATATTGCCGGATCCAGGGACGGCTTCTTGAGGAGAGGCCTCACCACCGCCTCTTTCAAGGCGGTGGGGAAGTAACCCTCACTCAACGAAGCGTTGATAACACCCTGGAGCCAGCCTCGTGTAACCTCCCGGGAAGCCAGTACCAACCAGGAGGGACACGGGTCCAGTAAACATGTGGCCGCACTAAGTCTCCCCAAAATCCTGTCCACATCATCAGGAGTCACAGCATCAAACTCCTCCCAGATAACATTCTCAAGACTATTCCTCGTCACCCTGCCCTGATCTACCCAGTCAGAGTCCAAATCCCCCCGGATCTGGGCGATTTTGTCATACAGGTATTGTCCGAAATCCTCCGCCCTGCCTTCTAAGGGATCCTCCCGCACTCCCGGATGGAGCAGGGCGCGGGTCACCCTAAACAGGGCGGCCGGACGATTCCCTGATGACGCAATAGAGGCGGAAAAGTAGTTAGACTTTGCCGTCTCTATCGCCACTAGGTAGGCCTTAATATGCGACCTTACCAGTGTTCGATCAGATTCAGCGAGACTGGCCCTCCAACCGCTCTCCAGGCGTCTTTTCCGGCGCTTCATTTCCCTCAGCTCCTCAGTAAACCAAGGAGCCGCACGGGATCGGCATCGGGTCAGAGGCCGCAAAGGCACAACTCGGTCCAAGGCCCCACCAGCCACCCGATCCCAGGCGGCTACCAGGTCCTCGGCCGAGTCAGCCCTGCCCGAGCTACTCAACGTCATCGCCGCGGTGGCGGTTGATACCCCTAAGCTTATGGTTATGGGGGATTTCAACCTGCCGTCCGTGGGTGAGACGTCAGAGATGGCTCGGGAGTTCATGGCTTCCATGACAGCTATGGACCTGACCCAGTTAATTCATGGCCCTACCCACACAGGGGGAAACACGCTGGATCTGGTTTTTGTCTCTGGACAGTGGTTGAGGGATCTTGATATAGGGGATATAGTTACTGAACCCTTGTCATGGTCAGACCACTCTCTCCTTCGTCTCGACTTTCAAACCGCTGCACCCCGCTGCAGGGAGGCAGAGCCGGTCAGATGGTTCCGCCCCAGGCGCCTGATGGAACCTGACAGATTCCAGACGGAGCTTGGGCCATTTCCTGAGGTTCTGGCACACGCCTCGACTGGAGACCTGGTGGCCGCCTGGGATAGGGCGGCTGCTGGTGCTCTGGATCGGGTCGTGCCTTTGCGGCCTCTGACCCGGCGCCGATCTCAATTGGCTCCTTGGTTTACCGAGGAGCTGAGGGAGTTGAAGCGCCGGAAAAGACGCCTAGAGAGTAGTTGGAGGGCCAGTCTTCTTGAATCTGACCGGACACTAGTAAGATCCCACATTAGGAATTACTTAGTGGCGATAAAAGCAGCGAAATGTAGTTATTTTGCTGCTCTTATTGCGTCATCAGATAATCGCCCGGCCGCCCTCTTTAGGGTGACCCGCTCCCTGCTCCACCAGGAAGCGCGGGAGGACCCCTTGGAGGGTAGAGCCGAGGATTTTGTTCAGTATCTGTATGACAAAATCACTCAGATTCGGGAAGATTTGGACTCCGACTGGGTAGTCTCAGGGGGAGAGACAGGGGCAGGTCTTGAGAATGTTATCTGGGATGAGTTTGATCCTGTGACCCCTGAGGACGTGGACAGGATTCTGGGTAGACTGAACGCGACCACTTGTTTATTGGACCCGTGTCCTTCCTGGTTAGTACTGGCTTCCCGGGAAGTGACACGAGGCTGGCTCCAGGGGATTATAAACGCTTCGCTGAGTGAGGGTGACTTTCCCGCCGCCTTGAAAGAGGCGGTGGTGAGGCCTCTCCTCAAGAAGCCTTCCCTGGACCCGGCAATGTTGGTAAATTATCGTCCGGTCTCCAATCTTCGCTTTGTTGCGAAGGTTGTTGAGAGTGTGGTCGCGCAACAGCTCCCCCAGCACCTGGATGAAACGACGTATCTGGATCCGTTCCAGTCGGGCTTCAGGCCCGGGTACAGCACGGAAACGGCATTGGTCGCGTTGGTTGATGATCTCTGGAGGGCTCGGGACAGGGGGTGTTCCTCTGTCCTGGTCCTGTTAGATCTCTCAGCGGCTTTTGATACCATCGACCATGGTATCATGCTGCACCGGTTGGAAGAGTGCCGCAGGGATCGGTCCTCTCGCCTCTCCTGTTCAACATTTATGTGAAGCCGCTGGGTGAGATCATCCGTGGCTTTGGGGTGAGATACCACCAGTACGCTGATGACACCAACTGTACATCTCCACCCCGGATCACCCCAACGATGCCCTTGAAGTGATGTCCCGGTGCCTGGAGGCCGTACGGATCTGGATGGGGAGGAACAGGCTCAGGCTCAACCCATCCAAGACTGAGTGGCTGTGGTTTCCGACGTCCCGATATAGTCAGTTGACGCCATCACTGACTATTGGGGGCGAATCATTGGCCCCCACGGAGAGGGCTCGCAACTTGGGCGTCCTCCTGGACTCACGGCTGTCTTTAGAAGAGCACTTGACGGCCGTGACCGGGAGGATTTTTCATCAGGTTCGCCTGATTCGCCAGTTGCGTCCCTTTCTGGATCGGGACTCTTTACGCACGGTCACTCATGCCCTTGTCACCTCCCGCCTGGACTATTGCAACGCTCTCTACATGGGGCTCCCCTTGAGGAGCACCCGGAGGCTCCAACTGGCGCAGAGTGCGGCCGCGCGGGTGGTAATGGGAGCGACATGGCGTTCCCATGTGACACCTCTCCTGCGCGAGCTGCACTGGCTCCCGGTGGTCTTCCGGGTGCGCTTCAAGGTTTTGGTTACCACCTTTAAAGCGCTCCATGGCTTAGGACCCGGGTACTTGCGGGACCGCCTACTACCACCAATAGCCTCCCACCGGCCGGTACGCTCCCATAGAGAGGGGCTCCTCCGGGTGCCGTCAGCCAAACAATGCCGACTGGCGGCCCCCAGGGGGAGAGCCTTCTCTGTGGGGGCACCTACTATCTGGAACGAGCTCCCCCCAGAGATACGGAGGATCCCGGATCTGCGCACCTTCCGCCGCGCCTTAAAGACCTTACTATTTCACCAGGCCGGCCTGGCCTAATTTTCCCCCTCTTTTATAAAAGATTTTAAAATTTTAAATATTTTTTAGTATTTATATATTCAATTTTAAATTGGTTTTAAAAGTTTGGGGTTTTAAATTTGTCGGGGCCAAAATTATTTAATTTGATTTTATTCTATTTTTTAAATTTTGTATTGTATGTGTTTTTATTGTTTGGCTGTGCCTACTCCTTCGGGAGTAGGGCGGTATAGAAATCTAATAAATAATAATAATAATAATAATAATGTGCTAGATCCTCAGGAAATGGCCCAAGCTCCGTCTGGAACCTATCAGGATCCATCAGGCGCTTGGGGCGGATCCATCTAATTGGATCCGCCTCCCTGCGGCGAGGGGTCGCGGTTCGAAGATCTAGGCGAAGGAGTGAGTGGTCAGACCATGACAAGGGTTCCATGTCTATATCCCCTATAACAAGACCACTCAACCACTGGCCAGAGACAAAAATCAGATCCAGAGTGTGACCTCCCCTGTGAGTAGGGCCATGAACTAACTGGGTCAGGTCCATGGCCATCATGGAAGCCATGAACTCCCGAGCCACCTCAGACGCTTCACCGACGGATGGCAAGTTGAAATCACCCATGACTAGAAGCCTGGGTGTATCTACTGCCACCGTGGCTATCACGTCGAGTAGCTCAGGTAGGGCTGTTGCCACGCAGCAGGGAGCCAGGTACGTAAGCAACAAGCCCATCTGAACCCCACGGCCCCACCTCACAAGGAGGGACTCACATCCGGCTATCTGAGGCACAGCGGTCTCCCTCGGACCCAGATCCTCGTTAATAATAACCGCCACCCCCCCGCCCCTCCCCTGAGCCCTCGGCTGATGGAATGCTCTGAAGCCTGGTGGGCACATTTCAACCAGAGGGACGCCACCCTCCGGGCCCAACCAGGTCTCCGTAATACCCGCCAGGTCCGCTCCTCCCTCTTGTATAAAATCGTGGATGAGGGGGGCCTTATTGACCACGGACCTGGCATTGCACAGCATCAGCCGAAGGCCCAGCTCCTGAGTATCTAAGCCACCTAGTGTCCGAGCAGAGCCTTGGGGACCGGGGCAAGCAATTGCTCTCAGACAGCAAGTGCGAGCCCCCAGCACCTGATGTGGTCCCCTGCTCCCGCCATATCTGCCCCTCCCATTCACCGTGCCGATGGTATAGCCCTCATAGGTATCGTCCCCCATCCCTTTCCCAATCCCTCGTCCGGTGCCCCCCGAATCGTTACCCTGTGCCGGGCACGGCTCTGACCCTGGTGGATTTCCCCCCCAATCCGCCCTAGTCGTCTTCCCAATATCTTTAAAAGAATAATTACAACCCCCTCCCCCAGAACCCCTTAAAATCTTTAAAAATTTCCCTAAAAAGCCCCATAAATTCTTCCTTGCTCCATGCCATCTCTCCGGACTCCAAAGTCCGTCATCGAGATAGGCCCTCGATAATGTGGGGGGCCAAATCTGCGAGAGGGGAGAATCTCGCAGGGCGAGGAGTTCCGACACCGAGTACATATAGCTATCAGGGGAAACAGTCCAAGGGTGGGGGACCACTGATGTTATAAGCGTAGGGAAAATTCCAGTCCATGGTCAGGCTGCCAAGCTCCACTGTCCTCTCACGACAGTGGCTAAGGAGGTGCATATCATTCGACCCCGAAAGTTCCAGGGTGGCCGTCTCTCACCAGGCCAATCCATGGAGACTTTGATAGAAAGCTCAAGGGTGAGGATAGCCATATTCCGCCTCCTCGGCCCCATGTCCATAGAACCAGTATCCCTCCTGGGATTAGCAGCATCAGGGAATCCAATATCCAGCTCAAAGGAGGTTTAAGTTCGTAAATGTTCGTCAGAAAAGTTCTACATGGTAGGGAATCCAGACAGGCCAGATGGAAATGGGAAAAAATTAGGAGTAGTTCAGCAGGCCAAGATGGATGGGAAGCTATGATCGTAGTAGGCCAATAGGCCAAAACTCAGTCTGAAGGAAGGAGGGGGGGGGATTCAAACCGCATAAGTTTGTAGTCATTTTCCAGCCCCAATAACCCTCAACCTTCCATTCTAGAGGGTAAAGCTCCCCAATTTCGCCCCTCCCATCCAGCTCACCCTGGGGGGGGGTCTCTGGGTCTCCCTGGGGGTAACCCTTCCCTCAAGAGTCATATACTCTCCAGTCACCCCAAAATCTGACCTAAAACCGCTGCTGAAGAGTCCTAGGCCGTCTGTTTGGAAGTCTTTAGGCCCTTGGGAGCCGCCCCAACCTTAGGCGCCCCCGTCACGACCACCGCCGCGGCCTCCGCAGTCCCCATCGCCATCGCCCCCCCCCACGGACGTCCCCAGCCGCCCCCTGCCTCCAAAGATCCACCTCGAGGCATCCAGGGGCGTGGGGAACCTCCGTAGGGGCCTCACAACGCCGACGTCGTCCAGGAGCTGCCGCCGCCGCCGCCATGACCGCCCGCGACCGCCGCCGCTGGTGCCGCTCCCCTGCAGGCCGCAGACCGCCGTCACCCACCGCCGTCCTGACGTCATCCCCCTCAGCGCTGGGATGGTCCGGGGAGCCGACAAAGCTTCCAACGGGCTCCTCAGATGCTGCTTCGTCCGGGCGGGGGGTCATAGATGTTCGAAATGACCCCCCTGAGCCCCCCCAAGCCGAGGCATCGCCCCCAAGAAGCCGAGACTCAGCGCCGGAGCGCCATCTTGGGGCATGCGCAGAAGAATGTTGTTTCTAGCCTAATCTTTATTGCCCTGCTTTTGTCACGTTGCAGCTTTACTTTCTCTTTCGCCTTTGTTTTCAGCATAGCTAGGGGGGAAAAAATCTGCTCCAGGAACTTTTTGCAGCTTTTTGCAGCTTTTTGCAGCTTTTTGCAGCTTTTTGCAGCTAATTAACCTAGCGGAAGCTGTTAACAGGGGCTGTTTTTTCTACTCATTTTTTTTTTAACACTGATCAGCTGTAGGTCGGCCCTTTGAAGCCCCGCGGCAAGAGTTTAAACAGTTTTTTTTTCCCTCTAGCCATCAGCGGGGATTCAGGAGGCAGAATGAAAAATCGGGACTTTTTTAAAACGCCGCGGGACGCGGGACAAATTGCTCAAAAGCGGGACTGTCCTGCCAAAAGCGGGACGTCTGGTCACCTTAATTTAGAAGGAAGTGGCAGAAAAGATACATTTGATTGCACAGATAAAACTGCCTGGAAATCGCTCCATTTTTAACATTTTCTTACTAGGAAAGGAGGCCCAAACAGCTTAGTGGCTGTTGGGGGATCTGGGCTAATTTTCTAACAAATTACCAATCTGTAGATTTTTTGCAATTAACAGAATCCTTTCTGTTTATTCCTTTGATAAAATAATAACAAGAACAATGTCAAGAAGAAGATACTAAACTTGTATGCCATCTGACTCTGTTAAACATTCTGGTTCTTTGGTAGATGTGCATATGAACAAGAAATATCTCTTGGCACTACTCATATTAATAAAAGCTGCCCCACTTTCTTTGTGCCTTAAGTATTCTAATAAAATACCGGTTGATTTCCTTTGTTCCAGAACTAAGGGCCAGTCCATGCAGAAAAAGTTGCTATCTTCTTACATCCGTTTTTCCCCTGCCTTGTGAATCAAGAAAAAAAAAATCCTGGAGTAATAACTTTGGTTTCCAATATTTTATGTGGAAAACTTTGCATGTAACATAAAAATCTTCTGGCAGGAGAGTCTATTTGGGGAGAAGTGGTATGTAATAACTTGATATTTGAGCTGAGGTCTGTCCAAAGAAACCACTAGAAGAGTGTTGAAGGAGCGTTGGTCTGGCCAGCTGACTTCATGACACCTGCTTTTGCAGGCAGGGGCAACAGGTGGTCTGCCCAGATACCATTTCCATCACCCCTGTTGAGATCAGAGTAAATATTTATGTCATCCATCCCACTTAGTTTAATTAGCAAAGAAAGACTCCTGGTTCAGTTCTTTTTTTCCAAGAGTATACTTTACTGAGAACAGAATGGTTACACATTAGAGCAGGCATCATCTGTTGTCTTGGTGTGAAAACGATTAACTTTCCCTTTTCCATGGCCATCCCCCTGGTATCAGTCAATGTCCAATTAAAAGTTCTCAGGCTGTTTTGGAAACGGACGCTGCGTTTGCGCCTTTCCCATCTCTGCATTCTTTTGGTTGAGCTTCTGCTTGATTGGCATTCCTCACAGTCAGAGCCGGCTCTGCTTCAATCCCAACCTCTCCCTAACCACCCACCTTCCAATCTCTCTCTCTCCCACCGTTGCAAGTGTCAGGCTGGCAAGAGGCAATGCAAAGCAAGCAGCAGAATGGCAGCCATGACAATTTGCCCCGCTTCTTTTAGAGTCTTCTTTTAGAACCTGCACCTTATAGTAGAATCTTAGAAGTTGTCCTCCCATATTTAGGATCTATACTACAGATTCATTGGGTAGCAGATGGGTGTTGTACCAATAACAGAGAAAATGTGAGGAAAATGCCTACAGTAGCATGACTACATCCTGCAAGCAATACCCCACAAACCTTTGCCTACATCACCTACTACTTTAACTTCCTTACGTTCCTTATGGAAATCCAAAAATGAAGATCTGGTGGGACCCAGATGTGGTGCTAGATCTCATGAAACGGCATTTGTCAATCCAAAAAGCAGGCCCTGCACCTGTAGGAAAATGCTAGGATGAAGATGTTTATAATCTATACAATATATATTTTTCCCCTTTGGACTAAATTTGAAGCCAGCTTTACTCGTCTCCTCCATGCCTGGGAGATTAAAAAAACCCCAGTCAGTCTGCCTTAGAAGCTCCCTGGGAGACTGTGAGCCATCCTCTCTTAGCCAGTCTATTCCCACAGGGTGATGCTTAGGAGAAAAAGTGAAAGTCAATTCTGCCAGGCCAAGGGGAGAAAAAAATCTTATTTACAATTTGAATGGAATTCCAGTTACATTGATCTGTAACTTTCCTCTTTGATCTGTATTTTCCTAAATGGTTTTATTGTTTAATTTTATGAACTTATTTGCAAAGATCACCTGATTCGGAATCTGCCCAGTCTCCCAGCCATGCAAAATTTTCAAATTTCAAGCATAAAAGGAATAATTAGAACAGGACTTGAATGAACGTCATTATGTTCTATTACTGCTACAGAATAACAGAATTGGAAATCTTCGAGTCCAACCCCCTACTCAAAGCAGGAGAGCCTATAACATTTCAGACAAATGGCTGTCCAGTCTCTTCTTGAACACCTCCAGTAACGAGGCACCCACTATTTCTGAAGGCAAGCCGTTCCATGTTTAATTGTTCTCACTGTCAGGAAATTTCTCCCTTGCTCTAGGTTGCTTCTCTCCTTGATTAGTTTCCATCCATTGTTCCTTGTCCTTCCTTCAGGTGCTTTGGAGAATAGGTTGACCCCCTCTTCCTTATGGCAGCCCCTCATATATTGGAACATTGCTATCATATCACCCCTAGTTCTTCTTTTCACTAGACTAGACATACCCAATTCCTGCAACCATTCTTCATATGTATTAGTCCCTTAATCACCTCTGTTGTTCTTCTCTGAACTGTTTCTACAGTCTCAACACTTTTGTAGTATCCTGTCAACCAAACCTGGATGCAATATTCCAAGTGTGGTCTTACAAGGTATTACAAAGTGGTACTAACATATCACATTGTTGGAAGAAATGTCCATCTGGGTTCAGTTCCAAGTGACACTGGAAACATGGAGACTGCTTGGAAAGATGGTTTAATGGTGGACAGGACCACATGGGCAAAAAGAGCACATGGGTGAGAGAGAGAGATTTATACCCTCTCTTGGGGCCCGCCTTGGAGCCTCCTGTTTCTGTCTAAGGGTAGGTATCTTGATTGGTTGTCAGACTCCCATGTGGCCATGCAGGGGTAACTTTGTAGGTTGTCTTGAATCCCAGGCCTGGTTGAATCTTGCTGGGTGATGATGTAATGAAGGGGCTTTGGGCAATTCCTATTATGGCTTAATGGCTTTGTCCTGGTTTGGATCTTGAGTGAGGGCTAATCCTATCATGTCCTGAGGGCCATGTCTTTTGTTTTGTAGATAAGCTGGCCCAGCCTTTGTCTTGTAGATAGGTTGGCACCAAAATATCTGTTGGGGGAGGGCAGGGAGCTGAGGCTCTGCATTTGTCTTTAGAAACATGTTTCTCCTTTAGAGAAAATATAATATTCTGCCTTTTTAATATTTTCTAGAATATTTCATCTTCCTACAACATGATCTTGATTCCATCCCTCTATTAATGCAGCCTAGGACTAGGTTGGCTTTTTTGGCAGCTGCAGCACACGGCTGGCTCATATTTAAGTGATTGTCCACTAAGACTCCAAAACTGTTCTCACAGTTACTTCTATTGAGTCAAGTATTGCTTATTGCTTAATGCACTGTAAGCCGCCCTGAGTCTCCGGAGAAGGGCGGCATATAAATCAAATTAAATAAAATAAAAATAAAAAAAAATAAAAAGTATCACCTATTCTATACCTGTGCTTTGGATTTTTCTTGCCTAAATGTAGAACCTTACTTTTCTCACCAGTGAATTTCATTTTGTTAGTTAGAACCTAGCGTTCAACTCTGTCGAGAACCTTCTGTATCTTGAGCCTATCTTCTGGAATATTGGCTATCTCTGCCAGCTTGGTGTTATCTGCAAATTTGATGAGTTCCCGTTCTCTCCCCTTGCCTAAGTCATTGATGAAGATATTGAAGGGTACTGAGCCTAAGACAGAGCCCTGATGTACCCCACTGCATACTTCCCTCCATCTAGATGCACTTCCATTAAGGACTACATGCTGAGTACAGTTGGTCAGCCAATTACGAATCCATCTGGTGACAGTGTAACCCACATTGTTTCTGTTATCAAGTAGTAGGTTGTGGTTTACTTTATCAAATGCCTTACTGAAGTCCAAGTAAAATACATCTACAGCATTTCGCTGATCCACTAACTTTGTCACTTTGTCAAAGAATGTAATAAAACCTGTCCGGCATGATCTGTTTTTGACAAACCCGTGCTGGTTATGACTTTGCTTGCCTCTAGGTGTTCACAGATTCATTGCTTATCTTTTCCAAAATCTTCCCAGGTACAGATAGTCCTCTACTTACAACAGTTCATTAATTTAATTTAATTTAATTTAATTTAATTTAATTTAATTTCCAATTTATATACCGCCCTTCTCCCTGAGGACTCAGGGCGGTGTACAGCCAAGATAAAAAACATAGGATACAAATATTAAAACATTTAAAAATATATATAAATTTTGGCCCGAAAGTTAAGAATCACAGACTAATTAAAAGAATTTAAAAATTTTAAAATTTTAAAAATTTCTTCTTAGGCCAACCCGGCTTGTTGAAAAAGATGGGTTTTCAGGGAACGACGGAAGGCATTGAGGTCCTGGATTCTTCTTATCTCCGGGGGCAACTGATTCCAGAGGGTAGGAGCCCCCACAGAGAAGGCCCTCCCCCTGGGGGCCACCAGCCTACATTGTTTGGCTGATGGCACCCTGAGGAGGCCCTCTCTGTGGGAGCGCACGGGTCGGTGGGAGGTCGTCGGTAGCAGCAGGCGGTCTCGGAGATAGCTAGGCCCTATGCCATGGAGCGCTTTAAAGGTGATAACCAACACCTTGAAGCGCACCCGGAAGACCACCGGGAGCCAGTGCAGCTCGCGCAGGAGCGGTGTTACATGGGAGCGCCATGTTGCTCCCATCACTACCCGCGCTGCTGCATTCTGGACCAGCTGGAGCCTCCGGGTGCTCTTCAAGGGGAGCCCCATGTAGAGAGCGTTGCAGTAGTCAAGGCGAGAGGTGACGAGGGCGTGAGTGACTGTGCACAAGGAATCCCGATCAAGAAAGGGCCGCAACTGGCGAATCAGGCGAACCTGATAAAAGGTCCCCCTGGTAACAGCCGTCAGATGTTCCTCCAAAGACAGCTGCCTATCCAGGAGGACTCCCAGATTGCGAGCCCTTTCAGTGGGGGCCAAAGACTCGCCCCCAATAGTCAGTGATGGAGTCAACTGACTATATCGGGATGCCGGGAGCCACAGCCACTCAGTCTTGGAAGGGTTGAGCCTGAGCCTGTTCCTCCCCATCCAGATCCGCACAGCCTCCAGGCACTGGGACATCACTTCAAGGGCATCGTTGGGGTGGCCTGGGGTGGAAATGTACAGCTGGGTGTCATCAGCGTACTGGTGGTATCTCACCCCAAAGCCACGGATGATCTCGCCCAGCGGCTTCACATAAATGTTGAACAGAAGGGGCGAGAGGACCGATCCCTGCGGCACTCCACAAATGAGAGGCCTCGAGGTCGACCTCTGCCCCCCTGCCAACACAAACTGCGACCGGTCGGAGAGAAAGGAGGAGAACCACCGCAACACGGTGCCTCCCACCCCCAACTCTTCCAGCCGGTGCAGCATGATACCATGGTCGATGGTATCAAAAGCCGCTGAGAGATCTAATAGGACCAGAACAGAGGAGTAACCCCTGTCCCGAGCCCTCCAGAGATCATCCGCCAACGCGACCAATGCCGTTTCCGTGCTGTGCCCAGACCTGAAACCCGACTGGAACGGATCTAGATAGGATAGGATGTTTCCTCCAGGAATTGTGGAAACTGTTGCGCGACCACACTCTCAACAACCTTCGCAATGAAGCGAAGGTTGGAGACAGGACGATAGTTAGCCAATATTGCTGGGTCCAGGGACGGCTTCTTGAGGAGAGGCCTCACCACCGCCTCTTTCAGGGCAGCGGGGAAGTGACCCTCACTCAACGAAGCATTAATGACGCCCTGGAGCCAGCCTCGTGTAACCTCCCGGGAAGCCAGTACCAACCAGGAGGGACACGGGTCCAGTAAACATGTGGCCGCACTAAGTCTCCCCAAAATCCTGTCCACATCATCGGGAGTCACAGCATCAAACTCCTCCCAGATAACATTCTCAAGACTGTTCCTCGTCACCCTGCCCTGATCTACCCAGTCAGAGTCCAAATCCCCCCGGATCTGAGCGATTTTGTCATACAGGTATTGTCCGAAATCCTCCGCCCTGCCTTCTAAGGGATCCTCCCGCACTCCCAGATGGAGCAGGGCGCGGGTCACCCTAAACAGGGCGGCCGGACGATTCCCTGATGACGCAATAGAGGCGGAAAAGTAGTTAGACTTTGCCGTCTTTATCGCCACTAGGTAGGTCTTAATATGCGACCTTACCAGTGTTCGATCAGATTCAGCGAGACTGGCCCTCCAACCGCTCTCCAGGCGTCTTTTCCGGCGCTTCATTTCCCTCAGCTCCTCAGTAAACCAAGGAGCCGCCCGGGATCGGCATCGGGTCAGAGGCCGCAAAGGCACAACTCGGTCCAAGGCCCCACCAGCCGCCCGATCCCAGGCGGCTACCAGGTCCTCGGCCGAGTCATGTGCTAGATCCTCAGGAAATGGCCCAAGCCATTAGTGACCATTCCAAGTTACAACAGCACTGAAAAAAGTGACTTATGACCATTTTTCACACTTATGACCTTTTCAGCATCCTCATGATCATGAGATTTACATTTGGATGCTTGAAAACTGGTTCACATTTATGACGGTTGCAGTTTCCCAGGATCATGTGATCCCCTTTTGCAACCTTCTGACGAGCAAAGTCAATGGGGAAGCCAGATTCCCTTAATAACCAAGTTACTAACTTAACAACTGCAGTAGTTCGCTTAACAACTGTGACAAGAAAAGTCATAAAATGAGGCAGAATCACTTAACAAATTTCTCACTTAGCAACATAAATTTTGGGCTCAATTATGGTCACAAGTTGAGAACTACCTATACTGATATCAGGCTGATAGGTTTGCATCCATATTTGTGCTAGACTGGGCTTTTATAATCTTAATTTTTGAAAATTTCCCAAGCTTCTTGGGTTGGGTTTTCCCCTTGATGATTTTCATCCATGAAATCCTTCCCAAGCTCTAAGTTTATTGTAATCAGCTCTCTTAACACCCAAGATTCTAGTTTGGCATTTTTGTATTCCTTGTGCTTGCAGAATGTTGAATTCCAGTATTGCATGGTCATTCCCCCACACCCGAGGTTCCTGTAAGTTCGACACCTTCTATTATTTTATTTCTGTTAATGAGAATTAAATCCAGTATGGCTGACCCTCTAGTTCCCTTCTCTACTTTTGGGAGACTTACATAAAGTAGATTTATGAGGAATCTCTTTGACCTTCTAGTAAGTGGAGGCTGGAGGCTGGAGGCTGGAGGCTAAAACATATGAAGAATGGTTACATGAACTGGGCATGGCTAGTCTAGTGAAGAGAAGGACCAGGGGAGACATGAGAGCAGTCTTCCAATCTCTGTCACAGAGAGGAGGAGGTAAAGCTATTTTCCAAAGCCACCCCAAGGCCAGACAAGGAATAATGGATGGAAACTGACCAAGGAGAGATTCAACCTAGAAATGAGGAGGAACTTTCTGACAGTGAGAACAATCAACCCATGGAATAGCTTGCCTTTGGAAGTTGTGGGAGCTTCATCATTTGAGACTTTCAAGAAAAGATTGGACTGCCATTTGTCAGAAATGGTGTAGGGTCTCCTACTTGAGTGGGGGGTTGGACTAGTTGACCTGTAAGGTCCCTTCCAACTCTGTTAATTTGTTAAAGGTGCAGAGTTTGTCTCCCAGTTGATGTCGTGTAATTAATGTCCCCCATTACTATTGTGGTGTGCTTCCTACATACCTTAGTTAATTGATTAGGAAAAAGTTCATCTATTTCCTGTTTGGTTGAGTGACCTGTAGTATACACCTATGGCAATGTCAATTCTTTTACATTCCACATCCTCCCTTCTTCCTCCTTCAGGTCCTGGTACTTCTCCAGTACTCCTTCCTGGTGTTGCTGTCACTTGGTGCTGCTACGTCTATCACCTCCACTGTCTCCTGCTCCTTGTCTACTACCACAATGTTGGACTACCTTTGAAGCCCCTCTGCAGAGTCTGGACGTTGGATCCTGTCTAGACCCCTGCTTCTATGGATCTGGTGCTCAGAGCCTGTTCTTGTGCTGCTATGGACAGTGCCTCAGTGCTGTCTTTTAGTCCCGCCCATTCCAGCTCTGGTAGGATTTCCCAGTGTCTGTCACCTCAACTATCTGTGGATGATACGTCCTATGCAGGGTCTTGTCTTGCCAGAACACTTCCTCTGCCTCTCACATCTGCTGCTGCCTCAGAAATTGTCTCAGCAGTTCATATTTCAGTACCACCTTATTGATGTTACTTACTGATTTTTTCTTTCTTTCTTTGATTGTGTCTTATTCTTTAAATGAACTGCAGTTTTCTTGGCGAGATTTTTCAGAAGTGATTTGCCATTGTCTCCTTCCTAGGGTTAAGAGAAAGTGACTGGCCCAAGTTACCCAGTTGGCTTCCTGCCTAAGGCAGGAACAGAACTCATGGTCTCACAGTTTGTAGCCTGCTCCCTTAACCACTACATCAAACTGGCTCTCATAATACATACATCGATAAAAAAGTCAAACGAGGCAAAACGTCTAGTAGATGCCAAGGAAGATATCTCAGGGGGTACTTTGTGCTTACTGAACATACGGCCTCCCCCATGCTTATATTATTCTCCGAACTGGTAGGTTGAGACCAATGGTGGGTTGCTCCCGGTTCGGTCCGGTTCTATAGAACCAGCAGTAAAACCGGCAGGAGGCTCCGCCCACCCCCCACGACATCATCATGGGTGATTTGCGCATGCGCAGAAGTGCGCACGCTCCCGTTGCGAACTGGTAGTAAAGGTAAGTAGAGCCACCCCTGGTTGAGACTGCCTGCTCTAAAACTGAACAATTTGAGAACAGCTGTGCTGGATTTAGCCAACCAGAAGATCTCTTAGCTAATATTTGAAGTACAAAGGTAACAAATCTAAGGGCAATCACTGTGCCTGACTCTCCCAATGACTTCACATTTCTTCTATGTTGAGTCAAGCCGCTTGAGAAAGGGGAATCGCTGCCTTGAAAAAATTGGCTTTCTATCCCTGCAGACAGTCATCTGCTTCTAGTCTAAACAAAATCTCAGTAGCTGAAATTGGCATGCAAGCTGTATGTCTGATACCAATAATAGTCAGTAGATGACATAGCAATTCATCACAAGGGCCAGAACAAGCATTCCAACTCTGAGTTCTCCTGAACTTTGGGTGAGATGAACTCAAAATCGATGGCTTGCTTGTGATGATGTGGCATCAGGTTTTGACTTCAGCTCCCTTCCTCTTGGGATTCGACTGCGATAGATAGCAATGTTAGAGTCCTGTCAAAATCTGCTTCTCCTGCTATGCAATAATAGGCACTTAGATGTTTCCATTGAGCACCATGATCTGGAAACAGCCATGCAGCATTTGGTTCAGTTTTGGAGTAGAGTTTGGAGAGCCAGCAAGATAGACCTTTGGTACAGGAATTTTTTAAAAAATAATAAGGTGGGGCTGCAGAAGTTGTTGAAACTTTGTACTGATCTGCGTAAAGTTTTTAATGAAATGAGGGTCGTGAATTACCCAGTACACACAGAGAAGAACCTGGACAGAGGATTAAATCCAAAATGCAATCCCAGTAGATCTTGCTCCTTTGGATAACTGTCATGTTTTTCTCTCTGATTATTGGAAGGTCAAGATTACTTTGAGCACCTTGAGATCTCTTCCTTTATTAAGAGTGAACACCAGATCTTCTTTCAGGCGTGTATAAAAGAGGAGCGTTTCTCAGTGTTGGCAACTTGAAAAGGTGCGTTGGCTTGGGATTCTGGGAGTTGAAGTCCATACCTCTTCAACTTGCTAAGGTGGAAAAACATTAAAGTGAACTGAAATTCATGAACAGGATTTCCTAGGATTTCCTTTTGTTGGATGTGACCCAACATCCAAATCTTCAAGATTCTTTAAAACCTTTAAGTTGACTTTTCAGGTGTTAGCAATTCCTACCACAACGTTCAGCTTTACGTTTTCTGCAAATTTGAGGAGCATTCTTTCTATCTCCTGGGTTAAATAGCAGAGGTCTGTATCGTAAAGCCCTTTTTCCTGGAAACTCCACTGAACAGTAAAGGCAGAAGCCAGAGTCACCTGGGCACTGCAGTGGGAGTCAACGTAGCCCACTGTTGTCCTTGCACGGAGGACGGAGCATCATATCATCATGACTTAATCCTATTAGTGTTTTCCACTTGATGGAGCCAGATAGTAACAAACATCTTGAGTGCCTGGTCAGAAGGCAGCCAAGGGTGTTTGCAGCCTCTGTAGAAGGGATCCTTCAGGTCAACATTTTGTTACTTTTGTTTTCCTTGGAAAAAGATCAACCCAATCTCCATGGAGATCAAAACAAGTTTTGCCCTGGGACCAAGTTCTTCAGAAAGAGGATTTTTCTTCCTCAAAGGTTAGAAAGAGAGTGGGCATCACTGCTTTGCCTTGCTGGTCTGGAAGGAATGTGCCAGGCAGGGGTTTGATGGGATTCCCAGGGAAGGAGCCTGAGTGGCAGCAGAAGTAACAAAGCATCTGGGGGCAGAAGGTGGAACATTTGATTATGGCACCAACGTTCATAAAATGCAGTCAAATTTGTCAGCCACAAAAACAATATTCCAAGCAAGGAATAAATTATATCTACATGCATTCATATTGACTGGGAAAGGGGGAAGAGTAAAATATGAGTTTGGAGGAAAATGAAGTGCAAAAAAGGGAGAAATGTGTAGGCATGGTCTACCAAGTGCCACATGGGTGAAAGTTACTCAAAGGATCCACCATTTTTTTTCTACCCTTGCAATTTTGGAAAATGACTCCCCCCCCCCAGTGAGGATCATGCAGCCTCTTCCTCCAATTGTGTCTTCTTCCTACTCATCCCAGTATTTATCTTTGAAAAAGTGGCTTAATAATGACCATATTCAACTTCCATGCTACTCGTACTGCTAGGGCACCCACAGAGTGGTTTAAAAAAAAATCAAGATTGCAGTTCCATGATGTGCCACTGAAGCCGGAAATGGCCCATTTGCCAACTTCTGGTGGGACTGGAATGCCCATTTTTCACTCTCCCCAGGCTCCAGAGCCTTTCTAGTAGCCTGGGGAGAGCGAAAATGGCCTTCCCCACCCCACCCCACCTGGAGGCCCTCCGGTGGCTGGAAACAGCCCATTTCCCAACTTCCGGTGGGACCGGAAGGCCTGAAAATCAGCTGGCCAGCATGCACATGGGCGCCAGAGCTGAACTGGGGCAATGCTCACGTGCCCACCAATATGGCTCTGCGTGCCACCTATAGCACGTGTGCCATAGGTTCACCATCACAGGTATAAGGTCTCCTGCCTAGGCAGGGGGTTGGACCAGAAAACCTTCAAGGTCCCTTCCAGCTTCTCTTCTCTTCTCTTCTCTTCTCTTCTCTTCTCTTCTCTTCTCTTCTCTTCTCTTCTCTTCTCTTCTCTTCTCTTCTCTTCTCTTCTGTTCTATTCTATTCTATTCTATTCTATTCTATTCTATTCTATTCTATTCTATTTTCTATTCTATTCCCCCTCTTTCATCAGCATTTCCGGATCTTAACATTTCTCCATTCAGTTCTCTATCTCTAGTTAACACTCTACTAAGCTCCATAAATTCATCTTCTGCACTGTATATGATTCCAGATTTTGTTTTATTTTGGTATAATTTACAACCTTTTACTCCTTTTCCTCTTTCAACATAACATGCTGAACCTGCTTCCTGATTCCACATCATAGTCTGGGCTCATGATATAGTCTGAGCCATAAACGAACAAAACGGGATTGAGTTGTTTTGATATGCTAAGACCCAAACAAGTTGGTTCATCTTAAACAGGTTTCCCTTGAGGTATAACTGTAATCCCTCGGTCTTCATCTCACCTGTCATGCCCCTGTTGGGGTCTGAATCTGTGGCAGAAGATGAGCTGGAAGAAGAACTGACAGCAAGTGGGAGGGCAGCTCCGTTGGCCTTGGAGGAAACTGGGGAAGGGTAGAGTCAGTCCAGGCGAGGCTTTTCGGAATTCGTAAGGCCTGCAGGCAGGGGGGAACAGAGGCAGGATGAGCAGGAGAGACAGAGCTCAGACTAGGAGCAAGAACCACCCCCTCCTGATACAAGGCTCGGAGAGTGCAGAGAAGGCGTGGTCAGTGTAGACTGAGCAGGTCACTCACAAGGAGAGTGCTCTGCCCAACTTCACCAGCCACACCTGGGGAATGAGACTTAAGGAGATGCTGAATTCTTGAAGTGTTGTGTGCCGACGTTTGAACTTGCCAAGAGTCCTTGCATTCCTTGTTGGCATTCTGGACTAATTATCTGGATCTTTTGCTGCCTGAACTCCTTGCTTTGCTCTTGTTTTGCCAAATACATTTGGGATTTATTGCCGTGCAGCCTTGGTGCAGACAGCGCTGGGCTGGACTAATTGCAGCCAGAGGCTGCTTGAGGTTTTTTTTGGGGGGGGGGGTTGTTATCACTCTTCTCTGGGACTTGCCAGAAACATGGGAGCGTTTGGGGAGATTTGGAGCAATAAAGGGATGGTTTAAACTGCCAGCTCTTTGTGTTACCTCTGTGCCGTGCCCTGGATCATCACATCACCTATTTAAGCCTGAAGGTTTTTCTTGGACGTGGGGCTTTAGAGCTGTACCACTGTTGACTGGATTGTGGCATTTGCCAACACAGCTGACCAGGTGAAGGTTTAACCCTATAAAAGCTCAGATATTCAAGGTCAAGACTAACAAACTCACCCCATTCCTGTCGAGGTTATGGTATTCACACAACACACTTACCCTACCATTGCCTCAGCTAATCATGTTATGCAAAATCAGCAGCTGAATAAAGAAATGATAAAACGATGTCTTATGTCACAGTGTAAATGCGAGGGCAGTTTAGAACTGCAGGAAGTCATACAGCAGATCCAGGCATAAGTAAAGCTGCCAGGCCAGGCCTCACAGAAGAATTGGTCCTCTGTGGATGTACAGTAACTGTATTCTTCATCCTACCTTGTGCCACAATATTTGGGTTTAAGCCACACATGTAACCCAACAACAACTCAGTTGCTGGGTTTACACAAATGCTATACTCAAATAAACCACAATATGTTTAATATGATGGCTAGGTTCACACCACCTGCTAAAACAACAGCTCGGACCACACAACATAACTTGAAGATGTGTAGGGCGGGTCAAATTTTTTAACTTTTCGTTTCCAAACATTATGGGTGCTCAAAAGTTGTGACATGCCTTGGGGATTGTAAAGATATTTTGGTTACTTTAATGTAATTTAGATGTGCTGGGTAAATAACTACATAAATATCATAATTTTTTAACATTTTGTTCGTTTCATAGGTTCAGCCATGTTTCTCTTTTTGTTAAATGTTATTTTATCTGAGAGTGTTAATACTGCTGACCTCATTTCCTGTGAGTATGATAACTGATCTGCAATGGCATTTAAACAAGACTTGGGAACATTCACACATATCAGTAACCTAATTGGGACTGACAGAGACTTGTTGCTGTCTGATAATGCGAGACATTCTCAGATACGGTCTACTGTTAAGAGAACAAAGTAGCAATGATGCTAGAAACTACCCAGCAGCCAGTCTTGCAAGAGACATATATGCAGAAGTGCTTGAAAAGTAGGAACGAGCGAACAGTTCTTTTGGGACCCCAGTTGTAAATTCACGAGTGACAATCTTAAACAAGTCAAAAACATGTATCTTGGTAGAGGAAAGCTAGATGCCAAAAAGACTTTCACTGTGAAACTTGACAAACCGTTTGACATCCTCAACTGCAAGTGTCAAATTGTTCTGTGTGCCGAATTCGGCTGCCCTGCTGGCTGCAAAAAAGGAGCTCACATTAACTGTACCTGCCCTAAGGAGACGAAGATACCATTGAAGGAACTTGCTTTCGTTAAAGGTCAGCGAGACAAGATTGGTTCTTTTGGATCGCACCAGATTGGTTTGCCAGATGTGCCCGAGCAGAAACGACTAGGCAAAAGGCAAAAACAGCAAGACAATGAGAGACAAAGGCTCACTGAATATAAGCAGAGAAGTATTCCAGACATTTTGATACTGACAAATGATCAAAAGATGTGTCCTCTACTTCAAAAAAAAAGACAGAATACAATAGAAGAAAAATAACAAATGTCGCTATGCAGAGCATAAGATACGGTGTTGGTCTACATGCCACTGGTGCCATTACCACAGCTGCCTTCATAGATGCTGGCTTGATCACCGAAGAAGAAAAGAGACTTGTAGTTGATCACAATAAAGTCAAGATTATGAAGTCCATAGATCAAGAATTGGATGAGCTCTATAAGACGGGCAAAGTAGAATGCATCTTCTTTGACAGCCGTATAGATGCAACTAAAGTTATGCTGAAAGCAAACAATTCAGACCAGCAATTCCCCAGTACCATCAAAGGAGAACGTTATTCTGTGTGCAGTGAGCCAGGTGGAAGATTCCCTTCAGAGAAAGGCTCAACACCAGGAAAACATGCTCAAGTGATTGCAGATAATCTGGTGCATTTCAGGAAGAAGAAAGCCATTGACAAAAGCTTGAAGGCCATTGGAGGAGATTCTACAAATGTTAATACTGGCTGTGAAGGTGGTGCCATGCACTGGGCAGAGGTCAACCTTGACCAGAAGTTGATCTGGTTGGTGTGTGCACTCCACACCAATGAGTTACCCCTATGACACTTAATCACAAAATTAGATGGGAAGACCTTGTCTATGCAAAGCCAGTTGTTTTGGTTACAAGTGGAAGGGATCTGGCTGCCACATATAGGAAAAGGCATGTCATGCATATAGGCTGGATTCAGTGGCTTTCGGTGCGGTCCAAATAAACAAGATGGCATTGCAGAATCGGGACCCAAGTCCCACTATTTTAATATAGTCAGAATGACACCCTGCACATGTATGAAAGGGGAGGAGTTTGTGATGTGATAAAATAGCAAGCCTCTATGGACACCCCCGGCTGAGGCATCTGTACAGGAGGGGGTCAAGAAAGCCAGGATGGCAGCTGGGACATGTGACTGAAGACTCATCCTTTTATATGTCCATCACACATGTGACACATGCAAAAAAGTAGCCAGCCAAACAGTAGTGGGTTCCACTTACCTTCGCTACTGGTTCGGAACTGGGAGTATGTGCATGCGCGTGCTCACTTCACTCGCACGTGGTGCTTCTGGACATGCACAGAGCGTCTATGATGACATCCACACGGGTGGGTGGAGCCTCCTGCCACCACCACTACAGGTTTGCCCGAACCAGGGCGAAGTGGTAGAAACCCACCACTGCAGCCAAATATCCCAACTGGTCTCATCCATCTGGGGAAGCCTTCCTGCAAAGAGCTGGGGGCCAAGGTGTCATTATAATGTTCAACTTCATATTCTGCCAACTGTCCTAAATTGGTAAAGAATAAAAGAGTAAAAGAACAACACAACAATTTCCAAATTACCTCAACCAGTTTGAGTGGGTGGGTGGGGAGGAAATCTTCAGATGAACCTCTAGATCACAAGATGTGCAGAGGCTCAGGGTGGCCTTGGATGCCTCCTCCAGTCCGTGGGCCTGCTGGATGTTCCTCTTCCAGCTGGGTGTGGGAAACCATGGACGGCTGAAGAGACGCCCTTGCCAGTGAATGAATGGGCCCAGGAGGAGTTGACGAATGAGGGATGGTCAGGACTCACATCTGAAACCCACCACTTGGGGAAGAGAGTTGACCACTCAGTTTCCATGCAACATTGGAAAATGGGAATCGAGGGAGAGCGTGTCATGCTGGAGGATGCTCAGCTTTGCATTGTTTGAATGAACAGATGGAGCCAACACAGCAAAACAAAGCATGATTCCTTCCTGGAGGGATGATTAATTAGGGAAAATCTTTTCAAGCCATCATGGCCAAGGAACGAACGCCTGGCTCTTCTCTTCCCGTTTAGGTAAATCTAGGGGAGACTTTGGAGAACTTTTAACAGCATCTGGAATAGCATTTGGATTTCAGATGCTGGTTTGTCTAGGGCTCCCTCCATATCCTAAGAAAAGTGATGGTAATGGCAATGTTTCCATTCAGAGGCAACAAAAACTGCTCTGCAAATAGTTAGGACTATCCTACAGGGTCAATTCCTTCCTGCATCACAGGAAGTGGTCTCAGGAGTTTATGTATTGTAACACAATATGCTTGGCGCCTAGGGCAACCCCTTCAGCCATTTTAGATCCCCAACAATTTTTTTTAAAAACCTGGTTTTAATTACCACAAGAAGTTATCAAGCTGCAAAATTGGAATCAGAAACTTCCAGCATCAGCCTTCTTTTTAAGGTTTTTGAGCTTTGAAAAGTTCCTCTGAATTCTAATCTGACTGTTCACAACACAAAATTGCACAGCTATTGTTTCAGAAAGAATCAAGAAGTCAAGGAACCACTCTAAGCATTTTTGAATTTTAGGGGGGAAAATTAAGACAAAGGAAGCTCTCAGTCCTCTCATAAAATGTAGATAGTGAGTATCAATCTTGTGCACACATACCCCAATATTTTCAAGGAAAAGATTAAAGTTTGCTGCAGTTTTTTCTGGTTTGCATTTACCTTAATACCAATTTAACATGTATACAGACATTTGTGGTGAAATATTTCATTTTTAAAAAATGTTTATCCATAGGACATGTCACCCTTTGCAATAGCAACCTGTTTGTAACATGAGGAAGATTTCTAAAACTCTCCCTAATTTTCATACTCCAAGAACCTGCACCACAACATCTGCAGAGGAGCAATTAAGGAAAGTGAAAAAAAACCATCAGTTGCACTACAGTGCAGCATGCAAGATTCACAAGCCTTCTGTATGCACATTGTGAAATGTGTAAGAAAGGGGTGAGGCTTGAGTGGGATCCTGTAGATACACACAGACCTAGTTAGGAGGACAATGGCCAACTAAGATGATCAAAGGCCTGAAGACTAAAACATATGAAGAACAGTTGCAGGATTTGGGTTTGGCTAGTCTAGAGAAAAAAAGGATTGGGGGGGGACATAATACTGGTAGCAGTATTTCAATATTTGAGATGCTGCCACAAAGAGGAGGGGGTCAATTTATTCTCCAAAGCACCAGAGGGCACGATAAGAAACAATGGATGGAAACTAATCTAGGAGAGAAGCAACCTGGAATTAAGGAGAAACTTCCTAACAGTGAGAACAATTAACCAATGGGACAGAAGTTGCCTCCAGAAGTTGTGGGTGCTTCATCACTGGAGGTGTTTAAGAAGAGGCTGGACAGTCACTTGTCTGAAACGGTATAGGATCTCCTGCTTAACCGGGGGTTGGACTAGAAGACCTTCAAGGTCCCTCCCAGCTCTATTCCAATTGATGTTAAGTAATCAGTCTACAAAAGACATTACACTGCAAATAGTTGAGTGTTTCTCAACCTTGGCAACTTTAAGATGTCTGGACTTCAACAGCCATGCTGGCTGGTGAATTCCGGGAGTTGAAGCCCAGACATCTTCAAGGTGCGAAGGTTGAGGAATACTAAAGTCGCTAATATTGACTGCTGCACATCTTACTTGCTAAAGTTTAACCACATGTAAGGAAATAGAATCTTTTGAATCTGAAAAGAAGAAACTTAAGTAAAACTGATCAGAGTTGACCAAGGTATTCAATCTGGTGTGAGATTGAACACAATGCACACAATGAGTAGCAGCATAAAATAGTATAATAAAATGTGTTTAGTGGTTTAAATGAGTTCTTCACTATACGGGGAGTATAGTACCACGTATGTCTATAATGAAAATCACACTGAAGAGGAACAATGTTGCACCCAAATGGTACCTGATTTTCCTATTCAGTTTATGTTGATAGCTCTTTTATCAATCAATCATCCACACTGTTCCTCCTCTGCTATAGGAAATATTTATTTATTCAGATTTTCTGTTTCCTATAGTTTAAGATCTCTAACAGAGCTCTGCTCTTATACCGCTGTCACAGCTTGCTTTGTGAAGATCTCTTTTTACAACTCTTTTTGTTAGCCAAAGTAGCTCAGAACTTCATTTTCTCTCTTAGAGCTTCAACAGAATCGGGAGAGCCCTGGGCCAGGTCAAATCATAACTCAGGTTTACTGATGATACCAACAGAAAAACTGGGGCCATGCAGGGAAAAAAATGCCTGCTTTATCCCCCCCCCTTCCAAATCACTTTGATGCAAATGCCAAACTATGAGATTATTTCATTGGCTCAGGTCAAGGAGCAGCTTACAAGAAAGAAAAAACACACAGAAGAATTTAGAATAGAAAGATAAAGTCATTCCAAGAAAGGAGAGAAAAAAATACCTCAAGAAAAAAGAAAGTGTCCAATGAATCAATAAATTAAATGACTCTTTAACTTGCTTTGAGCTGTGGAGCAATTTCCACTGTCTCCATGACCTTGTCAGATAATAAATAAATAGCATCATCTTTCTATGAACTTCCAGGATATTTTTTTAAAAGAGGAGTTTAACAAAGGAAGTAATAATCTATGTAGTGGGGCAGTGAGGTCCCAAATGTGCCATCAACCCTATTTTCTCAATTTCACAGGGGCATCGCCTTTAAATCTCTGAACACTATTACATTTCCTTTCCAGAAACATCAAAAGTAGCACATTAAACTGACTTAAGGTTAAAAACTCTTCAGTGGGTTACATAAGTGATATTGTACAAATACTTAGCAGGGCACTGAGAAGATCAGGGTGGGAGTAAAATTATCCCTGAGTTACTTTAAAGTTGTAATTACGGTACCTGTGGAATTGTGGTGCTCTAGAGGCCCAAGGCAATCTGTTATTGGCTGGAGGACTCAGATTATTGTCAGTTATCGCATTCTCTTTCTTTTCTAAAAATGAGACAATGGCTTCCTGACAAACCTAAGAGGGAGTTAGATTGAGGCAGTAAATGGGTCAGTCAGTCTGCACACAGGGCCCAAGGGAAGCCCCCCCAGACCCCAGGCAGATCACTGCTAGATTAGAGGAAACTAGGACAGAAATTGTGACTGAGTGGCTTGTAGCAGCCTAAAATCTTTTTTTTTTTTTGTAAATATTTTTTTTGTTTATTTTTTCAAATTTAAACATAAAAACATAACTTTCAAGAGCAAAAATCTCGATCCGGTCATAGATGGTTACCACGCTTACATTCCTTTCACAAGCTCAATTCACAATTTCCATTACAACTTTTATAAATAAACAAAAAAAGAAAAAAAAAAGAAGATAAAAAAGAAATTCAAAACTTAAGAAAAAAAACAATTTTACCTCAAATTTCACATTTTCATCTATATAAATCCATTATAGCTATCCAAAATTAGTTTCAAATTCACTTTCACTCATTTTTACATCTGCATAACAATTCTAAACATATCTTTATTCTTCTTTACCTTATATCTTATACAAATCATATCAAAATAATTTTTACAATATTCTAACCTCTTATTAAGTGTTTACCTTACAATTTTATCACCATTTATTCTTAGTTTCAATTCAATACCAGTCCATTTTTATTATATTTTATAAAACAACATTTTATCTAATTTTAATCCTTTGACCCTTATCCTCAAATCAGTTTACCTGAGGTTTTTTTTTTCCTCCCAGTTTACATATTACACAGATTTCTCTCAAAGGCATATTTTATTTAATCCATTTTCTAATATATTTTCCACTATATCTCCCTCTAATATTTAACTATCTTCCAGCTTGTTCTGTTTGATTAATTCTCAGCTTGATCCCCTCCAAAACACCAACTATTTAGTTGATTTTAGAATAGTTCCTCAATCTCCTCCAACTCTCCTCCTATTTGTTTGACTGTTTCCAGCATTTTGTGGGCTGATTTCCAGCATAGTCTCCTCCTTAAACTCCCTCCATTGTTTGGCTGATTTCCAGCATAGTCTCCTCCAACTCTCCTCCTATTTGTTTGGCTGTTTCCAGCATTTTGAATTAATTTCCAACGTATTTCCACCGAGTCTCAAACTCTTATCTAGTTGGTATCCATCCCACACATTTTAACTGTAATATAATTATCTGTTTTATATCATTTTTCCATCCTGCTTTTCAATTTAAATCCCAGTATATGTCATAATAGTCATCATTTCCAACTTGTATTACCTTAATTCAATCACTAGCATCTGTGTATCTTGTATTTTCTTCAATCAATCCTTATTCATCAGTTTAACATTTGTTTGCAAGTTAAAATTAAAACGTATTACATCAAACAGTACATTTTCTTAAAGTTTTCCTGTCTCAAAATATATTCTTCTTTATTATTTTTATCCCCTTGATATCATCCACTATTTTAATAGCCACCTCTTATTTTCTATTTTTATTATTTCACAACCCTTCCTGTTTTTATCCAAAAATCATATATACCTAGGCTTTTAAACTTTATCATATATACATAGGCTTTTAAACTTTACATTTCAGTTAGTCACATTTAAATTTATCCACTTTAATTCTTCCTTTTCTTCCTTTTCCTCTCTGTCCAAAGTGCTCTATTTCAAGGTTCATCAGTTCAAAATAAAGAATTTCTGTATGTCCCTTTAAAACTTTTAAAATGTCTGATCCAAGTGTAGTGCATCAGCTTCCTGTCTTTGTTAACTACGCCACACCTAGTTTTGTCAGTCTCCATTGTTAAAATCCAAAATGTTCTTTCTTTCTTTTTTTTTTTTTTAATTTGATTTATATGCCGCCCTTCTCCGGAGACTCAGGGCGGCTTACAATGCGTTAAGCAATAGCCTTCATTCTTTTGTATGTTTTATACAAAGTCAGCTTATTGCCCCCACAAACTGGGTCCTCATTTCACCTACCTTAGAAAGGATGGAAGGCTGAGTCAACCTTGAGCCTTGGAGAGATTCGAACCAGCAGAAATTGCAGGCAGCTGTGTTAATTACAGGGTGCACTAAACCCCTGTACTATCAAGGCTCTTTCTTCTTTCTTCTTTCTTAAAATCATCTGGGACAGAGTAGGAATCTCCAAAATCCTTATATCCAATATTAATTTCAAGTAATCCAAGGTAAAAAGCCAATTAACATGTTTCTTTTCCACCCAGAAAGGGAAATCTCTTTAATCCACTTCTCTGTTTAATCACTGCAGACTCCATGGCTATTTCTCTATCTTCATTAGCTTCATTTTCTTTTAGAGGCATTAATTCTCAGGAATATCCATTTCTCCTCTCCACTCCAGTTAAAGGCACAGTCAAATTTCAGAAATTTATTAATACCAAATCATCCAGTTTAAGTTTACTGCAACAAAATTCAATTTGGGTCTTTTACCCATTTTTTTTTCCTTTTCAATCTTTAAGCCCCGCAGTCCAACAGCCGCTTTTAATTTTGGGGTCTTATTTTCCAATAATTCCAAATAGGTACGTTATTGTCTGGGTTGGTGTCACTCACCCGGCTTCTTGATTTTTGCTCTTTCTTCATCTTCTTCCTCCAGCACAATCCTTGTTCCCGGTTGCCGCAGTTTCAGGGCAGCCACCATGGCTTGTCGTCCCGCTGCTGCCGGCGTGAAGGAGAAGCCTCTGGCCCCGAGGAACCTGCCCGTTCCTCTCGGCCGCCCAAGGCGTTCCTTCTTGTCCCCCTGTCCCTACAAGACAGGGGAGGTCTGCAGACCTATCGGCGGCAGCTTAGCAGAGGGGATTTGGCAGGGCTCAGCGGAGCTCGCCATTTCCCCGTCTGTGTCCCAGCAACGCCAACCGGAAGTCCCCCTAAAATCTTCATGAACGTAGACCTGGGACTGATACAGGTTTTGGATAGTAACCTTAGCTTTGAAGCTATTCAAAGCCCCATAAAATCAGTGGCCTCGTGAATAGCAAATCCAGAATAAGCCCATGTTCTGAGATGTTATTTTTGACCCATGGAGCTTGTGTGTGTGTGCCTTCCCATTGATGTCATTTCAAGGCATTCAGAGAATGACTGAAATACAACCTCCAACCTCCCTGTGCATTTAAATCAGGAAAAAGAGGAGTTTCTGACGGAAACAAACAATTCATTTTAGTAATTACATCAAATTATATATCACACTAGTAATTAATTTACCTGGAGATGCTCAACATTTTCCAATTGAAAAAAGGTTTGATTTTTTTTTAATTAAAAATTCAGGTATGCTATTAAAGAGGATGCCAAAAAGGAGGAGAAAGGCTGAGCTTCCTGTAAAACACATATATTCACACACACAAATACACGTGTGGGTAGCAATAGCAACAGCCCTTAGACTTATATACCCCTTTGTAGTGCCTCTACAGCCCTCCCTAAGTGGTTTACAGAGTCAACATCTTCTTGCCCCCAAACAATCTGGGTCCTCATTTTACCCATTTTATAAAATACAAAGTCTGAAGGCAAGAGAAAATGTGGTTCTGAGGAAGAAAGAAAGGGAGGGAGGAAGGCAGGCAGGCCTTGGCAGTTCGCATCCAGCAAAGAATGTGGCAAATGTTTGGTCCTTTGCACACACCAAAGATGCCAAACACATCTGATTTTTATTTATTTTCCACAATTAAAATCAAGAAGGTAGGCCAAAGTCCTATGAAGACCTGTGAGGGTTCAGCTGCCATGATTTGGGGCATGGTGGAAAATGTAAGAGAAAAACGAGTAGACTGCTAAATAGAGAGTGTCAGCGTCCAATACTTTTAACTCTGATTTGAGGACTCAAAAAGATGTGAATGGGGTGAAGGGATTTGTGTAATATCCAAGAGAGAGGGAAGATTATAAGATTGTAATTATTGATTGAAGGGAAAATTGGAGATCATTGTATTTCCTTAGTTTCCCCCTTTTTTCTTGCACCTTTTTCTTTCTTCTTTGTTTTTTTTTTCTTTCTTTAGATTTGTCTTGAAGTAAAACTCTCAATAAATATTTTTCAAGAGAGAGAAATAGCCTGACAGATCAGAGGTGCAGATGAGGAACAAAGAGCCTTGGTGGCGCAGCAGAGTAAAGCACTGTAAAGTAGCATCAGCTGCCTGCAATTACTGCAAGTTCAAATCTCACCAGGCTCAAGGTTGACTCAGCCTTCCATCCTTTTTCTAAGGTAGTTAAAATGAGGACCCGGATTGTGGAGGCAATAAGCTGACTTTGTATAAATATACAAAAGTATGAAGGCTATTGCTTAACGCATTGTAAGCCGCTCTGAGTCTCCGGAGAAGGGCGGCATATAAATCAAATAAAAAAAAAATGGGACTTCTCCCTCTTCTTTTACTCCATAGAGCTCTTCGGACTTGGTTCTTCTGACTTGTCATTTAGGGTTATTTCCATTATTATGGAAAAGTAAAAAGCTGAGATCCAATGTTAATGCTTTATTTTACTGCAATAGAGGGAGTTGGAAGTCAATGCTTTTTCCCCCTTTTCTCCCTCCCCTCCTGACTTCTCTTTCCCTTTCTCCCCTCCCCCCCCCATTGTGTCCTCCTATTTTCTTTTGTATTTTAGTCTATAATCTAATCAACCGTTTAAAGATAAATCCCCTGTGAAATGTTTGGGTTGAATGATGCTGCCCAGGTCACCGGATGAGCTTTGTGGTTGACCTAAACCTACTTCATCTGCAAGTCAACACATCCAGGGCCATCCCTCCTTATTGATCACTCTCTCCACCCATCTTGGACTGGCAAAAAAACGAGACTAGCAAGAAACGTGTGGTCCCGTCTCAAGGGCCTTTCTGACCAATCGCGGCCGGGCCCTTGACGGTCATCCGAAATGGGGCTTGACACACCTCACAGACCTGACTATTTATTTATTTATTTATTTATTTATTTATTTATTTATTTATTTATTTGTCAAGTACAATGAAACAAGTAACTGTATAGACATAGATATGGACACATGAAAAATATTGGCACAAATAAAAGGATATAAATAGGCAAAACATAGCCATAAACACACAGAATGATTACATATAAATGGGGACAGTAGGACAAGGATGGTAGGCACGCTGGTGCGCTTATGCATGCCCCCTTAGGGACCTCTTAAGAAACGTGAAAGATCCGCGGTAGACAATTTAAGGTCAAAGGTAAGGGGGTTAGAGAGACTAACAACAGGATCAGGTAGAGTGTCCCAGACATGTACTGCTCTATTGCAGAAGTCCTATTTCCTACAATCAAGATTAGAGCGAATTACATTGAGTTTGAATCTACTGATAGCCCTCGTGTTATTGCGGTTGAAGTTAAAGTACTTATTTACAGATAGGACGTTGACTCAGCCTTCCATCCTTTCTAAGGTAGGTAAAATGAGGACCTGGATTGTGGGGGCAATAAGCTGACTTTGTAAAATATACAAAAGTATGAAGGCTATTGCTTAGCTCATTGTAAGCCGCCCTGAGTCTCCGGAGAAGGGCGGCATATACGTAAATCAAATTAAAAATTAAAAAAAAAAATCATGGGTTGAAGGCAGCTTCATGGGGACGTGGATAGAGCGTGTTTGTACCATGGCTAAGTGCAGATGGGATGTAATCCTAGCTCACGGAACACCTGTCTTCCTTGTCTACGACTCTAGCAAAAAATGACAGCATGAAGGAACTTCCTGTAAAGTCTGTTAACTACAGGGTACATTCTGATCTCTGGCTGCAAAAAGGGGTGAACAGAAATGCTGAATGTAAATATTACTCATGAAAAATATATGTAGCTCTGTTGGCCCTAAGCGGGGGAAAATCCAATGTCCAAATAGAGTAGAAACATATCCAAAATCCACATAGACCTGCTGTGAATATTAACTCTGCTATCCCTCATTGCACAGCGGAATGTTGCCCACAAATGTGGAAGCTGACTGGGAACATGTGCCTGTGTGAGTGTGCATCTGTGCGTGTGTTGGTAGTGATGAGTTATGTCTCCTGCGTTACTCCAGAAGAGAACATGAATCCACGTATCAAAAGTCTTGGAAACCCATCATTAAACTCTTTGCAGCTCATCTGGGAGGCCAGTCAAAGACCAAATGCGACCCAGGAATTAACATGCTAAATTGCACTTTACGCTCCCTCGAGAAACGGGGCCCCATCTGAAGGTAGGGCACATTCATTTCCCGCCCGGTGAGCTGTTTCAGAGCCACGCATGTCTGGGGTTGGGAAGCCAGTTGGAGCCGATGCCAAAACTGTATGGAATGCGCAAAGGTCAAGCCTGGGAAGTCGTCTGCTTCACAGCTCTTTGGGACGGGCAAATTCAAGGGGAGCCGGCACACGGGTGTGACTGACTGACAGAGGAGGGACCGTTGCCACACGTGTGATGCTGACCCTGCAAGTTGTAAGAAGCTGAAGGGGGAGAGTCAAGTATCACAAGAAGCCCCCAGGGAGGTCAGTCCATTTCTGGGAAGAAGAAGAAGATGCCGTCAGTCTCCAAGGGATAGTCACCTCTTCTCACCTGTCTCTTGTGTGTAGATCAAGGGATCCTCTTGGCTTCTGGGCAATGCCTGAACTGGGGAGTTAGAAAGCTGACCTCTCCACACTGTCCCAACTCACATACAAAGAGCAAGACACTCCTGTCTGACCGTTGAACGTCTATCCATAGTTCCCTTGGCGTGATGGGGGAGGGGCTTCATACGTTGGCTAGAAAATGGATATCATTTTATTCCAAAGAGAGATGAGTGGCCATTTTTCACCATTCATTGATTGTGATGCACTTTAGCTAGTTACCTAACATTAGGCTCAGCATGGTCACAAGCACAAGCACATGTGTGTGATTTCCCTGATTGCTTATACAACTCAACTGGACGAATGTATTTCAACATGTTTGCTCATTCTAACCTGAGACACGGCAACTCCAGCTGCCTTGTCAGAGTTGAGTGTCTGAAGGGAGGTTGATATTGTAGTAATCTCCTCATTCTTCAAATGAGAAGCCTTTCACGTTTGCACATTTCTTCTACTTACGGCAACATTTGGCGGATGGCAGGAGAACACAACCCAATTCAAGTTTATTGAATGGGGTTATATTCCTTGACTTACAATCACAATTGAGCCCAAAATTACTTTTGCTAAGCGAGATGATTACTAAGGGAATTTTGCCCCATTTTACGATCTTTCTTGCTGCTGTTGTGAAATGAATCCCTTTGACTGTTAAGTTAGCAACATGTTGTTAAGTGAATCTGGTTTCCCCGTTGATTTTGCTTGACAGAAGTTTGCAAAATGTGATCATACGATTCTGGGACACTGCGAACTAAGATGATTAAAGGCCTGGAGGCTAAAACATATGAAGAACAGTTGCAGGAACTGGGTTTGGCTAGTCTAAGAGAAAAGAAGGACTAGGGGGGACATGTTAGAAGCATTCCAATATCTGAGGGGCTGCTACAAGGAAGAAGATGTCAACCTATCCTCCAAAGCACCTGAAGGACAGACAATCAGTTGGAAACTGATCAAAGAGAGAAGCAACTTGGAATTGAGGAAAAACTTCCTAACAGTGAGGACAATTAACCAGCCTGCCTTTAGAAATTGTGGGTGCTCTATCACTGGAGGTTTTTAAGAAGAGACCTGACAGCTGTTGTCGTTGTTTGTCGCGAAGTCATGTCTGACTCATCGCGACCCCATGGACAACATTCCTCCAGGCCTTCCTGTCCTCTACCATCCCCCGGAGTCTATTTAAGATCACGCCGACTGCTTCAGTGACTCCATCCAGCCGCCTCATTCTCTGCCGTCCCCTTCTTCTTGTGCCCTCAATCATTCTGGACTGGACAGTAACTTGACTGAAATGGTATAAGGTCTCCTGATTGAGCAGGGGGTTGGACTAGAAGACCTCCAAGGTCCCTTCCAGTTTCTATTCTATTCTATTCTATTCTATTCTATTCTATTCTATTCTATTCTATTCTATTCTATTGTTGTCAAGCATCCAAATTTTGATCATATGACCATAGAGATCCTGCAACAGTCATAAGCATGAAAAGCAGTTATAAGTCATTTTTTTCAGTGCTGTTGTAACTTCAAATAGTTACTAAATGAATGATTGTAAGTCGAGGACTACCTGTGCTGTAATTCTTAGCTGGATTCACTTAACAACTGTGTTACTAACTTAACAGCTGATTCACTTAACAACTGTGGCAGGAAAGGTTGTAAAATGGAGCAAAACTCGCTTAGCAATGGACATTTTGGGTTGAAGCATGGTCATAAGTCAAGGGCTACTGTATTCTTGCAGTCGTAAAAACTGGCCACGAAACCCTCCTGCTCGCTGCGTGAAACCTTTTTCACTCAAAGCACTGAAGTTCCTGATTAAAGTGATAAAACACTTTTTGGGTGTAAGAAGCATCACATTTAAGCTATGTAGGTTAACTATATTAATAAAGAGGCCACATAATTTGAGAAATGTTCATACTCATTCTGAATATATTTTGTTTGGGGGGGGGAAATACAATTCATTGTATGGTTCATATCTGAAATATAGAAACTGATCCAGATTCACCCCATTTTCTCTTCTGATGACTTGTTGCTTTGAGAAGACATCAAGTTCTCTCTCAATGCCAGAGAATTTAATCTGATTTACATTTCTAATCTCCCATTTCATTGACTAATATAAGGGTTGAAAAATGATCCTCCATTTTTCAACACAGAAATTGGCCATTTACTTCGTTCATAGCCTTCCCAAGCAACCACACCACACTCGGGGTTACAAATTATAAACTGGAATGGAAACAACGCACAGGTCAGTTCACAATTAAATGTTGGGCCAAAGAGGGTCTGTTCTGGGCTTCTTCAGGAATGCTGGGGCAGAAGTGGAGAGCACCTTTTGCAGACCTCATTCAAGCCGGGGACCTGCAAAAGAGAAGACCTTCCTAGGTGCCCAAGAGTTTAGCTTCTGCCTTCTTCAGAATGGATTCTCCTGGTGATCTAAGTAACCTCACAAGTTTAAGATACAGTAGGAAAAGATATGTTCAAAAACACATGTGTTTGAGAGAAATGCATAGCGATCACAAGAATACTGTCATAAACTGAGTGTAAAACACATTGTCATTTTTGAAAAATAAGGCTTCTATTCCTTTTCTTTCCTTGGCATTGAGAGAAAAATGGTAAGGATTAAGGATTGAATAATTGCAAAATCATTAATATTCATAGAATCATAAAAATCATAGGTCTGAAAGGGATCTTAGAGGTCATGTCCAATCTCTTGCCCAATGATCTTCTAGAGAAGCTCTTTCCATAGTTCTTCTGATGAGTTTATTTGACAGTTCAATGGACACGTTTTAAGGTTGTGTTTTAATTTTTCTATTTATTGGTTTTAACCTTTACTGGTTTTGTGGTTGACATTTTTTATTGGACATGGTTCTTATGCACTGGACTCCTGTCAAGAGAAGAGTTATACAGAAGAGGGAGGGAGGGAGGAAGAGAAGAAAGGGAGGGAGGGAGGGAGGGAGGGAGGGAGGGAGGGAGGGAGGAAGGAAGGAAGGAAGGAAGGAAGGAAGGAAGGAAGGAAGGAAGGAAGGAAGGAAGGATTATAATTTAAACATAAATGGTTAGGAAGTTTTCTCATCAGAGCTGGTTGTGACAGAATGAGAAAATCATTCTGATGTTTTGAGTCTTCCTTTGAAACTTCTTTAATATCCCTTCAGTTGAATTCCAGTCCTTAGTCTAAAAGGTAATAGCAAAGTCTAGCTCACTGGGACAAAAATAAAAAGTATGGAGAAAAGCAAACAAAATCCAGAGAAGCAGGTGCTTTGAAACTAATTTTTCCAATAAATGTACCCTTACAGTTACCTCTGTCATTTAATGAAATAAAGCAAACACAGGCAGACTAAGAAAAACTGCAAATGTTCTGATGTTATTACAAAAATTATTTGAATGTTTTAGTATTTTTATCACCCTCAGGAGCATGACAGAAGTTTCAGAATCACAATTCAGGCATGCAGAAAAAGCAGAAAAAGCAAACTGGATGCCTGCCTTATTTTCACACCTCAGAAGGGACAATTTGGAAGACGCACGCATGGGAGTGACTGTTTCCCCTGATTTTTGTGCAAGTCCCTGTTATTCTCAGGATATCATGCAGGGACTGAACAGGCATCATTCTCAACAGGCGAGTCACTTGGTCCTGTAGGAAGAAATGTCCATCTGGGTTCAGTTCCAAGTGGGGAGAAAGACACTGGAAACATGGAGGCTGCTTGGAAGGATGGTTTAATGGTGAACAGCACCACATGGCTTTGAAGTCCTGGGTATCTGACCACATGGAGTGGAGAGTGAGTGTTATTTATACCCTCTCTTGGGTTTTGACCTTGAGCTTCCTGTTCCTGTAGCAAGGGCATGTATCCTATTGGTTGCAGACTCCCATGTGGAGTCATGTTTGTCTGAATCGAGTTTGGTTGAACCTTGCTGGGTGATGTAATGAAGGGGCTTGATTGTGCCATGTGGTGAGCTAGATAATCCAATTATGTCCTGGAGGCTCATGTCTTAATCCCATCACCCTGGATCTGAGGTCTTTTGTTTTGGAGATAGGCTGGCCCAGTCTTAATGTGCATCAAATATCTGCTGGGGGCAGGGAGTTGCTCTTTGTCTTCAAAAACCTGTTTCTCCTTTTCTCATCCGGGGAAATACAATATTCTGCCTTCTTAATATTTCCCAAAATATTTCATTCTTCTAGGAAGGGTGGGTGCTAACTTTCTTCAGTCCCAACTCAGCATTAGAAATGAGTGGAAGTCCCAGTTCTGTTCATGTGAAGACTTTCTGTGCTTTAGGCTGATTGGAAGGAAAAGGGGAGGCCCAGAGCAGTGTCTCATTTGCACCCACAGCTGGCTGCCATTTCTGAAGCTGGCTTTGGGGATGGAGAAGAGCCTTGGCCAGCAAATTTGCACTGAATATTCCACCACACTCTCTCTTAAGGGTCTTCCTTTGGAGGAATGTGGCTTGGAGACCCTAAAAGACGCGTGGAAGGAAGCAACCCTTTATTAAAGAGGAAGATGTGTGTCCTGGGTAGAGTTCATTCTTGTGATTCCTTCTGGGAAAACAGGGCCGGTGGATTGGTCAACAGCTTGCCAATGTTACAATAGCTAGGCTTAAAATGAGACAAAGATGCTGGACGTGTATAACTCTTGTTACTTTCTCTGAAATCTGATCCTTAGCTCTAGCTTTTTGGGCCAGGCTTCTAGCGAATCAGGACATTCCAGATGGTCCTTGGGCACAATAGCAGGAATGGCCCCCAAAGAAAGGAGAAGATAGCAAGGAACTGGATGTGCCCTCTTGTAGTTCTCTGCTAGCACGAAGGGAAACAGGTTGTGCTGCTTTAGGTCAGGCCAAAGTAGAGCTGGACCCACACATTCAGCTGCTGTGGATAGAGGACACGACCCACATCAGAGGCTGGCAGTAGAGTCTGGGGTGTCTCCATGCAGATATAACAGGCATAGGCAAGCTTAGGAGAAGAGGCAAAGTGGGCACTTATCAACAGAGTTCAAAGCCTTATTGGCATTTCTAATCCTGTAGAATCTGCTCCCTCAGGTGGATCACTCATAGAGCTGGCTCTGGATTTAGCTCTGAAATTGATAAGATGCTTTCCGGGAACAATTGGGATCTTTATCACAATGAAGACAGATGAGATTTGGCACTAACCATGACCTGAACCAATGTCAGGTCCATCCATGAGAAAGTAAAATGGCAGTCACAACCGTGTGGTCAAGGCCCTACTGATTTTTTGCTTCAATCTCTTGATGGTGGATGCTGTCTTGATGTCTTTGACCTCCTGTCCAAGAATGCTAACTTGATTCATACAGCGCAAAAGGCAAGATCTTTGATCAACACGATTGTGGTGGAGCCTGAACATCATAGGCAGTTCCTATGCTCATCGATTCTGGGAATGATGTGCATTGTAATCCCAAAATATTTGGGGAGCACAATCTTGAGGAGGGCTCCTCTGTTTTCCTCCTGTTCTCCTCGCTTCCTTTGAACTGAAGAAAAATGATTGGCTGGTTTAAATGTTTTGCAAGGTAACCCAATGGAAAATCTTAGAGAATGGCCTGTGTCTAATCTTTCCTTTTGGCTGTAAAAGGAAGCTCACCCATCCACACATACGTGATATGTGCCAAAAGTCTTGGCACGCCTTTTATGTGTGCGCAGCCTGACTGAAAAAAACAATTCTTTGGCAGAGGGGGTCCTTTATGAACTTGAAACGTTTGCTTAGAAACATATTACGTGGGAGAATTCCGCCAAAGATTTGTCTGCAACTATGACCTTGCTGTCCAAATTTTGGAAGCAAGTATGAGGGGAAAAAAGCCACACAAGACGGTAGATCAAGTGTTCGTCAAAATACCTAGTTTTCACTCTGTTTTGCTTCATCCTATGCCAAAGACAACTGAGGTCTGCGAGGGACGTTCCAAGATAGGCCGCTTGCCAAATGCCTGAACCTGCCTGCAAGCACTGACCTCTGGCTCCTGGCGCTTCTCCTCCAGCACAAAGCCCTGGGAAGGGCCAAGGCAGAGCTCAGGGTTTTCACGTTTGTCAGCGCAGAACAAGATGGCCCGTCCCACCCCAGGGCCCTTCTTCATTCTCTTCTGTGTAATGGAGATGACCTCCTACAGCAGGAGGGAGGCCCTCTTTAGCCTGGAAATCCCCTCTGCAGTTTGGAAGCCTATTTTTCCAGATTCCTCAGCGTCCCAAAAGCAAGAATTATACCACAGCATCTCTCTCTCCCTCCCTACCCCCTCCTCATTACTTATTAATTAAGATCAAATATTAAACAACAGAATAAGGTCAATACCCCTCTGCAATTTGCAATTCTTTTTGGTCCCCAACCAAATGAACCTTAAAACAGAGTTCACAGATCATGGGTTGCAAGGACCTGGGCTATGACTGGGGAGGCTGAAGTTAAAATCACACCATCTGGCAGAGACAACCACACCGTTGAAGAAGCGCACATGTTTAAAAGTTCCTGATTCAATCACACCGTCGTGGCTGCCATCTTGACTTTTCAAAATCCCTTGTGGAAACCTGTGGTGGGGTGCTGATTTAAACTTCAAACTCATCCTCCCACCACTATGATTATCCTGGAAATCAGGCAAAACATGATCCAAAGTCAGAAATGAGATGCAGGAGAGTAAGGTCTCTTTCATTTTTCTTTTTAAGTAGGCAACTTTGGATCAAATCTCTGAGGGTGGGAGGGAGGGCAGGGTGCTACTGATTCCCAGTTGCAAATTGTCCTGCCTTCTGCATCCCAAAATCCTTAAGAGTGCATACAGACATTTGACATATAACAATCGTTTAGTCTGTGTTTCTCAAACTTGGCAACTTTAAGATGTGCGGACTTCAACTCCCAGAATTCCCCAACCAGCCTATCTGGAGTTCAACTTGCAGAATTCTCTAGCATCCTGGCTGGGGAATTCTGGGAATTGAAGTCCACACATCTTAAAGTTGCTAAGGTTGAGAAACACTGGTTTAAATAATGTTTCAGATCCAAATTATTGCTATTAAAAGAGACTATTGGGATGAGGCCTCACCTAGAAGTCAGCCAACCCTGAAATTGATTTATCATTTAATCATATTAATGCTCTCATCAACGAGCAAGCAGAGTCCAGATGCTCTAGTCAGGGAGAAAGAAGAAATCCCTGCAAGATTAATAAATCACATGTTGTTGTTGTTTTAATCTCATAAGGGGACAGCTTCTAAAACAAAGGCAATTCTACTCAGACTGCCTGCTGCCAAATCAAATAGAAGTATTAGCTGGAAAATCGTCTCTTTGCCAGGCCTCATATCCAAAATAGCTTTATAAAAGCAGAAAAATACAAGTGCCTGCCCTCTCCCTCCCCTGAAGTGAGGGATGTTAGGCATCAGGAAACAAGATGTTCCCAGTGATCTCCACCAACAAAAATGAAAAATAACAGGATTGGGTCTTCAGGGAGAAGAGCAAATGCTTACGGGGTTCTGGGCTGACGATGCTCTCTGCTGGCCAGAGTCCATGTGCATGATTGGGCTCCGGCCTCTCGGCACACATGAAAAGGAGACACCAGCTAGTCAGCCAGCAAAGGAAGGGCTATTCTCCTCTTAACTTCATGGGCAACTTTATTAGAGCTCCCTTGATTTATTATGTTTCTAAAAATTCTGTGCTGGCCAGTCTTGGCTGAAAGGCCAATTGCCGCTTCAGCTGGACAGAGATGGCCTTCTGCTAAAGTTGTCCAGGTTCCTGGAGCTACTTTTGGTTTTTATAAAGCCCAGGTGGCTTTGGAAAAGCCTTCAGAAATGTCGGTTACTCCAAAGATGAGCTAAGATTAAAGCACTGGATTTGGGGTCATTTTGTGGTAATTCTATGTTGCCTGGATCATGTTTTAGTCTGCTTCTAGGCCCAGAACAAAATGTTTCAGGGCTTTGGAGCCAAACTACCAAATTGTCTACCTGATCCCATCTGTTGAGTCCTCGCAGTTACGACTCCACCCCGACAGGGTTGTTGCCAGCCAACGCGGATTGGCTAAGACGCGAGCAGAGAATTCGCGGGAGAATCCTGCTCACGTATTGGCTCGCCCCGTTTGACAGGTTCCTTAAGGAGCTGTCAGTTTTTGTTTGCTAGTTAGTTCGTGTTTTGCCAGTCCTAGTTGTTGTTGTTGTTGCTCAATAAAGTTACGTTCACTGCAGCCGAGCCTCCGTCGTTATTGCCACTTTAATATTTAATACTGGCGACGAGGATGGGATGGATCCCCAGGTCGAACGGTTAACGAGATATTGACTCTGACTCGTTTGGGCGATGGTAACCCCGTTTCCTCTTTTCACGGCTTATGACTCCTCGACTGAGACGTGGGACGACTATATTGACAGATTCAAATGTTTCCTACAAGCTAATGATCTCTCTGACTTGCCGGGTGCTCGGAAACGAGGATACTTCCTCAGTTCTTGCGGAAGGGAGGTTTTCGGCACCGCTAGGGCTCTAGCTGCTCCTCAACCTGTTTTCACTGTGCCGTGGGAGGTTCTGCTTCAGAAACTAAAGAACCATTACTCCCCAGCACCTTCCCACATTGCGCGACGACACGCGTTCTATCAACGCTCGCAAGCCGACGGGGAGAATATAAATGACTATATGGCCTCTCTGCGCACCGCAGCACGCCATTGCGAGTTTCCTGCATTAGACGACGCTCTTTTGGATCAGCTCGTGTGTGGGGTCAGGGATCTTAAGTTACAGCGATGTTTGCTGGCTCGCTCCGAGCTGACTCTTTCTGTGGCCATGGACGAAGCCAGAGCGTCCGAAATGTCAGACAAGTCAGCTGCCGAGATCAGACGCGTTTTACCAGCGATGGCCCCCCTCAGCAAGCCCCAATCAATCCATCATGAGGAAACAGAGCTGTCAGACTCCTCTGAAGAGGACGAGGAGGTGAGCCGTCTCAAGTCTGTGAAGAAGAATAAGCGGCCTCCGCCTCCCAATAAACCTGCAAACAGCTGTCTGCGTTGTGGCGGCCCCCACAATAGGGCCGACTGCCGGTTTAAATCTGCTGTTTGCCGCCGCTGCGGCAAACGGGGCCATCTATCCCACGTTTGCAGAGCGGCGTGCCCGGCCTCCGTGGGAACCTCCGAGCCTGTTAAAAAACGATGGAAGCCATCCGGCCACCGAGATGGTTGTTTCGCGATTGAATGCGACCTCGATTCTCCATCTGTGGCCATCAACCATGCCTCTGTTTGGGCCCCCGCGAACAAAATTTACCTCACGGTTCGGTTGGAGGACACCCCATGCAGAATGGAGATCGACACAGGGTCTCCAAAATCCCTGATGGCTTGGAACACCCTCCAAGCGCTACTGCCAAACCTCTCCTTACATCAACTGCAACCCTGTTCCGTGAGGCTGAAAGATTACCAGGGGAAGCCAATCCCTACCGTAGGGTGCGGAACTTTCAACATTTCACATGGCGATTTCTCTGGCCGCCTGCCTTTGATTGTGGTTCGTGACAAGCTTCCCAGCCTACTGGGCCTTGATTGGTTTGCTGCC
Organism: Pantherophis guttatus; assembly: GCF_059756535.1. Lineage (NCBI taxonomy): Eukaryota > Metazoa > Chordata > Lepidosauria > Squamata > Colubridae > Pantherophis > Pantherophis guttatus. The sequence goes on from NC_142074.1 coordinate 1,089,162, forward strand.
CTGCACCTTGGCGTTTCTGGCATCCATGCCACCAGTCCAGATGTGCCATCTTCCCTTTTCAGCGAATTCGCTGATGTTTTTGACTCCAGCCTTGGTAAATATACCGGAAGCCCCATTTCCTTTAATCTGGACCCCCAGGTGGCGCCCATCCGGATGAAACCTCGAAGGGTGCCCCTCGCTCTCAGGCCCAAAGTCGACCAAGAAATAGATAAGCTTATTGAGCAGGGGGTGCTTGAGCCGGTGGACCACTCTAAGTGGGAAACGCCAATTGTTATCTCCCTTAAAAAAGACGGCTCCATTAGAATCTGCGGAGATTTTAAGTGTACATTAAACCGGGCGTTGCAGGCAAACCCCTATCCCGTGCCTGTGGTGCAACACCTGCTTCATTCCTTAGGCCAGGGACGTTTGTTTGCTAAGCTGGATTTGGCGCAAGCCTACCAGCAGCTCCCGGTAGACGAGGCCACCGCATTAGCCCAAACGATAGTCACTCACCGTGGAGCGTTTAAATGTAACCGGTTACAGTTTGGGGTGAGCGTGGCCCCGGGAATCTTCCAGTGTTTAATGGAGCGACTGCTCCATGGCCTTAAGGGGGTGGTACCCTATTTTGATGACATCCTGATCGCAGCCGCCGATCAGGATGACCTCATCGTCAAACTATGGGCTGTCCTTTGCCGGTTCAGGGGCTTAGGCTGAAGAGGGACAAATGTCGGGTGGGCGTTCCCCAGGTCGAATTCTTGGGGTTCCTGATTGACTCCCGGGGCATTCATCCGGCTCCTGCAAAGGTGGAGGCTATAAAGAACGCCCCCACCCACTCTTCGAAGGCCGAACTACAGGCTTTTTTAGGCCTGCTTAATTTCTACGCAGTGTTTTTACCTCATAAAGCGTCTCTAGCTGAGCCGTTGCATCGGCTCTTGGACGCTAAAACACCATGGCATTGGAGCCGAAAGGCGGCTGCCTCGTTCAGGGCTGTCAAAGACGCCCTCACCTCGGATGCTGTTCTAGTCCAGTACGATGCCAGCCTTCCATTATCCCTAACGTGCGATGCTTCTCCGTATGGGGTGGGGGCCGTCCTTAGCCATGTCCTGCCCAATGGCTCGGAGGCCCCCATCGCGTATTATTCTACGACCCTATCAGCCGCGGAGAGAAATTATAGTCAGCTTGATAGGGAGGTGTTGGCGGCCGTAGCCGGAATCAAACGATTCCATGACTACATCTATGGTCGTTTCTTCCACCTCGTTACCGACCATAAACCATTGCTAGGTTTACTGGCTGGCGACCGCCAAATGCCTCAAATTCTCTCTCCGCGCATGTCCCGATGGGCGGAGTTTCTGGCAGCCTACTCCTACCAATTCCTGTATAGGCCGGGTAAAGCGATCGCCCACGCTGACGCTTTAAGCCACTGTCCCCTCCCGGACACCGTCCACGACCCTGCTCCGGCGACTTCCGTTATGCTGATTGATGAGTTGCGGTCACCTATTACCGCGACTGACATAAGCGCCCTGTCCGCAACCGACCCCACCATTTCTAAGGTCCTGGATTGGGTCCGCAGGGGGTGGCCACAACAACCAACTGCCAAGAGGTTTTTGCCATTCCACCGCAGACAGCACGAGCTGTCTGTGCATAAGGGCTGCCTGTTATGGGGCAACCGGGTGGTCATACCTCCCAGCCTCAGACCCCAAATACTAGCCCATCTTCACGATGCCCATCCGGGCATCGTGCGTATGAAGGCACTCGGGCGCAGCTATGTGTGGTGGCCCTTGATGGATCGGGAGATAGAGGAGTGGGTGGCACAGTGCCGGCATTGTCAATTAACTAGGCCAGTCGCACCGGCCGCCCCCGTGAGGGAATGGGAGTCCCCCAGAACCCCGTGGGCGCGAGTCCACGTGGACCTCGCTGGCCCATTCCACGGCCGGACCTTTATTATAGCCATTGATGCCTTTTCTAAATGGGTTGAGTTAGCACTTCTAACTTCCACCAACACGGACGCAGTGATTAGAGTTTTGGAGGGGTGGTTCGCATCCCATGGGCTACCCGATGTGTTGGTGACTGACAATGGGCCACAATTCACCTCGGCACCCTTCCAGTTGTTTCTTGCCAAGTTGGGTATCCGCCATGCTCAAACGGCCCCTTTCAATCCCGCCACGAACGGCCAGGCAGAAAGGGCCGTTAGGTCTGCTAAAGACACCCTACGCCGCCTGGGCCCCTCAAATTGGCACCATGACATCTGCCGTTACCTTTTGGCACAGCACACCACACCGAGCGCCGCCACCAAAACCAGCCCAGCGGAACTCCTAATGGGTCGGCGTCTCCAGGCCACACTTGACCGTTTGCACCCTGACTACATCTCCGAGTCCTTCCGGGAAACGCAAGCGGGTGTAAGGGTTTTCCTAGTGGGGGATGCACAGAACTTCGGATCTGATGTAAAGTGGGTCCCTGGGCATGTCATCCAACTAACGGGGCCCTATTCTTATAGGGTCTGGCTCTCCGACGGACGCGAGTGGAGGCGCCATATAAACCAACTCAGAAGGAGAGCCAACTGGCCAATCGGTCAAGGCCTACCCGACACAGCCACCGATACTACCGCTGATAGGCCTGCAACTCTACCAGTTTCAATAAACCCCACTCCAACCGATACGTTCTCGTCGGAAGACTTACCTGATTTTCCCGCTGCGGTGACGCCTCCGGAACCGGCCAACGAGGACCCTGTATCACCTCCGACTGCATCGCCCACAGAAGCTCCAGCTCCGCCTGCAACAGATTTCTCCAGATTGAGGCCTACCATATAGTGCTGGTTGTGAAACAAGGATTTTTAAAAAAAATAAATAAATTAAAAGACGTTCAATTTTGCTTTTAACTTTTTAAAGTTGGAACTGCAACGTTTATCTTAGCAAGGTCTTAAGCTTTTTAAAATTTTAACAACTGAAATTTCCGATCCCCTTCTAAGTAGGCTACTCAGTTGCAGTTTTTTATGACCTATTTAAATTGTATGGCTCATCATCCCCATTATCATTGGTATTATTTCGTAAAGAATAGTTCTGCCTTTCCATGTTTGAGAGGGATGACAAAGTGATTTTTTTTAATTTAAAAAATAGCTGCCTCAAGATCCTTGTTAAATTCTGACTCTCCAGATTCAGACAGCCGTCCTATTGGACTGTGGCAGTCCTAAATTCCGGCCATCAGGATCCACGAGCAAAGAACTGTGAAAGCTGCAGGATAAAAGGTTCTTGTGTGCCCGTCGTCTGCTCATGCAATCCCACCAAGGTCTTGTCCGGTCCTTTTTTTTTTTTTTTATTTGATTTATATGCCGCCCTTCTCCGAAGACTCAGGGTGGCTTACAATGCGTTAAGCAATAGCCTTCATCCTTTTGTATATTTATACAAAGTCAGCTTATTGCCCCCCACAAACTGGGTCCTGAGTCAACCTTGAGCCTTGGCGAGATTCGAACCCTGCAGTAATTGCAGGCAGCTGGTCTTAATAAGCTTAATAACAGGGTGCCTTAAACTCCTGTACTACCAAGGCTCTCTTTTAACCCTTCCCATTGGGATCCCATCCAAAAACACCAGGGAGCAACCAGGATAGGGCGCCATCTTTGAAGTATAGCAAAGAACATGGCTGAAAGGTAACATGCATTTTATTTAAAAAAAAATATAGGTACTTATTTTGAAAAATATTATTTGCTGGATGAATGATGTACATGAAAACAGATAAAGCTTCCATCCTGCCCGCTGACCATGGTTGTTGGGTCTGGCCAAAGTCCTCTTGGAGCCTTCTGGGTCTGAGCCAAAGGGTCCCTAGTCCAAATTAAAGGAACATCAACACTTACATGCATGACAGGAATATTGTTCTCCAGGCAGAAACCATCCAAGTGGAAGCAGCAGGTGGGAAGGAAAGACAGGTGAGAGCCTGGTGGCGCAGTGGACTAAACTACTGCTGTTAAAGTAGCACTTAGCTGCCAGCTGCCTGCAATTACTGCAAGTTCAAATCTCACCAGGCTCAAGGTTGACTCAGCCTTCCATCCTTCCAAAGTGGGTAAAATGAGGACCCGGATTGTGGGGGCAATAAGCTGACTTTGTATTAAAAAAAGAACACTGCTTGGGGGGGGGGCGAAAGCCCTACTAAGCAGGTATATACAAAAGTATGAAGGCTATTGCTTAATGCATTGTAAGCCACCCTGAGTCTCCAGAGAAGGGCGGCATATAAACCGAACTAATGAATAAATTAATTAATTTAGAACTTGTGCTTCTGTATCTGGGCCTTCTTATATATGGTGGAAAGGAGGACAAATTAAGCAATCATTTCACCCAGAAGGGGGCCATGAGGGAGAATCGGAAGGAAGACAAAAGACTTTTGAGAAGTTGCACCCTTAAGAGGAAAGTAAGGAAATTTATTTTAATAATATTTTATTTTAATAAAATATTTTTATTTTAAAATACCAGAATAATATTTTATTTTAATAGAAACTCTGGTTTGTTGAAAATTTGAGGGGACAATAAAAATTTTTCAAAGGGAAATAAGGGCCAATGGCTCAAATAACACCTAACCTTAAAGAAAAAGACGAGGAGACGGGGCCAAGTCTGCAGCGGAAGGGCTGGTGGCTTCCTAGTAACTCTGCCCCATTGACAAAGGCAGGCATCTCCTCCTCCCTTTGAGCACACAGGCCACAGCTCAGGTCCAAAGCAGAAAAAATGGGACATTGTAAGAACTTTCCAGCCCTTTCCCTAACAAAGCAAGCAAAATATATCAGGGCGGGAGAAAGCCCTTGCCCTCAATTCCTCATCAACTGGCCAGGAGCTACTATGCGCCAAAGTCTCTTGGCCAAGAGTAAGGAGTGCCTGTGGGGTACGAAGGCTTCTAGACTGTTCTCTGGGAGGGACCTCTGAGGAAGATTCTCTGCCCCCTCAAAATAACCCCTACAATGTGGTCTTGCTTTTATTAGGAGCAATGAAAATGCCACAACCTCACCCCTATTCAAGTTCTCCAGAACTGTCCATCAGAGCACCCTCACTCGTCCTCAATATCCAAGCCACCAAAATTATCTCACAAACTCAAATAGTTTCTCTCCATGTTTTAGCTGATGCTCCTGAAATCAGAGTGCACCACTTTTCTGGACAGGGAGCCTCTGGACAAAGTTAGACAAAAAGGAAAGGATGTTTTATTTTAAATAGAATGCCTTGATTGATTCTCCTGATGTTTAGTAATTTGCTCCTTCTGTCAGAGAGCAATGGAAATTCCCTGGCTGGGTTAGGAGCCCTCCGGGACTGCCTCCAAGGCTTGGTGCAGGCCAGCACCCTCGACCTTTCACCTCCTCCAAGAAAAACCTTGCAATTCACCTGGACCTTGGCATGACCTTGGCATGGCCAGCTGATCTTGTGCTGACCTCGGAGGATTCCTCTTTCCCTGCCTGCCCCCCCCAACTTTCCACATGCCTGCGCTCTCTCCCCCACAAATTAGTCAAAGTCTCGACTCCTGCCAAAGCCAGCAGATTAGAACAAATCTGGCAATTTTAGGCTAAGCCATTTAGAAGACAGGACAAGCCAGAAAATATTCAAGACAGAACAGGGAAATGCTCTGAAGGTGAGATCATTTCTGTCTCCCCCATAATTTCTCTTGATTCGCCTTGAACTTTTGATCAGGCAGAAAATGGCTCCATTTGGGCCACATTTGGAAGAGAGCGAGCGAGCGAGAGGGAGGGAGGGGGAGGGGGAGGGGAGGGGGAGGGGAGGGGAGGGGGAGAGAGAAAACTGCAGATGCCATCATCAAATTGGGAACTAGAGGTTGTTCTCAGATGTAGATGGAACAGGTTTTACTTTGAGCAGATATGTGGAATAGAGACCAACCAGATCCAAGGAACTTCCTTCCTTCCTTCCTTCCTTCCTTCCTTCCTTCCTTCCTTCCTTCCTTCCTTCCTTCCTTCCTTCCTTCCTGTTATTATCCCAGTATTTCTCCCATTCTCAGCCTCCCAAATATCTTGGACTTCTTCTGTCACAAAGTGCTAAGAATCTCCATATAGTTTGTTCAGTTAAATATGGGTTTTTTAAAATGTATAGTATTTGAATAAAAAAGAGTAGTGGAAAATGACAGGAATTTAAGGAAGCATCTAAGCACACTTTGATATCTACGGGTGACACACTTTTTAAATGTAAGAATGGTTGACAGTCCTCCTGGACCAAAGCTCAGAAGGCTGTCACTGCTTGAGCTCTGTGCAGGATGAGGCCACATGCTGCCTTCTGAACCGCTTTGCAAAAGCTTTGCAAAACCAGACCAGGGCATTTCTGAGGCCAGCTAGTAGCAGCTGTCTCCTGGCCTTCACCTGGCCTCATTGAGAAGTGGGAAAACATTCAGTAAAGGATTACTAACCCAGCCAAATAAATAATTCCAACTCTTTCCCCCTCAAATACTACTTAGATTTAGTCTTTTTTTTCTCACCAGATTGCTTTATTCTGGGCATGCAATTTAGAAAGTAAAAATGTTTTCTGGAGAGAGCATGAAGCTGTAAACTGCTAGGCACAGAGCAAAATTTTCCATAAATTCCTGTTGATCCTGGATTCATACTTCCACGGCAATATTGATTCAGGACAATTATAGGCTGCTGGCTGCCCTCAAAAACTTTCAGCAGATAGCTTCTCATCCACCAACCAAAGTAAATTGTACTTGTAGTCAAATACACACCATGCTACAAAAACCTTTGGAAAATTGTTGAGCTTTGGACTTACACATGTGAAACCTTAGACAAACACATGACGAAGAAGACTTGCTATGAAGGCACTAATCTTTCTGTTTCTATTAAAAAGCTTCTGGTAGTTGTAGTGCTGGAAAGAGCTTAATAGTATTTGGTTACATATTGGGGTGTATTACTGTGTGTATGCATACACACATGTGCACTCGTGTGGGTATGAGTGAAGAGTGAACGTTTTTTAGAATATAAAAATGGGAGAAATCAAGTTGGATAATTCTTTGGCAGAAATGGTGGAACTGAATAGGATTAAGATCAGATTGACTGATGAGTTAGTTGGAGGGGGAGCAAGTAACTGAGTGAAAGCTTGCTTGGCCCAAGCTAGGAGAGGTGGTGAAGAAAGAGCTAAGCCAATCTAAATCTAAACAGACCATCCACCAGCTTCGATATTGCCAAAAAAAGTCCAATTTTGATCCAGCTGCAGATTAACTGGTGTGGAAGCCAACATTGGCTGAGCCTCTGAAGCAAATGACATCATGGGGACGAAAAGGTCAAGAGTCAACAGCAGGCAAAGGGTGTGTTGGAGGAGCCTTCAGAGAGGGACTTTTCCTGCTTCCTTGGAGAAGACAATGTGGAGCTCCCAAGGAGGATTGCCTAGGTTGGAAACCTGAGTCATGCTGAACTCCTCTAGGCAAAGCCTCCAGCTTTTGGCAAAGGCCTGTGCGGGTGATCCTCTGAGGGTCTTATAGTGATCTTGGCAGGACGTTGACACTTGTGGGTGAACGAAAAAGGCCACCTCTGAGGAGTCCCTTCATTCTGAGACCATCGAACACAATACCCTGGAGCAGCTGGATCCTAGAGCCCTGGCAGTTTTCATCCTTCTTAAGATTTCTTAACAATATAAAACTGGATTGTCTTGCCACCTTTGGCCAGCTCTCAGAATGATATGGATTACCTTGGGTGGGGCTGTCTTAATATTATACTCTCATGCATCTCTAGGAAATATATCAGCAGTCTTCTCCCAAATGATTTATTGATTAGTAAATTTGTTTTGATTGTTGTGATTTATAATCCTATTTCCGAACCTTTATCCCTAATTTCAATCCACAGAACTGGAATTCTGAGAAATGTATTAAGGATCTGTTATTGTCCTTGGTCTCTAAGGGCCTTCCTTTGATGCCTCTCAAACTCTCTGAGTTCTTCCCATCAACGAAATAACATTTATTTTTTCCCTAATTTTTATGTAAAAAAATGCAGCTGGGGACATCATCATGCTACAAATATGCAGTTCACCGCAATACTCTGCCCCATCTGGAAGGCCAGTAGAAGAGAGTCCCCCATGAGCTGAGACTGTGGCCCTGTGGACAAGGGGCCACGGAAGCCACAGCTTCTCTCCTGCTGAATTGCACCCTTTTCCTTTGATGATGATACCTCACTTGACAAAATATCCCAGAAATCCCGGTCCTTTTGACAACTATACTACTATTGGATCACTAAGGATGCGGTTTCTTTGAATGGGGTCAATGGGTTGTGGTGACATTGCCGCGCCCACTTCAGCCCAGCCCCTCCCCCCATCACAGCCGACCTGTCATGGGCATTCACTCTCAGCTGGCCCTCCACCAGCACTCCTGCCCCACCGCTGGCCCACTGCCCCCAATCCCCTGCCGTGTGCCCATGGGCCATCCACCCAGGGACACTCATCCTTGGCCGATTTGCAGCACGGGACAACTAGCCAGAAGCCAGATGTTGAGGATGGGCCTTTGCCTTCCCCTTGGGCAGCAGGAGCCTCAGGCGTTGGGAGGTGGTGGGGGACACAGAGCAGTGGATCCATGCACAGAGACCCCAACCAGCCTGCGTGTTTCGGGGCTTGTGCAAAGCACTCCAGCAGGGGTGGGGAGGGGGAAGCAATTTGCATAGTAGGGCAATGCCCATGGACTGTGTGAACGTAACCCAAATAAAATATGATAATACACACTTTTGCTGGCCTAAGTCATGACTTCCTCCTCCTCCTCCTCCTCCCCCCACCCTCTCTCTCTCTCTCTCTCTCTCTCACACACACACACACACACACACACACAAAAGAAAGATTGAGTGGTTGATCTTGGAAATAGATGGAGAGACAGACAGAAGCAAACCCTTATTAAGTTTTGTATAGAACCCGGGTGGGGAGGGGAATGACACAATAAAAAATAAAATAAAATAAAATAAATAATAAAAGAAAAGAAAAGAAAAGAAAAGAAAAGAAAAGAAAAGAAAACAAAACAAAACAAAACAAAACAAAACAAAACAAAACAAAACAAAACAAAACAAAACAACAAAACAAAACAAAACAAAACAAAACAATACCAAAAAAACCAAAAAACAAATTATTTTTTCTAATTTCAATGGGAAAAATTATTTTATTTGATTATTTTGGGGCATTTTTTTTCCTCAGGATAGCATACAACACCTACTAAGGTTTTGCTTCTCTCCTATCTCTGCACCCATCTATTTGTATACTATGAACACAGCAGAAAATGCACTGAAAGCCAGCCAGTTAGTTGTGACCAAATCTCTTCCATAAAGAGTCGTAATGGAATGGGGAGCAATTCTGGAGGCATAGAGACACCCTCCCCACCCCAAAAAAGGTAAAGGATTCCCAGAGCCAGCATCTCAGAAAAACCTCCTGTAAAATGAGAAGATGAGAGTCTGTGAGCTTGGGACACAACCGCACTCACAAGAACAAACTATTTCCCCTCTTTTTCTGGGCTGCCCTCTGGGCAATGCCAGGTGCAAGCAACTTGTGAGCCCTCTCAAGGGGAAGCTTTATTGCCAATCACCCACGTGACAGGCATGTGCCCAGTCTGACTACATTCCCTTAGAAACGGTCAGAGAAGGCTTCAGGGATCCTGTGGGGAGGACCAGCCTGCATTGAGTTCTGCAGTGCAAGGACTCTAAACTTGGTCCCCTCTTGACACCTCCCTTCAATCCCCCACAGGCAAAGAGGGAAATGTCCCTTTTCACATTAGTTCCTGACCTTTGGAGGAACAGAGGAGAGCCTTTCTCTTCATGTAATCAAGAAATCAATCAAGATATGCAGACTCATGGTCTACTGTACATTTCAGAAAAAAAAATAGAATTGTTATATTTTGAAATTCTGGAAGGCTAATATGTCCAAACTACACTTACTTGTATGCTTTTACTCACCCGTGTATCTGCATGGAACACAATGGTAAGGGGGAGCTGAAGAGAGGGGAAATAAGTAGGCATCAAAACTCCCTTGCCAACTTCTAAGAACAACCGTTAGTGAGATATCCACACCTTTGAAGAATTGTAATTCCGGCTAAATGGATTAATCCTAATCAGAGGAAGGGGGAAAAGAGAAAAGAGAGATAAAAGAAGATGGGGAAAAAATAGTTGTCTTTTGTGAAATTGCTCTAACAAAATATTATGAAGATATTTAAATGGTCTCCGTAGATCACTTAGGAAGTTTGAGGATGGGTCATCTTTCAGAGTTCCCTAGCCAGCCAGCCAGCCTATCTGGGAAGGACTTGAACAGGTGGATAAAAACATCAAATCCAGTATAAACATCTGCCTAACTATGCAATCAACTAACAACAACAGTTTAAAAGAAATCATTTCATTATCCTGTGGGGTAGGATGAGGTTTATTTGAATGGTTGAGGGGCATCTAGGCTTTTTTGAACCATAGGAGCCGTTCCTCTTGATGGAGAAGAGCATCTGGGGAAGGAAAGACATGTTTGGTTGGGAGAGCTGATGGAAGACAAAGGATCTGGTGGTCTCCTCCCAGACCCTCCTCCATGTCACTTTCTTGGCTTCTATTCCTCCATCTCTTTTCCTTTTAAGGGCAACTACTCACAATTTCATACCTACAGAGGCTACCAAGGAAGCCATTGAGGCTTTCCTTTTTCCTGCTGTTGTTCCATATATATGAAAGCAAATCCCTGTTATTCTTCCTGGAACTGGAATGCATTTGACCATGTTTGTTTTAATTGTGGCTGATATATGTAACAGGGCAGAGCGTTAGAAGTTTGTTCTAGTCTAGTCAATGGTTTTTTTAAAAATGCAGTTGAAATAACACTAATAGCCACTAGAGGGCAGTCTGATACACAGCTACTAGCAAACATAAGAATTCAGATTCCCCCATTCCAGATTATCATTTCATTTCTCAACTAAACTTTGATGGACATATATAAATTGGTGCTCTGATTTCATAGATTGGTATGGTTAGAATCGTGTTTTATTTTAGAATGGGCTGTAAAAGCAAATTGTGTGTGTATATATATATATATATATATATATATATATATATATATATATATATATATATATATATATTTTTCCTCAGGTTTTCGCGGGTGTTTGTATGTAGGTCTTTGGTTATTCGGGTCTTCTCCCACGTAAAATTGGAAGTGTCTTGGCGACGTTTCGACAAAGTCTCATTCGTCATCTTCAGGCTGGTGTTCTCGGCTTCGTGCTTCCAGGAGCAATGTGAGATCGCAGCTGTCTCTTCCTTTTAACTGCTAGTGGGGGTGTGAGCTGATTGGGTGGGAACTTGGCTGTGTTCTGATTGGGTGGAGGTGTGTTCTGATTGGTTAGGGGCTTGGCTGTGCTCTGACTGGATGGGGGGTTGGTTGTGCTCTGATTGGCTGGGGGTGTGTTCTGTTTGGGTGGGGGCTTGGTTGTGCTCAGCTTAGTCTGAGTTGCAGGGGGATTTGAGCTGGTGAGCTGCGTTGTTGTTGTTTGGCTTCATGTTTGTGGCCGTGCGAGCTCTTCATGGTGGGTGTCAGTCTGCTTCATGTATGGATTGGAGGGGTTTAAAGTGGCTAATGATGCAGCTGCGGTCTGGCTTCTGGTCCTTGGTCGTGGCTCATTATCAGTGTGGGTTTGAGTCTGCTTTCTGCGTGGATGTGTGGTGGTGACATCCTGTGTGGCTTTCATGAGTGTGGGTCTGGTGTCATTCGTCGTGTTAGGGACTCGTTTGTTAATAAGAGCGGGTTTCCAAATGGCTGGTAGGCGGGAGGTATCGTCTTCGACTTCGTCGAAACGTCACCAAGACACTTCCAATGTGTGGAAGTGGGAGAAGACCTGAATAACCAAAGACCTACATATATATATATGTGTGTGTGTGTGTGTGTGTGTGTGTGTGTGTGTGTGTGTGTGTGTTTTTTTCTTCTAGCCAGGTTTTCCCTACGTAGCCAAGGTCCAGTGTTCAGTTTTGGCGATAGTTGACGAATGAGACTTCATCGAAACGTCACCAAGACACTTCCAATTTTACCCAAAACTGAACACTTTAACAACAGAATAATCAGAGAAGCCATCGAGATAGAAAAACGCCCACACAGCATGAACAAACGAGACGATACCTCCCGCCTACCAGCCATTTGGAAACCCACCCTTATTGACAAACGAGTCCCTAACATGACGAATGACACCAGACCCACACTCACGAGAGCCACACAGGATGTCACCACCACACATCCATGCAGAAAGCAGACTCAAACCCACACTGATAATGAGCCACGACCAAGGACCAGAAGCCAGACCGCAGCTGCATCATTAGCCACTTTAAACCCCTCCAATCCATACATGAAGCAGACTGACACCCACCATGAAGAGCTCGCACGGCCACAAACACGAAGCCAAACAACAACAATGCAGCTCACCAGCTCAAATCCCCCTGCAACTCAGACTAAGCTGAGCACAACCAAGCCCCCACCCAAACAGAACACACCCCCAGCCAATCAGAGCACAACCAACCCCCCATCCAGTCAGAGCACAGCCAAGCCCCTAACCAATCAGAACACACCTCCACCCAATCAGAACACAGCCAAGTTCCCACCCAATCAGCTCACACCCCCACTAGCAGTTAAAAGGAAGAGACAGCTGCGATCTCACATTGCTCCTGGAAGCACGAAGCCGAGAACACCAGCCTGAAGATGACGAATGAGACTTCGTCGAAACGTCGCCAAGACACTTCCAATTTTACATGGGAGAAGACCCGAATAACCAAAGACCTACATAATTATAATTTATATATATATAAAAGCCTAGGATAGTGGGTGTGATTTCACTGAGCTATGGCTGCAAACTTGGTTACGTAGGAAAATACCCGGTTGAAGAAAAATACATATATATATCAGTATATGTAAAATATATATAAAAATACGGGTTGTTTTTGCAACCCATTCTAAAATAAAACACAGTGATTCTAACCGTACCATACATACTGTATATATGTATTCCATATTGCTGAAAGATTATACTCAAAATATGTTTTCATTTTCAAGGTCTATAATTAGTCCAGAGTAAGAGCAGAGGGCTAGTACTAGTAGCGCCAGAAAGAGTGAAGCGACTGGGCCAAAGCCGAAAGGACGCTCAGCTGTGGATGTACCTTTGGGAGAACCATGACCTGGATGACTGAGAATCTCCAGAGACATTTACCAGACAACTGGAAAAGAGTTGCTGTGGTTGCCATCTTCAGGAAGGAAAAAAATAAATCCAGAAAAACCACAGACCAATCAGCCTAACATCAATAAAATCCTGGAAAAAATAATCAAGCAATATAGTGGATATGCAAACATCTACAAAGAAGCAAAGCTATTATTAATAGCCAACATGAGTTTGTCAAAAACAGATCGTGCCAGACAAATCTTATTTCACACTTTGACAAAGTGGCTAATTTAGTGGACCCGTGAAGTACTGCTGACATACAGTAGTTTACTTAGACTTCAATAAGGTATTTGACAAAGTAGACCACAACACTTCTTGGTAAGATAGAAAAATGCCACCAGATGGATTTGCAATTGGCTGACCAGCCGCATTCAGTGATAGTCCTCAATGGAATTACATCTACTAGGAGGGAAGACTGCAGTTGCGTACCCCAAGGTTCTGCTTTAGGCTCAGTTCTCTTCAACATCTTCATAAAGTTCTGTTTCTTTTGAACAATTTAAATCCTTCTAGTAGTATGTTTCAGGCATGGGTTTTTCCCCACCAAGTGTCAGTGATAGCAGCAATATCATACCTACCTTCAGGTACTAGGACTTCTAATTCTCCTTGTTTGTTACCCAAATTCTGAGCATTAATGTATAGGTGTTTAAGATCATTACAGTTGACTTTGCATTTGTCTCCTCTTTTATACCTGAGTTCACCTTCCTTCTCACCACTCCCTGTCTCGTTGTCTGATTGGTTGTCTTGTTGATTATGCTTGGGGTTTGGTCTTAAAGATTGCCTCCCTCCCCTTCCAGTTATAGTTTAAAGCCCTTCAGATGAGCTGAGCCAGCTGCTTGTCAAATACGTTATTGCTGGTTTTTGTGAGATGGTAGTCAATCTTTTGCTGGAAGCCCTTCATGTAGGTAATGTATGTAAACCATGATCCAAAAAAGTTCTCTCAGTGGCACCATCCCTTGTGCCAGTGGTTTTACTTCTAGAATCTTCCATTTCCTCATTGGATCTTCTCACACTGGGTGTTCTGGTTTTATTAAGTCTGCTAAAAAGTCAAGATCTTGGTTATAATTAACACCTCAAGTCTAATCTTATGGAACATGGAGGGCAGCATTTTTCTTTCTATATTTTCCATGCTGGGTAATTTTTGGCTCCCCCACTTTGCTTTACTTCTAGGACTATGTTTGGGGTCTTTTTTTATACCTTTGCCAAATCTACTGTACCTTTTCTTAGGTCAGAGGCCTTGTGTCTGCAGAAGATCTAACAGAAGCTTTCATCCTGAATTTGCAAAAGGCAAGACTCTATTGCAGTGTTTCTCAACCTTGGAAGCTTGAAGATGGGTGGACTTCAACTCCCAGAGGGGATTCTGGGAGTTGAAGTCCAACCATCTTCAAGCTTCCAAGGTTGAGAAACACTGCTCTATTGAATGATTTAGCTCCAGATTCCTTTCAGATGATCCCAAGAACAGAATTTGCCTTTTTTCACGGCAGACGTCTCACTCTGGGTGACATTTTCATTGTACCCCCAACCACCTTGATTCTGAGACCCCTTTTCTGAACCATATTGCTGATTCAGATGCCACTGGTGTCCAAAGGAAATTTAGCCTCTATGATTTGCACTTGATATACTAACTTTTACTTGTCTTTGTGGAAACTCTTCAGCCGAAGAGATTTTTAAAGAAGTCTTTGAAATTCATTTTTGATTGCATTACCCTGAACAGTTGGGTCTCATCAGCAGACCTGGTCATTTCTCATTCAGAATGCCAATAAACCATTATCTATCTATCTCTATCTATCCATCCACCCATCCATCCATCTAACTTGTATACCTACTGAATCAGTTACAGACTCCTAACAGTTTACAAAAAATCAGCAATAAGAAACATTGATAAAACAAGTCAAAACATGCACAGTCAATATTAATAAAAATAAAAATAGCCAATATGAATAAAAATTACAAAAGATACAAGGAGGAGCAGGAGGAGGAGGAGGAAATAGAATAACA
Source organism: Pantherophis guttatus (assembly GCF_059756535.1). Classification (NCBI taxonomy): domain Eukaryota; kingdom Metazoa; phylum Chordata; class Lepidosauria; order Squamata; family Colubridae; genus Pantherophis; species Pantherophis guttatus. The sequence continues at coordinate 1,104,282 of NC_142074.1, forward strand.
AAATGAAAAATGCAATAAAGCCAAAATGGTCCCAATAAATGATCCACCAAATATTTTAAATCTACTTGGCTTCTTGGATGAGAAGTGAAACATCCTCAAAGAAAAGCCAGGAAATCCAGTTGCCTCTTGAAAGAACACTTTTGGGACAACCATTGCCTGGATGGCTAAGAATCCCCATAGACACTTTAAATCTATGTTAAATAACTTCCAGAATGCTTTTTTTCTGGAGCAAAAAAATAAAAGATGGGACAATCTTTAATTCTAACAAGTTATTCCAGAAATCTGGCGCATCAACTGCAAAACCTCCCTACTGGATTCCATCTTCCATCAGGGAAGGTGATGGGAGGTGAGTCAGGTGACCCAAAATCCCCCCCACAAGAATGAGAGCAGGGGCCGGTCCTGGTAGGAGAGGCACTAAGATGTCTTCCAGTGCAAAACTTTGCAAGTCAAGACCAGCCCTCAGAATTTGCCCCCCGAGCCCCACCGCTAAGCAATGGTAGGCATGAAGCCCAGAACCTATGATACCTACTATTAAATACCACTCCCATGTGGACATATTTCATTGGTTCCATTTCAGTGGCCATTTATCTAATGTCGCTAATGACAACTGACCGGAAATAAGGGGGTGGCATATAACTTCCTGGGACATCCATTATGATAAAAAGCTTGGCTGCAAAGGTCTGGTAACCCAACTTGGTGTGAGTGCAAAGGCCAAGGAGGAGGGGCACGGTCCCCCTCTGGGCCCCTGGCAGGTGGATGATCTGTCCCCGTCCACACACACACACAAACACAGCCAGCCGAGGGTTAAGGAAGCACTTGGCACACAACCAGGTCTTTATCTCCAACTTGGCAGCGATATACACACCGTCTGCCAAGTGCTTTTATTTCCACAGAAACAGAAAGATAATATACTCAGCGTACAAGAGTCCAACAGAAAATAATATTCCTCTCAGCAGTTTCGAACGATGCTTTAGTGACTATCCAGGGTTTGTTTTTTGTTCGTCACAGGGATCACTGGCCACCACCCTCTATTATATAGTCTCTGGGGTGTGGTCCAGTGACTCAGTTCTAATCCCTAGCACGCCTCCTGAGCTGCTGCAATCATTTATCACGCCTTCGGAGGCGTGCGTCCAGGAATGATGTCTCTCCTTCACTCTCATCTGAGACACCTGTCTCCCTGCTAATCTCCTCTCCCTCGGCCGGCACCTGAGACAGTGCCAGAGGGGAGGGGCCTGGAGAGGGAGGCCTGGCTGACTCCTCTTCCTCATGCTCGGAGCTTTCTTCCTCCGATGGGATAGGCTCAGAGGGCGGGGCCACAACACTGGATGTTGAGCCTGAGCACAATGGAGACCCTTTGGAAGCAAAAGCCGTTCCGTTGGGGAGCCCTGCACTCCTTCTCCCTCCGCAGCTGGGGGATTAGATGTAACCGGAGCCCAAGAAGAAGAAGAGTTCTCCTCCCTCATATCCATGGCCCAGCTCCAGAAGGCTGGGAAAGAAACCTTGACCAAAAGATCATACTGTGTGGTGCAAATGGTGATGGGAAGGACGGACGGACGGACGGACGGACACACACCCCTAAAACCTTTCTCCGAGCTCAGACAACATAACTGCCAGCAGATCACAAAAGCTCCTCATCCTGGACTCCTCACAGCCTCCAGAAGCAGAAGCAGAAGCAGAAGCAAATCCATTCCATTGCAAAACTGTCCGGCCCAGTTTGGTCTTGGGGAGTGTGGAATTCAACTCTGGCTTGATCCAGCACAGCCTTCAAGCATTTCCCCAAGGATATTCTTGACTACATCCAGGTAGGAGGTGGAGATTTTGCCCTGTGGCCTTCAGCAGCACCTCTTCCAAATTCTCTGCAAGGGCAAAGGCCAGCATATTCATGGCAGAGGCAGCAGGGCCTTTCCTGGCGAGGGAGGTTTAAAAAGTTCAAGGTGCCACACACACACAGCCCTTTTCAATATGTGATACACAGGTTTGATCACATGGTTGACTTTTTTTGACCCCCTCAAGATACCCATTGAAGGTAGCAAGAACCTTCAGAGTTAGGAGGTTAGATAGGATAGCAGAGATTATCTGTTGATAATCTCTGCTATCAAAAGCATCAAGCCCAAAATAGAGGGTTCTGGGAAGGATTGGTGAGCTCCCAAAGGCATCCAAATAGCCTGCACTGATTGGCCAGCTCAGTGAGACTATAGTCATGTTCTTAAACAGCAGGAAATGTATCTTCTGTAGAAGGCCACCTCATGTGCTAGGGAATATCATCAATTAATTCCCTACCATTACAAGTCATGACACAATGGGCCCTCTGACTCAAGAGCCAGAATATTGGTCTCTATCCTTTCCTCAAAGGATATCCTTTCCTCTTTTTTTCTATTTCAGATATTTCCTCCCTCCCTCCCTCTCTTCCTGGCAACTAATGCCCTTCGGGTGCCTTGTGCCTACAACTCCCAGAATTCCAGAGTTCTGGGAAACATTATCCCATCAATTCTGGAAGATGCAATCAGGGTGAGCCAAGTTGATGAAGATCATATTTCCTTGGCCTCAAAGGGATATGAAGCTGATTTCTTCCTATCTTTCAACAAGTCGAAGTGTGGTCCAACTGTTTATGTAGTTTCCTTTTAATAGTTTTTTTTCCCCAGTTGCCAATTTCTGTTTTATTTCAAGATGTCCAAACCATTTATATTGCTCACCCACTCCTGCAGGCAGCTCACCTCTTCCCTTCTGCCCGGGCCTGTTTGCCAAAGGAGCAAAATCCCCGACCGTTTTCCTCCAAAGTGGTGATTAATCTTTGCTCAGGAGTTTTGTCAACTGCTTACTTTCCTTCAAACAGCTATCCAGTTCTTTAAATCCATCTGGCATATTCCTTATCCCTCCCTCTCCACCCCCAGCTTGCCTTTTTACTCAAGAAAAAAGGAAACTAAACCCAGGTGCAACTGGAATACTCCAGGTGTGTGATATCACAACTGTCTGAGCTTTTGTTCTGATTTGCCTTGTTATCTTTTAGCAGCAATCTTTTGGCCTCTCATTCTGCCAATCTTGTTTTCATCTTTCAGAGATGCCAAAATTTGCTTTGGGAGGGAAACTTCGACCTATGCTGTCTTGGCATCCCAACAGGCTGAAGATGTATTCCACTCAGGCTCTCATCACAGTAAGAAAAATTGGTCCAAGTATTTGGAGGGTGCCAGTAAGGGAAGGACTAATAGAAAGGAATGCCAGATCAGACACCACTTCTTGGAACAATTTTGGTCCTTCCTTCCTTCCTTCCTTTCCTTTCCTTTCCTTTCCTTTCCTTTCCTTTCCTTTCCTTTCCTTTCCTTTCCTTTCCTTTCCTTTCCTTTCCTTTCCTTTCCTTTCCTTCCTTCTCACCTGTAGAGAACTCCATTCGTGCAACTATGGAATGTGTGCAATACAGTAAACCAATAAAGCAATGAGATTTTATTTGTGTTTAACATTTCTATTGCACTGCAGTCAAAGACTCTCTGAGTCCTTTATAGGATATGAAACCAAGGAGAACATATACAGTAGGAGCTAGCTTAAAAACAATAGAGATGGAGATATTTCGGACATTTAAAAGCCCATCTCTGGGAGGAAAGGGGCAGAAAATAAGAAATGAGGAAAAAAAACTACCACCTATATAAAACTGAATACAAATTTTGAAGTAGCATTAGATCGATCAATGCTGCATCTAAAAGTAATGAAAACCATTATTATAATCAATTCAAGACTATTTAATGAATAAAAATAGAATAATCAGAATATATAGTCAGAATAATAACAATTATAAATCAGAATGAAGAGTTTTTAACCTGACTGGAAAAAAAAACTATATTTAACAAATCAGGCAAGAGTTGGTGTGGTAAAGTGTTGCATGAAGAAAATCCAAATTAAATAACACCCTTTTGCTATATGAGGGTTCTGCTGCTCTTAAAATTCTAAATCTTTCTTTGTGCTCTAGTTTTCTAGAATGTACAGGAATTGTGTTTTTTTTTTAAACGAAATGTTACATGAGAATTTTTAGAATTAAACATGAACAGTTTGCGTGGGGGGGGGAATCAGAAGAACTCTGGTAAAAAAATAATAAAGTGGATCTAATTTTCAACAGCTGCCAATTCCTGTTTCCTGAACATCTGTGAAGGTGCAGGTCCTACAGCTGACATAAAACACAACATGAGACTCACAACCCTGGCAGATTTGTTAGGAATTTGTTGAAGACAGGCTGCCTAGTAGGACTTTTGTCTATAAAAGCTACCCGTGTACCAGTCACTCCAGCAAATCACAGAATCTCAGGGTTTGATTTATACAGAACAATACAGAATAGTAGAGTTGGAAGGGACCTTGTAGGTCATTAGTCCAACCCTGCTCAAGCAGGAGACCCTACACCATTTCTGACAAGTGGCTGTCCAGTCTCTCCTTGAAAGCCTCCAATGATGAAGCATCCAGAACTTCTGAAGGCAACTTCTGTTCCATGGGTTGATTATTCTCACTGTCAGAAAGTTCCTCCTTATTTCTAGGTTGAATCTCTCAATCAGTTTCCATCCATTGTTTCTAGCCTGGCCTTTGGGTGCTTTGGAAAATAGATTGTCAATCTATTGTCCCTTCCTCTGTGTGACAGGCCCTTAAATATTGGAACACTGCTATCATGTCACCCCTGGTCTTGCTCTTCACTAGATTAAGCATGCCCAATTCTTGCAACTTTTCTTCATATTTTAGCCTCCAGGCCCCTAATCATCTTTCTTGCTCTTCTCTGCATTCTTTCTAGACTCTCAACATCTTTTTTTATAGCATGGTAACCAAGCTGGATGCAGTATTCTAGGTGTGGCCTTATTAAGGCTTTATGCAAAGAATGAGTTAAGCAACTCTGCTTTTCCTCTACTGTCTGTTACTTCCTTGCCATCTTCTCTCTTTAGTGAACCGAATGTTTCATTGACTTTTTCTTGTTATTTATAGGTTGAAAGAATTTTTTTTATTATCTTTGACTTTTGTTGCAAGTCTTTGTTCATTCTGAATGTTTGCTTTTCTGACTTCATCTTTGCAGATTCTGCTATCTGCTGATATTCTGCCTTAGTTATGTGTCCCTTTTTCCATTTTTTGTATTTATCTTTTTTGACTTTCAGTTTTATCACAGAGATCTTTGTGCAACCATGCTGGTTTCTTCTTGGATTTCTTGTTTTTCTTTTTCAGTTGTATTGTGCTGCACTGGGCTTTTATGATCATATTTTTCAGAGTTTCCCAAGGTTCTTGGATTGTTTTCCCCTTTAGGATTTTCATCCAAGGAGTCTTTCTCAAGCTCTCTCTGAGTTTGTTAAAATTAGATCTTTTAAAATCTAAGACTCTGGTAGCCTGTAGAGATTCTCAGTCATCCAGGTCATGGTTGTCCCAAAGGTGCTTTTTCGGGAAGCAACTGGACTTTCTTGTTTTTTCTTTAAAGACGTTTCGCTTCTCATCCAAGAAGCTTCTTCAGCTCTGACAGGATAGTGGGGAATGGAAGGATTTATATTCCTTTCGTATGAGCTGTCTCCAACGAATTCTTGTCATCACCTGGCAGGACAAAGTTCCAAATAGTGCAGTCTTGGAACGTGCTGGAATTTTTAGCATGTGTACACTATTGAAACAGCGACGTCTACGCTGGCTGGGGCATGTCGTGAGAATGGCTAATGGTCGGATTCCGAAAGATCTCCTGTATGGAGAATTAGTGCAGGGAAAGCGCCTCAGAGGGAGACCACAGCTGCGATATAAGGATATCTGCAAGAGGGAGCTAAAGGCCCTGGGAATGGACATTAACAACTGGGAAACCTTGGCCTCCGATCGTTCAGCTTGGAGGCTAAAGGCGCAGCACGGCCTTCTCCAATTCGAAGAGACACTTGTTCGGCAGGCTGAGGCAAAGAGGGAGTCCCGGAACCAGCGAAATCTGGGGGCTGGGCAGGGGACAGAATGTATCTGCCCTCAGTGTGGAAGGGATTTATGGCCACTCTCGAATTGGCCTTTTTAGTCAAACCAGATGCTGTTTTAGGACCTCTTTCCAGAGCACGATACCATCGTCTCTTGAGACTGAAGGATGCCAACGATATTCCTTGCAGACAGCTGGTCATTTGCTTCCTTTTAGAGGGTCCTTGAAGCACTTGGAGGTTTATCTGTGTCCTCAGGGTCACCTGAGTAGTGCTCCTGGTTCCTGTAATCTGCAATTTTTTTCTCTGGAAATCCATTCCTACTCCCACACTATTCAAAGGGTGTAGTATGATTATTCTGGTATGATCATGTTCTTTTTATATATATATATATATATATATATAAACTTTATTGTTTAAAAGAAAGAACATTTTAAAAAAAACACGTACAAGTTTCTCACAATTGAGAGACAAATTTACATATACAGTACATAAACGTCACCTATTAACTAATTTCCATTATTCTATATAAATATATATATTATATGTACATATATATAAACGTACAATAAAGTATTCCATATTCTATACCTCTGACAGTGCTGTTTTTTGTTATATTGATTTCTTCTAAATTTGATCTCTAGCCATTTCCTTTCCTCTGGTTTATCCATTGGTACCATCTAGTCCATGTTTCATAATATTTAGAGTCTTCCTTATCCTGTAACTCTAAGGTTAGTCTATCCATCTCTGCGCATGTATATATTTTTTGTATTAATTCCTGATCTGTTGGCAATCAATCGCTTTTCCAGAATTGTGCTAATACTAATCTTGCCGCTGTTATTATATGAAGTATTAGGTATTTTATGTCATTTCGGATGTTCTTTTTGATCATGCCCAATAGGAAAATCTCAGGTTCTAATTCAATTTCACAATCTGTAATTTCTCTTATCCATATCCTTACCTTGTTCCAGTATTTCTTAATGATGGGGCAAAGCCACCAAGCATGGTAGAAGGTTCCCTGTGTTTTTCTGCATTTCCAACAGGTCGGATCTACATTTGGGTACATTTTCGCAAGTCTTGCAGGGGCCAGGGGCCATCGATACCACATCTTATAATGATTTTCTTTGTAGGCCACCGATTTTGTCATGCTGTAATTAGTTTCCCAAACTCTTTCCCAGTCTTCTAGCTGTAGGCTGTGCCCGATGTTTCTCGCCCATGCTATCATCTGCCCTTTCACAAATTCTTCTGCCAAATCATATTCGAGTAAATATTTGTAGATTTTTGAAATTAATTTCCCTTCTTTAGATTCTAATAATTTATCCAACCTGTTTTGTTTCAAATCTATTCCCCCCTCCTCCTGGTCCTTCCTATATCTTATCTTTATTTGTGAATAGGGCCACCAGTCTATTGCTATTCCTTGTTCTTTTAATTCTTCCCTAGTTTTTAATTTGCCCTGTGTATCTAATATTTCTCTATATCGTAATATTTTTTGTTCTGATAGTGTATTTGGGTGGGTAATTGCTTCTATTGTTGACAACCAACCAGGGATTTTCATATAATGCTTACTTTGAATTTGTTGCCATGTACTAATTAAAGATTTCCTAATGGTATGATTGTTGAAATGTTTATATGATTTGTTTCCAGAGTTCCAAATAAAGGCATGCCATCCCTTCATTAGGTCATGTCCTTCGAGCTTTAACAATCTTTGATTCTCCAAAGTTATCCATTCCTTGATCCATAGTAAACTGGCAGCCCTATAATATTTTTGCCATGCTGGAAAACCGAAACCACCCCTAATTTTATCGTCTTGTAATATATTTAATTTTATTCTCGATTTTTTTCCCCTCCCATACAAATTTTGAGGTTATTTTATCCAAATTATCAAAAAATTTCTTATCCAATTTTATTGGGATCGTTTGGAATAAATAAAGGAGTCTTGGAAGTATGTTAGATTTTACTACTGCTATCCTCCCCAGAAGGGACAACTTTAGTTTCCCCCATTTATCTAAATCTTCTTTAATTTTCTGGACCAAGGGTTCGTAATTATCTTGTTTTATTGTTACAGTTCTAGCTGTCAAATGGATCCCCAAGTATTTCACCTTCTTAGTTGCCTGTAATTGTGAAACCTTTACTAATTGCTCTACTTGCTTTGCTGTCATGTTTTTTGTTATCATATTTGTTTTTTCTTTATTGATTTTTAGGCCTGCTACTCTTCCAAATTTTTCAATTTCTTTTATTAACTTGGGGGTCGTTTCTATTGGGTCTTCTGCAAAAAAGACAAGGTCGTCCGCAAAGGCTTGGACCTTGTACTCCTCTTTCTTAATCTTTAGCCCTTGTATCTCTTTGTTTGCCCTAATTCTAATTAATAGATTTTCTAACGTTAAAATAAAAAGCAAAGGGGATAGCGGACATCCTTGCCTTACTCCTTTATTTATTCCAAAAAATCCCGTTGGATCCCCGTTTACTAATATACATGCTTTCTGATCCTGGTATATTGATGATATCATTTTTATAAATTTGTCGCCGAAATTCATACTTTTAATTTGATGTTTCATGAATTGCCAGTTTACTTGGTCAAACGCTTTTTGTGCATCCAGAAAGATCAGGGCTATCTGTCTCTCTGAATGCACTTCATAATACTCTAAGACATCCATTACCATCCTTAAATTATTTTTTATTTGTCTTGTGGGCAGAAAACCGTTTTGGTCTTGATGTATTTTGTTTTGTAATATTTTTTTCATTCTATTGGCAATTATATTCATTAGAATCTTATAATCGGTGTTCAACAAAGAAATTGGCCTGTAATTTTTTATCAATGTGGCATCTGCCCCTTCTTTTGGTATTAGGGAGATATACGCTTCTTTCCATGTGTTTGGTAGTTTTGCCTCCGACAGGGCTTCATTATATACTTCTAATAATATTCCGTTTAATAATTCTCCGAATGTTTTGTAAAATTCTGTTGGTAAGCCATCAGTCCCCGGTGTTTTGTTATTTTTCTGTCTCTTCAATGCTTCTTTTAATTCACCCATCGTGATCTCCCTGTTTAGTAATTCTTTTTCCTCCTCTGTTAATATTTGTACCCCCTCTCCTTTTAAGTACTGTTCAATTTCCTCTGTTGTTACTGTGTCTTTCCCATACAGCCTCTAATAGTATTGAAGTATTATTTCCTTCTTTTTCTCTATGCTTTGTTGGATCTTCCCCTCATCATCTTGTAGTTTCTGGATTATTCTTTTTTCCCTTTCCTTCCTTAACCTATACGCCAACCACCTCCCTGGTTTGTTTGCATGCTCAAAGTGATTCTGCCTTATATATTTCAAATTTAGTGCGTATTTCCCTTGTTCTAATATATTGAGCTTATGTTTTGCCGCTATCCACTTCATCCTTATTTCTTCATCACCTGGATTCCCTTGCAATTTATATTCCCAATTTTGAATTTCCTCCCGTATTTTATTATATTCTTTTTCTCTCTCCTTTCTCCTTTTTGCATTGTACGCTATTGTAAGGCCCCTTACATACGCCTTAGTGGTGTCCCATAAATTTTGTAGGGAGGTGTGTTGTTTTGTGTTTTCCTTATAGAACAATTCTAGTTCCTTTTCCATATATTTCTTATATTCTTTCTCTTTCATTACCTGTAAATTCATTATCCATCTATTTTTCTTTCTTTGGTGCCCCCTCCAAATCATCATTAATGGGTTATGATCTGCCCAATCGTTTGATAAGATTTCTACAGTTTCTATCTCTCTCATTAACATACCAGATACCCATGCCATGTCTAACCTGGACCAGGACTTATGTGGATTCGAGTAGTATGTGAAATTCTTGATTTCGGGGTTATAAAACCTCCAGCTATCTATCATGTTTAACTCTTCCACCATTTCTGTAAAAGTTCTAGGTAATATATTTTTCCTACTTTTATTTTGCTGGTCAGATTTATAATCTTTTTTAACATCCGAAATGGCATTAAAATCTCCAATTAAACATACATTTTCCATTTTTTGCTCTATGATTTTCTCATGTACTTTTTTATAAAATTCTAATTGTTTGCTATTTGGTGCATATATCGCTACCAACAATATATTTTTGAAGTCAAGTTTTAACTCTACCATCACAATTCTACCTTCAGTGTCTGTATATCTTATATTACTATCTATCCCTTCCTTAATATATACCACTACTCCTCTTTTTTTTTCTTCTGCCTGTGATGCATATGTTATTCCTAATTTCTTATATTGTATGTAATTTATATCTTGTTTTCTTATGTGTACCTCCTGGAGACATACTATATCGGACTTTTGTTTCAGAATCTTTTTGAAAATTTGGTGTCGTTTAGATGGTGAGTTGAGGCCATTTACGTTTACTGATAGAATTTTTAGAGTTCTTTCCATGTCTTACTGACTTTCCTGTTGTTTCTTCTTTGCTTCTTCTAATTCCTTTTTTTTGCCTCTTGTTTGTACTCCTCCTTCCTCCTGAGTCTCTCCTTCCTCCTCTTTCCCTCCCTGTGGTGAGGTTCTTTCACGTTCCTGACTCTGATTTCCTTTAATGCTTCTTCCTCTCTCCTCTCTGCTGCCATTTGTTATCTCACTGGCCATCATTTGATCGTATAGTTCTTTTGCCTTACTCTGCGAATCCACCTTTATTTTCCTTCCCTGCCACGTTACCAACATTCCCTCAGGTATCGTCCATTTAAAAGGTATATATCTCCTGTTTAGCAACGTGGCCAGGAACCAGTAGTCTTTTCGCAAGTCTCTTATTCTCTTAGGAATTTGTTTCAGAGTTACTATTTCTTTATTCTTGTAAAGCATAGGTTCATCCTTTGTTATTTTATAAACAATATCTCTCACCTTTCTTCTCACAAATCTTATGTGTACCTCCCGTGGAAGTTTGTGTTGTCGGGCGTAGTTTGTGTGTACGCGGTACACTTCATCTAATTCATTTATTATTTCTTCCCTTTCTCTTTGGAGAGCCTCAGTTATCATCTCCGCCATTATCATTGTCAAATCTTCTTCTCTTTCTTCGGCTACATTTTGAAAACGCAGAAAAAATGCCGCCTTTTCCATCTCCAGCTGGGCTACTGTGTTCTCAAGCTCTTTATTTAATCCCGTCATTTTTATGTCCAACGCTTCCAACTTTTCTTCTGTCAATTCAGTTTTTTGTTCTATTTCTTTTATTTTTTGATCATTTCTTTGGATAATTTCTTGGATCAAGTCCATTTTTTCATCAATTTTTTGGATGTCATTTTTAACTTCCTTCTTTACCTCATCCATATCTTTCCTAGATTGTTCATGGTTTCTGGTCATGCACTCTTGCATTTTGACCATTGTTTCTTGTATTGAGATTAAAGTGGCTTGCATTGTTGGCAAACTGGATGTGCTGGATTGTTTCTCTGGTGCAAACATTCCCTCTAGAGTTTTCTGTGATACTGGTGAGGCCGATGGTCCAGCTAAAATTGATGTCGTTTTTTTCGCAGTCTTCAACGTTGTTGTGGTGGTGCTCGTCATCTCTTTCAGAATTCTATATTGTTCCACCAGTATTTTATCAACTTTCTCCCAAATCACCATCCAACTTTTATATAATTTCTTTCTTTCCCTTTCCTTTTCACTTATAGAGAATTCAATTCAATGGTCCCTCATTACTTTATCTATTTTCTTTAAGTAAGATTGCTTTAACTAATTAATTGTCTCTTATAAAATTCTTCATAAAAAAATACAGTAAAAATATATAATATAGGTATTACAATATGTTAATATAGGTTAGTCTAAATAGCTAATTATAGATATAAATAGATATAAATATAAATATATGAAAGTAGATAATCATAGGCTTTGCAAAGCAATTAATTCAATTAATTCCCACTATTTCCTTCTATAACACTAGAAAAGAATTTAAATAGATATAAATATAAATATATAAAAGTAAATAATCACAGGCTTTACAAAACAATTAATTCAATTGGTTCCCACTATTTCCTTCTATAGCAGTACAATTATTATGAATCCTAATTTATTATATACTATATATTGCATGTACTATTATATACTATATACTAATTTATTTATTAATAAACCCAAATACCACTATGATTCTTAATTCCGATAAATATCAATAACAAAGCAGTTATCTATATGTTATTGTTGTTTTTTTTTTAAAAGAGGAGAGAATTATATAAGAGTAATATATTTCAATGACTTTCTATGACTTTTATAAGTCTTTTTCGTCGTAATTCCAACAAAAGAGAGGTCTTTCCTGTTCCAATATGGCGATCTCCAATCTGCACAGTCACAGTCCACAATTTATTCTTTGCCAAAATACCTCTCTCCTTCCGTTAGAGCAGCCAAAAAAAAAGGAGGATATAATAAATGTTCGTTCTCTCTAAGTCTTTAAATCTCTGTACTTCAAATCCACCTTTCCTCACCTTCGTCTTCACTGTTTAAAGTCTTCTCCGCTTGTCTCTGTCTCGTCCTCTTCCTTTCTGCTCACCTCCTCAGTTGCCGCCCCCTTGTGCTCTGAGATCTTCTTCTCCGTGCTGCCCCTCCGGAGCAATTTTTTCCTCCTCGGGTTTGCGCCAAAGTATTTCAAAATACTCCAAAGTGACAATCCTCGCTTGCTCACCCTCGTCCGTTTTGCACTGTGCTCGCTCCTCCGCTTCCCCCGCTGGTCTCAATCGGCTTGTCGGGCCTCCGGGCCAGCTGCGCTCGCAAGCTAGCTTCTTCCCGAGCCTGGATTGAGGGATCTTCTTGGTACGGCGGGAGATCGCACCTCTCCTCGCCACCCCCGAAGTTTCCCCTCTCTATTCCCAATCTCTCCAAGATCGGTCTTCGCTGAATAAGGCACCAAAAGCTCGGAAAACCGGCAACAGAGAGAGAGCGCTTCTCTCCTGTGCCGCCACAGCCCTACGTCACCGCCGGAAGTCGCCTGGTATGATCATGTTCAATTGCTTGTGTTTGCATTATATTGAATTCCAACATGACATGGTCACTCTCATCCAAGGTTCCTGTAATTTCAACTCTCTCTATAACACAGCCACAATCCTTCAGTTTTTATCTTTTAATAGCAACTAACCCAGGAACCACTTATTTATTTATTTATTTATTTGTTTGTTTAAATTTCTATACCGCCCTTCTCCAATATAGGACTCAGGTCGGTGAACAGCCGAAAATAAAAACAAGACATACATACAAAACATACAAAATCTAAAAACTGATTAAAATAATTAAATCTTTTGGCCGTGATTAAAACAATTCCAATTTAAAATCAGTTTAAAATTTGACTCAAGCCAGCCCAGCTAGTTGAAATAAATGGGTTTTCAGGGCCCGACGAAAAATCCGGAGGTCTGTTATTGTACGTAACTCTGGGGGGAGGTTGTTCCAGAGGGTGGGCGCCACCACAGAGAAGGCTCTCCCCCTGGGGGTCGCCAGCCGACATTGTCTGGCGGACGGCACCCTGAGGAGGCCCACTCTGTGTGAGCGCACTGGCCGGTGGGAGGCTATTGGTGGCAGAAGGCGGTCTCGTAAGTACCCCGGCCCTAAGTGTTTTCTTAACCTGTCTGTGCCCTCCTGTAAGCATGGTCATTGGTCATCATGCTGCTACCCTTTTACTCAACGTCTCCTGCCAGAATGCTGCAATTACTCAACAGTTTCACCAGTGGAACTTTACCAGTGTTAAGACACTGCTCCCTGGTGGATTGGTGTGAGATACCTATTTCAAATCCATCATGAATTCATCATTGTTGGCCAATACAGGCATCTGCACATAATAAGAACAGATCAGCAATTGCAGACAGGAGGCGGGGAGCTGGATTGACATCTTTGCATGGAAAAGGCTCAGTGTCCCAGTCACAGCATTCCATCCCATAAAATTGCAGGGTTAAAGAGACTGCTGAGAAAAGAGGAAGAAATCGGATATCTAATTCTTTCAAGATCAAGGCTAGGCTTCTAAATGTCAGGATGGGCAATCATGAGAGGAGGGCCTACAGGTAGAGTCAAAAAGTGAAAGAGAAAAAAAAATGGAATCAGAAAACTATGGACTAATTAGCCTAACATCAATACCTGGAAAGATCCTGGAAAAGATCATCAAGCAATTGATTTGCAAGCATCAAGAAATAAACAAAACAATCACCAGAAGCTAACACAGGTTTCTTGAAAACAAATCATGCCAGACAAATCTTATTGTCTTCTTTGACAAGGTGACAAAATTAGTGGATCAGGAAAATGCTGTGGACATAGTATACTTGCATTTCAGTAAGGCACTTGACAAAATAGACCACAGTCTACTTCTTGGTAAGACAGAACAATGTGGGTTAGACAGCACCACTACCAGATGGATTGCCAATTGGCTGACCAACTGTACTTGGCAGGTAGTCCTCCAGGGACTAATTAACCCTTGGAGTTGAAAGGTAAGATAGAAATTGAACATAATAAGCAATACTTTTGTTAGATGACACTAACATGATCATTGGATACCGGTAGTTAGATGATCCTGTATTGGAGCTGATTCAAATCCCATGGATGGAGTTCAAAGGACTTGTCTTTATGGTAGACAATGGGTGGGGTGAGGGCAGGACAGGAAGCACAACCATTAACAATGCCTTTCTCTTCTGTTGCAAGGAAGGGGGGGTCAGTCCCAAGACCCCTGCTTGTTCATATGAAAAGAGTGACTAAAGGGGCTCCAGATGGATAGAAAGAACAAGCACTGGTTTACCAATGTTGAAGGCAGAAAACCCTGTAATCCCTGGCTGGAGACCACAAGCATTTCATGAATCATAATGATATGAATGCCGGAATGGGCACAAAAGATGTGGGCAGGGAAATGTTAATGCAGGTATAAGTCATACTGTGACAGTATGGGATAACATTATGAGCTAGACATCTGGAACGGTTTCAATTTTCCTTCCTCCTACATTAAGTTTGAAATTATTATCTCATGTTTTTCCCACCCCATTAAAGTAGGATATATAAAAAAGAACAGTGAGAAATAACCATCCAGCTCAGTTTTTAGGACAGGTAAGCTGGGACTTGTAAGAACAAAGAGAAGCCTCAATATACCGGTAGTTAAAATGAGATATTGTATTTTTATTGGCAAAAATATTTACCAAAAATATATGAAAAGCAACCATGAAAACTTCAAAAGAATTATGGACCATTCATACCAGAAACAGACACATTGCCTACACATCTCAGCAAATAGTTCAAAATATTGCTTTCACTTTTAATGGATTTTTTTTAAATCTAAAATCTATTATTCTCTCAGAAAACTGGAAAAGGAATAGTTACTCTACCTGACTTGTTCATAGTTTTATTTTGGTTCATGACAGGAATGGCCAAAATGGGCTTGTATCATCTTTACTCCAAATGGCATGAGTGTTTTCAGGGCATCGAAAACAAAAATCAAGATGGCGGCTGCGATGGTGGAATTGATACTCCACCAAAAAAAACAGGCCGGGTTTTGATCACACCAGTGCAGCCATCATCCAGACGTTTGTTACCATGTCCAGTAGACATCCCCATGCCTAGTCTTTAGGAAAGCTTCAGAAATCAAGGATCCGTGGATGCTACAGCACTCAAAGAAAGGGAGTAAGATTTTTTACATGATTTCCATTGGTCGACTGACTTGACCAATGCCCCCTAAACTTGCTTGTAAAATATCTCCTATGTTATTAATTTATTTTATTTATTTATTTTGTCAAACATGTACAAGATAACAGGTATACGTATAAACATGGACATGAACACAGGAAATGAGTATTATTTTAATATTTAATTAATAATGCTGAGCCAGCCTCGTGTAGACCCAAAACACTCAAAAGAGAATGGAAAGATAAATTTGTCTTAGCTTTCCCTTCCTGCAATATTGGTACATATTGAGACTGAGCTTCCATTTCATTTGATTCTTGCTTTCTTGCTTTTTGTTTGGACACCTTCATTTCAATCATTTCTGCACTGGTTGGGGTTAGGATATTATGGATGTGATTTACTTATTGAAATTTATCAGATTTTTTTTTCCATTGGCAAATGGATTCAAATCTATGTGAAAGCTACTCAGTTTTCTACATCTGACTATAGAAAGATATATGGATATATTGTTAGGCTAAAAAGTCAAATGTGTCCACCAAATGAGATACCACAAGACATTGAAGGAGACTTTGTTTTATTCGACATACTTCTCAATGATTTATCACCAGTTTAGGAACGGGGGTCTCTGTCACTGAGTGAGGAGAATACTTCTCATACGTGGAGATGACGAAACATGTCAAAACAGAGGATTAAGATTGGAAAAGATTTTAACAAATGAAAAATCAGTCTGAGATTCAAAAACTAAAAAAGATAAATACAGGTTTCTGCATTTAGTAAATTAATGGTGATTATAATGACAGATATCTGAAACTGGTACACATGAAAAAGATTTTGGAATTCCAATAATCCACTAAGAAAATGCACCCTACGACTCCAACAAAGTGAATTGCGAATCAACTTTTAATGAAACCATATATTTCAAGTTACCAAAAGTCATAATCAAATTTGTACAAGTCAGATTTGTGCCTGGAATAAGAATGTAGGGGGGGGGGAATCATTCAAATGAACACTTATCTAATTTTACATTTTAGAACCAATAAACATTGGTAATATTATGTAAATTGGAAGATGCTCTATCGGTTATAATTCAAAATCCCAAGTTCAGTAAAGCAATTTTGCAATAATTTTAAAAGAGTCTTTGGAAATAATGTTTCCATTCCAAAAAAAAGTTTGCTTTATTTATTTATTATTTGCCAACATTTCTGTGCCACCTGCTATACATCCTTAGGCAGCTGATTGCAATATTAGGCAATGCAAATAGTCTGTGACTTACAGCCATTTATTTAGAGACCTTTTGAAGAAGCAGAGATACTGAAGAAAGTAATGTATGACCCCTCTGTGCATTCAGGGCCATTGCAGCCTCAAATGACCCGGAGTCACGTGATCACCATTGGTGACTTCCTCGCTGGCTTCTGACGATCAGAGTCAATGGGGGGAACCTGGATTCGCTTAGCAGCAACATGATTCATTTAACAATTGCAATGACTCTCTTAACAACCTTAGCAAAAAGGATCATAAAATCAAGCATGATTCACTTAGGAACTCACTTGCTTGGTATTGGTCTCAGTCATAAGTCAGAGATTACTTGGTAGTGCAACAGTAAATCGCGGAAGTTCAATAGTTCTTCTGCCTTCCACTTAGTTCCTCTTGAAGAATTGCCCCATTTAGCAAGTGGAACCCCTGGATCCCTCTCCAGAACTCATGGTCACTGGGGAAATGACGGCTTGGGGGTTGTTTCTGCCTCTTCCACTCAAGTTGCTCCCTAGAAATGCTGTGCAGCCAGCCAAAGATTGATAGAGCATCAGCCTGCATGACTGCTGTTGCAAAAAGAAGGGGGGGAAATCTAAAAGAAGAAATGGTATTATGGTAGGCCAAGAAAGTTCAAAAAAAGACATCAAGGATGGAACTATCAAAGATTTTAAAAACAGCCCTAAAGCCAAACAATACATGGAAATTTTAGTCTGTACTGAACCACATTAAGATTGGGAGTTTGTGTGGCGGCTTCTGCTTGGCTCAGAGGAAAGGTTGCCGAAGGAGCCGTCTCTTCCACTCCTTGAATTATCCGCATCTCTGGGAGATGGTTTTTCATGCCCTTCATTGTGGGATCGTCTTGCTCATCAAACAGGCCCACAAGAGTTTTCCATTCAGCACTTGGTATTTGCTGAAATTACAGTCACTCCTTACAGTAATGAATCCTGGTGGAGCAGGTTGGAGACTGTATTGTATCAAAGGAAGCCCAGCTGGGAAAGTAAAAGGAATGCACAGTAAATAGCTGAAAAGATAGGTAAAAGTCTGGGCTCTTTTCCAAAAACACTGTGCTGCAGATTCCCAACATCTGGTTCAGGGTGGACTCCTTTAGCTTCTGCTAAAAGGAGAATGGGAGAGAAAGAGAGAGGGAGAGAGGAAGGAAAGGAAGGAAGGAAAGATATAGAGAAAGAGTTACTGTGATATTCCCAATGGAGAAAATGTCAGACTTGTGTAAAATGTTAGAATTAGTGTAGTCTTTTGCTAATGTCTTTGTAGTCTTGTGAGTCAAAGTATTGAAGAAATACTTAGGGCTTTCCTAAGTTTATCTAAAAAGCTTTATTTATTAATCAAATTTATAGGGCCGTCCGTCTCACAGAAAATGACTCTGGGCAATGTACAACTGTCTAATAAAAATACTTCTGTGAGCTACCATTTCTTCTTCACAACAGGCCTGTGGGGTAGTCTAGCTAAAATGTAGCCACCAAACAGCTGTGAGTTATTATGTCAGTGCCACTAACAAGTAGGGAATGGAACCTGGTTTTATCCCTAATCTGTACCACGCTGACCTTTTCCTCAGAGGTCATTTAGAGGACATTTTAAGGTATATTTCCAGCACTTTATAATTTAATTCATTTCATGGGGGGGGGGTTGTACATTTTTAAATCATGCACAAGGAAAAGATCAGACTGACTACAAAAAGGCATTTGACTCTACCACATGACTGGATAATCAACTGCCTAGAAATAGCAGGAATCAGCAGAAACATCAGAAGCTTTGTGCAAAGATCAATGGCACAATGGAAGACACACTTGCAGGTCAATGATGAGAGACTGGGAGAAGTTTATATCAAGAGAGGAATATTCACTCTCACCACTACAATTTGTCATTGACACTGTTTCCTCCTCTCTCAACAGTACCGAATAACTCAGGCTGTGGCTATCAAACATCAAAAACATCTGCCAGACTATCCCACCTCCTTTACATGGACGATCTGAAGCTGTATGGAAAAACTCCATCTGAAATAGAATAGCTGCTCAACACTTTCCGTATATATAGCCAAGAGATTGGAGTGGAGATTGGATTGGACAAATGTGCCACGCTCCCTATCAAACAAGGAAAAATAGTGAAAACTGAAGGAATTAAGATGCCCCACCAAAATAACATTAAGAGTCTGGATGAAGATGATTACTACAAATACCTGGGCAAGCTCACAACATCAAGCACACTGAAGTCAAGAAAAAGATTAGAGGTGAATACATCTACGGAGTGAAGAAGATCTTAAAGTCCAAACTCAATGGAGGAAATACCATCAAGACAATCAACATCTGGGCAATTCCAGCCACTAGATACACAGCTGGATAGTGGACTGGACTCAAGCAGAACAAAGCAATGGATAGAAAAACCAGAAAAATAATGACAGTGAATCATGCCCTTCATCCTCACAGTAACATTGTCAGACTCTACCTATCAAAGCAAATAGGGGATGTGGTTTTGGAAGAAATATCCATCTGGGTTCAGTTCCAAGTGGGGAGAAAGACACTGGAAACATGGAGGTTGATTGAAAAGATGGTTTATTGGTGGACAGGACCACAGGGGTGGTCTCTTGGGCCTTGCCCTTGAGCTTCCTGTTCCTGTGCAAGAAATGTATTCTATTGGTTGTTGTCAGACTCCCAGGGGGCTAGGTGGGGGTCATAGCTAACTTAGTAGGCTGTCTGTGTCCCAGGATTGGTTGAATCTTGCTGGGTGATGCAATGAAGGGCAATTCCTATTGGGGCTGAATGGTTTTGCCCTGAATGATAATCCTATCATCCTGGAATTGAAAGTTTTTTGTTTTGTAGATAGGCCAGCCCAGCCCTTTTGTCTTGTAGATAACCTGGTACCAAAATATCTTCTGGGGGCAGGGAGCTGGGGCTGAGTTTCTGTCTCCAAGAGCATATTTCTCAATTTCTCATCCAGGGAAATATAATATTCTGCCTTTTTAATATTTCCTAAAATATTTCATTCTTCTAGGAGAGGGGTGGGTGCTAACTTTCTACAGTGGAATGTTGCAAGTACATCAGATGGTTGAAGAAGAAAAAAGGGATTTGGAAAAATATTGAAGGACAATGAAGAAGATGCATTGAAGTTAGTATGCCAGGACAACTTACTGACTACGGGAGAGACCAAACTGGCCTACAAGAAAGACCAAATGAAGAACAGAATGGAGGCATGGGAAGACAAAGCACTACATAGCCAATACATTTTTTAAAAATAACAGGAAAAGCAGATAACAAGACCAGGCAATGGCTAAGTGCAGGAAAGTTAAAGAAAGACCGAGGGACTAATTCTGGCTGCACAAGACCAAGCCTTAAGGACAAATGAATACAAAGCCAGAATTGAGAAGACAGCAATAGACAGTAAGTGCAGCCTATGCAAAGAAGCTGAAGAAACTGTGGACCATCTGGTTAGTTGTTGCAAGAAGATCGCACAGACTGACTACAAACTGCAGCATGACAAAGTAGCAACAATGGTGCATTGGAAGATCTGCAAGAAATATCATTTGCCTGCAAGGAAGAATTAATGAGATAGAGAAAATCATAGAAAATGAAGAAGTTAAATTGCTCTGGAACTTTAGAATTCAATCTGTCACATAAAACCCTGGACTTAACAATTGTCACTTGTTGTGGTCCACCAGCAGCCTGCTGCGTCAGACAGTGAGGAGGCTGAGGAAGAACAGGGGCCAGTCCTGGAGGCTGGGGAAGGCCCAGATGAGGGCTCTGCATCAGAGGCAGAGATGGGGCCAGGGCCATGTGGGAGTGATGCGCTGACTCCGGAGCCTCCAGAGGCTGACAGCAGAGAGGCAGAGGAATAGGAGGAGCCTGTTCCTAGTGCATGCATGCGCAGAGCTGCCAGAAGGCAAGAGCAGCTAAAGCAAAAGGGGCGACTTGGGAGTAAGGCCAGGAGATGATTGGCCCCTCCCATAAGGCTTAAAAGAGAAACAAAGGCAGTTGGGCCTTTTGCATGAAAGCAACATTGCTAACTCTGTTTCCAGTTGGCAACTCTTGTTTGTTTCTGAAGTCCATGGGGCTTTGCCAAGTAAGGCCTTTGGCAGGGTGTCAAAGAAGATAAAGGTTGGTGATTATCCCAAAGGACTTCTTCCGAAGGACTTGTTTTGCAACTAATTGGGACTCAGCTGGGAATGAATGTAATTCTCAGCTGTTACAATCAAATAGGTTTGTTTGGAACTAATTGTGTCTTGTAATGACTCGGTAAGCCTAGGTCACAACATCACTAAGAAAGACAAAAAAGTCTGGATAGTGGATGTGGCAGTGCTTGGAGACAGCAGAATAGAAGAGAAAGAACTGGAGAAAATAACAAAATACAAATAGAAATGGAACAAAGACAAAGCAAAGGTAGTACCCATAGCAATAGGTGCCTTGGGTGCAATCCCAAAACAACTGGAGCACCACTTGAACACCACTGGCATTGACAAATTTGCCATTGGTCAATTGCAAAAGGCGGCTTTACTCGAAACAGTTTCCATCCTGCGACGATATCTGTAACACTGTCGAACATCCAGATCTGCCTATCCCAGGTCTCTGGATAGTCTACCTACTCCATAGGTAGACAAAAATGCCAAACCCAGTCTGAACATCTGGCTGACTGTACAATGAACCATAATGATAATAATAGGGGCTATAGTGTAACAGGAAGGGATTTCTTTTCCTCTCCCTTCCACCCTTCCCCCAGTCTCAAACCTCCAGCTTTTCACCACCTGAATGGCCATTCCTCAAAGGACGACTTCACTATTTATCATTTTACCTTTGAGTGCTTCGCTTAATGCATGACCTTCTCAGGAAAACATTTGCAAACAGGGTCCCCTGGCCCTCAACCATTCCAGAGGCATGCAGCAGAATGCTTCTGAGTTTTTTTCACACTGGGAGTCTCTGTTTTAAGTCGAGGCTGAGCACTAGAAAAGTTGGCCGTGCAAGGGGAGGGGGCAGAGAGCAAAGAGGCTGCTGTATTTATTTCCCTTAAACAGATGGAGCTAATCTGCCCAGCAGAAGTTATCCAAAGCTCCTAAGAATTTCTACCGTGGGTATCATCATCATCATCATCATCATCATCATCATCATCATCATCATCATCATCACCAACAAATGCAGAGAGTTTCATTCAAGTGCTCCAGCAAGCAATTTCACTGCCAAGAAGAATTTCCTTTGTTCCCGGTCCGTCCAGATCATGTTCTCTGCATTCATTCCATCCTAAATGAAGGAGCTGTTGGTGAAGTGAAGGAGCTTCACTTCTTCATGTTGGAAAACCCTGGATCTGCTATCAGCAACTGAGGAGAAGCAAGAAAAGCTTTCTTTCTTTCTTTTTTTTTGAAAAGATTTTTTTTTTAAACAAACACATAAAACCATCTTCAATTGCAAACAGCGTGTCGGTTGGTTACAAGTCTTTTGTGCATCATTCACCAAATTCATAGCTTACAATTTACAGTTTACCTAGCTTTTCATATTGTCGACCTAATATATATCTGTATATTGTTATCCTCATTAATCATTTATTTGACTATGACTATTTCTTCCCTCATTATCATTCAAAATATTGTAAGATTTAAGTTAATTTTTATTATAACATTCCTTTCATCCTCCTGAATCTATCCAATAGTAATACATCTATATGTTATATTTCACATAGTTCTACAATTCTTGTTTTGTGAAAGTCTCTACCATATTTCATTTCCATATTTTTTTATCTAACCATTGATAAAATAGGTCCCATATCTTATAGTATTGTTTATCTTCTTGTTCTCTAATTTCAAATGTTAATTTGCTCATTTCAGCACATTCCATTATTTTCTTAATAACTTCATCCTGCGTTGGTACTTTCTCATTTTTCCAATTTTTAGCAAACATAATCCTAGCCGCTGTTAATACATTCACAATCAGATATCTCAATTCTTTATTATATATTTCAGGTATAATCTCCAATAAAAAAAATTTCTGGTTTAAAATCTATGTGGTTTTTTTTTTTGTCATTTTTTCCAATGTGTGGATTTTAGTCCAGTATCTTTTGGCTTCGGCACATGTCCACCACATATGGTAATATGAACCCAGTATCTAATGGCATTTCCAACATTTTTCAGCAAGAAAAGCTTTCAAAAGGCCAGCAAATGAAACCTACAAGGCCCTGTCTCCACCCTCCTTCTGCTACTCAGAGGTCGGATTTCTCAGAACAGCCTGGCACATGAGCTGCTTGACATGGATGCCACATTCATGACGTTAGCATCTGGCATTCAGAGTAAAAAGTAGCATCTTATAGCCCCATTTTGACTGCTGAACTACCACTGTCACGTCAATAAAGGAAACCTTCAACTAGTTGCATTGTTAAGCAAGGCGGTTGTTGCACCCAATTTTACAGCCATTTTTGCAACAGCTGTTAAGTGAATCACCATAGTTCTTAAGTTGAAGACTACCTGCACATAATCAGGTTGGTTAGCCAAACAGTGGATTTTCCAAAAGTTGTATCTTTGGATGCCGTAAAAATTGGTCCTATTCATGATCATGTCTTGGATATGTGTAATACAGATTAAAAAAAGATGAGGAGAGATGGTTGTGTGGTTGCAGCCACTGCCTTGATCTAATCTCTCTCTCTCCCTCCCTCTCCCTCTCCCTCTCTCTCTCTCTCTCTCTCTCTCTCTTTCAGAAGATACTGACAGCTTTTGAGTTCTGCACCTTTTGTGGAGAAAGTGGGACCGGAAGTCTAAAGGATCTCACTGAATCCCTGCTTCGCACATTCACAGGTGTGTGTATGTGATGTACGACCGTAACAGAGCCTGTCCATCACAATTGTGAGTCTTGATGGCCATGAAATGGGTCACTTGTGTGACTAACCCAATTTTATTACCATTTTTGTGGCGGTTGCTAAGCAAGTGTTGTGGTTGTGGTTGACTGCTGGGGTTAAGTGAACCAATGGTTTGCTATGTGCCACTTTTGCCAAAAAACTGAAAATAAATGCCAGATTTGGGCAAAACTCTCCTAAATGTAGTTACATGACTGCAGGACACTGCAGATTGTTGTAAATGAGGGCTGGTTGCTGAGCATGTGGTCATGTGACCATTATTACCATTCTGGAACTTCAGAACCAGGTTGTAATTTTCTGCCTGAGCAGGGGGTTGGACTAGAAGACCTCCAAGGTCCCTTCCAACTCTGTTATTCTATTCTATTCTAAGTTCCCACTGGCCGCTAAGTACCCAATCGTAAGCCAAGTACTACTTGTACTTAAATAATGCCTCCATTTGGATACTACCTACAGCTTATAGCTCAAACCACTCAAATGCATTATTAATAAACTGCAACCTGCATTGGAAAAGGGCATCCCACCTTCTCAGGCAATGGCGGCAGGTCCTCATTGGCATACAGACAACCGCCCAAACTGATGCAGATTCTCACAAGCAACAAGAACAATGATGCCACGATGAGAACCAGACGGCAGCAAGCCCAGGTGTCTTCTTTGCCCCCATATCCATATGAAGAGCACCATCACAAGTCTCAACAAGTGCACACCTACAAGATTAGAGGAACCTTCCCATGCTCTTCCTCTTGCATGAGATCTTTGTCCATCAATGCCCCTCAGGATTCCAGAAAAACCTTTGTGCAAAAGAATTAATGGACAGGTGTTTGACATCAGGCTCAAAACAGACCTCAGATGGACTCAGAAAAGCAGGACTTTAACTGCCCGGCTGAGCGAGAGATTGCCAAATTCACATACCCTACTCCAAAAATCTTCCGGCAATTTCAGAATGTACAACATACATTCAACAAACATAATGAATGTTAGCACAATTGTTAAGTGAAAAGAGCCTTTCTTTGTAATCTGTCCCACCTGCATCTCCCTCACCAATCTCCCTTCTTCTCTCCTCCACCGTCATCCTCCCAAATTTAAATCCAAGGTCAATCTAGCCACTCCAAGCATGTGGTGAAGTGAGCTACGGTTCATGGAAGCTTGCAACTAAAGAGTCTCAGCTGGAAAAGCTAAATCCTCCTGACTGTTTTGCCACTACAGACTCACCTGGCTCTCGTCCTCTGACCATGTTTACCCTTGGCTGGAGGAAGCCTGGCCTGCCATTCTCACCAGCTCTGCTCGTAACTTGCAAATGAAGTCTGACTTGGTGAAGATCTTTCCTACTTCTTCTTTGCAGGCCAAACTATGGCATGAATAAGAGGCAGGCCCTGTATTATCCCTGGCAATGCACGGGAAGAGAACCCGGGAGGGGGGGTGTACGGGGAAGTGCTCCTCCATCATCAACCATCACAGTCCTGAGTGTATTAAAGGGTTATCCTGGGTGCAAATTGGATAAAAAAAACCTCCACCTCAGGCGGTTCCATTTTCAGATGTTATAAGTGATTGTTCCATGGCCCCTTTGAACCTGGCTTTCCTTCACCACCAACCTGTCTCTCCCTTTGACTTGTTTATCTTGGGGGCCTTTTAAATTGCACAAGTGCTCCTCTCCTGCACTCAGCCATGTGGCCCCTTCCCCGGTTCCCTCCAGCTCCACCGGCTGCCCCCCCCCAAGGGCTCACCCTCACTTAATGGCTCACATTCCACCAATGACTTTGCTTACATAACCTTACCTTGCAGTACCTCTTCTTCTTCCAGCGGGGAGACTTCAGGCTGCCCTGCATTACACATCAAACTTTGTCCTTGTTCAAGAAGAGCCTGGAAGTTTACCTTTCAGGGAGGCTTTAGCAGCAGAGGGCTCAAGTTGCCCCTTTCAGTTCTGGGTTACCAACCTTCTTTAACCTGGATCTTCCGATAGAGGCCAAGCCTATTCTTTGCTTTCTTGGTCTTGGGTCTTGCCTCACACAGCTGTCGATTTGCCACTTCTCAAACCATCCCTGGACCATAACTTAAGGCATGGATTTCTTTCCACACCCCAAATTTAGTTTTTGTTTTTTAAAAGTTTAATTACTCATTCTTTGTTTACTTTATTTAAATTTACTGGATGCCCATCTCTTTAGAGAAATTAGACTTCTAGACTTCTAGTGTCACAGCCTGTAATTCTAACGTGCAAATATTGTGTTAACCAAGTACTCCAAGCACAAAATTAGGGGTTTTTTTCATGATGAAAATGGTGTAACATATTTGATAATTTTATGAAAAATTATCTAAGACCTGAGTGACCTGCAGCGACTGCATCCCAAGATCAAGCAATAAAATTTAAATTACTACTAAGCATTAAAAGCAGAAAGTATCACCCAAGCACCCCACTGAGTTGCCTTTCTCCAACTCCACTTCAACCTGCCACATGCTATCAGTTTTGGAAGCCATATTAGCACCAGATGCTTCCCCGTTGGCAACTTCTTGCGCTTTGGAAAGTGGGAGGGGGGATTTAGAAGAGTGATTGTAGTTAGACATAATAGCATTCTTCCCTTTGGTCAAGGTCAGGGGGTCTCTGCATCTGGCGGAGGAGTGGCTGCAGGGATGGCTCAAGTTGGGAAGGATGGGGATTGGGCCGTGTGACGGGTTGACGGGTGCAGGGGCTGGATTTGGGGTTTTGATTTACTGAGGGAAAACCAGAACTCTCAGATTCGGGTTTTCCCAGATGTGCCAGTTTACCTTCTCTAATAAATGGGACTATGAGAAATGCTTGCCTCAGAGTCTTTCCTTGGAGTTGGGGGCTTTCTGGAAAGCTGACACATGCATTCTCTGCTCGGTTTTATTGATTAGGTTTTTATCCCACCCAATCAGCAGGCAAATAGTTTCACTCATGAACTGCTCAGCATTGTTAGTGTCCACACACAGTGTCTACACACAGGTTTACCTTGTCAGGATGGCAACCACAAGACATACTTTCAAAAGAATGAGAATTTGACTGCATGGACACAGCTGCCATCCTGACATTTTTGACTCTGCCGTGTCCCTACTAGAACATTTTACCTAACTAAATTCTGCCTTCCTCTAACTTCAGTTGTACCTTGGGATGGTTAAAAAAAAATAGATCTTAGCTTTCTTCTGCATGACTCCCCTTCAGTTTGCCACGTGAACGACAAGAACAAAAGTTTGCTAGCACAATTGACAAACTTTTGAAGCATTGTTTTAAATTATCCACTTCAGGTTAATTGCAAAGAATTCCATTGTCTCTTTCTAAATGTAGCCATCCATTTTACCACCACATCAATTTTCTTAAAACTGTTGAGTGCACAAGGCTGCATGTTGGAGCAGGTAAGTGGGAGACAGTAAGTGGTGTCCATTTGGCCTTCAAAACTGCTAATCTCTGTTTTCCCCTTGGAAAGAGAATGACGTGATACAATCCTGTTTAAGAGGCATGGAATCCATGGAGTTATTTATATTTAAGTCTTTAGATAACAATTGTGAGCACACCCACTGCCTCTCACGCAGAGGCACATCCATAGCCATTCAGCATGGCTAGTCTGTACCACCCCGTGGCTGCCCACCTCCTATCCTGAGGACAATAAACCAGAAAACCTTTTTGGCTTCCGTTACTTTCCTTGCTCTGGTTAACATCTTCAGAATCATCCAATTCATCAGTCATATTCATTGGAGTTTTAATCCTTTGATTTTTCTCTGTTCCTGTTTTCCCCCACATCATTTCTTTGTTGGCAAAGAATTGGCTAAAGATATACAAAGATAGATAGGCATTGTTATAAAGCATCTCCCCCAATACTCACTCGTTCACTCTCACACACACACTTTTCTTACTTTTCATGGGGTTTTGAGTCAAAAATAAGGAAGGGGGACTGGTATATTCAGAATTTCAGTTCTCAATTTCTACTCTGACACAAAATTCTGACAGAGTCTAGCAACGACATGGTGAACACAACTCAGTTCTCCAGTTCTCCAAAGATAACCATCTTTTTAAAATAACATTTCTCAGCTAGACTTTCTCTCAATGCCATGCCTGTGGAGGCTAATTTACTGAATCTCCTCCCAAAAGCATAACTGGAATTGAATTTCATGTAGTTGATACTCAGCTGTGATCTGGATGAGATGATGGAGATGGAGCTTTCCTGAAATGGAGACGGGAGACAAAGCCACCTGTTTGGAATAAACATCATCTACTTTTCATTAGCCAAGTTTTCCAAAGAATTTCAGCCTCATATTAGTGAGCCAGCTTTTGCCTTCCTTTCCTTTCCTTTCCTTTCCTTTCCTTTCCTTTCCTTTCCTTTCCTTTCCTTTCCTTTCCTTTCCTTTCCTTTCCTTTCCTTTCCTTTCCTTTCCTTTCCTTTCCTTTCCTCTCCTCTCCTCTCCTCTCCTCTCCATTCCATTCCATTCCATTCCATTCCATTCATTCAAAACTCTCTCCGTTGCTTAACTTTGAAAGCTAAAATAAAGACAGCCAGAAAGATTCAGGAAACTTTGACTCTATGGGGAAAAGGTGATAATAGTACAGGTAGTCCTCAACTTATAACAGGCCATTTAGAGACTGTTCAAAGTTACAACAGACTGCCCTAAAGCTACTTATGGCCCCCTTTCAAAGTTACAATGGCTGCAGCACCCCTGCAGAATTCACCACATCTGCCCATCCCACCCTGCACCCACCCATCCACCCAGGGAGATCAGGCAGCTCCAGCAGGCATGAATCAGCTGGAGCTTGCAAGCCTTCAGCTTCCTTCCCACTCAAGGACTTGCAGGATTCGGCGTCCTCCAGAGTCAAGCAATACCAACTTCCCTTCCTTTTTTTTCAGCTTCTGAGAGAGGCACCCAGACCGATATAGCACCGGAGCTCTGACAGACCTAGCCATGTGGCCAAGCAGGTGTTATTTTGGTCCCTTTTTAAGGTGGCTCCTTAAATAAATTCCACAAACAAATGCAAGCGCCTTAGAAAATGGAGCCTCTTTTTTAAAAAATTACAGTATTGCAAGAATAGAACCTGATGAAAAATCCCAGGAGTGGTGACCAGAATTGGACACAGTATTCCGACTATGGTCTCTGTCATGCCTCCAACATAAGGTTTCTGTATGTAATTATGTATTTTTATTGCTATTGTTGTTCTTTAATGTATCTTGAGCTTCACCTATGGCCAACACGAATCTTTACGGAGACCCAACCTTTTTTTTTTTTTTTTAAATTGATTTATATGCCGCCCTTCTCCAGAGACTCAGGGCGGCTTACAATGTGCTCAGCAATAGCCTTCATCCTTTTGTATATTTATACAAAGTCAGTTTATTGCCCCCATAATCTGGGTCCTCATTTCACCTACCTTAGAAAGGATGGAAGGCTGAGTCAACCTTGAGCCTTGGCGAGATTCGAACCTGCAGTAATTGCAGGCAGCTGGTCTTAATAACCAGCTTAATAACAGGGTCATCTACCCATAAACCCTCAGTCCCAAAACAAGGGCATCCTGGGAAGCCAGACTCTATTTCCTTTAGCCCAATGTTTCTCAACCTTGGTAGCTTGAAGATGGGTGGACTTCAGTTGGGGGATTCTGGGAGTTGAAGTCCACCCATCTTCAAGCTACCAAGGTTGAGAAACACTGCTTTAGCCTTTGGAAGGATACAGAAGCCCCAGGAAGAATTCAGCCTAATCCATGGCACAAAAATCCACATTCCATACACACAGGACCACTGCTGAGATTTAGATTTATCTGTATTTGTTCATTGTTATTCTCACCAGCAACTCAACACTGCTTATTTTGTATTTGGGTTCTTATTGAACGTATTTCTACTTTTCCCAGTTTCACCCATCCTGTTTTCTTTAATAAAGCATCCAGATCTACGCACATGGTCTGCTTTATTGGAGGATAGGGGGCTTTAGTTGCATGGCAAGCTGCCCACAGAGTAACTGTGTAGAGAGGACAGAATTGTGAAACAGTGGTTACCCAGCAAGTGGCATCCAGGATAATGACTATGCAGAGGCCTGCTACTCTGCAAGTGGCATACAGCAGTCCCTATTTATTTATTTATTTATTTATTTATTTATTTATTAAATTTATATACCGCCCTATTCCTAAGGGACTCAGGGCGGTGAACAGCGAACGATAAAAATACATGTAATACAAACGTTAATAATAAAAAACCAATTAAAATATACTAAACATTCTGGTCCTAGATAATTCAAGACATCCCAGTTTAAAATAAAATCAAAAAGCAATATAAAGGGAAAGTTAGCCCAGGCCGGCCTGCTGAAACAGGAATGTTTTGAGGGCACGGCGGAAAGTGCGCAGATCCGGAATCTTCTGTATCTCTGGGGGGAGTTCGTTCCAGATGGTGGGTGCCCCCACAGAAAAGGCTCTCCCCCTGGGGGCCGCCAGTCCCTACAGAGTTGAGCATCTCCAGAAGACACCATGTCACAGAGCCGGGCATCTTCATACGTGACAGTCACACAAGGACTTGAAAGGTTTCATGATCATCCCAAAAGCTATAGAGCCTGGCGACCTTCTTTCCAGAATCCCATCAGAGGCTTAGATTTGTCCTGCAGTGAAGAGAGAGACTTCATAGTTAAATGGCTCAGAATTGAATCTGCTGAGCATGCAAAACGAATCAGGATAATAGATATAAACTACCCTGAAACAGGCCTTAAAACCATCTGGGACAGTGAGTGTTATGGCTCAGCAGAAGCCGTGGAAAATGCACTGTTCGAAAGACTTGATAACTTTCCCAAAATACCTGACAGAGCCTATCAGAGGAGTGGATCACAAAAGAAAGTACAATGTTCCATTTCCCCCGTTCTCTGTTTTTGTGGACTTCATGTGCCAAGAAGCTAAAACAAGAAATGACCCTAGCTTTGACTTCACATTGTCATGCGCTGCTCCTTCAGGACATAATCCTCGTAAGCCTCCAGTAGCAGTTTCCAAAACTAATGTGACTCCTCCAGATTCATTTCACAAGCCTGCCAGCTCCTCTCACACAGAAACAGAGAGCAGAGATCCTGGTAAGCAGTGCCTTCTACACCAGAAGCCACATCCTCTCCTAAAATGCAGAGCCTTCAGGGAGAAGTCCATGGAAGACCACAAAGTTTTCCCGAAAGCAAACAATATTTGCTACAAGTGCTGCTCAGTCCCTCACTTTGCCAAGGTCTGTAAGGTAAAATAGTGCCACAGAATGTGACAGCACAGGACTCTATACCCTGGGCCAACTCCATGGACTTTACAATATACTCACAGTGCCAGTGAGCACTGCTACAACCACAACAGAAATCAATGCAAAGTGCACAGAACTCTGCAAAGGGACCACAGGTGGCAGGTCCTGCTCCAAAATCTGTTCAGTCAGAGTCTACCCAGCAGGCCAAAGGGACAAAGCCATTAAGTTTTAGGCCATTCTAGAGGATCAAAGCAACAGGTCTTTAGCCACCTCAACCTTCTTTGATATCTTTGGCATTAAAGGCAACAGCACTCCCTATTCCTTAAAAACTTGTGCAGGAATTATGGAGACAGCAGGAAGAAGAGTATCTGGTTACCAAGTCGAGTTGGTAAAACTGTTATTGAATGAAACTTGAACCGTCACTATAGATCTGAAATTCCTACACCAAATGCAGTTGTCAAGATTGAATCACTTTGCTTCTTTCAAACCCTAATGCTTGCCAATGAACTGGGAGGAGGGAAGGGGGAAATGGAATGCCAAGAATGTATGCAGAGATCGTGAGAGCATAGAAACCATCAAGGTCATGACTGCAGATGCTGGAGAAAGAGATGGACTGTTCCCATAACAAAAGGACGTCTCATAATTGGACAGTGTGAGTGGGAAGGGTGGGGATTGGTGGAGAGGAGAGGAAGCTATGGTTTAACATGGTAAGCATTTGCGTGGGAAAACTAGAGCTGGTTTTGTTTCTTCAGTACCAATATGGGGTATCCAATAAAGTATTACTTTTGGGAATTCGAATCTGATATTATATATGCTCATTTCTTCAGAACCCTGTGATGTAATCCATCTGGACTTGATTATTTCAACTCTTCTGGGATGGATAGGTGTTGTTTTACCATTTTCTTGCCTGTTTTGACCTCTATTCTTAAACTATCTGTTACGGTAGTATTTTTTATATCTTGCACTTGTTTTTTTCTTTTGTGTAAAGACAAAGAATGAATTAAGCAGTATTGCTTTCTCCCAGCTGCCTGACACCTCCTTGCTATCTTCTCCCAATAGTGGATTGATCCTTTCCTTCACTTTTTCCTTGTTTTTTACATGTTGAAAGAAGCTTTTTTTATTATTTTGATACTTGTTGCAGATCTTAGTTTAAGCCTTAGCTTTCCTGAATTCATGTTTGCATATTCAGGCTGTGTGCTGGTATTCTGCCTTAGTTAGATGTCTACAGAGGTGATGTACAGGTAATCATTGACTTATGACCCTTAGCGAGTTTAGCCTGTTACAAAGATGCTGCAAAAAGTGTTTTACAACTGGTCCTTGCACTTATGACCATCAGAGCATGCCTACAGTCGCGTGATCAAAATTCAGGTGCTTGGCTGCGTTTATGACGGTCACAGTATGCTCAGTTCATGTGGTCGCCATTTGCAATTTTCCCAGTCAGCTTCCAAAAAACCAAAGTCAATGGTAGAAGCCAATTTGCTTAAGAATCATGTGATTCATTTAATGACCACAGCAAAAAAGCTTGTAAAATATGATGCAATTCATCTAACAATCACCTTGCTTAGTGATTGAAGTTCCAGTCCTAATTGTGGTCATATGTTGAGGATGACCTGTATATTAAAAAAACAGTAGTTCAGTCACCAGTCCTGGCCACAATATTGACTATTTTGACAAACACAAACATACACAGAGACATACCTGTGACACTGAATAAGTCATAAATCATGAATATTAACACAACGCTTCGATAACTTTTGTAAAAAAAACATTACTTTTTTCACTGATACCAGTATTAATATCTCAAAATACAAGAACATCTATTAAATTACGGCCAAAAATATTTAATCATTTTAAACTGTTTTTTAAATTTTGTATGTTCTGTTTTTTTACTCTGGCTGTTCACCGCCCTGAGTCTTATTGGAGATGGGCGGTATAGAAATGGAAACAAATAAATAAATAAAATAAAATCCAAATAAATTATTATTCAAAAATGTTAACATTCTTTTGTCTTATAAAAGACCAACATAGCTTCAATTAAAGCACAACATAAAAGAATTCCCGGATTTAAATACTGAAATATCAAAATATTAAAATTACCACTAAAAGCGCAAACATCAATATAATCTACATTTTATTTATGTAAGGTTTAATTTTTATTAATTTGCATCTGAATTCTTGCAAAGCTTCAACTGCCAACCTTAATTTGAAGGGAGCTCAACTTTTGTATGAGAGGTCTACTATGTTCCAGAAGCTCATCTTGTTTAAGGTTTATCTTCTACTGTTATAAAATAAATGTTTAAGAAAACTGCAATAAGGGGCAAAGGAAACATGAAAGTGATTATTGGAAAAATGAAGTACTAGGAGGCATCAAAGAGACTAGAAGAAGATTAGTTCTAATAATGCCTGATAGGTTCATACTTCGGCATTCATATATTATTTCTCCTGTTGGCAGCCCTCTGAAGATAGACGACTTCAAGATAAAAATTGCAAAACTTATTTATATAAAATGGTGAGTACATTTAGAAAGAATGTTAGGTAGAGTACGATGAACTTGCTGTATTTTGAATGGAAAAGAAAGTTCTCCAGACAATCATATTCAGGCAGAACTGCATTTTATACAGAATTTAGAAAGAGTATGGGAGCATCTTTTTAGGACTAACAATTTTATTTTAGGTACATAAATAAAACATCCATCTTGTAACAATTTCCTTCAAATATTACTAACCGCATGCTATTAAACAAGGGAAGCTGAACCATAATTTGGGGTGGGGGGGATGGAGAGAGAAAGGGATTAGATCAGAAGTCTTCAAACTTGGCAGCTTTAAGACTTGTGGACTTCAACTCCCAGAATTCTCCAGCCAGCACTGGCTGGAGAATTCTGGGAGTTGAAATCCACAAGTGCTGGCTGGAGAATTCTGGGAGTTGAAGTCCACAAGTCTTAAAGCTGCCAAGTTTGAAGACCTCTGGATTAGATGGAGCTGGTCTACCATTTTCACTGACAGCCTTGTGGAAGATTTTGCAGGTGAGCCATGTTAGTTGAAAGCAGCACCGATTCAGAAAGAGTCCAGTCAGACCTTTTGAGATCAACACTTGATCATTTCTTTGGGGGGGGGATAATCATTGCCAAAAAAGACAATGAACTTCAGCAACTATCAGGACAAAATAAAATACAGAATAAGTCACAACTAGGGCCAAAGTTTTGTTCTTTATTCCTTCCTTATTTTCCTTTTTACTCATAATAATGATTAATATTATGGCAACACCCTGAACTGAGGATAAAAAACACAGCCTGTTCCCAAAAACATGACTCAGCCTCTTTGCTCCCAACTATCTCTGGAAAGAATTGCAGATCCTCTGGGCAGATCTTTCCAACCTTTCGATGTTTCTTGGGAAGGAGCAATTCAACAAAACCCCACACACCTGTTGCTCTGTCACATGAAAACTGCTGCCGTCCTGTGGCAGTGAAATGCTCCTTGGAGATCCCAGAGTGGCCTTAACAGAATACAGGGAGCCCTCAACTTACGACCACAATCAAGCCCAACATTTTTGTTGCTAAGTGAAGCATTCGTTAAGTAAGTTTTACCCACATTCTATGACTTTTCTTGCCACAGTTGTTAAGTGAATTATTGCAGCTGTTATGTTAGTAACATAGTTGTAAGTGAACCTGGCTTCCCAATTGAATTTGTTGCCAGAAGGATGCAAAAGCGGATCCCATGATCCAGGACACTGCAATCGTCATAAATAGGAACCAGTTACTATGCATCTGAATTTTGATCACATGACCATGGGGATGCTGCTATGGTCATAAATGTGAAAAACGGTCGTAAGACCTGTATTGGCTTCTGGTTATAACTCTACTGGCTTTTATGTCTTCGCAGATCTGTTGCTTGATTATCTTTTCCAGTATCTTCTCAGGTATTGATGTCAAGCTGATTGGTCTGTAGTTTCCTGGAACTATGTTTTTTTCCCCCTTTTTTTTGAAGACGGGAACCACATCAGCTCTTTTCCAGTCCTCTGATGGTTCCCTGGGGCTCCAGGATCTTTGAAAGGCATGGTTCAATGGAACTATGGCCACTGGTTCACAAATGGGAGCGCACGCGCCACTTTTGTCCATGCGCAGGACCTTCTGGGTTTTGCAGAGTGTCAAAAATGGGATGTGATGACATCCGGGCAGGTGGGTGGAGCCTCCCGCAGCCACCGCTACCGGTTTGCCCGAACTGGCTAGAACCATCTGAATAGCACCTCTGGTTCAATGGTTCTGAAATTGCATCTGCCAGCTCCTTCATTACTCTGAGATACAATCCATCAGGTCCCAGTGGCTTCAACTCATCTAGATCAGACAGCTGTCCTCTTCTCATTTTCTTGCTTATTTTAATTTGTATTCCTAGTCTGTCTTTTATAGTGATGTCTTTTATAGGTTGGACTGTATTATCTTTTTTGTGTGAAGACTGATGCAAAGAATGAATGAAGTAGTTCTGCTTTCTCTCTGGTGCCAGTTATTTTCTTGCCATCTTCTCCCATTAGTGGACGGATTGCTTTCTTGACTTTATTTTTGTTTTTATATATGTTGAAATAAAATTTTTAAAAAATTATTTTTGACATTTGTTGCAAGTCTTACTTCATTCTGAGCCTTAACTTTTCTGGCTTAATCTTTGCAGATTCGGGCTACCTGCTGATATTCTACCTTAGTCATGTGTTCCCCTTTCCATTTTTTGTACTTATCCTTTTTGTCTTTCAGTTTATCAGAGAGTTCTTTGTGTAACCATATTGGATTGGGCTTTTATAATCATATTTTTCAAAGTTTCCAAAGCTTTTTGAGTTGTTTTTCCCTTTGCAGCTGCCCCTCTAGTCCCCTCCTCTACATTTTGGATGACAAAATTGTCAGCTAGGTTGGATAGGAACTTGTTCAATCTTCCACTTGATGCAAAGTTTATCTCTCAATTGATGTCAGGGTAGTTAAAGTCCCCCATCACCTCTGTGGTGTGTTTCTATATACATTTGTTAACTGGTTAGCAAAAAGTTCATCCATTTTGTTCTGCTTGGTTTGGTGGCCTGTAGTGTAGACCTATAGCAGTGATGGCAAACCTTTTGGGCACCGAGTGCCAGACAGAGAGCACTTCACACACGAGGTTTTTCTTTCTGGATTCGCCAACTGGACAGCTGACACTGACATTTAAAAGTATGATCATCTGTATGTGGATCACATTTAATGTTGAAGATCATGGTTGTTATACGGTTGTTTTGTTGGAGTTGGTTGAGATAAGCATTCAGTTGGGTGAGTTATCTCAGCCAGCTCAAACAAAACTGTATAACGGTAAAGGAATGGTGGAAAGTGAGAGGAACAGATGCTGTCCCAGCGAGGTTATATGGACTCCCCAAAGTACACAGAATAGAAGTCCCCTTCAGACTTATTGTAGCACTAAGAGACACCCCTCCATATAACCTGGCTAAATGGCTATCACAATGCTTAAGCTTCCTGACCCAACCCTCGAACAGCACAGTCACATCATCTACACAATTCCTGACAAAACTACAAGGCTTCTGAGATCATGGTCTCCTTTGACGTAGTGTCCCTAGCCATCCCTCCTCACTGAGCATATGAACTAATAGATAGAAAACTAGAAGAAGAGCACAACACAGAGATCAGAACAACCTAACCTGGACACAAGTCGTGAAGCTACTTCAATACTGTCAACATACCTTCTTCACATTCAAAAGCAAAATTGTGTGAACAAATAAAAGGGACGTTGATGGGATCCCCAATGTCAGGAGCCATTGCAGGAACAGTCTTGCATGAATTAGAACACCCTGCATTTCAGAACTGCACACCTAGTTCTGGTGCCGCTGGATGACACATTTATCATCATCAAGAGAAATGCACTGAAAGACTTCCATACCACACTTCCCTGACATACAGTTCACAATGGAGGAAGAAACAGCTAGGCAATTAACATTTTTAGATATACTTGTCAACAGACAAGAGGATGGAAGCCTAGAAACCACAGTTTATTGCAAGACCACCAACACTCCACACATTCTGAATTTCTACACCAACCATCACATGTCAGCTTCTGTGAAGACCTATATGTACCGACCAGGAACTTGTGAATATACAGTAACAAGAAACCTTGGTTCACAGCTAAACTTAAGCAGCTACATCGTTCCAAATAGGAAGCCTACAGAAAAGGTGATAGATGCTGTACAATCAGGCCAGAAATGTATTAACAAGGGAGATCAGAGCAGCAAGAAGAGCTACTTAGCTACTCCAAAAAGCTAAAGAATCAGTTCTCAACAAATGAACCAGCAAACATGTGGAAAACTCTTAAAAATATCACCGGCTATGGCAAACCTCCTTCCCAGGCTGAAGGAAATCAGCAACTGGTAGATGACCTCAACGTGTTTTACTGCAGGTTTGAAAGGAAACTACAGCCACCTATCTCCACAACCCCCATCTCAGACACACCAACAACAGCCAAGCCTCCTACAACTGACCTCATCCCATTGGGTTCACAACACCTAGTGATCACAGAAAAGGAAGTGCAAGATCTATTTCATAGACAAAAGCCAGGAAAAGCACCAGGTCCAGACAAGATAACTCCTTCTTGCTTAAAAGTCTGTGCTTACTAATTGGCCCCCATCTTCACCCGAATCTTCAATAAATCAATACATATGTGCCATGTTCCTTCTTGCTTCAAACGCTCCACTATCATCCCAGTGCCAAAGAAGCCCACCATCAAGGAACTGAATGACTACAGACTAGTTTATTTATTTATTTATTTATTTATTTAATTTGTATACCGCCCTTCTCCCAGAAGGGACTCAGGGCGGTGAACAGCCAAAATTAAAAAACATACAAATGCAAAAGTTAAGATAATTAAAAGAATTAAATCATTGGCTACCCAAATTTAAAACCCCAAATCCATAAAATTTAAAATCCCAATTAAAAACCATTTAGGCTAGGCCGGCTTGATGAAATAAAAACGTCTTCAGGGCTTTACGGAAGGTCCGGAGGTCCGGGATCAATCGTATTCCAGGAGGCAGCTCATTCCACAGGGCGGGTGCCCCCACAGAGAAGGCTCTTCCCCTGGGGGCCGCCAGCCGACATTGCCTGACCGACGGCACCCCGAGGAGGCCCTCTCTGTGAGAGCGTATTGGCCGGTGGGAGGTTATCGGTAGCAGCAGGCGGTCTCGCAAATACCCTGGCCCTAAGCCATGGAGCACTTTAAAGATGAGAACCAACACCTTAAAGCGCACCCGGAAGACCACCGGGAGCCAATGCAGCTCGCGCAGGAGAGGTGTTACGTGGGAGCGCCACGTCGCTCCCATAATCACCCGCGCGGCCGCATTCTGCACCAGCTGGAGCCTCCGGGTGCTCCTCAGGGGGAGCCCCATGTAGAGAGCGTTACAGTAGTTCAGGCGTGACGTAACCAAGGCATGAGTGACTGTGCACAAGGAGTCCCGATCCAGAAAGGGGCGCAACTGGCGTATCAGGCGAACCTGATAAAAAGCCCCCCTGGCCACGGCCGTCATATGCTCTTCTAAAGACAGCCGTGTGTCCAGGAGGACGCCCAAGTTGCGAGCCCCCTCTGTGGGGGTCAGTGACTCACCCCCAATAGCCAGCGATGGCACCAGCTGGCTATACCGGGACGCCGGCATCCACAGCCACTCGGTCTTGGAAGGGTTGAGCCGAAGCCTGTTCCTCCCCATCCAGACCCGCACGGCCTCCAGACACTGGGACATCACTTCGAGGGCATCATTGGGGTGGTCTGGGATGGAAATGTACAGCTGAGTATCATCAGCATACAGATGGCATCGCACCCCAAAACCACGGATGATCTCACCCAGCGGCTTCACATAAATGTTGAACAGGAGCGGTGAGAGGACCGACCCTTGCGGCACCCCGCAAGCAAGGCGCCTCGAGGTCGACCTCTGCCCCCCTGCCAACACAGACTGCGACCGGTCAGAGAGATAGGAGGAGAACCACCGCAACACGGTGCCTCCCACCCCCAGTCCCTCCAGCCGGCGCAGCATGATACCATGGTCGATGGTATCAAAAGCCGCTGAGAGGTCTAACAGGACCAGAACAGAGGAGCAACCCCTGTCCCGAGCCCTCCAGAGATCATCCACCAATGCGACCTATGCCGTCTCCGTGCTGTACCCAGGCCTGAAGCCGGACTGGCACGGATCTAGATAGACGGTTTCATCCAGGAACTGTGGGAGCTGTTGCGCAACCACACTCTCCACAACCTTCGCAACAAAGCGAAGGTTGGAGACCGGACGATAGTTTGCCAAAACGGCCGGGTCCAGAGAAGGCTTCTTGAGGAGGGGCCTCACCACCGCCTCTTTCAAGGCGGGAGGCAAGAAACCCTCTCTCAGAGAAGCATTTATGATCCTCTGGAGCCAGCCTCGTGTTACCTCCCGGGTGGCCAGTACCAGCCAGGAGGGGCACGGGTCCAATAAACATGTGGTTGCGTTTAATCTCCCCAGGATCCTGTCCACATCCTCAGGAGTCACAGGGTCGAACTCATCCCAGGTAACATTCTCAAGACCAGCCTCAGTCACCCCGCCGGGATCTACCCAGTCAGAGTCCAAGCCTTCCCGAATCTGAGCGATTTTATCGTGCAGATACTGTGCAAAATCCTCAGCCTGCCCTTGCAAGGGGTTCTCCCGTGCTCCCTGATGTAGGAGGGAGCGGGTCACCCTAAACAAGGCGGCTGGGCGGTTATCTGCCGATGCAATAAGAGCGGAAAAGTGGTTACGCTTTGCCGCTTTTATCGCCACTAGATAGGTCTTAATATGAGACCTAACTAGTGTTCGGTTGGATTCGGAGCGACTCGCCCTCCAACCACTCTCTAGGCGTCTTTTCCGGCGCTTCATCTCCCTCAGCTCCTCGGAAAACCAAGGGGCCGGGCAGGTTCGGCGTCGGGTCAGAGGCCGCAAAGGCACGACTCGGTCCAGAGCACCGGCGGCTGTCCTATCCCAGGCAGCCACCAGATCTTCAGCCGAGTCGTGTGCCAGAGTTTCAGGAACTGGCCCAAGCTCCCTCTGGAACCTATCAGGATCCATCAGGCGCCTGGGGCGGAACCACCTGGTCGGTTCCGCCTCCCTGCAGTGGGGTGCAGCGGTCGAAAGGTCCAGTCTCAGGAGAGAATGGTCCGACCATGACAGGGGTTCAATAACTATATCCCCTATATCCAGACCACTCCGCCACTGACCAGAGATAAAAACCAAGTCCAGAGTGTGTCCTCCCGCGTGAGTGGGGCCATGAATTAATTGTGTCAGGTCCATGGCTGTCATGGAAGCCATAAACTCCCGAGCCATCCCAGACGCCCCACCGGTAGATGGCAGGTTGAAATCCCCCATGACCAAAAGTCTGGGGGTATCAACCGCCACCCCGGCAATAACGTTGAGAAGCTCGGGCAGGGCCGCTGTCACGTGGCAGGGAGCCAGGTACGCGATCAGCAGGCCCACCTGCATCCCATGGCCCCACTTCACCAGGAGAGACTCACATCCGGCTATCTGAGGTACAGTGGCCTCCTTCGGATCAAGACCTTCCTTTATAATGACCGCCACCCCCCCACCCCTGCCCTGGGCCCTTGGCTGATGGAATGCGCGGAAACCTGGTGGGCACATCTCTACGAGGGGGACCCCCCCCTCTTGGCCCAACCAGGTCTCTGTAATACCTGCCAGGTCCGCACCCCCCTCCTGTATTAGCTCACAAATGAGGGGGGCCTTATTAACCACGGACCTGGCATTGCACAACATCAGTCTAAGGCCTGGGCTCTGAGACTCTGGACAGCCGGGGAAACGAGAAGAGTCATGGGGGCCGAGGCATGCCACCGCTTGGAGATAGCGGGTGCGTGCCCCCACCACCTGATGTGGCCCCCTACTCCCGCCATATCTGCCCCTCCCAACCACGGTCCTGATAGAACTGCCCTTCACCCTATCCACACTGTGCTCCTCCACACCCCGCTCCCCGCCTTCCGTTCCGTGCCCCTGTAACGGGCCTGACCTATGCCCCTCCCTCCCCACCCCCCGCCCTAAGCCCCTTAAAAGATTACAAAAAGACAATTTTAAAAAAACCCACAACCCCCTCTTTGTGGCATGCCATCTCTCGGGGTTCCAAAGTTGCTCTAACATCTTTAGTTTAAAGGCTAGTGCTGTCCCACTTGAAAACCATCACGGATCCGCTGTTAGACCCCCCCCCACACACAATTTGCATACAGAGCAAATAGATCAACAGATGATGCTGTTAATATGGCTCTACACTACATCCTGCAACATCTTGAATCTCCAAAGACCTACGCAAGGGTCCTCTTTGTAGACTTGAGTTCAACATTCAATACCATCATGCTGGACATTCTTCTAACTAAACTAAACCAGCTAGCGGTACCTGAACACACTTGTAAGTGGATCATAAGCTTCCTAACAGACAGGAAGCAGCAGGTGAAGCTAAGCAAAATCACATCAGATACCTGTACAATTAGCACAGGCCCCTACAAGGATGTGTACTTTCTCCACTTCTCTTCTCTTTGTATATCAATGACTGCATCTCAAATGTTCCATCTGTTAAACTACTGAAGTTTGCAGATGATACAACATTGATTGGTCTCATTCGAGACAATGATGACTCTGCATACAGACAGGGAGGTTGAACAACTAGCTCTGTGGTGCAACTGGAACAATCTGGAACTGAACACACTCAAAACCATAGAAATGGTGGTAGACTTTAGGAGAAACCCTCCCATACTTCCACCTCTTACAAAGTAGATAACATAGTATCAACAGTAGAGACCTTCAAATTTCTAAGTTCTATCATATCTCAAGACCTAAAATGGACACCTAACATCAAAAATGTCATCAGAAAAGCACAACAGAGAATGTTCTTTCTTTGCCAACTCAGGAAGCTCAAACTGCCCAAGGAGCTGCGGATACAGTTCTACAGAGGAATTATTGAATCTGTCATGTGCACCTCTATCACTGTCTGGTTTGGTTCTGCAACCCGACTTCAATGGATAATTAGAACTGCAGAAAAAACAATGGCTACCAACCTGCCTTCCATTGAGGACCTGTATACTGCACGAGTCAAAAAGTAGGCTGTGAAAATTACAGATCCCTCGCATCCTGTACATAAATTGTTTCAACTCCTACCCTCAAAAGGACGCTATAGAGCACTGCACACCAGAACAACTGGACACAAGGACAGATTTTTCCCGAACGCCATCACTCTGCTAAACAAATAATTCCCTCAACACTGTCGAACTATTCACATTAGGCTGCATTACTATTGCTATTGGTCTTCTTGTCGTTCCTGTCACCCATCTCCTCCTACTTGTGACTGCATGACTGTAACTTTGTTGCTGGTACCCTTGCGATTTATATTGATATTGTTTCCTAGTATGATTTGATTGCTTATTGTACCGTATGACTGTCACTGGGTGTTGTGTTGTGCCCTGTGATTCTTGACGAGCGTATCTTGTCTTTTATGCTGAGAGCATATGGACCAAAGACAAATTCCTTGTGTGTCCAATCATACTTGGCCAATACAGAATTCTATCCACTGTCACACAAAAAGAGTTGCATCAGAACACAATATGGCAGGTGAGAACCCACTGTAGTACCCAGCAAGCCAAACAGCTGGAGAGTGGGTACCTACAATTCAAGCAGAATGGGTTCTCACCATCATTTGTCACAAGATGTCTGCGCAACACGGTGGAAGAGAAAGGAAGAAACAAGGTACAAGACCAACCACAGGGCACAACTGCCATATATCAGAAACATTTCAGAAGCTGTAGAACGCAGCTTCCATGATCTGCAAGTGGGCATCGCACACTGCCCAGAGGCTACCATAGGAGGACAAATTATCCATTGTAAAGATTGTTTGGGGATAGGAGATGCTTCCAATGTAATCCACTGAATCCCTTGCATGGATTGCCACTGTGACTATGTAGGGCAGACAGGAAGGTAACTACACCAGATTGCAAGAACACAAGCGAGCAGTCAGATGAGGAGACCCAAACTCATTGGTAGCCTCACATTGCAGTGAACACGGACACACATTTGATTTTGCAGCTACTGAGATAGTTGGACGAACAGGCCCAAAAACAGCCAGGGAAGTGATTGAAGCCTGGGAAATGGGCCCCTCATCAGTCAACAGGAGTGCTGATTTACCACCAGCCTATCAAGTACTTGGAAGGTGAGGGCTGGGCAGCACAAGAGAACAACTGCCAACGTCTTAAAAACCACCAACACACCACAATCAACATCTAAAAAACTACAAATAACAGGCACTATAAATACTACACACAGAATAGCACACAAGCACACTTGTGATGGGCTCCAGCACAAGTCCAAAAGCTCAGAAGACGAAACCTTTGGTCCTGGTGACTGACCCAGATTGGATCCTGCACTAAACAGAGCCCATACCATCCCCCTCAAGATACGTTATGTCTCCTTGTCCCTGCCAATTCAAAGGCTTTATAGACTTCTCAATGGTTAAGGCATAGAACATCCCTACTATCACTTTGAACTCCCCATTACCAGTCGAAACAATTGATGGATAGATTTTGAAAGTAGGTCTGGTTACTCATGTTGCAGACCCCTTGCATTTAAGAATAGCCACACCCACTGAGCTTTTATCCCTCTATGTCAGGGGTCCCAACCACCCAGTCTATGGACTGATACTGGGCCAAAGCATGCCAGAAACTGGGCCAGGCAAACAAGCAAAACCCCATCTGTGGGATGCAGGCAATCCTAACCCCAACCTGAAACACGCCCCCTCTGGTCCATTAAAAAAACTGGAACCAGTCCCTGGTGCCCAAAAGGTTGGGGGCTTCTTCCTTACATTCAATCTTTCCCTCTCCTCTCCTCCCCCACCCCAACTCCCACTAATGTCAGGCTGTCAGCTCATGAAATTTGGATAAGTGAGATAAAGCCATACACTTGATGGCTGCAACTTCACAACCCCACTACTCA
Organism: Pantherophis guttatus; assembly: GCF_059756535.1. Taxonomy (NCBI): domain Eukaryota; kingdom Metazoa; phylum Chordata; class Lepidosauria; order Squamata; family Colubridae; genus Pantherophis; species Pantherophis guttatus. The sequence continues at coordinate 1,147,986 of NC_142074.1, forward strand.
TTGGAGGAAACACACTTGCCATGATCACTGTGCCCAGATTGCAAAGCCCTTATCCCATTGGCAATAAAACCCAGGGAAAAAACTTCCAGGCTACCAAGAAACTACACAGATTTTGCAGATGTTTTGGGGGAAAAAGAAGATTCAGTCCTCCTTCCACAAAAAAGACTGTGACTAGGTCCATAGACCTAATCCCTGGAGCTGAAATTCTTGCCAAGAAACAGAATCCAATCTCAGTTATATGTTAGTATTCTGCTTTAGTCATGTGCCCCACTTTTCCATTTTTTTTTATACTTGTCTTTTTTGTCTTTCAGTTTACCAGAGAGTTCTTTGTGCAACCACGCTGGTTTCTTCTGAACTGTCGTTTTTCTTTTTCAGGGGTTGTGCTAGACTAGGCTTTTATAATCTATTTTTTCTGAATTTCCCAAGCTGTTGTTTTTCCTTTTTCCATCCATGGAATCCTACCCAATCTCTCTCTTAGAGTCTTGAAATCAGATCTCTTATGGTATGTTAATCAAAATTTTCAAGTTAGATTATTCTTTTTTCATGTGAATCAATCGCTAAAGTTTTTAACTGTGCCATTCTGATCTGAAGAATCAAGATTGCATTGTCTTCAAAGTTCTGTTTCAACTCATTCATTGTAATTTTTCTCTGCAGGAATTGCCTCATGCCAAAAATCATGAGAAACATTGTTTAAATTGAAAAGAAACTTACTCTTGGGTGTTGACTTTGGGTTATTCTGCAGCTTTGAAAAGCTATTCCCCCTCAGATGAAGAGCTCTTTGCTTTTGTTATCTTCTTGATCTCAGATTTATATTTTATCATCTCAGAACAATAATTTAACTCAAGAAAAACAAAAGGTGTTTTCTGCTTACTGATTAAGCAATAAAGCCACTCTGTATCCTTGTTGCCATTGTAATTACATCCTTCCCCTCCGCTGCTGCTCTTCTCTTTTTTCCTTCCTGGCACCTGATGACAGTAACACCTAGAAGCACCAGCACTGAAAACCCTGCGCTGTTGGCCACTTGGATGCTCCCTTCCAAAAGCGAAGGGCAGATTTTCAAAGAGCCGCAGAGGGATGGGACCTTGACCTTGTCTCTTGGGAGATCATGGGGGCCCTTTGCAAGAGTCCTCCAAAGAGCCAGAGATCAGCCCAGCCCCTTCTTCCCTGGTGTGTTTTAGGAGGATGTTGCAAACGGCTCTTTTGGAAAGCGTCCCAGCTGAGCTCATGACTTGCTCAATCTCCTAGTCGTCTTATTTTTATTCTTTGCTTTTTCTTTGCTTCTGGGATTGTTGCTAAAACGATGTATAGGTTTATGATGTTTTATTTACATTTAATTTTTTCTGTTTGATGTGCCCTGGATGTTTAATGTTTTAGATCGTGAAAGCTGCTAATTGCCTTTGGATTGTAGCAGAATTTAAGTGTGATAGAGAGATTATGAATAGATCTTATGAGGTCATGACTCCTGCCGTCTTTCTCAAGACAGACCCCGCCTTCATACCGAGCTCACTTTACAGGCTCTTTGAGGGTTAGGTCCCTTCTTAATTTTTTCTCTAAATAAATTTGGTATTTTCATCAAAACTTGGGACTTACTTTTCTCTTGTTTCTAGGTGGTGTTTGGTTGGCAAAGATGAGGAATAGCCTCAAAATGGGAAATTTGCTTTTGCGCTTATGGCTAAAATTAGTTTCCTCTCTGTTTAAAAGGAGGCAGTTTTTAGCTCCCCTTTTTGCAAACTGATGCTGGGATCTTATGTAAATCAGAGCTGCTCTTTACCCAGACAATTGTTAAATAGGAAAAACTTCATAGAGTTAAGAATCTTTTGTGAAGACGTTGCAACTCCAGAAACAGATGGGCTCCTCAGAGAAGTCTTCGTCCTGAGACGACACCGAGATGGCCAAGAGGAAGAAGGTTCAAGTGAGGATCTTTGAAGAACTGAAAACCTGGACTGGGACTTTATCAACAGTGAGATATTGGAAGTCAGGAGGGCGCTGGGTTGAAAGTCCAGCCAAATGAAATCAGTGCTCAGAAGAGGTGGTGGGCCAGGGGCAGCAGAGTACTTAGACCAAGGAAGGAAAGACCAAGGAAGAACTAAAGAAGGTCATGCATCAAGACCAACACTGGAAAAGCAGGTGTCACATGTAGAGCCTTCTATAGGAGAGGTTGCCTGCATTTTCCTCCATCTTGCATGCACACGTCGCAAACATATGTGCTCCTCCTAGCATGTTAAACTTGTGGTTGAAATCACATCGATTGAAAAGTCAGCTGTGTGATTTGAGTCTGTTTTAGGAATAGACAGGGTATATATTTCTTTCTTTTTACTGCTTTTGTGAACAACCTACAACTCTGGGAAGGAAGGAAGGAAGGAAGGAAGGAAGGAAGGAAGGAAGGAAGGAAGGAAGGAAGGAAGGAAGGAAGGAAGGAAGGAAGGAAGGATCTTGACTTTTTTTGATAACAACCTCGGGAAATCCTTGGGAGGAAAGGAGACATTCCCCAATGGTTTTGGTTGGTTTTGATCTGACAGTTTGTTTGTACGCATGGCAAAACAAGACTTTTCATTTCAGCTCTCCAAATATCTCAGTCTAGCCATATTCTTCTTTTTCTTTTTTTTGTACTTCAAAGAAAAAATTTCAGGAATTGCCCACCTCAATCTCCCTGTATAACATCTCCACACTAGACAGCCCTTATTAGTTTAAATGACCTTATCGTGTAGCTTTTGTAGATAGGCAGAGCCCTCATTATTTCAAACAACTTCATAGCAATTCCAATTCCAATTACTGGGCCACATACTCTGTGAGATTTCAAAACAGAATTCAGAAAGGAGTTCTTTTAAGACCAGCCAAGTTATGATACTGCTCTTAATCTTTCCCAGTCAGCAGTGAGCTCATCTCCCATTACCTAGCAAGTCCAATGATCAAGAAAAGAGGAAGCCAAAACTGACATACATTTTTAAAGTTCTTCTCCCAAATAAAATAAAACTAGCAGGAGAAATCATACTAACTCCTGTCCCAAAGGTGTTTTTTTTCAGGAGGCAACTGGACTTTCTGGTTTTTCTTTGAAGACATTTTGCTTCTCATCCAAGAAGCTTCTTCAGCTCTGAAGAACACACAAAATGAAAGCAAACATGCACTGGGACAAAATGTGTTCCAAAGAATAACCTCAATCCATCATCCAACCAACCAACCATCAGCTAATCAGTAATTCCAGGAAAAGTGCATGACTTGGTGGGATCCCCATGGTGATTAAAGTCATCACAAGACACACAACTTTGGTCTGGCAAATGATTTGGAGATACATTTTTACTAGTCACACTTAGCTCTGGGATAATCATCAGTCAAAAAGGTGGGGATTAATGTGGCATTTAAGGAGACCTTTCAAAAATATTTTTAATCTCGCTTTTTCAGTGGGAGGTGGGGAGGTATGATATATTTTCCTTGACAACTTTTGAGGATTGGTGGCCTTAAATTTATATGAAGTGCTAAATACCAAGAAGCCAGGGGAGCTGAAGATTCACCTGTGATGAGCCTAGTTGGCCTCTCCAGATTGTACAAGGAGTAAACTTGTGTTTTCAGTGCAGTGGGGATCTTTGGCACAACTCAGTCATTCTACTAATGCTTGTCTTTCCCTTTAAATTTGCAGAGTGGCTGTCCTTGTGTTGATTTGTTAGCCTTATTTATTCCTTGATTCATATCCCATCCATCCTCTAAGTTGGGTTGGAAGACAGTTACTGGCCTAAAGGCATCCAGCGATCCTCCATGGCAAAGAAGAGACTTGAACTTGAGTTTGTGGAAGGCATTTTTCTTGTTTTCTTTACTTCTACTAATAAAACTTTATTATGCTGGAGTTAAGAAAATACACTTCTGTTACTTCAGTAAGAGGGATCTTAAAAAAACAAATTCTTGTCCTCATGTTTGGTTTATACAATAATTAATCCCTGACAAATCATATCTTTATTTTGTTCATAGACCAACCAAGTAATGCATACATTGTACATGGTTAAACATGTTTAAGGAGGAAGATTTTAATTGCCTAAATGGGTGGATGTTTTTCTGCAGACACCCACACCAAAAAGGGCCCCATTGTGAGAACGTTTGTCTTTTGATCCAGTAAGTGCCAGGTGACATAGAATTCAGGTAAGAATCTCAGAAACGTTCCCAATAAAAGAGACACTCGTTTCCTAAAGGAGATGAGGTCAAAGCGGCAACGTAAAAATATGTGCCCCGTGTTGTCTTTCATGCTTAAAGCACCCTTCACACAAATCAACAGCCAGCTGGGTCTGTTTGTTGAGCAATTCTGACTCTTCTCCATCACTAGCTGGACCCCTGATGCCAGCAAAGGTCTGCCTGATGTGAAACCAGACAGAAAAAGGAGCTCTGATGGCTCAGCAGACTAATTAACATCCACTTACATCTGCTGCCTGCAATTACTGCAAGTTCGAATCTCACCAGGCTCAAGGTTGACTCAGCCTTCCATCCTTTCTAAGGTAGGTTAAATGAGGACCCAGTTTGTGGGGGTCAATAAACTGACTTTGTATAAATATACAAAAGTATGAAGGCTATTGCTTAACGCATTGTAAGCCGCCCTGAGTCTTCGGAGAAGGGCGGCATATAAATCAATTTTTTTTAAAAAAATGGAACTGATCAGAACTAATTTCAGCAGCATCACAATCGGCATAGGGAAATGTCAGAAAAGGCCCCCAACCTTTGCCTCCCCTTTATTCCTAGTATCTCCCACCTTTTTAAAGAAGAAATGCCATGCTTCAACTGACATATTGGATGACTGCAACTGTCCTCTGCCCTTGTGCCCAGAATCGGAGGGACAGAGCAGAGAAACCTACAAGCTATTTATCAGAGTTCAGTATTTAGGAAGTATCTGAGGCCATCTATGTCAAACCTGAACAGCCCTCTCTCAATAGAGGGGGATGGATATGACATCATCTGTCTCCAGTTTACAACACAGTCCTTCCAACAGTTCCAAGAAGGCTCCACACCTATTTTTGACCCTGATGACACAGCTAAACCTCCAAGTGGCCTCAACGACCCCTTAAAAGAATGCAAAGGACCATATTGTGACCTAGGCTTCTTGAGTCAGTAAAACACACGAGTAATCCCTTTTATTTTCTTTTATCTCTTTTATTGCAACAGCTGTGAATTCTGTTCATTCACAGATGAGTCCCAAATAGTTGTAAAGAGTCCTTCGGGATAAGGCTGATAATCACCCATCTTTATCTCCCTTGACACGCTGCCAAAGACCTAATTGACAAAGCCACACGGAGTCCAGAATCAAACAGAGCTTCAGGCTTTAAACTGAACAAAATTAACAAAGTTGTTTCCTGCAAAAGCCCACATGCCTTTGCTCCTCTTTTAAATCTTATGGGAGGGGCCAATCATCTCCAAGCCCTACTCCTGAGTCGTCCCTTTTGTTTTAATTCTTCTTGCCTTCTGGCAGCTCTGCGCATGCGCGCACTGGGAACGGGCTCCCCCTGTCCCTCTGTTTCACTGAGATCTGACTCTGGAGGCTCCGGAGGCAGCACGTACATCCCAGATGGCCTTTTCTCTTCCTCCGATGCAGAGCCCTTGTCCGAGCCTTCCCCAGACTCCAGGACTGGCCCATGTTCCCCCCCAACCTCCTCACTGTCCAACTCTGCTGCCAGCTCCTCAGGCCACTGGCAGATTACAACAGACCAGCTGTCTGTTGTGGTCTCACCATCCAGTGAGAGCTGAAGAAGTGTTTTGGTTGAGAAGCAAAACGTCTTCAAAGGAAAATAAGAAGGTCCAGTTGCCTCTTGGACAGCTATGACCTGGATGACTGAGAATCTCCATAGACATATCTGAGGATATAGGCCCCCAGGCTATTGCAAAGTTTAAAACAGCATTTTTCAAACTATATCATTTTAAGGTGGGTAGAGTTCAATTCCCAGAATTCCTCAGCCAGCAGGCTTTAAGATGGATAACCTTCAATTTCTAGAATTCCCATGTGCTTCTTGTCCTGACTCTGGTGCTTTGGAAAATAAATCACCCCTCTCTTTCCTGTGAGGGCCCTTTAAGTATTGGAAGGTGGCTATCATGTTACTCCTAAGCCTTCTGTTCATTAAGCTGAATGTACCTAGTTCCATTACCATTCCTCATACAATTTATTCTGCAGATTCTTTGTCGTCTTCGTTGCTCTGCTCTGCAACCTTTCTAGGGCCTCAGCATCTTCTTCGTATCATAGCAACCAGAAATGGATGCAGTATTCCACAGACCTCACAGGCCTCACAGACTCATAGACACGTACGGTTCAGACTAAACCCTATGAACAATTGCAGCAGCTGTCTAGTCTAATGAAGAAAAGGATCAGGGGTGACACAGAACATCGAATAAAAGGATTGGAAGGGATCGTGGAGATCTTCTAGTCCATCCTCCAGCTCAAGCAGGAGACCCTATATCATTCTGGACAAACGGCTGTCTAGTCTCTCTCTGAAAATTTCCAACAATGGAGCCTCCCACAACTTCTGGAGATAAGCCATTCTACAGATTCATCGTTTGCATTGTCAGGAAAGTTCTCCTTATTTCTAGGTTGGCTCTCTCTTTAATGATCTTCCTCTGTTACTTCCTGCCCTCAGGTACTTTGGAGATTAAGTTGGCCCCCCTCTTCTCTGTAACAACCCCTCAAATATTGGAAAACTGCTATCATGTCACCCCAGGCCTCTTCTTTGTTAGATTAGGCATACCTAGTTCCCTCAATCAATCCAAATATGGTTTAGCCTCCAGGCCCCTTATCACATTTGATGCTTTTCTCTGCACTCTTTCTAGAGTTTCAACGTATTTTTTGACCAGAACTGGATACAGTGTTCCAAGTGTGGTCTCACCAGTGGATTATAAAGTGATACTATCACTTCACACGATATAAATAAATATAGCAATAGCACTTAGACTTATATACCGCTTCACAATGCTTTTACAGCCCTCTCTAAGCAGTTTACAGTCAATCTGGGTCCTCATTTTACCAACCTCAGAAGGATGAAAGGCTGAGTCAACCCTGAGTCAGTGGGACTTGAACTGCCAAACTGCTGGCAATCAGCAGTCAGCAGAAGTAACCTGCCGTACTGCACTCTAACCACTGGGCCACCATGGCTAATTCCAATATTTTAGGAGCTGCCACAGAGAAGGGGTGAACCTCTGTACTTTAGGGCAGGGCAGGAAGCAATGGATGGAAGATCATCAAAAAGAGATCCAACTTGAATTAAGAAGAAATGTCCTGACAGTGAGAACAATTAATTAGTGGAATGGCTTACTTTCAGAGGTTGTGGTGCTCCATCACTGGAGATTCTCAAGAAGAGATCGGGCAGCCGTTTGTCTGGAAAGGCAGAAGGTCTCCTGCCTGAGCAGGAGGTTGGACTAGAAAACTTCCAAGGTCCCTTTCACCTCTTTTATTCTGTTTCACCTTTCCCAAGGCTTTAAATGAAGCCATCTTTCCTTTGCTGAGACAACATTTTTTGCATCTCAATTAGAGAGACGGTTGGGAACTGTCCAAGGTGCCATTGGATGTTTATGGGTGCTTGTTTTGATGTATATATTTCCCTGCTGGCAAATATACTGACCTATTTGGTTACATTTTCCTTTCCTAATGTACTTGACTGAATCTTGATTTATTAAAATTTGACCTACTTGCCTTGTCTTATCATAAACTGATTAGCTATTTATTTAGACATATCCACTACCTTTTAGCTGAAAGATCTGCACAATATTTTATAATATATTGTAAAAATACATCAGTTAGAAATGAATTGCTTTTTGTTTAATGCATACCCAAGTTTTGGTAACGTTAGATTCTCACCCCCCCCTCTTGCAACACAGAATCTATTTACGGGGCTTAACATTTTTATATGTTTCTTTATTAAATTTCATTTTGAAATGAAAATACAGAAAAAACAAGAGTTAGAAAACTAAGAGAAAGAAAAACTGCAAACAGAGAGGGAGGGGGAAAATGTTGACTTCTGACATTTTTCAGTGCAGTAAAATAAAATAAAAAAACCCTCAACCATTGGCTTTACATTTCCCAAAATCTAAATCCATTTCTATAACAACAAAGTCTTTCTAATCATAAAAATCCATAATCAGACTTTCCATTCTTTTTCAGTTTTGAGCAAAAAGAAATGAAAGTAGGTAAGTTCTTTAATTAAAACACCTTCACCAGCCACTCTTCCACTGTGGGAATTAGTCTTTCCATCTTCTAGGTGCATATAAGAGGGTTGCCTCTGCCAACATACACATGTGGGGCAGCCCACACGATCATTAGTATCTTCATGCAAGGAGCAGAGTATTTAAAGAATTGCAGAAGCAAAGAGAACAAAGCGATTTGACTGAATTTGAAAATTACTATATTTGAATTTGAAATAGTTACTGTATGTAACTTAGAAAAGCTGCTAAGGCTCATTTCTCAATTACTGGTGAAATACTAAGAACAAGGCAAAGATTGCATCATTAAAGGAATGCAGAATTTAAGTATGCAAATATATGTGCAATAATGGGATTTTCAGTGGAAGATTATTAAATTTCTACCAAATGTTAGAAAAATCAGTATATGATATTCTTTGTTGACTCTGACTTTTCTCTCTGTTGCTATATGATCCCAGTCCTTATTGCTAAAAGTGATTATTTATTTTCTAAAAGTTGCTGGAAATGCAGCGATCAAGTCACATTATGTTTTCATCTTCAATGATGATATTATAAAGCTCAGAAATTTTGGAAAATAATTCATAATTCTTGACCACATACCGCAGCCCTTTGGTAGAGCAGCTGTGGGAGAGTTTCGTAGAGATGGAGATGCGGGGAGTGGCATCAGTGAAGTCATCGACCCTGGGAACAGGGCTTGGGACAGGACAGGCATCGGCCACCCCATCCACTTCGCCCAGCCGATGGGCTTGTGGCATATGTGGCTAGGAGCGATGGGGCCCCCAAGGGGTGACAGGAATCGCAACTTCAAACGGTCATTAAATGAACTGTTGTAAGTCAAGAACTACCTGTATTGCAAGCCACCCAATCAAGCAGAGGAAATAGATGAACTTTTTGCTGGTCAGTTAACCAATGTATGTAGGAAACACACCACAATAGTAATGGGGGACTTTGTCTACCCTGACATCAACTGGGAGACAAACTGGGCATCAAATGGGAGATTGAACAGGTTCCTGACCAACTTAGTTGAGAACTTTGGCCACCAAAAGATAGAGGAGGGAGCTAAAACTAAATTAAAACTCCAAACTGTAATAATTTGGCCCCTGTAAATCAAAAAAATTTGCAAAACACTTACGTAAAAGGTCAGACCAGTCTGACCACATAAAAATTGATTTGAGTCATCCAACTGTCTCCATTATCAACCACCCAAAACATCCAACTTTGATTGCTCAGCTGTAAATTTGGAGAATTTCTTAATTCGCATTGTCATTCCTCTGGCAATTTTTGAATTTCTATGTGTATAAATCTATTCTCCACTTCCCCCACCCTTGATAGCCAAAATATGTTTCTCATCAGAGCAAATGTAAGGTTGAATGTTCTGATAGCAACTGCAACCCCAGAATAATCAATCCCCTTCCACAAGTTGAGCTTCTATAAAGGCAATCCTTAAAAGGGAGGGGGGGCTGCTGTTGGCGGAGGGGTTGCCATGCTTTTTCTTTATTTAAATTTACTCTTTTATATTGAGACATTCAGAAATTTTGGCTTTTCATTTTGTTTGGCTTCGTCATTTGGCATGACTGATTTTATCAAGTCATTACTTTAGTGTCTTTTTTAAAAAAAATAAATTTTATTAATTTTTCCAAGTTAAAATCAACATAACACAAAAACATTGATTACACATAAAAACAAAAACCATACATTCCCCTCCCTCCCTCCCCCATTCATAACACTAAACATACAAACACGTCCATCCCGGCAGATAATATTCCTGCCCTCATTAATAAATAATTATGCCCACAACACAGAATAAAGTAAATAATCCCCAAATATAGTTTTCATACAATTATCTTTCAATCTAGATAAATATATCTCGCCTCATATTTATTTTTATTTATTTTATTTTATTTTATTTTATTCAATTTGTATACTGCCCTTCTCCTAGTGGACTCAGGGCGGTATACAAATTGAATTGAGGGCCTATTGACTTAGGCCCTCAATTCATCTCAATCCTTTTATTCAACCACCGATACCAACTGTCCCAACTTTGAAAAAATTCAGAATCCTCTTTTTCTTTCAACATATACATCATTCTGTCCGCCTCAGCACACTCTAGTACTTTATTTATAACTAGCTGTTCCCGGCCACGCCTTGCTGTGGCCCAGTCTGGTGCTTCCGCTGGGCTAAGAGAGCGAGGCTGAAGTTCCAAACTCTCCACGAACATTTGGTGGGCGTGGCCAACTCGACGTCACTCACTTTCATCAGTCACATGACAGCCCCCGAGCCACGCCTACCCATCTGGTGATTAGGGCAGAGAACCGATTGCTAAAAAACAATGGGAACCACAAAATCCTCCGTCTCTGTCTCCCCTTCTCTCTTTGTATCTCTCTCTGTGTCTCTCTCTCCCTCTCTGTATCTCTGTCTCTCTCTCTCCCTGTATTTCTCTATCTCTCTCTCCCTCCCTCCCTCTCTGTTTATCTCTGTCTCTGGCCCGGCCTCTTCTGCATCCCCTGCCATCGCCCTTACTTTTTTAGGCCAGGCCTTCGCAGCTCTCCACACCACAGCAGAAACTCGGGGGGCCCCTCCGTCCTCCCTACACAGATGTTCTCTGGGGGCTCAATGGGGAGACGCATAGCAGGGAAGGGAAGGGAAGGGAAGGGAGGGAGGGAGGGAGGGGGTGCAGCGGGGGTTTAAGGCTGGTTTGGGGCTTCCTGCCCGAAGGAAGAAAGAGGCAAAGGCAGGAGCTACGCACACTCCACTGAACTCCTGCTGCGCAGTTCTTCTCCCCCGCCTGCCAAGGGCAGGGGAATGATTAAATCCCCCGCTCTTCCAGGCAAAGCGAAGGAAGGCCGGCTATCCTCCCTCCCAGCCGTTTCCGCCCCCCAAAGCCCCTTTTCTGCCAGAGGCCGAAATTTTTGTGTAGGCTCCGTGAACTGCCAGAGCGCCCACCTGGGAATCAAAGGCAGAGCTGGTCAAAGGCGACCCCGAGGGTCCAGTTGCCTCCTTCTCCCACTCACCGACCCAATTCACATAGTGCCAGTTAGCGGCTGGTCTTTCTGACCTCGGGGCCCATGGTAGCGCTGGGCCAGGCGCAATTCGGGCCAGGCGAGGGACGGAGGGTTCCTGCTCAGCGGACCCAGGCAGCCTCGTTGCCAGGTGTTCTTTGGAGGGAGCCCCGAGACCGGCTGGCGAGGGGGATGGGCAGCAGCAGCGGGCAAGGCTAGTTTGTGGGGCGGACGGGGGAGGGGGAGGTCAGAGCCAGGCTTGGGCGGGCCCCACCCAGCCCTAGAAGTGCCGGCTGTGAGGGCTTCCCGGCGGGGAGCCGGCTGCCTACCTGCTGAGCCTGGTGGCAGGATATGGCCCTCGGGCGTCTCTGCCTTCCAAATGCGCAGTTTCTTGGAAGCAATAGGGAGAGTCTAAATATAAGGAGCAGAAATCTGTTGAGTGTAATCAGGGCTGGGAGGCTGCCATGTTGGTTTTACGTCCAGCAGATGGCGCTGTTTTTCAATGTTTGTCAATGTTTTCCAAAGTTTTTCATGATTTTACCTGCCACAGGTGTGACATGTATATAATATAGATAGTCGAATGCAACGTTGTGTCAAAATTTGAAAGCAATCGGTGAAGAACTTTTGGAGATGTGTGGTTATGTACAAACTGACATTTACATTTTTATTTATATAGATTTGGGCACTAGCCGGTATCTCTTTTTCTTTCCATTGTTGGGCGAACACTATTCTAGTTGCAACTAAAATATGTAGCGTGAGATACCATTTTTTCTTACTCAGCCCCTCTGGACGAATACCTAGTAAATATATCTCAGGTTTCCATTGGAGGTCCACATTAGTAATTTCCTTAATCCAATTCCTCATCCTTCTCCAATACTTCTTTGCCATTATACAAGTCCACCATTGATGGAAATACGTACCTCTGGTTTCCCCACATTTCCAACATAACTCTGATGCACCCGGAAACATTTTAGCAATTCTTGCTGGTGGGAGGTGCCACCGATACAACATTTTATATGCATTTTCTTTGAAAGACGTTGCTGTAGTCATTTTAATATTTTCCCCCCACATTTGTTGCCATTTTTCTAAAGGAATAGAGTACCCAAAATTCCTCCCACAGGCAATCATAAGTATCTTTTACAACGTCCTCTCCTATCATTCGCTCAAGCAATTGTGCATACATTTTGGTTATGTATTTATGGTCCTCTCCCAATAATATTTTATCAAAACTCTGTTCCATCACATATATCCCATAGTTATCTCTCTCTCTCCTGTAACGAGATTGAACTGTAGTGTAGATCCACCCATCTAGCCTGATTCCTTTGTCAGCCAAATCTCCCCTAGATCTTAATATCCCTTGAGCATCCACAAGATCAAGTCATTACTTTAGTGTCTTTTTAATGGCATTTTATAGTTTGTGGCTTTTATATTTCATTTCCAGATTAAAATTTAAAATTTTCTTGCTCAAACTGTTTTATAGAAGAAATGTCAGTGTTCTGCATCTTAACTGCTTAACTTAACTGCTCCATTATTTTCTCTTTTTTTCTTTTAAATAATTTTAAATATAAAATTAAATATTAATTTATCATTTTATATTGGTTATATCAATTATATATTTCTTTTTTTTCTTTTACCAAAGATTAGTTTTCCACCGTGAATGTTAAAGATTTAAGAAATATATCTAAGAAAAAAGAAAATGAAATATCTAAAAAGAGAAAACAGAAATTATAAAATTAAAGTATAAATTGAAGTTGTTGAAGCTTACAGTTCCTTTTTGCAAGAAATTTCCTATAGTATAAGGCTTGCTTGGCAGATTTATTCATTGTTTTCACAAATGCTGGAACAGCCCCTTCTAAACAGAGCATAGATTTACTTCGAACTGGCCTGAGACATGTGTGTTATAAAAAGAGACAACTTAGAAGCACAAACAGAGAGAAAAGGGAGATTGGAGATATTGCCATTTGCTCAGCAAGATGTAGGCTGAAGGAGAATGGAAATAGCAAGGGAAAAGTGACTCAAGGTCAGGAAAAAAATGTATGCTGATTAAAATGACAGGCCATGGGCACGATATTCCCAGGTTTCAGAAAGGAAAAGGAAAACATAGGAATAGTCTACCTCTTCTGAAGAAATAATGGCATGGCATGGCATGGCATAGCATAGCATAGAATAGAATAACTTTATTGTCACTTTAAATATACACTAATCGGCATACATTAAAATGAAATTTTGCTGCATACAGCTCTCAAAGGGTCACCACATCCAATATACGCTATATAACCATGACAGAATGAATGAATGAATGAATGAATGAAACAAACAAATATAAATACAAAATTATGCATATAGCGACATATATTATATGACACAGAGGAACAACACAGTCTAGCTTGGATATATATACATGTACATGGCAAGAAAAACGAATCTTGCAAGTTTACCAAACAGATGGCATAGGGAACAAAGCTGTTGCAGAAAAAGGAAGGAAGGAAGGAAGGAAGGAAGGAAGGAAGGAAGGAAGGAAGGTCTGAAAATTCTGATGGGTTAAAAAAATGTTGGGCATAGAAGGTACATTGTCCCCCTCAGTTTTGGATTAGAAATGCAGAGGCTGTGATGTTACAGAGTTGGATCTATGACCATCCTTGCAACTACTCATAAATTCAACCCAACCCTTTTTATTCCCATATACAGTCATACCTTGGTACTTGGCTGCTTTGAAACTTGTCTAATTTGGTACTGGCCACATTTTGAAAATGTGGTCCTGGTTCTGGTCGTTTCTTTGGTACTCCATGCACAAGCTAGAAGATGCCGGTGTGAGCTGCCTTGTGACTCGCTACCCTTTCCAGCTAGAAAGAGCGAGCCTCGCCTCAGACACGCACCTCCTCTTGCCCTCCGCACATCCTTGCCTTGCAGTCCTCTCTTAGCTTCTGGGCTCATTTTGTGTAGTTTTGCACTTTTGTGAGGAAGTTGAAAGCTGTTATTAATGTGGGTAAACGAAAAGCAGCTGGTGGCAGGCAGTGTATCGGAAGCCACGATATGGGGAAAAGCTAAAGATTTGCATGACAATCTTTGGAAAAACAAACTGGCCCCAAGTGAAGTCTTCAAGGCTAGCCATAGCTGGTTCCATAATTTTTTTTAAAAAAAATCTCAGCACAGGTAAAGTGAAGTTTTTATTTTATTTAATCTAAGTATTTATTAATTTTTAGGCTTATTTCTCATGTAATGAGCTACAACCCTTTTACATATTGCCTTTAAAAGGTGCATTGTCTTTGGTTTGGGAACACATTAAAATTATTTACATTATTCCTAATGGGAAAACTTTCTTTGGTGCTCATTTTTGCTACTCCTGGATTGCATCTCCTGGAACCAATCCCCGATAAGTACTGAAGAACCGTGGTACTTCCGTGTTGAGCCTTGCTTCTCACCTTGGACAGAGTTATTTGCAGGACCAGCTACTTCCACCCAGACTCCTCTGCTTTTCAGGTCATCTGTGGGCCACCTTCAGCACAACAATTAATGCTACTTTTTTCTGTGGGAGCATCTATAATAAGGGGTGACTGACCACTAGAACTTATAGTATATCCTTCCTTGTCATTTGAGGGTAAAACTGAAAAAAAAAAGCATGCCTTTTAGGTGCTCGATTGACCACTCTACTTAATACATATGTCACATATTCCCAAAAAGTTTGACAATCACCAATATTGTAAAAAGAACCTCTCCAAAATGAATAAACCTCCCCAAAATCCCAGCAACATAAGGGGAAAAGATATAGATGCTTGAGCGATTTGCCCAATGGATCCCAGCCTTTGTCACTGTCTTCTGACTCTCTCTGGGTCACCTTGTGGTGCATTTGCAGCCCTGATCTGAGAGCCCTAAACAACAATGGCTGATGTACAAACAAGACAAACAAATGGGTTTATCTGGAAGGCTGTGCTAACGTTCCATGCACAAACTCACCCAGGCACAGGTTTCGGGTGCTCTGGGCCACACAAATACCTCTCGGGCATTTGGGTCCATGCAGAGAAAGGCACCAGATTTTGTAACAGCTTTCTTCCTCGTGCCATCCGACTGGTAAACTTGCAAGGTTCCTTTTTCTTACCATGTACACGTATACATCTGGATCTCTGTGCCATAGAATATATGTGGGTGTATGCATAATGCTGTATGTTTGTTTTGTCATGTATATATAGTGTATATTAGAGGTGATGACCCTCTGAGAGCTGTAGGCAACGAAATTTCATTTTAATGTATGCTGATTAGTATACATTCAAAGTGACAATGAAGTCTATTCTATCCTATCCTATTTTATTCTAGACACACTATACTACACTACACTATACCTTGAAAGTACAGTGGTCTACGCACCCTGTTATTAACACAGCTGCCTGCAATTTACTGCTGGTTCGAATCTCTCCAAGGCTCAAGGTTGACTCAGCCTTCCATCCTTTCTAAGGTAGGTGAAATGAGGACCCAGTTTGTGGGGGCAACAAGCTGACTTTGTACAAATATACAAAAGGATGAAGGCTATTGCTTAAGGCACTGTAAGCCGCCCTGAGTCCCCGGAGAAGGGCGGCATATAAATCAAATTAAAAACAAAACAAAACATGGGGCAGGCAAGTCCAGATGTGATTTGCCAGGAGCTCTGGGCAAGGCTTGGGAAGGACCAGCCAGGCAGGGGAGAGTCCTGGAGGGAAGAATCAGATCTGACCCCCGGAGCCTCCTCCCCCTCTCCCATGCCCAGGTGGAGGCTGGCATCGGGGCATCTGCTGGGTCCCAGGCAGCATTTAATCCAGGGGGCCTGAGCGCAAGTGGGGGAAGGCCGAGGCAGAGAGAAGGCAAAGGGGGGAGGGGGCCACACCCCAAAGACCCCCCCCCGGCCTTTGCTCCTGCTGGCGCCCAGGCAGCCCAGCGTGGTTGGGGGAAGGAGGAAACGACGGTGGCTTCTTCCCAGGTGGGAGAAACGGCCTCTGCCCGTCTCCTCGCTTGGCTTGGATGCCATTTGCGCACCTAACACGCCGGGCCCGACGTGCAGCCCCAGCCGAGGCCTCCTCCGGCCGGGCCGCCTGCCGCTCAGCCGCCCCTGCTCTACCTTCGGCCACCCCGCGCAGCTTCGCCGCCCCACAACCCACCGACCCGCTGCCAGGCTGCGGGGGGGGGGGCGGAGGGGCGAGGAGGCGGCCCGAGCCTTGAGCGACAGCGCCGCTTAGCGGCCGAGCAGGGAAGAGCGCCGCCACCGCTCCGGCTCTGGAGCCCCTCGGAAGAGGGTCGCTGCGTGGCCGGAGGGTCTCGGCCGCCCCCGGCTCCCCGCGGGCGGCGGCTGCCGGAGCTGCGGGCTCCCGGGGCCGCCGGAGCCAGGACGCCCCGGTTGCCGTCGGAAAGAGCCGCCGGAGCCCCGCTCGACCCCGCAAGCGAGCCCCAAGCGGCCCGGCGTGGCTGATGGGCCGCGTAGTCCGCCGCCCCCGAGCCGGCTGGCTGCGGGCAAGGGCGGAGGCCGGGCGGGCCCGCCCGACGGCGCCCCCGCTCCTTCCCCGCGGCCGCCCAGCCCTCCTTCCCTCCCTCCCTCCCTCCGGCGCGGCGCGGGGCGGGGGTGGGCGAGGTGGGCCGTATATAAGGGCCCCGCGGCCGGGGCGGCGGGAGAGGAGCGAGCGCGCTATGCCGGCCGCAGGCGGGGCGGCCCGGGGGCGGCCGGCCTGAGGGGCTCGATGGGCGAGGTGGGCGGCTTCCTGGGCTCCCTGGAGCTGCACGGCTTGTCGGGCTCCCTCGGGGCCGCGCCGCTGCCCGACCCGCCGGCCTTCCTGACGGAGCGGCTGGGCCAGATCGAGGGCCGGCTGCAGCGCGGCTCGCCCACCGACTTCGCCCACCTGAAGGGCATCCTGCGCCGGAGGCAGCTCTACTGCCGGATGGGCTTCCACCTCGAGCTCTTCCCCAACGGCACCGTGCGCGGCACCCGCCAGGACCACAGCCGCTTCGGTAAGCCCGCCGGGGACCCCCCTCAGCCTCCGGGACGGAGCCCGTCGAGGGGCCGGGCGCGGCTTCCCCAACGGGAGGCAGGCCGGGAAGGAGCCGCTGCCCAGAAAGGGCGTCCCGAGAGCCGGGGAAGCGGCAGGTGCTTCGGGGACGGACGCCAAGCGGGGCGCTGCGCTTCTCTCTGCCGGCGCTTTTCGTCCCCCGCAGGCCGTGGGCTGGCATTGCGAGGAGCGCTGCGGGGGGCCGGGGCTGATGCGGGGTTGCCGGAGGAGCAGGAGGCGGCTGTCGCCCCTGTGCTGCCCGGCCTGAGGGCTTCTTCTGCCTCCCTGCCTTGCACCGCAGCCTCTTTTCTGGCCGCTACGAGGCCGCTTCCAAGCAGGCTCCGCCAGGCTGGCTCCGAAGTTGGGCTGATGGACTTGGGAAGGCTCTGAGGCGCTTCTTTCCCGGAGCAGTTGCGGAACAAGAACCCCCCACACACACACCCACACACCCACAGTGACAGGCGACCACTCAGCCAGGCCGCCTCTTCACCCGCCTCGCCTCGCCTTGCTCCGGGGGGGGGAGCCTGGGGGGGGCTGGCTTTTGGCGTTGGTGGGGTCCCCTGAAGAAAGGGGGGGGAAGAGGCCCTGCCGGCGCCTGGCCTGACCTGAGCTGGCCGGGCGCACAAACAGACCCAGGCAGGCAGGTTTGAAGCGAGCTCTCAGGGGAGAAGCGGAGGGTTCCGTCTGCAGCCCTTAGGAAAGCGGGAGGGGGAGGGGCAGGGCCAGGAGAGCAGCTCCGGGCCGGCCTTCAGTCGCTTTCCCTTCCCTTTGCTCAAAGGCAGCAGCTGTGCCCGTTTTCTGCAGACAGGCAGGGTGAAGATGGGCTGTTAACTGAACTCCTCGCCTGATAAATTGCAGCATTCCACAAGGGATTCCTTGTGCACAGTCACTCACGCCCTCGTCACCTCTCGCCTTGACTACTGCAACGCTCTCTACATGGGGCTCCCCTTGAAGAGCACCCGGAGGCTCCAGCTGGTCCAGAACGCAGCAGCACGGGTAGTGATGGGAGCAACATGGCGCTCCCATGTAACACCGCTCCTGCGCGAGCTGCACTGGCTCCCGGTGGTCTTCCGGGTGCGCTTCAAGGTGTTGGTTATCACCTTTAAAGCGCTCCATGGCATAGGGCCTAGCTATCTCCGAGACCGCCTGCTGCTACCAACGACCTCCCATCGACCCGTGTGCTCCCACAGAGAGGGCCTCCTCGGGGTGCCATCAGCCAGACAATGTAGGCTGGTGGCCCCAGGGGGAGGGCCTTCTCTGTGGGGGCTCCCACCCTCTGGAATCAGTTGCCCCCGGAGATAAGAAGAATCCAGGACCTCAATGCCTTCCGTCGTTCCCTGAAAACCTATCTTTTTCAGCAAGCGGGGTTGGCTTAAGAAGAAATTTTTAAAATTTTTAAATTCTTTTAATTAGTCTGTGATTCTTAACTTTCGGGCCAAAATTTATATATATTTTTAAATGTTTTAATATTTGTATTCTATGTTTTTTATCTTGGCTGTACACCGCCCTGAGTCCTCAGGGAGAAGGGCGGTATATAAATTGGAAATTAAAATTAAATTAAAAATTAAAGTGCTTCAGCTGCTGGTATCCAGCTACCTACATGAGAACCGCTTCTGCTTTTAAATATTATGAATTCCTGCCTCTTCCCAAGAGAGGGCGATTTGTTGTGATTGGAGGAAGAGGCGGGGGATTCGGTTAAGGGGGCAGAAGGAACCAGGTGGGACGGCCGCCTCTGCTTTCCAACCACCCTGAGTAGATCAAAGGAAGAGTATTAACTCCGGGGCTTCATCCTGGATTTTCTTGTAGGCCAAAGAAGACCACAAGACATAACTTCAGGGATTTTAATTGTACCTAAGATTAAGCTTGGTTTCAGATAAAACAATGTTTGTAAAGAACAGAGACCCCCATTTGGGGGTCAGTGGGTGTGATTGGAACCCGGGGAGAATGTTGTGGAGACGCTTACAAAATGGCAGCCTTGGGAAATGGGCCAGTCAAAGAGGCACCTTTGCCAGAAGACAAGGGGAAGATTGTCTCCCATTTCGTTGTCCAAGAAAACCTTTAGAATCTCTTTTGGGAATCAAATGAATGGTTAGAAATTCAGTGATGCCTGAGCCAGATGTTTTACGCCAGGCTAACTTCCCCTTGACCCCAACCTGAAGGAGTTTTCATATTTTGATGTAATGATAGACAAAACAATTCAAAGAAGATCGGCTAAATCCTTGCCATCTGTCTTGCCTTGCCCAGATCCAGCCATCTGTTAAGAAAAGGAAGTAGGTCAGGTGTTAGCCTAGGCAACCTGCTGCCTGCTTTTCCACGAGGGATCTGGGAAGGGACCCCTCAGCCAGGAAAGCAGGCTTGGAGACACCCAGCCTGGCCTTTACGCTTGGTAGCCGCAGAGTTCTGGGTTCAGATTCTCTGTGAAGATGAACAGATGTGCTTATAAGTAAGTGGAAGAAGAAGGAGGAGGAAGAGGAACCTGCAGGAAGATTCTTGCAGGGAGTTGCCTATCTGGCTAGCAGGACAGAGTTGGAGAGGCTGAGGCTGCTCAGAACAGCACTTCCATTTCTCCTCGTGCTGAAGTCGGATTAGTCCTTAGCCCTGCATTGCAGGGCAGGTAGCTCTCCACTCCAGCCAGCTGCTCTTGATTGCAGGATCAAACAGCACCATGTTGGACCAAGATGGGAAAACGCCTCCTGCCCTCTGGGCTTTCTGGGGCCAATGAGCCCTGAAAGTCGAAAGAGACAATCTTGGCTTTCTGGGCATAAGGAGACGGCATGCCAAGCCACCACTGAGCAAGAGAGCGACCGGAATGAGGTGGGATTTGGCCTAGAAGCTGTCCCACAGATCAGCGTTTCTCTTTATGACCGGTGGACTGCAACTCCAAGAATTTCCCAGCCAGAATGGAATTCTAGGAGCCGAAATCCCCAATTCTTAAAGCACACTAGCTGGGGAATTCTAGAAGCTCAAGTCCAGCGATTTTAAAGTTGCTGAAGTTGAGAAATGCTACTGGAGACAGTGGCTCTATAGAGCTGTAGAGGTGACTTTGATGTGTCTCTCAAGGGACCATTTATCACAGAGGATCGGACTTCACCTAGGCACTGCTGGTGGCCGCATTTTCTAACCCAGTGGTTATGTAGACTGGAAGGATTGGAAGGGATCTTGTACAGCAACCCCACCAATGCAGAAATCCACTTGCTGGGCCAGGGGGGAAATGCATTGCAGCCCTCTTTTATTTCCTGATACCTGGCCATTTCAAAGTTGGGGGACTTTTTAAAAGTCAACATGCTACTCTTTTGAAGCAGTTTATCCTCCTAGGGGATTTTTTCCCCATGTTTTAAACATAAAGTTTCTGTTGCTAGTTAATGCAGACTTTTTTTTGAGCAATTTTTTTTAACTGAATGCAGGACAGACTGATTGTGTTAGAAAACCAGGAAGAAGCTGTCCCCAAAATATAAATGACTGGCAGATCTTTGAAATGGGAAATTGTTGCTTGGACAGAATACCGATGGAGAAGCTGGGGTGAAGTTGCCCTCCTTAGATTTTCTTCAATTAACAAAGTTGGAAGGTACCTTGTAGGTCATCTAGTCCAACCCACTGATCTTATTGTGGCCTTTCTTGTGGCCATCCTTGCCCCATTGTTGGAGGGCAGAGTTGGCTCTCCTGGAGGAGGAAGTGCAGGGGAGATGCCAAAACCCAAGTGAAAATAAGGGAAGCTTGGTTGTCTCTGGGCAAGACCTCTCGGGGAACTTCAACCAGTGGTGGTGGAAGCAGAAGCCGGCCAGACGGTTGGTATCATTTATATGTCTCTGCGAAGTAACAGTACAACGCATAGACATACAATGATCCTGCAAGGCGGGCCAGGGGTATGGCTCCATTCGGTGAGATAAAGGCTGAAGCTGAGCTCACCTGGACAGTGGACAGCAGGAGTTAGCTTTGAGCAAGGAGGAGCGTTGACCAAGACAAGCTCCTTTGTGACTCAGCA
This sequence comes from Pantherophis guttatus, assembly GCF_059756535.1. Taxonomy (NCBI): domain Eukaryota; kingdom Metazoa; phylum Chordata; class Lepidosauria; order Squamata; family Colubridae; genus Pantherophis; species Pantherophis guttatus. The sequence continues at coordinate 1,169,126 of NC_142074.1, forward strand.
CGGAGAATAAAAAACGGGGGCTGAAAGTCCCCTCCGCCATGCCTTTCTCCTGGCAGACCTTCAAAGGCAGCGGGTGATCGAGGCGGCTGGTGGGGGGCTTTGAAACACAAGAAGGCTTTTGGCAGAAGCAAATTTCTGGGAACACGTTTGGTGAAGCGGTGTGTGTGTGTGTGTGTGTATTCATGTTGCTAGTGCTGCCTTGTCCTTCTCATCCATGCACAGAAAGGGGTTTGTGCCAGCACTGGTCTTCGTTCCCCAGACCTGAACAGAAGGGCTCCTCTTTTTGCCTGAGAGCCCAATTTCTTGCTTGGGATGAGAATTTCTGAGTTTGCTGCAGCCCTGATCCATGGTGGAAGGAAGCTATGGGGCCGTGTGCTTGAGTTCCTCTTTTCTCCTGGAGCCCCTCTGCTGCTGGGAAGATTCCCCCCCCCAAAATCCCTCCAGCGTTAACATGCAGCCCCTGTGCACCTGTTTCCAGGCAGCTGTTGGGTGGGGGGTGGGTGTTGAAAGTTTAGCTCTGCAGATCTGAGTACAACATGCAGCTTGTTCAGGAGCCCCACAGCCAGGGCCTCCTGCCATCCCCAGCTCGTAGGAGGAGAGACAGGTGCAAGCGGCTGGCCGGCCGAAGTCGTCACGAAGCGATTGTCTTCGTGCCAGGACAATGACTGGCAGCTGTGGGGGAAGCTGAGAGAGAGAGAGAGACGGGTTTTCCAAACCTCAGGAATTCCAGAAGCCAATCTGGAGAGGCTCCAAAGAAGAAACGCAGTCGCTGGCTGCAGGAGGAAAGAGCAAGGAGGGCTTGGGAAGCAAACCCCACTTGGCCACCAAAACCACGAGAAAGTGGATTCTTGATCCTCGCCCAATAGCCACGCCCAGAGCTGCAAAAGCTTTAAAAGGCACCTAAGCTGACTTTGATTTGGCTGCTGAATGTTGCAAACCCCTAGGAATCGGCCTTTCCCTCCAGGAAGTCTGCAGGGTGTGGTCAAAAAAGACAAGATGGCAGCTGATGGTGATGTTGAAGCTCGGCCTGTTTTTGATGTCCAAACAGGTGGAGAGCTTTGATCACACCATCACAGTCACCATCTGGGCTTTTTTGACCAGACCCTGCGGAGACCTCGGTTTTCCTTCTTTCATCTAAAGCAGGGGGATCACAAACTCAAGGCCCTCAGGGTGCTTAGATCAGGCCCACGGGGCCGCCCTGGAAAGAGCGAAGGACCGGCCTGCGGTGCCTCTGCCAGTGAAAACGGGCTCCCGACCTCCGTTTTCGTTGGCAGAGAGTTGCAGGAGGCCATCCCAGCCGAAAACGGAGATTGGGAGATTGGGAGCCCGTTTTCGCTGGCAGAGCACTCGGGCCACCACAGGCGCCCCTGACACGAGTGACGTCAAGCTGCCATGCCCACCCTGGCCACACCCAACCCGGTCCCCCGAGGCCACACACAACCCTGATGCGGCCCTCCATGAAATCAAGTTTGACGCCCCTGCTCCAAAGCCTCTTGTGGGCGTGACATTCTCCCATTGGGATCTAGAGTCTCAGTCACCGAGGTTGGCAATCGATGAGGCCGACTCTGATTTCTCTGCGGATTTGGATTAGGACCTTCAGAACCTCCCCCAAAACTTGGAGCAGGTTACAATATAGGCTGAATAGACCAATGTTGCCCAGAATGATTTCAGAAAAAATGGAGAAGAAATTGTATGTATGGGATTGTGTGTGTAAAAATGCTCCCAGCAATGGAAGTAGCAGACGGGGGTTCCTTCCCTGGGCACCATCCAATAAGGGTTTAGGGTGCTGTTCAGTCACCCAAGAGCAACCAGGATTGAGAGAAGATAGGGAACGTTCAGATCTTCATTAGTTGGACTCTGCAGTGTTTCAGTTTCAGAAGCCAAGGAGTGCTTCAGAGCATGAAGGAACGGAGGCCGCTCCATCCACACCTATTTAAAGCAGCCGCATCTTTTCCCAGGATCGCAGTCTCACACTGTCAACTTATCCTTCAGTGCTAGGATAGGATTTTGAAACTGCCTTTCCAGATTTGGACCAAGTGCAGTGGCCATCAGAACTGGAAACGGGTGCTATGTGGACATTTCCACCTGCCCCAAAGTTCTTTCATGCCTTCAGAGGTGAAGTTCAGCTCTGCTTTCTAGTGTGACTACAAACAACAAACACTTTGATGCTTGTTGAAAGACAGGAGTTCCCTCTGTGAAACAAGGCAACTCAGGTAATCGGAGCTGTTCCGTGACAGTAAGGCAATGGCTGGCATGGTTTAAAGTCCAAAAGGTGGCTTGGAATGAGGTTATAATAATGGATTCCACACTTGCAGTGGGTTGGCCGATGATTCACAAGGTCTCTTCCGATCCTGATATTCTATGATTCTGTCACCTACCAAGGATACATTTAGCCTGATGACATCCTTGTTTGCACAGGGATTCTTGTGATTGGATCATGAATGTGAAAGCCTCATTGTAATCTCTCCTGTAGTATATTGTATTAAGTCCTTTCCAAGTAGTACTCAAAAACCTTAGAGCTTGCAAAGGGAAGATGGAAATGGAATCTAATGATGGTCTGACGAATGGCTGGACATCCTAGAAGCTCTGCAAATAAAATCAACGCTTCCTCATTTTACTCTTTGAATAATTACCTCCTTTGCCAATTTTTCTGGAGTTGGCCTGTCATGAGCTTCCGTTGATACAGTTAGATGCTTTTACAGTCCGATGTTCTTTATTGGCCCTTGACATGATGGTAAACTAATTCCTTAACTCAAAGTTTAGTAATTTCATTCTTACAAGTGGGAGGTTCTGGGCTGAGATTCTCTACTGTCTGTAAAGTCAGGGCGTTTTCAGTGGTCTACAACAAGATTGGAGGAAGAGGGTAGTAGAGTGAACCCTAGATATTTCCTCCAGTGACGAGATTCATGACTCATCTCTGTGCTTCACTGCTGAAAAGATATTTGGACAGCACTCCGGTTGTTATCGAAGTGCTCTGGGCAGGTTCCACGTCATTGCAATTCCTGACATTTATCGAAATCCAAGAAAACGGGGAGAGGGAGAGGAGCTCTGGGCTTCCAGAAGAGTGTCATTTTGTGCTTGTTGGTGAAAGGATGGGGGGGGGTGTTTGCCTCTCCTCATCATACTCTGTTTAGAGGAGCCCTATATATAAAATGCAGGCTATAGACAATATACTTGCAGATAAGCTGAGAATTTTAGGTGCTAATAAACACACCCCAAATTTGATTCGGCTTATCCGTGGTTGGGCTTATCACAGATACAGTAATATCTTGTATATACAGTATTCACATTTATATCTGCAGATATGCCAAATCTCAATTTTTTAAAATCAAAACATCCTGGAAAATGCAGGTTGGCTTATCCGTGAGTGGTACTTTTTTCATTTTGATTTAAAATTTGAGGCTCTGTTATCTAGGGATGGGCTTGTACAAGAGTATATATGTTAGCCTGTCTCTTTCCCGGGTTTCATTTCTTCAAAGGCTCAGCCTCCCCCTGGTTTTTGCTGAATGCTCAGACTGGTGCATGCCAAGCATGGTGCAAATGTGATGGATCATTTCTTGAATGTCAAGGAGTTGACTGTATTGGAGCCCTCTGTGATGTTTAACTTGTCACCTTCCTTCTTTGCATATGCAAGGTTTCCCAATTGAAAGGACTGCGTCCACACCCCTGAGGAGATAGTAGGGCTGGGTCTGTAAGATCTCCAAGGTGATATGGCTAGGAAAGTTCGTTGCTCAAGAAGAGCGAAGTTTTTTCTCCCTTTTTCATTCTTCAAGTAACTCTGGTGTTTTTTTGTTTTTTTATCTTTTTAAAGGAATTTTGGAGTTTATAAGTTTGGCTGTAGGACTGGTTAGTATCCGTGGAGTGGATTCTGGCCTTTATCTTGGAATGAATGAGAGAGGGGAGCTGTACGGATCGGTAAGTATAATGATTACAACCTTCTGACTTTATCAGAATTTGATATTATTCAGAATGACCTCCCTTAAATGACCTTGATCTGTTGGCCATTTGGATGATTCTAAGCAATAGGACAGCTGGTGCGTTTATGGCCCTGGCAAGAGCCACGAGCTGCAGGCACCTTTTCTTGAGAAGGAGAAAGATAATATATAGCAAACACCAAGATCAAAATTGCAAAAAAGAATTCCAGACTAAATTGCAAAGGTCCAGAGCCACAATGGAGATGATGTAACCCCTTTCGGCCTCACCTTGTATGGAAGGCTAGACTTTGAGCGGCATCAAAGTTTATTATAGCTTTCCTTCCCAGGAGCCAGTGTCTTGGCTGCAGTCCCCATCTGCGGTGATCTTGGAGCCGAGGAAAATAAAATCTGTCACTACCTCCATTTCTTCTCCATCTATTTGCCAGGAATTGAGCAGGACGGATGCCATGTTCTTAAATTTTCTTAATGTTGAGTTTCAAGCCAACTTTTACACTCTCCTTCTTCACCCGCATCAAGAGGCTCTTTAGTTCCTCTTCACTTTCTGCCATTAGAGTGGTATCATCTGCATATCTGAGGTTGTTGATATTTCTCCCGGCAATCTTAATTCCAACCTTTGATTCATCTGGTCCTGCCTTTCTCATGATGTGCTCTGCATATAAATTAAATAGGCAGGGTGACAGTATGCAGCCTTGCTGGACTCCTTTCTCCATTTTGAACCAATCAGTGGTTCCATGTCCAGTTCTCACTGTTGCTTCTTGACCCGTATGTAGGTTTCTCAACAGATAAATAAGATCTCTTTGAGAATTTGCCACAATTTGTTGTGATCCACACAATCAAAGGCTTTAGCATAGTTAATGAAGCAGAAGTAGATGTTTTTCTGGCACTCCCTAGCTTTCTCCATGATCCAGCGTACGTTGGCAATTTGATCTCTAGTTCCTCTGCCTCTTCAAAATCCTGCCTGTACGTCTGTTAGTTCTCGATCCACATACCGCTGGAGCCTAGCTTGTAAGATTTTGAGCATAACATTGCACTCATGTGAAATGAGTGCAATGGTGCGATAGTTTGAACATTCTTTGGCATTGCCCTTCCTTGGAATTGGAATGTAAACTGACCTTTTCCAATCCTGTGGCTACTGTTGAGTTTTCCAAATTTGCTGGCAAATTGAGTGTAGCACTTTTACTCCATCGTCTTTTAAGATTTTGAATAGCTCAGCTGGGACACTGTCTCCTCCACTAGCTTTGTTGTTGCTCAGATTTCCTCAGGCCCATTTGACTTCACATTCTAGGATGTCTGGCTTGAGGTCCGTGACCAGCCCATCATGATTATCGGGAACGTTAAGCTCATTCTTGTATAGTTCTTCTGTGTAATTTTGCCACATGAGCCTTCCCATTCGGGTATTACAGCATTAGTGGCAACCACTACCCCTGTGCCCCCAGGTGGGGCAGGAAGGGTCATGTGACTTCAAAACAAGAGAGGGGGGTAGCCATCTCTGTTAACAACCCAAAGTCTGGGGACATTTAGCCCTTTGAATGTGAGCAGATATCTCCCACACCTGCCTCCTGCTTCTCCCAGAGTATCTTTTGGCAGGAGAGATTAACAGGGTACCAAGTCCGAGGTGGGATCCTCAGACCTGCCCTCACCACAGGCTTTCTCAGTGGGGAAACCACCTACGCTGCCTTTCCTCCTCATTGTCCAAGAAGTGACCCCTTTGAGTTGGTTTCTCCAGATGAGCTTTCCTGCTGATCTGTCCAGCTCTCTCCCACGTGAAGTTAACTAACATGAATTATATTCCCTTGATGGAGGGCATGTCCACCCTCCCATTTTTGTTGGTGCCTTGTGGTCCTAGGGACACCACCCCTGGCCTAGCCAAGAAGGGTATTACTGAGCAGCCAACCCCAAGGTTCCTCTGGAGCTTCCATCTCTTCTGGCCCAAGGAGGGCAATGCCCTGGAAGGGTGGAATTTGACCTCCGCCCATTCAGCAGAGACCACGGCTGCTCTAGGCCAGGGGGAGTACTGAGGTCTGAGTGTTGGCTTTGAGTTGCCCGCTCCTTCCTGTGCCCTGCTCTGATGCCCCATGTTTTAGTGGGACCCCAAATTGGCAAATGGAGGAGAATACATCCTAAGGTTTACTCTAAGGCAGTGTTTCTAAGGCTGGGGGATTCTGGCAGTTGAAGTCCACCCATCTTCAAGCTTCCAAGGTTGAGAAACACTGCTCTAAGGGCAGAACTAGGACATCAGGTTCACATTCAACCTGCAGCACCAACTTTACATTTCAATAATGTAACAAGCGCCTGTTTATATCGTAAGATTCTGAAGGCAAATGACACCCACATCCCACCCTCCTGTTTTTGGGGGTGCTGAAGAACAAAAGGAAAATCAATCCACCCAGGGCAAAAGCCCAGGATCTGTTAAGGGGAGCCAGGATATTTTGGTCAATGTCCAATAATAAAACAAGTTGGAATAGAATATAAACAATCACACAGATATAATATAATATAAAATATAACATCAAACACAAAGTCTTTAAAATAAAGCTAATACTAAATAATTAATCAAAATTGAATAATGTGAGTGCAAGGGCTCAGTTTCCATACTTTCACAAGCAGCTAAGCAGTTGTCCCTTTGGGGCTTGGTGGACCCATAATAGTGTTTAAAAACAACAATTCCTTACAGTTAAATATTCACACAGCGTAAGTTGCTCCTTAGTTATTTCTTTGATCCTGTCTCTGGAGCACTCTAGTGCAACTTGAAAAATAGACAACTTCCGGAATGGGAGGGCAGCCCCCAAAGGAGGGCAACGAAGCGGCTTCATCATCTCCAACGGAGGCATATCGTTGCCATTGTTCAGGGTGCCTGAGCAAAGCAGATGCCAGCTTCTAAGACCACAGAAGCAGGGATCATAGATCACAATAAGCCAAGGGATTTCTAACCACAAATTGCTGCGTAAGCCACTTTGGGCTGGGTTTACACAACATGCAAAGCCAGAAGTTTAGAAACCATAGGAGTTGTGTTGGCCTTTGTGCCATGTAGGGTTTATTGTCGGCTTCCATTCCTTCAGGATGAAACATACAAATTGACATTGGGATGGGCTAATTTTTTGCACAGAACTGCAATAATCCAACAATAATCAGCCCTAATACACGAAGTTCTGGTGAACAAGAGAAAGAGAAAATGTAATTGTCCATCTTGATCCTCTAAGAAGGAGGTCCAGATAGAAGTCACTCAGTTATTAGTCATCCTTGGGTTGAGTCAGGGGGATTTTTCCCTTTATCGGGATCGTTTTTCATGTCTCTTTTGTTTCCTTCCCACCTCCTGCTCACACAGAAGAAGCTCACACAGGAGTGTGTTTTCCGCGAGCAATTTGAAGAAAACTGGTATAACACCTACGCCTCGACCCTCTACAAGCACATGGACTCTGAGCGGCAATATTACATTGCTTTGAACAAAGATGGATCTCCCCGAGAAGGATTCAGGACTAAGAGACATCAAAAATTTACTCATTTTTTACCCAGGCCGGTAGATCCTGCTAAGATACCTGCTGTGTACAGAGACCTTCTGCGCTACAGGTGATACTCCCTGCAGCTTGAGAACAAATATGAAGGCCCATGATTGTGTAACATATATACATGTACACAGTTGGGTTTCCAAGTTTTTGCTGGAGCACTATAAGCCTATGCATTTCATCCCTTCTGCAAGCCTAGTTAACCCGTAGAGAAGCCCTGGCCTCGGATCCCTTGGCTTTCAGAGAAGGGTATAACACAGGTGGATTTCGTCTCCAGGGAGCGCGACGGGATGGGGCAGAGCCTGGAACCCTACATAGGATCGCTTTCTAATTACATGCACAATTTGGTGGGCTAGGAAGAGGAAGCAGATCAGACTGAGCAGAAGAGATGGGTGTTCGACAACCACCAGCAACATTGATCCTAGGCCATGGAACCAGGCACAGAAGAATTCAGAAATAATTTGCATTCTGCTCAAAAGCTCGCTTGCTTGCTAAACTGGCCCTTTGCAACTTGGCAGATGGTGGTGATCCGAAATCCGAGAACTCGTGGACTTGCATGGTAGTAAAGGGAAGAATCCAACTCTGTGGGATGTTTGGCTCCTCAGGAAGGCGTGTGTGAATGTGGCTTTTTCTGTGCAAGCACACACTTCGGCCTGCTTGCGTTTCCTTCCGTTGGAGTCCGATGGTAGAAAGCAGGAGGTGAGGTCAAAGAACGAGCATTTTGAAGATGTAAACACAATACTGTTCATAAGGACAAATCTATTTATAAAGTGTATATTGTATTTATTTTATATATTTATTTATTTCATATATATATATATATATATATTATTTTTAAAATGAGAGATATGATGGCCCAACTTTCTTCAGAAAGAATGAGGTCCTACTGATGTAGGCAAAAGTGGGAGGGGGGGCTTTAAAGAGCTTTATTAGCAATAAAATGTCTTTATATATTGCAGGTGGCTTATTAATTTATTGTAATCATACTGATTCATAATTTAAGATTTAAAACCATGAATGTGGTACCGACTTACAATTACAGAAAGCCTCCGAGGGTAAGTGATGGAGAGAGGCTTGGTGGGTGCTTCTGCAGAGGTTGGATTGTCTGCCAATCTAGCCCCATTCAGTTGCTATCCTACACCCAAAGTGGCGAGTTTAGAATTGTAGCCAAAACTGAATTAAATTTATGGCAACTCCATTCACCTCATATAGGAAATCTGTTTTTGAGTGGCTTAGAATTTGCCCCTCTAAGGAAAAAAGAATCTTGGTTTTCTCCAGGTTAACAATTGGGTCATTCTCACACCTGGAGAACATGAGGGGGAAGCCCAGAGCTTCCCCGTGTGGTATTGGATTACAGTTCCCAGCATGCTAAACCGGTGAGGCTGCTGGGATTCTGGAGGGCAACCAGTTCCTGGAACCCTGCCCTGAAAGACGGCAAACATCCAACCACAAGCTAGTGTGGCATTTTCTATTAAGAATTTTTCCTCATATAACCCATTCCCAGGACATCTCTACTGCCATTGTAGAACAGGCTCAACTCTCCCAGCATTCTTCTTGCTACCAGTCTTAGACCGACAAGGACATAAGACGGAATAGGAATTTCTCCATAGACTTCATAATTGCAAGATTGGTGCCTGGGCCTCTTTCTGCTCAGGATGCCTCTCCCATCCTGATGTTTTCCTCTAGCCACCATGAGGGTGAAGTTAGCGATCTTTGATGGTACTGGGTGGTACTGACGGTACTATCCTAGGCTGCCCTTAGCTGGGTTTGGATGCTAAGTAGGATGCGACTCGCTTGGCATGGATTGGGAGGGCAGTGTTTTTTTCACCTTGGCGTATGGACTTTCATTCCCAGAATTCAGTTTGAGAGTTGAAGTCCTCACATCTTAAGGATGCCAAGATTGAAAAATTCTGCTCTAGGGAAACACGGCTGTCGGCTCGCCTGAGAAGGCAAAAACAAAGCAGAAGAAGGCAAACTGCCATTGTGCCATTGCCAAGAAAACAATATAACCATGCCAGGAAAGATTTGTATAATCATTTTAGAAGAGTTTTAGATTTCAGTCCGTTTCCATTTGGTTCCTTCTCTGGGCCCTGGGCATGTAACTATTTTCTGATCAAATTATTATCCCCTACTTATTTTTTGACTGTAACAGAATTAAGTGGTTTAAATGATACTGTGGTCCTATCTTTTTTGACTGAGAGTCATTCAGATGGATTACGTTCTCTTTGCATCATCATAGCCTTCAGTCATACTTAACTGGAAGAAATAGGGGATTGAAATCTCACACATCTGGAAAATACCCATTAAGAAAAGGACTGTTTTAATCTCTTCTTGAGTGCAATCTGGAATTCTCCTTGTTTTCCACTTTGATGATATCCCTAAAACGGGCTGGGGGAATGCTGGGGTCAAGATGAAATAATGTTTTAGGCAACGAAAAAACATTATCTAGTGTCCTGTAAATAATTCACTACATATGTGTTTATTTTTTTACCTTTAAACTTCCACTTACTCCTCTCAGGGGGAAAATCTGCAGAGAAACACACCCAACTTTATAAATGCTGAATTTAAGGTTTCAGTTGAGCTTTGGCCAGCCCTGCTACATTTTGACAATAATAGCCTTGTGTAAGAGCATGCCCTAAATTGTTTTGATCCTTTGTCATAATATGGATGCTCCGACCATGATCTTGAATAGATGAACCATGTCATTCCCCACCATTTTGAGATAAGAAACACCCCAACACCATAGTGGAGGATCTAAAATAGACCAGGCAAAATCTCACACTCTTCAAAAATATCACTAAAAATCCTGGCTTTACTCAAGTAATCTGGCCACAGCAAGAAGATCCTAAGGGTGGAGTAGATCTGTTCCCTGGGATCTTCCACCTCCCTTGTGCTCTGGAGGAGACTCTGCTTCAAAGGGGGTGTTTAGGTTAATGAAAAAGGCTCCTGGCTTAGTAACTTGAGTGAAGTGGCTTTGTAACTTACTTTTTAAAGTTTAATAAATGCACATTTAATAGTATATCAGGATATGCTCCATTTTCAATTCGCTAGGGACTTTTTGAAAGTGTATGAAATGTACACAAAGGCTTTGGCATTGCAGCTCTGGAGGTAATGAACAAGTCCTAATGCAGCAGACACACAAGGATTCCAGCTGGAACTCCCTGCCCTAAATTGACCTCCAAACTCCTCTTTAATAATGTTTTAGAGCTTAGTTAAATCGCAAAACTATTTCACATAAATGTAATTCCCAAACACAGCAAATGCAACAAGCATCTTGCTTGAAAATCTATAGTGCAGTGATGGCTAACCTTTTGGTCATCGCGTGCCACAAGCGGGGGGAGTGAGGGGTGGTGGTGGTCGCATGCGTGCTCACACCCATAATTCTATGCGCCCCGCCCCTTGGCATGCATGCATGACCCCCCACATCCCCCTGCTTTTGGCACGCGATGGCATGGTGGGCCCAGCAGGCCTGTTTTTCGCTCTCCCCAGGCTGCAGAGCCTTTCTAGGAGCCTGGGGAGGGTGAAAACGGCCTTCCCCACCCTCCGGAGGCCGGAAACAGTGTGTTTCCTGACTTCCAGTGAGCCCAGAAGGCCCGAAAATGAGCTGGCCGGAGTTGAGCTCACGTGCCCACCAATATTGCTCCGCGTGCCACCTGTGGCACCCGTGCCATAGGTTCACCATCATGGCTATAGTGGATTTATGGCAACTTTAAAATCCTTGATAGCAAGTGAACAGCTTTTGTTCAACTACACATCAGAGATGTCCCACACTTATTTTTTATGTCTTGATTCTAATTTGATCAGGTGGATAAATGTAATACAGGATACTTATATGTAGTATTGCAAAACACTCAATAAAACTCAACTGTTGTAAGACAAAGTCATCTTTTTTCAATCAGATAGTCATACTTCATTGTAGTATGATTCTGGTCATAGGCTGATGGTTCATGAAACCATAAAACAAATGTTCACGGATGCTTGTTTCATGAAAGAAAATAAGGAACTTCTGAGAACAAATGCAGGCAACCCATCTCAAAAGTAAATAAAGCATTTCTGTCTACTAAGTTGAATTTAATTCCTTCTGTGCACTGATGCAGTTACTATCGGTGAGATACAGATACTATTAAATTATGGGAAATCTCTTAATCCTGATGGCTATTCTTTTGCATAGCATAGAATCTTTTTTTAGCCTATATTGTTAGAGATTTATATAATCATGCTTTTTTGAATAAAATATTCCCAGCTTCCTTTGTGAGGCTTACATAACCACAATTGTGAAAGTTATTAGGGTTTCTGCCAACTGTGTACAATTTCATTCAATTTCCTTGTTAAATCTGGTGGAGAAAATTTGGATCTGTCCATCCAGGGCAATCTGATTTCCTAAAAAAAAATAATAATCTGGATTTTAGGAAAGCATTTGATACAGTTCCACATAATGAGCTCATAAAAATGTTGTTCAGGCTAGGACTTAACCACTGGGGGGTTCAGTGGGTAGGACATTGGCTCAGGGATGGGTCCCAGTGTGTGACGGTTAATGGGGCTCTGTCTGAACAGAGACCAGCCACAAGCGGTGTACCACAAGGCTCAGTCCCTAACGCTGTTCTGTTCAATGTGTTTGTGAGTGATGTAACAGAAAGATTGCAAGGTAAGGTTTGTCTTTTTGCTGATGACACAAAGGGGTGTAATAGAGTTGACATTTCTGGGAGTATTCGTAACATGGAAAAAGATTTGCCATTGCTGGAAAATTGGTCAATGCTGAAGTCCATGTATACAATGTCCACAGCATTTTGCTGGTCCATTAATTTAGTCGCTTCGTCAAAGAATGCAATAAGATTTGTCTGGCATGATCTGTTTTTTGACAAAGCCATGTTGGCTTCCAGTAATAGCTTTGTTTCTAGGTGTTCACAGATCCGTTGCTTGATTATTGGACTGTCCTTTTATTTAATCCCAAAGAGGCCATTAGCATCAAAAGTCCTAAAAGGAAGAACATCTTCTTTCTCTCTGAAGCTCCTTGTGCCAAAGGAAGAGGAAGCAGACACCAAAAATGCCAGCAAATCTTAAAAAGCCAACACCACCCAGGTATGACCATCAAAGTTCAGTTGTCCTAGTAGTTGTCTGCTGGGATAGACGTTTGGGAGATGTTCTGTAATTCAGACAGCTTTTTCCAACCTTGGGCACTCCAATTATATGGAAGGTACAATAGAGCTGCACCCCTGGTGATCCAAGTGATGCTGTTGCAGATGCATACGAAGCCAGAATTGAGAAGACAGCAACAGACCGTAAGTGCCGCCTCTGCAAAGAAGCTAATAAAGTAGTGGATTACCTCTTGGCTGTGGCAAGAAGATTGCAGAGACTGACTACAAACAACAGCATGATAAAGTAGCAACAACGGTGCATTGGAAGATCTGCAAGAAATACCATTTGCCTACAAACAAGAACTGGTGGGACCATAAAATAGAGAAATGCTCTAGGATTTTAGAATTCAAACCAACAGACTATCAGCCACATTATATCCGAGACTTGGAACTGGCAAGAAGACAAAAAAATCTGGATAGTGGACATGGCAGTATCTAAAGAGAGAGAGTGGGATAGAAGAGAAAGACCTGGAGAAGATAACAAAATACAAACAGCTGCAAATAGAAATAGAATGACTGTGGCAAAAGAAAGCAAACAGTACCAATAGTAATAGGCCCCTTGGATACAATCCCAAAATAATTGGAGCACCACTTGAATTCCACTGGCATTGACAAATTCACCATCAGTCAACTGCAAAAGACAGCTTTACTTGGAATACCTTATATCCTGTGATGATCTCTGTTAACACCATCTAACATCTACATTTGTTTATCCCAGGTTCTTGGGAACGATTCAATTGGCGAACAAAAATGCCAAATCCAGTCTGAACATCTGGCTGACTGTAAACAAACCATCATCACCATCATCATCAATATTGATCGATTGTACTTGCCAACATCTCGGGGGGCAGAGGACTTGACATCTCAGGAGGGCAGCAGTTGCACGAGGTCTGGGGTTGGGTGTAGGAGAGGTGCTCTCTGCTGCCTCGTAACTATCGGTGCCGCAAACTGGTTGAATGGGATGATGGAGTTGATGACTTCCAGGCACTGTTGTACTGTGGCATGGGAGAGAGCATCTGCCAAAAAGATCTGCCATCTATCGGAGGGTGAAGTTAAAGCAATTGAAATATTGGTCCCACCGCACCTGTTTAGGGGACAGCTTCTAGGTTTTTGTGATCTGACCACACCTTGAAGGGGATTTTACTGCCTTCCAAGAACTGTCTCCAGATTAGGAGAGCCCATCGGACCACATAGGCTTCCTTCTCCCAGATGGCCCAGCGCCTCAGACAATTTGCAGGACATGAAGATACAGGGTTGCAGTTCTCCCTTGTCATTTTTCTGGAATAGGACCGTTCCTACAGCCACATGGCTGGCATCTGCCTGTATTGCAAATGGTTCATCTGGGTTGGGGTGTTTCAGGAGCGGCTCCGCAACAGAGATGCTTTAGTTTTTGAATGCTGCTCGGCACTCGAAGGACGAATCCAGAGGCTGCCCAGGTTTAGATTTTTCCCCTTTCCCTGTTTTAAGCAGGTTGGTGACTGGCAGAGCTATCTGGGCGAACGTAGGGATGAATTGGCAGTAGAGGTTCACAAAACCAAGGAAACTGCAGCTGCCACCTGGTTTGAGGGACTTCCCACTCCACTATTGCCTTCGCCTTGCCAGGATCCATTTCCACCCCTTCTTTCAAGATTCAGTATCCCAAGTAGTCTTAAGCTGGTTTTATAAAAGTCACACTTAGATAGCTTTGCGTAGAACTGGGCCTTTCACAATTTTTTGAGAACAGCCCTGACCAGCTTCATATGCTCCTCTGCAGTTTTGCTGTAAATCAATATATCATCCAGGTACATCAAGACCTCTTTGTACAGGTGCTCTTGCAGAACTAACTGCATGGATATGGCCAGCGCCTCCTACAGGCCAAATGGCATCACCCTGAACTGGTAGCAGTCCAAGGGGCAATTAAATGCCATCTTCCATTTGTCTCCTTCCTTGATCCTCACCCTGTAGTATGCCTCCCTGAGGTCAGATTTGGTGGAGATCCTCCCCTTTAGATATCCTAGCATGTCTCTCATTGGTGGGAGAGGTTACATATTCTCTATGCTGATACAGTTCAGACCTCTATAATCCGCACACAGTCTAAGGGACCCATTTCTCTTCTCTTTAAACAGTACTGGAGCCACCATCCTTGACTTTCCTGGCTGAATAAAATCCCTAAGTAGGTTCTTGTCTATAAACTCCTGGAGTTCCCCCACCTCTTTGGGCAATTTGATGGAGCACCATTTGTACATGATCGACATTGACAAATTCGCCATCAGTCAATTGCAAAAGTTGGCTTTACTCGAAACAGCTTCTATCCTGCGACAATATCTATAGCACCATCAAACATCCAGATGTGCCTATCTCAGGTCCTTGGTAAGGACTCAATAGGTAAATAAAAATGCCAAACCCAGTCTGAACATCTGGCTGACTGTGCAATGATCAACAACAACAATGTTAGGACTTGAACTATTGTTTTTATCAGTCCCAGACTGTGAATCGAATTTAAGATTAAACCTATAATAATAACAATAATGATAATAAAAATATCTGGAAGATGCTAATTTGGTGAGAGGTCAACTGAGTTCACCATTGTACTACTACTTCCCCATATAATTGGAAGTGTTTGGTTTAATTGGAAAGACTTTTTCATTGGAACAATAGGCTAAAATGTGTTAAATAATGCAAGTTTTACTTTATTTAACATTATATATATTAGGGTGTGTCAAATTTTTCAACTTTCAATTTCCAAACATTAGGGGTGCTCAAAAGTTGTGACATGTCTTGGGGACTGGAAAGATATTTTGGTTACTTTAATATAATTTAGATGTTCTTGGTAACTACATAAATATCGTAACTTTTCAGAACAGCAATTCTCCAGTACCATCAAAGAACATTATTCTGTGTGAAGTAAGCCGGATGGAAGATATCTTTATCATTTCACTCCAGAGAAAGGCTCAAAAACAGGAAAACCTGCTCAAGTGATTGCAGATAATCTGGTGCATTTCGTGAAAAAGAAAGGCATTGACAAAGCCTTGAAGGCCATTGGAGGAGATTCTACAATGTTAATACTGGCTGTGAAGGGGGTGCCATGCACTGGGTAGAGGTCAAGCCAGATCATCCACTCTGCTGGAGCTGACTGACTGGTCTGAAGGTGTACATGAGCCACTTTTGACATGCGAACTGACTACAGCGAAAATAAAGAAGTTCATTGACAAACCAATGCAAGTACCACAGTGGCCCTGTCCTGCCCAATCAACAGAAAGATGTGGGAAACAGGTCACAGAGGTGTAGACACAGGAGAAACATGAGGGTTATATCAGAGGCCAAGAAGCAAGTCAGTGGCTGATGTTGAAGAACGAATCAAAACAAGGCTCGATGAAACTTGTTTAAGCAGTTTTGTAACTCAGATTTCTTTCTGATGTTTTTTTTTTTTTAATTTGATTTATATGCCGCCCTTCTCCGAAGACTCAGGGCGGCTTACAATGTGCTCGGCAATAGCCTTCATTCTTTTGTATATTTATACAAAGTCAGCTTATTGCCCCCACAAACTGGGTCCTCATTTCACCTACCTTAGAAAGGATGGAAGGCTGAGTCAACCTTGAGCCTTGGCGAGATTCGAACCCTGCAGTAATTGCAGGCAGCTGGTCTTAATAAGCTTAATAACAGGGTACCTTAAACCCCTGTACTACCAAGGCTCTCTCATGTTAGTTTGTGATTGCATGAATTATTTTTTGCTTAGCTAGATAAGATTCATGCAGAATTTTTTTAAAATCTATGTAGCACTATGTGCAATTTTGAAAAAATAAAGTTAACCGTATTTGTGGGGTATAATGATCAGACGTGGATTTACCATACCAAGCTACATGTTGTGCAATTGCAAAAATAACATATTTGAATTCTTGGTGTAAAAACACACATTTTTAGAACCCCTCACTGGAAAAATTAGCAAAAATTAATTTAAAACCCAGCATCCGGGGCCTGCTAGACTCAGGCTGCACCGGGTGCCTGGTTAACCCAGCCCTGGTTGAGAAGTTAGGAATCCGCTTGAGGTGGCTGAAAGTCCCCATCACATTCTGCCAGCTAGATGGATGGGTAGCAGGGGGCATCCCAGCAACATTTATCACCGAACCCATAGAAATGCGGATGGACTCTAAGCTTCATAGTGCCCCTGGGATGGAGCGGCCCCTGGTGTTAGGGCTGGCTTGGCTAAAGAAGTGAAATCCTTAGGTAAACTGGAGAAGGGGACTGCTAAAAATTCAAACAAGTCGCCCTCCCTGGGAACATGACAGAACCTGGAAGATAACCTCCCCACAGCGGGAAATAGGAGCAGTAGTGCAGGGACGGGAAAAGGACCTCCCCTTATCCCCCAAAGAGTATCAGGATCTAAGAGAGGTATTCAGTGAAAAGGGGTCAGATGAGCTATCCCTTCACAGTCAACAGACTGTGCCATAGAGATCCTAGCCGGGACTGAATTGCCCAAGCCGAAGCTGTATTCAATGACCCCAAGAGAATTTCAATGAATTGCGGGTGTTCATTGACAAAAATCTTGCCTGTGGGATCATTCAACCGGCCCGACCACAGATAGCAGCCCCTTTGTGAAAAGAAGGATGGGATGCTTTGACTATGCATGGATTATAGAGGACTAAATGCTGTTTGCATGGAAAATGCCTGCCCTCTGCTCCTGGGCAAGGATGCAGAAATGGTCAGAGGAGGCTAGTATGAGTGGCTCTCTGTAGTACAGGTAGTTGACTATTTACAACAGTTCACTTAGTGACCATTCAAAGTTACAACGGCACTGAAAAAAGTGACTTATGACTATTTTTCACACTTATGACCGTTGCAGCATCCCCACAGTCACGTGATTTGTATTTGGATGCTTGACAACTGACTCTCATTTCCGACAGTTGCAATGTCCTGGAATCATGGGATCCTCTTTTGCGATCTTCTGACGTGCAAGGTCAATGTGGAGACCAAAATCACTTAACAACCAACATTACTAATTTAAGAACCGTAGTGATACACTTAACAAATGTAGTGAGAAAAGTCGTAAAATAGGGCAAAACTCACTTAACAAATTTCACTTACATAAACTTTGGGCTCAATTGTGGATATAAGTTGAGGACTACTTGTAGACATCAGGGAAGCACATGCGCTGTGATTTACAGGGGCCTTGACAATGTGCCAGGACATTAACCATATTTCTTAGCCAAAGTTAAATGCACCTTCTGTTACATGGGCTTTGGTGAAACATTTCTATGCTTAACCTTGTGCCAGTGAGAGATTCAGAAGAGGCACCATCAACTAACTGGGCTTTTGCCTGCACCCAGGATTGGTGTGTGTGCGCACATGTGTGAATCATGCAATCAAGCCTATTGGATAATGCAAGGGCATTACAAGCAATCCACCTCCCCAACACCGTATTATAATTTTTTTAGAAGGGGCGATGCAGTGGCTCAGTGGTTAAGACACTGGGTTTATCTGGAAAGTCGGCAGCCCAGTTTGAGACCCGAGCGTCACATGATGGGCTGAATTCCCATTATTTGCCCCGGCTCCTACCAACCTAGCAGTTCAAACACAAGCAAATGTGAGTAGATAAATAGGCACCACTTTGGTGGGAAGGTAACAGTGTTCCGTGACATCATGCTGGCCACATGACCACAGAAATGTCTTTGGACAGCGCTGGCTCAATGGCCTTGGAACAAAGAGGAGCACCACACCTTTGAGTTTGGCAACGACTAGCGGAGTAAAATTCACAGGGACTCCTAATACGAATTTTAAAATCCTGCAACACTCTCCTAAAGTGCATTTCTCTAGCGCTGGTGGAACCCAATATCTCTTAAGAGCATCAGGCAGAGAAAATCCACTACAGGTGTTTTTAGGGGGCACCTGGAAAAGAAAAAACTTTAACAGACTTCAAAATAACCAAAAAGTAAGCATGCTAACATCCTGCTCTCCAGGGGCCACAGACCCAATAAAACTATAGTGCTAATGTATCCAGTGGTGCATCTTAAACTCTGGTTCAACATTTTAATTTTACACAATATTATCTGTTTTGGGGAATAAAAAGTTGGGAAAGTCTTAGCTTCAAATTTTTTGATTGTAATGAAGTTCAAATTGTGCTGGGTGATTGTTTTTGTTTTTAAAGTGAGTTTCAAGCCAGGAAATTGTTTTATGTGCTGTTTCCTAATCTTCACAGGAGATTCACCAGGGTATTTGAGACAAATTTCTTGGTAAGGCAGGGAAAATCAATGGCAAAAGTGAGCTTTACAATATCAAAATTCTTGTTCAGAGTTCTGACCTAAATTATGCTTGTTTTTTTTTTTTAATATCCTGATTGGGGGAATAGAATGGATAAATTAATCTCTAGCTAAAACTGAAAATCTTTGGGGCCATATTTACCAATATTAATTTAAGAAAGAATGTTTAACATCCCAAAGCAGTGTTTTGAGTTTATGAGCATCAGGGGCCAAAATGGGACACAAGTGGGAAAGGTGCTGCTTTACCTGAGAAGCCTTTGTGGGACTGCCAAAGGCATCTAGCTGGGTCACTACAGAAGCAGGGGGATTTTTTTTGGGGGGGGGATGTCCTAATTCAACAAGGAAGTTCCTATTTGTTGTGCCAGACAGGGCATCAGCAGTACCAAAACAGTACAGTGAACATGGATGTATTTTGGTCACTTTATTAAATGAGATATTAAATATTTTAAGTTTCAACTACCAAACAGCACTTTGAATGGTGAAAACACAGATAGCATACTGTCTTACTTGAATGCTTTTCTTTAAAAACAATTTCCAGTCCATAATATATATTTTACAAAACAGCCTTATAGGAAGAAGTGACATCTTTTCTACAGTACTTTTATGATATTTAATACATAACTGAAAAAAGCCATCTAAACAGAAATGAAGGCCAAGTTTTCACAGCTGTATGATTCAGCAGCCAAAGCTGGTCAAGGAACTGAAACATTACTATACAACTGGGACAAAAACATGTACAGGATCACAATACTAAGCAAAAACGCTTTACATCCAAAGGAATAAACAGGTTACAAAATGTGGAGAATTTAGCAGGCAAAATTGTATTACAAGCAACATTTTATTCATCATCTTATATAAGCCATTTCAACTAGAGAAAACATCTAAAACAAATATAAAAATGAGTTTTTGTTTACCGTCTTTAAATATTGATTAAAGCTTGATGTTATACTCAAAAGCACATTATTATGCAGCTATAATGTTGTGAGAAATATGTAAGTGGTCCAAGTCTCCAAGACATCCTCATCCACATCAGATATCTTCTTCTTGTGGGAAAAATAATGGGATTTGAAAATGTTGCCTAAATTTCACATTAAGTCTCTAGAAATTCCCAGCTCAGAAAATGTAGGAATGTTCTGGACAGATATATTTGCTTTCAAACAATTGTCTCAGAAAGTCTGTATTCCGTTTCTTCTGAAGTAAGCATAAATTTTGGAGCATTTCCTTTCTTACCAATTTAAAGTAATGCAATAAATCAACTCCACTGGATGAAGTTAGGCTGTAGATTCACCCCACAACGTCACTGTGGAAAAGAGAACTAAAACTAACTGACAATTATTTTTTTCTTGTGAAATAGATGTTCCAATCACCAATCAAAAAGTGTCTAGTTAAAAATAAAAATGTTCTCCAAAATCCATGCTGTCCAGATTCTAAGATTCAGGTAAGAGAAGAAAAAGGCGTAGCTCTTCAAGAATCATACAGAAAGCCAAACATTTAGACTTCCAAAAATATTAGCAGTTCTCACTTTTCATGGTCTGCAGTCAATTCTTCCATCTGTACATTTTCTTCTTCTAACTCCAGTAGCACAAACACACCTGTCATTCTGTTATCATGCCCGCATTCCAGAAGTTCTTCTGTTTGAAAAACTCAGATGGATTAATGCATGAAAAAAGCTTTATGCTGTCAATGGATGAGAATTCCATTTTTATGCTGAAAAGTAGCTGTTCGTGGTGTAATTAATCAGACATTCTTTTTTCCCTTTGTAAGGTTGAAATTAAAAAAAAAACAATGTTTTTTTCTCCCTCACCTTCATATTCTTAAAAGAATGAAAACTAGGAAAGAAATGTGAGATAACCAGAGATACGTATCTATAAAAGGAGGAATTATTTCACAACTCTGGCAGTGCTGCAGTTTGTGAAAGCCCCTTCCTTCATGCTCCACCAGGTCAAACTCGAGGCTGGAGCTGGGCTCCCTCCCAAGGGCTGCCGCCCTGCTTTAAGCTCCACCGAAGTCCCAGGAATTCAGCACGCTTCCTCGCTCATCCCACTGCCGGCAACAGGATGAGGCACCAGCACCAGGATAAAGGCGTCGATAGAAATGTGCTTTGCATCAGAAATCAGTGCAAGAGGAAAATACATTGATGAAGGACAAAAAGGTAGCTGGATGTTCTCCCACCGGCCCCAAAGAGGAAACGGAAGTGGCAGAAGGCTAGAGAAGACAGACTTTTCTCGGGCCGTAACTTAAGGCTGCAGACAGTTTCCAGAAAACTGTAATTCAGACACTTTAGAGCGGTAGTTTTTTAAAAATATTGCACTGTCTCTAGATCCTCTTCAGTTCCTATGCTTTATTTTTCCATCACGAATGGTAGAGAACAGACCAGGCTTCTGGGTCATCCTTGTGTGCCGTGTGGGAAGGAATACAAAAGAGTCCCATCATTTGAGGAATCAACTTTAACCAAGAACTCAGCTGTGTACATGGAGGCGTGAGGACCGAAATATACAGATCTGGGTGAGGTTCTCGGGGCTCTTCTCCTCCGACGGCTGTTTTTATGGCTACTCGCAGCAAGCGTGGCAGTTGGGAGAGGAAGCCTGCAAAGCCCCCTCGGGTTACGGAAGAGGCTGTTTTCACTGAAAACAACTCAGCATCTCCTGTACTCGACACACGTAAGAAGATTCTAGCCAATGTCACCGACAAAGATTGGGACAGGATAGCACATCGTATCAAAACAAGAGGGGAATAATAAAATAGAAGGTGTGAGTAAGGGGAGGGGAACTATTTATACAGTTGAGTTCTGTTAAGCCATTGATTCCTAAAAAAATAAAAAAAGTTCTCTCTCTCTCTCTCTCTCTCTGATCTTACCAATCCTCCAAGCGGCTAGTGCAAAATCACATCGGTTTCCCTTGGGAGGGTCCTGGGTTTTTGCCACTCATGGGGGGAGGCGCTCGCTGCAGGGGTGGGGGGTGCAGGGCCCCAGCAGCAGACTGGTACATTCCTCGGAGGTCGATCTGCTGGAAGTTGGAGGGGTTCATCATCAAGCCCGGGGGGGGCTTGGCCATCATCAGGTGGCTCATGGCTGCCTGCTGAGCCTGCTGGTAGGCGAGCTGCGGGTGCTGCTGCGGGAGCTGCTGCTGCTGCTGGCTGAATTGCTGCTGCAGCCGCCGGTTCATCAGGATCCTCTGGACGCAGCTGATGAGCTGTGGGGGGAAGGCGGCTATTAGCAGGCTGGGACAACCTTCTCTTTGGGCCGGGGCACCCTGGCTGAGTGTGCCCCCCCTCCCACCAGGCAGGGAGCCCCATCAGATGAGCTAATTCTACTTTAGTGTAAAGCTACAGTAACAGAAGCTTGCACGTCTGAAAGTACAAACTTCTCACCACCACTTTTAACCATCCTAATCAGGGGCGTCAAACTCAAGGCCCGCGAGCTAAATCCAGCCCGTGGGGTGCTTAGATCTGGCCCGCGGGGCCACCCTGGAAACAGTGACGGACTGGCCCGCTTTGCCTCTGCCAGTGAAAACGGGCTCCCGAGCTCCGATTCCAGCTGCGACGGCCTCCTGCAATCCTCTGGCAGCAAAAACGGAGCTCCGGAGGGCCACGTGCAGCCCTCCCAAGCTCGTTTTTCCTGGCAGAGGGTTGCAGGAGGCCGTCGCAGCCAGAAACAGAGCTAGGGGGCCCGTTTTCACTGACAGAGCACTTGGGATGCCACAAGCACCCTGACATGAGCGACATCGAGCAGGCCATGCCCACTCTGGCCACACCCACCCCGGACCCCTGAAGTCAAACACAACCCTGATGTGGCCCTCAATGAAATCGAGTTTGACACCCCTGATCTAAATCAACTAGGATGAGAAGTTTCTTCCTCTAACCCTTAAGCCACTGGGGGCTCCCGCCTCTCTTCGCTGGTTGTTTCCTAAGTAGCATTTCTTCCCCTCGTCCCTCAAGGTCATTGTCACATGACGTTACACCCAGGGATATCTCCCTCTACCTGATACTTGCCACACTGCCTTCACCATTGCCAACATGGCAGCATTTGCAAACTGGTGATTGAAGTGGGTGCTAGGCGATCCCTTTTCGGACCACGATTTTCTCTTGACTTGCCAGTGGCATTTATCTGAGTTGCCAGAGGAATGGGCATTCTCAAGTTTCTGTCAGCTGTCACCTTATGATTGCAGTGCTTTGCTGCTACACAGTGACCGGCTGCCATGAGCTGTGGGGAGGGGGGGATGAGGAGAGGGATGCTTGGGGAATTGAAAGTAGACCCTTTACCTCCTTGAGACACTGCTCCAAAGTCTCCCAGCTGGAAGGAGGAGGGAGCCGTATACAAACTGCACTTGAACTGACAGTTATGAAAACATCTTGCATGGACTTGATTGGTTTCAGTGGGGTGGGCAGCGAGGGAGAGTTGGAGGGGGAGTAGAACTTAGGGATTTTGGCATGCAAGTCTCAGCTCTGGCCATGCAATACTCAAATACACCTGACCTCTAATACAACTATACCTTTCTCACAAATGGAGCCAAGGATGGTTTTTATTTATGTTTTAGATTGTGGCCAGTCTGACAGTTTCACAGAATGTCTCATCAGAAATGTTCAAGGGCTATCCTGTAATCTTGCAATCCTTTAACTACTTTGCATTTGATGATGCATTACTGCCTTGAGAGGTGGCTCTTTCTAGGGGGTAAAGTCCCACTGAAGCATAGAAAAGTCTGACCCCACACAGCTCCATTGCTGCCTTATTCCATTTTACATTTCAAAGCGGTTTCTAAAGGCATGCGAGTTTCACTCCACTTAAACTTACAAATTAGATTGACTTTGAGGCATGAAAGGGGGAAAATGCAAATGTGCATTCTGATCTCTTTACATCCATCAGAAACAGAAGACCAGGGCCAAAAATGGCACCGACTCCAGGCTGCAGTAAAATGTAATGCAAGGTTTACGTGCGGCTGTTTCTAAGGAGCCTTCCTGAAAAAATCCTTCCAGGAACCTGATCATATTATTACCCCGATATCAATACAGCTCGTCGAGTTTAGAGGCTAAGAACTCTAAGGGCTAGAAACGGGGAGAGCCTGAGTTCTAGCCTTGTCCTAGGCAGAAAACCATCCTCTCTCTCAGCCCTAAGGAGGAGGAGGTCACCAGGAATCCATCCAATTCCCCAAGGGAGAAGGAAAAGGGGGCCAAAGAAGTCACTCCTGACATCCCTGCACAAACCACCAAGACTGAGGGTTTTTTCCTCACCATTTGCTGCTTGGTCAAGACATCATTATAAATAGCCTCTCGGCGCTTCACATCCAGCTCTTGACCTGCCTGGCGGTTCAGAGCCAAAGCCTGGACCTGCGTCTCTGTGAGGGTGAGATTCTCCTTCCACTGCAAAAGAAAAGCATCACAGAGGCTTTCAGGGGAGTCCCCTGGCATTTCCCCCCTCGAACAGGAGTTGCCGTGAGTGAGGAACAGAGCAAGGAAGAGCCAGTTGCAAAAGGGTCAACGCTACTGAAATTGGCTCAGGCTGGGCTTGAAGCTCACTGAGGAAACATGCATCCATTGTCCCCTGTTCTTCTATGAAGCCAGCCATGTCCAGAGGAGGCTTCCTTCCACAGACAATCAATGGACCAAGAGAGCCCGATGCCATCCACAAAGAGATCGCACACAAACTGAGCATCATCTGGTCAGGAACTCCAGCACCACAGGAGAAGTTATAGCTTCACATCTGCTTTCATCACTGATGCAACTCCCAGTTGAACGTACCTGAGCACAGACTTTATTCTGGAGATTCCAAATAAACTGGTTGGTCATTATTAATGAGAATCAGTGACATTGTTGAATAACGTCTAACAGTCTATCCTCATTAACAATGATCTAATCTGGACAATTCCAAACAGTTGTCAATTGATCTCAGGGCCAAAATTTAAATCTTTCCCACCGTATAAACAACTCCTCCTTCTCCTCATTAGATTTTTATCCTGTGTTTTTATATAACATTACACTGCAAAAGAAATATGTCTGTTTTTAAAAGACCGGTTAAAAAAATCGAAGTTGCAAATATAAAAGCAGACAAAAAAAGTAGCAATTTATCACCAAAACTTTGAACATGACACAACAATTTGAAAGAAATATACAATTTCAGAACAAAAATGGATGATCGCATTTTCTACCATACTTACTATAGAGGAAATAATGTCTTCAAGAGGTTGAATTCTTGCTCCAGTAACATTGTTCGTTGCTTCCACAACTTTTTCCCTGCCTTGATTGATGAGGTCCTGGAAGGAATTTTGGAAGTCATCAAAACTGGTTGAGCAGTCAGAAACTGAGGTGTTCTCAAAGATAATGAATTTTTGTATCACATACTGCCCGCGTGCATGTGTGCACATGCTTTTATATGTCTAAATCATGCAAACCAGGCCATGGGGCTCCAGACAGGAAAGCAATTTACCCATCCTGGAGACAGATGTAAAAACATAAACATTTTCACCTAGGAGCAGCTTTGCTTCACTTAGCAATCCACATGAAATCAGCAGTTTTTATATTCAAACTAATTTTCCTGAAAGCAATGAAGTGCTCATGATTTGGTCTTTAATAATGCAATTCAGAAATCCACACTGTACAAAACTGTAATGCTTTCAGTGTGAAACAACAGTAAGACTGAACAAAAGATATGAGCTATGGAATTCTTTAAAAAATGCTGTTACCTACATTTCATCAAAGACCAGATTAAAAAAACCATGCTCATTGCAAAATGTAGAAACTTGGTGATGAGAGCATCTCCCCTCACAAGACTGTTGTGAAAGGAAGAGGACTAGGTAGGCCACCTTGAACTTCAAAATGAAAGGCAGAATATAACTCTTAACAAGTAACAAGCAAACAAACAGATCCGATACAGCCTCTGATCTTGCCACCTACCTCCAACTGCTGGTTGCTCATTGCAGACAAGGCCGCCAAGTTGAAAGGAATATATGGAGTCTGAGACGTGAAATTGGGGGGGAACATGTTTGGCCCCGCTGGTATGTTGATGCGCATTGTCAGACCCTAAAAAACCAGAATGGCACTTTTGACTATTGAAGTTATCAAAGTGATAATAGGGACTGGCACAAGAGAGTGGAATTTGGTAAACTTGTTTTGCCTGAAAATATGTGTGCCTAGCCTAAATTCAGCTGATGGAAGTGGTATATAGTTAGTACGGGTTATCCAAACCTTGGAATTTTTAAAAAAGTATAAACAACATTTCATTAATAAACAGAACTGATTTCTCAAGCTGAAAGGAGCTCCTAGATCATCATAAATGAAGAAACACGTCATCACTCTTGATCTGGAGGAATTATACAACAAACAGATCTTTATCCTAATTTGCAAAACAAAAATGCTAATAGCATCAAAACAAAACAAAGGGCACAAACTATATAGTTGGTTTAAATGTCACCCTGCAGTTTTTAAAGACCACTTCCTGAAGCTTCCATTGCAACTATAAACTAGCACTGATGTTCTGCAACAATACCTAGCAGCATCACAGCCCTGAGAAAGAAGCCAACAGAACAGTGTGAATTAATAAAATATAGGAAAGTCTGTTCAGGGGCCAATTCCAACCTGTAGAGAAACTCGGTTGGCCTAAAAAAACCTACGCGCAAGTCCAGGAATGCAGTTATCCACAGCTGAATAGCTTAAAGCAAAACCGAGGGGATTCTGGGCTCCCCGGAACAGTTGGGGGAATAGAAGAGACCAGAACCTGCTGCTGCAACACAGGAATGCAGCGGAAGGTCCTTATCTTAACAGCTGGAAGGGAGGGGGGAAGCCAAGGCAAGAATTCCTCCCAACCCAGACCCATCTCAGAAGAAGAGAAGAGCCACCTTGGAAGGGGCCCTGGAGGCATTCTAGCCCAAACCCCTGCTCAAGCAGGAAACCCTAAGCCACTTCAGAACAACCTCACCTAATCTCTTGGGGGGAGATTGTTAGCATCTTGTAGACTATGAGAAAAATGCTTTAATTTTATTTTGTGCCTGTGAAGACAGAATAAGTGACTTGAGTTGGTATATGATTGATTGATTGATTGATTGATTGATTGATTGATTGTCTGTCTGTCTGTGTGTCTCTCTCTGTCTCTGTCTGATATCTTGAAAGTTTCTAGGATCATAAAAACCACAGCAAAGTATAAGTTCCTCACGATGAATGGAATTCCACTGTAATTTCTTTGTTAAAGACATCCTACAGTAGAAGACTATTCCGGCAATGTTTCCCTCTTTAGACAACTGAATAGACAAGGATCTATGGCTTTCAAGAAGTTGTAGAACTGCAATGCTCACAAATTTTCATGACTCTGAGGGGGCGATGCTGTCCTAAGCCATTGTTTAGACAGGTTCCTATCTCTGATGTAGAATACAGGCTTGGTTGTTCTGAAGTATATACTACCTAGTATTTTTGTAATGGTTTAGTGCAACCTACCTTCTTTTCAGCTTCATACTCAGCCCAAGCTGCCTTCCTTTCTTCTTCAGTCAATTCTTCTTCCTCTTTGTGGTCCAGAAGGGAATCATGCTCATGATAACCCACTATATGTTCTTTCTGAATCTGCAGCAGTTCAGCTAGAATTGTGTCCTAGTAGAAAACAGCAGAACATAGTTATGTGCCTATGAGAGCTCACCTGGTAAAAATGTTTGCGCCTTAGCAAAGTTCCTGAAGCGGGCATAGTAATAACTGACAAAATGTTTTAAATTTAGTAGCTCATTTAATCCTGTTTGCAAAACTGATTTCAAATCAGAATTCATGATTATGTAGTTCTGAGGCTGAAAAGCGATAAACGGTGTCATTTGCACTTCCACAAATGAACCTACAGCATTCTACATATAGAAATACTTTTTAAAATGTCGAAGTAGTACTAAGTACTTTTGCTCCTTAAAATTCTACATTTTCTCCTTGACTATCTAATGCATCTCACAGCTTGAAACTATCGGAATGGTCAAATGTGAACTATGTTAGTGTGGACTGACAGAGTGTCAAGGCAGACACTCTGGGAGAGGTTTTCACTCTGTCATAGAAGGATGGATATCTACTGGGGGAAAAACATTCATTCTATAGGAGTAAAGCTTTCTCTAGTTTGGAACTGAATGTGTCCTTCTATCTAGAACTCTTTGTTTTCTGCTGAAGAACATTACTGATAGGCAGGCTCTTTCTGTTATGCAAAGTTAATCGCTTATTCAATCTTGGATAAGAGATCTGGGTGAAAGTCCCCACAGCATTATGGCTCCCAGAGTGACTTTGGATTTCTCACCAATGTTCAGTTTCAATTGCTTCAAAGATAACAGTGAATAGATGGATGGATGTGTGTAAAAAATATTCTAATTTATGATGTGAGGGATGAGCAGCAAATAAAAAAACAGCTCCCTTTCTAAAGAACCTCAAGCACAAGCCCAGAAACATCAACACAGAGAGACAGAAAACAGGTAACAGATCCAAAGCTCACTTATATTAAACTGAGACTATATTTTGCCCGACACCTTTATGTGGGTAGCACAAGCATTTACAGAAATCTTTGGAATAAAAGTAGAAAGCCATCTTCCCCCAACCTACCAGGCCCCAAGATTTCCCAGAAACTCATAAAATAAGGTGGGATACAAGTCAAATCCATCAATAAACATTTTTTAAAACTGCCCATGCCGATTATGAATCGTGGAGGTTGCATTCTAGACCAATACACCTGCAAGTTGTCAAATTCAGGGGAAGGCAATATAAGAAGGTAAACTGGGATATCTAAGAGGGGGAGACAGCTAGTAAAACTGAATTTGAGAATATGCCAACTGAAAAAACAGCCAGATCCAAAAGCTTAGTTAACATAGGTAGTAAGATCCTGTTCATACTTTGTACAACAAAATTTAACTGACTGCAGAATTCTTAAGATACACATGTACATTAATTCCTGTGGAAACAATACTGTTGAGCACAGTGCAATTTAATCCATGCACACCGTGCCAATGTAGTCATCAAAATGTGGTTTAGATTATAGTTAACTGGTAGATCTGTATTGCTTTGTCTGAAATGCGATTTCTAGTCAGTATACAGAATAGACAGAAAGGTAAAATTTCTACTTTCATGAAATCTTTGTCCAGTACTCTCATTCAGTTAAAAGTATATATTTCTGCTAGATTGTTAATTCCATCGACCATGTTAGGGTAACATCAAGTCCTGCTTCCAACTGTGTATTCAGTATCTTCAATTACCATCTGCCCCCATCATTAATAAGTATTTCTGTATATAAAAAAAAACAAAACCCCGAGTGACTTTATATTTATATTCCATATGGTATCTTCTGTAATGTCTTTTGTCTAGATTATTAATTCCAACAACCACGTTAGGGTAACAGCCAGATCATCTGCATGCCCCAATTCCATAGTTCTCTTGCCTTATAGCTCAACATATACGTAATCCATTTTTCAAAGAGTCCAAAATAGAAAGTTCCAATCCGGTCAATCACAGGCCATCTTCCACATCCCAAAAACACCAGAACTGCAGAGATCTGTTATTCTTCTCAAAATAGTATAAGTCTGTAATTTGCCTCAGTTATATTTTCATGTATCAGCCTTCTATAAATCCCGCTTATTATATTTAATCGTCTCTTAAATAACTGGCATTAATCTGTTGGCTAAAAAAGAATTGTTTAATTTAAAATTTTTTAGTTTTGTAGAACCTGCTTCTTCTTTTCTTAACTTGTTGTGGTTTAGATCTCCACCCTGGTTACCTTTCTAGGACTTGTATATCAGCTGATTGAATTACATGCTGGTCTTTAACTTGACAAGACATCAAATTGAGATCCAAAGCTGCCTCTTTTATATTTATAGGTGATCCAGCTATAGCCTCTGAAGGAGAATCCAAGAGCGGCTCATCCAAAAAGCCCTCTATAACTTGTTTTTCCATTACCTCCATCTCCATCTGCTTAACCTGAGTTTCAATCTCTTGTTCATTTTGCTTTTCTTTATCCACCTCCTGTATTCCTGACACTGATGACATACGTGGAGATGTTGGGCCCATTTTAAAAACCTTGTAGTAAAATTCTTCCGCTTTTTCAACAGTGTTTAATTGATATCTTTCTCCTTGATATCTCAATATTATACCAACTGGAGCATCCCACCTAAATGGGATCTAGTTGAAAGACATTACAGAAGATACTATATGGAATACAAATTGTAAAGTCATTTGAGGGTTTTATGGAAATATCTTTTAGTGATATGGGCAGAAGAATAAAGATATTAAATATATTATGTATGGTAGACCTGTAGGAAAGTGGGTGATATAAAATTGATATGGTACAAGGGGATAGGTTAGGTTACTGATTGCTTAGTTTAGGAAAAGTGATGTTATGTTTAGATATTAATATATTTAAAAGAAATATAAGTATCCAGGTGGAGGAAATGGGTAGATTATGAGTAGAATGCCAAATTAGCTGAATTGAGACATTTCTCACTGTACACCTATACAATCACTAGGGCGGTAGCCTACTGGCTAAAAATGACCCAGATGGATGCCAGCAGACTCCCTAAAATATGTCTAGAGGAACAGCAGATTTCAAATCCTCAAAGGTATTCCTGGCTAACCCGGCTGTCAGAAATATTGAACCGATATGGCGTAGGGTTCCCGTTGTGTGACACACTGAACCAAGTTAAACAACGGATTAAAGATATACATGGGCAAATGGATATGGCAACCCTTTCAACTAATCATTCCCTTAAACTGCTGACAGCAGTTAAAACAACTTTCACCCTGGAAAAGTATTTATATTTAGAAATGCCATCAGTGGAGAGACAGTTATTTGTTAAGTTTAGATTCAAACTTCTAGATACCACTGTTAGATTCGGCCGTTATCGGAAAATCCCGTATGACAAAAGAATATGCATATGTGGGGTAAACGTCGTGGAGGACACGGTGCATATAATATTCGAATGCAGTCTCTATCAGGAAGTTAGAAATCAATATCTGTCCCCAATTATAAATAAATTTCCCCACTGGAATATAAGCCAAAAATTAGCATTTCTGTTGAGGGCTGACTCTCCTCCCTTGGTAAGAGCGATCACTCGATACCTTAAAAGGTTGACGGCAATACGAGCCAGTTATATCAAGGAAAATTTTATCGATTGTAAGAAAGATGAGCTCAGTTAGAGAGGAGCTATCCTATTTGGGTTATCTAGTCTTGGCAACTTAGCTATTGAAATCTGATATGGTAAAATTTTAATGTCATCTATCATATATTTTTAGATTGCTATTTTTGTAACTGTTTTATCTTTTTCCCTTTTTCTTTTCTGTTTTGTTTGAAAAGGCCTTCGGGCTATTCAATAAACTATACTCTTGAGTAGAATAAATGCCAAATTAGGATCTATTATATAGTTTTTAGCCGAATGCTGTTAAATGTATAGTATACAGGGGATATAATAATAATGTTAGGAAGAAATGTATAGCACATAGGGGGTGGTGTATAATGGTGGTAAAGTATTATATAATGTGATATTAATCTGGATTTCATCTTGGAGAAGCTATGGGGGGAGGGGAAGGTGAGGGGGGGTTAGGGAGGGGGGGAAAGGGGGGGGAAATTTGTATTTGAAAAACTTTTTCAATAAAAAAAAAGTATATATTTCTGGTTAGAGATGTGAAGGCGTATTTCAAAAACAATTTTGAACAAAATATAGATAAAAAGAGATGTCAGGAACTGATCATATGAATTGTCTCCTAAAATAATCTTTCTAATAATATTATGTCCCAAAGAATTTGACAATGGACACCAATTGTGTAGAAAAACCACAAAGAATGAATGTTTCGACAGTAATAAGTGAGGTTTTGTAAAAAATCAAATTAGGGCACAACAGCTGATAGTTTTTGGGTAGTTGCTTTTCCTTTCCAGATATTTCCTCTGCACAGAGATGCATGCAACCACTGCAGGGAGCATCCCATGGTCAGAGTCAACATTCAGATGCTCGTCAATTGACACATATTGATGACGGTCGCAGAGCCCCAGGGTCACGAGATCCCCTTTTGCAACCTCCTGAGAAGCCATGTCAATGGGGGAGCCAGATTCACTTAACAACCGTGTTCCCAACTTAACAAATGAAGTGATTCACTTAACAACCATGGCAAGAAAAGTCATCAAATGGGGCAAAACTCACTTAAATGTCTCACTTAGCAATTTTCGACTCAGTTGTGATCCTAAATTGAGGACTACCTGTATTCATCTGTATCTCATGCCATTATCTTTACTTTTAAACGTTTTTTTTAAAAAATTAGGATTGAAACGTACCGTATTTCCGGCGTATAAGATGACATGAAAATCTTCTCAAAAGTCGGGGGTCGTCTTATACGCCGGGTGTCGTTCTCCTGTAATCAGGCAGACCAGCCCGAAAGGCTCTGACGAGCCTTAAATGGCTCTGGCGATCCAAGCTCTGACGATCTGCTAATCAGGCAACTCAGCTGGGATCACCGGAGCCATGGAGAAGGGAAAAACTTTTCCCCCTCCAGCTTGCTTACCTTAGCTCAGTGGTTGGGGGTCAAACAACCCTTTCACAGGGGTTTTGCAGGTGGTGCAATACAGAAAAACGAGCGCAGCCCTCGCCATCCGGAATGAATGGTGCTGTTGTGGCGGTGGGGGAGGGGGCGGCAGAAGCGGGAAGAAGCGGCGTTTGCGATGGCTGGAAGCTGTGAGAGTGAAGCACTACTTTCATTTATACGGGAACAGCATTCCGCCTTGGTATATTTGTGTCAGCCAGTGGCGCAAGGCAGCCCTCCTCTCCTGCTGCCTGGGACTCAGAGCGGTAAATGGTGTCTGATCTGGAGAGCAGCTGGATTTTGCTCTCTAATCCGGATGCCAGATCAGCCCCGTGCAAACTCTCGTCTCTCGAGGAGCGCTCCCTGAAGCGGGGCTGGAAACTTTGGTTGGGCTGCTTGAGAGAGGAGAGCTTGCAGGGGGGCGATCTGGTGTCTGCAATGGAGAGCAAAATCCGGCCTTTTCTCTCCGCTGTAAGAGCGCTGTAAGAGCGGCAGCCCTCATCTCCTAATGCTTGGGACTCGGAGCGGTAAATGGTGACTGGTCCGGGGAGCAGCTGGATTTTGCTCTCCATTGCGGACGCCAGATCAGCCCCCTGCAAGATCTCGTCTCTCGAGGAGCCCGACCAAAGTTTCCAGCCCCGCTTCAGGGAGCGCTCCTCGAAAGATGAGATCTTGCAGGGGGCTGATCTGGCGTCCGCAATGGAGAGCAAAATCCAGCTGCTCCCCGGACCAGTCACCATTTACCGCTCTGAGTCCCAAGCAGCAGGAAACGAAGGCTGCCTTGCGCCGCAAACATACCAAGGCAGAATCCTGATGCTGCACTTTCAGCAGAGAGATGAGGGCTGCCTTGGCCATCAGCTGGCGCAAATATACCAAGGCGAATGCTCATGCCGCACAAGTTCAAGCAGTGCTTCGCTCGCACACTTCTTCTGGCCCTCAGTCTCTCAGGGAGATGCTTGACTTCCTCTCAGCCCCAAGACACTGGCTGGCCCATGAGATGAGAGAGAGAGAGAAAGAGAGAGAAAGAGAGAGAATCAGAATGAAAGAGAGAATGAGAGAGAATCAGAATGCGACAGAGAGAGAAAGAGACAAAGAATGAAAGAGAAAGACAGAATGAAAGAGAATGAGAGAAAGAGACAGAGAATCAGAGAGAGAGAGAGAGAGAGAATGAGAGACAGAGAAAGAGACAGAGAATGAAAGAGAATCAAAGAATCAGAGAGAGAATGAGAGAGAGAGAGAAAAAACATGAAAGAGAATCAGAATGAGAGGGAGAGAGTGGGGAGAGAGAGAAAGAGGGGGAGGGAGAAAGAGAATGAGAGAGAAAGAGTGGGAGAGAGAGAAAGAGGGGGAGGGAGAAAGAGAGAAAGAGTGGGGGAGAGAGAGAAAGGAGGACAGAGAGAAAGAGAGAGAGTGGGGGGAGAGAGAAAGGGGGAGAGAGAAAGAGAGGGAGAAAGAGAGAGAGAAAGAGAATGAGAGAGAAAGAGTGGGAGAGAGAGAGAAAGAGAATGAGAGAGGGGGAGAGAGAAAGAGAGTGGGGGAGAGGGGGGAGAGAGAGAATGAGAAAGAGTGGGAGAGAAAGAAAGAGAGGGAGAGAGAGAAAGAAAGCGAAAATGAGAGAGAGAGAAAGAGAGAATGAGAGAGAAAGAGTGGGAGACAGAGAGGGAGAGACAGAGAGGAGGGAGAGTGCCTGAAGGACCCCATCCCGTACAGGGAGTCCAGGTGCTTCAGCAAGCGGCACACTGGATTCGTATTAGTGGTCCGCAAAATTTAAAATTATGAAGTTGGTGGTCCCTGAGGTCCAAAAGGTTGGGGACCCCTGACCTAAGACCATCGGAAAACACATATTTTTGATGGTTTTAGGAATAACTTTATCGTTGGGGGTCACCACAACATGAGGAACTGTATTAAAGGGTCGCAGCATTAGGAAGGTTGAGAACCACTGCCTTAGCTGCTTGCCTTGCTTCGCTTGCCTGAATCTATTCCATCAGCAAGCAACTCCCTGCCTGCAATCAAGCAGGCAGGGAGTTGTGGACTTCAACTCCCAGAATTCCTCAGCCAGCAAAACAAAGCTGGCTGAGGAATTCTGGGAGTTGAAGTCTACAAGTCTTAAAGTTGCCAAGGTTGGAGACCCCTGTTCTATTGGATAAGTTTTTTTCCCCTTTGGGAGCTTTAAAAAAAAATAGTTAATTGGGTTTTTTTTTAGTTGTTCTTTATTAGACCTAGCCATTTAAAGTTTAGGAAGTTTTAAATTTAGCTTTCATATAAAAATAAAAATAAAATAAAATAAAATAATATTTGTGCAGCTTTCTGAGATTTAGTGTGTTTCTGTAGTGTTTCACTCTAACTACACAAACACACAAAATCTCACAAAGCTGTATGTGGAATTTTGTGTGTGTAAAGTGTGAAAGTTGGGTTTTTGGGCTTTTTGTGGCTGTGTGAGGTTCCTGCTTGTTTCAGAGGCCATTTTGGGTCTAGCACAGCTGCTTTTACATTGTGGATGAGCCAGTTGTGTTGTGTTGTGTGTGTGTAAAGTGTGAAAGTTGGGTTTTTGGGCTTTTTGTGGCTGTGTGAGGTTCCTGCTTGTTGCAGGGGCCATTTTGGGTCTAGCACAGCTGCTTTTACATTGTGGATGAGCCAGTTGATGTTTTTTTAATTTTTATTTGGTGTGGGTTGGAAGAGGGGTAGTCTTATACGGCGAGTATAGCCCAAACCCTATATTTTAACAGGAAAATTTGGGGGTTGTCTTATATGCCCAGTCGTCTTATACGCCAGAAAATACGGTAAGCATTTATAGGTATTAACCCCCCTTTGCACGAGGGGCTGCTGGGAGCAAGAAGCATTGCAATGGTTCCCATTCCCAGCCATCCTTGGAGCGGGGAGGATTCTGCAGGAAAGCAGGGTCCTGCAAGGGAAAGACGGCTTCCCTCTTCATGTGGGCAAAAAGAACCCAGGATTCCTCACGTCTCCTTTTGTTCTCTCTGGCTGATCAGGTGGCTCGCCTACAGCAGGCTTAGTTTATGGCAATTGGAAACAGGTGATGACTTTTTGCCAACCAAGTGATCAGCTGGCTGACAAAGCTGATTCTAAAGGTTGGGCAAAAAGCAATGACCGTCTAAACTGTCTTAAGCAAGCACTCCTTTCAATAGAGACCCTCGGAAGAAAGCTAAATAGCAGCATGTTGAAAGCCTCGAGTAGTATTATATTTTCACATCCTTCTCAAATTGGAGCCAACTGTTTGTACAAAGCAAAAAAACCCCCAATCCTCTGCATCAATATAAGGAAGATGAGTTATTAACCAGAACTTTACCAAGTGACCAAGACAACAGGATCTTTGATGACAACAAAGAGAAGATACTATTCTTGGGCTTGCAAATTTGGCCACCGATCTAACTGGCTGTGGTCAGAAATGAACGAGATGAGTAGAGAGCCCTCCTGCTGTTCTGGTTCCCTTTTTCCAGCAAGGACAGAAGGCTTAAATCTTTTGCAAGGACAGATGCTGACTGCATAGAGGAGCTTACTTTGGGTAACATGGGCGTGTCTCTTTTCTTCTTCTTTTCTGAACTGGGATCATCCAGTAAGTCTGGTTCAAAGGTGTAGAGTTCTGTGAGTTCATTCATGGTAAAATGGCGTTCAACCTGCTGCTGATCAACCACTCGGAAAGACAGTGACTGTTTTGTTACCTGTCTATCATAGATCTTGTCTTCCATGGTTCCCTTTAAAAGAAAAACACATTAATGCTGGCCATAGTATTAGTGTTTTGCTGTGTTTGTTATTAGTTCCAGCAGGCTCATAAATTGTGAACCTCCTTCAAGAAGATTTAATCTCACTCACTCACCTAATATTGTAGTTGTTCTGATTAGTCTGTTCTTCAGGAGAGCATGCTTTTAAAGGCAGGTAGAAAGTTACTACACGTTCAAGATGCCAACTTCATGGATGGTGGCAGTAACAAGAATTATGCAAATGATATTATCATTTCCAGAAAACTAAAAGCAGAAATTTACTTTGAAACAGCACATGGCCAAAATCTAGAGGGTACCCGAAGACTTGCTTATGCCCTTTGAATCAACTCAGCCCCTCAAACTGGCAAACTAGAATCTATTCCCTGATATGTCATTAGTGAACATCATTTGGCTACCAAGGAACGGACCTTATGATGATATCAAAACTGTAGAAGCTTCTCTTTAACCTTTGACAGGCTCTGAAAGCATGCTAACATCAATGCAAAACCCTTCTACAGAGAAGAAGGGGCAACTGAGAGCTTCCTTTCTTCCTCCCACAGGAAAACCACCCACAGCAGAGGCCCCCAATCCGCGGCTGGTTCAGAACCAGGGAGCAGAAGCAGCAGATGAGCACGAGCGCATGCAGCTTGCATGGGACCATTCCCTCTCACCACCACCCCGGTCTGCAAAACCGAAAAGATTGGGGACTGCCAACCTACAGAAGAGTTCCTCAGCCATATTCCACAAGAGGTGGTCACAGTATTCCCTCTTTCAGAGTACAACATGATTGTACTTTATACCATTTGAAATCTTTCCCACTAGATCAGGCCTAAAGATTCGTGGTATATCTCAGTGTTTCTCAGCCTTAGCGACTTTACGATGTGTGGACTTTCACGCCCTAAATTCCCCAGCCAGGAGGCTTATTTAGATTCTTATTTAAAAACTAAAACGTATCAGGGCACTCAAGAGAAATTGTCTTACTTTTTGAACCACACTCTTTAATTCAAAGAGGACAGAATACTTAGATCAGATTGGGGTTAACTATATGGGGGTGACAACTTACTGCGAACATATCCTATTGTTTTCTTTCTATCTATTTATCTGTTCGTATTAGTTTTATACTTCTGATTTGGTTGGATGACTAAATAATGTTTCTATTCTATTCAAAAGAGAAATATATAGCATCTAAGACAGTTTGAATGAGATTTGAAATAAAGATTATGCCTTTTGAAAAATAACTTTAATTGACCGACAATGAAATTAGTAAATATAACAATATATTACACAAGTGTCATCTATTCTGTAGAATGTTAAAAAATTGAACTACAACAAAAATTTGAATTCCAAATATACTTGAAAAATCAGACTTCAATTATGTGGAACAGATTCCATTCTGACTTACCTGAGCTAAAAATCGATACACATAAACTGGTTTATTTTGCCCAAAACGATACACTCTGAAGATACTCTGAATATCGTAAGATGGGTTCCAAGAAGCATCAAAAATAATAACTCTATTTGCTGCTACTAGGTTTATCCCAAGGGATCCTGCTTTAGTAGAAATAATAAACAAACGGCCTCTGCAAAAAAAAAAAAGAAAAAAAAAAGAAAGTAAAATAAGGTTTATTCCACTTTGTACTCAAATCAAATAAAGATATAGTCTGCCAAAAACCAGAGAAGCATATTGAATATTCTTTAAATTTGGTGAAAAAGGAAAGGACAATGCTTTTAACAGTATAAAATAGAATTCTGAGAATCATAGGATGGACGTACTAATTACGGCTGTTGGAGATCTTCCCATTCCGAGTCTGATCGAACACAGTTAAGAACCTATATTAGGTCTTATCTTGTGGCGATCGAAGCGGCGAAACGTGACTATTTCACCGCTCTCATTGCGTCTGCAGAGAATCGCCCAGCAGCCTTGTTCTGAGTGACCCGCTCTCTTCTTAATCAGGGAGCGAGGGAGGACCCCTTGCAGGGCAGTGCTGAGGATTTTGCTCAATTTCTACAAGACAAATCACTCAGATCCGGATGGGTTTAGACTCTGACTGGGCAGGGTCTGACGAGGAGACGGGAGCAAGCCTTGAAAGTAACATCTGGGTTGACTTTGACCCTGTATCCGTAGACGAAGTGGACAGGATTGTTGGTAGATTGGGGGCCTCCACATGTTTATTGGACCCGTGTCCCTCCTGGCTTGTTGCAGCAACCAGAGATGTGACTAGAGACTGGATCCAGGCGATTGTCAATGCTTCGCTGAGGGATGGGGTCTTCCCCGCCACCCTTAAGGAGGTGGTGGTTCGACCCCTTCTCAAGAAGCCTGC
Organism: Pantherophis guttatus; assembly: GCF_059756535.1. NCBI lineage: Eukaryota > Metazoa > Chordata > Lepidosauria > Squamata > Colubridae > Pantherophis > Pantherophis guttatus. The sequence goes on from NC_142074.1 coordinate 1,207,466, forward strand.
CCTGGATCCGACCTCCTTGAACAACTTTCGTCCCG